>NC_061776.1:26390096-27640096 GCF_022458985.1 Mugil cephalus | reverse complement strand
GCAGCAGACGACAACAACAGTGCAGCCTCAGTCCCAGCCGCCTCCTCACATCACCCAGTTGTTTGGACACGAGCCAGGACAAGAAAGTGAGTTTGCAGCATTGTGCACTATCCTCAGGCTATATATTTCTTTATCTTGGTCGGACTTATTGAAATGAGAAAGTGAAATGTTACCATTCAGTCAGGAAGATCCGGATCCAGCCTTGATGGCAGGTAGAACCGTACAAGACTGACATGGTTTCAACCAAAAATCAGATTCGTGTAAACGTTGCCTAAATTGAGTGTAATGTGGGCATTGTAGTAGAGACAACTCTTGTATGGCCAGTCAAGGTGCACTTCACAAAAACCAAAAAAGGTGTGAGTCCCCCCCATTGGTGTATTGTAGCCTTTTACAACTCTTGAAACACAGAGTTGTAGCTTTGTCTTTAAATCTCCTTTATTTACAGAGTGGTAGTAGTGTTATCACAAATCATGACCTTTTATAATATTAGTGACTACTTTGTTTTGAGCGTCTGGTTTGTGAAATCAAGGAATCAGTTTTTAACTAAATGAGCACACGTAATCAAGGGTCTGAATTCAGCAATTAAGACCATGACAACTTTTGGCGGTGAGTTAGGGACTTTTTAAACTCAGCACTGAGCAGTTGCCAGTGGAACTTGAAGGTTGGGGTTCAGTTCAATTGATAAATCCTGCTTTATCTGTAGTTCCCCAAGATGGCTTCCTGTTGGGTTGTGTGTTTGCTGTTGCTGACTATCCAGAACAGATGGCTGACAAACAACTTCTGGCCACATGGAAGAGGGTAAGACAGCAACAGAGAAAGCAAGAAGATGATTGTGCTCATTAAATACTTGGTTAAATGAACAGAAATGCCTAGATTCAAAGTAGAGGGCAGTTTATATTTACTCAACCTGTCCCTCAGGTCATTCAGGCATGTGGAGGGACTGTTGACACCACCCTGACCAGCCGGTGCACCCACCTGCTGTGTGAAAGTCAAGTCAGCAACATGTATGTACAGGTAAGACTATGCTATCAGAACATGCACCACTTTGCAAAAAGTACTCTAAATCATGCAGTGTGAGTCAATGTCTTTCTCACATGATGGTAACCATCTATATAACCGATATATCAGCACAGACTCAACAAGTAGACAGAAGAACAAATAGTGTGAAATGAAGTGTGAAATTTGAATGAATGATTTGGGAGAAAGGTGAGATCTTCTGCTACTTGATTTTGACTTCAACAAAAAACACATTTTCTCTACCAGGCACTCAGGGAGGGAAAGCGCTGTGTAACCGCTCACTGGCTCAACACCGTGTTGAAAAGGAAGAGGATGGTTCCTCCTCATCGGACGCTACATCTGCCTTTTGCCTTCCCTCCTGGAGCCAAACCCTGCTCTCAGCATGTAGGTCCACCTTCCACTAGCAACTCCTGCCTTTGTTGCTTTTGTTTTTCTCCCAGTTTTTTCTCCTTTTCTTGCTTTGGAATCTCCCAGTTCTCAATTCACTCACCTGTAGAAGGACCTGGAAGGTCTTTTCATAGAAGTACAGAGCACTAAAAGGATACTCATTCCACTGTGGTGGTATTCATGCCACACGTGTGTAATTATAGCACACCATCATGAATACCCATAGTCCATTATTAAATGGTTTGTGAAAAGATATTGTGTTTTACACAAGTGAAGTGAAGATGCTTTTGGAGATAGTGTAATGAATTAGGTGCGTAAAAGTACACACATTCAGATTTGTTATGAATCTTGGTTCTGTCGGAGCATAAAACTAATAATAAATTTCAAAATTACTTGTATTTGACAAATTCTACCCTTCTTTTTATATTATAAGCTATGCCATAAAAATAATTTCCTATAATCTTAAATTGCACTTTAATGATGATGCATGTAAGTATTTGCACCCCTGAGAATTTCCCACCTTTCTGCATAAAAATTACTCTAAACTTTAGTGGATTTCACACAAGTCCTGACAGTAGACATCGAGAATTCAATCAAACAAATTAAACTTAAAATATTATGCTTGTGTATTTGTTTATTCTGGAACAAAACTAAGTCCTCCTCTGGGATTACAAGTTCATTTCAAGGCCAAATTAGAGTCTATCTGTCCAGAAGTGTTTCCAACCAATGTAAGGAGTGTCAGGTTTTGTTCAGTGCCTTGTGTTGTTTAAAAAAAATAGGGATTTGTCACTGTTATTTTCACAACAGTGTTAATGGAAGTGTGTGATAGCATGGACAAAGGGGCTTTCTGAGAAGCCCAGAAAAAGAGTTGTTATCAGGCTGGAAAAGGTTAAACCATCTCTAAAGAGTTTGGAATCCACAGCCAGACTTATTTTGATAATATTTACATTCAGACTGCTGTCAAATCTTACTCAATGGACCAAGAGACAATTAAACGGTTGATTCATGGACAGGACCCCCATGGACAGGCACAGACTATTCATTATTATATGTGTCCTACCTGTAGATGATAAGACTTGTTAACTGGTGCGCTGTAAAAATGCCTCGGGTGATTAATGGAAGAAATCTACATATACATGGACATACTGGCAGTGTGTTTGGATCACGAGAAGTGCTGAAAATTCTGAACCCATTCTGTATCAACAGTTTAGGACAAATACTCACAAACTGTACAGCACTCCAGTAGTTCATATTTATTAGTTATTTTTACACAAACAGTTGCTTGATTAATTGTCAGTAAATACATTTGCAACCATTTTGACAGTGAAAGAATAGTCTTAAACATTTTTAAGGCCAATAGCTTACATTAGAAGCTCTCCAATCTGTAGCAGGAACTTCAACTGCCCAAACGTTCGACTGTGCTGTGCTGCTGCAGACTGAATTTGTGACGATATGTTTCGTTCCCGATGGGTATCTAAAGATATTTACGAAGTTCTAGTTTACAAACTCTCAAGGTCAGTGAGTACTCAGTCTCCCAGGCAGATGGTTAACGTCATCAGTGGCAAAAAAGCCCACGTACAGTCCTAATGTCCTCAAGGGACACACTTAAATCCCACACTTGGAGACGGTGTATATGTCAGTCTCTGACTGAAAAAAAAATCCAATAAGAATTCTTTAATCTTGTCTCTGTTTCTGTTTGTCTCCCATCAGATTATATCAGTGACTGGTTTTGTGGATTCTGACCGAGATGACCTGAAGCTCATGGCCTACCTGGCTGGTGCCAGATACACTGGATATCTGTGTCGCGGAAACACTGTCCTCATCTGCAAAGAGTAAGATTGGATGGATAAGTGTCTCCTGGGGTTATCATTAGGGACACTTTATTCATACAAATATCACTAAACTAAGCAATCTTTTTAGGAAGACAGTTCCCACCCACAAGATTACAGTGGGTACTGTAAGGATTACAGTCTGGTCTTGCGTTCAGATCTGATCTGGGCTCTCCTGTCATGGTTCATTGTGTTCACAGTACCAAAGAAATGCAGACACATGCGATCACTTCCAAATGTGGAAGATCAGATCTTTTTAAATGTGACCTCTGTTTATCGTGGGGGCATTCACACCTGTCTTTTACGTGATCGTATCGCTCAGATCAGATCTTAATGTCAATAGTGTACAGCAGAGGATTTTTTCAGTGACCTACCTCTTAAAATAATAAAGTGGAATTTTTGTGTCGTATATAAGTATTTGAATGGTTCCTGCCACATTAGCTCATTGGCTATATAGTCATTTTGTTGTTCTCTTTTCAGACCAAGTGGGCTTAAATATGAGAAAGCCAAGGAGTGGAAGATCCCATGTGTGAATGCCCAGTGGCTGTGTGATATACTACTGGGAAACTTTGAAGCTCTGCGACAGATTCAGCACAGCAGATACTCCATCTACACACACAATGAGCCACTGTTGCCTAACCCACAACTGGTCCAGAACCTACTGGGTATGTACAGCTGAATACACCAGATTGTATTTGACAGTTGGATGATGAGCAGAGATATTACGTTATTCTTCTGTTAAAGAAATACAGAAGGATCATATCTTGGATATCAACAGATATTCCAGCCAATTATTACACACACTCTTCTGAGGGGATGTAAAAGCTCCCTGTAGATCACCCAAACCATATGCTATGGATTTTATATAGTGTGATTACAAACTGTATGTGAATGCCTTAACTTGATTTTGTGCAGAAAGAATGTCTCTGTTGTGTCAGTTGAAATGGCTAAATTTGCTATAAAAAGAAAAACAGAGAGACAGAAAAAGATTAAGAAAGTGTTCTGACTTTGTCCTCTGTATTTCTCTGTAGCCTCGTGGAGAACGCCAATCAAAGTATCCCCTGAAGCTTTGGCAGTGAGTTTTGATAGGATGCACTTCATATTTATTTTCTGTTCAGTGTTTGATAAATACAGTTTTATCATCCTTTGTAAACAACACTCACAGGTTGGTGCACAACATCTCTGTTGGGTTAACATCTGCAGGGTTACTAGTGTTTTCTTGTCTCTAGCTGGGCTCAGACTGGTCACCGTAAAAAAAAAGAAAGACCCCAAACAACCTACATGGCAGCTTTTTTTGGTACAAATCCTCTTCTTCGTTTTTAACATTAAAAATGGTCCGGTCTGAAACAGTGCAGCGTTCCAAGCGGTGTGTATTCATATACACTGATATATTAAAAATTAATATCATAACGGGAAAAAAATACCGGTATTCGGTATCAACCGGTAACCGCCCAGCCCTAATGCCAGCTGTGTCTCAGATGTCCTAAATAATGTCTGAATCCATGCTGCATGCAGAGTCAAACTGCCTTAGTATTTCCACCATGTCAGAAAGGAAAGTAGTTCAAATTACCATCCCAGAATAACATACAGTGCATCTTTCATGGATGTCCTCACATACACAGCATCAGAATATATTTTTAGTTTATATTTAGAAACTATTAAATTGCAACAGATAAAAAATAATAAAGCATTACATGATTGCCAATGTGGTGCTTGTGTTAGCTAGCAGCGTGTCAGGCTCATCTGATGTGTATTTGTTATGCTTGTGTGGTGTTTAGAACCTCCAACTGCTCCAAAAGCAGAAGAATACTGACTCCAACAACCCACCTGCAAACAAGAAGGCCAGGTCAGTGCAGCAGGTCATGGTTCAGCCTGTTAGCTTCTATGTGAGCGCAGGATGGCAGCACATCTCTGTCCAGGTTGCAATGACTATTTTGGAGGTAACTGTAAAATTGTGTATATTCGTGTACAGACTGGAGGAGATCCAGTCCCCCAGTAAGAAGCTTCCTCCAGAGTCTACTCCTCGAGTCATGTTCACAGGCTTTGAGCCAATGCAAGTGCAACAGTACACAAAGGTAAAGTCAGCCTGATCATTAAAACACTGCACTTATTATTTGATCATATGTCACCTGTTCCCATATTACTTCTATAAAAAACAGTGACCATCGATCAGCCATCGGACAGAATGCTAATGTCACGCTCTGATGTATTCAAATACTTGTATATGGAATGTGTCAACATTAGACTGAGAACCTTCACAGACAACGTGTCAACATTAGCTTTACTGTTGTCTCCTGTCTCTCAGAGGTTAAATGCATTAGGTGGTGAAGTTGCAGATAGCAGTCAGAAGGTCACTCACCTGGTGGCCAATAAGGTGACTCGCACCGTCAAGTTCCTCACTGCCATGTCTGTGGTCAAACACATTGTCAGCCCAGAGTGGCTGGAGGAGAGCTGGAGGAGCCAGAAATTTGTGGGTATGTGTGAGTCTTCCTCATTGTTTTTCTTGTCCCAGTTAGTTGTTTTTTTTTTTTTTTTGGAAGAGTATTTGGACCTTTCAGATCCTATTGAAAAGGAGTTCAACTACAAACACAATGTTTGTTTTATGCTGGACTTTTCATGTGTAGAGCTTCATAGTGGGTAACCTGATATGTGTGTGTGTGTGTGTGTGTGTTGCAGATGAGCAGAACTACCCTCTGAGGGATGCTGAGGCAGAAGTGTTGTTTGGCTTCAGTCTGGAGGAGTCACTTAAAAGAGCCCACAGTGCACCACTCTTTAAGGTTAGACAACGGACTTCATCTTTACACTGGTGTTACAGTGGTAATGCAAACTCTCAAAGGAGCCTGAATGCTTTTTCACATCAGGTCCATATTCATCATACATGTTTATAATCTGTTTATTTCTTGTGAATATTTACAATACTAGAGAAAATTGTGTTATTCAGCAGCAAAAAGATGTTGTTGTCTTCTCAATCCTGACATCTACCTTGCCTTTAGAGCTTGGGGCGTCATGTGACTTTTGTTGTTGGAAATTCTGACGTAAATGAACGGTGCTGTTGCTGATTTCAGGCTGTCAGAGTTTACTGCACTTTAAACAGATACAAAATGACCAGTACGAGGCAAAACTCAACAGATCACACATCACAGACTCTTATCATGCCCCAGGCATCATGTTCCTGATCTGGAGTATCCAGATATACAAAACGGCCTTATTAACTTCCCTTCATCCTATTCCAGAGTCACTGAGAGCATAAAAATGGCACCTCTTCGTCACTGTTACGCTGTCACTTTAATGTAACAAGCTCTTATTGCACTAATCCACATCTGCTGTCTTGCGGGATCTTTAGGAATCCTATAAAACGATTTCCACTTTGCTTGTCTCTCACTGGAATCCTTCTGGCATCCTGGGGTACAACAGCCCCAGGTTAATTAGTTAGTTGCTCACAGTTGTCAACCAAATAGTCATTAGAAAAGAGTGCTTTCCTGCCAATATGGCGGTGTTGTAATTAACGGTGCTGAGTGACGTGAGCTCACAAAGCTCTATATCCTTGTCTATGATCCAAATGAGTCCGAACAGAGGCCAGAATGTGCACGGTTTATCAGAAAGCATTTCGGATGATGCTTTTTTGTGGATCCTGTCAGTGGTCAGAAACACTTTTGATCGATTCCAATTCCAAATGTACAATACTTAAATGACAAAAGTTAGGAGTTTGTATGAAAACATTATTGTAACAATATATTGCAACCATTTAATGCAGGCATGCTGCATAAACTTCTTTAAAGAGAAAAAAAGAGAAATGAACTTATAGAGGGTAAGCACTGACGTGGCAAAAACATGGTGAAATGTCCTAGTAAATACAGTGAGATCAGGAAAAACAGATTATCAGATCAAATTGTACAATTGGACTTAACAGTATTCCATATGAACTTTTATGTATTTGAAAAAGTGGATTAGCTTCTGTTTCAGTTAGTTTTATTTCATATCAGTTATGACAAATGTAGCTAAATAGAAGATGCTAATGCTAAGACCTTTAGCGAGAAGTAACGTTAACCGTACAACACTGTAGCGTCTGACTTGACGTTAAAAGGATCGCAAATATTCCATGTTTTATCGTTATTTATTGTTTGAACTGAAATAGTTAGTGTTGGCTGTAACTACGCCAAAACAACAATATCCACAAACTTATCTGACAGCCCTCCAGAACGTAACTTAAGAAGTAACTTACAGTACTTTATCAAAAAATACAGCATAAATTAATATTACCTGACACTAAATGTGAGCCACCACACCAAGTTTCTGTGTCTGGATTCCAGTTGTTAGTAATGCAGCGATCCATTTATTTCTCTTTTCTTTGGCAAATATCATATCTCCGACTGGTACAGTCAGTGGCACAACAGCTCTTCCGCATTTCTTAAATTAAATTTACAATTTAGATGCTATTAAAGCCTGTGATTCAAATTGATGCTGCTAATCTCCATGCTCAACTTTTACTTATGCTTGCTGTGACATCACGTGCATATAAACAATAGATGACGTCTCCGCCGTCTCTGTCCATTGGAACACAGCGTCGGGGCGAGGCCATCTTGGGCAGGGGGAAGCTGTGTCTACTGACTGTATCAGTGAACGGAGGCAGAGGTCTATCAATGATTACAATCACCACAACTCACTGAATTTTCAACCGATTTTCAATCTGTTTGGTTTATTATAAATGTGACATATATTTATAATACAGTATAGATTGTTTAAATTGAAAATGCAGATAATGTGCAACCATTGAACAGCTTGTAGGTATTTGTCAAAACAGATTGATATTAACAATAAAAACAGCGATAATGATATATTTAATAATAACATTAGAGTGTATTAAATTTCACTTTTATCATATTACTGATGTCTTACTAATTAAAAACATCTTTTGTTTTCTTATCCTTACGTAAGCTAGTAACAAGATAGGTAGTTTAATTTACGTAAGCTTTAGAGATACATTCAACACATTCAAAACAGTTAAATAATATAAAACATCTTCTCAATTGTGAAATGGTATTCCCTGTTGCTTGATTCTGGTGTTTCTTTCATGGGAACATCTGTAAACAACACTAAATTCTTTCATTTTAGTCAGTCAGATGCACTGACTACAGTCTGACCGCTGGTCAGAACCCCTGCCCAAGATGGCGGCCGCGATGACGTGTCTGACCAGCCAGAATACGGCTTCTAGTGTTTATTTGTCTATGCATACCCTCTATTACTGTTTTAAGGTGAAGCCTTTTTCAGGAGCTAGACAAGTTCCTGGTTATCAGTAACATTATATGACACTACCTCTTCTCGAGAGTGACTTATTAGGACTAAATTCACCTGTAATCCAACAAGGGCCAGACAAGACGTGACTGAGACAAACATCTAGGCAACAGCTGCCACATATAATTAGACAAACAAATGGTCATGGAAAGAAGCTGGTGTTAGCTTACTTTTACTGAGGACATTCTGTGTGTTGGCCATAGATTCTGTGTTTGAACAAATAAACTACGACGAGACTGACTGGTAACCATAGTAACTGGTTCAGGAAATATGCTGACAGCTATTCCTTCAAATGCTTAGAAGAAAATGAAAAGTGTGACCATATTAGATTTCTAGAAATGACAAGAAATAAACTGACTTAATGTATATGGATGAGCGCTACATAGACTTCACACAGGTGTGAAAATGTCTGATGAACTGGGAGTCTTATCAATGTATGGTGTCCTCATGTCTCTGTGTGTTTCACATGGTGGATGATGCAGGGGAAATACTTCTACCTCACCCCTGGGATCTGCCCCAGCCTTAGCACCATGAAGTCCATTCTGGAGAGCGCTGGAGGAAAGCTGCTGGCCAAACAACCTTCATACAGAAAGATCATGGAGTACAAACAGAACAAGGTCCTTAAACATATCTGCAGCCATCCCTGTGTACTGAAGTATTATTATAGGAACATTTATTGTCAAGTCAGATTCTTTATTTTACACATACAAGATACAAAACTAGCAGTCTATTAAGTGCTAAATGCATGTTGCTTTTCTGTTGCAGAACCTTCCGGAGATCATCTTAATTTCCTGTGACAATGACCTCCACCTATGTAGAGAATACTTCTTGAAAAACATAGGTAAGAAACACAGTCTTGCTTCTGCCTGTGCTCAGCAAAGCAATCCTTATAGTAAGTGTTAGTGTAAATCAGGCATATTTAAACACAGGTTCAGACATGGGATGATTATTTAAACTTATCTACATGGGTCAGTTTGGTGGGCAATGTGCTCCGCTGTGGTTTGGCAGGTAGAGGTACGTTGTAGTAAACTATCACAAATCAAACTCCTCAGTAACAGTAATGCCTCAAGAGTGCTAGCTAGTCATCAGGCAGGACTAAGCTTGTTGTTACTTTCGTATATCCGCTGGTCGTTTTGACCACTGTGTCCATTGGAGCACGTTGTTCATTCAGCATGTGCCCACACACAGTATGCTGATCTCTACCTTTCCTGAACGAGTTCATCTGCCTAAGGCCAGCCGGGTAGAGACAGAAAAGAGAGAATGATAGACATGTTTCCACCTCCTAAAATATGGGCCTCCTGCCTATCACTGAAAAATGTTTTTACATAATATTCTGTAGTTTTTTTCCAGCACAGCACACAATGGAAACACTGGCCTTTATGTTCTGAACCGACAGGGCATCTTTAAACATACAGCATTAACTGACATGCAGCGTTTATTTGTATCTAATGTTGTCTCTCCTCTTGTCCAGATGTCCACAATGCTGAATTCATCCTGACTGGAGTTCTCACCCAGAAGCTTGATTATGACTCATATCCTTTAATGTCCATAAGAGCTCACACCTAATGGCTTCTTACTGAAGATAAGCACCTATGAGCTTAGATAATGTTATACTATGATGACTGACTACGATGAACTCATGAGGATTTTATAAAACCGAAGTAATGACAGATGAGAAGTGGTGTCACTGGAGGCATGAAATGCACATATTCACTGATCAGCCACAACGTTAAAATGCGTTCTGCTGGGAAACGTTTGGACCTAGCATTCATCTGGATGTTACTTAGACATGTAGCACCCACCTAGACCAGACACCCCCACTCCATAGCAATGACACTAGTTGATGGCAGCAGCCATCCCCAGCAGGATGCAGCCTGACACACACACAAAACTGCTTTAGGAACCTGGCCTCCAAATTCACTAGATTCCAAACTGATCAAGTATCTGTGGGATGATCCACAGAGGCCCCTCCCCTCAACCAAAGGCCCCCACTAACAACATTTGTGGATTCCAAACTCTGCAGATAGTTTTTCAAACGTTTCCATCCTCAGATCAGATTGTTACAATTCCCTGATTCACTTAAGAAAAAAACAAAAACAACGGGGCACTTAACGTCTGAGCTTCATTACATTGATAAGAAACACTTCTGGACAGATGGAATCTATAATATTTATCTTTTAATTTGGTCGATTGGGTTCTCTTTGTCTTCTTTTGGGACTTGTATGGAAATCTGCTGATGTTTTCAGACATTGTTATGTTGACAGAAAATTCTAAAAAAAACAAAAAAAAAAAAAAAAAAATTTAAAAATGAATGTTTCAAACACATAAATAACTGTTGCTGACATGGATGTCAGAGAAAGAGGTCAGTTTTGGAGGGAATTCTATCACCCTAGTGTGTGTGATGAGCGATGAGCTGAATGAAGACTGAGTTAAAGCTGCCTTCCAGCTACAGAGCTGCTGCCACTTGACTCAGACACCACCAGCTTTGTCTTAATATCACAGCCTGTCAGACCACACCACAGTATGCCAGTTACCTGAAGGCCTAGAATTGTTGGAGCAGTGCTGTTACTGTGATACCAGTGTGAGGAAAAACAAAGTCTCTTTCCTTGACAGTCACACGTATAAATTCACTTGATGGTGCAGCAGTGAAGACACTAAGAAGAAGAAGGGGAGGCAGAGATGAAGACGGCACCTGTGTACAGTCCAGATACACCGACTTTTCTATGTTTTTAATTCTGTTGATAGATATCCAGTCATTTTGTAGCTTTTTGTTACCTGTTTTAGATAAATGGATGTTATTTTTGGGGGAAATTACTGTTTAAATTATCAATTAATAAATCTTTTACATGTTGTTGAAACAGATTGTGTAAAGGCTTCAGCTTGGACACGTTTTTTGGAATAAAAACTATATTGTTTGTGCAAAAAGACTTTTTTCTGTTCTTTTTTCTTTTTCTGGGTTGAAAACTATCTTCAAAATATTAGATTTTTAGATGTAGCTCGTTCAGCCTTTAAAATAAAACTTTAAACAAATAAAGAAAATTGATAATGATCTGGAGTTTTATTCAGGCAAACAATCTCCTTCCACAGTCATGTTGTAGGAGGACACATTTGAGAACAAAAGCCCTGGCTGCTCTCACTTTTGAGGTTTTAAAAGCTATCTTGAAGGTATTCCTCCCAGGTTTAGGAGGATAATTCCTGATAGATTTGATTTAATTAACTGTTAATGAGGGTCTGGGGTAGTTACTGGTGAAGTTCTAATTGCTGGCTGTCAGACAGATAGCCTGGGGTCATGTGTGGGTTTTGGGGAGTGGGGGTGAGTGAGAGAGAGCAGGATGTGCAGCATCGCCTGAGGTTCTGCCCTCAAAAACTACAGCAAACTGAATTAGACGCAGCCTGAGCCAAGGTCATGTGCTACATATTCCATGTATGTATTACCAGTGCTGCTGAACATGTATTTACACAAGCCTGAGATGGCTCAGATCACAGTGGCTCATTTAGCTTCAGTGTTTTGTGGGTGCTGACACAAAACTCAACCACTTAAGGTTGATAAACATTCAGAGCCCTTACTCATTATTGTCAGTTTGATCCTTTCATTTATTTCTTCAGCTCTTCTCTAGGAAGTCATCATTGATGACCCCACCTTAGCATCATCAGAGTGATTTCCTCTGTTTCTGTTGGACAACATGGTAACGGTAATGTGAGTTTGCTACAAGAAATGCCTCCTAAACGCTCATTGTGAACTGACTGAAGTGGAAGAAAAATCAGTATTTTCTTTCAGTATCTCTTATGACTAACCCAAACTCCTGAAACGCATGGAACTAGATTCAGACTTGGGCAAATTGCTTGGTCACAGTAGCTCAGCTGCACATTCAAATAAAATGTATAACAATAATGAAATAAATAAAAGCAGAGTTGAATCAGTCTGAAGGAGAATGAGCTATGCTGTCCCTCTATAAGCCAATGGATGAGATGGATTGTCCCTGATGGAGAGCAGTTTGTCTAATGTCCTTCTGTCTCTTACTGAAACAATGTCACCAACTCATTTCGAATAACGTGTCCAGTCTTTTGGATCAGTTTGCCAGTTCCACACATGTTTTTTGCTGTTACTGCTCCCCCCAACAATCCACAGCCAAGTACAAAGCACACACAAAAACAGACTGATGGAAAGTCTCCAGCAACTTGCTGTACACATTAAAAGACTTGAGCTTCTTCAGGAAGTAGATGTGCTGTAAATGTGCTGTAACTATGTTGCTTTTGTGACAGATATAATGATATACATGTCTCCAGCATGAGTAGCCCTAAGCATCAATCTGCCTGCACACCTGCTTGCATTTACCTTCCAGTTTCCTCAGCTATCTGTTTTCTGGTCAGAATGTTTTTCATTTTATTTTTTATTTGAATCATTTGTTAGATCATCCTAAGTTATCTGAACTTCAGTTTTTGGAAATGAGACACATTCGGTCTTTAAAATGTCCATTAAATTAGCATGAAACTTCCAGGGACTGTAAAGCCAGGTCAGTGAAACTGTGTGCTTGTTCCAGCTTTCACAGACAGTACAAATATCTAAAGCCAGGTAATAAGAAAAACAACCAGCCAGAAAACCTGATGACATTCACACAACAAGGTGTGCTATGGAGGACACACCTCACTGCAGACCTGAGTGAATTATGTTTGTGCCTGTTCAGACCTTGTATCAAGATCTGATCAAGATCCAATCTGGTCGATCCCATCACATAAAAGACAGGTATGACCACCACAGGGCAGAGATCTGATCTGTGATCACATTAGGAGGTGTTTTGAGTCGCATGTGTATGGATGTCTCCACATTCCTTTGTAGTGTGAATCCTATCCAGGCTGCATCCTCCTGTACTCAACAGGAGTGCTCCTGCATCAGTGTAGCTGGTTCATTTGTTCATTCAGAAAAAAACAACATACCGAACGTCGCTACTTGGATTGGATCATCGTCTGAAGGATCCATAACTCTGAACAACACTGAACAATCACACCAACACATCAACATAATTAACCTTTAGAATGCACCAGAATGTGATGTCATCTGATGTATTAAAATTTGCAACTGAACATCTAGGTTTTTGTTAGACCAACAAAACACATTGCCAGGTATTAACCAACATGAAAAAAATTGTGACACATGCATTGTGTTTATTTGATTATATTCTTCATAAGAAATATGATATTAACGCGTAGAGCTTGTATTTTATTTCTGTAGGGACATGCATCCTGTAAGCAGCCTTAATTGATAATAATGAAATTCAATAGGAAGAAACCTTGAACAGAACCCAGCTCATATGGAGGAACCATCTGCTGAAGGCCAGCCGGGTAGAAACAGAGAAGATAGAGAGAAAAGAAGAGCAGGAGAAACAAGATAAACAAACTTCTGCTATAGATACATACATTGAACTGAAGTCTACATGTAGAATCTGATGATGATAAATACAACATATAACTGGTAATACACACAATGCATACATACATTACCTCAACTTTTTGAAATTCTAGGAACCCGACAAAGTGCAAGCACAAATGCACTTTGAGGTTGAAACGATCGGTTGGGATGATCTTTCATATATGATGGAGCTAGGCCTTTCAGGGCCCTGTATGTAAGGATGAGGATTTTAAATTCAATTCTAGATTTTAAAGGGAGCCAATGAAGAGAAGCTAAAACTGGAGTAATATGATCTCTCCTGCTAATTCCTGTCAGTGCTCTTGCTGCAGTGTTTTGAATCAATTGGAGGCTTTTTATTAAATTATTAAATTAAAGTGAATTAAAGGACATATCCTCATCAAATATAAGACTAAGGCTTTTCACCATAGTACTGGAGGCTGAAATATGCCATCTATGAGAAATAAAGTTATTATTGAAGTGGCAAAGCAGCATAGTCACAAATACAAAATTATGCATTCTTTTATTTTGACTTGGATGACTTACAGAAATGTAATAATACAGCTCCTTCCTTAAAAATCCTTAATCCATAAAAACGATGACGCATTAATTGTTGGTGAGAATTTTTAATGTACTGTCCAGTGTTTAGGGATCAGATATGTTCACTGAAAGCTTCGATCTGTAGCTTTGTTCTGTGTGTTTCTGGGAGAAGTGTGCTTTCAGAAGACATGCACTGTTTTATGCACTGTTACTTTTTAGTTAACATAAAAATAAATAGAATGTAAAAAATAAACTGGATTTGTTACAGTGTAAAGGTCTGCGCACTCAGTTAACACATAAGTTGTTTATTTGTTAGGACTGTCAGGCCGGTCAAGAATTGTTCTTTGTTTGGAATTGGAATTGAAAAAATCTTTAATGTAATGTACTGTTTCCACCATCCAAAATGTCACTATGAAATGTCTACAAGTCAAAACCCACAAAGGACTGCAAAGGACCTTCAGGAAGCTTTAGCAGACATAGTAGTGGTGATGAACTGTCCACTGTGCAACAATTTCAAAGGTAGCTGTGTTATCTCAGTCCAGTAGTTCATGCCTTTGTGTGCAGCTATTGGTCCAACAGTGGTTCCACTTGTTGAGGTTCTAAAAAGCTGATTCACTTGTGTGGCTGGCCTTCGGCAGATGGGTCCCTCATTATGAGCTGGGTTCTGCTCAAGGTTTCTTCCTGTTAAAAGGGAGTTTTTCTTTGCCACCGTCGCCCTCAGGCTTGCTCTGGAGGTTGCAGGCTGGTTTTTGTGAAGCGTCTTGAGACGATTTGTATTGTTATTGGCACTATATAAATAAAACTGAATTGAATTGAATTGAATTGATGACCTGCTGCCTTCCCACTGTTGTTGATGATGACATCATCAGATGAATGAAGAAATCCACATAAGTGAGAACACCCACACACACACACACCCACACACACACACACGTATTTGGGCAATCCTAATTAATTCCAATTAGAAATGCAAATAAGGAGGCACATCTTTGATTAAGCAGCAGTCAGGCTCCTTGTTGGTTTGTGATGTCCTCCTCTGACGCAGCCCAGTTGTGGGGAGAAGGAAGGAGAGAAAAAGTATTGGGACACAGAAAATGTTGTAATTAATGTAGAAATGTGAGATATTTCTAATTAGTCCCCAGCCCCTCCCTCTGTTGCATCAGACACTCATTGGCCTGCCAACTTCTCCCTGCTCCTCAGGATGCAGAGGAATTACAGACTAATTACAGAGACGGGCGCTGGGATTCATCTGGTCCCGCAAATTAACATATGAGCTAATTAGCATATGATGGAACTAATGACTAATAATTTAACCAATTACAGGGCTGGACTATCTCATTACACTTTTGGAAAAAAAAAAAGGAATGCTTAGAGGAGAATGTATTATTTCAGTCACAGACAAAGACGAGAACAGGTGACTGGTCTTACTTGCATGTGTCCACATGGAGTCAAACCTCCTCTCTAGATGTAGAGGTAGTGCTGAACTTCATTCATTCGCTCAAACAGTTGTTCTAACAACCATGAAGACTAGCAGAATAATTAGAGACACTAGATGAGTACGCTAGAGTTACAAGAAAAAAGTACCTGCATCAGCTGAAACTTAAAGGGACATATTGAGAAATATGAACAGACATCTTTTGAATATTTTTCACTCTGGTCATCACTTACATCTGCATATCATATGTTTTTATATTTGCTTACATTTTATAATCTTCAGTAGGATATATCCATGACAAACATGTCACCATTGTCAACTTCTGAATAATATACAAATATACACAATAATATGTAGTGTTTAGTATTTTTATTTGTTACAGTTTAGAACTGAGCTTCATCATTTCATCTGAGGTCCAGTGTTGGGGTCTGTCCTATTATTTCATTCAGCTCAAAGTGCTTGACTCTATGGTGCGCTTTAATAGGATTTTAGAGAACTATGTCACACTATAAAGTAGTGGTTTATATCAGTTTGGATGGATGAGTAGAATATTGGGATAAGAAATAAATATATTAAAGCCCCTCAACTCCAGCAGCTTTTTTGTCATCAGTATAGCCATTATATTCATCAGGGCTTACATCAACCAACCAACCAATGCATGTTCTGCAGCACCTTATTGGAATAAGCATAAAGTCTGAGTTTATTGTTTTACACAAAGAAATTATACACTTTTTTTTTTTTTTTTTACTATATTCTTGTTAAAAATGTTCAATATATATATGTGTGTGTGTGTGTGTGTGTGTGTGTGTGTGTGTGTGTTCTTGTACAGCTATCTTTCTGAGAACCAGTTTAAGTTTCACACCAACAGATTGAGGACATTTGTGTAAAGTGAGGACATTTTAGTCGGTCCTCACTTTTTTGGCCAATGATTGTCCTCCCAAAGATGGCAATATAAACGTGTGTGTGTGTGTGTGTGTGCGTGTGTGTGTGTGCTCCAGAGTGTCTACAGATTCAGTAGCATTCAGGTCTGTCATGAAGTTTGTTAGTGAAAGAAAGATGAAGCATTGAACAATGAGGAGCTTAATCGCACCCAGTGTGTCTCTAGTGCCCCCTACTGAAACAAACTCACCACTGCAGTGTGTAATACAACAGGACAGTAGGCCGGACTGATGTCTCAACACAGTAGAAGAAGTCCTTTATTAGGTCTCCAACCACGCAGGAAGCTGAAGCCAATGAGAGACATGATCTTACAAAATCAGAAAACACTTATTTACAAGAAATTAAACAGAATGGGTTTTTAAACTGACAAACTGTCAAAGGCATGCATAGGTTTGATTTAGGCAGAGAAATAAAAATAGAAATAAACTATTTGCATAAAGGCTGAGCATAGACGTGTATTTAGGTTTCAATTATAAACATTCATTATATATATATATATATATATATATATATACATATATATATACACAGAACACAGTAAAAGGTCCTCACAGTGTGTATTACATGATTCTGTCAAACCAAACACTTTGCTCATGTTGATGCCCTCCAGAAAAATGAAAATTCGTTCTTAATTTTACCAAGAGTGAGAAGAGAAGATGAATTGATCAGTTCATCTGTTTTTGTCTCTGTGGTCCAGTAGCTCTTGGCTGTTTTTACCCTAACTTGCTTCATCCAAAATAAAATACCTCCACTACGATCATTTAATGCTATCATTTTTCTGTTGATCTGTGTCTCCTGTTAGCCGCTTTTGTCTCCTTGTAGCCAATAAATTAGATTGACTTTCTAGCAAGAAATATTTCCAGGTGGGGTATTCCCACTAATACAGAGCAGCCTTCATTTGAATTATCAACAAATATTTCAGAATGTGTCGAATGTGTCAACGATAATTTTTTCAAATCCCCAAATCTCAGTTCACATTAAGGACCCCAGAAGAGCAGATGAAGTGCATATTAAGTAAAAGTCAGCAGTCTCATGTCTTATTTAAAAGGGGGAAAACTATATATATATATATGTGTGTGTGTGTGTGTGTGTGTGTGTGTGTTCTTATCACGTGTCCTACTTGGATTTTATTTTCTACATCTGTAAAATTTCCATAGCTGCTTCATAAGACAACGCCACACCTGAAAAATATTTGATACAAGAAGCTATAACTTTATGGGAGAAACACACACTCCACTACATTGCATGGCTTTCCCTGTCAAGAATTCAATGCAAAGACAACAAGCTATTTTTTTTTTTTTTTTGGTTGTTTTCCAAAATGTAGTAACAGAAACTCAGGCCCATGGTCCCTGATCAAATACACTCATGTCAAACATGTCTGGTGTTGACCAGAGGAGGCTCGAACTTCACATTGCAAAAGTATTGGATCTTAAATCTAACTGTAAAAACATTAGATCTTTCCAACAGCCTTGTTTATTACTTTTGACCACATCATTTCACGTCAGAACTTGAGACATGCCATCAAAAAGATGGGGCTGCATTTGAAAAAGGATATAAGCAAAACCATGTGGTGTTTAAGAGGTTGGAAATAGTATTTTATTTTTTGATGAGGCTATGCTATATTTGTTTCAATGTCATCTTCTCATCTGACTCAGACTTTTATTTCCCAGAAGAAGCTTAGTTGAAGAGTTAGTTCAAATAATCCACTTTAAATGGAAATAAGCACAGTCTCCATCAGCTACTTTACTGACTTACAGTAACTGTAGATTTGCATCTAGTATTGGTTTACTGCACTTTCAATGACATAATCATAATAAATACAAACTTTTTTTGAAATCATCCTCACTTTAACATTAGTAGTTCAAACCTTTGCACAATACTGCATGTTAAAAGAATCTCTAAGCATTGTATATAATTCTGATATTATAATTCATCTACATAAAAACAGATTTACAGAATGGACAGTTTACAAACTGAATTGGATTGTCTTTGTGTGAACACTGCATATTGATAAACACAACCTCTGAAAATATGTTTCATACAAATATATTCTATGAAACATGAGTAGTCGAAATATATTCCATGAAACCACACATCTCCAACATCAAGATTCCAAAAAGCGTCTTTTTCCACTGGGTGTACAGGACTGATGGGAGCATGTACCAGTCCAAGTGGAGAACTTGGCAAACCAATCAAATGAATGATGAACTTTATTCACCCATTTATTCTAGATTCTATATAAACTCGTTGTTCTCTTCAATATTTTGACCTGTGACATAGTGTGACAACACAGAGAGGAACTTCCATCACAAATACTGTCTGCAAACTGTCCACTACAATAAACTAAAGCATCCACACTAAAATATAAAAACTGATTGCTAACAGTGACCTCTGTTGTTGGCTTTGGGGACACTTTGGGGAGTGGTTGTCAAAGAGGTCTTTGGGAAAATGCACAGGGAAAAGTTGAAAACTTGAAAACAAAGCAGAAAAACAGCATTAAGTAACCCATTATATTACCACCCAACATCACAACGTAAAAAGCCTGTAAGTGCTTTATTAAATGCTGGTTCAAGCTATTGCTGAAATTGTCATCAGACAATGGCAAGTTCAAAACGAAACATGAGTAGACTTTTATTTTGGAGTGGTTGCAGCAAAAGCAACTTAGACCTTAGCACTTACTGCAATTGTTCATCAGAAATGAACAGTCATTTCTGTAACAATCTCAGAACAAATCAGTCTGAAATGTTGAAGTAAAGCAATGAGAAGGATACACCACAGTGAGCTGTTAGATGAAGACCTGCAGGTAATATGCTGCATATGTTCAACTTCTCAGTGCAGACTTTTGCTGATCATTGTTTTTGGGCTTCAACACATTCATTTGACTCCATTTTTGTAGACGTAATGATGTGTAATTCTGTGATGAGCTGGGGAAGGGTCTTACATAAGTTTTTTGTTGAGTCCTTTCTGATATAAGTTTCATATATTAAACTTGGAAGACAGTGAACACACAGATTGTGTATGTGTTTTGTCTGTATCCCTGGATAGCAGAAAGGATCCACACTGTGGCTCTTTGTGTCTTTGTGCTGATTAAACGTCTGTGTTTGTGCCTGCAGAACGCGTCCGGCTGAGTCTGAATCTGGGTTTGATCAGTGTAGACTCTAGACAATCTGAAAATATCACCAAACTCTTATGTCACCTGTGAATCATGAGCTGAAATTTACTGGAAAAACAAAATTAAAAAATGTTCCTGCATTCCAGAAGCACCATTTAGTGATACCCAAACAGTCAAGTGGATAACCTATGCCATGAGATCACTAGCTTTAGATTACTGCTTCTTGTTATCTTTATATACTAGCACTGCAGTGTCTTGCTAACAGAAATTACTGTAATCATTTATTTACATAGAATGGTGTTAGTGTGGTTTGGTGTTGGGCATCTGGAGTTGTTTTTAAGGTTTTTTGTGCCCAACCAACCATGTAAAAAGGTAAACAGTAACACAATATTCCATCAAGAGCCCCAAGCTCATTCCGCATTTACATGTTTTTTAAATGCTCAATTAGAAACATGAAACCATCACATCACATCACTTAGAGGGTGTCAGTGCTGTGCGCAGTAATCGCACTGCTTGGCTCCCTGTGCGCTTCTTGCTGTGGCCTGGAGAGCTGGGGTTGGATGCTGATGTTCGGCCACTCCTCACCCCATGACTCACTGTACTGGGGAGGTGGGAGGAGGACGGGGAGGGCGGTGAAGAGGGGGAGGAGGTCGGGGACAGGGAGGACGAAGTGGAGGAAGAGGAGGGCGAGGGTGAAGAGTAGGAGGATGAAGAGTAGAAGCCGTGTTGGGAGGAGGTGGTGCTGGTGGTGGTGCTGGTGGTGGAGGCGAGGACGAGGCAGTGCTGAAGTCTGCTGCTGCTGCTGCTGCTGCTGCTGCGAGACTTGCGGCGGGCTTGGCTGGCGTTAGCGTGGGATGGTGACAAGACGTGGCTAGATGAGGGGAGGAGACGACTCAGATTCAAAGATGGGATAAAAGACTTGTGAGAACGACGGGAGGAAGAAGAGGAAGGGTAGGACTGAGCTGGGGTTTCTGAAACTAAGGAGGGTTTTTTTGGCACTGAGGAAGAGGAGAGGGGACATAACAAAGCCTGTTGCCTTGAAGGAGACAGAAGAAAATGTTTCCCACAAGATGAGGTGGAAGAAGCTGAAGGTGAAGAAGCAGAGGAAGAGGAGGAAGAGGAGACGTTTTTGAGCCTTTCTGTGGTTTCTGTGCACTGAGGTGTGGACAGAGAGGCAGACAGGTGTTTCCCAGTGCTATGACACAAGCCTGGGATCTTAGAGCCACGTAAAGCAACGACACAATGGTTACTATCCCTGGGTGCTCTACTGCTTCTGCTGTCAGCCTGCAAACACACACCATGGAATATGGCATGTCAATGGCAGCAATACATGGTCCACATGACAGGAGAACTGCACTCTACCTCAGGATTCATACCTGGCAGGTACCTAAGAAATACATTGTGCTAGAAGCATGGTGGCACACTGATCAATAACGCAAGTAGGTACTCACCAGGCAGTGAGTCAGCTTTGTGCTTTTTATCTTATGGTCTATGGTTCTTTACGTAGTGTCATGATAACTAGCTCCATTTTGCCACAGATCTTGGTAAGCTGTCCACGACCACATTTAAATCCAAATATAGTGCAGAAGTTGCACACTCTTAATCATGTGGTGACAAGTGCAAATGACAAAGTTTCCTTTTTTCTTTTTTGGCCAGGTCCTTATATTCTTGGTCATGGGTACGCCCCTTAAGCCAGTGGTGTCAAATTCCTGGGCTCACGGGCCAACCAGAAGGATATTTATTTATTTACATATCATTCACAGAGAAATACAAATTTATAACAAAGAATTTAGAATAAAACCAAGCTTACTGATTGAAAAAGCAATGAGAACAAATTAAAAATAAAAGACACTACTCTCTATTGGGACTGTTTGGTCAGACTAGCAAATACCATTTCCGCAAATCACTGCCAGATGAAGAACAGTACCCAGAGAACATGCAGGTTACATGCAGGTCAAGATCCACCCACTCTGCCAATAATCCAGAAACTCAAATGTCAGTTGTGTTACAAAACTTGAAAGAAGAGGGCACAGTCACAAACAGGCAGAACGCAAAGAAGAACCACATCTCCACAAAAATAACACACATTTATATGACTTCAGGAACCCAGGAAAAAACAATCACTATTATGTCTATCCATTTAGTTAATAAGTTTAATAATAGTTTAATAATCCTCTAAACCCTACAGTCTATGCTGACTCAAAACATTCATTTTAACCTCAGGTCAGTTCATTTACCTGGCTGGGCTGCTTCTGGTTGGCCTGCTGCTGCTGTTGTTTCTTCTCTTGTGAGCTAGAGGAGGATGAGTGGCAAGATTTGGAATGCTGAGCTGGAGAACTGGAGCTGCTTCGGGAGGTCTGGAAAAGAGATGTATAAACCAAAGTTTGCTTAGTACAGATGGATTATATCATATCACTGAAAAACATGAAGAAGTGTTTATATTGTAGAAGCTATAGAAGCCAACACCTTGAAGATTTGAAAAGAAAATTAAGACCAAGGAGTATTATCATTGATTCAAGTAATTTAACCACGGTACAATACAGGGGAAAACCTAACCTACGAGCTGTGAGTAAAGAAGACACCACAGGCAAACAGTGTCTTTAAAAGATACATTACCAGTCAAAAGTTTGTTTCAAAAGTTTGTCACTGAACTTAATGAGAAGGTGTGTTCAAACTTCTGACTGGTAGTATAAGTGTAAGCACCATTATTAAAGATGTTACTATGCAGACATATAAAAGAAGATTTATCTTTGACAGTGGGACACCAAAAAGTTCCCCTTATCCAAGGGTACCCAGAAACAGGAGTAAAAGTTCCTGAACAGTTTTGAAAACTGTCAGAGTTTGAGGAAGATTCGTGAAAACTGAGTCAAATGGAAAGAGTCAAGAGCCAACCCGACACCACTGAACCAAACAAGTTCTGTGGGCAGAAGCACATCAGACCTGTTTCTTGGTGATGATTTTCCCTGTGTCATGTGGAGGCTGTGATTTGGCTCGCTTAATCTCAGGTGGATTTGGGCCCTTGAGGATCTGAGTGGCAGGCCTTTTTGAGGGGCTTCTCTCCCTTCCTTGTTTGACTTTGCTTTTACGCTGAGCTCTATCAGTGGACTCAGAGGCTAAAGTAGGGGTTTGAGGAGGTGAAGACACAGTGGAGGAGGAGGAAGGGGGAGGAGTTATACTATCCACACTGATTTCCAACTGTTTAATGGAGTCCTCCAAACTGTTAATAGAGTCAAGTGTGTTCTTGCAGAGCTCCTGAGCCTTGGAGTGTCTGGCCTCAATAGAAGAGGAGACCTTGACATCACTGCCTTTTCCCAAGCTTGAGGGTGAGGTGCTATTTATCTCAAACCTTTTGGATTCCTTTGTCTGCTTCTGGGTCTCCTTGGCTGGGCTGCTGTCTGAAGTCATTTCCTCCTCTTCCTCATACACAACAACTTCAAGGGTCTTCTTTGGTGTTTTATTTGCCCCTGTTCGAAGTGCTTGGCTAATTGCAGCTAGTTTGTTTTTGGGGAACTTGAATTTGAACTTCCTTTTAGCCTTTCTCACTGAGTCTGGTTTATCTTGGTCTTGGTTTTCAGGAAGTGGGTCTTCACTGCATGAAGAGCTAACATGCTGCATTTTAGGAGAATTCTGATGATTTGTTGTGGCATCCTTAAAGCCTAAGCACGCATTTATGTCATTGATGGAAATTCTACTTCCAGGACATTGTTCCCGTTGTTTTGTTTCTTCTCCATTCTCAATCATTTCTGGGAACAGATCTTCCTCACATTCAAAGATGGTAGACAGACGTTTGTAGGCTGACTCAATTTCTATAGGGTCATTCAATATAAAAATAAAGGGTTCTATACCAGACTCACTGCTGTCCGCAAAACCATGGTTCTCATACCCTGCGTAAGTGCCTTTACCAGTGCTGCTACAAGCTACATGCTGCATGTCAGAGCCATTCATTTTTGCTGGGTCTTGTTCTTTGTATTGTGTCCTCAACATGGTCTTCAAGATAACTTTACCACTTAGTGGAGGTGGAGGAGGTGGTCCCTCATCGTCCAACCAAGTAGGGTTCAGACTGCCTCCATCTTCTGTGTACAGTGAACCATGCATGGTTTCCTCCTGCTTCTGGGTCAAACTGGGTGAAAAGGGGAGAGATTTTAGAACTGGAGTCGATGCTATAGGCTCTTGATCTGTGCTCAGGGACTGCTGGAAGGGTGGCTGCTCTATCGAGCCATCCTTTAGGGGATTTTCTTTTTGTAAAGTTACAACTACTGTCAAATTAGACGTTTTCTCAGATGGTACTTCTTTGACAACTTTTTCGTTTGTCTGTTTAGTACTTATGATACTTCCTTGAGTGTTTTCTTTTTGTAGCGTTACAGTTGCTGTAAACTTGACCTTGTTCTCTGCTGTCCTTGGTGAGAACACGTGTCCAGCAACTTTATTGTTAATGTGATTAGAAGTGTTCATGGTGTTCTTCTTTTCATGTCCTTTCTGGGTAGTTGAAACATCAAGTTCCTCCTTTTTCTCTCCTTTCTGAGGGGTTTGTGTTGGTCCCTCCTCATTCTGCTGAAGAGTTTGCTCTTCTGGTACATAGTTAAAGAAAGCCATTTGTTTAACTTTCACCTCCACATCCTTCTTCTTATTAAGACTTGCACGGTTTTTACCACCTTTACTGTCTTCTTCAAGTCCATGTATTGTTATGGTTTTAAGACGGCAGTGATTTATCATTCCCAGATGAGGGCTTGCCTGCTGCTCATATGTTGCTGTCTCAGTAGGATTTTGATTGGTCTGTTGTGACATTGGAGAGGCCCTTGCTTTTCCTTGTGCCTTTTGTTTATTTCCACCTGGTAAAGGATTCTTACTTGGAAATTCTGCAGTTCCCTATAATTAGAAAAGAAAATATTAAACACTTCACCTACTGTAAATTCAGAATCTTTTTAGTTATCCATTATCATGCAAAAATAATCTTCAGTCACTTAAGTACTAATTAAATGTCTCTCCATATAATAACCGATCGTAAATATATCTATTCAGCTAAATATAATATAATTAGGGATGGGTATTGGCAAGGACTTCACAATATGACACGTATCACGATACTTGGGTCACTAAACAATACATTATTGCGATATTACGATGTTGCAATATTCTGCATAGTTCACTGACAAACTTTACATGCAGCCACTTACTTGTACATACATTGTACATATATGTATATATATGTGTGTGTGTGTGTGTGTACAGATGAAAGTGAAAATTCAAATTCCAATTGAGTTAAAACACAATAAATGGTGTTGCTCTTATATAGATGGTCTTGCTCTTATATAGTGCTTTTACAGTCAGAGACACATCCACCCATTCGCTCACACAAGCACACACATATTCACACACCAGTGCCAGTTGCACTGGGAGCAACTGAGGGTTCAGTGTCTTGCTCAAGGACACTTCGGCATATGGCACACTCAGGGATCAAACCGCTAACCCTTCGGTTCATGGACAACCCACTCTACCTACTGAGCCATAGCCGACAATATTAGTCCAAATGATCCATTTCCAATTTATTATTTATCAACAGATGGGTACCACAACCTTTTACAATCAGTGACTCACAATGTTCCAAGACAGAATTAGTTTAGTAAATCGACCTGATCCACACTGCATGCTGGGAGAAAAAACAACAATAAAAAACAACAATACATATAGTCCAGTAAATTCCCTGTACACTCACATGATATAGAGTTAAATTCATAATAAGGAAAACGATTCTCTATTCTAATGAGACACAAAAGAGACACAAAAATGTAACGCTCTGGGAAGAACTGCACTGTACTGTGCAGTATATTACACACCAGGCACTGTTCATTACTGGTTTACATTTCATCCTTACAGTGAAACATAGTGGTGGCAGCAGCTTTTTCATTTTCTTATTTTAAATGATTAATTATTATATTATAATTATTTTTTGATATCGCTTCTTATTTACTTTATTACACTTTTATTACATTTCCAAAAATGTTGAAACACATTTTCACTTTGTTATTGAGTGTGGATCGATGGGATTAATGCTATCCATGTTTCCATTTAAAAGTAATTCTGCAACATGACAAGTGTGTAGAGAGGGAGGGAGTATTCTTCTGTTGTGTAACTTGTGCCAGTGCATGTTCAGATGAGCATAATGTGACTGATCACAGTTAAAAGGAAATGAAAGACTTGAGAAGTCAAAGAGGGCAAGGAGACAAAGTTTATTCATTCAAAAAGCTGGAGTATGTATGGTCCATCGTCCAGTCAGAGACTCCCAGTGGAAAGTGACAAGAGTCACTAGTTTTTAAAGAAAGAACCCAACCTCCAAGGCACTGAGGTTATAGACGTCTAGTACGAATTTATATCATTCACAACATTTTATGTCAGTCGAAGGAACAGCTGTAACACACACAAAGCTGATCCAACCAAACCTCTTTGTAATGTGTGCTAAGGCACCATTGACAGTGAAATGGCACAGGCCCAAGGGTGGCTCTGCATTTATTTAAACACTTCTATTGTATTGAGGAAGCGACAAAACCATTATTAGTAAGAGAAAGAGAAATAGAGAGATTAATATAAAGGCGACATCTTGAAATTTGTGCTGTTAGGAGTTAGAAGGAGGGAAGTGTTCACTGCAAACCAAAAATCTTGAGTTAGATCTTTTTTTGTGGCACACAAACACATTTGGAGGCTTTCTAAAGTCTTTAGAGATCTATTGGTTATTAAGTTGTTAATGGTTACTGGTGATTGTTTTTTTTTTTTTTTTTGTTACCTGAAGTTCAACCACGCCTTTACTCTCCCCATCCCTCATAGTGTATTTCTCAAACACCTGGGTGAGAAGGGATAGGATCCATGGTGAACGCTAAGGTCATGGAGACAGCACTGGACTGGATTTGATCCAGTCACATTGAATTTGAGTTCAGTTTGTGAGGAGGAATGGCAGCTAATTCCATTTGGATTTGTCAACCGCAGCGTCAATCACCAATCCCATACTAAATGAGTGCTTTAGGGAACTGAAGTATGTTGAAATGTGTTTTGGTAAGGCAATGTGTGATATAAAATAAGGGCAGAAGTCTTCATTTCCCATTAATCTACACAAGCTTTACTTATGTTTATGTATTTTGAGAGAGCGGACAGAAAGTTGTCTACTCAGGGCTCTACTGACAGCAAAAAAAATGTTTTACCAGTACTATTGAAACTACATGTGTTGTAGTTTGGGATGAGAGTTACTGTATATTCTATTCAATTTTTCGCTCAGTTTAAATAAACAGCAATTTCTTAAACATACCTGCAGTTCTTTCATGAATTTGTTGTCCCCATCCTCCTCATCCTCATCCTCATCCTCATCCTCATCCTCATCCTCATCCTCATCCTCCCAGTGTGATGAGGCTGTAGTAGAGGTTGCAGTGGAACCAGCCAGAAGTGTAGGGACACAGATCTGGGGTTTAGGTTTGATCTCTGGTGCCTGTCTTGGGGGTTTGGGCTGGGGAGCCATGGGCACCTCTTTCTCTTTATCACCCTCATCCTTTTACAAATACATTGAATGAAAACAGAACAACAAGATGTTGGTTGTTGTTTGTGTTTGATGGTATATGAGAGGAGACACAGTCTTTAGTATCCTTCTTTTGTTAATGGCATTATCAAAATCTCTAGAAGCTTCCAAGACACTTTAAGACACTGTAATGTAAAGCTACACAACTAGAGTTAAACTACATATGGCTATGCTAAATGTACCCCATGAGCCTGAATTAACTGACATACCGTATAAGGTCTACAGAGGGGTGCATAGAACAAGGAGCACTTACATTGTTATTTGTAAATCTACTTACATTTCAACACTTCTTATGTGTATGCCCATGTACTCGCTACCAAACACAATATACCTGAGTTCCAACAGGCTCTTTCCTGGTGAAGACAACTTCTCCTGACCTTCCTGTGGTAAGACCTGAATTGACAGCCACCTGGAACCTGGAGAGACAATAATAAAAGTTGGACACACTGGAGGTAACATTACCAGTTTGGACTGTAGCCTTTTCTGATGCTTGTGATCAACAGACCTTCGTGGAGGAGGAGGAGGAGGAGGAGGAGGAGGAGGAGGAGACTGGCTGGCCCTATCTGGACTCTGCTTCATCTCCTTATCCACACTGGAGCGACGGGGTTTTTCCACTTGTGGCCGGCCGCTGCTCTCTGGCCCGGAAGAAGCTGGTGGAACAGGTAACGGAGGAGTCGACAGAGCCACTGACACAGGAATGTCCACTGCGGCTGCAGGATGCTGAGAGTCTGCAGCTGAAACTAAATCCATCACAGATGATTGCTTCATTTAGGAAGTGTACTATTTCATGAATAAATATGATGATGTAGGGTAATGTAAGCAGGGACACTGGTATAAATGGGCTAACAGGACTAAGCCCTCCCAAGCTAACACAAAAAAGATGAGAAAATAATTTCTTAAATAGAATATCTATAAATGGGCTGATTTTTTCCAGCCCCAGAGCCCCCAGTCTGCTTCCATTCATTTAGTTCTTGTAAGTGATTGACAGGTGTCATATCATGCCCCCATCATTCACTGATCATTTGGGTTCAATCCAGTCAGCCCTCAGGCTGCTGGTCATTGGTCAAAAGTGCTGCTGATTGGCTCAGCTAAAGATACATAATTTGTGTTTTTTCATTTTTTGTTAATATTTCTCAGTAGTTGGATTTTGTATGTTTAATCTGTTTAAAAAGATGAAGTTAGAAGTGAAGTGTTGTAGTTTTAATCAAAATGTTTTGGTTTATCCTTTATCACAGTGTTTACATACTGTGATATTCTATTCTACTGTCTCAGGTAAAAACTACTCAGTCTTTTCATTCAATGAATCTGAGAAGCTGAAAATGTTCTTTGATTTGGGTTCCAGCCTGAACCCAGACCAGGTCAGAAGAAGCACTAATGTAGAGCACTGAAAGAGTATAGTGTCCCTGTAATTGATGTAACTGTGTGTATTGTAGGTGATGTTTCTTTTGCTGCTGTGTTAACTTTTAATTTGGTATTATGCATTTGTTAGTCCACCCACCAAATATCACCACCAGATGTCACTGAATGTTAGTGCTTAGGTCATTTAGATTAATGTGTGTAATTCCTTATTAAAAACACAGTTTTACATGGATGATTAATCTGGCAACTGATACAACATCCTATTTGTTGTTTGTTGTTAGAAGGTGGTTGTTAGAAGGTTAAATGAGAGAACGTGACTTGGTGGATAAAAATGTTGAGATTTATTAATGTAACCTCAAAATGAACTTGTACATGTAAGTTTGCCATGTGAACACTAAAGCATTTTAAATGATAAACTTCGGAGCTTTGCAGAAAATGATGTACCTGTTTGAATTTGCTCTAAAAGAGATTTTTATTTTCACAGAAGGCTTATGATTACTTACACCTGGTGATGTTCACCTGTCTACACACTACACACTTTCAACATTGTTAAACATGTGAACAGTGGAAGCAGTGTGTATGGTGCCATTTGCAGAAAATAAGAATGTCCAGGAATGCCACCCATTGTACTTTCATCAAGAATGAACAAATCATTCCCCCAACTACTGTCAGTAAACTAAGTTATCTGAATGAGAATAAAGTTATTAGCCTAATAACAACACGTTATGTTAGTCTGGGACATCAACCAGTAGTCAGTACCAAATGGTGAATTAGTGTAGTGCGTATGGTTAGAGTCATACCTATGTCTGGGGGCTTTAACTGGGTGGAGTCCACCTCATCACTCAGCCTGGGAGGTGTGTCTTCCTTCTCATCAGACAGAAAGCGCTGCTGCTCCACAGATGCTGTGCCAAACAAAACATGGACGAGTGAGATGAAGGAACAGAAATTCATAAATTTACATTTACAAACCAGAAGCCATATCCGTGAAATCACTCTTAAAGAAAACTAATGTCAGTGGCAGAGATGAATAACTATAATGGACTGTTGTATTTGTAACAACATTAACCACTCATAATTATTAAATCAGAAATGAAGCTATAGTATGGTATTAGATATTATATCAAATATACAATTCACCACTGCAGCTTTAGTTAAGAGGCTCGTATAGGCAGCTTGAGAAAAACTATAAATTTATAATATTTAAGATGTGTAGGATTGAAATTCATACATAAACTACTAGAGTTTAAAACGTTGCATTATTCTGTGGTCTTATTGAAAACACTGTGACTCATAAGAGGTACTGATGAAAACATATAAGACATGTGAGGTTTAAGTGCATTTGCCAACTTAATCCATTTATTCAGAATCTTTGCAAAGGTATAAACAAAGTTCATGAGTCATCACGCTTACATAATCTTTTGCAGGGATGGATGTCTTAATATGAGATTAAGTAAATCAATTTTAATAAAATAGACAGGTAAAATACAATTCATGCAACAGCAATCTATAAAACTGCCTGCTCTAGTTAGTTATGTAGTGGTTTACTTCATAAAAACGTTATCTACAGTGACTTCATGTCAGACCATTCACTCATTGTTGTGCTGCACATTTCCAACAGCAGACCTAATCTTTATAGGAGGCTGTAACAATTTTGTGAATGAACCTTGCCTACATGTAATTTAAGGACACGAATGCTCATGTCTTATGAAACACAATAGTAGGCTTTGTCTAGTGGAAACAAGCAATGCTGGAGAATAATTGTGTGAGTTTCTGAGTTTCAGGGTCTACCTTGCAGTGTCACTTCAAGAGGTTTGACCTTCTCCGGCTTTGATGCAGTAAGAGCTGTTTGTCCAGAGGCAGAATCAGACTGACCCTCACTAGGATCTGACAAGTCCAGATCAGGTATGGAATTCATCAGAAGTGCTTGAGCGTCTTGGAGGACCTTGTGAACATTTGTGCTGGTGCTGAGGGCAGTGGCTGGCTGGTTTGCCTGAGTGGTGCTGGGCGGGCTCATACAGCTGCTTTCTAGACTCTGAACGCCCTCTGGAGAGTGTCTCTCTGCACTCTGCTGGTGGACACAAGGAGTAATAATAAAACTTACCGACATTTACAGTACAACCAGTACAGTACCACTTACTTATGTCCATGTGAGGTTATTTGATTTAATATGTAGAAGACCAAAGACTAAAATCTTCAAACAGTACACCCCTTTACTGGGAAGCACTAGGCCTGAAATATTAACAATGTGGCTTCACACAGACACATGTATCCGCATGTCTGAAGCTGAAGCTGGTCTACATTTATATATACATTTATATATATCTCACTTCCCACCATGGGCCCCAGCAGCTTCCTTATGATGACACATTTCTGTGGACCATTTCAAGTCATTTAACTCATATTTGGAATAGTTAGACTGATACAGGCCCCAGTACCTCCTCATGCCTCCCGAAGCCAGCAATCTGTTTCTATTATGGTTAGTTCCGGGTGGACTGATGTCAGTTTGTATCGGTGTGTCTCACCACTGTCTGCTCACTGTGCCTCTTCTGTGCTGGTGTTGTTGCACATTGGTCCAGTCCATCAGGCTGATGAAGACCAGATCTCGTCTGATGGGCGGGGCTGCTGCGTGGACTTACCTTCGCAATACAACAACATTTCTTACATTGTAGACCACAAACCATTTCCATTCAAAAACACCTGTTCACTGAGCTCACATTCTATCACTTCAGAACAACTCAGCACATACCTTGGCCACAGTGGGTGAGTCTCGTCCATGACTGGGTGTCAGAGGGGGACTGGGGTATTGGTAAGAGCTCTGGACCACTGAGGCAGGTGTGGTCTTCATTCTGTTGGGCAGGATGGGTGAGGCTGAACCATCCAAGCTGACCTCAGCTTGACTTCCAGAGACAGATGGGGCGGGCAAAGGGGGTCTAACTGAACATCGAGGCTGGGGTTTGGGGGAGCTCTGGGGGCTCTGTGTCTTTGGGGATCTGGGGTCTGGTTTCAGGGTCTTTAGATGGTCCCCATGAGCTGATCTGGATGCAGGATTTGACTCTGACACACACCTGTTAAGAATGGGAAGGACAGAGAAACATCACACTTATTTTCACTCTAAACATAACAACTTCAGCCCTGAGTGAAGCTATGGGCTACCTGCGGAGAGAACTCAGGGTTTCAGTCAAGGATTTGACCCTCTTTAACATGGAGTCCATCTTGTGAGGCTCCTCCTTCAGAAAACGCACTGCCTCCACCTCCAACCTCAGCACTGAGCGCATCTTCATTTGCAGCTCTGGAAACTCACCTAGGGGACAGCAAAACAGTAGAAATACAATTCAAACAGAATATTTAAAATACCTAATTCTACATATCATAACAGATTCTAATTTAATAATAAATCCAATGGGCCTAATGACATAACTGTATGGTGCATCCTTGGTCTGGAGAATACATTAACTTTATTAGGTTGTATTTATTTTTTTCAGTATTTCCTTAGTGGCATTTATGTGTGATAATTCAATTTGTAATGTAGGATCTTATTGTTTATTGTGTAAATTGGCCAATAAAGTAATATGATTTGGGTCAGTCCTGTCAACATATACTGTAAATCTACCAACCTCTGAGGATTGCCAGAGTTTCTCCAACCCTTCTCAGGTTGACTGCTCCTTCCTCCACGTCTCTCAGTGTAACTGACAGGTGACTGGGACTGCAGGCGGAGCTTCTTTGTAAACTGTCCACATATTCCTCCAATTCACTGAGAGGGAAAAACACATGAAACATGACGCAACAGAGGCAAGAGTATCAACTGTGTAATAGCCTGCTGCAGACAGAAGGTGGCAGCAGAGAATAAATTTGAAGCATTCCATGGCCTTGCTCATGGCCCTGAAATTAGGAAAATGAAAGCTCAGACATATGGACAGAATTATTCTTTTGAATGCATGGTACATATATTCTGCTCGTATGAGCTTGGGGTCTTAAAAGTGATAAAGTGACTGCAGTATTTCAACATGGGATCTTCCAGAATGTTGACTTAAAGCAAACCAGTTTGACAACGTTTGTGTATTTATGAAACAGGCCAGGTGTTGTGAGAGTGTTATTGTAAAAACTGGTTTTGGCTTTAGCCCTGTAGACAAAGAACCCTTTTCATTTTATAAGCATTCATGTTGTTTTCCTGATCCGGGCCTTATATTTTTATTGACTTATTCAATTTTGAATTTCTCTTTCTCTCTTTGTTTTTCTCTTTCAACAGTCAAAGTTTGATTATGGGGCTGCAGCAAAATTACCATGAGAGCTTCACCTTCCTGGAGAAACTGATTATGTGTCTCATGTCCTTTCAGACACGTGCCCTTTTCTCTTAATCACAATGGCAATGGCAATTGTTTGTCACTTTTCACTTATAAGTCACAACTTCAGTCTTTTGGTTTAATCCTGTTTCTTCCAGTCTCTTATAAGCCCAGTATATTAGTGTAGTAACCTTTACATGCAATGTGCTCACCAAACACAATATCAGCCTAAAAGGTTCCAATCTAGTCCCTTCAAAGACAGCAGGTCTGACTTGCAACTGCAGGTTAACTTTTATTTCATTTCTGGATGTTTTGATTAAGGAGGAAAAAAAGATGTTTTGCAAATGTTCTGCAAAGGATGATGATGACCAGGAAGCTTTACATGACTGAAGGGGTCTCATACATTATATATAACCTCTTGTACTGTCCAACATTCTTGGACTGCATGTGAATGAACCCACTGGGAAACATTAATGTAAAAGACAACAACATTGAACAAAGCCACACTGCCTGTACAAGGGGTATGTCATGTGTCATGTAGCAGTTTACTGAGTTCCAGGAGCAGGCAGATACATGCCCTCCCATCGGATCTAAATAGAATATGGGGGGGAAAAGCATGGGAAAGGACATGGAGAAGGAAGACACTTTCTCAACATAAATCAAACTGTCCCTGTCAGGTCCTCACTTCCATTGGATTTCAGCATGAATGCTCATACTGTTCAAGAATTGTCACTCTAAATAATATGCATAATGGGATGTGTGGGTTAGGCTGCCTACTTCCAAAAACAGCGTGCTAAAAATATTGGAATATTTGAATATTATATACTAATATTTAATTTAAAAAGTTGTATGAAATGGAAAACGGTTTCAAATAGCACCAAATGTTACCCATTAAACCCACTCTACAAATGAAAGAATGGTATCTAATATTTCTGTTAGCACAACTCAATAGCCACTGTCCTTTTTCAAAACCTCGGCTGACTGACACTGTTCATTTATATAAACACTTACAGAACACTACATGCTACAACACGCTGAACTTTGGAGTGATGATGCAAATATAGTTGAGTTTTGCAGTACTATAAAATGCAATGATATCTTAGTCCCAGGTTGCTCAGTTTGAAAAAGTCAATGTATGACCACAGCAGGTTGAATTTAAATTTAACTTCAAACTACATTGCTTTCTGAAAGGCAATTCTTTCAGTATACACTATAGTTGATTAGCAACAGTAGCTTCTGCTTTTCTTACACTGTCCATTTGCCATTTTAGAACTTAACATAAATTAGCTTTGACAGATGTAATCCTTGTTTTGGTTTGGAGTTACTTCAGTCTGTAAAAGATCTGCAGCAACCTGTTCAGTCAGTGTCCACGGCCCTAAATCAAACTGGTAATTAGATGGGATTTGGAGGATGTAGAAGGTTCTTTAGAAAGCTAAAGTCAGCTTAGCCTATAGACAGGGAGGGGTTTCTCTGTTCAAGATAAATGGTGACATTCATGGTTTTGTGCTCAATGGTGGCTTCTTGTTGGCCAGTCCAGCACAACTGGAAAAGTGGAGCCACATCTCTCTTTTGCCAAACATCTATAAGTGGGATGGATACACCGTTCACCACTGAAATAAGCATCTCACTGAACTTTTTATTATAATAACATACAAGTTAAAAAAAAACTTGTGTTGTACACGATCATAACTGACTGTTTTTTTTTTGTTTTTTTTTTTTGCATCCTTATTTGAAATGATTAGGTGTGAGATTGTTGAGAAAGATAATTTATGGAAAGACGTGTAAACCACAGACACAGATGATTCACTATTAAAAACCAAAGATCTAGGTTGTTCAGACTGCTAAAACTTGCTAAAACTACTACTACTAGTAAAACTCTTTTCTCATAAATTTCTGAGTACCCAAGTCAAAATGCCTTAATATTACCTTATCATGTGTGTGATTTTGTTTGGTGTGTGTGGAAATAATCATATGACACTCCAAAACTGCTATTGGTGATGCTTAATAAATGCCATGTCCCTTTGTTAAGAGAGTCATCCACGCTACAAAGTAAAAGTGTAGCATGCTAACATAAGAACGAGTTCTAATGTTTCTGGAAACCTGTGTCAGTCCAGATCAAATCACCTCTTATCCCCCCGCCTCTATTTATAACAGTATGCAGTACCATCTTGCACGTCACCAAGGAGTTCATCTGCAGTGACAGCATTGAGGGCGTGATGTCAGGGCAAGTGAGCAAATGTGGAAAAGGCTAAATCACTGAATCAAAGATCATGGTCACTAATGAGGAGTAAAATATTAGCTTCAACTTTAGACATAACCAGACAGCTGACATCTTAGATTCATTAATAAATGTTAAAGAATGAATGTGGTGCTACTAAAAATGTATGACAGTAAAGTGAGGAAAAGGGAAACTGAAACAGTTAGTGCTTGGGGATAGAGTCTAAGCTGCCAAACATTTTTAGCTTTAGCTTTGGGAGGGGCCAGCAGTGGCTGATGCTCCTTTGATTGGTCACTTCCAACATCCACCATTTCTGGTCTGTATTTTACTCTGTGATCCACATCACATCAGCAGAATCAAGTTGTTGGAGAAACAAATATGTAAGGGGAGGAACTGCCACCTCAACACAATCACATGATCCATGTAGCTAAGAACTACAACAAAAAGGTGGACACAAATGCAATGCAATCAGCTAGACACAACTCTACACTTATTAACAGATTCAGATACAGACATAATGTCCTCAACAGACTGAAACCTACCTGAGCTGTGTGAGTATGTTATCCTCAGTAGCCAGGAAGCAGATTCTCTCCTCTTCTATCTCAGCTCTCCGTCTATAAACTGCCTCCTCAGACTGTGCCATCCGGTCACACATTAGCACCACCAGTTCCTGGCCTGCCATCCGCAGCATGGAGTTTACACTCTCCTGGTTGGATAGCTGTGATGTTTGGAATAACCTTTATTCAGTCTCCAGATTCAAAATGTTGGGCTTTTGGCTGTTAAATGCTCCAATATGTTCACAAGCTAGACTCAGAAAGGGGTTGTCTGCTCTCCCATAGTGCTTTCTAAGGCTGAAAATTGTTTAATGAAAACCATCAGACAGTGGTCGACAGGTCGACAATGAGCTTAGTATTTTCACATAACACAGTTACAATAACAGCACGATCTACAGGGAAGAGGAGGTTAGCCTATTGTGACAAACAGTACATGGCAATTTAAAAGCTGTGTTCTGTACATGATGTACAACAATGTGACATATAAGGAGTGGGGGTTCACAACCACCATATTACGGGCACAGCAAGAGTACACTTGCAGACATCTATCTACATGCCTGCAATTAGTCCCCTGACTGTGGCATGCCTTAACAGTCAAGTGAATCCCAAAAATAAAGGGTATGCACAATAACCACTAATAAATCTTCTTCTACAGTGCAGCCATTTAGCAGACATTACAGCTCATATTATTGTTATGGTTATTATCATTATTGCATTGTATTGACTGTTGAGTACATTAGTCCGTACCTGTAACTGTCTGAGTTGGTTGAGTTGCATTCGCAGATCACACAGATTTGTCTTTGCAGACTCTAGTTGTTGCTGCAACCTGCTGGCAGAAGGAGAGGCCTGAGGAGTCAGAGGGGTGGGGGCGGAGCTGCCAATCACAGCAGCAGGGTTGGAAGCCTCAGATGACACTCCTGAAGGTCACAGAAAAGCAGTTTGAGGTTATCAGCATGTGCAAAGCATAGGCTATTCATAGCAACTAGAAAAGTAATTCAATTAAAAAAAACTCTCACCAATTCTGCTGCTGAGGAGTTGGCGTCCAGTACTCTGACTGAAAAGGAAGACGGATATAGAGATGAATAGACCTTCTATCGTTATTTCTTGGTTGAGTTTTTGGAATAACTTATATAGTATATCTTATGAATATGTTACAGACCTAATGGTGTCCTTGACCCCTGGAACATCGGATCCCATAGACAAAGCGTGGTGCACAAGCCCTGCTAAACTAGCTATTTGCTCCTCCATTGCTTTCATTCTTTCACTGAAAAGGGAAAACATACAAATGATATGACACTATTTAATATTATGCTCTCTAAAACAACATGTCTATGCAAAATGTTTCTCCAATAACATGATATGATCTAACAGTTCAAGAATATATAAATATAAAAAATACAAAAATATATAAAAGTGCAAGCCTGCATCAATCACTTGAGGGGTGTTTACACAAGTCATGCATAACATTATGACCAGTAGACCCACTAATAACATTCTGTTGCCAGATAGCCCATAACATTATTCATACTGTCACACACCAATGAAGAATGTGGTTATATATAAAGTGTTTCATACTCCAGTGAGTGCATTTCATCAAAGACACTGGATACAATACAATATGTACTGTATCCTAGCAAGGTGCCAAATTGGGTTACACAAAATAAGCAAAATATATCCGAGATAATAGTGCAAATTGGTAACTGATGTGTGACAGTTTCAAGTTTTCAGGTTTGAAATTATGAATAGATGGCCCTGGATCAAATGTGATGCTGTCTGTCAAACATTAGCTGCAAAAAAAGGTGTAGCTCACCTCTGGGCATTGCTGGAGGTGACATGGCCCTGAAACAGTCTCTCAGGTTGTCCCAGAGGACTGTCCACAAATACAGATGAGGTGGAGGATGACGAGCCACTCCCTCGGCTTCTGTTCACAATCTCCACCGTGGTCCCATTACTATCCCGCCGCAGGGAACGGCGAATCGGTGACATCCTCTCCAGAGGTACCAGGCCCACCCCTCCAATGATCTGCCCATCAAGCATCCTAACGTCACTGGCTCTGTGAGGGGAAGGTGGTGGGGTTTTGGTTCCCAATGGAGGGAGCTGGCTGTCACCATACTTTCTGCTTTTCTGCCTGGATGGGTAAAAAATAGATGAAATGATTAACGGATTTTATGAATAACAGTGGAATAACATGTGTCTGCATGTCTTTGTTCCAATCAGTCACAACTCCAGTCCAGTATTTTGCTTTAACAGTTGATACATGTGACTGGTGTTGCCTGTTTTGACACATGTTGCTGCTATCTTAAATGTACAGCATAAAACAGAAAACTGAAATGTAGCTACACAAGTTCCACAAATGCAACTGCCTTTCCTAAATATATCACTTCAGACACCATTTTCTCTTCTACTACAGTCAGCAGTAATTAATAATTAAGTGGCTCATCAAACTTCTGACGAAGCAGGTGCACACTGCAGGTGTCAGTGGTTGATGTCATGTGAAACAGCACTTGCTGTAAACATGAACATCACATTATGACGCTGAAACTGTTGAAGATTTAAACAGAAAAATCTCTTTTGTGTAAAAATGGTTTTGTGATATTTATCACATACATAGGTTCTTACTCATAGTATGGTATTGGTTAGAGGCAGTATTAGGAGGCTGGCAGCCTGCTCTGTAATCCTAAATTACACGTATTGTTTTGAACACTGATCAGGAATAACATTATGACCAGCTTCGTAATGTGTGTGTATGTCTTCCTTGTGCCTCCAACTCATCAGAGAATGGAAAGATCTCTGAGGATCATCACACTGATATTTGATCGGTTTAGGATCTAGTGAATTTGGAGGCCAGGTCAACACCTTGTGCTGTTTGTCAACGTTTTTTTTTCTCTTGTCATCAAGGAGTTATGGGGTGGGGGTGCCTAGTGTGGTTTAGGTGGTTCTAAGTAACATCCACATGAATATCAAGTCCAAGAGTTTTCCAGCAGAACATTGAATTGTCACAAGATGGTCAGTGTTATTTACTTCTCCTGTCTGTGGTCATAATGTTATGCCTGAAAAACCAAACCTGACCAGCACCTCCGTAGAGCAGTACCTGAACCAACCCCTTACCTGCAATTATCTCTACACTAGATCACCTGAACTGGGTGTAAATTAGTTTAAGTACCTGTGTAGGGAGCGATTCTGGTGTTCCATGCTCTCTCCGTAGCCCATCAGGGGTTTAACGGAAGCGCGGTATTGTTGCAGTCCCCCTGGGATCCCTAGGACCCCTGCATCCACCATGTCTGCAGTGAGAGACGGAGGAGCACTATACTGAGAGGAGGACATGCTGAGGCGACCTCCCCCTCCCTCCTGCAGGGAGGAGCAGTAGGGATCTGTGTAATGTGGGCCTCCATCACCACGCACTACTAAGGCCATGCTCTTGCTGCCACCAACGTCGTCATCTGACACACATACACACAAAATATCAGAATCATATCAGAATCAGAAGTAAATACATTTAGATAAAGAATAAAGCATGCTTTGAGTCATGTTTAAATGTATGGAGTGCAAGGAAAATATATGGTATTAATTACCGGGGTAGGATGTGTGGATATTTTACCACATGAGGAAAAAAATGCACTGTCATATCTATCCTGTTAAAGACACTGATCTGTCAGCCTTTCTGTCACTAGCTCCTGAAACAGGACTAATTCTGAGCTGGAAGTCAGCTTTTCTGTTAGGTCAATAATCAGTTCAGAAATCACCAATACTAGTCAAGCCAAACAACAGGTTACACAAAGCTAGAGGCTACCTTGGTGATGGCAATATGTCATTTGAAGGGAACTGCATTTGACTGCGTGCTTTCACGCTGAAAACTAGGGATGGCTTGAATTCACAGAAAAGGAAAAATGAAGTCTGAATATTGACTCAGAGAATCAGCTGTGTGCAGGCATCTCACCAGGCTTTACATCTCTCCTCTCCAGTATGGCACTGCTGGTGGTGCACAGAGAGCTGGATCGCCCTGAGCCGGACAAGTGTTCCCGAGGTAATATGGCACTGCCCGGGTCCACAACCCCACCACCACCTCTACTGTATGCCATCCTGGAAGGGGAGGAGGGCATGGAGCGGACCATGGGTGGGGACATAGAGCCTTGCAGGCTGTGCAGGGTGCTGCGACTGGATGACGGTAAAGTGTGGACTGGACTGTGATTTCCATACAACACCTCTTTGGAGATCTGCCAAAGAAAAGTGATGAAAGCACATGATTAATATCACTTAATACAACTGCTAAGAGTTAGACTCACCAGCCCATTGATTAATGTCTCATGATGATAACAGGAGACAAATGCTCATTCCATGCCTTCATTGTACACCTTCCCCAAGGATTAACAACATTTGCTTAGTTGATTTGAACACCTGCCAGATACACCAATAGAGGCATTAACTAAAATAACAAAAACCGAATACTGTCAGACGAATGCATGTGTGTGTGTGTGTGTGTGTGTGTGTGTGGCAGGGAGGCACTGTTGAAAGACTTGAAGCCAGGGAATGTCACTCCTCCACAGCATCAAATGCAACACAAAAACTGCCACAACTGATCAACTCAACATGCGCTTTTTTTCTTTTGCAAAGCAAAGCCACATTACCACACATATGAGACCAATCCCACCAAAAATACTGCACTTAGCCCCTTATCTAATTTGGTTCATTGTTTTGGAGGGTGATGAGGCGTGGATTACGTCACCTCACCTTGATACATACATTCAGTATACTGATTTTCTCATCCCCTTTTCCATCCACTTATCCAAAATTGGGTCGAGTTGGCAACAGGCTAAGCAAGGAACTCCAAATGCACCACTCCCCAGCAACACATTCCCAGGCCAGACAGGATATATACAGTAATCCCTCCAGCAAGTTCTGGGTCTACCCCAGTGTCTTCTCCCAGCTGGCCCTATCTGGTAAACCTTCAAAAAGCAAGGTGCCCAGGAGAAATCCAAACCAGGTGCCTGAACCACTGTTAGTGTGCTCTGAATCCTTGTGGCCTGAAAGGTGCCAAACACTTGAAAACCAGAGACCCTCAAAATACCAGTATTTTTCTTAGGACCAGACCTGGTTGTGACGAGCCAGTAAGTACTGTCCGCATACAACCTGACAGTGTGAGAGTGATGTAATGTTGAATTAGAAAGAGATATGTTCTGAAAAGAAAATTTGACTACCACAGCAATTCTATATCAGTGTCTGCAATAACAACTCTGAAAAGGGCCAAGATGGGACAAGACTTCCTGCTCTTTTAGATTACATCTTACTTACATGTGCTCAAATGAAGCCCTGACTCTTGACTCTTGGACTGTAACAACATGAACTCCAACAAAGACTTAACTTGTGAAGGTAAATATTTTTCATCTGTAAAGCAAAAATATTATGAATATGTGGCCTTTGCCATGGGGCTACCCGTTAGGTAAAGGAAACCATGGCAACCAACATGACAATTATACAGTCTGTCCAGTTCACTTATTTGCCCTCCACTTACAAGTTTTTACTGCATCACAATCGGCAACTGCTTAGAGCCATGGTAAACAGGGAAGTAAACATATTTAAAGCTGATGACAGATGACAAACACAAAATATTCAGTCTACTAATCCTTTCCGGTAACACAGATTTCCCCATCTCTTTGCAAAACTCTGCTGCATTTAACCATCATTCCTGGATGTAACTCCTGCATTTGCAAATGCAAAACCTCCGATGCCTTGCATTATCTGTGCTCTATACTATCTACAAGCATCTTTTCTCCATTTAAAAAACTGAACACTAGTTTTTGTTCTGGAGAGCATGAGACTGCATCTGTCTGACAAAAAGTACTTATCATGGTCAGTACCTGAAGTTTTATCAAAGACACAATTATGACACAACTTTCCATACACACACTGTGTACAACAAGTTTTTGGATCAGTTTCCGCTGTTTCAATGGACATAAAAACACACTGCTTTGTCAAGTGTTCTAGTAAACGTTGTATTATTGACTTACCTAAGTAAGCCTAAGCCTGTAGCTGTGCAGTGCACAGCGGCCTATATGATTGAATCCTTTACACTATTCAAGTCCATCTCTTGATTTCAAAGGCTGTTGATCTCTAAACCTACACAGGGCTGACAAGTCATAACACATAAACTGCTTGGAGTTTGAAAATCCAGCATGAAATAAAGCCTGCAGTGTGACGTCCAGACCAGTTACACAAGGAGAGCAGCCTGTCATTCAAACGTTCACTGGAGCACAAACTGAGATGACTCAAATTCTCCACAACAACAAAATCTCATTGTAGCTGTGACTCAGCTCTGACTGGCTTTCACATCCGTTTGAAGACAACATCTTCTCTCTATGCATGCAAACTCTCTGTAACCTCCAGAAAAGTGTAAGGACACTAAAACACTAGTCTAACAGGACCTTAACCTTAACGTTACCCCAGAGCCCTAAGCAAAATTTGATTTTGGGGCCCTCTATGTCTGCCAATAATATTTATTGTTAAACATGCACACACCAACTGTAAACTCACTGCAGCTCTGATTAACCTGTGGTCAGTCTGACATGTCTTTGTGCATGTATGTGTTACGTGCTGAAACTATGCTGTTGTTTCAGGTGTAATGAAGTTTATTTGTGTTGCAAATCAACATCAAGCACAGTCAAAACTACTCTGAATCAGTTACATTATACAAACATTATTTTTGGTTTGTTATTTTTGGTTTCAAAACACTACAACAACAGTGTGCAAAAATAATTTATAGTGCATGAACAACAATAAACTGCAACAACAAATAAAAACATTAGAAATAACAAACTCAACTGTACAAAACAGAAACAAAATAAACAATAGAATACCAAGCAAATACTTAAATAATGACATAAATGAACACAACCTGAAACATGGTGACAAAAATCTCTTAAAACAACAAATATAAAGTTGAGTAATTACTTCTTAAATCTATGGAAATGTGCAGCATATGTAACTATGAGCAAAAGCTTTTTTCTGACAAAATATGTGCATTAGTCAAGAGTGGGAGGCCAATAATGCTTAGATGTATTTGCCATGGATTACACATATGATATATTACAGTTTAATATAAAAGGTCATTTCAATGAGAAGAAAGTCTTAAAAAGATTGACCATTAGGCATCAAGCACAGTCTTGGTTGACTTGACAATTTCTGGATACTGTCTTCAGTACTGGCCAGAGTACAAAGCAGAATTAGAAGATAATGTCAGTTTGGACAAGATTCTTATATAGAGGTAAATGGAAAATACAATTTAAATAACTTAAATTTGGAAATTCACTCTATGTAGATTGTTGTTATGTTGGTAATCATCAGTGAGGAAGGCATGAAAGACTCCTCATATAAGCTCATATAAGGCTAGATCGCTGATGATGTCAACTAAGACAAAAATCAGCCCACAGCCTGAAGAGAAATAAATCCTCTCTGAATGGGAGTTTATTTGCAATTACTGCATCAATCCTTTGATATTTAATACAGAATATTGATGGATGACACATGATGTATGAGGTTGGGGGGAAAGGCTATAATTGTGGGTCAAAACTGGGTGACACATTTGTTGTTGATTGGCCCGGAGGCAGCTACATCATTTATGACACACAGCATGTTTACTGTGGCCTTGCTGATCCTGTCTCCCCTCATATGCTGTCTGTGCAGACAGGCCATGTGCAGTGAAGGTTCTTAAGCAGTATGCTCCGAAGAATATATACTAACCCTATCTGTTACATGCTGAAGTTGTGCTGGTCATTCCAACATTCTCTGGGCAGTATGTGTTTACTTTTTTTTTTTTTTTTTATCTTTTCACATCACTCCAGCTTTTATTTATATATTATTTATATATTTGGATTCACTGCATATTAAACACTCTACTTTAATGTACCTTGATTTCTATGTTCTGCTTCAACTTAAAGCACTACCACACTGAAAAAAAAAAATGTTGTTTGTTCTGTGTTGCTCGGATGCTTCATCATTCATTGGAATTCAAATCCCAAGTGACCATGTTGAGTTTGTACCAGTTTATTATGAGGATTCAATCTTATAGAGTCTGCTGCTTCAATACAGTCCCTGGCTCAAATTTCCACCCTAAACTATTTACCTGTACCAAGTGGTGGTGTTCAATGGGTTTTACAGAGCGTTTTATTCAAATTGTGGTGTAACATGCTAGCAAATAACACTGACTAGATCTAGACTAGACCAGACACCTCCACCCCATAGCAATGATACTCCTTGATGGCAGCAGTCATCCCCAGCAGGATGCAGACTGACACTTAAAGAACAACTCAAAAACCACGAAGAACAGCACAAGGTGTTGACCTGGCCTCCAAATTCATCATATCCTCTCTATGTCCTGTGGTGTCTGGCCTATCTCTATTCTCTGACACTGACAATCCTCAAACTCTGCAACAGTATTGTGAAATGGTACCAATAAAGGATAAGTTATATTTATATATTAGTTCGGCCCCACGCATCACACAATCCACTCTAAAACAATGAGATTATAAGATCATAAACAACATTCACTTCATCTGTGGGTGTACACAGTGTTTTTACTCATCTATGTAGAGTTGTCAAACAGATTAGGTTATCATACAAAACTGCTGAATGTTGTACTCATCTCATGTCATCTCCCATACTGCTTAATCCTCACTAGGGTTGCAGGGGTTACTGTAGTCTATCCCAGCTGTCATTGGGTGAGAGGCAGGGTACACCCTGGACAGGTCTCAAGTCTACCACAGAGCTAACACACAGAGACAAACAACCATTCACACTCACACCTAGAGTCAATTTAGACTCACAAATTAGCCTAACGAGCATGTGTTTGGAGGTGGGAGGAAGCCAGAGTAAGACACGGGGAGAACATGCAAACTCCACCCAGAAAGGCCCAAGCTGGACTCGAACACGGACCTTCTCGCTGTGAGGCATCAGCGCCATGTTGTACTCTATTATCTTAAATTTACACATCATGATCCTGTTACACAGTTCCCAAATTTTCCAAACTCTATATAGTGAAGGCAGGCTACATAGCGAAAACTGTGAAGCAAAATTTTGGCTGACTTACCCTTCCCTCTGTGTTGGCAGGTCTGGCATGGCGTTGGAACACATGTGCTGGGTCTTTATGATAAGCCTTCAGGTAAGAATGGGCTGTAATATTTCTAGAAGCAAACAGAAAGCAAATCAGTGACAGTTCAATGTTTGTGTTATGCCCAAAAAGTCTTGCAGCTTGGAAATCAGCAGTGATGAGCCAATAGATCATTTTAGTCCTGTGTAGTCCTGTGTGTGTGTGTGTGTGTGTGTGTGTGTGTGTGTGTGTGTGTGTGTGTGTGTGTGTGTGTGTGATGATCAGAAATGCTGGTATTGGGATTCAGCCAAGCCAGTTTTCCTGTTTGAATGGCAGTTGGGTAGCGTCAAAGATGCCAGAAATCTAAGAAGAACCAAAATCACGGTGATTTCGATCACCCAAATCACGACTAATGGTGTTTGCTCTACAGAAGAACTTTTCTCTGGAAATTGAAGTCGTAAATTATTCAATGTGTTTGGTGAGGTGGAAGTTGGAGATCATCATTCAATACTACCAAGCAAAAAAAATCACTAAACAGAACAGGACTCAATTATGACAAATGCTGCACTGAAACAACAATAACAAACTCTGAATGCTGAGCACTGAATTTAAAAAAAAGAGAAGTCAAGGAGAAAAAATATTTCAGAGATGGTCACAGAGAGAGCTTTGGGATTAGATGACCAGGTGCCTCACTACATTAGCATTGTACTTAATCCAGTTGCACAGAGCACACATGATCTGAGAAAAGATAAAGAAGACAAGGAAAGCGTTTGTGAATTTACAGGATGGACATTTTGTTCATGTAAGATCGGATCAGGATTCGGCCAATATTGAATATGAAATGCTTGGTATGGGAATGGGAAAAGACTTTTACCTTATAAACAAAGTCAACACCGTTTTTAGAGTTTTGAGAACTCTACACAAAGCTGATCTAATGTACACAGAATAGAAACAGAATTCACTGATCACATTGTAATCTACAGATAACATACTATATTAATAGACAAATGGGGCTTCCCAAATGCGAAACAGTGCATGATCAGTGAGTATATAAAGAAGTGAAAAGTCGTTTTAAAGTTTTCTCAGGTAATTTTGAGTTTGGCTGAGGTCAGATTCTGTGCAGGCCGGTCAAGTTCTTCCACACCAGCTCATCCAGGTCCTCATGGACCTTGTTTTGTGCACTGGTGCACAGTAACTTTGAAACAGAAAGGGGCCATCCCCAAACTGTTCCCACAATTCCCACATGGAATCCAAAATATCTTGGTATGCTCAAGCATTCAGGGTTCCTTTCTCTGGAACTAAGGGTCCAAGTCCAGCTCATGAAAAACAACCCCACACCATAATCTCCCCTCCACCAAACTTCACACTTGGCACAGTGCAGACAGACAAGAACCGTTCTCTTGGCAACCACCAAACCCATATTCGTCCATCAGATGGCCAGATGGATAAATGTGAGTTGTCACTCCAAAGAACATCTCCATTGCTCTAGAGCAGAGGCTTTCGAAGTGTTTCAGGCCAAGGGCCCAAAAACTGATGAGAGATTAAGTAGGGACCCCCCTACGTACTGTATATGTATACGTTATTATTATCATTTTACCTTCAATATTAAGTTAATCAAATACACAGTTTCAAATGTTGTTGTTGTTGTTTTTTTAGACAAGATAAAGAAAATGAAGGCTCTCGGCCAATTGCAGGGAACCTGACAAAGTCAGCGTGTAATATGTGGCCTCATGATTGGCTCAGCAGCAATAGGGGCCTACTGTGTCCAGGAAGCTTAGATTGATAGATCTAGTGTGGCACTGGTTCGCGAACCACCTGTTGAGAACCTATGCTCTATCGTCCAGTGATGGTGTGCTTTATACCACTGCATCAGACGCCTTGCATTGCACTTGGTATTGTATGTATGTATGTATGTATGTATGTATGTATGTATCGGTGATGTATGGATGCAGCTGCTCTCCCATGGACAACCATTCCATGAAGCTCTCTAGCCACTGTTCTTGAGATAATCTGAAGGCCACATGAAGTTTGGAGGTTGACTCTGCAGACTGACTTTGCAGAAAGTTGGCAATCTCTGCGCACTATGCACCTCAGCATCCACTGACCCCACGGGTCTGTCATTTTACATGGCCTGCCACTTCGTGGCTGAGTTGCTGTCATTCCCAATCACTTCTACTTGTAATAATACCACTGACAGATGTCTGTATTTAGTAGTGAGGAAATTTCACAACTGGACTTGTTGCACAGCACCACAATTGAATTCACTGAGCTCCTCAGGGCAACCCATTCCTTCACAAATGTATGTAGAAGCAGTCTGCATGACCAGGTGCTTGATTTTATACACCTGTTGCCATGGAAGTGATTGGAACGCCTGAATTCAGTTATTTGAATGGGTGAGTGAATACTTTAATATAGTGTCATACAAGTGTTTATCGTTTAATATTGTACGACAGGCCCTCACCGTATGTCCTCCAGGTCGTAGTAAACATTGCGACTGGTGTCTTTGATGAAGATGGCCATGTTGGGAGACTGCAGCATCTTCATGGTGAGCTGATGAGGGAACGCAGTGACAAACAGGGCCCGCAGAGCATCCTCACTGCTGATTTCAGGGGGCATTCTGACCTGCTTTGTCTCCTCTCCATACTGCAGGTACAGTACACCTAACACATCACACACAACAGGGAGCATGTAATATGCAACAGAACTGTATAATGTGATAGTACTCATACATCAATCAATCTTAATGCATCACTTCTGATATATGACGTCTTGATTATGCAGTTAATCCCTTTTTACAATCATCTGGCATACTACCATGATCAAGTTTCACAAAAGTGTGCTTTATTTATTCGGTTTCCCACGATATATTTAAACATCCACATTGATGTTTAGAACTGTAAATCTGGGTCCTGCTGACCATCCCATCTGGCCTCAACAACTTCAGACCGGTTGCACTGATGTCACAGTCATGAAAGTCCTGGAGAGACTCGTCCTGGCTCATCTGAGACCCCTGGTGCCCCCCCTCATGTTGGTGTGAATGATTCTGAAATCTATCTGCTGCAATGAGCTCACTCTCACCTGGATGGTGGGGAGGTCACTGTGAGGATCATGTTCTTTAATTTCTCCAGTGCTTTTAACACCATTATTTAGCCCTTTCTGATGAGTGAAAAGTTGCTCAGGATGGGTGTCAGCTCCTCCACTGTCCACTGGTTTGTTGATTACTTGTCTGTCAGGCCTCAGTTTGTGCGGCTGGGGGGGCTCCCTGTCAGATACTGTTGTCAGTAATGTGGGGGCGCCACAGGGGACTGTCCTGTCTCTTTTTCTGTTCACTGTGCAGTAGTCCCAGGCAAACCATTCCTGAACGTAGACAAGTCCAAGGAGCTGGTCATTGACTTCAAGAGGAAGAGGACACCAATAGAGCTCATCCCCATCCAGGGCCTGGAGGTGGAAGTAGTGGACCATTACTAGTACCTGGCAGTCCACATGAGCAACAGATTGGACTGGAGGGACAATAGTGATGCTGTGTAGGGCCTGAGTAGACTCTACTTCCTCAGGAATCTTAGATCTTTCAATGTGTGCAGTGAGTTACTAGAGTCTTTCTACAAGTCCGTTGTAGCGAGTGCCCTGTACTTTGCTGTGGTTTGTTGGGGGAGTAGTACCAGCAAAAAATACATCAGTAGGTTAGTGGCTCATATGGAAGTAGAGTGACCTGATATGTATAGTCCAAGGATAAAAACAATCTTTCAGTTAGTTTTTTCTGGTTTTAAAGGTTCTGGATATTCTTCTTGAGGGTACAGAGTCAGCAGTGGTGCCCAGGATAGAGGGATCCATGAGAGGGAACAAGAGCTGGCAAGTCACCAATAGTCTTTTCAGCTGAGCCAGCAGTAATGGAGTACACCAGCACACTCGGAACGGTAGAAGGTTTCCAGCAGCCAATTCCTTCTGTGCATTCTCAAGTCGCTGCTGGACATTCCTTGTCACTGCCGTGGTGTTGGCTGATCTGAATATGTCTTCAGAGATGTAGCCTCCAAGGAGTTTGAAAGCGGGGGAACTGCCCTTACAGTCACCATGGACGTGGAAAGGGCCAGGGTCTGTTTTGTAATCGATAACCACATTTTTTTTGGTGTTCTCAACACACAAGTTCTCAAGGCACCACTCTGAAACTCTACCTTATCCCTATAAGTCATCTCGTGTCCTCCTGTCCTATAAAGGTGTTTTTTTTTTCTGCAAATTTTAGTGTTGGTAGGGTTAGCTGGGACTGCAGTCATGTGTATGCTGAAGAAAAACTTTGTCACATTCCATATTTTGAGCAGCAGAAGTAAGAACAAGTAATTACATTAATGCTAATGTTATTAGTCTACCTACCAGACCTCTCTCTTGCCTGACCACTTGAGCGTCCCACAGGTAGACTTGCTCTGGCTTTGGAGCCCCTTGTAAAGGGGACTGATGGGGGAAGTAAGTCTCCATCAGACATGGTTTCTGAAGCCAAAGAGTCCTGCTCTTCCACCAAGCCCCGCACACCTGCACATGGGGGAGGTTCAGAAGGTCGAGGACTCCTTACCTGAATGGAGGGAGATAACATATGACAAAGGAAAAGTTTATGGTTTAAAGTTGAATATTATACCATAGGCAGGGCACTGAGTGTTAGTTTATTGCCATTGTTATTTGACTAGACCAAGACCAAGCCCAAGTCAAGATAAAACATAATGCCTCTTTGAAAGGAGCTTACTGTTACTTAAGAGTCAAAACTTAAAAAGGACCCCACTCTAAAAACAAACACCCTCATCTGGCACCCTCATCTGTTTTTGTGTGAGAGAGATTGTATGTACTGCACTTGTAAGTCATGTAGTGGTGTTGTGCATACACTATGGTAGGATAACAAACTGTGCTGTTTATAGGTCTGAAACAACAGCAGTAGATAAGATCTCTATTTTTGAGAGATGATTGAGTGGTTTGTTCTTTTGGAAATACAAACAATACTCATTATACAGAAAAACAGAAAAATACTTTGTATTTGTGATTTGTACTAGGCTTGTAGATAATGACACACATGGATAAACCAACCATATAATCAGAGAGAAAACACAGACGGGAAGAAAAGCAACACACAAAAGACCAAGAGAAACTTTCAAAATAAAAACAGGAAACAAAAAAAAATCAAAGAGAGTAACAGAAATGATTCAATTCAAATTGTTCAATCTGATGAACAGAAAAAAAAGGTTCTGACAAACAGTCGAATGTTAGGTACCTGAGGAGAGGGAGTGTAGTATCATGGGAACAAAACTGTCATGTAGACAGTAACACTTTTACCCCTATTTCTATGACTTCACCTCTACAGGAACACACTGTAGAGTAACTCACCAACTCACACTGTACACACTGAGGCTAGAATGAGTCAAAAGTACTAAGCGTTTTTATCGCAGTATACACTGATCAGACATAATATTATTAACACTGACAGGTCAAGTGAATAAAATGGATTATCTCTTCATGAGGGCACCTATTAGTGGGTGGCCTAATTGCACATTACTGGACTACTTGGGCCGCTTTCCACCAGGGTATGTAGGCAACAGAACTGGACCACTGAGCAAGTGAAGAAGGTGGCCTGGACTGATGATCTACCTTACTTGCATGTTTGGATCCAGTATGGAAAGAAGCCAAGCCAGCGGAGGCAGTGTGATGCTTTGGGTAATGTTTTGCTGGGAAACCTTGCTTCCTGCCACCCATGTGGGTGGATCTGCTGAAAACATCTTGGTGCCTGATACCATGACACACCTTCAGGAGTTTAGTAGAGTCCATAACGGTATGCATGATCGATGTATGTGCTGCTAACATTTGATTACATTCTTTTCTTTTATTCAATTTCAGCCTGATATTAACATAGCTACAGAGGATGTGTCGCCACAACCACTGATCTGAAAATAAAACGCCTTTTCAAAGTCATTGTTAGAGGTATGGCCCCCCTATACCTTTGTAACCACTCTAACAAGTAACCACCTGGTAAAGAGAAGAACACACCAAACTGTTCACACTTTCTGACAGACAGCTTTCTGGGTACTCTATTTTGCTAATAGCCCTAGCTGAAGCTACTACATGTGTTGTAAAGTTAATCTAAATCATGCCTGTGCTGAAGTATCCCCCATCTCACTGTCTTCTAATGTAATGCTAAACAATGTTCTCTATGTGTTTGTGTGTTCATTGGTACATAGTTGATTGAATGAGGAGTTTTTCAAATGGATGAAAAGGTAAAAATAAACAATGTTAAAATGTACTGACACATATACTTACAAGGCCATTAATATACTTGATGACCTGCCCAAGATAAGTCTGTGTATCTCACAGTCTGTGTGCTAATATAATAATGAACAATTCAAATTTAATATGTAAGGTACACCCGGTATCTAATGGTTAAAATGTCTTCTTACAATAAATGGCAATAATGCATGCAATATGTACCTCTGGCAAGTGAGGAGTCTCCATTAAAGTGGAGATGGATTTCATGTAAGGTCACAGCAGAGTGATCTTCACTCTTACCACTTACAACTAACTACATGCTAACTACATATGAGGGACTGCACTGAAATCCAAAACATGAAACATGTGTATTTTTGTTGAGTATTTCTGTGAAACCCTCCTAAATGGTTCTCTAAAACAAACATAGGTTCTGGGGACTACTAATTACAGGCCTAGGCAAAGTTGTCGAGTCAGATTTCTTCGCCACTGTAGTCTAAGAAAAAAGAACAGATGACTGTGTTTAGTGTTCTCATGGACCTGAGGTGGAGCCACAAAATATGAGTCACAGAGAAGCAGCACAGGGCTTGCTTTATGATTGCCGTGCAGTAGCGTAAGGTGACCACACTGGATATTAACATTTTCAAAAGGCAAAGCAAACAGAGTTCAACTTAAGTAGTCTACTGACGTTCATTTGTGACTAAAACTAAAAATGAATGAATGAATTTTAAAAGGAATTTTAATCCAGTATCAAATCTGAATCCTTCTGAATCCAGTGATGGAACAGCAAGGACAAACTCAGATTACCTTCGGTGTGACTTTTTCTCAAAGGAGAGATTGAACCAGCTTACCGAGAGTTTAAATCCACCACACTATCTAAGATAGAAAATTAAGAATTGGTTTGTAACAACCTTTTAAAAACACAGTTCTGATGGAAGTATACTGGGCTGCGCTAGAGGACTACCTCATCGGAAGATTTCATCACTCATGTTTTTATCTGTCAATGCACATGTGGTTTATTTTTTGGTATAATTTCTATAACTAGTAAGTGGAGACTAAAGTCTTGCAAAATTTACCTGAGTACCCAGTTTGATAGAGTCTGTTTGTGAGATGGAGTAACAGGCTTGTTTGCTAAATTATGAAAACCCCAAAGGTCATGGCACACAAGTACTACTTTTGTGTTAGCTTGCAATAAGATTTGCATCACTTCACAATACTTTTGAATTGCCTTGGTACAACACATCAAACAGCAAAGAGGTGGTTGCTATTATTCATGTTGTAAGAGCTTACAACTGCTTGAACAACAAATTCATCTGGCTGCAATCATGCCGTAGCAGGGCTAAAGCACATAGTAGCATGTAGGACGATTCTGCATTATCTCAGAGCAGAAGCAGACAATCTTGCTGCTCACCAGTTGACATTTACTGTCATTTTTTGACTATGTATGAAATTATAATGGGCTTGTTAAAAATTTCTTGTTTTCTGAAAATGTTCAAATATGAGTTAGGCATTTATGCTATGAAGCTAACAATATGTAATTTTTCATGATGAAATGTTTTCAGTTAAGTGCTCAATTTACTTTATTGAGGGACCTCAAGGAATTTTCTAACAATCATTCTGACAGTTTCAAGATGGTTCTAAAGCAATAACTCTGCTCTAGATGTGGTATCGGTGCACAAGAGAAGACATTCTGGGTGAACTGCCCTTTAAATTCTGAAACAACTTTTAGTGCAATGGAAAGGACATTTGGACATTTCTTCCATACAGATTAAATGTAAAAGACTTTAAACCTACTGGTGCTCTGTCTATTATGAACTCAGCTACAACATATATACAGTTTATTGGGAGTTAAAGAAAAGAATCAGATCTTAAAATTTGAGGATTTTTCATTTCTTTGACATTTAACATAGAGTAAATTGTGAATCAGAGGGGAGCAGGCAATTGCTTTTACCCCATCCCTAACAACTGCAGTGAATCGAAATAAACTTTTCTTCCTGATGGCTCTCCAACCCCATCAGATTCCTCCTCTCCATATTTTTCTTTTTACAGTAAATTACAGTAAATTTGCATAATACTGCATTTATTCTGAAGAATGAAGGATAAATTCCACTAAGCATTAATACATTCTCTTCAGTAGTACGCAGGAGAAAAAAAGATCCCCTCCAAAGCCCCAAACTTGACCTAGATTACCCAGATTATCACTGAAAATCTGTGAGGAGATCTTAAACATTCTGTCTAAAAATTCCCAGAAGTTGAATTAATCTGTACGAACAGAAAGAGCTTGTAAAGTAAGATTGTATCAGAGATTGTGACAGAGGTTTACTCCTACCTTGAATGTACATTAAAGAGTTCTGTGTCATATACTATATGATTGAGCTGATACACACACACACACACACACACACACACACACACACACACACACATATGCTTGACCCATCCCATCAGACAACCAAATCTAGGCTCTAGAGACCTCTAGTGGTTCCAAGGATCTTCTGATTCAGAAATATATCACCACAGTATCTCTAGAGAGAGGTTATTAGACATCTTGTTCATTCTGACACACAAGTAAATTGTGGAACCTTACGCACACAAGTGTTAGCATTTCTTAAACCTAACCATCTACATAGTATCCATAGTATCGCTTTAACACACTTACTGAATGAATGTTGCTCTAACACACTGTACATCCTCCTGCAAATATCCTGCATTTGTACATAACCACAATATTAACAAAGGAGTGTAAACAGCATACAGGGAAGCAACTCCACTCACAATTTAATGTCATCACGAACACACCCACTTCTCCTCACAGAGGCTGTTTCTGGAAGGCGTTTCACAGTGATCTTTTCTGAGCTGGAGTTTATATCCACAGTATAGACGAACACTATAAATGAGGCTACAGGCAAGACACAGACAGAGGAACTGCCCAACTATGTTAGTGAGACAGTCCAACTACAGGAGAGGTGACTGCAAGCACATCCACTTAATGTCACTGCTACTGACTTTTCTAAAGTTTACCTGTTTGCTGTTCCTGCTTTTTCTCTCTTTTTCATCAGGGAAAAAAGTTCCAATTCTTCCTCTAAGCAATTGTCCTTGCAGTTGATTCAGTATTATCTCCTCACCATAAATAACTTTGATCAAAATGAGAGTTTAATGTGCACCTGTTTGTAGATGCATAAGTTAAAAGATGTAATCACTAATAGCATTTAAGCAATGGCATGTTTATTTCTAATGTTTCTGAATGGTCTAATCACCCACACCTATTGCAACATACTTCCCAAAGCTCCTTTGTGGGGTAGCTACCTAAATTAACAGCTAACCACACAGCTGTAGCAGGTTGTTATTGACTGATCATACATTAATTATGACTAATAGATACAAAAACATTCTTTATACATTCCTTACAAATCCATTACAGAACCACCTGTGGCTGACCTAACACAGGTCCAGTATCTGGAATATGGAGCGTTCGTGGGGACATCTTTAAGTTTCACTTAACACTCTGCATTCCGCCGTGAGTATCAGGAAACAATGTCCTTAACAATTTAAACAACTCGTGCACAACTGGCTGCTCTCAGCAAAAACTGCAGAACAGAAGCAAAAAAAAAAAAAAAAAAAAAAAAAAGGCCAGGTGGGACGCGCCCAAAGCAAGTCAAGTGGTGTTTTGTTAAAACACCCCATGTCCTGTGTTAAACCCAATGAAGAGAAAACCGTAAGGCCAATCTTTTAGTTTCTTTTTTCTTTTTTCTGGCTGTTGTCGCTACAGACTCCACAGAGCTGACAGAAGTCAGAGGAGGACATGGAGCTGTGCGCTGCGCAGTCAGTGCGCACTCTCAGCCCGCGTACTGACGGTGTGTCGTAGTCCGGCTATGTAAACACTGAACATGACACTGAACTCGAGTATGCCGTCGTTGGACGTACGGGTAAATTCAGTAAAACGTTAAGGAAGACTGGCTGGCTAATTTCTAAACTCTTCTCTCAAACAGTTACATATATATATATATATAAAACGTTGTAACCAAATGCGCGGGAGGGACTTACCTTAATGAGGGACAGTTATGGTTGAAAGTGAATTAGTTTACGGGCTCAGCTTTGAAGAGTAAGAATCAAAATCCAGCGTGTTAGGTCACTTCGTCTCTTTGTTTCTCCGTATGAGTTCCACCTCCAAACCGCACCTCTCAGCCCGGGCTGTCGCTCTCTACCTGCTACTGATACACTATTACAACACAACCCCACCTCAGCAAATAATGCTGGCTTTACCAGTCTGACTAGCAGATCAGTCCAACCTGGCAGCCATGTGGACACGGCAGACAGTTATTTAAAAGAGTCTGGATCCTCCCCACACGCCACCATGTAAAGGCTTGTGTGTATGTTGATACACATTCCTAGACGCACAGGCTACCCACGGATGCACTGTACTACTGTACGAATGACTACACACACGCACGCACACGCGCGCGCGCGCCTACACGCACACATACATATGATAGATAGACGTTCACTGCAATTAACAAAATCCAGTGAAGAAACAGAAGAGAAATCTAAACCAAATCGATATTTGGTAAGACCGCCCTTTGCCTTGAAAACAGCATCAGTTCTTCTAAGTACAGTACAGTTTAAGTTTCCAAGGTTGTTCCAAACATCTTGGAGGACTACCCACAGATCTTCTGTGGATGTAGACTTCCTCCAACCCTGTCTCTGTCTCTGTGTGTAATTCCAGACTGGCTACTGATCAACATGATGTTGAGATCAGGGCTCTGTGGGGGCCATGCCATCACTTCCAAGACTACTTATTCTTCTTTACACTCAGGATAGTTCTTAATGACCTTGACTACACGTTTGGGGTCTTTGTCATGCCACATAATACTTTACTACAGCCAATTATTTCAAATTTTGACTCATCAGTCCAGAGCAGCTGCTGCCATTTTTCTGCCAGTTCCTATGTTTTCATGAATAGTTGAGTCTTGGCCTTGTTTCATGTCAAAGGTATGGATTTTTGGCTGCAACTTTTCCATGAAGACCACTTCTGGCCAGACTTCTCCTGACAGTAGATGGTGTACCTCTGCCCCACTGGGTTCTGCTAGTTCTGAGCTGATGGCTCTGCTGGACATCTTTTAATTTTGAAGGGAAATAAGATTGATGCGCTTTTCATCTGCTGCTCTATGCTTCCTTGGCTGACCACTGCATCTACAATGTGTTGCCTGTTTCTTTGTGCTTTTTCTGTCTTGTTGCTGTGCTCTGTCTTGTGTATAGTGTCTTCCACAACCCAAGTTTTAAGCCTGACTACAATCCTTCAAAATCCAAGCGTACCTATAAGAATGAATGCTGGTTTGAAAGCAAAGGGTAGAAACGACAAATATTGAGTATATACATATTAGTATATATAGATCAATATTTATATTTTTGAAGGAATTCTTAGTTTACAGCATTTTTTCGCTCCTGCCTAAAACTTATGCACAGTGCTGTATGTATGCTGTTTTGTTGAACACAAATTTTTGTAATTATCACTTTGAAAAGAAAGTGTTCTATATAGAGACAATATAGAGAGTGAGTCAGTAGTCAGACATCAGCAGTTTTCCCTCGGATCTAAAATTCAAGTGTAAGAGATCTGTACTTCTGAAACTTCCTTCTTATGTAAGACACCTAAGTCATAAGACTTAAATTCCTGACTGTTAACAGCAGACCCAAGGCTGCACTGATTAGCTGTAAATCTTACCTGTTCCTTCACACGGTCCTGGCGTCCCATGATAATGGCAGCATGGTGAGGATACTTCTGCCTCAGATGATCCAGGAACACCTCTTTCTTCCTTTCCACATGAGGGTGCTGCATTATGAAGCTGTCCAGCTGACTGTCTCCGTGGCTGGCACCAGCAGGAGGAGCATGGCTTCGAGGGAAGGTACTGGGAGAGCATAGAGCTGAACCATAAGAGGAGATATTAGGGTTAAGGGGCAGGCTGCTGTTGGTGTGATATTTATTCTGCAACATAAGATCTGCATGACTGCCCAGTGCACAAGAAGAAGAGGAAGATGCGGTATGGATGAGAATTAACTCACTGATTCCATCAACACAAGTCACCATATTACCATTAATATAAGATGGGCAAGACAAAGTTTTCTTCTAATGATTGTAGTACTGAATTTTCATGTGTGTTTTCATATTCAACCTGAATTACGCTTAAAAGAACTAGTTAGAAACAGAAAATATCTTTTAAAATGTAGTTGTCAATTAATATGATTTTCTGTTAACTTGATCATTGTTAACTGATACCAAGCATGCCAGCAATGAATGACAACACTGACAACTTACAGTTCACAATACCCATGTGCAAGGGTCAAGGGTCCACCACACCCTGTGCGTAGAGGACAACCCGCTTTATCCACCTTCTGTTGAACCCATTCGTCTCTACTGTTTCCCCTCTTTCTTTACTTAATTGCATCCAACAGGAACAAATTCAATGCCTCCAATATACATAATATATGTAATCCATCCATCCAGCTATCCGTCAGTTCCATTTCTGTAAGCTCATCTGAGGTTAAAGAATGCCATATGTTGCTCTCTTCAGCAGTGTATTCCAGTTTCTCTTAGAGGATCCAAAAGTGTTTCCAGGCCAGATGAGACATTCTTACTAGATGCTGAAGGGATCATATGTCTCAAATTTGATACCCAAAATTTGCTGGCACGTAAACGTCCAAAGGGCGGAACCCTCAAGAACTTTTCATCACAGAAACATGTGGCTGAAATGAGCTTCATCCATAGGATGGCTGGACTCATCCTTAGATAGGGAGAAGAGCTAGAGTTCTTGAAATGTTCAACTTTGACTGATTTTCATGATGTAAAATAATGATTACTCTTAAGTTAGCTGAGAAGTTCTCACGATAATTTTAATTAGAACTGTGTAGCAATACTAAAAAACCCTAAATTAAGAAGTCAAGAATTTCCACAAATCCACATGCTGACACACCTGTTAAACCGTTCTTGGTGGACACCTCATGAAGCTATGCAAAGTGTGCAAAGCTGTCATTGCAGCAAAAGGTGACCACTTTGAAGAATCTAAGATGAAAAACATGCTCTGGTTTGTTGTAACAATGTTGCTTACTGCACAATTCCATATGTGTTCCATCATAGCATTGATTTATTTATTATTAATCTCCCACACAGACACTCTGCATAAGTTCCTGTCTGAAAGGTCTGATGGCATGTTACAGTTTAAATCTAATTATAACCATCAGTTAAAATGCCATTGATCCTGCTTTCTGCATAGCTGCTGTGACCTGTGCTCTGAAAAAAGCCATGTGGCGTTTTATATTATCTCAAATGATCAGGTTCTAACATGTGTACATACTACACTGTTGCCCATAAGGTTGAAATAATTTTGTATTCAGATGCAATCTTCTTTTTGTATCTATTTATATAAATCACGTTATCACAATCATTTCATGATAAGAGGTAAAAAATATTTTATTCCAATTTTATGGGAGAGTGTGTGTTAGTTAAATGCAGTGGAAAATGACACCCTGAATTCACAGCACATGTGACACATTGGTGGAGCAGAAGCACTGAACAAGTAAGCATTTCTCCACACTACAGTGACTATGAATTCAAACACACTCTGTATGCCAACTGCGGATATTCAAAACTAAGTTAAGTAGAAGAATCAGGATGTGCAGTGTCCTCTTGCTCCATGACTGTTTCTCTTCAGTTTTCAGTTTGCATATTGGTGAGTTTCCAAATCTCCCGAGTGCACAGGCGACGGAGCAAAAATCATTATCGTCAGTGGATTCATACAATATCTTTAGTTTATGTATTATGTAACCAAGAGGGCAGTATTAACCTAAAAGACCAACAGAATAAATATGAACCCTTCAAGGACAACATACACAATGGTAACATTTTAAAGTGTTCCAGAGAAACACTCAAAAAATCTTGTCCCTTGGGTACAAATAAATTACCTCAACAAATAAATCTGACCTGGTGCTCACATTGTTTGAGTAAGGTGTAATGGTGAAAGGTATCGAAGGCTATCTAGGGGTAACTGAGCTTGACCCATGCAAGAAACTAATATTCATGATTTTGCCAAATACTGTTTTTTATTGTGGTGTACAGATATAAACAGAGGCACCCGCCCACTCTTCTGACATTTGAAGCTGTCCTCAAGCTTTGCTCTCTGGAATGAGGACACTTTGTGACTGGATGGATTGAAAATTACTTTTTAACATAGCTGGAAGGTTTTATTTTATGGTGTGGCAGTTACAAAATCTCACAAAAAGCATTAGCCATGTATTCCATCAGAGTAATTCTCATCTACTGTATAAGGATATGAGCAAAGCCTATATCTATGGCTCATTTTTCTAGTCTCAGAATATGATGAATATCTATCTAATATATATCTAATTGTGCAGAAGTAGTTTAAAACAATATCAGTACCAAAGGGAACATCGGTTACAACTGTTAATGTCAGACACTAACATTCAATAGTCATCAACACAGTCTGAGTCCTACAGAGATTCATAGAATATGATTGGTCTGCACCATACATCAATCATCCCTTATGACCCGCTAGAAGTGGTCGATGTGTTGATGAGCAGAAACTCTGCCCTTTGACAACATTTAACTTTTATTTTGCTGTGTTTGGGTTCTTTCTTCACCAGTTGGGTATGGATGTGAATATTTAGACACTAACAACACGCAGGGTGTGAGATCAGGACTGTAGTGATCAGTTACATAGCTGTCTCTGCCTCTCTCTGCCTACTGTCGTGGGTATAAAGAGCTGCACATCTGTGTTTGACACACACACTCAGACCAAGTGAAGCACACTGGAGGCATTCACACAAAATCTTCTCTTCTACTCCATGTCTCGCTTTTTTCTTTCTCTCTACATAGCTGACCTCACGTCTTTATAGTATGAGCTGAACTCTGCTGGTACAGGACTCCAGTACATTTTACAAGTTTCCTCTTGAAATGTTGGTCCTGACAAAAACAAAAACATTTGTTTATCAAAGTCTGTGAACAAGTGAAACAGAAAGCCACAGAAATACTTGGTTTTCTTTTGTATTGGTTTTACAAAATAGCATGCTTGACATGCTTTCATTTTTTCATAGACTTGGGCAGCTTGTGACATTTAAACCCGCTATTCTGAAAGTGTGGCTCACAGCTGGGAGTGATGTAGGACGAACTGTATATCCTGTTATTTGATGTAACCTAGTTTTGAGTCTTGCCCCAGTATTTTTAAAGCACCATGTGGTAACCATATTTCTTGCTAAAGTTAACATTGACACCTAACTAATCTTCTGAATTAAATATTCTCATAGCCTCCTATCACCTGTGACGTGCAGCCCACCAAAAGCTGACAGTAAAAACTTAAACTACTCAGTACATCCAAACCTTGTCTTGTAAGTGGTTGAAAACCATTGCTCCAACATTAACTTTGAGACTTTTTCCTCTCACCAGACGTCCTACTGAGGCTTAAGCTTTGCTCATTTTAGTGGGACATTAGTATCATTTCTTGAAGTAGATTTGATGCTGGTCAGTCATGGTCAGTCAATGAAAATCTGACCCACAAACTGTACTTCCATTCAGTTACCAGCAGTAGCAATTAGTGATTAGTGTTTTCAGTGGCAGAGGTCTGATCCAGCCACTGTACACTACTGAACATCCATAGGCAGACAAACACAGTCAGAAGCTAACTGGTGAAACACTGGAGCTTTCAACCGCTAAGATGTCAAATGCTTTTCTCAGGAATTGGTGAAGACGAGAAAACTTAGCTAAAAGAAAGGGAATATTGGACCTAATTAATCAGATAGACACGTCATCAGTTAAGTAGGTATAGGGTTTAGACTTTCTTTTTTGATCAAGCTTATAGTTAGGGCTAAACCAGATGACCCCTCGATAGGCCTGGACTGCAAAATCTCTTGTAACATGCACCAGCTATATCATACACCCTTACTGGTATCATGATTCTATATGCATGCTTCAGTCAGATGTATGTATAACAGATTACAGTTTATTAAAACAGTTTATCTTGTTCCTTCTGCTGCTCTCTTCTTCTCCTCTCATCCTGTTCTCTGTATTTTTCTCTTTCTACCTGGCTGGCCTCAGGCAGTTGGGTGAGCTGGTTTCTGCTCAGGATTCCGTCCGGTTATAATTATTTTTGCTTGCTACCTTCGCTTCTACAAACATACGTTGTAAAGATCAGACTGTATCCAGTCCCTGAGGTTGAAACAAATCGGGGCACTGACCAACACCCAAGTCTATATCAACTGGAAACCCTTCTGACCAGATAGAACTCGACTCTAATTGGTAAGCTGTAAGTTGTCTTTGATAGTCTTCAAACTGCCATGTAAACCCATCTGACGGTGTAAAATCCCTTTTAAACATGCCTTCATAAATGTCTCCATTTCATCGCTGGAGTGGAGTGGATTAAACTGAAGCTGCACAGCTGCATTCCATCAGGGCCAGCTGGCACCACAGAGAGAGCTGTGTAAATATAGGCCAGGCTATTAATGCATTAACAGTTGTAATGGGTTAATAGGTTTGTCCGGTATCATGCTCAGCCACTTATAGTTTTGATTTATCTGAGACTGTTTATACCCTCCATGGACAGTTTGGATAGTTAAACATTTATGACATAGTTACTTGTCTACACTTATTGTTCCTTACAAGTGTCTTGTACTTGCATGTCATGCTGCTCACTTGTGCCCCCCGGGGACAAATAAAGTTTTCTAAATCTCATTCTGTTGCGTGAAGTTGTATTATATCTTGTGATGGTGGCATGCAATACAAACAGAGAAAGAAATTCCCTCCTAACATACCACGCATTAGATATGTATATTTCAAGTGTCTGGTTGGATAATTTAAAGCTTTGTATGCAGTATGCTAGTTACACTGTGGGTGACAACTGTTCATACAATGATTGCAAACTTTCCAAGAGGTTTCTCATGATTTCGCATGTCACATATCACATTCAATTTTCTCTGCAAAGGTCAAATGGTATGCTTGTGTCAGCATGTTGACACTGCAGCCTAACATTTCCACAGCTTAACTTCATCTGATGAACACACATTTTTGAAGTCATCATTACCTTAATAGACAAACCATCTGCTCTCCTGCAGCCCTGATCCAGTCTTTTATACGGACTATAACGAACACTGTATAAATGGGGGGAAAAACTCTGAAAAAAAGAACAGCCTAACACTGTAACATTGTACTGAGTATTATTTGTATGCAGAAGCATCAAGGTCAGATATATCCATGCCATGGGAATCTAAATCCATCTATGATAATAGTACTGTAGTACGACAATCTGGCCATTAACTGTCAAGAATCAAAGAAGTGGAGATGGTCGAGGGAACAGAAAGAGGCCAACGAGTTTCTTTTTCTTCAGTCATTATTGCTTGTCTCCCGCCTTATTTTCTTTCTTTCCTTTATTCTCTGTCTCCTTCTGTTTAGTCTCTCTCTCTCTCTCTCTCTCTCTCTTGCTCTCTCTCTCTCTCCCTCTCTTTCTCTCCCTCTCTCTTGCTGGCTCTCTTTCTCGTTGACAAAGCAGATCTGATTGATCTAGTTCAGTGGAGGCCTGGAGGTAATCTCAGATATGCACAGTGCTGGCTAGCACTGAGTGAATATTTGGGTCACAATGGTGACAGTTAGCCAGCCAGCCAGCCAGTCAGTAAGTCTGTTAGTTAATTAACAATGCAATAATTAGCAACATTCTTTGAAAAAGAGGTTTTAAATCTCAATGAGTTCTACCTGGTTAAATAAAGGATATATATATATATATATATATATATAGGTAGCCAGTGACCAAGCCAAGTCACTTTGTATTATAGGGAGGCCTAATGTTTTGTACTTAATGTAAAATAAAGTCTATTGACCTAGACTTAGACAGACTTTAATGATCCACGAAGGAAATTACTTTGTCACCGTAACTTTGTAGCACATAAAAGTAAACACAAAAACCACAAGAAACATAAAATAAAGTAAAAAAAGATTAGATTAAGATAAAATAAAAACAACAGTGTAATCAAAAAAATATACAAAAAGAAGCTGGTAAAACAGTGTCCAAGGTGATGTGGTTGTTTGGACAGTTGCATAGCAACAGCAGCATGGATCGTGTCACATGGTGTTTCCTTGTCACTGAGGGAGGGATGTTATCTCAAATGTAGTGTGTCCACCCATAGGGTCTGAAGTCGGGCACAGACGTACTGTGGTCTTATGAACCAGGTCTCCAAAGCACTTCTCATAACACATTTGATGTGCAATTGATGGGACCCTCTGGGTCACACCTCCGAACCTCCTTCTCCGCTCCTCCACCTCCAACTCCAGCCTGGCATCCCCAGCACTTCTTCTGAACTTCAGCAGGAATCTCTGGCCTCACTCCTGTCAGCTCAGGGGACACGGACAGCGCTAGCAGCTAATCTCTGGAACACAGCACCGGACATAACGGCCGCTCCGCTGAACGCCACAGCCAATGACCAATGACACAGCCAAAAACAAAAAGTCCAGAAAAAACTAAATAAAAAACAAAAAGACAAAAGTGACCAAAAACCATTTTGATTGGTTCAAAACAACAAGTCAGACAAAAAACAAACCATTAATGTACTAAGAATAACCTAAAAGGGTTATTCTTCACGGAGTTAATGGCAACATGCAGCCACTCTTTCAGGCGCATTTTTCAAAAACAAAAAAAAAATGTGTTAAAGGAACAAAACAGGTTGTCGGACTCTGGTGGTTGTTTGCGAAATAACGTTTTTGTTCTCTAAGGATAATGGCAATCCTTGCTGTCATATCACAACACTGAAAACTTTTCCAAGTCTGCTTTATTGTTGATTATAGATGGCTTGATTATATAACTGTGTTCTCTACATGTGAAAGAGTCCTGACAGAAGACATTGCTGTAAAATTAAAGTAGATGAAAGTAGAAGTATATGGTTGTGTCGCTTAATGTATATGTGTATATTGCATATTCGAGTCTGTACAAGTTGTTTTCTGGACCATAGCTATATCTAAATGTTTAGCTACGTACAGAATAATACATTTCAACTATATATCTTTAAGTGAGTTTTTATTCCGACTCATACTCAGTGAATCTCTGAAGTGAAATGCAAGCTAATGTTGTAGGCTAACACTATAGCAAAGATTTCCATTTAGATTACTGTCAAAATGGCATGTCAAGGTTGGATGTCAGTATGAGTTGTATGATGGTGCCAGTGAAAGGGTTTGGAAGCCTTGGCCATGGCAGTGCCATCCCTGCCAAGACAAGATTATACCGTAGATATTGGATTTAGGAGGTTGTGCTTCAGTTGGCAGAATGGGTAGCCAATGACCTAGGGGGTTACTGGTTTAATCCCCAAAACATGCTACATGCCAAAGTGTCCTTGATCAAGACACTGAACCTCCAGATGCTCATGGTGTGTGATGTGTGTGACAATGTGTGCGAGCAAATGCAAAATTACAGTTTAATATGGTATGTGTACAATGATGTTCAAGCTTTGTATCACATATACACATGAAAACTACAGAATGATCGAGGTTAGACAGGCAATTATAGCAGTTAATCATGGTAATGGTTAAAAAGTAGTCGTGGTCTCAATGAAATTAATCAGAGCTGAACATGTATTAAGCCTCTCTCTGTTTTAAAAGACCTGATAAGCAATCTTTTCCAACACGTACACAGAGTGCATGGGGACTCCACATGGCAGCTCCTCTGCACAGCAGAGCCCACGAGGAGTACACTGTTTTCCCTTGCAGGCAGAGACAAATGAGTCAGGACAGGGTTAATGAATGCCACAGAGCAGAGATATGACAAAAAGGGAAAGTCCTGCAACCCTTGAGCCAAGCAGAAACTCTAGCGCTTCAGTTTGATAATTAATTAGTCTCTGTTAGTTTTAATGCCATTCCTGCCTGATCACAATTACGGTTCGTTTTTTAGCAAAATAAAAATAGCACGTTTGTTTTTAATAAATAGAATTTTATTAATTATTATTAAACCACATACCTGGTAAAACAAAACTTGAAAGTCTTCTGCTCATGTGATCACTCTCTATTACAGTAAACATAGACTGACCAAGACAAGCATATTCGGTAGTATCAGCAAAAAGTTACCCACGGTAACAATCTTCACTATCCATCTTGCCTCCCAAAGGCACACTCTTTTTCTGTAATAGCATAAATAAACACCCAAGGATTACAACCCTGGAAACACAATTCATTCTGGAATTCATTGGAAATGCAAGTGTCTTCATTCTCATTATTCAACTACAGTCTGAACTGTGTAATTAGGCAGAAATTTCTGGAACGTTAAATGAACCTCTTGGTGGAGTGTGTTGGCTCCGACAGTTGGTGGTTTGCAACACAACTGCAACTGAACAACTGAACTTTGTCTCTTGCACTAACTGCTATAAAGATACAATGCTCCTGTTCAGCAGCTGGACCCTAACAATAGCTGATCAGAAACCAGAGTGCTGAGGCTTTACATTTAAAAATGAAACAAGACTACAAATGTTTCTTTCTGCTTGGTAACACAGCCTGTTAAATTTGTACAGAAATAGTCAAACTGTAGGCATCAGAAACACTGGGATGAGTTTTATTTGTAGCGACATCTTGCTCTACATGTTGCCCATATAATCAAAAATATACTTTGATGACATCTGCAAATCAACCAGCCATTTCTCAGGGCTCTCTGTGCTCACTGAAGTGGATGAAACAGATTTTGACTGTAAGAGAAAAGAATGAAGAGACTATAGAAACATTGTGAGGGTATCGTGTGGAGATAGCAAAGATACTGCAGGTTTTAGTAATAGGAATGGCTAGGATACGCCATTGTTTGTCCCAGTACAAACACAGTGATCAGCAGAGTTCACACCACTGGAGCTTGCCCAAAGTTCTGTTCACACTGAAATGAACTAGTTTTTCATTTTGGACCAAGTTAGCAGTCCTAAGAAATGAGCTAGTTCAGGGTCATGTGTTCCTTTTCTTGAATGAGTTGCTATGAATTTTCAGTAAAACCTTCAGCTACAGCCACCCTCAGCTCCCAAACACACATAGGCTCTTACCTACTGTTCACTTGCACAGAATCACAAACTGGACTTGCGAGACTTGTGAGATGCTTCAACTTGACATAAAATGTCACATTGTTGAATTGGTTTGGCATTTAGACTTGCATGCAATTTAGCCAAAAAGGCAGTAATTCCTTCAGAATTACAGCTTACTATACTGTCTGAACTGACATTTACTCTAGTCACTAGTGTGCTGCTTGAGGCACGCTGAATGCCACACAAGACAGCATGTGACTGTAGTCTTCTTTTGCAAGTGTTTACGATGCTCATTGGCTGAAAGCAGATACTTTGAGCTCACTCTTTGCCAAAAACATGGGCACATTCAGTGTACCTGTTTTTTAAATCACTCATCTGAAAGGTTTCTTGAGTTGGGGTTCACCAACTGGCAGATACCTTATTCACTTTGTAGTCTGTTTTTTTCTTAAGGTTAAAAAGGGAAAATGGTCAAAGGAAGAGAGAAAGACAAACTTTGAGGTTGAGGTCTTTGCGTTGCTGCTGGTGTCCACTGTGAAAATGCTGTTAGAGCCTGTTATTGCCTGGTGGCTGTGACTTTGTTGCTCGGCTTGTGGATGTGTGTATCCTGTCTCTTGCCACATTGCCTGGAAGCATCAACTGAACAGAGACAGCCAAAGGGAATATCATTTCTGCTTGTTAAACACACACACAGCCATGTTTCCATCACTTCAGTGAACATTGCATTGACTTAAACTGATTTCCGGGAGACTTCATCCACCAGTCCCGTCACATTCTACAGAACCACCACTGACAGCATCCTGAGAGCAGGCATTATTATTTCCTGTATGGCTTTTGACCATACAGGAAGGATTCACAAATGCTTCCTTCAAGTAAGAGACTGTTATTGAGCTATGATAATACATATAAACCCCTGGATGACTGACAACCTCCAAATATCTTTGAAGTGACTTTTAAAAATTGTTGAAAAGTCAGATGACGAAAGAGATATATGCCACCTTGACACTGTATGCTCCATCAGTGGGAGAAGTTGCAGTTTACTGTACTGTCAGTCTAGAATCCATACATGTAGCAACAGTGGGGAGGTGGAGTAGTGCTTAGAAACGCAGCATGGGAGGGAACATTAAATTTCCCATGTGGGATCAATAAAATATAAATTATAATTACTTTTGTGGCAATTTAATCAGAGGTATAAAGTTTATTTAAAAAAAATGTATATATGTTGGTACAATTCCTGTGAATAATTCACAGTGAGATACATGTGGTCACTCAGAGTTTTTTTCATTTTCCTTCTACTAAGCCCACTGGTTTCTGCATGACAAGTTTGTAAAAGCACATGTTACAGTTTATTGGCCATCACACAGTTGGTCTCTTTCCCTCCCTCTCTGACTCTTGCTCCCTCGCTTCCTCTTCCCTCCAGCTTTTGGAGTGGTGAGCGCAGGCAGATTAGCTCCACTTTATAGTCAAAGAGAGGGAATGTGATGATACAAGAGGGAATGTAACTAATCAGCGGGGGGCTGTAATCCACAGGGACTAGAAGGACAATAATGTTGAACTCAAACTCCCCGCTCAGGAATGTATGACAGGACAGAAAAACTGCAACCACGGACCAGGACAAGTCTGACTGAATACTGTACACTCACAACTGTATTATGTATGTTGAGGGAGAAAAAAAAAAGTTGTCCAGGCTGTCACATCAACCAAGTGAAATCAGGGGTGCAAGGAATCCAGACTTGTGTGACAGTAAAAAGCACCTTTGACAGGTGATATAACCACATATCACCAGTAAGGTGTGCTGAAGCACTACTGCTTAGCTGTGTTTTTTGCTATTATCCCTGTAAGGTCCCACCAGTCAGTGAATTGTATTTTAAGATGGGTACAGAATTTTCTTTCAGTTTCAGAAGATGCTCCACATGAACTAGTCAACAGCACTGGTCATGTATCACTGATGTTGGTATGCGAAAGTAACTGACAGTCTGAATGAGAGGTGCTGTGACAAGAACTGTACAATCACATGGGGTCAAAAAATATAAAAGGCATTGATGTGCTACCAATAACAGTGCAATGAAAAATCTGTAAGAAATCTTAAAGAAAACTCTGTAGAAATCAGTCTTATATCACCTCCGTTAGACTTATTTTGCCACTCACAATGTCAAATGTGTTTAAACAGCCTTTCTTCTCTGCGGAATTGACAAGGTGGCGGTACTGAGGTACCCCACATTAAATATGAGGCTGAAGTGGCAGAAATTATCTTTTGCTGAAGCATGGGAGTCTTACTTGGCCATCTTCCTCGATGAGCGAAACAGGGGGCAAGACGGGGCGGCACTGACTATGCTCTGCAATAATGTAACAGCCCGAGTGGTTTGGGAATCTTCTCTCACGACATGTAATCTTAATGAAGGCCTGCATAGCTTTGTCCTTGGCCCTAATCCAAACCATCTTACGCGCCCTTCTCTAGGACCACTTTTGAAAGTGGTTGTTCAGAACAAGTAGAAAGATTTAAATTTGGTCGGACAACAAGACACAGAGTTCTGATCTAAGGTGCCATGGAACCACTACATGTTTCAGTTCTATGATTCTTATCTGGGACGTAAAGGAAACTTTTACATGGACCACTATCTATCAGTCAGCAACAGGAAAAACTGTGAGTTCTTCTAACTCTTCTTCCTTCCATCCCTTTCTGCCTCCAACCCTTTTTCACACTGACAAACAGTAGCGTGCGTCAGACCAAAAATAATGAGGTCTCTTTTTCCCAGAACAGAGGAAACTGACTGGAGCGCAGATACTTTTTGACTTGACGACGGTACGTTTTATCCTTCATCACTGAAATGGGATGTGATGCCAATGGCTTACTGGCTCGTACATGTAGCACTAATTCCCACCCTCGGGCAGTTGCAATGGAGGAGGCTGGTGGTGGAGGGCTACCATTGTTTGCCCTGACAGAGAGAACTGATGTTTTTATGTCCAATATTCAGTGCGCATATCAAGTCCAACAGATTTACTTTATCACATAATATGGGACAGTAAAAGCCCCTTTGGTGTCCCATATTAACTAGAGCAAAACCAGCAGAAAGGAAGTTTTAATTGTCCACTGTACTGTACAGTAAACTTTCATAATACATAAACTTAAAATACAGTTTGTCATTTTGATTCTCATCATAATATTTTCCAAATAAGCTCCTGGGTTTAATGAAATCATGTTGGTGTTCCGTGTGAGCATTTTCTATAATCCCCCATTTCATTCCATCCCTTTAACTAAATAAAATAAAAAATAGACAGCTAATAAATTCCTTGTGTGGCACTGAATTAACACATGACTTTGTCATTTAGCTCCTTACTTACAGAAATATCTCCAGAAAAAAAAGTGCGTACATAAAACACTTGCTCACATAGACACACATACTGCCGCAGGCTTTTTGACTCATGTTAAGCATGTGTCTGTAAAAGGCTATATTAGGTGACTGCATCAAGGACAACAGCATTATTTCCTGTGAATAACAATGAAGCAAAGCCTGAGTTCACATGACCTTGGGATGCTTCTTTTTTCTCTGGACATAGAGAAACATATTGTTGGTAGTTCTTATTCTCATTTGACACTGTCCAAGTTTCTTCAGTGCATAATGCTGAGATCTGTTATATTGTGTTTGTTAGATGGTCAGGAATAGTCATAATGTGCTTTTGTATAACATGCAAACATAAATGTTTTGAGGGTACAACAGATTGAATAAGTGTGTACGTACAGCATTGTCAATTCAAGTGAAACTTTTATGTGCTCCTCTGCTGTAATGATAGCAGCCTACCAGTTGCATGGCAAGTTAATGCAGTCATGGCATCCAGCTTTTTCACCATTTGACTTCTTCATATTTCTTGCCAGTGTGAGGGTCCTTTACTACAATGTAGGTCATTCACTACTTCAGGTGGTTGTAAACTACATTTGACTTTGAGGAGGTTGTTCATGGTTATTAAGGTGGACTATTATTGACTAAGTTAGTTTTCACGGACATAATTACTTATTGCCTCAACATGGCAGTATGCAAATAAAAGTGTTGCCTTCCAGGGAACCTGACACTACAGACAGATTATAATACTAACAACCAAGTTAAAGTAATATGAAAATGTCAAAAGTTAATCCTTTGATTGAGACTTCTGTCCACATTTTAATCCTCCATGATGTGTAACAATACACTATGTCCCATTGCCTTGGGTATTATTAGGCTGATTGTGTTAAGCATCTTACCTTTACTAGAGTTATTTCCTTTAAGCTCACTGGGTTTGTCCTTCAGGACTTGAGGCTGTCTTTGGCCGTTCGATCCTTGCCCAGTTGAGGAAGTTTGGCTTTGGTTCTGTGAAGTAGTGGGTCTCTGTACAAGGTTCCCCTCACTGCCTGCCCTCATCAGTCTTTCTCCAATCCGTAGCATACACGAACGATTGCCCTGTAGCTCTTTTCTCAAGCTGGGGCTCTTAGATCCTGCTGATGATGGTCGACCAAGACGGGAGGAGGACTTGGACATCTTCCTTGCTGGGCTGAGCAGAGTGCTGGTCATACACTCCAGGGTAAGATTGGGTTACTCCTTTACTAGTCCCTATTTTTTTCTGTCTTTACTTTCTTCTTTTTAACTGGCTTATTCTTCTGTTGTCCCACTTGTCTCTTGGCTGCCTTTCACCTATTTCTTATTTCTTCCTCCAGTGTACAGAGGAGGACAGCTGAAGATGGAGCTGATGTATGTCAACTGCCCTCTTCTTGGTTATAGTCCTTTAAGTAGTTTTCTTCTTCCTATCTGTTTCTGGATGTTGTTCTGAAGTGTTGAGGATGTCTGAATTTTGTCAGGTTGTCGCTACAGTTTTGCGTTACCCTCTTTATCTCTGGGCTCCTCTGTTTTCCACTGCACGCCTCTGTTCTCCAGTCTTGTATCAGTCTTTCAATTTTCTTGTATCCTTGTTATTCATTCCTTTTCAGACCTTGGTGTCTGTACTTCTGGGATGTCCTTGTTTGTACAGCGGTGAGCAGAGCACTGTGCTTAATGCCAGTTCAGTCTGTGTTATTCCCTCTCATTCCCATGCTGTCTCTTTGTCAGCACTGTGCTCCCACTGCGAGCCTGAACTCCTCTGGGAGAGCTCACTGCTCTCGTTCTTTCTTTCTCTCTCTCTCTCTCTCTCTCCCACCCCCTACCCATTTTTTCCCACTGTGAATTCCATCTTTTCTCACCCCTTTTAATCCTAGTCCTTTAATACCTCTGCTCGCTGTTCCTTCGTTATCCACTATCTTGACTCAGCAGTGTTTACTTTTGGCTCTGCTGTTGTCACTTTACGTGATGCTAATCCATGTTGACGTCTCAATCTTCACATTCGCCAAAACTAAAATCTGCCATCTTCTTTGCACCCATCCCTGCACACTTTCTCTCATTACTTCTAGGTTTATGGACATCACTTAATGCTTCCTTTCAGGCCATAATTTATTTGAGTGGTAATGTGTCTTTTTCTGAATTAATGCAGCAAAACTCTGATTACACAAGAGCACTCCTGTTGAGTAGGTGGTGCTTAATGTGACACAGCATCGAGCGTCGGTTAAAGACCACCTCCAAATGTGGTCAGAGACCAGATCATTCTAATGCCTCCTCAATGTGTGTTCACACCTGTACTTTAACTGGCTGCTTGATCTGATTGCCCACGACAGATGTGAATGCAGGTCTAAACAGGGCCTCACGGCGGGAACAGAGGCTGTGTTTGGCATCTGATATGTGGAAGGGGTTTTGAGTTGGTCAATTTGTGAACAATCCTTGTGTCAGTCAACTCTAATGAACTTTGTTATGTTATGGTCCCTTACATATAGTTTCTCTTACATACTTGATGTTACATTTTGCCATTCCCACTTTAGCAACCTCACACCAATAGCTATAATAACTATAATCCACCTCATGCAGAGATCTCTGTCTCACCTGGAGAAGTCTGCAGGCACTGTTAGTATCATGTTCTATGATTTCTCGAGTGCCTTCAACACCATTCAGCCAGAACTTCTGAGGGACAACCTGGACCACGCAGGGGTTTACCAACAACTGTCAGTCTGGCTCCTGGACTTCCTGACTAACAAATGACAGTTTGTGAGGACAAAAGACTGTGTCGGACACAGTGATCTGCACCACAGGGGTGCCACAGGGGACTGTCCTGGCCCCTCTCCTCTTCACCATCTACACAGCCGACTTCACCCACTACACAACCGTCACCTACAAAATTTCTCGGATGACTCAGTTGTGTCAGTCTCATCAACAACAGAGATGAAGGGGAGTACTGAAAACTGAACCAGAACTTTGTGGCCTGGTGCCAGCGGAACCACCTCCAGATTAATGCAGGATAAATGAAAGAGCTGGTAGTGGACTTCCGCTGGAGCAAACCCACTCCCCCGCCACCGGTGAACATCCAGGGAACGGACACTGAGATAGTGGACTCTTACAAGTTCTTGGGTGTTCATCTAAATAAGAAGGCAGTGTATAAGAAGGGCCAAAGCAGACTCCATCTGCTGCGGAGACTGTGGCCCTTTGGAGTGCAGGGCGCCCTCCTGACGACTTTCTACCATTCAGCCATCTTATGTCTGCCATCTTTTATGGTGTGTACATATACATATATTTATAACTGCTGTGTTGTGTGTTGCTTTCTTTATATTTTTTATACTCTTTTTATTTTTTAGTCCACCCATATGTGCACTGTGTGCACTGTCTGTGTGAGTGCTGAATCTCATTGTTCTCATCCACTTTCTTTCTAGCAGTTTCTCACAGATTGAATAAATGTTAACAGTAAATGAGCTACACAGATGCTGCATGTAGGCAATCATATGCATCCTTATTTCTTTCTTATTTAATGTTATTAATTAGACTGGCATTCTTTCAGTTTTCAGTGTATGGTGAATAGCACGGGACTGTATTTCACGACATCATTGGGAATATTATTTCACCCACTGTTCCAGCAGGGAGCTGTCACAGATCTCGACTGTCCCTGTCACTGACCAGCTGGAAATTCATCTGGTAAGTCATCTGTAGTAACATATTGTAAGCCAAATCCAAGACAAAGAATGTAAGTGATCCGTTCTTTTGTCATGAAGCTTGATGTAGTTTTATAGTACGCACACAGACCACTCACCACTGCTGATCAGTAGCAGCCCATGGACTTGGGTTGTTCTAGAGATTTGGGTCATGTCAGAGTCTCTCCTGTCTTCACATATACTCATCTTTCCCATATCCAACATGTCAGCTATGAAGACTATCTGCTTATTAACAGTGCAATATAATCTAGAGTTTGACATGTGATATCATTATGCAATAATCAACACATTAGGATAAATGCCTTATGTGCTACATGGCAATGCATTTTTTATATAGCCCTTTGCTATACAATTCTTCTCTCTCCCCGTGTATAAATACGTCTATAAATATCACAGTATGTAGAGGGAGACTTTGTGTCCCTGCTGTCATGATTCTTTGAGAACAAGTAGACAAATGTCTGTAATAATGTGTTTGTGTGTGTGCAAACATATGTGTACAACGAACTATTACAAGTTATTTTTGTTGATACAACCTCACAAATACAGAACGTACACAGACACAAACATACATAAATAGGATCATGCCAGAGGAGCACAGCAACAAGAGAAAGAGAATCTGCAACCTCAGGGCATACAAAGAGAGGGAAAGAAAGCAGAGCACAGAAGACAGATGTAATTTTAAGGTGAATTGGACACAACATTGTGGTCTTGTAGACTAAGTATGTAAATGAACAGCATACAAGATTTAAAGTTTGTAGTGAGCATATGTAAGATAATGAGTTACAGTTACATTGTGTCCTCGTGCATGCCTTGCATTTATTTATTTTCTTATTTTGCAAATGTCTTGGAAATTAATCTTAAATCTTCACATGCGCACCCCGACACACAGGGTTCTGTGTTGACATACATAACAACAAAACACCAAACAAATGTGATGGAAAACAATGGAATAAAGGAAAGGGCAAAAATAGTTGCTTCAGCTAAACTAAAGAACTGTACAAATGCCATACCATGTATTAAACCCAATGTTTACGGATTAATATATTAAATGTGGTTAGTGAAAATCCAAAGAAATGGTTTCAAAGTTTTTTAAAGGAGGTGGTAATTCCAAGGCCTTGCAGTATCAGTACATTTATAAGAGTTGCCAATAAGGAGTGGTGTCGCGCTGCACCATCCAAGTTAGGGTTAGGTTGGCAAAGACTGTTAAGAACATCCGGTCTGTTTCGAGAAATGACCCAAAGCAACTGAGAAGGGTCTTTTGCATTTTGGTGCCACTGACTATTTATATGAAAAAGGAATTTAGTTTTGAAGCATAAGTGAACAGTTTTGGGAGAGATATGAGCTTTTGCAAGTGAGCTATGGCATTGTGCTGAACTGTAAGACTGTTTTGCCAAGTGATATTTGAGAGTTTTGAGAATGTTCTGTTTAAAGAAATTAGCCAAACCAATGGAGAAAACTGTAATATAACATTGGTGGATACTCATGTATCATTTTCTTCTGATAAGTTTCGTTTTAGTTAGTTATTTGATGCGACAGAAACAGGATGTGACATCATGATGATTACAAGGTGCCATGCCAACCGTTCCGTTAAGTTGTCCCGGTCCCGTAGGACACTGAGAGTAGGAAAAAGTAAATGAATAAGTTTGTTATATAATCTAACATTTGTTAACTAATTGGTGCAAATAGAGCAGAGGTCACTGATAATGCAGCTCCACTCCTCCACCCTCAGACTGTACTTGTAATACGGTGCCACCCATAACTCCAGGAAACCAGCCTTAGTTTGGCCAATGCATGGAAGTGGGGAGGTATAGACCCCTTCATGGTCTACGTCATTGTGATGTCACAACTTTAGCTGGAGGCATAACAGAGGGAAGCTTGTGGCAAACACTGTCACTGTCAACGTGAAAATGTTGTTGTTAATGCGCAGATCCTTTTCAACCTCATTCAGTCTTTGGGGATATTTTGTCTTCACTGCCGTGAGAGCGGAGAATCCTGTCTCGCAACGATAAGTTATGGCAAAAGGCAACAAAACCCTCAAGGCTTGCTTTGCAAGGACCGGGTATGCTGTCATTACCTCAGTCCAAAAGTCCACAAGTGGCTTTCATTTGAACTGCAGCACTCCATCGCATGACAGGTCAATCAGCGGTCATCCAACCAGTTCGGCATATTATTGTGGTTGCTATCACAACAAGCTAGCAAGTAGCTAAGAGGAAGCCAAGAGCATTTTGGGTATTTTTTTTTAATTTATATTTTTTAGCAAAATGTTTAATTAAAAAATTACAAATGATTTCCATGAATGAATTTAAGCAATCAATGGTTCAGACACACAATGTGGTTGGTACAATGATGCAGAATATTTACTAGATTTATTCATAACAAAATAAATGGAGGGGTTAAAGGCTGCAATGATCAATGAATGGGGCATAGATTTGTATGTAGATGTTAAGGTCTAGCAAAGTTTTGACAGTAACCACAAGAGGTGATGAGAGCTAAGGTCTGGCATACAGCTCACAACAGCAAATGAATGCCAAGGTCAAACGGTTAATACTAGAGATCAACCAGCATTCGCAGATGGTCAATACCTGCTGAGCCAATATTTGGAGCAGATACTGCTTTTTCTCCCTCCATTTACATGATAAAAATGACACAATGATCACAAATGTTAGACGGTTCAATTTAACCAAAACTGTAATGTTTTGGTGCTGAGTTATAAAGTAAATTGATCCTAGTTTGGTAACCGTTACATTTATTTTTTATGCATATCTGTAATGAAGGTAATCTTCATTGCTTACTGTTACTTATGAATGTCACACATGTCAGCACATTTAAGAAATGAGACAAACGAATAGGAGATATTTACTGAATATGTTTATTGACAATATGTGTGTGCGCGTGGGTCCTGAGTTGACCTCAGCGGGGAATGAGTAGGGAATAGGTATGCATAGTTTTTCATTTCTTCTATGCTTCTCCCACCTGATTCTGTAGAAAACAGTTCTTCCTCACCTCCGCACAACAGCATCGCAATCTCCTTCTCTTTGTCAGTTTTCTGTTTTTTTGACGCATGGTGCTCCCCACCTCCAGGTCCACCTGTGGCTGCGCTGGGTGCACTCGGGCGGTCTGCCAGCTGTGCAACTTCTGTATAGGCCTCGTCTCTTTTGGCATCATCCAGAAAACGAGGGTGTACTACTGCAGCTGTAATGTGTACACTCATCATTCGGGTTTTAAAGTCCCACTTGCTGTCAATTTCTTCGACCAGCTTGTGTTGAGTTCCAACGCGTGGACACATCCTGAATAACTTCATGCTGAGGGACATTTTGCTTCTCCTGCTTCTGTTTTAGCCCAGTTTTTGCTTTGTGCCCCTTTGTAAAATGTGCTGCAGTTTGAGTGCTGCAAACTGTGCTGCAGTTTGAGTGCAGCATTAATACCGGGCTGCAAAGTGTGCCAGGTGCACATGACGCCCTGTATCTCCAACCATTCATGTGACTCCTTTAGTGTTTCCACACAGAGCGCCATATTTGCCGCGTTGTCACATTCAACAGACACTCTCTTTTCTTCTGGAATTTTAAAGGCATCAGCAACTTCAGATAGTCGCGCAGCAATGTTTCTTCCTGTGTGCACCTCTTCTAGTTGTTTTGTCTCAAGCACAAGACTCTGCGCTTTCCAGTCTCCATCAACGAAATGGGCAGTCACTTTCATATAGGACTGCATTCGAAGAGACGTCCACATATCTGTGGTCAAGCTCAGTGCCTCACTGTGTTGTATTAATTCTGAAACTTTTTCTTTGAGTCCCTCGTATTTTGCGGTTAGTGCATGCATGATTGTCTGGCACACTGGCACTGAATATCCAGGTTCCAAAACTTTACACAGGTTCTTAAAACCTTGGCCTTCCACGACACCAATGGGCCTCATATCCTGAACAATAAAATTGACAATTCCTTCTGTGATATCATTTTTGCGTTTGGATGATAGAGGAGGCTTAACATCCAGTGTGGTCTTGGTGTATCTGAGGGATGCTGCCATTGTTGTGGGCAGGTTTGCCTGCAACGAATAAATGATTATTAGACTAAAATATTGAAATATGTTTAAAATGATATTAATAGCCTATAATGTTGAAATATTACAGTTTTTAGATGATACACCATGTTTTTAGTTGAGCTGTGATATGGAAACTGTATGCAAATTTTGCATTTGACTTTTTTCCCACCATCTATTTTAGTAAAATTCTGCCACCCTGCTTTGAAATGGATGGTAGAGGAGGACTCCCTGTTAATGAAATCTCAAAATAAAAATAAAGATTTGGCAAACCACCGGACGTTGAATAACCTGGACGTTCTTCAATCTCTAGTGGGTTGGGTTAATCCAAAATAGTGAAAACAAGGGGGGTGTTCTCTGAAGACAGACTGTTACCTGTGAAACAGGGGTGCTCTGAAAATGCCCCGATTAGCACTTGGTACTTTCCTCCTGATAAAATTATCCATAGACTGCATGAAATTAACAAGGCAAAAAATCGACCAATCAGAAATGTTGGTCGACCCAGAACGTATCAACCAATAAGTCGACCAGTCGACCAGGACTTTACAGCCCTACCCGTCTGTAAGCTGAGTGACTGTGGTTAGGTGTCCATCCTTTTCATACTGGTCCAGCTTCACCTTAACAGCCACCTTGAGGGACCGGAACATTACTTGGTGCACACTGGACAGGCACCACAGTGCTATCCAACTCAAAGTGAACATCACCGGGCAGCGACTCAACTGGGCTGGTGAACACGTCATTTTAAGTGTTATTGAGACTGTCTATGGTTAGCTCACCTGTCTCGCAGTGCTCCACTTTGTTCAGCTCACCGGGGATGGTGAAACATATTAGGCCAGGTCTCTCGCATGTCTCCCCTGAAAGCAAGGACTTCTGACTGGTGCGCACAATCTCAAAGTCCAGTTTGTGTGCCCTGCCTCTGATGACACACTGTGTGCTGTCAACACCCATTGAGCTCATCCACTCACTGTTGTAGAGATTCAGTCTGGTGAGACTTTTCTTAAGAGGTGCTCTTGGTGTCAGGCTAATCCTGTCTTTAATGCTCGTCACATTGCAGGTGGCTCCAGAGTCAAGCTGGCACTGCTGGACCCCTCTGTGCAGAGGTAGGTTTACAAAGCACTTCTCCCCTTCGATGTTCACTGCCCCCAGACTCTCAGCCGTGTACGTCTCTCTCATTGTGGTCACTGTCCTTCGGGTCCACTAGCAGTGGGTCATCCACAGTATTCAACTGATGTGTTTCTTGGCCTCTTCTCATGCATACCTTGGCAAAGTGATTAGCGGTGCCACACAGGCGACATGACTTCCAAATGCGGGGCATAAATCTCACCCCCGTCTGTGCACTGTGCCACCGTACTTACTCCCCTGTGCCTCTTTGGTTTCCGTCCTGGTCACTGTCCATATGCCACATTGATGCTCTCCCCAGGCATGGAGCTGCCGAGTGACATAGATTTTAACTTATTGTCCAGCACCTCCACTGCACAGCCAATGTCAATAGCCCCCTCCAACTTAAGGTCCTTCTCTCTTAGCATGCATATTCCAAGCACAAGCCTGTCCCTAATGAGCTCGTCTCTTATACCTCCATATTCCCATGTGGCAGCTTTCTCCCTCGGTCTTGTGACAAAAGCATCCACAGGTTCTCCTTCCTCTTGTTTAAGGTTGCCAAAAACATACATCTCGTTTCTGGTGGATGTGAAGTATTATCCCAGTTTGTCAAGTATCGCCCCCGCATCTTTCTGCTCTTCCGCTGTGAGTCCCAGGTTGTGCTTGTAAACATGATGGCAGTCTCTTCTGACGGCTTCTCTGCCTTGTCGAGCCCGGTCGCAAGCAAGTAATCCTCAAACTCCGAGCGAAAGTTAACCCAGTTGCTGTGAAGATCCCCGGTCATCTTGATGGGCTCCGGTGGCGGAATGTTGGAAGCCATCGTCTTGACGCGATGCTAATGCTAGCAGGCTAACTGAAACTTATAACTAAGCCTAACAAAACAAACAAACGCACGCCGTTCCAGCGACAGACAGCGTCATACTCACTCTGGGTTCCAGTGCAGCTTCTGACACCATGTTACAGGTGTAGGTGCATAAATAACACACAGAGTCAAGCCGTGTCTCTCAGTGGCGTATATTCACAGACCGCGCACATATTGGGACCGTAGCATGTTACTCAAACAAGTACTAAACATTCAAGCCGCCAGGGGGCGTTGTTGGCTGTATAACACCACCCCACAACAACCTGTGTCTCCTCTCCAGGGTGTACGGGTAAAAGAGTACCTGTAGTCACTCTGCTGGATTTAAGGTTCCGGGTCAGACCATGAACTGATTGGTATGGGTGCTTGACCACGGTGCTCCTGGTCCACAAATGTGCCTGTATGTATATTTAAATGTTGGTGAATAAACACACCGGTTGGTTGAGCACTACCAAAAAAAAAAAAAGAAAAAAAACTCTTATTTTTAGGGTTGAGTATGAGTGCAAGCATTTTCCAGCTGCACGCAATTGTGGGGAGGGGCCAAGTATGGGCTGCTCAGGTCTGCAGCATATTCAGCAGCACAGGGCTGTACATGGATGTGGCCTGTAAATGTACCAATACCAGTAAACCGGTCAATCTGTAGTTAATACGCCAGGAGATAGGAGATCACAACAAACAAGGCAGTGTTCAAGTAAAGAATGTGTAAAGATGTGTGAACATATACGTACATTTATAAGCGCAGTGCAAAAAACAATATAGGTAAATGTACATGTAGTTAAGACGAGAGGAGCATTGCACTACTTTCCACTCTTTTCCTACATTACCTTGAATGACTGAAGTATCCAAAGTATCAATATTTTCAAGTCGAGTCAACTTTTGATTTGAGAATGGATTTCAGAGCATAAAGTTTCAGTTTATTTATATAGCGCCAATAACAATACAAATCGTCTCAAGACGCTTCACAAAAACCAGCCTGCAACGTCCAGAGCAAGCCTGAGGGTGACGGTGGCAAGGAAAAACTCCCTTTTAACAAGAAGAAACCCTGAGCAGAACCCAGCTCATATGGAGGGACCCATCTGCCGAAGGCCAGCCGGTTAGAAACAGAGAAGATAAAGAGAAAAGAAGAGCAGGAGAAACAAGATAAACAAACTTCTGTCATAGATACATACATCAAGCGGAAGGAAACATGTAGGGTCTAGTAATATAACACATAGCTGATGATCTGTGACAGTTTGTCTGAAGTACTGATATTTCATCAAGTACTGATATTTCGTCAAAAAAATCCGCAAGATCCACACATCACTAGTAGGAGACAGCCTAGATATTTCCAGTAATGTTTGGTTCTGCTGTCCTTTTTGGTAGAATAAAGCAGCCTTACCGAGAAATACACAGGGAAGTTTTTTAACTAGAAACATACTCCCCAGTATTGTCCATTCAGTACAATACACTTGACTCACATTCTGTCAATAATACTATTATAGGGCAAGATAAGCATCATTGTTCCTTGACAGAGACTGCTTGTGGGTTAAATTCAGATTCAGACAATACCTTAGACTAACAAAAGACTAAACTCATCACTATACTGTACTGAGGATATTGGATATTTTGTATATATGTATGGATGCATGTACATGCCACATATGCCATCTGTTACCTACTTATAGTCATACCACCCATCAGTCTTTCTCAAGGATACTTCGGCACATTCAGATAAAGTGGTAACAATGGAATCAATATTAATTATTCCAAAAAGCCAAGGAACTAAAACAATCTTACTTTGACTTTATTTCTGAGAATTTGCTAAAGTGCAATGAACATACAGATGCCCAAAATATGAGCCATGAATGAGCATCAGATATGCTCAGCTTGACCATGTCTCCATACCATCACTGAATGTAAACATGGCTAAACATGCTGCTAACGTTACAGAAGCCAATTGTTCATTTAGACACATGGGAAACAGCAGCAGGTCTGAAATGCTACATTTTCCTCCATGTTTCAGACAGTAACTCAGATATGGATCAGTATGACAACACATTACACTTACTGCCCAGCCAAAAATCCCTGCATGTTCTACATATAACAGTAACACGCAATGAGCTAATTAATTGATGTTAGCACAACCACTAACTTTAGCCTAAAGTTCGCAGCCCATTTGCACCAGGAGTTATGTGGAAAAGTTCAAACTACGAAATTTATCTCAAGTTAATTGTTGAGTAACATTGTATGACAACAATGAAAGTGACTAGTCTCATTAAAAAAGGAAATAACACCGGAAATGGCTGGGTGGAGAAGGGAGAATGTCCAATTCTGTCCAAAATCCAAGGGAGAAGAGTGAGCTGCACAGCCGATTGAGCTACACCCGATCCACTGCTGCCAAGGCGCGTTGGTGGATGTGTCGTGAGGTAAGCAAGTCCCCGGTGGATGCTGTTTCAATCCTTTTGGAAAAAACTCCTCCACTCCAAAAAGTCCTCACCCAATCCAGTATGTCTTATCAGCTCACTACAAATTCATAGAAGAAGCACATGTGCAGAATATAATCACAATTGGACAGGGGGATAGTAGACAGAACTGTCCGACTGGCCAACATAAAAACTTCTGCGTTTAAACTTTTCACTTTCAAGTCCCAAAGACAACTTAGTTTAATAACATCATCATGACTGACCAACATTCAAGTCTTTCCAAGTCTTTTTTTACACTTATGACATATATATATCGGTGTTTGGGTATTTGGTCATCTTTCTAGAACTTTTCACTGAACAAGTCCTAACATGTCCTTGAAGTCGTCTGGGGGTGGGAGGGGAGGGTGAGGGGGTGGGGTTACCCTTTTATATCCAGTGCCGATGTTTTATAGATGTTCTGTATCACTTGTTTTGTACTCGATTAAAAACAACAACAAAAGAGGCCCAGGTTCAATCCAGAGCAACTGGTACCAATGTTTCTAATTATATAAGAACTATTCATATTAATGGGGCAGTTACTTTATCTACTTTCAAATTCCTGATGAAACTATAGGCCAATCTTGCGGCAAGTGATGAAAGTAGGGTTTTTTCAGCACGAAAGATATATGTGATATTTTGTCAATATAGTGATTAATCGATTATTAACATGACCAACTAGTGCTTAAGAAAATTGTATAAAATGTGCATCCTATGTGGTAGTATTTCATAAACAAGAAAGTTATTAAAATATACAGTGCAAGTATAATTTTGAGTCTGTTCTTTTGTTGGTGTTCCAGATACCTTTCCACTAACGTCTGTCTCTAATTACAGCATTGGGAACAAAAAAGGCCCAGGGATAAGGCATAGATTGATATGTCTCTCATTGTATACAAAAACTCTGTCCATTTGTTACCATTTGTGTCCTTGTTTTTAATGCCATAGAATGTCTGAGAAACTATGAAATTTGATGAATGAAATGGTACTTTGGCAGGAAATCTCTCTCACATTTACACACACGCAGAGGCAGTCTCTTCACTGGATGGAGGCGGAGCAGCAGTGGAAAGAGGGGGAGTGATTCAGGTTTTCATTTCCTTGTTTATGACTCTGAGCAGCTCAGAGCAACTGCAGATCTGTTACCGATATGATTCTCTTTGTTTGAGGATTAAAACTTCATCAGGATCGTCAAGGTTTGCTTCTACAGCATCTCCTTACTACGGTAGAGTCAGTTCCTTTTTTACCACAAAAACATACACTACTATTGACACTACTTAACTATACTTTACTAGAGAATATATTGTGTACTAATCGATTAGTATACAACGAGAATTCTTTATATAAATACAATATAAATATGAACAATCCAACATAAATGTAATGATTTTGTCATGTATGTACTGTGAGGAAAATTCATTCACTTTTACTTTCACTTTACTCTGGCTTAACTTCTCAGTCATCAACATGTCAGCGACCAGCTGCCTGCTGTCTGAAGAACAGTTTCTGTGCTGCATCTGCCTGGATATTTTTAATGATCCTGTCACTATACCATGTGGACATAACTTCTGCAAAAAGTGTATTACGCAGCACTGGAATATTAACAGCGCAAAGTGCCAGTGCCCAATGTGTAAAAAACATTTTACTACGAGACCTGAGCTGCCTGTAAATACTTTCATTTCTGAAATGGCAGCTGAGTTCAGGCAGTCAGTTGGAAAAACAGCCAACAGCATTTCAGATATACAAATAGCCAAAGCAGGAGAAATCCCCTGTGACGTCTGCAGCGGAACAAAACTGAAAGCTCTGAAGTCGTGCCTGACTTGCTTTGCCTCCTATTGTTGCATTCACCTAGATCCTCACCAGACATCTGACCGCCTGAAAACACATTTGTTAACTGATCCCGTGGCGAACATGGAGGCCAGGGTGTGTGCAAAGCACAAAAAACCACTGGAGCTGTTCTGTAAAACTGACCAGACATGTGTGTGTTCACACTGCACGGTTTCAGAGCATGAGGCACACAGTATTACTTCTCTGAAAGATGAACATGAAGCAAAGATGGCTGAGCTACAGCAGACAGAAACTAAAATCCAGCAGACGATCCATGACAGACAATTGAAAAGCCAGCAGATTAAACACTTGAAAATGCACAGTAAGGAAGATGCAGAGAGAGAGATCGCACATGGCGTTCAGATCTTCACCAGCCTAATGCAGACTGCAGAGAGAGGTCTGAATGAACTCATTGAGGTGATTGAAGAGAAGCAGAAGAGGAAGGAGGTAGAGGCAGATGGCTACATCAGAGAACTGGAACAAGACATCTCTGCTCTGAAGAAGAGAAGTGCTAATGTGCAGGGGCTGTTGCAAACTCAAGACCATTTGCACTTCCTTCAGAACTTCACATCCATGGCTGCTGCCCTGAGCACCAGGAACTGGGCAGAGGTCACTGTACGTCCACCGTTATATGAGGGGACTGTGGTGGAAGCCATAGCTGAACTGGAAAAGATGCTTCACAGAGAGAAAAACCAGCTGCTGCGTGTGGCCCGGCTGAAGAGAGTCCAGCATTACGCGGTGGATGTGATTTTGGAACCTCACACAGCTAACCCATGGCTCATCCTTTCTGAGGATGGGAAACAGGTTAGATGTGGTGAGGTGAGGAGGAACCTGCCAGACAATGAAGAAAGATTTTCTCTTTATGCCAATGTCTTGGCACAGCAGACTTTCTCTTCTGGAAGATTTTATTATGAAGTTCAGGTTACAGGGAAGACTGACTGGACTCTTGGAGTGGCCACTGAGTCAGTGAACCGGAAAGGAATAATCCCACTCAGCCCTGTGAATGGCTACTGGGCTGTGAGTTTGAGGAATGGAAACGAGTACCTAAGTCTAGGCAGCCCTGTGCTCAGCCTTGATCTGGAGTCGAGGCCTGAGAGAATGGGAGTGTTCGTGAGTTACGAGGAGGGACTGGTCTCCTTTTTTGATGTGGATGAAGCACTCCATCTGTACTCATTCACTAACTGCTGCTTTACTGAGAAACTCTGTCCTTTCTTCAGTCCCGGTCTTCATCATGGTGGTACCAACTCTGCACCTCTCATCATTTCACCTGTCAACCACAATGATTAGATTAGACATGAAATGATTTTCTACATTTGAAAAGAGGCAGTTAAAGGATAAATGTACAGAATGAGATTTGCCAAACATGACGAGTAGAGAGCGTCATTATTTCTCCTGTTTTCGCGGGATGCTAAGAGATCCCTTCTGTGCTTCCCGGTAAAACTTGATTCCAGAGGCATCAGTTTAACTTCTAAATGTACTGTAAGTGTTGTACTAGCATGGAAAGAAGACTCTGATGAGTTACATCAGGAAGTCCAATATGAATGGGTGGAAATACTATGCAAACAAAAACAACTTGTGTAAAATGGTTTCATGACAAATAATTGTGAAACTATTCTTTAAAGGAGCAAAAGTTTAGTGTGATCTAAACTCACACAGTGTTACTTTAAGTCTAACCACCACATTTAAACTTTTGTTTATACAAATTCGCTAATACACCACAAATTTGCTTATAAAACCATGAAAGTGTGCTGCACAAAGCTGTCTTCCTGTTCCCAGCACAGTAAACACCTGTGCTTGTTGTTGTGATGGACCTCTGGCTGACCAGCATCAGGAATAGCACCTGTGTGCATTGGTTGCATTTATTGCCACATTGGTCATTCATCAGCTTTTGGGTCAAAAAAAAATCTACAATGTCTCAAATGTTAATTAAAAAGGACATAATTTTGTTATTGCTGCACTTCCCCTTCCCTTATACTCTGTTATTGTGTGTTATATGATGAAGAATGTTGGCTTTTTTGCTGACCTTTGACCTTGCTGCCATGTTTTACACTCTGTACTGGAATATATATACTGGAATAAATCGACTTTACTGTTTTTTATTATTATTTTTGTTGTAAATTTGAAAGGGATACACTTTGCACTTTGTCATACTCTAGGGAAAGTTCCAAACAAATGTCTTGCCAACTCATGTCAAAGAGTAAGGGTGGTAAAGCACCATGAGACTGTTTGTATTATTATTGATGTTATATAAACACAATTGAATTGAACTGAAGTAATGTATGAGACAATTAATCAACAATACAATAATTGTGTCATTGTGATTGTAAAGTGCTTTGAGTACCAAGACGCTGAGTAGTAGACGCTACATAAATAAACAAGACCAGTTATCTGTCTACCCTCCTAATATTGTCTAGGTCTCCCTTATGTCTCCAAAACAGTTGTGACTCATCATAGAATGGACATAGGTCTTCTGAGGGTGTCCTGTGGTGTCTGGGAACAGGATGTTGTTAGTGGGGGCCTTTGGGTCCTATGGGTTGAGGGGGATGGCCTAGATCAAAACCTTCCATCCATGTCATTACTATGGGGTGGGGGTGTCTGGTCTGGTCTAGGTGGGTGGTATTTACTAAGTAACATCCACATGAATGAATGCCAGATCCAACAATTTCCCAGCAGAACAATGAATTGTTACAAGATGGTCAATGTTATTTACTTCTCCTGTCAGTAGTCATAATATTGTGCCTGATCAGTGCAATGTTTATCACTTAATGTAAATTCAGTTTGTTCTGTGTATATATATATATAAACGCAGTTTATTTTAATTTGTAAATCTTATAAATACTGAAATAAAGTATGATTTTCTACCAGTACTATACAGTACTAAACCAAAGTAGAATTACAGTGCCATCTCCTGGTGAAAGAGATGCAGTGCAAACATTCTGCTCAGAAGAAGTTGTCGGAGACACTAGTGGTAACAGTCAGAGATATGACCAGTCATTGTTTTGTAAGTCCCAAGCCTGACCCAATACAGTACCAATACAATACACAGGATAAAATACTGTATGTTGCAAGTGAAAATGAACAAAACATTAATTTCTGTCTTTGGATAATAAATGTTTAATAGGATGTGGAAAAGTGCAGCTGAAATCATTTGCACAATAAGTGATGACAATTCATTTCCACGTCCCTGAATGAGTATCCCAACCTTTCTGCCCTGTATTGTTCTTTTCTTATCTCAAATAGTGTGTGTGGAAGAGAGGAAAAAACATAACCTCATTAATGTATTTATAAGCAAGTTTATGTATATTATCTCATCTCATCTTCCGTACCACTTAATCCTCGCTAGGGTCGAGGGCGTTCCTGGAGTCTATCAGTTCTCATTGGTGCATTAGCGTCTGGCATACTTAGTTACACTAATGAATAAAGGCAAGGCATTTTTACTTATATAGCGCATTTCATACCAAAAGGCAACTCAATGTGCAAGAAGATGCAATATATTGTAGTAATAATAATAATAATAATAGTGCAAGTGTGAGCTCCACTGCACTCCCAGACAGGGCAACAGTAGCCAGGTCCACAGCAGACCTAGACAGGACAACAGACAAGAAAACTGTCCCTCCTTCTGAAGTCATCCCACTATTGGAAAAGTACTTTCCAGAGACGATGAAGAGCAAGACTCTCCACTCTTCTTACACTTACTCAGGTGTGTGCTCTGCAAATTAAACAAGTTTAATAAGCAAGAAACATTCAACCTCTCAGCCTCCATAAATTTCAGAGTGCCATAAAAGAGCACGCCATATCCAGTGCACACAAGGAAACCTATCTAAAAGAGATGGAGAGAAGACACTCCCCCTGGCTGCTCAGTGTCACCCCACGAAACAAGCAGGAGACACAGTCACAACCAACTCTTTCCTTTGTACGTATTGGCTTGTGTGACAACCCCTCCCAATCTGCCTTCTTTGATCATGTCTTTTGTTTTTCCAGACACAGGTAGAGCTGGGAGGGGTGTGTGCCTGGGCCTGCCCTTTTTGGGCTGGGCTTCAGCTTCGCACACAAAGGCTGCTTTTCAGGGCGTGTCTCTCTCTCTCACACCTGGGCCTGCAAGCAGGATCTCTCAGCCAAACAAACTTTACACCTTATTTTCACACATCCATACACTGCTAACACCACTGATGCCTTGTATATTTTACACATCCCATTACTTAGTTTAGAGTTCCCCTGTTTTGGAGTTAAATAAAGTTACTTTGGTTTGAGTTGTCTGTGTGTGGCCTCCCTTCTTGATGCCATCCATGAGCCAGACAGTAACAGCTTGGCAAAGAGGAAGTGGCAAACTGCACGTTGTGAACACATTAAAGTTATCTGTGACCAACTGCAGTTCAGCACAGACCAGGCTTTAGCACAATGTGGAAACTTTAAATATGTAATGGCAGGTTGGAGAGTTCTAACCCATGTACTGAAAGGTGAAGATATGTCTACAACAGCTTTCATCTTGAAAACAAATAGTCAAGGAACAAGTTGTCCTGAAAGAGGCCATTCACTTGATTGTTAACATGGCTACAGTGTTAAAAATGACATGTTTTTTATCCTTCTGCACATCTCCATAAATGGCCCAGGAAGAGATGCTACATGAAGCCACCAAGGTGTGGAGACAGAAACACACCAGGAACCTCCCATCTCTGAAAACTCTTTCCAGGGTTGGGGGAAAAGATTATGCTGAGGTCAACATGCCAACACTCATCAGCACTGGAACCCAAGCATTATGGACTTAAGTTTAATCATATTTAATTTTTATTTGAGTATTTTTATGTGTACATATATATTTTTTGTTTACTACCAAGTTTCAATGAAAAATAAATATGAATATGGTGTTATTATCATTATTATTACATTTAAGACCAGTGTATATGATCGTGGCTATGCCAGGACCACTTGTAGAGAGCTTCAGAAAGACCTGGAATTAGCAGGTAGAATTGTTTCAAAGAAAACAATAAGCAAGGCACTCAACTGCCATGGCCTGTATACACGCTCACTAAGTAAGACTCCATTTCTGTTTGCTGCACAACATTTGGACAAGCCTGTAATACTGGGAGAACATAGTCTAGTCAGATGAGAGCAAAATTGAACTCTTTGGATGCCATAACACACAATGTTTGGAGGACAACATGGACTGCACATCACCCCAAAAACACCATACCAACAGTGAAGTTTGGAGGTGGCAACATCATGGTGTAGTTCTGTTTTTCTGCATATGGTACTGGCAAACTTCATATAATTAAAGGGAGGATGAATAGAAAAATGTACAGACACATGACACATTCAAATCTGCTGCCATCCACCAGAATGATGAAGATGAAATGAGGGTGGACATTTCAGCAAGACAATGACCCCAAACACAGAGCCAAGGAAACTCTCAACTGGCTTCAGAGAAAGAAAATAAAGCTGCTAGAATGGCCCAGCCAATCACCTGACTTGAATCCAATTGAAGATCTATGGAAAGAACTAAAAACCAGAGTTCATAGAAGAGGCCCACGGAACCTTCAAGACTTAAAGACCGTTTGTGTGGAAGAATGGACCAAAATCACACCTGAGCAATGCATGCGACTTGACATATACTATATATTCTTCTACGGTTCAAGTAAAGTATCCTTCACTCCCAACTTCTTCCATCTACAGAGACAACATAGCTCAGGAGGTGTTTACCACCACCAGGATGTGACTGTGTGAGTAAATGTATAATGCATTCAATTGTAAGCGCTAAAATGTCAAAGCACTATATAAAACCAATGAATTATTATTATAACATTCAGTTTGATCCTGCAGAAGAAAAATAAAGCAATGCGATTCTACACTTAGCAAAATCCTTCATTCATGAGTTCAGGATGATTTTTTAATTTTTTATTATTTCTGAAATCCCCAAACTTCTAAAAGGACCAGAAGAACAGAAACTACATGGCAACTTAAACCTTCCTTCAGACTGGATATAAATGTATTTTCCACTAAATATTTTACTTAAGCCATTTGTTGAGAAGCATACATCATGTAATTCTTTCTCTATGTCAGCTGAAACTCTGAACATTATTAAATCCAAATAACTGTTATTATATTCAAATTCTGATAAAGACAGACTAAAAAAATACTTGCCATCCTTTTATTAACAGAAAAAAATATTTAGAAACGATTCTTAGAGGTTTTGGAAGCATACTGTGCAACATGTCGATGCGATATAAGTGAAGTATGTGTTTACCTGCCCCAAATCATCAGTTGTCTCTGCCCGCTGTCTCTCTGTCTAGATTATAACCATGTACCCAGACCAACACTGTTTTTTTTCCTGGTTGAAATAAGCCATGTTTTCTCTGCATGTAACATCAGTTTAGATGCTGTCATCTTCCACAAGATCTTCTGATAATTTTATTACCTCTATTGAGACAGTAGTATGAAATTATTTGTTTGTATCCTTTCTGCAAATTAAGAATGTACACAGCAATGACCAAAAAAAGAATAACACAATGCTTTAAATTTATTAACATTAAATAACCATCAATATACAGACAAATGCATATGAAGTACAGAAATGATTTTGGTGGTCTTGATGTCAGTGGATGTTTCCTCCTAGCAGAAGAAGATATATTCGATGCACCTTGGACTGGGTATGATCAGCACACTAACATTATACTCACTTGCTGTCAGTCTTTCAGCTCTTGTCTGGTTGATCTATTTCATCTGTAGTGAAGCTGAAGGGCTTATCATAGCCCATCAGGTGATTGTAGTCATGTGGGATGAGGAACAGGTCCGGGTTTACAAGGAGCCCAGTTTTGTTGGCATAGAAGGTGGTGAACATCTTGCTGACGGCTGGGACCTTGACCTGGCTCTGGTGAAACACAGTCTTTTTTTCAGCGAGGAAGACGTTGTAAGTGATGGCAGTGTATGTGTCCCTGTCAGGGTCGTGGTAGAGACGGACCACGTAGCCCTTGGTGAGGACATGGAGGAGGACAGGGGTGAGGAAGGTGAAGAACCCGATGAATCCACAGAAAGCTACCTGCAGAGCGAAGCCCTGGATTCCTAGTCCCGTTTTCAGGAGGATTTGAGGCATGATGAGGAGGCTGGCTCCACTGGTGGTGTAAGAGAACAGCTTCACCCCTGATAAAAGACAACATTTGCAGAATAATGGTCATAGAATAAACCTCCACAATGCACTTGCAAAGAATGTCACAAAATGCTGATTTGGAGTCTGATATAAATACTTGGCTAGGTCTTCCATGTCTCTGAATATGTGAATATGTCACAGTTGTAATTATTTCATTTTCTTTTCAATTTGTCTTTCCGATCAATCTATAGACGCTTAAAAGTTTTATTTCATTGCAGATTATTGCAGACAGACACACCATTATTAATAAGAATACAGTTTAGCCCATACATGTTTGGTAACATTTCACCATCTCTTTAAAGACTTTCAAGTTACCATTATATAGTAACATATATGTGTTATATAGCAAACACATCTTAATAGTTACTACGGCCTCATAAAACTGTCCACAACAAGTCTGTACTACACACCAATCACTGATTGCTCTTCTCCTCCAGTGACCTGAAACAACTCCTGCGACAATCCAGAGAGCCTTTATATCATAGCATATTGTATTCAATAACAAACCATACAAGGGTTCAAATGCACAGCACCTTCCATGCCTGTGTCAGATGCTTTGAAGCTTGCACTATTGAAGTTAGATTTGCTCTCAAGAAATAGTTTTAATATGCTGCTGTGTGCTTCTATTGGTAAGTACAATTGTGTGTATGACGTGACAGAGTTGGCCATCAACTGGTTTTGTTTCTTAATGAACGTTCTCTCTCATATATTGTCTGAGTCATACGTCCTGAGCCATCTTCCACAGACAGTAACTTCTTATTTTCTGCTCACCCTTTGGAAAGCTATTCACGGCAAATCCCATGACCTGGATGAGTGAAGCTCATATGTTACTAGTAATTTTCAAACAGATGGTGTTTTACAGCAATTGTATTGATGAACTTGAGAGCAAAATATACCCAAAAAGTGATTCCTACACCCTCATCGAACCCATCTTTCTCAGAGTTGAGAGATGCGGATGCTTCAGAAGCAATGAAGCTTGTTTTAGTGTTTTTTGTGTATTTTGTGTGGTAAATAAAGAATATCACATAACTGTTTGTATCCCAAGCTTCCTAAACTTATCTGCTGCTTGAGTTTGATTCAAATCGCTTCTTCAGTTCTAAATGACTTGTTCATTTCATCTTTTTATGAGGATTATCTGTGGGTGGCAGTAATAGTCTCTAAATTACTATTGCAGAATAAGGTTAAGCAATGGTGACCAAGATTAAAGCCCACTGATTTAAGCATTTCAATATTTAGTGTAGTGTTGTGAAATGTAATGTTAGGAACTGGATGTCGGTGGTGACATTCTCAGAAGAAGTGTTGTATAAACTTACTTCTACTATAATCTATGTAAACATATCCCCACAGCCATGTCGTGTCGTTTTGTCTCTCATGTTAACATTTATGATCTTCTTATATGTGCCATGTATTCGGACTGAAAAGCAAATTTCCGCCTAGGAACAATAAAGTATGATTCTGACATATTGGGATATAAATAAATCATACATGTAACATTATAGTAAAATTCTACTGTCCTAACAAAAGTTCTTTAATATCTACTATGGTGTTATCACAATTATTAAAATTAAATGTCTTCACATAGAATAAAATCATGTGTTTTTATGTCACACCGTCTTTAAATGACTGTAAAAATGAGGATACTGGACTTAGCAAGTAAATAGTAGCGGCCTGTATAGTACAGAAATACAGACTAATTTAACTAACGAGAGAGATGCGCTCAGGAGCAATAGGAAAAACCCAACGCAAGTACAATTTTGTTTAGAATGTGGAAAAATATTTCTGATTCATTGTGAGACCACGGTGGAGTAAATTAGACCCTGGCTGCCCACCCTAGTATTAACATTGTGTGGGAAGCACAGATTCCTCCAATAAAAGCATGTTTACCATAGATTGACTGAATGACCTCATCTTTCAGGAATCACATTCAAGTTCAATGCGGTTGAATATTTGATATCCATAAGAAGCAAAGTTTATACAAAGAACATGACCAAGAGAATGTGTTGTTAATGTAAGTATTCTTTTACACCCAGCAAGATAAGCTATACACAACAACGTGAAAGAAATTCAAATGTAACAAAGGTGAAGGTAACTTACCTCTAACAGCAATTCCCAGGCTGCCAGAGTAAATAAGGTTCCCATCCTCTGTGTGGGGCTCCGTGGAGAGACAACGGATGGATGGACGGTGGGACTGCACCTCCTCAAAGAAATAAAAGAAAAACACATTATAAAAGCTGGGAAGCATAGGTTTTTACATAGTCTGGCTAAAATTCAGTTGTGAAGTATGAAGTACAGGAAAAAATTCAGTTGTTACACAGTATTTTAAACCAGTCTCTTCCTAGTCGATTTATACATATAAAGTCGTTGCAGGGGAGAGATATATCCATTTAGCGCAAAACACGAGAAAACATCAAAGTGCTTTTAGAGTACTGCAGCACCTAGTCAAGATAATCTACACACACAGCCTGTGTCACATAACTCACTCTGTGACAACACCACCCAGATACTAGTCAGCACTGTGTCTCTTCTGCCAGTTGGGTTAAATTTTGTTTCTGCTTCCTGCTTCACTTTTAAAAATGGTGACAGAAACGTCTAATGAAACTTCACTTAAGACAAGTCATACAAATGTTTGCATCTCCTAACCTTCTCAGTTAACCTTTCCTCAATGTGTTACATCTTTATTGATTCAAAACCATCAACTGGAAAATTGAGAGTTGGAGAAAGAGTCGGAAATACTAAAGCGGAAACAAGCAACAACTAATCAGACCAATCACAGCTGTGTCAACTTAACACACAAGTATAAACTGCCTATTAGTCTTTCTTTTGGGCTGAGTGTGTACATTGAACACTGAATTTGTGGTTTGTCATGCCGTTTATTGACGAGCCAGAAGGTTAGTGGTTCCACTTCTGGTGGAAGAAGTGTCCTTGACCAAGACACTGAACCAATATCTTAACGAGTGATCATAATGTCACATCCAGTTTTCATGGTGACAAAAAGCTAATTAAAAAGAAACTTAAGAAAAATAGACACTTGAATATACATTAGTATCATATTGCTATATTAGTAGTTGCTATATTAACTACCTAGAACGACAGAAACCATCCCTGAACAAATGTATTTGATCTGTATTTGGTTTTTGGGTGGAGCTTATGACCTATACTGCAGCCAGACACCAGGGGGAGCGCTACTTGCTTTGGTTTCACTTTGAGGAGCAGTCGAAGCCCATCTTTATTTACAGTCTATGCAATGTACCAATATGTAGAAAAGCGCTATATAAATAAAAGACCATTTACTGAAAAATATAGGATTAGAATGTTTATAGGTGCATAGCTCAGCATTTGCATTGCGACATGCTTCTAGCACGTTTCAATCTTCGGTCTCCGGCGTAGGAGTAGACTAAAGTATATTAAAGTCTAACACGTTCAAATTGACCTTAGGTTACGTAAATCGCCAAGTGTTTTAAGTGTCGTCGTTTCTTTTATTTATCGTATTTATAAAAAATAATGGCTAGCTCTTGTATTAGTACGAGCCTACAGTCCTGCAGATGTATCTGTGCTACCTGGACTGTTTTCAGTAGTTTTGGCCTAATTCGTGAAGCTTAACCCTATAGAGTAAAGTATTGTCATGCCGACTTTACCACCCACGTCTCTGTGTTTGTCAATGCGTGGTGCCTGGTAAATACCTTGCTCGCAACGGGAGACGACCTTCTGACAGTATATGAGGTTAGTTGGTTCCTACTCAGACCTCTGGAACACTGCGCGGCATGTCGGGCGACCGTAAACTGAATATTACTCAAAAAAGAGGGGGAAATACGAGGCCGTAACCTACAGAGGACTTTCAGAGAAATCATTGTTAGCTTGTTAGCTACTCACTGAGCTCTTAGCCTCTCTGGAAGTACTTGTCCTCTTTCTTCTTCGAGGTTTTACGAAAACTGACGCTGTGGCATTACTGCCCTCTTTTGGAATGAGGTAACGCTACAGTTAGCCCCATTCATATTTTATTTTATTTATAGAGCGTTTTTAAAAGGTACTCAAAGACACTTTATATTTACAAAAATCATAGTAGAAAACAGCAGAGGCAGTATAAAAAAACACAGAAGAACAGTATAGAACATATAGCACTCTGTAAAACCACCGTCCTGTCCTGTCTTTCTCCCATTCCCTTTGCCATCATTTCTTCATTTTGTGTTTAATAAAGCTCTTGATTTCTGTTTTACTAACACTTAAAAACACATACATTTAATTCAGTTTGATCCGTTTTTGTTTGCAATTTGAACCCTTTGTGAGCTTATCTGCCATTTCATTACCACTTAATCTGATATGGAATGAACTGTAAACTGAGTAATGCTGAACTGAAATCTGAGCAAATGATAGTCCTCAGTGGTCTTATGTCCTAAATCCATTGAACTGCCGACAACAATGCAATCATTTCCCCTGTAGATCATTTTCCCTATTTTGACCTGGAATTCAGGAACAAAAAATGCTGCCACTACTTTATCCATAGAATTATTTGATGCAGCTGCGTATTGGATGTAACAGTAGAATGTATGTACAGCCAATGTAATTCTTTCATCAAACCATATCCCCAAGACTTTTTTCAGCCTCTCTAATTCTTGATTATATATTTTAACTTTTACTCCCCTAACCCATTAACTGTTAGACTGCCACATAGACTGTATACATTCAGTATATGGTTAGTTAGGTAGTTAGCCTTACTTCTTTTTCTTTATTTTTATGTTATCTTTTATGGTGGTGACATATGGTTTAGTCATGAGTACATAATTTCTGGTGAACTTTGGCGCAGAAAGTGGTAAGGCTGGTTAGCTGGTGAATGATGTGTGGGTGTTGGTGCAGTTAAATCAGCACACATTTAAAACGTTATTAGTTATATCATAATATTTCAATCTTTGAGCTCATTTGAAATCACTTATTTGGTTTGCAACAGAACAATATGGTACAGACTGGAGGGGAAGCTGGTGTTAATATGCAAAACTTCAGTGAAACAAACAAAAAGAGACAACATCATAAATGAAAGTTAAAAAACATGGTCCATGACATTAAACCCGTAACTACTGATTTAACTTCTGACCCACTATCACACTCACCCATCAAAGCAAGCCAGCGTCTGTCACACTCCAACAAAAACAACCCTTAACCTCAGCATAGTTTATCTGTTGGAGCCTGCAGGACTCAGGTTGGTTTTAAGACCTCTTATTGTTTTCCCTCACCAAAGAAAACACACCCACCCAGTAACATTCTAAAATAAAAATTTGCATATACACTTTGGGTCCTATGGGTTGAGGGGAGAGGCCTCTGTGGTTGAACTTACAGATACTTGATCAATTTGGGATTTAGTGAATTTGGAGGCCAGGTCAACACCTTGTGCTGCTCTTCATGTTTTTGTGTGTGTGTGTGTGTCTGTGTCAGGCTGCATCCTGCTGGGGATAACTGATGCCATCAAGGAGTATCATCACTATGGGGTGTGTGGTCTGGTCTAGGTGGTCTAGGTGGTACATGTCTAAGTAACATCCACATGAATGAATGCCAGAATGAATGAATGCTGGGACCAAAAGTTTCCCAGCTGTCTCAAGATAGTTAATATTATTCACTTCTCCTGACAGTGGCTTTAAAGTTGTAGCTGATCGGTGTAATACCAAATGTGTGATGATAGAAAGACATGATTATCAATCCAAGAGTCTAAGAGTCTAAACGGTATTGGGTCTGAAACTCACAGTTAAAGTCAAAAAAGGAAAATCCTAGTTCTAAAAAAAAAGTTCAATCTCCCAAAAAAACAAAACAATAAATATCCTTCACGTTGTTTGTTGTTATGATGGACCTGCGTGCGCAGCAGAATAAAGTAGAAAAACCAGGGGCTTCTTCTTTCCTTCAAGGATTAACGGTTAAGCCACAGTGAAGATTCGGTGTCTTATGTTGGTTCCTCAAAGTAAGTGCTGAACTGGTTGTCACAGCACTGCATCCATGAGGCAAAATACATTTGCGTAGAGGTTTATTCAGTATAAACAAGATTGGCTTCATCCAATCATGGCTGTGCTATTCTTGTAGGAGGAACCAGTTACGCTTGGAGTATTTCAAGTGGAAAAAAAATGTTGTGCAATTGTGAAGATCCTTTAGCGTACCATGACTCATCACTGTTAGAGCCATCCTACACGGTTTCAATGGTATCCAAAACAAATCAATATTTTGTTGGTGTTATATATTTTAATGTGTCTGTGCAAGGCAGAATAAGAACATACTGTGATAGTGGTTGCTCTCGTTGTCTGCACCATAACACAACACAACCCAGGGCCAACAAATCATGATGCAGATGCTTTGACAAACTTGGACACTCACAGAGGCGTATCTCTCTCTTATCTGACTTCAAGGTGCAACATGAACTTCATGGGCAAACAAAAGTCATGCATGGCCATTTGCCAAGCTATAGCTACTTTGTCATCAAAGCTAACCTAATGCCTGTGCGAGCTACAAAGAGAAAAAAATCCTTAAAACCCAGGATGACCCATACTTTTATTGTCCCCACTCACCTAAGTACTTGATAAACCAGCAATTCAGCAAACTCTGGTAAAAAATTCTGTATTTCTTATATATTAACAGCTGTGCAACCCATAGACAGTATTTCTGAAAAGTGATGATTTATCCCTGAGTGTGTTTTGCCTCACTGGCTTTGTGACTATATGAAACAGCAGCCAAGACATAAAAAAACTATTGGTATTTCCAGCTGTATTTTCAGCTCTTTACTGATGGGATGTCTGGCCACAGAAAAACATTAACTCACTGCCTGCTCCAATACCTTTCACAGAACAGCAAGCTGCTGATTGTTGTTTAGCTGTAGGGTTTTTAGTTGCCACAAATGAAAAATAAAGTAGACAACCTGATATAACTGGCAAAACGGGTGTTCTTTGTAAATAGATAAATGCTTTTAGGTTGGGAATCCAGTGTCTTTACTGCCACAGCGTCATGTGAAAGTAGTGTAATAATTAGAATCAAGCCACAACTCTGAAGATTGTTTGACAAAAGTAAAAACATAAATACTGCTGTGATAGAACATCTGAACTGGACCACATTCACCACTAGATGACACAATATTTCTGTTATAGCCTTGGTAAAAAAAAAACAAATGGCTTTAAACCTTCAAGTGTGTACTGACTGTGAATTGCATCTGGCAAAATATTTATACAAAGTGAAGTAATTGTTTTAATATATATATATATATATATATGTGTGTGTGTGTAGCGAGAGACATAAAGAAAAAGGACAGTCCTCCAGGGTAAAATTCAGCATTGCCCTATCTAATCTATCAGTGCTGAAATGTGGATGTAGAGAGCTTTTGCAGCATTGGCGGGTATGGTTTTCTGTATGTGTTTGAGCCGCTAGAACCTGTGGCTCAGGTTAATCAGTGGAGGTTTTTCTAGTTTATCCAGATATGTCTCAACAACATGTTTGCACTTGTTCCCTCTTTGTACAGACGTCAAACAAAGGGACAAGAGGCATATACAGCTGCACGTGCATCTGCATCAGGGTGAAGCTAAACTGTGTCACCTCATTTAAAGAAAAATGCTTTATTAATCAAGACATTTTCCAATCACCTTAATAACATCCCATATTTATCAAGAAAAAGCTTATCCACATGCTCTGCACCCATAATGGAAGGATGGACATACTGACAAATGAGGATGTGTTTACATTCTAGCTGAATGTGTGTGTCAGCCGGGGTTTCACATGATTGTGATTTGAATTAGGCAGTTTCCAGAAGAAAAACATTTATTTTAATCGCCTCATATATCACATGTACAGATGTAGTGTGATAAAAATATCTAATCTCATATCTATTCTAAAATAAAGATGCTCTCACAGACTCACACTGACATCGTTTGACCTGCATTAACCTCTAATCTCAGGTCGAGGTATTTTTTTAAAACAAAGCCCCCAGGCCACTGATTTCTGTTAACAAAGTTTTTTATCTGTTCTTTGGACAGCTGTGGCTCAGTATTTAGAGACGGTTATCCATGAACCAGAGGGTTAGTGGTTAGTGGCACTGGCGCCCTGTGGCGATGTGTCTTTGAACACTGACACTGAACCCACAGTGATTCCCACATGGTTTGTGACTGTGAGTGTGCTCATATGAAAGAATGAGTAGATGTGTCACATGAGTGTAAAATTATTTCCGTACAAATAGGCACAAAAGTGTTCCATAAGTACAAGACCAGTTTATTGCAACAGACTAAAGAATACCACACATGCAGTTAGAGTCCTTAGTGACGTACGCTGACAGAAACATTGATATTATCACTGGGACACTGGAACATGCTGACCCCTTTTCCATCCTGATAACTAAACACTTCAGAGACACAAAAAAATTCAGACTGTCATCAAAACACACACATCACCCTTGTGTTACTGAGTCAGGTGCGTTACCCGGCTTCCTTCCAGTACACGAGGAGCTGTCTGTGTCTGGGCTGCAGATCTGCAGAGGTTACTACAAGCTAATGGGTTATTGGAGGTTACTAAAAATGACCCCAGTACAGCTATTATGAACTTGTATTGGCTAAATGTTGTTACATTAACCTTTATTTAAACCATATTAATCAAAAACCTGTTTCATCCTCAGACCCACACTCTCAGTTATAGTTTGCATTTTGTTTTTGTAGTTGTGTGATGTTGTCAATCGCATTCTAGTACCAGGAATACAAACATCACACATGCTTGTGTGGTGAAAGAGAGAGATTACCTGACTATATTTTCCTGACATTCTACACTGGTGATCCCAGTCTGTCCGCTTCATGTCTCCAAATACATCTACTCATGAACATGACAACGTAGTTTCTTTTAAGCTCAGTTGCGGCCATGATTGTTGACCCAGCTGGATGATCTAAGGTCTCTAAGGCAACATTAGCAGAGAACATGCTGTGTTAAGTTACAATAAGGAACATTGAGGAAGTGGACTTTTTGTCTGTCTCTACACTCCTTTCAACTTAAGAATGTGTCACATTGTTGGCTCTGTCACAATGTTGTAGAGCAATGCTTGCTCTACAACAGGAAGTACAAGGACCCGGTGATGAATATCTAGAGCAGCAGGAGACTGCCAGCCCATCATGAGCTTAAAGATAATAGGCATGATGTGCACCTAGGTTAGGGATGCAACAACAGACTGGACAGACCAGGCAAAACGGAGGCCTCCTACAACAGATAAGGGCAGGCTGTTCTTTATTTTGGTTGCACAGGTACTAAAATGTGTGTACTGTGCTGTTATGGAAGGCCCTAAATGCCTAAAAAAAATAACATTAAGCAGATTCTATCTGCCATTAGGCTTACCTCAAAAACACTGTTGAGTGTTACTTACAAACATCCCACACATAATTAGACTTATCTGATGTTACATTTGGTTTTCATTATAAAGCACAGGTACACATTTTCACTGCACACTTTTCTCTTCAGATCAGCTTAGCTCTCTGTCTTATGAACACAACACAAAACACACGTATTAAGTCCTGCACTTGTTGCTGTTCAGAGTACTACGTGAATGACTTTAAGTAATGCTTTTTAGGACAGGCTTTTCAGTCCGCACGAGACATGACTCTTCACAGTTGTACTAATGTGTCAGTAGTATAATGGATTTTAAGTATAATAGAATGGAAGTGTAAGAAAATCAACAACTGTTCATTTGTTGTCACATCACCCATGTCTGTCTTGTGAGTTCAGTTTGGTTCATTACTCTGCATCCTAACTCTGAAGTTAGCTGGCTTTATCCAGCACTGCAGAGGTTGCTATAATCTAATGGGGTTACTAGAGGTCACTTAAATGCACCTTATAAAATAACGCAGTGGCTGACACAACATACTTTAAATACCAGATATTTAATGATGAAGACTAAACTTTTCCCTCTGCTGCAACGTCAAATTAAAAGCATTTACCAAGAAAAACACAAGTTGAGTTATTATGAAGTAGTCACATCAAATGCGGTGGGTATTGTAAGTGATCCTACTAGCCATTTTTAAATGCATTCATGAAACAACATTTTTGTTCATTTTCTGAAGGCTTGTCAGGATTTGCAGGGAGAAGGGGAACAAGAAGGAAGCGGTGAGCTGTTGCGTGAAGAGCTGTGACAGGCTACACACCTGTGTGATGCATCTCCTTACACACAGACCTATTCTTCACAGACTAATTTTGTGTATAAAATATATTGGAAATCTAGTTCTTCAGCACATCAGACCCATCCAGCCACTCTGGCTAGTTAAGAGTCTCTCTTCTAGAGCTGAGGTCTTCAGCGTTTTTCAGGCCAAGGAGTGACAATTCACAGTTTGGGGTCTCTGCAAAGTTTTGTTATGTTCTCATAATGACCATGAAGACTCTTGAGTCTTGATTCTTAAACTAAATTATTGTTTAATTATTAAGAACTACTGTAAAAATTAAAACTTGCATCTTAATTCTGACAGTGCTCTCTGTATTCTTTTTTGTGGTTTAACTTGAGTTTGTGTTTCACAGCATCTATTGTATTTCCATAACTCAATAGTTTAGTTGCTTTCCACTGTGTTCCTCCTAATGATATACTTGATTTGAGAATCGGTTTTAGAGCATAAAGATCTGGTATCGCAGGCATTGCTATTTCAGTACTGATCCGCACATCACTACTCATGACTGGTGTTACACATTGCCTCGCTGAAAGGCTACCTGATGTCATTATGCAAGTCAGCTTATGACGTGTGGTGATGAGCAATACTTGCACACCCAGTACTGTCAGAAGAATAAATAAACAACATAAAATGTCATCTGTCTTAACACAAACCTGAAACTAAATAAATAATAGGAACTCACATTTCAGTCTGCACATTAACCCTTTATGGGGTACGGAACCATATTTGGTAACTTCAGTATACATTTTAAATTGCATCCGTGTGCCTTTCAGTGAGGTTTAGGTCCTGTCCACGTAGAGATGGGTTTTAGGAGTATATGGCAAAGTTTTTTGTTGTAAGTTCATTTCAAGTGTCTGTATACGCTAATTTTTGAAACTGGCCCCCAGGGGAAATAAATCCCTAAACGCCACCCTGGTGTTTCCGTGTGTACAATCTATACAGATCTTTCCTGAATTGCGCCTTTTGTTACTTATACTGCTTGTAAGTCTTACATTTATACGCATGCATGTGGACGTGGCCTTAGAAACAAGTGGTTTTCACCCAGATCAAGGAAACATTCACAGATCAAATGTGGTCTTCAAGGTCCACCTATGCATGAACACTGAGCATAACTGCTTCTTAAGGTAACACAAATAAGTGTCCTAATGTTGTCCAATGTGATAGCGTGTATGTGCCTGAATCAGCACTTCTGTTCTTCTTCTAAATACATGTTTACATTTGTTTACCACTTAAAGACAAGGAACCAGATATGGTAAATTCATTAATATTGATTTTCTCTAAGAAAATAAAAAAAGATTACATTTTCACAAAAGTAAAAAGTATTCTTATACCCTATAATAACATTCTAGGGTTGAAATTTAGAATTTCCAAGCATTTCCGTGAGTGCCCTATGAAGGGTTAAACACAAGTCTTCTCTAAGTCTGCACAAAAATGATAAGTGGTGGTTCGTTATCAAAACACATATTACCCTTGTGTTATTGAGTCAGGTGCGTTACCCGGCTTCCTTCCAGTAAATGAGGAGCTGTCTGTGTCTGGTCTGCAGATCTGCAGAGGTTACTACAAGCTAATGGGGTTATTGAAGGTTGCTTAGGGGCTGCATCTAGACAACAGTCTGGACAAACCAAACAACAGTGGACTTCCTCTGTAAATAAAAGGGCAGACTGTATGTTGTTTTTTGTGCTATTTTTGCTTTGTGGCAGGGAATACACTTTGCAAGTGCATGGTCATTATTCCAAATATCATTATACCAGCTAAGTCACCGTTGATAGAAGTACACTCACTCGCTTTATGCCCCTATGCTCTTATTTATATTCATTTTCTCATGTAACATACATCTGTTATGTTATACTTGCATCATAATTAAATTCTTTAGTCAGATGTACATATATAACATCTCCTCTCATCTTCTACTGGCACTTATCCTCACTAGGGTCGCGAGGGTTGTTGGAGCCTATCCCAGCTGTCATTAGGCGAGAGGCAGGGTTCACCTGAGGCGCACCCAGGCTGCCAGTCTATCGCAGGGCTTACACTGAGACAAACAACCATTCGCACTCACATTCACACCTAGGGTCAATTTAGAGTCACCAATTAGCCTAACAAGAATGTCTTTGGAGGTAGGATCAAACCGGATTACCCAGAGGAAACCCAGACACAGGGAGAACATGCAAACTCCACACAGAAAGGCCCGAGCTGGACTCGAACCCGGACCTTCTAACTGAGAGGCATTGGTGCTAACCACCGAGCCACTTATGATATTTTTGACAATTTATTTTTGACAATTTTTTGATGACTTTGCTGACTTTGATTAAACTGCGCAATCAGTTGGTCACAACATTAACCCTCTCAGCAGTTGAGGTTGAGCAGGAGCATGTGTGTTGGATCAGCCCTCAAGGGGGCATCACTGAGCCTTGGCCGCCCATGACGTTGTCGCCATTTTTGCTTCCTTGGACAAGTATTAAGCCTTGGAATGCGCCGGGACCACCACAGAAACATTCCAATTTTGTACATACCCTGACTGTCCAAATTGCTCACATCCTTTCATTTGTCATTTGTCATTTGTCATCATCTTACTTCTAAGAAAAAACCTAGGTAACCTAACCTTAGGTAAATTGACAGAAATAAGTTGTTTTAGTGTTTTTTCCAGAAGAATTAACGAACACGCTGATGAGTCCTGTGACTACAACATGTAGTAAATCCATTATTTAATGAAGAAACACATGACACTGAGATGAACTGTATCAAACAGACGAACTGACGTACTTTCTGCAACATCTGGAATAATCCACCTGCTGATTATCTTGGAAAAACAACTGGTGCTATTGTAAGTTCAAATCAGTATATTATCTTATCACTCACCACTATTTATTTATTTATTTTTTATTTTTTTACTGTAGGCTATATTTTATATTCACCACTTCTAACTATGCATTTTACATACATAGACATGTTTACACGAAATATGCAAACCATTTTCTTTCTTTTGGAAAAAATAAAGAAATATTGAAATTCAGTTCAAATTTATTTGTATAGCGTCAATAGCAAATTTTCTGGAAAAAAAAAAAATCAGACCTGTCACATTTTCTGTAATCTTGATCACACTTTCAAGTCTCTGTAGTAGAATACTGTGATCAATAGTGTCAAATACAGCACTAAGATCTGAGAGGACAAGTACAAAGACAAGTCCATTGTCTGAGGCAGTCATTGGTAACTTGAGCTGTGTCTGTGCTATGATGAACTCTAAAACCTGACTGAAACACGTCAAACAAACCAGCCCTGTTTAAATGGTCACACAACTGTCTAGAAACAACGTTTCTTTTGTTTGACTTGACTTGTTTGTTTTTTTTTGACTTTTAGAAATAAAAGAAATGTTGGAAATTGGTCTATAGCTGTCTATTTTTTAAAGTAAAGATTTAATAACAGCAATACTTACGGTATTACAACATGACTGAGACACTTATCTTGTTAATTAAGATGCATGTATCTGTTTTAATATGGAGGTATTAATTGGTGGAAAAAATCTTCTTGATGGGGTCTAGTAGACAAGTTGATGTTTAAGATGCTGTAATTATTGAAGTGAGCTGAGAAAGGACTGTTTGATTTTGATTAGGTTTTACAGAAGTTTTTAATACCACTGTACTTGTATCTTTGACAGCTGTCAGAAGGGTTGAATTTTATCTCTAATGTCAACAATTTTATCAGCAAAAATGCTCATGAAATCATTACTCCTGAGGGCTGAAAGAATAGATGGCTCAACAGAGCTGTGACTCTTTCTCAGCCTGGCTACAGCTGAAAAGAAATCTGGGGTTGTGCTGTTTTAATATGTCAGAGAGCTTTTTTTATAAATTGCTAATCTAGTAATATCCAGGCTATGTGAGCTTTTTCAGAATTAATATAATGCCACATTCTTTCCAGCATTCAAAGTGCCTGCTTTGAACTGCACAACTGTGAATTAATGAACTAAAGTCTCCAAAGGACATGCATGCATTGGGACTGAGATCCACATGTAGAGACATCAGAAAACAGCCGACAGAGCAATCTGTACAAATATATCGATTTATTATCTGTTTGTACAGCATCGCTCACAACTCACGTGGGTTGCACTTTGGTTTAGTCAAAAACCTTCAGATGGTCAAGAGTGTAGGTAAAAGAGCTTTGCTCATTAACAGTAACTTTGCCTTCAGGGTCTCCAGCTTTAGTTACAGATTATGGAAACATGCAGAAAGTAAATTCACATGAATGTCTACCATCATACACAGTAAAGTCAGCATACCCAAATTAACACTGTAAGAGTTGATCTTAACACTTTTAAAGTGTCTATATGGGTCCACACCTCAGAGTGTTAATTTAACACTTTTTCGAGTGTTGGTACCTTTACAAGTTAGTGTAAATTTGACTCTTCTTGTAGTTAAATTTAACACACTGCCTAACACCAACCAGAGTTAGAAATTAACTCTCTCAGAGGACTACAAGTGTTACCCCCATAACACTTAAAAGGTGTCAATATAATTCTTATATAATCCTACAAAAAATACTTGGAAAATTAACTTTACTTAAATAAAAAGGCAGCCATGTTTGGCAGTTCAAAAAAAATTATTTTCAAACTTGCACCCCAAATATTAGAACATGCAACAGTAAGGCACAATGTAGTGTTAGCACCACTGTAGCACGCTAGCTAGCAACTCCGAACCATTAGCATCATCTTATCACGTTTTATATCTATGGTTAGTGCATGACTCGTCTCACTCAGACAAAACGTCAAGCCAAACGTACCGTTTACTGCTGTTACTCACTTTCTATGTTACAGTGAGGCCAGGCATGCATGCTAACCATGCTAACCTCTAGCTCATTAAGCAGGTGTTCGGCTGGTTAGTAACAGCGCAACGAGTTTTTGTGGCTCACCGCTGCAAAATGAGGTGTTAAATATAGGATCAGAGTTTAGAGTAAGAAGTTCGGAGTTAATATTTAAACATTTACACCTAGAGGTTTGATTTAGTGACACTTCCTTTTTACACTCGGTTTTGACAACAGCTATTTATCGACTGAGAGTTAATTGTCATGGATTAACTCTACTAGTGTACTGTATGTCTAGTTTAACACCAAGAATTCAACTCTTCTCAATTTGCTGTGTAGTTATCATTTATTGGTAAACATCCAACCCCCAATTAAAAAAGAAAAAAAAATTCTTCAGCAACAAATTATAACAAACTATATAAACTACATATATACACATATAATTCAAACTATTTACATACACTGAGTCAACTTCAATAACACTGTTAAACATACACTATGTACAATATGTACTTTTGTCACTGTCTGGCAAGACAAGAGTCTACTGGCTTGATTTCAGCTTATACCTGAAGTCCACATCATAGGTAGGCTGGAGGATTCCTAGACCAGCACGGGACTGGTCTAGAGGGGGAACTTTGATAGCAGGATCCAATAGTTCCATGTCAAAGTAAGACAGCACCAGAGCCAGGAACTGCTTGATCTCATACACAGCGAAAAATCTACCAGGGCATTTGGTGACCCCAGAGCCAAAAGGCATGTAAAAGTAACGAAGTCGCCGGCCGCTTCGATAAAAAGTGGTTTTCTCCTGTCCATTCTCATCAAGAAAACGGTCAAACTTATACTCCTGTAAGATGAAGAAGAAACATAGAAAGAGAGGGAGGTCAGTATTATTCCTGGTGCAGATTATTTTCTCAGTTATAAATTAATGATTGCAGTGACATCTTACATAGGGATCTTCATAGATTTCTGGATCATAGTGCAGCATGGGTGGATACAGGGCTATGACATCATCTTTCCTAATGTGGTAAGATTCTTGGTTGTCAAGATGAAGCAAGAAGTCTTCCTTGGCAACGCGGACATTCATTGAAGCACTGGAAAGACGCATGGCTTCTTTTATGATGCTGTCTATAGAAGGAAAGTAGACAGACAAACATATAGAGTTTTATAACATTCTGCATTCCTTTACTGCATTTAAAAGGATAAACTTGTGATGAAATTGTGAACACAGACCAATAGTAGTTGTACACAAAACTTCTGTTCCCAGGAATTGATTTATTCTTACCCAAAACAGGCATGTTGTCAAGCTGGTCCCTGGTCAGGTTCAGGTTGGGGTCATTGGGGGAAACTGTCAAACCTGCAGCCTGCAGAACTTTCTGTACTTCTTGCTGAGCTGCTTTCATTGCATCTGGACTCCTATAAACAGACAGATACAAGAACTTCTTACTTAGTTTACTGATATCAGATTAAACACTCACACAAAACATCCCAGTCATGTACCCAGAGGGGATTTGAATTAGTGGCATTATGGTGAAAAGCTGCCTTTCTAACCACCCTTTAAAAATACAAGAGGACTTCTCTTTTTTTATGTTACAGCATCACTCACACCTGTATTTTCAACTTATTTAGTCAAGACAAACATCAAGTAAAAATTGCCTTTGCACTGAATTGCAGAGTAGCTCTTCCATCTGTTGTATATGACTGATCAACCTAATCTGACACCTAGTTCCCTCAATCAAAGCCATAATTAAAGTGTGATTCAAAGAACAAGCACAGAAATGAACCAGATCAAGTTATCTTTATCCAGGCCTTACAGAGCTCTATTACAGCACAGTAGGTTGAGCCAACCTTTGTGGGTGGCTTCATTTTAGTTCTTTTGTTGTTGTTTTTTTCCCCCTGAGAACAAACGTAGTCTACATCAGACGAACTATCAGCATACCTGATCATATAAAAAAGACTCCAGAAAGTAGCAGGCAAGGTGTTTGCCTGTGAAGCCCAAAGCAAAGCAACGTGGGTCCTGGCTTTGCTCACGTCATTGAAGGTAGATAAGGAATCATTCAGGATCATCCTCATAGAGATCAAATCAGACACGTTCTCCCTCTTGGACAAATTTTCAGCATGCATAGTCTTTGCTAGGTTCTGGACATTAAAACGATAAGAAAAGACATTCAGTTTCAAATGAATATTATATAACTAAAATGCCGGCATAAAATAGTAACAAATAGTCAATAAAAAGACCACTAACCTCTCTGGCGCTGTAGGCACTTTTGAAAACATGAATGGGTAAGCCAGCCACAAGTGCCGGGAAGATCTTGTCAAATTCTTTGAAGTTCTCCAAAGCATTGAGCACTAGGGCTTTCTGAGCTGCCTCCCGAGCCTTACACTTATCGTCACCAAGCTCTTTACCAAACAGAGTCAAGTAACCAGACTCAAACATCACCTGAAATGGAAATAGATTCTTGTTTGGACCTGAGCTCAAATTTAGAGCATAGGCTCTGTAAATGCAAAGCATGCCCAAACTACCTCTTCCATTTATTTTAATGCTTTCCATATAAAGTGCAGTTGCTGACCTTGTAGCAGAAAGCAAAGATGCCATCCACCTCCCAGTGGTTTTTGCTGGGCCTGAGTGTGTCAGATTTCAGCATGACATCCTGAAGGTGGCCCACCATTGTCTCTATCAGGGAGGGGAGAGCTTCACCCTGCAAGGTTTTCAGAAAGGTTTGGTGGAGGTTCTCCGTGGTGTGGCCGTGGCGAGGGTCGAAGCTGTCATGGCCAAATGCCTGGTGATGGAAGAAAGAAGGTGTTTAGGGTCATATGAGGACATACTAAAAACATGAAAACAATAAATTATTTAAAGAGCATTATACAGATCATAAAAGTTAGAATTAGATAGGTGTACCTTGACAGACGTAGCAAAATGGAATTTCCTCCAGTCTAGATGTCTCCCCTGTCTGATGACTGAATGGTAGGAGAAGGGGTCACAGAGGAAGTGGATGTACTGGCCAGCAATCTTGCAGGTGAAAATGTGTCCATACTTCTTCTGGCGGCTGCGGAGGAATTGGAGGGGGTTGGCCCCAAACTGCAGAGCACAACCCAAGTAGGGGATGAAGCCGTTTTCCACTGCAGGCTCACGGGGTTGCCTAAAGGCATTGGCAAGAAATACATACATACTGATTTGAGAAATAGTTTTGTACATTAATTTGTTACTATTAATTTGTAGCTCACTTTGTAACTGACCCACCAAATCACAATCAGCAACTGCAATTCAACCTTTAGCCAACTCAGGAACTAAGCATCTCCTAAATATCACTCTCATCTGAATTCCCCAAAACAGCCTTCCAGATTCCACACAATTCTGTTAGATTAGGGGGCTGTCTAAAACATGGGAGAACTGTTGGAACCCTCGAAATAGCCTTTGGATTCATCTGGTAATCTAAAATAAAAGGAATGCTGGAGTTCCAAGTCCCGCCCAGTGGTCTTATGTTTATAGATAAGGACAAGAGGCCATTCACTAACTTTGTGGTTCATGGTCAGGGCCATGAACTACTGTAGGATGCTGACTGTGTAATTGATTCTTTTTCTTGTCCATTATTTTTTTCCCCTGTTGTCAGATTGACGTTTGAAAAATCAAAAGCACTCAGTAGCTGTCTTTCACAGAGGACAGTCAAGTGTGCTCTTCACATTTTGTTTCTTTTCCAAGTAGAAAAAGACAGGGGAAAACAATCCCCTGTCATTGTTAGTTAACTGAGGTCCTCCCAACAACCATAACATTTACAAAACATTACAAACCATTTTCCACAGTTGGTGTAGTTACATAACAGCTTCAATTGCACTCACTTTTTGTAAACAAGACAATTATTTATGACATATCCATTCATGGACATATTCATCCATTCATCATAAAAAAATAAAAATAAACACATAATCAGCTCCTAACAACAGCACAGGCTAACACCAAACTAGTGATAGCCCCCCTATTGAATTAACTTTGTCATGTTTATATAATATAACCTTTAAAGATATACAATACTTTCACTGGTTACTATTCATATGTGGCTACATTTAACTAACTATCCTTAGCATTGTTGGATACCTGAAAAAAATCTGGCAATGGTGTATATTCAACTATGAAAAATGAATAATCAAATAATGTTTAGAAGTACATGTAGAGTACACAAATGTTACTTAAATGCTAAAAATCCATCCTATGTGTCCATTCTAGTCTTACCTGTGTCTTATCCCCAAGGCGAGCCACAGGAGGCAGCAAAATCCCACTACTACAGCCCAGATAAGAGCAATGCTTAAAATCATGTTGATGATGTCAAGGATGATGAGATGAAGATCCAACACAACAGGAGGCTCACAGACAGTGAGTGGTGCTCCACACTGGCAAGAATCTGTTTTACTGAAAATCACCAGTCCCGGAGAATGTGTATTAAAGTTGCTGCATTACGTTCCTGGAGAGACAACAAATTCAAAATGCTGTTGCCTGCAGCCGCACAATGTGTGAGCACACTATCTGTGTGTGTCAGTGTGCAGTGTCAGTTGTGCGATCACATTCTGCATGCAGCAGGTTTTTATACCTGCTTAGTTTTTTAGGGTGGGCCCAGAGGCGGATTCTGTGGAATGGTGATTACATCACGTGAGTGAGCTGGGTCACATACAAATTGTAAGTGAACTTTATTTAGCATTGTGCAACATGATGAGCATTGTAACTGTATCTGCAACAGTTACATTTCAGAATGTTTAATAGGACTGTATGTTATAATCCCTTTGAAGGAATTGTAACAGAATTATAACAGATACTGTTACGATGCAGTATCTGTAATACAAACTAGAATTGTTTTACTAGATTTTTATTTGTTTATATAATTTAAGTTCTTATCTTACTGGCATATCTCTAGAAAATAGGATTCCACACATACCGTGTATGCGTGTGGTGTGTCTGTGTGTGATGGCCTTGACCAGAGTCCATGGCCAGTGTTACCTGAAAGCCTATTTTCTGATAGTGCGCCTGGGTTGGTAAATAGATTCAAGGTCGCTCCTGTGCTCCTGTGTGTGCGCGTGTGTGTGTGTGGTGATGTTTTGTGTGTGGGTATGAATGGACATTATTATTGTATGGCATGTGTAAACCGCTGAGACTTGGCATTGTGCCGGTGGAGATAAAATTGAGCTCAGCTGGAAAGACAACACAGGATATCAAACAACTTAAAGCACATGTAGAAACAGTGCTTGTAACTATTTGTTCTAATTTTTTGCAAGATATACAGAATCCCCGATTAAGGTGTGGACAGGAGAAGATCACTGGTCAGGGAGTTTTCTTTTAGTGTATGCCCTAAAAATGTACTCCAAATACATTGTTTTTTTTTTTTTTTTTTTTTTTTTTTTTTTCACAAAATGATCTTCCTGTGGGTAGGGCTTTATGTGTGACTCACTGGCAATACAGCAGCCAGTTCCAGAATCTGTCTTAGTGTCATGGCTGTTTGACCTGACTGACTAATTTTGTAATGAAAGATGATATGATGAAATCGGAGGGTTAGGTTTAGGGTTGTACTAATGAGCCATTGCATTACATTACAACAAACAGTTCACTATGACTTGGTCAAAGAGAGGGTGTCCAAGCCCTGCTGAGCGTAGCATGACAGATGTTGCCAAAGTTGGGGTTTAACTATTTCATCTGCTCAGTGGTAAAATAAGGCATTAATATTTGGAGCAATAGGAAAGAAAAGTTTTAAAAAAGTGGATGGATGGATGGATGGATGGATGGATGGATGGATGGATGGATGGATGGATGGATGGATGGATGGAATGACATTGTGCTATGTTGTGCGTTTTTATTCACCTTACCTATTTCGTATGTTACAGCAGAGCTATAATTGGTACATTGGGGCATTTGTTACTGTGAAGTAACGTTGGCGTAAATGGTTTATAACTATTACACTACTGGGTAAAACTGCACAGTACACATCCTGTCGTAATCTGCCAGGAGGTTACAGTATATACAAAGCAAATCAATCCAGTTCTGGTTGACAGCCAGTCCACCTGACAACATTGTATCACAGAGCCTGAACGTTTTTGGTGAGACTTTGTTGGGAATTTTTGTTTAACCATTCAGTGCTTCAAATCCTTGGTAACATACAACTGCTCATTGTGTGCCATATGTAACAGAGGCAACAGGAATGCAACATTAGAAGAAAAAAAAACATTGATCGAATTGAGTAACTACTAAGTGAGTGTGTTTCAACAAGTCTTCAACAAGATTCCTGAAAACAATTCTGTTAGCAGGCTACGTGACAAGTTACATGGTGTTTATGTTTTAATTATTTTTCGCATTTGAGGAAAACATGGAATAGCTCAAGTTAGTACTTTCCCCATTTAGAAAAAGCTTGGTGGGATCAGTCCAAACTCTGATTTAACGGTAGTAATAGTGGAACGCTTAATGTCAAGTTGTCAATTTATTCTTTAAAATGTTATGGACCCCTGACTATGTTCTGGCATCATCATCGGGTTGTTGAGTGCAACTTAACGTCATGTCAATGTACAGCCTAGCTGTCTCAGGTTGTGCAGTGCAAAGCATTGTTAAGTATTTCCAAACAGAGCTGGTCGTGTTGCTTTAGCCTTAGCAGGGTTTACAGCTCATGGTTATGGTTTTATAGTTAGGGCTAACAGGGTATGTTTTTATGGATGTTTCACTTTACTGTTACAAACTAAAAGCTAAAAAAAATGTAGAAACTGTTCGAAGCCTGTTTGAATCATCACGTGAGAATTCAACTGCCTCTAGAGATAACTGAAGGAGTTGCAGAAGAGGTCTGAGTTTCTGCAACTGATAGACAGCAGCTGATCAGTGAGAGCATATGTTGCATGAGAGACTAATAACAGCTTTATGTCTGCTCTCAAATCCCAGCAACACATTTGGCCTGGGTTTTCAAGGTGATGGGAGATGCCACCAGACATTTCTAAAGTTTGTTCAGTAGAGGACAATTTAAACAGTGAAATTCTGCTGAATGATTAACTGTTAACCTAGGGAAGCCCAAACTACAGCCACAGCACTTTCTAAAGGTGTAATGGAATGTCTAACAGACATGGAACTTGCACTTTAGTGTACTATTTACTTTTAACAGTGGGTGGCGGTAGCGTCTAAAATGCAGTTTGAGCACAAAATATGATTAATCGAAGAAAAGTTTAGTGTAGTGTCCCTTTATTCAAAAGGAAACAGTTTTTGTGTGTTTTTTTTCACATACTAACAAAACCCATGTAAATTACACAGTAGCCAGTTTCTAGGAACTCAACTCATTATCCAACATTGGAACCCTTTCTTAGATGGTGACTTCATAAAAGACTGACTCCTTACAGTCACAGGATCAGTGTTGCTGAATCAAAGACTTGTGGATCGCATGTGATGAGATGACAGATTAAACAGACAATGCACCCCTGTTCATTTTTTGTATTGATAAGTTGACAATAACTTACTGTGTATTACAGAAAAGCAGATTGTAGTGAGGTGAAGTAACAATGTAAAAAGTTCATTGCACATTTATTCACTTCAAGCTGCATGCAATCAACAACATATTCAGATGGCTAAGAAAACATTTTAAAGTGAATGCACATTTGATAAATCCCACAGGAGTTTATTTTCATTGTTTTATGTATGATATTTGACCAGGATATGTCCTTTAATTCTCACATAAAGCAGGTGACCAGGACTGCTTTCTTTCACATTCGTAATATTGTCAAAATTAGGAAAATCCTTTCTTTGTAACTCGTTACTGTCTGGCTGTCCAAATAGCTCTTTAGAAAGCCTCCAATTGATTCAAAACGCTGCAGCAAGAGCACTGACAGGAATTAGCAAGAGAGATCATATTACTCCAGTATTAGCTTCTCTTCATTGGCTCCCTTTAAAATCTAGAATTGAATTTAAAATCCTCCTCCTTACATACAAGGCCCTGAAAGGCCTAGCTCCACCATATATGAAAGACCTCATAGTACCATGCTGTCCCAACAGATCACTACGATCTCAGAGTGCAGGTCTACTTGTGGTTCCTAGAGTTTGTAAAAGTAGAATGGGAGGTAGAGCCTTCAGCTATCAGGCTCCTCTCCTATGGAACCAGCTCCCAGTTTGGGTTCGGGAGGCAGGCACAGTCTCTACGTTTAAGGTCAGGCTTAAGACTTGCCTTTTTGACAAAGCTTATAGTTAGAGCTGGACTTAACCATCCCTTAGTTATGCTGCTATAGGCCTAGGCTGCAGGGAGACGATGTACTGAGGACATGTCCTCTCCTCTTTCTTCTCTGGCTCCTGTCCTCTTCGGCAGATGGGTCCGTCCATATGAGCTGGGTTCTGCTCAAGGTTTCTTCCTGTTAAAAGGGAGTTTTTCCTTGCCACTCTAACACTTGCTCTGGAGGTTGCAGGCTGGTTTTTGTAAAGCGTCTTGAGATCATTTGTATTGTTATTGGTGCTATATAAATAAAATTGAATTGAACTGAATTGACACATACAAGAGAAAAACTAAAATTTCAAGCTTTTATAAAGGCATCCATGTACCCCTTTTCTGACTTAAAGTCATCTCCACTTAAGCATTGTCACTCTGTGTTGCATAGATAGATCGATTAATATTACCCAAGTGGATGGATACATGCATGGATGGATGGATGGAAGGGAGCTCAACACACTTTTAAGTGCAACACAGGTGACAAAAACACAAGTGCAGCTTTAAAAAACTGTTCCCAAAGGGCACTAAGAAGTGATGGATACGAACAAGACCTGTTGTTGCCCCGGTGACTGATGAAGTGAATGCTGAAACAAACAGAAGAAAAAGAACAGCTTTTATTTATATATATATATATATATATATATATATATATATATTATTATATATATATATATATATATATATATATATATATAATATTTCCTTCTGCTTCAGCACTATTTCTCTATGGTTGTTGTGTACCCATGCACACTTTCATATATTTTAACCAACGGGACAGAATAATTACACAGTTCAAATTAAATCTAGTATAACATCAGCTGTACACTGAACAGTTAAGAAAGATAACATGTCACTGCTTGCATGTTATCACAGGCTGTGTTCTCACATGCACTGCAACCCTGAACTTATCTAGACATTATATGGCTGAGCTGTATGCGAGGAGATCCTGATCTCAGAAGCTGTGGAGTAAGTGTTAGAGACGCATCTTTGAGTGCACAAATTTCACATTCACATTGTATACAGTGCTGGTTAACAGTATGTGTGCCCATCAGAAGTTTTGGCATTTGGAATGCTGATTGGAGGGGACTGATAGATCTGGATTGCCTTTTTTATTGTTGCCTGTTTATGAAAGTCCTGGAGAAGAATTTGTTTTTGTACAATGATCTTGCTGACTTGATTGACAATTTGTGCCAGGCTGTTCTTTTCTTTCATTGTGAGATTCCCATACTATGCTTCCATGTTGTAGGTTAGGATGCTCTCAGTCAGTTACTTATATACCACGGACATGGTGGACTTGGTGGCAACAAAACTCTTCAGTTTCCTGTAGTTTACACTGTCCTGAAAGGTTACCTGACTGTCTGTTATGGTTCCCAGGTATTTGAATTGTGTGACCTGCTCCACCTCCCAAACAAAGTTCCTTGGTCTTAGTGACATTGAGGTGGAGGAAGCTGCTGTCAACTCAGGATACAAGGGTCTTGATGAACTGGCAGTAGGAGGTACTGAGAAGTCATTGCTGTTCCATTTGTGTATATGGAGAAAAGCAGAGGAGACAGGATACAATCTTGAGGGGCAACCTGTGTTCAGTATGAAAGTGTCAGTCTTACAGATCCCTCCTATTCATGGGTTTCACGGTGACATCACACCGTTGCAACGGCGCCATCTTTAGGTCCGTAAGATACCAGAAGTACGCTGTCAATATGCCGTCACTGTGAAACCCATGAATAACTCATCACCTTTTCTTTTCGTGTTTATTTTCAAGTCCGAAGTTGATCAATTCAGGAGGGGCAGAGGGACGTTTTGAGGGCTCCATGCAGAAGTGTTGGGGACTCAGCAGATCCTCTTGAGTGTAGGTAATCTGATTTTAGTTAATTTTACTGGATTTTTACTTTATAATGTTTTGACAAATGAGACCAAAATTAGAGTTATTTGACTTGAATGGGAGATGTCATGTTTGGAGATTAATCAACACTGCATTCCAACATCTGAACCTCACCCATCCATGAAATAGGGCAGTAGTGTCATTTTTTGGGCCTGTTTTGCTGCATCTGGTTCAGGTCAGTGCATGGATAGATTAACATTACCTTAGTAACATTCCACCCCTTACACTCATCCCCTACCCCTACCCCACAAATACTCAGAAATTAGATAGCTTGCTTAGATTTGGCACAGAGGCCTGGCCAGAGAACACACAGATACTTGGTAATACAGAATAGTGGCATTACACAATCGGCAGTTGGTACTCACATTTTTTATGTGAGACGGTGGAGGTTCATGTACTTGATTATTTAATAATAAGTTTATATCAACTTTGCAGTTTATTGACTTTTGATAAATGTTGAATTAGGACAGTCACAGATAAATCATTATATTTTCCCTGGATAATTTCCCCCATCATTGTTGAAAAACTGAACTGCAGTACTATAAAGAGGGCTAAAGAGAGATAGACAGGTTTAGACAAGGATTTTAGTTAGTCATATTTAAGGAGAGGGGGTGAGAGTTTATAAGCTTTACTGCTTGTCACTCCTTTTCGAATATATCTCATGTTTAGACGATTGTCTTATTCTTTTTTATATTATGTTGTTTCATATTCGGAATAAACACTTCAATCAAAATCAAAAGAGTGATGTGTTTATCGTGGATGAATGTAGCTAAATGACTTTTTCAAGGTGAAGGTGAAGGGTAATGAGGAGCTGTTGTATTAGATAATTGTCAGTCTCTTATCGGACAATCATACAGCAGTCAGACCTTTGCACCCTTGGCAGAAAACGACTATGGACCTTGAAAAACGGCTTTGCACGCATCATTTAAGGTTAAAAGGCTGCATGGTTCAAACATACAAAGATTCAACTAAAAGGTACGGGTTCTTGATGACAATCCAATTGTAGAAGTTGCACTTATTGCTTTACATTCATACAATTCAATGTTAAAATGTCTTTCTTTCCAACTCCTATTTGGTCAACTGTGAAAAACCTATGTTGTGGAACTGACTCAACATGGTTCTTTTTTTTTTTTTTTTTTACAGTAGGGTGTTTTTTTAAGGAAACAATAGCCTAGGGTAGCCAGTTTCACAGACTGCCATGGCCCATAGCTTCAGAGTGTCAATTCATTTCTGACTAAAACTGTTTGCGTGTTTTAACAAGTCAGTATTCACAACACTTATTTTTAAGATTAGCAAGTTGGATCTTGCCACTATTGTAAAGAGATAGTGATTTACAACATGGCTGCATGGTGTAATGTTACCATAGCAGCAACTCTTTATTTTCAGCTTTGTACTGCCTTCATGGGAATGGCTTGATCATTTAATAACATTTGACCAACATGGAAAATGGAAAATGGAGATTCTCTTCCTTGTTATTCCTGATAGTGGATAACTTTTCTTGAAAGTCATTATCTCTCAAGGACACAACAACAACTTTGTTACTGCCATCGTCATAATGGGTTTGGCAGTTTGAGTCAAAAAGTGACAAAGCATCACCACTGTCAACACTGCACTTCCCTATCCTGTCGATACCTAAACTTTGTCATTTTTTTCCATTAGTTTGATATAACAATAACATTAATAATCCCGATCATAATCATATTCACAAGGTCACATGAACAAGACATCTTGATGAATTCAGTGCCCTGCAACACTGGATGGTCAAAGGCTTCCCCACATGACTATGCAGGGTGAATAGAACCTAACAGTTACACATCCCCAGACACTTTTTTATTGGGTTATAATATCAGATAACAATATCAAATGCGTGCAATATTCTGCTGCCTGATAAACGTGTAGAAATAGCTTATCTGAGCTTGATCTGCTTCTGTGTTGGCAGGAATCTGCAGGCTGGTATAACTTTAACAGGTATTAGTGAATGCCAAGAGAGAGAGAGAGCGAGAGAAAGATGAAGATAACGTCAAGAGAGCAAAGACACTGAGCGATAGTCACTAAGATACGATAAACAAAAACTTCCCATTAATTGACTGTTCAGTGAGCATGGCCTTGAAACTCCTGATAAACTCCAGTCATGTAGTAAAACAGCCTGTATGATGAAAAACCTTATCATCTTAATTAAGATTAAGATGCTTAGTATATATCCTTTGAAGGTGTGGAGGGCTGACTTACTTTTGCTTAGAAAGCAGATACATTATACAGAAATATTCAGGAAACAAGATATTATTCCATTATTGATGGAGTATATTTATAATGAAGAACTGTTTCTGATTGACAGATGATTTGTACACCATTGTGCTTATCTCCTGTGCAAGGAGTCCAAGAATTTAAAAAATCAGGAATTTATTCTATGTTTCCCTTGCAAGGATAGCAGTGCACAGAGTTAAGACCAAATCTGCTCAAAATCATTCACGTATTTGACACATAACACCTTACTGAATATTATTTGGAGATCAATTCAATCCATGCTGAGTAGCAACAGGTTGCTGTGTCATAAAGTACAGAAGCTTTAGAAATGTCTGTAAAACATCATTTCTATTAATAGTCATCTATTCTGAAGACTTGAGATCTATTTCATCTAGATCATCTACATCTCCACATCAAACCTTCTCTTGCCTAGCCAGCTCTGAACCTACTCCCAACCTTCATTTTATTTCTACAAAATGAATTTGATTTGATTTGTAAATGGGCAATTAGTATTTTGACTAGTATACACATGTTTTCGTGGCCTCAGACAATAGACTCATCTCTATGCTTGCCCAACTCACAATTGGTTGGGCAACATTGAACACAACTCATTGCAACATTTTATTACAATGACTGAAACTTTAAAACTAGAGCCAAAGCCCTTTTTGATAGATAGTGAGGGTTGGCTGTAGTGACCCTGAATCCTCCCTTAAATATTCATCTGAGGAAAGGGACCACCATCTGATATGTGAAACTGATGATACAGTGAGATAAAAGTTGAGATGTATGTTACATAAACACAAATCCTTAGGTTGACGTCAACTCTTATAATAAAGAGTACACACAGTACAGTGCTGACCTTGAAACCCGTATACCTGTCAGTGATCCCATGCCTTATCTTTATCATGACTATGCGTTATCTGTGTTGCTTTCGGTGGAGTGCACAGTCCCAGCAAGTATTGAACATTTGAGTCTGGCAAGATGTGCAGTAATGCATTGCTAAATAGAGCAGTAAATAAAATCTAATGCTGGGGGTTCAGCGTCTTGATCAAGGACACTTTGGCCTGTGGCACATTCCCAAGATTGAACTGCCAACCTGTTCTACCTACCAAGCCACAGCCATCTGAATGAGGGGCAAGGAATTTAATTTGCAAAAACCAAGACATCACTGAATCCTGAATGTCATTTTAAAGAGACTCGTGAATCTCAACTTTTAAATGTTTTCTGACCAAATATGAACCCTGCTCTAATAATTAATATATACTCTTCCATGCAAAATATGTTGTTCATAGAGTGGCAGAAATAACCCAGACAATTTGGTTTACTACTGAATATCAGATCAGTAAATAGTCTACCTGTCTAAAGTGACAGAGCACATGCAGTTAATTTTATGTATTTTTCCTGCTGTATAGTATATGTTTTTCTGGAAAAGCCAAGATGAAAATGGAACCAGAAAAGAAGAAGAAAAGACAAGACCTATGCTAAAATAAATTCAGTTGCAAAGCAAATGTCCAAAATTGATTCAATCTTGTCAACTGGCGGGCCTGTAGGGAGCCCCCGACAGCAGTTTTTAAACTTTAAACTACAGCAGTGTAATGTGCTAATTTTTAATGCCCTTATGAGGCCAGGGCTCGTACACCTTATATAATTCTGCACACTCACTCTCAGAACATGCAATGTGCCTGACTCTTTAAAGTAGTTCATCTGGTGCCTAAGTTTAAAAAATATCACTCTGTCTGTCAAATTAGAAAGAGGAGGAGGAGAAAAGAACGCAAGTGAAGCAAGAAAAGCAGAAAATGACTATTAATGGTGACGATGATGACGTTTTAGAAAACTAAGTATGTATGTGTACATTTTTGCCATGGACCTTGCAGGGGCTGCTTCTGGTCCTCCCATTCCACCAATGAACAAAAACATTGATTGCCACTGTAAACATCTTCAAAACAGTGTTAAATCCTTACTGTTTAATACTTATTCTTCACTTCTGACGTATTACTATTGCATTCATGTAATAAGGCTGATTTATCTCATCTTGAATGAGATTGGTTGTGTGCTGAAGCGTCAGGTTGCAACAGACATATCTGAGAGTTGTTACAGTATTCATACCCAGGCACAGAACCTATTGTTGATGACTTGATTTCCACAGAGATTATAGCTTACAATGCCACATGGACAAAAGATAGGAGATGGGTTTAAACGGGCAAGGTCAACAGAGTTGATAATGGGTAATTTATATGTGTACATCACCTTGACCTAATAAAACCTGGTGAAGCGCAATTTATCCATTGGTGCCAAATCAAAAACATATCTGGTTAGCAATTGAGGTTAGCAATTCATATAACTGGTTGCTTATTAACAAGTGGACTAAAGCTATGTTTTTTGCTCAGACTGTGTTGACCACTACCATGAAAAGATTGTAAATTAACCTGTATCTGAAGAATTAATTGCACTCATGAATTACACTCATCATGAAAAGTCATGATAACTATCCTCTGACTGAATAATGCATCAGTCATTGTAACATTCAATTCAAATCAATTACATTTTTTTTATATAGCGCCAATAACAATGCAAATTGTCTCAAGATGTTTTACAAAAAACGGCCTGCGACCTCCAGACAGTGGCAGGAAAAGTGAGAGAGTGAAACACAAAAAAATAAATTATAAGAGATTAGAGGACAGGAGCCAGAGAAGAGAGAGTAGAGGACATATCTTCAGTGCCTCGTCCCTCTGCAGCCTAGGCCATAGCAGCATAACTAAGGGTAGATTAAGCCAGCTCTAACTATAAGCTCTGTCAAAAAGGAAAGTCTAAAGCCTGACCTTAAAAGTAGCGAGTGTGTCTGCTTCCCGAATCCAAACTGGGAGCTGGTTCCACAGGAGAGGAGCCTGGTAGCTGAAGGCTTTACCTTCCATTCTACTTTTAGAAACTTTAGGAACCACTTTGAGATCGTAGTGATCTGTTGGGACAATATGGTACTATGAGGTCTTTCAGATATGATGAAGCTAGGCCTTTTAGGGCATTGTAGTTAAGGAGGAGGTTTTTTAATTCAATTCTAGATTTTAAAGGAAGCCAATGAAGGGAAGCTAATACTGGAGTAATATGATCTCTCTTGCTAATTCCTGTCAGTGCTCTTGCTGCAGCGTTTTGAATCAATTGGAGGCTTTTTAAAGAGCTACTTGGACAGCCAGACAGTAATGAGTTACAATAATCCAGCCTGGAAGACACAAATGCATGAAGTAGTTTTTCCACATCACTCTGAGAAAGGATTTTTCTAATTTTGACGATATTACGAATGTGAAAGAAAGCAGTCCTGGTCACCTACTTTATGTGAGAATTAAAGGACATATCCTGGTCAAATATAACACCAAGGCTTTTCACAGTAGTACTGGAGGCCAAGGTAATGCCATCCAACAAAAGCAGGTGATTAGATAATGAATCTCTGACATGTTTTGAGCTGAATACAATGACTTCTGTTTTGTCTGAGTTTAAAAGTAGAAAATTAAAGGTCATCCGAGTCTTTATGTCTTTAAGGCATGCTTGGAGTTTAACCAGCTGATTAGTTTCCTCTGGTTTCATGGATAAATATAGCTGGGTATCATCTCCATAGCAATGGAAGTTTATGCCATGCTTTCAAATAATATTGCCTAAGGGAAGCATGTATAATGTGAATGATATTGGTCCTATCACAGAACCCTGAGGGACTCCATAGCTTACTTTGGTATATACAGAAGAATTGTTTACATGGACAAATGTGCAAAATCCATGGCCATTGTTCAACAGGTCATACATGCTCATCTGATCACGATGAGTCCTTCCTCATCGTGATTAAATTTAATTCAGTTTTCACATACAGTATGCATATGTTATGCCCACACTATGGGGGCATGCTTTTTTTTTAGTATTGTTTATTCTACCACCTTATGTCTAACTGACTGAGTTAGAAAAAATGGTATGGACGCTCTGTTCGATATTTGATCTGTCCCTCCTGTCCACCTAGAATTAACATTAGCATTACTGACACCTATGTAGTCACCTGTTCATACAGAAGATCATTCACTTGTCAACTAAATACTGTTGCTACTACTATGGATAATATTAATACAGTCAAACTTATTTAGCTACCATCAAGACATACCTTTAGATGGAATTCTGTCAGCATGCCCACAGTTTACCCTTTCCCTCTGACCACACAGTGAAATAAATTCAACTTATATCCTTGTATCCATGCCCTCCGGGTTGCATTGACAGTGTAAGGTTAGCCTTCTGGTACATCTGAAGGACATCTGCCCTGTTGGATTGAGATCTGAGGTATTTGACATCCAAACAGTAATGTAGAGGCCAGGTCAACAAACTCTTTGTCGTTGTTAACATTCTTGTGCAGTATAGCAAGGCTCATTACACTGTCAAATTAACTCATGAATGCCAGTTTTTTTGACAAACATCTCCTAAAGCATCATACTGCTACAGTCAGCTTGCGTTCATTCATCCTGCTGCTATGCCTTAAGTAACACCATACAGCGTATGGGTGAAACGTGTGTTGTATGTACCCCACTGTCGACACGATCAAAAAGAGGTTATGTTTCATCAGACCAGGTCATTGTCCTCAGCCATGGTCCAATTCTAAAGCTGACTTCCATATTGTGGATACTTTTGATTGAGCAAGACTGGGCACTCTGCCTGCTCTGTGGCCATGTAACCCCATGAACTACAAGCCGTAATTCAGTTTGTCCTTTCTGGAACCACTTTTGCAGACTACTGCATAAGAGGAACATTGCATGATGTGGAGATAGTCTGACCAAGTCATCTAGTGCTGGTCAGTGTCACTGTCATCTGTCTTGACTATTTTACCTGCTTCTTTCTGATAAATTTCAAAAACTGACAGATAACCTTGATGACCAGATAACCAGGTAACCTTGCACCAACATAATCAACACAATTCCCTCCCCCAGTCAGTGGTTTTGAGTGTAACAGTATAAAGCACACTTTCTTATTTACTTATCAACACATTCACATGAATTAGTAGTCAAAATCATTCAGGAAAAGTTTAAATATGTTGTGTCAGATCAATTATGGCATAATTTGTGCACTGAAAAAGAATTTATCAAATTATTAGAAAATGATTTTGTCAGATCCACACAGTAAAGGCACAAGATTTTAAGACAACCAGCTCTCTGTCATGTGGTTTTCAGCTGGGTGAGATGTGTCAGTAATGCTTGATGTGGGGTAATAATAATTCAGTATTTCTTAAATAACTTACTATTTCACACATCAGTCTATGTTTACCTTATTACTGTGGGATACCTAAGCATGCACAATCATAGTTGGGGACATGAGAAGTACTGTGGAGCACAGGTGGTGTTAGAACTTGGGGCCTGTCCCAGATAAAGAAAAATCGCAATTTAAAAAAAAATAAACTCGTAAATGCAATAATATGTATAGGTGATTTTGTTGTCACTGGTGTTGTTGTTACTGTACAATTTATGCATTCATGAATAAAACAGAAATCTTTACACCTCAATTGTAGCTTTATTGCTCTGTTATCTACCTGCAGTGGATATAAAAACGTTTATACTCCACTGTTAAATCAGCAGATTTGTGGGATGAAAAAAAAAAAAAATCAAAGACAAACCGTATCAGAGCTACCATGTCATGACATGACACTATAATCCAGTGTGACAAATTTCAGAGAAGGGAGAACAAAAATAGCAGTTGGACTGGTTCCATGTTTCATTTTCTTTCTTTTTTTTTCAGTTGTCCCCAAATTGACCTTGGCCTTCAGGTCAGGTTCTGTGTGTGTGTGATCAACAGTATAGTATTTATAAAGCAAAGTCTTGAAGCACTTGCTACATAATTAGAAGAATGCTGACATCTGCTGGCAAATTATTGGTATTGCATTTGTTATTCTTTTCTGCTGGATTTCATGCCAACATCACCTTTAGTCTTTTAGTACCACTTCTAGTTTTTCAAATGCAGAGGATATAAAATCTAGATGTCAGTATTCACAAATGATTAAAATAACATCAAAGTAATGGTATGGGGTGTCTAGGACTGCCACATATTTTTTGTCTTACTGAGCTTTACATCACAGATCAGAGTTCGAGAGGTGTAAAAAAGTGAAGAAAACACTGTCTGGGAAACAGCAAGAATGTCCAGGCTTGAATCCAACTGAGGCCTTTCTGTCTGGAGTTTGCATGTTCTCCCTGTGTCTGTGTGGGTTTTCTCCAGGTACTCCGGTTTCCTACCACCTCCAAAGACATGCTTATTAGGTTAACTGGTGACTTTAAATTGACCCTAGGTGTGAGTGTAAGTGTGAATGGTTGCTTGTCTCTGTGTTAGCCCTGTGATAGACTGGCGACCTGTCCAAGGTGTAACCTGCCTCTCGACTGATGACAGTTGGGAAGATGACAAGACAAGAGGAACAAGAGGAGAACTAGTGTGCAGCCGAACTGGTTTTACCCAGTTAAATGGGAAACAATGACTTCCCCTTGTTGAGACACTCGTCAGAGCATAGGGCCAGCAGAATGGTGTTATAGAGTATATACCCCATAGACAGGAGGTAGGGGGATGACAGAAATTGGATGATACTTGATAATTGGATAATTTATTTTGTTGGATTTTACAATGTGTTATTTGACATTTTTAGAAAAAACAGGAATTATATGATTAATGAAGCCATGTATGATATATTTCACAGCTGTTTTAGGTGGGGAGAGCAATTGTGTAAGGCTACATATGTTATGATTTGCTGCTGGTCACTACCAATATGTAAATAACTTAAGCAGTGTCTGCCTATCAGATTAGTTTATATCTGATTGGATGGTGACTTTTACTTTTATTTCTTTCTACTTTATTATTATTTATGTATTACTTTTATTTACAAGCCTGCTGGTTTGCACATGATCTTTTTGAGCAAACAAGAACAAAAATAGGCTCATGGTGAAGCTCTGAACACTAGGTGGCGGCATTCTCTCAAGTGATACTGTACTTATGTATTAGAATCAGAGTCAGAAATCAGAATCAGGGAGTTTAACCAGAAAACACCAACCAAATACTTTTCTAAATCTAGACATATCTGAGCAGTTCATTGGTTATAATACAGAACCATTAATATGGATGCTCTCAGGGCACTTTTTAACTAAGCAACAGTCTTGACACCAGATCCAATTATACGATTTTATTCTTTTCTTTGATTAATCAGTTTGTCTTTTTCATAAACACATTTAGTCAACATTGCAGCTGCAACATGTTTGGATAAAAAGCAGAAACCAGCAAATTTTTCAAACAGTGGTTGGTAAAATACGGTCCACGGTCATTCTTACTAGATTTGAGTCAGTTTACTGTCATCCAGTATTTCCCGGGGGGAGCCATTTGAGTTTGAGTTCTAATGGGAGCTATAACAGTGTCAGTGGCATGACAATGGAAGGAGATACTGTATTTTCTGAAAAATAGAGCAGACAGATTTAGAAAACAAATTCTGCTGTGTCAAAGATGGAGCTAAGGTCTAACATAGTGTGACACTTCAAAGAGCAGTAAGTGATCGGTGTCTATAGAGCTGAGCACAGCAGCTGATCTCACTGGCCACTGTTTGGCCTCCTAGCTTTAGCCTTTTTGATCTTTTTTGTGTTTATTGTGTTAGGAATAATTCCGTTAGTCTTGTGCCCCAGGTCTGCTATCCCTTTGCCTGTCTGTCTGCTTCGTCTAACCAACCTTCTACTAACCAGGCTTTTCCCCCTGAACCCTACGTTCCCTGCACTCTGCCCTGCTTCTCCAGCAACCCAGTTTGCCATCTCACCAGCCACTCTCACGCCCTCTGCTCTGCCTCTTTCATCAGCCTGACTTCTGCTCATTAAACCCACCCCTTGACCTGTTCCACTCTGCCTCCCTGGTGATGTCAACTCAACTCTCCGTGTCCCCTTCCCAAGGTTAGGGTAGGCTACAGCGACCTCCAAGCATTTTAAAGACAGCTTCTCTTCCATCCTCTTAGAACGTAAACCTCAACAGACCTAAATAGACATACTTTCATGTTTATCCTGCTCTGTCCATACAGACAATTCTCAGTGTGATGAATGCCTCATGCAGCGTCCCCTTTTAATCTTGACATTTATACAGTACTTTACTAGTCTGTATGAGACCATGTTATCATACTTTGAAGCACTGTTTCTTGTACAGCCTCAAGTGGCGTTTTGCATATGTTAAGTTCAAGCTGACTTCTTGTGCAGAGAAGTTGCAGCAGAGCTTCAACACATTTCTCTGCCAATTTTGATCATGGTGGAATTAAATGGTGTGATCATAAACAAACAAGTAGCTTCTGTACTCAAGGTGTCGAGCAGCTCTTCTACCGACGCTCACTTGAATTGTATTATTTTGTATTTGACATACATTAAAAGAAAAAAAAGGTAAAAGAAAAAGAGAACCTTGTGTGGAGATTGAACTGATTCAATAGGATTATTTTCAGCTTTTAAATAGCTTCACTTTTAGCTGCTGCTACTCCATATCGTGGTAGAGCTTTGTCCATCTGTAAATGACTTTGTTCATGTTTAACTGGCAAAGGAGAAGTTGTTTTTCCCACCCAGAGTAAGCCACTTGATATTTAGGAGAAGTGAATGGAAACCTCAGTGTGCACATTAGAGTGTGAATCTAAACTCGCTTGTAACTTTGCACATATGTGACAGTTACGCCAAACCCTAAACCTGAACCATACATGTTTTTAGCCATTTAAAAAAAAAAAAAAAAAAGATTATTTATTTATTTTTTTTTTAATTTTTAGTTCATTTTTTTGTTTATTTTATTTGTTATTTGGTACCATTATACTTCATTCACCTTCAAATTTGGGCAGTGCCTTCTTTAGTTATCTTATTTAAATTAAATTCTTACATTTCAGCACATGCATATTCAAACAGCACCATCAAAAGCAGTAAAAGCAGAATTAGTTTTAAAATGTAGTAGTAGCATTTTTGTAAAACGTTGCATCATCTCTTGGGTATAAAACAGCAATAAACGGGTGTGTCTGTCTGCTTTCATGTACCATCGTTCATGTTTCCACGGGGTTCTGCTGATTTATTGGTCAAATGAGGCTTGAGGGAAGATCAGATGGGGGATAGAGGTTGTGCCCTTGGTAGCAGGGACATGAAAAGGAACTGAATGTACTTTTCGATGCAGTGAATTAATGTCTGATACTCACTACTCACACATGTCATATAGTTATTTGTAAGTTTGGGAAGTTATAGTAACTTTTGGTATTTCATAATCATTAAATTAACAGTGCAACTGAGGGTGGGGTGCAGGGCTGGGGTGTTTGTGAATGTGATGCTGAGAGAATCATTAGTGGTTATATTTCCTAGGTGGCTGGCAGGGACCTGGGAATCTCATCAGTCAGTGCACTGGTTACAGAGCTGTTATTTGCTCTGCACTCACTCAGACCCCTAAGTACTTTTGTCATGAATTATTCATATTTTCAGTATGTGTTTAGGTCACTGTTGTTTTCAAAGATATCTGTTGTAGATAGACCAATCTCCCCAATTACCTCAAAACAAATACATAGTACAAATAAGGACTTGTGGCATGAACAACACTGAAGAAGGTGAACCTGAGGAATGCTGTGGGATCCAATGGCAGGTGCTGATGGACTGTGCGAAATAGCTGGTTCCAAAATCTTCAATCCATTAGCCACCTATCACAGTCCATCATCCCACCCTGTCTGAAGTCCTCAACAATAGCCCACTGCCAAAAAAGACCACCATCAGCAGCTTATTGCAATTAAGCACTTAAAAAAAGTGGAGTGATATCATTTCAGCAGTCTTTTGGCATAGACGGTCACCTAGGGCACAACCTGCTGGAGGGGTGCCCTTTCCTTGTACTCTGTATTGAAAATAAAAGTTCTGCAGTTTTGGAGAGGAGTGGGGCGAGCCAACTTAGAACATCTCAACGGTGCTGCAGTGGTTCTTATCAACGTTTGGCGAAACATCTTCAAGAAAACTCAGACAAATCCAGTTGCTTTTATTTTGGCTTGGTTTTTAGTTATTTGTGAGATACGAATTTGCTTTTAAATCCTGTTAGACAACTTTGCAAAAATGAGTAAGAATAAGGGATGACATAGACTGTGTGGCACATCAAGAGAATATGCATTTGTCACAACACACAAGTAGAATCCAGAGTTGACCACCTGCTGCACCTGACCCAGCAACAGAAAAAACATATGACATTTTTCAAGGACAAAAAATAGATCCAGAATTAATTACAGCTCACAATGAAGCTGCATTTCTGAAACCACCAGAACTTTTTATTCATTGAAGAAAATAAAGGGACACTGAGCTGTATTTCTTCTGGTTATTCTTCTTTGAACTTACTACGTACTTTGAGAAGAGATTTTAGATGTATTCCACTCACTGATTTTAATCTGGTTCGTGGGTGTTTATGTATCAATGTGTTGCATCAGAATAGATAACAGTCAGCCGGCACACTCAAGACGCAGGAACTTGATTTAATAAAACATGTAGGTGAAGGGTGGGAATATCATAGATATAAGTGAGATAGGCAACAAAAATAAAACTGACTTAACTTGATTGACTTGACTGACTTGATCTGACTGGTTGGTAGATTTATTGTCAAAAGTGTCTTTCAACACTTGTACCACAGTTTACTTGTGCATTTACATATATTAATTAAACAACCAATATTTAGCTAAAGGAACCAAATCATACAAGCCCTCAGTATTATCTGGAGACAAGGGGCCATTCAGAGGGAACTGACAATTTCTCTGCTGCTGACATAAAAACACTCAACCAAACAGCATTGAAAACACCTTAGGAATTACTCAGCTAGGAGGATATTTAATGCTTGCTGATTTCAGCTGATTTGAGTTTGAAGACAAGGTGCCAACTTAGTAGCAGAAACATTGGAATGGGATGTTAAAAATTGTTTTATTAAAAATAATGCACGGATGCCACAGAACAAACAGCAAAAACACTGCAACATCCTGAATGAAACTTTGTCACTTTGATATGTCAGAGGAGTCACATTAACAAGAGTGAAACAAGATCAAAAATCATATCAGTGGATGTTTTAATGAGTTATCTGTCCCACAAACAACAAATTTACTTGCCAACCAAAGGGCACACAAAAATGGTTTTCCTGTTGTAAATCTGAGTTTGTAATATACAAGGGAAATTCAAAGAAGGTGACCAGTTCTCACAATAAATCGAATGTTCCTCCGCTTTTCTTTCAGGATTGTAGTAACTTCGCGTACCCAGACTCGGCTGTCATCAGAATTAGGGGTTGCATGAGCCCAGAGTTTTATTTAAAGTCAACTGTTATGTGGTGCCAACTAGTCGCTGATGTCTTCAATAATAAAACCAAAGTAGATGCTTTTCAACAAAGAAATCTAGATTCTTGGCCTGAATACATATGCTACATACTGTGCACTGCAGATATGTATGGCCTGTATAAAAAATAGCTTGTAACTCAGTCAGGTTGCTTTCTCTGTGTACTGCAGCTAATGCTCTTATAACTTTCACCAGCAAATTGTTAATGTGCAGCCTTCTTCTCTCTGTTACCACAGGATATTTGGTGAAGTTGTAAACTTACTGCTGTCCTGAAGGTTTTGAACCATTATTCTGTTAGCGTTAGCTGACTTTTCAGATGAGTGTGCCTTGCAGTAGTACTTTACTTAGTTATGACAAAACTTTCAGGATTGACTTACATATTCTGCATGTCACGGTAGAATGGGCTTCATTTTTAGTGAAGTATTTCCACACACTTGATGAACCACTGCTCGTGTTCTGCAATGGCTCACTGGGTTCCTCACTTGTCTGCTGTTATTATCTCCTGGTCGGTGACTAGTCAACATGGCACAGCAGTGAAATTGGCAAACCAACTAGAATATGATGGGACTTATGAGTCTGCAGCACACCATTTGTATTTCATTACGGAACTTGTTTCAGCTAATACATTGGTAAATAATACCCCAGGACGCAATTGGATATTCCTATCCAATCAGAGCCATTTTGTTTTGAACAAAATGAGCCCAAAAGCGTGACATGTATAACTACATCTTTGTAACTCTTCTGTCTCTCCCTAAATAAAACTTTGATTGTCCCTGCACATAAGGACTAGGCTGATCTACCAGAAATTAAGATTAGTCTTCCTAAAAGGACCAGTCTTCACACATATTGTGAAATCCTTATAAGGAAATGGTGAAAGGGTGTAGTCTAAATCAGAGAAACATTTCAGAAGAGGGAAAGTTAGTCTGACTGACTCTAATATGCTGAACTTCAAGAAGAAGAGAGAAAGAGATGAAGACCATAAAACAGTTCAATAAAGACAAATAGAAATAAAATAGATTCTGATAACCAGTCAAGGGCTAGTAGCCACTGTTGGAAGGTTCTCTAACACTGGCAAGACCTCTTAAAATCCTGAGGAGGTTGCTTTGTTTATGCTTGATACAACAGAAGGGTAACATTGTGCTATATTTCAAGACATTTTGTTGTTGGTGTGTTAGCTGTAGTATTGCTGTCTGGAACTGGGGTACTGGTTCTGTGAAATTGCCTGGTGCACTCTGGATGTTTGTTTTGTAAGAGCGACTGCAGCAGAAGTTTGTTAACCACGTGAATCAAGGGTAACTCAACTAATTTCCTGAAGAGGTTTCCCCACTCATACAAGTGGCCATTATCGGTGACCCATTATTGACCTGTCATTGACGAAAGATTTCAGGATTTGGCTAATAACAGGCTGTCAATACTCATAGTTCTTATTTAAATCCCAACTTCTCATCAATTTTCATAACTTAAGAAGCTACTTGAAGGGCAAAACTTCACCAAGAAACTCTCTAGTTCAGCTTGATTTTTATACCATGACATGGTTGACTGAGAGTCTTCACAGACTTGATATTCTTGGGGTCAACTGACAGTAATACCTGGGAAGTTAGTGCTTCTGGATTCCACTGTCACATTGTGCATGCAAACATATTAATGGTTATTTGATCTTACAAAGTTGACAAATCATAAGACTTCACCAGTTGAGAGTCCTAACAAATCGATAACCATGCTTCCATAAGTCTATCCAATGGGTGAACCTGAACCTAGAACTCTGGGACATTTTGAGGAGCACAGGACAGCAACAACACATTTTATTGGCATGTCTCTTGAAAGTCCTGCTTGTCTTTGGATTTTGTCCATTTCAGCAAAGTACACAAGCTAGGATATGTTCCCATTCAGACCGTGTTATTTTCTCCAGTTACATATAAATGGCTTTTCACATCCTCTTTTACATGATATCCCAGTCCCTAACTGACTGACTGGTTTTGTTGGCAGTATTGTGTGACCAGGTTTAAATGGCACAAGTAAAATTTGCAACAACAAATAACAAACAAATGTAGAAAAAAATAGAAAATAACTGAAAATATTTTTTAAGAATCCGGGTTAACTTCGCAGGTAGCCTGTTGCTCTCCAACAATTTTTTCAAGTGTTTGTCTCTCTGGCTCCCAGTCTTCAAGGTCGACATTGTTCAGTTCAGGCACTCCTTGAGTTAGTCCCAGAGAACTAACTGACCCAGCCAAAGACCCAAGGCCTTCATAGGCATATGTTTGAAGAGAGTCATAAGGTGGGCCCCGAGTGTCAGAGTCTGCTTTGGCCACCTTCTGCTGTATGATCTGCTGAAATATGTCATGACCATCTAGAAGGAGTGAAGGGGCTGACTGGCTGATGTTTCGAGGTACATAGTCAATGACAAACCAGGCAGGTTCGGACTCTGGACTATAGTTCCTATAATCCACCTCCCTAGTTTTTCTTTTCACCACCACAATCCCCTCCATGTCATCCTCAATCTCGTCATCCTCACTGTATGAGCTTGGTCCATGACTGATGTAGGTGTGTAACTTCCTGCAAGGCTTGGAGCCTTTGGGATTTCTAAGTGCAGCAATGTCAAATGCCTCAGTGTCCTCCTCCCCACCTCCCTCGTCATCATAGGTTACCACATTTTCTCTGATGTCCTCCTCAGCAAGAATCAAGGGCTCTTTGCTTGCTTTCTTATTTCGTAGCTGGGAGAACAGTGTCACTATCGCTGAAGGGAAATGATCAATGGAAGTAAGAGAAACAAAGTAATGACAAAGGGAGATAAAGACACATACAATGAATGAGAGAAAATACATCATCTACAATACTTTTTATCCAAAGGAAAATCATTAAATCAGATACGGTTCTTTGAAAAATAGGTTCACAGGATTTCATCATATTTCCTAATGCTTAATATAGCATGAGACATGTTTATTTTGTTCTGTCTGTACCAGTTTGAGACAAAGTAAGAGCAAACGGTTTACTGGGTGAGGACTGTGTCTTGGCGTATGTTAGTATATATAGTATAAATTAATGGTTTATCAATTCAACACACAAACTGGAGAATTCTATATGTGATTTAGTTAATGGCCCTCATACTGCCTATGTATGCAAGTAAGCATGTGGGGAAATATAAGCATCATATACTTACCTAATAATATAACAATACATAGGAGTATGGCCACAAAGGCCCCAGTGCTGAGCCCAGCTGAGGAAAAGAAGGCCTGTGCCTGGCAGATGTTGCTGTTGCGCCCTCTGGTGTTTCTTTGACACACACATACTCTGAGGGAGAGTGTAACCGTGCTGCTGAGAGGGGGCTCCCCACCGTCAGTCACCACCACTACTAGGCTGAAGAACTCCTGATGTTTGTCCTGAATGAAGCCTTCATGCAAACGAGATACAATACTGGCCGTACTGTCTGGAGATAGGAAGCAAAAAGGATGGGGTGGAAGTTAAAGGAAAAGTGTTGGTTGGGTAAAGGAAGAAAGATAAATCAATTGAGAGGAGGAGTTAATGACTGAAAGCTGTCAAAGATGGAAAAGTGAAGCTGCGCTGGATAAATAGTTTGCAAAATTTTTGAAATAGTAGTGCAGCCTGTTTTTAATCACACAATGACAGATATATATATTCATATATACAGCATATGCAGATGACAACCTGCTACACTTAACAGACCCATCAACTGTCCTTCTCAAAAGTCTGTGATTACATCATAAATTGGTCTAAATCTAAAATCTTCCCAGAGTGTAAGGAGGGCTGGTATGTTGTGGGTGGAAAGCGCTTCTTAACAATACCTAGAGGTAAGGAAGAAGTGTGGAAGAAGACCTCACACAGTGGAACAATCTGCCCATCTAACTAATTGTAAGAATAGTAGCAGTAAAATGCTATACTACCCAAAAGAAAATGCCTTTTTGCCATGACCCCAGTCCATCCTACATCCTAATGATTTAAGACTTTAGATTTCTTCACAACTAAATTTTTACTGGAAACATTTAAAAAAAATAAAATAAAATAAAATGTGAATTACACTTTCCACTTAGCAGAAACCAAGTGACCATGGAGGCCTGGCTGTCCCAAAGTCAGATTTTACCACCTAGCAATTAATCTTCAATACATATCTAAATGGTCTAAACATACACTAAAATCACAGCAGCCATATATGGACACAGAACAGTACGACTGCCAAGAAATATTAACATCAAACCTCCCTTTCCTTACACAGTCAAGGCATATCTGTTTCAAAACCTCATCCATAGCAGTGTCTCTGACAGCGTGGTGGAAATCTCACCAAATTATGAGACACCCTACATACCTAAATAAACGTAGCCTAATTCAGCTCGCCTGGACTTTGACATTAGAAACAAACCATTCACCATGGTCCTTCACTCAGGTCAAAAATAAGGTCTATTTGATTATGGCTCACTCTTGCCCTATGATATATTAAAACTGAGGTAAGACAACACAGGTAAAAATTTCACGAAACACACATAACTGAAATGCCTCCATTCCAAGGGGGGTATGTGATTACCATCTTACCTCCATTGTCCTTCACAGTAAAATTTGTGTTAGCTTGATAATCATCAGGTACATAGAAGGAGAACTTTCCATTTGCAAAGTTGTCCAGATCTGCTGCCTGGATGGTTTGAATTACCTGGTAAATAAAACAAACAAACACAAATGTTGAGGAGAAAAGGCAACAGATTAAGGGGATGATTGGGAATTTAGTATTAGATTGTAAAGACAGAGGCTGGCATAAAGTATGTTTTAATTGTTCACATTCAGCACGCACAGCCTGAGATGACCTAATTCAGTGACCTCTCACACTCTGTGCAAAACGCATGGTCATGGTACATAGCTCAGTATGATAAACCTCCTTATGATGACCCTGTAGCCTATAGCCTTGTCGTTGAACATCATTTTGTGAAAATGCCGACATCACATTTTACTAATTGTCTTGTTATTTCCTCTAATTCTTCTTTTCTTTGGTTTTATTATTTTTAGAACCTTGTGTAAAGGCTATGAACTGTTATATCTAGTGTCATTAAGACTGAATGTCTATCAATATGTGAAAAGATCATTTATGTTTAAATTATAAAAAGTAAGTCAATTTTACATAGAGTTAAAGGGAGGGGTGTTCACTTGCAGTTTTATATCAATATCCAAGTCCTTCTGTGCTGTCACCATAGTTTTTGTTCAGTAGTTCTCGGGGTAAGTTTCATAGTGCCACCACTAGGGGGCAGTGGTCTCTTTAAGAGACACAGTGGTCGGCTACAGGCAGCCATGTGAGAGATCTGCGGGAGGCACATTACTGAGAGAACATGCTGTCTGTTTACACCAGGAAATAACTGTCTACATCTAATGCTATAAGAAGCATCGTTGTGTTAACTGTAGTTCGTTATTTATCATCACATAAGGTTGTTTGTGAAGTTGCTGGTAACAGTCCTTAGTTGTTTTTTAAGCTAGTTGCTACCAAGCTAGTCTCTGTTTGATTTCGTTTGGTATATGCTGCGTGTCAGTAGGAGTTTATGTTAAGTTACGATTTAAAAACTATAAATACACAATTCATATATAGACATTGGCAATTAAAAAGATAAAAGTGAGTGATTTAATTGATGATAAAAACATGTTTACAGCGCATGGGGGAAAGATGTGCAGTGGGCAGTTTGTCTGATTATGACATGTTTGTGTTTTCTCAGTTTCACCCTTTTTCGACTCAGTAAACCTGTGGATAAATTCATGACCGTCTCCAGAGTTTTGATGAGAAGAAGGCGTTTAACTTGAAGCCAAAATATATTCAGCACATATATTGAGGGCGACACAGTGAAACAACGTCTTCAACGCAGAAGATAACACAGTATACGCTGGATACAGACAATGTCAAGCAAAGAAGGCACACTCTGTACTAAATCCTCCGCATCATGTTCTTCAAAAAGATCAAAGGCTTCTTCCACCGGGGCCGCTGCTACCATGGCTCGGGCGAAAGCAGAGGCAGCCAAGGCCCGCCTGAGTTTCGCAAAGAAAGGAATGGCCCTAAAAGTAGAAAAAGCACATTTAGAAGCAACAATGGATATGTTATCATTTGAGCAAGAAACTGCTGCAGCTGTGGCCGAAGCAGAAGTCTTAGAGGCAGCTGTGGACTGCAGCGACCGAAGCAGCGCAAAATCTCGTCTCGGCCTACTATATGCAGCTCCCCTCGACCCTACAGAGCGGACCAAAGAATATGTTGCTGAACAGGCCAAAGAGCAAAATAAAATACAGTTTGCACCACCACCGCTTCAACCTTCTTCAGATGAGGTCAGACAGTCACACACAGAGCCAGCCTTAGCACTCCCTATCCAAACCCCCACCTTCAAAGAAGAGCATAGCCAAGTGGACATTAACGCTTTCTCTACAACGCCAAACCATATGGTAACAGCTTAGCAGCCACAGCACACTCCAAATGAGCATCTCTACTCAACAAACAGGCAAGATTTTCATCGTTCAAGTGACCCAAGGTACACAAAACGCAGTCCTCCCTTTTCGACCATGCCTAGCCATGCATCTCTGTACCCCCACCACGACCAACCTATCGTGACAGATCTGGTCAGATATTTCGCTCGGCGCGAGCTCGTCACCACAGGCTTGACCCAATTCAATGAACAACCACAAAGCTACAGAGCTTGGAAACGGTCCTTTAAGAATGCTCTTGGAGGCCTGGATTTGACAGCAAGCGAAGAAACGGATCTGTTAGTCAAGTGGCTGGGAAAAGAGTCAGCTGAGCATGCTAAACGGATCAGAGCCGTCCATGTGAACCTTCCAGGTAGAGGACTCGCAGTGATATGGGATAGATTGGATGCATGTTATGGAGCCCCGGAAGTGATTGAGGATGCACTTTTCCAACGCATCGAAAGATTTCCAAAAATCTCGAATAGAGAGTATGCAAGACTCCACGAGTTAAGCGATCTCCTTATGGAACTAGAGGCAGCAAAGGCAGACGGAGACCTCCCAGGCCTCCATTATCTGGACACAGCACGAGGAATTAATCCTCTAGTCCAAAAGTTGCCCTTTAGCCTACAAGAGAAGTGGCTCTCCCTCGGATCCAGCTACAAACTAAGGCACAATATCTCCTTCCCTCCCTTTGAAGTTTTTGTTGACTTCATTAGAGAGCAAGCTACAATAAGAAATGATCCAAGCTTTAGGTTTACCACACAAGCCGACGCTACTCCAAAAGCAGACAAGACTCCTTGGAGACCAACTAGACAGAAGGAAATCTCAGTCCACAAAACTGATGTACATCACAAAGCTCATCTTGCTATAGACAAATATGAGATAAGAACTGACAATTCTGAAAGACTGTGCCCCATCCATAAAAAGCCTCATCTACTCCAGAAGTGCCGGGCTTTCCGTGAGAAACCGTTAGAGGAACGGAAAGCATTCCTGAAGGAAAACAGGATTTGCTATAAATGTTGTACATCTACACAACACATAGCCAAGTATTGTGAGTCAAAAGCAACATGCCATGAGTGTGGTAGTGAGAATCACATCTCTGCTCTCCACCCTGGACCAGCACCGTGGACCAAAGAGCCATGCCCCTCTGCAGAGCATGGCGGGGAGCAAGACTCTCCCCCAGCTTCAGAAGTCACGACCTGCTGCACAGAAGTCTGTGGTCAAAATCAGAGCGACAGATCATGCTCGAAGATCTGTCTCGTCACGGTCTATCCTGCTGGCCATCGAGATAGAGCTATGAAGGTCTACGCTATCATCGATGAGCACAGCAATAAATCCCTAGCTCGTTCTGAGTTCTTCGACACTTTCAATGTTCAAGGTCCTACTTTTCCATACTCTCTCCGGACCTGTTCTGGAGTAACAGAGAAAACAGGAAGAAGAGCTCTGGGTTATCAAATCTAAAGCATGGACAGAAAAGTCAGTCTCCCTTTACCAAGTCTCTTAGAATGCAACGACATCCCTGACAACAGATCTGAGATTCCAACACCCAGTGCTGCATTCAATCACCCTCACCTGAAATCAGTGGCTCACCTCATTCCAGAGCTTGACCCAAATGCTCCTATCATGCTTCTCCTCGGCAGAGACATCATTTCAGTCCACAAGGTGCGAAAGCAGTTGAACGGCCCTCGTGATGCTCCCTATGCCCAAAAACTCGACCTGGGATGGGTGATAGTTGGCAACGTGTGCTTGGGAGGCGTTCACAAGCCCACCACAGTGAACACATACTACACCAGAACAACAGGAGGGGAACACGTCTCCATCTTTGAGCCCTGCCTAAACATGTTCCACGTGAAAGAAAGATACAGCTATTTCCAATGTCCTAATCATCATTTGTGTTTTACAGAGAAACCTACCCACAATGAAAGAGCTGAGCAGCTAGGGTCCACAGTGTTTCAGCAGACCAAGGATGACAACAAAATGGCTCCATCCATCGACGACATCTCATTCATGCAAATAATGGAACAAGGATTAAAGAAAGAGAGCAACAGCTGGATAGCTCCGCTGCCGTTCAAGTCCCCAAGGCGTCGCCTGCCAGACAACAAGGCCCAGGCTCTGAATCGGCTTTCATCGCTGAGACGAAGTCTCGAGAGGAAACCAGTGATGAAGGAGCACTTTTTCGCCTTTATGGAAAAGGTTTTCCAGAACAATCATGCTGAAGTGGCGCCCCCACTCAAGGAAAATGAGGAGCGATGGTACTTGCCTTCATTTGGCGTGTATATCCTAGGAAACCTGGCAACATTCGTGTAGTGTTCGACTCCAGCGCTCAGCACAGCGGAGTGTCACTTAACGACGTACTTTTAACCGGACCTGACCTCAACAATACCCTTCTTGGGGTGCTCATCAGATTTCGCATGGATGCAGTGGCCATAACAGCAGACATCCAACAGATGTACCATTGTTTCCTAGTGAGAGAAGAGGACCGCAACTTTCTGAGATTTTTGTGGTTTCGGGACAATGACCCAAACAAAGACATCATCGAATACCGCATGAGGGTCCATGTCTTTGGAAACTGTCCTTCTCCAGCAGTGGCAATCTACTGTCTAAGGCAGTCTGTACGAGATGCAGACCTCGATGTCAAGCAGTTTGTAAACCACAACTTCTATGTTGATGAGGGCCTAAAGAGTCTCCCTACAGTCGCGGCCGCAGCAAACCTATTTAAAAGGACGCAGGAAGTTCTGTCAGACTCTAACTTAAGACTACACAAAATCGCATCAAACAAAAGAGAAGTGATGGAAGCTTTTCCATCTGAGGATCATGCCAATGACTTCAAAAACCTAGACCTTGGCTCTGATGCACTTCCTATGCAGCGTAGCCTTGGTCTCAACTGGGACCTCATGTCAGACACCTTCACCTTCAAAGCAGCCGATGAGGACAAGCCCTTCACTCGTCGAGGCGTCTTGTCTACCGTGAACAGCATCTACAACCCTCTGGGATTCATCGCCCCAGTCACTGTTCAAGGCAAGGCAATTCTGCGAGAGCTTACACAAGACAGTGGTGACTGGGACTCACCTCTCCCTCAAGGAATGGAAGAGATGTGGGATATTCGGCGGTCCTCACTGAAAGATTTAACCAGTCTCCAGATCCCAAGGCCCTACACAGAAATCTCCCCCACAGAGGTATCATGCAGAGAGCTAATTGTGTTTTGTGATGCTTCCACAAAAGCAATCGCGGCAGTGGCTTATCTTAAACTGACAGATACTAATGGTAGCGTCCATGTGGGCTTTGTCATGGGCAAGGCCAAGCTCACTCCTCTTCCCGAACATACAGTTCCACGACTTGAACTTTGTGCTGCGGTGTTTGAAGCTTATCGCTTCAGAGATCGACATGAAGTTGGATGATACTACCGTTTACAGTGATAGGTGGTATTGGGCTACATCAGTAATGACACCAGACGTTTTTATGTTTACATCAGCAACCGAGTGCAGCGGATAAGGAACTACTCTAATCCGGAACAGTGGAAATATGTACCCACAGATGTAAATCCTGCAGATATTGCCACATGGTCTGTCACTGCTGCACGTCTGTCAGGCACAAGCTGGCTTCAAGGCCCAACGTTTCTGAAGCATCCTCAGCAGGCCAAATCTGAGGAAGGCACCTTTGAGTTGGTGAATCCCTCTCTCGATGCAGAAATTCGCCCTCAGGTCTCTACATTGAAGACAACCATGTTGAGCAAACAACTGGGAGCTCAATGCTTTTCCAAGTTCTCCAGCTGGAACTCACTGATCCACGCTATTGCTCGCCTAACTCACATTGCCCGTTCGTTCAGGATGAATCTGGCAATCAAAGACAGTGGCTGTAAACGCTGGCATCATTGCCTCACAGCAATCTCAGTTCAGGAACTCTCACAGGCCAGGAAAACCATCATCCATGCAGTTCAAGAAGAGGCATATGCTCAAGAGTATGCCTGTGTAACAAAAGGGGAAAAGCTTCCTAAGGACAGTCCTCTGAAAACACTGGACCCTTTTATCAATGTGGATGGTCTTTTGAGAGTTGGAGGTCGCGTCAGAGAAGCAGAGCTCCAGCCAGGAGAGAAAAACCCTCTATCATTCCTGGGAAGCATCATATAGCAACACTTTTGGTAAGATATTACCACCAGAAAACGCAACACCAGGGACGACTGTTCACCGAAAGTGCTTTACGTGCTGCAGGTCTGTGGATAGTTGGCGGAAAAAGGAGAGTGAGCAGCGTCATCTATCAGTGTGTCACATGTCGCAAACTTCGCGGCACACCTCAGACACAGAAGATGGCAGATCTTCCTGCAGATCGCCTTTCAACCGAACCTCCTTTCACAAATGTCGGCCTTGATGTTTTCGGCCCATGGTCGGTGTCTTCATGTCGGACTCGAGGTGGCCTTGCTCAAAGTAAACGGTGGGCAGTGTTATTTACTTGTATGAGCGTAAGAGCTGTGCACATTGAGGTCATCGAGTCCCTAGATACATCAAGCTTCATTAACGCTCTGAGGCGTTTCCTCGCCATCAGGGGCCCAGTAAAACACATCCGCTCTGATAGAGGAACCAACTTTGTCAGTGCATGCAAGGAGCTCAAGATTCCTTCCAACATCAACAATAGTTCCATGGAAAGGTTTCTGTTGGACCAAGGCTGCACATGGATGTTCAATCCTCCCCATGCTTCTCACAAGGGTGGTTCGTGGGAGAGAATGATTGGTGTAGCAAGGAAGATCTTGGATTCTATGTTCCTGCAGCTTGGAACATCAAAGCTGACCCACGAAGCGCTCTCCACACTGATGGCGGAAGTGGCCGCTATCATCAATGCCAGACCTCTTATACCTGTGTCCACTGATCCAGATGATCCACTCATACTCACACCAGCAACTCTCCTCACTCAAAAAGTGAGCCTCAATTCTGCACCAGTTTGTGACCAGGTCAAAGATCTCCATAAGAATCAGTGGCGCCAAGTCCAACATCTGGCTCAAACCTTTTGGAACAAATGGAAGAAGCAATATCTTTCGTCACTCCAGCCACGAAGGAAGTGGCAGTCTTCCCAGCCTGACCTTCAGCGTGGAAGCATCGTGCTTCTCAAGGACGACCAACTAAAGAGGAATGAATGGCCTCTGGGACTTATCACTCAAGTCTTCCCTAGCAAAGATAGCAGGGTACGCAAGGTGGAGATCAAAGTCTCCAGGAAAGATGGAATTAAGACGTTATTGAGGCCTATCACCGAGATAGTCCTGCTCTTAGCTCCTGAGACTAAGCCATAGTGAATGCCAAGGACTGTTAAGTAGTGGCGGTTTATTCCCGCCAGGCGGGGAGTGTGCTGTCACCATAGTTTTTGTTCAGTAGTTCTCGGGGTAAGTTTCATAGTGCCACCACTAGGGGGCAGTGGTCTCTTTAAGAGACACAGTGGTCGGCTACAGGCAGCCATGTGAGAGATCTGCGGGAGGCACATTACTGAGAGAACATGCTGTCTGTTTACACCAGGAAATAACTGTCTACATCTAATGCTATACGAAGCATCGTTGGTATGTATTGTTGTCGTATATTCTTGTGTTAACTGTAGTTCGTTATTTATCATCACATAAGGTTGTTTGTGAAGTTGCTGGTAACAGTCCTTAGTTGTTTTTTAAGCTAGTTGCTACCAAGCTAGTCTCTGTTTGATTTCGTTTGGTATATGCTGCGTGTCAGTAGGAGTTTATGTTAAGTTACGATTTAAAAACTATAAATACACAATTCATATATAGACATTGGCAATTAAAAAGATAAAAGTGAGTGATTTAATTGATGATAAAAACATGTTTACAGCGCATGGGGGAAAGATGTGCAGTGGGCAGTTTGTCTGATTATGACATGTTTGTGTTTTCTCAGTTTCACCCTTTTTCGACTCAATAAACCTGTGGATAAATTCATGACCGTCTCCAGAGTTTTGATGAGAAGAAGGCGTTTAACTTGAAGCCAAAATATATTCAGCACATATATTGAGGGTGACACACCTTCTGAAAATGTATGGTTGGATATGTTATATCGTTCTATGGTTGTATCTTATATTCTCTATATTTCTAATTTTTATTAAACTGATTTTTGTTTCTCATACCCTCTTACGCCACTCCAAGCCTGTATACAGTAAGTGATAGCATAAAACCCGAGCCAAAAAATGCATTATAATATTCGTGAATCATATTAGTGTCCAGATATCTATAATCTGTTACAATTAAACCAATCTGTTTCGGTTAAGGCTACAATTTACATAATGTTTCTTCAGAGTAAATAAAGTGTTTTCAGTGTATTTTCTGAGCCTTGGGGCTTATCTGACACAGTTCTCCATGCACTTAACACAGCAAACAAGAAATGAGTATTAAATACACTGGATGCCCGACAACCTAAACAGGCTGTCTGGCAATCAATTATGCATGCTGCAGTATGCAGCTGAGGACGTAAATGCAACAGAAAATACATTTGTCACAACAGATGTTCTATGTATGAACATTTTTCTTGCCGTCAAATTCATGCAAAAAACGCATTGACTGTCTTACCATGTGTTGACTGTTGCCTGAAGCTAAGTGATTACATATAGTATTCAATAACACCCACAATACACACATGAGCCGCTTGAGTTTAAACTAACGTAAAACACCAGAGAGGCTGGTGGACAGATAATGAGAGAAACCAATGCGTACTCTGTAATAAGGCCAAGGAAATGTTTGTGACGTCTTATCTGTGTGTGAAGGTGCACTAAAGGACAGTAGTTATAGTGCTACAGGTCTGTGCCTTTCTTGAAAAAGTGATTTAGCATGCATGGCTCTGAATTGGCCTTGCTGTGAAGCAGAGAGGCTGGCAGTGAGGCAGTTGTGGAAGTAAAACAGGCCCGTGTTTGGGTTTAATGTGATCGTCTCTGCTGCTATCTACCCCAGCAGCGGAAGCTCTTCAGACTGAATAATTTATGGGTTCAAGAAGCTGCAAAGTCTGCAGCTCAGCTGATAAATCCCCCAATGATAGTGTCAGACACACCAGGAAAAAGCTACACCTCAACATGAGTGTTTGTGTGTGTCAGCATGACGTTTTTAAGTGTGTGTGAGAGAGATAAATGGAGGGAGGAAAATGTGTCTTTATGAACGTGTATACATTTGTGCTTGAGAGATAAACACAAGGTCATGTTCATACATTTCAATTGGACATGCTTTAGACACTGAGAGCCTTAAGGATGTCGTTTTGTCTTACATGGGTTGCATTATTGATTTCTATGTTTTCAGTGAAGTAAAATAATATGTTTCAAAGTTAAAATTTTGTAACTGTTAACATGTGGTAGGATTTTATATGTTTGGCATGATCATGAGCCAACATTCAGATATTTTTGGGTTAGAGCATTATTGCCCTACCTGTCCATGTTTGGTGCTCTCACATACTGTGATGGCAGTGTTGGCCCCAAAGATAGATGGGATATTGTCATTGACATCCAGGACCTGGATTGTGACTGGAACATGACTCACCATACGTGGGTTATCTGGAAATGAACACAAAAGACAGATGGTTATTGCTGAAATGCCTTTCTGTTTCCTAGGAAAAGCTGTTTGGTTTTCTTCTTACTGCCAACAAGTGACTCTCAGTTTTACTGGAAACTATTTTATATTATTTCTTCTAATATCATCAAAGACTGCTGTAGAGACAGACACCTCTGGAGGCACTGACAAATATTGATTACCACCTATTTCACATGTGCCACTGTAATGGCTGCAGCACAGCATGTTGTGTGTCCTTGCAAGCTTTTGTGAAAAACTGAAGCGATCATGGAAGACAGACATTATGTTGTCAGTGTAAAATACGTAACAGATAGGCAATGCTGACATTTTCAAATAGTCTCTAATTGCATTTAATGAGTGTAGATGCTTATAGTTAGTGACTGTAGCACTAAACAGAAACATGCAACAGCAGCTGCTACCATCAGTTCTTTTTCTCTAAATGCAGAAAAAGAAAAATCCACCCTCTTAATTATACAAATTAGCTCTAGCACCACTTCCATTCTAAGACCTACAAAATCTTTAAGAAGATCAAAAAGAGGAACTTCAATATTTTTGTTTTACCAAACATGTACACATACAGTATACAGTGTACTTTTGATGATCAATTAATTTATAGTTTCTTGCTCCAGACCTTCTGTGTACAGTTGCAAGCATCTTCCTTTGAGGATCAATAAAGTCTGTTCAAGTCTAACAGAAAGTAAGATGTAAATTCACATTCACTTTCCATCCAGTTTCTACCGTATCTATAAAGAAGATTCAAAGTAATAACTGCCGCACGAGGGTCTTCTACAGTGTTGAACACTAATGAATGACTGAATGCTTCTGTAAATAAGACATTCTATTCTTAGTACATCTGCATGGCTGGTGGGTACATTTCAAATTAAATCTACAGTACAAAGTATGCAAAAACTGTAGGGTTGAATACTTTCGCGATTAACTTGCAAATTATCAACCCCAGTGCTACTGTTCTACTGCTGTGCATAAAGTAAAATGTTATGAATCAGATGGAGTCTGTAAGTAGTTTCCCTTAGATTTGGAAACGCTGAACTGGTAAATGGCAACCCATCTGTTTGTGATCACCATGGAATCATTGTGGAACCACGCTCAGTAAAAACAACAATATTCTTTATGTTGCTATTTAGTTGTTACTGATGGAATTACCACTTGACTTTAACAACAACAACAAAAAAATTGCTCAGCACAATGTGACAATGACAGCTTCCACCGTTGATTACAACTTTGCTTAAACACTACGCATAAGACATTGAAACATTTACAAACATGTGTGCTCAGTATTCCTGGTATATAAAATATAATTCACTGCACTGTTGAGTTGTAGTTCACTGTTCTACAAGCTACTTTACTAAGGAGGAATAAATAAATGTAATACATATTTTAATACTTTAATGTATTAGCTTATTAACCAAATCATTTGATTGCAATAAAAAACATACAAAAAACATACCCTACTGATTATTTTGGTCTTTTTCTGTGAATCAAGGCCCTGAAACCACATCTTATTCATTTACACATACGTCTTATTCACATAAGTAAGTAAATTGTTCCTACGGTCCAGTTGTGGTTCACACTTAATATTATGGGGTTCTTACAGCAGAGAATAGAGAGTAATATCTGCAAGAGGAGCATCCACATTTAGACTGGAACAACATAACAGCATACCCTTGGTTTGTTCTTAGATAAGGGAGCAGTTTAAGAGTGCTTTGGACGATGCTTCAGTATGCATCAAGTCCAGCTTGGATTTTATGCTGTGTAATACTAAATAACTTCACAGGAATTCATTCCCTTGATAGCATTCACATTTAATTGATTGCGATTATTAAATATCAAATCCGCCCACATTTATTTCTTTGAGACTTGTAAAAAAGCGGATGAGGCATGCTGGAGAGTGTGTAAAATCTTGCTTTAGGGCTGAGATCAAGATGCTCTATGTGTTTATGTGAAATCATAGACTGTATATGAATATGGACAATGCGTCTCCACTTCCTCCCATTGGTCAAACTGATGCTAGAACTCCAGGGACATGGGCCGCATTGAATAAAGATGGACGACAGAACAACTCCTCAAAAGTGGAGCCAAAGTAAGTAGAGCCCTTGCTGGAGCCATCATTGACATGCCATCTATTTAGAGGTTAAACTTTGTTCCCTCTACACATACAGCTTTGTTTGCACTGATGGTGTATTGAGCTTTGCGCTTGTCAATATAAGATATTAAATATAATTTGCTGCACTTCATCCAGTAAAGTGTGTTCTTGCTGCTCTTGAATCTCTTTTTAATTTCTCACTTTTGTTAGATCAACTTCTCCTTTCTGAATATAACTTTTCTTGTCCAATTGTAATGGTGTGGTTTTCACAGGGTATTTAAATCCTAATAGGGTTTTTTTTTCTTTGCCTTTCCTTGTGCTAATTTTAAAGTGTCTGGCATGTCCATCCAATTTACGATCAAACGTGATTCATTTACACAAGGGCTATTATTTTCATCTTCTCGGTTAACAACAGATATTGGAGAAATATAGAACACCACTCCTGCATGAGGCCTGATAGAAGGAGATCATGGACTTATCAGTGGACATCAGTCCATCATCCAGACAGCAGATGAGCTGATAAACCAGCTTCTTTGAGAATTGGGAAGGTTCTTCTTTTCGGGAAACTCAATCAACAACTAGCTAAGTAACTGTTTGTTCAAATAACTAAACAGTATAGTGTTCCATCTAAAACAACAAAACTACAGCTACATATTTAATTGCCTTTGCAATAATGCTGTTTAGGAATAAACTGTCAAAATACTGGCATCTCCTTTTTTTCCTTCCTTTTCACAAAGCGCTTATCCAATAAAACGTCTGACAGCCTGAAGACTGAGCTTTTCTTGTGTGATATTCAGAGGGGGCAGCACCTAGTGGCAAACCGGCTTCACACCACGACTCCTCTTGATAACACATAACATTTACAACAAACTGACAATGCATGCAAAGCAATTATATTAATTAAATAGATAATGTGATTCACTTCCCTTCATCACCCTTGCTTTCAGCCACTGTAAATAGCTGTTTTCACTGCTAAAGCTCGTACTGTGCTTGTACTACAGGCACGACAAAAATACTATGAGACTGTTGTATTTGTCTCTTTCAAAAGACCAAGCTCCAAGAAAGGCTCTAAAAGAATCAATCAAACCTCACATCATTTGAGCATTTTCTTGTAATTTTTAGAACATGGTTGGATTACTTGATTGAAAAACATGATGCCTAACATGATGTATTAGACATCGTGGCACAGAGTTTTATGCTCATGCAGGTCCACAAACAAAACAAAGTCCACAGCCATAACCTATCAAGAACGCTTTCTTGTTAAAACTGAATTGGTTACTGAAAAATACAGTGAGGTCAAAAGTCTGTGAACACAATATTATATTTTCATGTTAACCTGGAATTTATCATCCAGTTATTTACCTATTATAATATAAATGCACTTCAGGATTCAGTATTTCATAGAACTACACCCCTTATAGATTACACAATATTCATAATAATATTTACTCTCTGTGTATAAAAAACTATATATATATATATGTGTGTGTGTGTGTGCGTATAAAAGATAATTGTCTACACATTTGAGACACTATACTTCAAAACTATTACAAAAAATACCTTCTGCTTGTGACTATCAATAAGACAGTAGATCAATGCGCTTGTATCCTATTGTACTGAAAAAGATTTTTTCTTTTAGAAAATCTGGGAGCCTTTTATTGAAACCCTTCCGTCACTGTTTGTGACTGTTAGTGGCGCTACGATTTCTCCTGGACCAACACTAATGACATATCTGTTTGTGTATGCATTTGTATACGTAGATATAATCAAATAAAACGTAAAGAACGAGGGAACCATATATGGGAGGAGTGTGAGGGTGAGATATTATTGGATGGCATTCCCTTAATAATAAATTACTGTTTGATTGTGCCTCAAGTGGCATTCAATAAATAAATGTTTACAAAATAAATAAATGTAAATATCTGAGACATGATTGTGACTCAGAAACTAGGAGTGTATCCACTACTTCAGAGACTTGGACATCACTGATTAAAGTAAAACTGGGCAAACACTGAGACAGTGTGAAACTCATGGGCAGTGTTCACAGATTCGTTGTTAAATTGACATCTTCCACCCACGTCAAAGTGATAACTATTTGTGGATGATTACTAGAAGTGACTGTTTTGTGGTGGTTTTGTTTTGTTAGTTTTTCCTAATTCCTCATGTCATCATCACTTTCAGCCCTGAGTGCTTCTCATTGTTTGAGTAGGTTATGCAACGTAGCCTGAGGAACATTTAGTTTTGTGGACCCACGAGGAAATAACTTTCCTTTTTTTTCATGCAGTTCATAATTCCAGTTTGCATCTAGCACACTGGAATTATAATAGGTTACCACAAAGCAAAGTGTCATGGGAGTAAAAAATACAACAACTAAAAACACCAGAGAATAACTAATTATTATAATTAATTACCATAACATTTTTGCAGTGTGTTTCACTATAGCAATGTTTTTCAGGAACATGGAACAGGAGTGTAAAGTCAGAGTTATTTACTTTTCATCAACACATCTTTCCCACAAAACCAAAGTTAAAGCTAAAATAAAAATGGTATCCATTCTTTCATTGTGAAACCTTGCTCAGAATATTTCTCTACACTGAAATTACTTCAGGATCAAGCTCTTCTGATCCCCCCTCCATTGTGCTGTTGCATATCTCATGATTGCTTGAAGCAGCTGGGGTCCGTAACTTCTATTTGTTTGTTCATTCGTCTGTCACATTCAATATCTCACACACCAGTAATTCATTTGACCACAACTCCGCTATGAGGATTTTAGCATTAAATGATGTGATACTTGGAAACTCTTTACTGTTGTCTAATTGAAATTTGCATCCAGACATTTAATTTCATTATGACCTCTGGAGGGTGTCGTTATGCATGTTGAATTTCTAAACAACCCCTAGGAGCAGCACTGGGCTGTGAGGAGATTTTAGCGCAGTGGATAAACCCACTTCTAACATCCATCATGTTAGAGACATGATTGGATTTTGTTCCTTTCTTACAAATCTGCTAAACAAGTTTATTGTCAGGATTAATCTACAGACAGAAATGTTTTCTTTATTATATGTTAATAATCACATGGTGTGCTATTTACAGTCAGGTCCATATGTCCATACTGCACTGGCTCTGCAAAATTCACAAAAATCATGTCAATGTCTACAAATATATGGACCTGAGTCACACATGTATAATGTATACACAGTTCTACACAGATATCACGTTGAGCTAATAATTTTCTGCAGTGTTATGGATATAGATACATGGATATTGGACATATTCAACATTTTCAACACATTTGTAATGAACAACCACCATTATGTTTGTTGTTTGCAAAACCTATTTGCTTATTTCAAGACGCCTCAACAAGAACATTGGTTCAAGTCATTCTTCCAACTATGTCCTACATTAGCCGTACAGATTTTGCAAATGACATCGTCACCATCATGGTTACTATAGATACAGATTACAACATTAGACTACAGTAACAGTCAAAATTTGACAAACTTTCTCATTCAGTGGTATTTCAGCTGCCACATGCTGAAGACACGGAACCCCCAACTGCTCCCAGTGCATGCCCTCCAGCAAGACCTTTCACCATCTTTATATGTTATCTATAATATATTTGTATTATTTCTACATTGTAGATAGATACTGACATCAAAATTATAATAAAACATCTAATTATTTAGTAACCAAAATATTTTTAAAAAGGAAAAAAATAACTACTTGTTAATAGCTATTCATCTAAGTAAACAGTCCCTCCTTGCATTGTAGCTACAAAAACCATCAAGCCATCAAAATCACAAAACTCAATCACAAAAATGAGCGAAGGATGGCCACGAGTTACTTCTGCTACAGAGAATATATTCATTACAGTTACAAGCCTCGGAAATTAACCACACATCAGATTAGAGCCCAAATTAATGCTTCACAGAGTCCACGTGGCAGACACATCTCAACATCAACTGTCCAAAGGAGACTGTCTGGATCGGCCCTTCATGGTCCAGTTACTGCAAAGAAGCCTTCACAGAGGAAGAAGAAGTGACCTGAGACAAAACCAGCAGAAATCTGCATTTTGGACTGATTACATTTTAGTTCCACATGCCATGTCATCATGAGATGCAGAAAAGGTGAGTGGATGTTTTATACATGTGTGGTTTCCACATACAACAGTGACTACAGCATTCTGCAGTGATATACCGACGTCTCTGGTCTGAGCTTAATGGGATCATGATTAGCTTTCCAATAGGACCTAAACACACCTCCAGGCTATTTAAAGGCTATTTGACCCAGAAGAAGAGTGATGGAGAGCTGTGTCAGATGACCTGGCCTCCACAATCATGGAACTTAAACCCAGCTGAGTGCAGAGTGAGGACAAATGTCTAAGAACACAATATTATATGTTCATGTAAACCTGGAATCCAGTTAAAATATTAAACAAATTTTGGTTTGTTCAATGCATTTTTGTTTGCAGCATAATTCCATATGTGACCATTTATAGTTCTGATGTCTTCAGATCTAAAAGAATACATAATAAAGAAAAAGCATTGAATGAGAAAGTATTTCCAAACCAGTGGCAGTGGTACGTAGGTTGAAAGGCATCGTGCCCTGGCATTCTGGGGGCTAAGTTATGTAGAATTTATTCAGCATTAATTGTCTGCCTGCACAGAGAGCAGCAGCTCACATGGCCTTTGAATTGGGTTGCGGTTGCCTGGTCGCAGTGACAAGCCCAGTGTTTCATAGATGACCTGGAAACTTGGGTAATGTCAGACAAACATGCAAAGGGTCATTCAATTAAAAATGATCGATGATTATAATTTGTGTTTTTAATTTGAGTTCAGGAGAGAAAGTTGACATTCGTTTACGGTCAGTTCAGCAGAAGCCAAATATAATGCAGTGAGTGTTAACTACACAGTAAACTTCAGACTGCAGACCTGCTCTCTTGTTCAATAACTTCATTCTATCTTATATTCCCATGTCATCTCTTCTTGTCTAAATCCTCTCTCCATCTCTCTGCTAGGCTCCTGCAGCTCTTTCCATTAGCGAAGGCTTACAGAGTGTACGTGGGGAGCAGTTGTGCACTGCAAGAGAGGCACTTTCTGATCGGACCTGAGGGGAATGGTAGGGGTGAAGGTCAGACACCACACACATACACACACACAAAAACATTTCTCTGCTTAATTTCACCAGGGAGCTGAACTTTCTTTTATCCATTTTTAACTGCTGACAGGATGACAATGGCCTTTGGTCGTGACTCCATACAAACCACTGCAAAGCAAATAAGTAACTCTGTGCTGGCTTTAATAATAAGAGTGCAGAGGAGATGGGCAGGTGTACACTTAGAAATGCACATAGCTTTTAAATTGATCACATTTAGGTCTGTGGCATCCCAAAGTTAAACGATGGTGTGATGAAGTTAGAAAGGCAGCAAATAAAAAGAAAAAAGTAGTTTCAAATGGGTTTAGGCATTATTTTTTAATAATGTTCAGGTCGTTTTCATTTCACACTGCTGGTAATGTCTGACAACTAAAGCTGAAGTTTTCAGATTGTATCTAATGATTCTGTTGACAGTCTAATTTGGCTTCTGCATGTGCAGCTCAGTTGCGCAGAGGCATTTTACTATGGTACTATATTCAGCTGCTTCAAAGTGTAGTCAACAAAGACTATGAAGTACTAATGAAATTAAATTAGCTATTTAAATTATGAGCCAATGATATATATATATTATTCATTTGGGTTGGCTTTTCTAATCCGCAGAAATAGGAACTTAAGTGTCTTATGTCCTTGTACAGTATGTTTGGATACTGACATTATTTTAACTCCAAAACATTACTGTTACAGTTGCAATGGCTCTATGAATATGGACTTAAAATGTGGACTTCGTGCTCTAAATTGAGGCTATTGAAATCCAAATCCTGTTGCAGCCATTTTTATATTCAGTCCATTATTTTGTCCTACGTTCCCTGGGTCCAAACCCTTTTCAGATGGTTGCTGCATTTCCATTACCCTAAGAATTGCACAAAACCCAAATATCAAAATAAAAAAGAATCGTAATGGAAACGCCTACTTTTCAAAAAACCTCTTAAATATCGCTAAAACACTATACATGAGATGTTTTTTCCGACGTATTGATATTGCAAAAGTTCAATGGAACCACTCATTGGTTATTGGTCATTGGTGTCACTGGATATGATGTAGGGCAGGCATGTCAAACTCAGTTTGGCTCTGGGGCCGGATCCAGACTTTCTGTTCTCAGGTGGGCCGGATCAGCAAAAGAATGTCGACTCCAAATATTTAGCTTTGTTTTTCAGTACTATGCTTTATCATACAGCCTACATTTGTAGCCTACCCTACATATTATAATCATGGATGACAAGGGATCTTTTCTAAGCACAACACATTTATTCAAAACCAATGGGAAAATAATGATTTTTCATGTTTGGCCGTGAATGTGTTAACAACTGGTTTATTTTAACAGTTGAGTGAATGCAGTTTTACACCTGAACCAACTCACCACACTAAACAAACTCAAGTGGGAGCTATAAAAAAAATATTTTCGCCTTAATTGTCATACTGCTTTGAAATAAATGAAAAAAGAAATACAAAAAAAATAAAATAAATAAATAAATAAAAAAGTTATAGCAGTGCATGGGCAATAGGATTAGACTACATCAGATCAAACTACTAGGCTGGGCCTACTGAAGTTAAAGAATATACTGCACAATATTAATTGTCTTTAATATGACATACTTGTCTTTATGATGAGTGGCGCCGAATATTAAACTCTTTGAACACTGCAACTTGCTGATTACATACCAAGCACACTGGTTTTGCATTCATTTCTGTGAATAAATACTTGCTCTGCACTCCGTGTCCACTCTTCTTTTTTTGACAGTGCCATTTTGGGAAGGGTGTGTTGACCGATAACTTGTTTAGTAGTGGTGAATGGTGAAGCAAGATTGCCGGTTTATTTTTACTTGGACACATCACGTTGCGAATGTTTATTTCCTGTGACTAACTCGTGTCAGGGCCGCATGCTTGACGTGAGCGCTTTTACACATTTACTGCCCTCTAGCGGCCGGAGGGAGCATTTGGTTTGTATTTATTTTAAAAAATCACAACTTTTAATAGAAATTAGCTAGAGACTCGCTTCTTTTTTTGACATACTCAGAAATTTATGCCGGGCCGGATTAAATGAAACAACGGGCCGGGTCCGGCCCGCGGGCCGTATGTTTGACATGCCTGATGTAGGGGGTCATGTGATTAGTTAATCAGAAGTCCATTTCCTCACAGTAAAGTTTTGTGTGACAAAAATTTACGATAATTCAAGACTTTCAATGGAAACATGTACAAAGCGCAACTTTATCAAATTTTCAGAAACATTGCTTTAGTGAAAAACTGTAATGGAAACGCAGCTGGTGTCTGCAGTCTGAAACCCATGTACATTACCTAAGAATAGGTTTTCTCCTTTGTGGTGCCTTGCCTCTACTGCAACTGTATACAGTTGTTGATTTGTGGGTCTTTCTGCTTCTGCCTTCAACTACTGACATGCATACTCAATCAAGCTGAGTTCAGGTTGGTTAAAGTGGAATTTTGCATTGATCCATAAACATGAATAAGAAGAAGAAATGGATACTTTTATTTGGATGATTATACCAGGACCTTCAAACTGGGAAAATGGAGGTTCAATAGACTGAATTAAATATATTGTCACATCACATGAGTTGAGAGACAAAACCAATAATGACTTAATAAAGAAAATATTTGGTACATGAGTGGATGATGAAATAATCATAGAATAACATGAATGCTGGGGGAGCAATTGCCCTTAAGGATGACTACATTTGCAAAACACATGCATGTGTTGTTACTGAGGCAATGTATTTAAATTTAGCCATTTTTAACCTGAATACTAACGCTGACACACACTTAAGTGGATTGTTTTAAGTTATGCCCCAATGAATTAACCATTAAGAGAAACACATTGCAGACAGAAGTTGCTGTGAACTTACCAACCTCTGCTGCCATCACAGTGATGTTATGCCATGCTGTCACCTCCCGGTCTAGAACCTGAGTGGTCCTGATGATGCCGCTGTTGACCCCGATGGTAAAATATAAAGGTTTGTCCTCTTCATTTGCTATGAAGTACCTGTGATCCGGAATGACAACATTTAGAGGAACCTCTTTTAAAAATGTCTTTAATAGGCATACATACACTGTTAGACAGATCTGTAATACCACATATCAGCCAGTGTAATACTGTAAACCCCCTTTGTAGTAAATTACTATAATTTGCACTGCATCATTGGAAGTATTACTGAGAACAACCACAAAATACAGTACTGCGCTGTATTTTTAAAAAATGAGGTATGATCTATATACAGTCAATGGGTATGATACTGTATTTTTCTTAACAGCTGCTTTTGCCACATTTTACCAGACCCACTATTTTTTCTCCCAGTTTTGTTCCCAGGCAGACATTTGGACTTGGGCTGAAGACGTTTGTGGAACCAAGGCGTAATTTCAGGGATCTCTTTCTCACTTCGGCTAGGAAGCGAGATAAGTTTTAACCTCACGGGCAACACAGACTCTCGGAGAAGTGATTGTATCGCCATAGTGACAATAGAAAGCAAGCACGGTAAGAGAAGGAGGAGACGGTAAGAGAAGCATAAAAGAGGGGTGAAGTTAGCATTATTCTGTTAAATTTAATTATTTAATTATATTTTTTTGCATTCGCTGAGAAAATTATAGCCTCAGTTGTCGCTAACGTTGAAGCCAACGCTAACAACGTTAACTAACGTAAACTATGCAGAAAAATATCATTTTACTACTGATTAATACTGTCGGTATATTATTTCAGTGTTTTGACAACATGTATATCTGTAAGTTTTGTAAGCACAGCACCGAACAATTTTAAAACTTTTTTCGCCCATGCAAACAGTCACAGAAACTGTTTGGTTTCAGGTTTTCATGTGGCATTGTCCTGGCAATTTCAGGACATTTTCTGCATTAAAATCTCATGCATAGAAATCGGATACCTGCCGTGTCACAAAAACAAAATAGGTGTCAGCATAAACAGCAAATTGAGAAGAGTTGAATTCTTGGTGTTAAACTAGACACACACTAGTAGAGTTAATTATACTCCATTACTCTTCGGGCACCCGAAGACATTTTGCAGCGTTGAGCCACGGAAACTTCACTCGTCGCTCTGTTACTAACCAGCCGAACACCTGCTTAATGAGCTAGAGGTTAGCATGGTTAGCATGCATGCCTGGACTCACTGTGAGATAAAAAGTGAGTAACGGCAGTAAACGGTACGTTTGGCTTGACATTTTGTCTGAGTCAGACTAGTCATGCACTTTGTAACCATAGATATAAAACGTGATAAGATGATGCTAATGGTTCGGAGTTGCTAGCTAGCGTGCTACAGTGGTGCTAACGCTACACTGTGCCTTACTGCATGTTCTAATATTTGTGGTGCAAGTTTGAAAATAAATGTTTTTGAACTGCCAAATGACATCTCTATTTATTTTACCTTATAGCGCTGTTTGTGCTATCAGGGTCCACAGCAGTTATGGTGCCAACCTGGGTACCAATAGCTGAGTTTTCATATGTGTCCATAATGTAGTAGTCCATGGAGAACACAGGAGGTTCATCCACATCCCCCACAATGACTCGAAGTGATGTGGAATCCTTAAACGGCCCCAGGTGTGAAAAGCTGGCGTCTAGGTGAGTGTTTGATCCGTCAATGTTGAGCGTGTGCACTTTTCTCTTTTCATAGTTCAGTGGCTGGGGGAGAAACAAAAAACATGAATATCTTAACTTAGGATTTATTTTAAGCTAAATGATGTGAAGGGGGTTTCCTTTATCATGAAAATGATGGTGCGATTATCTATCTCATTCTTTTCACCCCAGTTATGATACATTTTTGCTTGTTATAATTTGTACATGAAAATTACAAATTTAAACATCCATTTCTAACATGTATACTATATTAGCAATATCTGACAGTTCTAAAAAAAATCCAGACAACCATTTCAGATGTGAAATCTATTGCAAATGAGCTTGTGGGCAAGCTAGTCTTTTATTGCCCCTGTGCCCAGCGCTTCTGACACACCACTTCACAGCGGGATACGAAACCTGTGGGTGTCACATATAAAAGGTGGATGATGAAACAGGAAAGAATCCCAAAGAAAACCCCCTCTACAGACCTTTAACTTCCCTAACTGATAAGGAAACAAATAAGGCAAATCTCACATCCGTGCATGAAACAACTTTTGTGTAGTTACCTTAGGTCCCTTGAAATGAGTCAAATCAAATTAATTAAATTTCAAATAGTCAAATAGTAGCTGTTGCAAAATCTCTGTGTAACACACAAAAACAGTGTAATTTAAAGCTATTTTGCCATTTATTGTATGTCTTTCACATCATGACAGCCAGCTTTATATTTATATATGAACAGCTATTACACCTACTTTTTTCTTCCTTTGCTGTTTGGCCTCTGTTGGTTACAAAAAAACACTTGTTGTGCTTTCACATCACCAGAAGTTCCTGGTTGAACCTCCCGCTGTGAGAGCTGCGTGCCTGTATGTTTTCCTCCCTCATACATCATCATATACATTGCAGGTAAACAATGGGGGGCATGGTGTAGTTTTTTAACGCTTTCAGTTTGTTGATAACCTGTTGAACCCATTCAAAAGGCTGCTGACATTTGAATAAATCACTGCGTCCTGCACAGAGCCCGATATCTGCCACCAAATCTCCTCTTCTCCTCAGATGCAGAGCACTGCCATGATCGATAAAAAAGTGTGGGATATCGCTATACAAGCTATATACAAACACAGTCCCACATGCATTCCCTGATCGGTGCAGTTTCCCAAACATGACATAGGTCTAATTCACCTATGCGCTTCCATTAATGATCGTGTAACAACATATTTGATTTGTTTGATTGAAAAAAAAAAATGAACAAAAATCTCTGCCCTTCAAAGATCAGTCTTCATGGGAGTAGACCAAAACTAGTTTTTGAGCTGAAGCTTCTACAATGATACAACCTGATACAATGATACTTTAAGTCCTGTATGTTGTGTGGTTTAGCTCCCATAGATCAGACTTGTTTGATAATAAAGAAACTGTGATTCATCATACCAAGCCGCCTTCTTCCATTTCTCTGTGATTCAGTTCTTATGCTCACATGCCCATAGTTAGTACTTTTGGTCAGCATGGGCACCCTGACTGGTCTGTGGTTATGCAGTTCAATACACAACAACAACAACAACAACAATACACAGTGGTGAACTGCATATTCTGACACCTTTCAATCAGAACTAGCATTAAAGTCTCCATCAATTTGAGCTAAAGTAGTTCGTCTATTGGATCGGACCACAGCCAGCCTTCGCTTGCTATGTGGATGAGTGAGCCTTGTCCAGTATGTTACTGTTCCTCGCTTGGACCACTTTGAATAGATACTGACTACAGTGTAGGTTTGGAGTTGTTCTGACTCAGTTGCCTAACTATCACAATTTGGCCCTTGAAAAACTCACATACTTTCTCACATTAACCCATTTGTCCTGCTTCTTACACATCAGTTTTAAGGACAAAAGAGTCACTTTCTGATAATCAGTGTTATTTGTAGCACCTGTGGATTGTTGTGTTTTCATTAGCATAGAATGAATCCTTTTTTGCTAGGTCCAATTCCTGCATGCATCCATTGCAGCACGTCATAACCTTCTTTCCCTAAACCTCACTCCATCACTTCCTGTCTTGTTCCTTTGAAAACTATCCAATAAAAGCAAAATATCTAAAAATAACTCCAAAACAAAAGAATGAGAGCTTGTTCTCTTTCAGAGTCCACTATGTTGCACCATATCTATATACCACATCTATATACACCAGGAATGTAAGCAAACGTGATTCAGTAAAATTGTATATTGTAATTAAAGCCTCAATAACAATACAAAATGTCTCACGATGTTTTGCAACACCAGGCCTGAAACCTCCAGAGCAAGCACTAAGGGAACAGTGGCAAACAAAAACTCCCTTTTAACAGGAAGAAACTTTAAGCAGAACCCAGCTCATATAGAGGGACCCATCTGGTTGAAGTCAGCCAGGTAAAGACAGGAAAAAAGAGAGGAGAGACGAGAAGAGCGCAGCAGGAGGAATGAGATAAACGTATTTATTAAAGTGCACTGATTTGTATAAAAAATAAATATGATTCGTATAATGTATGTACTGACAACAGCAAAGTTAAAGCTGTAGGAAATAAATGAAGTAACAAAAAATCTTGTGACCATGAACCTTTTCTAATTTAAATCTCAAGTAAGAAGAACTGAAGAAGAAGAAAATCAAAAACCTCTTTTAAGTTGTGGTTTTGAAAAATGGTAATGTACACTCCTGCCAAGCATTGGCTTCCCCGTCGCTGTAGTTCAAAGACTGCAGAGGCAAATCAAACACACTAGATCATCGCAAAGGATTTCAGCTTGGCTGAAGCTGGCACTACTCTATGGACATGCATGCCGGACTTGATCCAGTTTTGTTTCCTGTACAGTTCACTTCAGTATCTTTGAGAAGAGGAAGAAAAACCTTCCAGCTGTTGGTCAGTCCAGCTTCTTATTACTGATACATTTAAGCAATAATATTACACAAGAATTTCAAAATGCATTAGCTAGAATTTTTTTCATATTTATGTATTGAATGTATTTATCTATTCTGTGAGATGCAAAATAACGCTGCAAGATTAAACTGACAGTACATAAACATCAGTGCTGTCATATCTTACCTGCTTGAGGGAAATGATCCCCTCTCTGCGGTCGGCATCAGTGTTGATGGTGAAGATGGCAGCAGCATCTGCATTAGTGATCCTATAGGTCATTTCAGCATTCTGCCCCTCATCTTCATCCGTGGCTCTGATCCGACCCACTGCTTTCCCTACTGGAGCCAATTCTGGTACATACAGCTGGTAGCTCTCTGCAAAATCAACATAATGTTTTTTAGTATTTTATTAAAAGGTTTTACAGTATTTAGTGATTTATGCATGCAGCATAAATCTTTGGTATTTCCATCAAATATATAAATAGTTACATGCAGTGTGTATGGTATTTCCTCTTGACCTAATGCTATACACCAATCAGGCTCAACATTATGAACACCTTCCTAATATTGTGTCTACTCTGTGTCTCCAAAACAGCTGTAACTCATCAGAGAATGGACATGGGTCTTCTGAGGGTGTCCTGTGGTGTCTGGCAACAGAATGTTGGTGGGGGCCTTTGGATCCTACGAGTTGAGGGGAGGGACCTTTGTGGATCATCCCAGAGAGAGAAATTCACACAGAAATTTTTATTTCCCCAGTCACTGTGTCAAAGTAATTCACCTAGTTTGAAGTACTGCATTTGCTGAAGGATTTCTTTCAATGTAAAACACTGAGGAGTTGCAGACTTTCAGAGACAACAGCTAAACAGTAATTGATAAAATGGGAACACAGAAAAATTTAAACAATCATCAAGTGACCTTACACACATTCCGCAACTATTCACAAGCCTGAAAAGTCAGTTTGCTGTTGAACTTTATGTTGCCAGTCAGTTTGGTAGAGAGAACTGAACCTATAAACTGTCTGACCAACCTGGGCCCTCTTTTGTCAAAACAGACACATTTATCAAAGTTGGCCACACCATCATCATCAGTAACAAACCTGAGTTGCTATGTGTACATTTCCAGATTCATTTAAAATACAGAGCTACCCCCAAATACAAATACAATAAATGCATCCTTTTGAAAGTGTGCAATGTAGAGTTATTTGCTACAGACAAAATAGGAATTTAATGTAAAACACTACGGATAGGGTAGTGTTGGGCTGGGCGACTTACCCAGCATTTCATACAGACTTATGGAAAAATAAGAACATTGTGATTTTCTTAGGACAATATTTCTTAGCTTCATTAATTGGTACTACAAGAAAAAGCATTAAGTGATATGACCCACTGCCAATGTAACGTGAATTTGCATTCTAGCCGTTGGTTGTAATTTAGTGTAGTAGTCATTCTAATTTGATTCTTCTGTTTGTGTGTTTACAGTTTGCTTGATAAATATAGTGTTGCCATGGCAATCGAGATTAGATTTACCCAGAAGCTCACGACCTTTATTAGTATATTATATCCATATCAGCCTGAAGCTGTAATTGCAAAAGATACTGCGTTTGTGAGTGAGCTGGTGTGTGTTTAGGTTATTAATCATAATAACCTTAACACACACCAGCACACACTGTTTACGACAACTTCCACAAACAATCAAGAGCTAATATGAATATCCTGTAAATAATACACAGAAGGAATGACCAGTAATAGTGTGGCTCTGTAGCAGGTCAATAAAAGCTTTTAAGGAAGTTACCCTTTTCCCACCATTTTTGTAGTTTTACATTTAAGTGAAGAACACGCATAGATGGTCTTAGGGCTCAGGGGCCCAGAGCTCAACCATAAACTGTATATAAATAAGGACAACATGTCACCCCCTTGCATTCGTCAAACTGACACTAGTTTCCCAGACATATGGGCAGGGCATTATGGAGCATCCATCTCATGTGCATTTTTTGACTAATGCTGCACTCTGCTCTATCTCCTCAAGTTACAAAGAAATGTTGTGTTTTATTCTGTTCTACACTGTATTTATTAATTTTTTTCACAAGTTTCACACGCAGTTGGCATGGTTACTTGTAGTCATCATGATGTCACATCCTGTTTCTATAGTGTCAAATAACTAAAACAAAACTTATCAGAACAATGGACACTTGAGTATACGTTAGTATTATATTAACTACCCAAAATGACAGAAATCATCCTATATTTTTTTATTTGACGTGCATTTTAATGTTTTATTTCAGCCAAAAGCTAATTAATTTGAGGAATTATTTGATTAGCAATTTAACCATTTAACTTAGTATCAATTTATACAAAAAAAATGTAGATCATATTTTAATCCTAAATTGCAAAATTTAATATTAGTCATTGTTATTTTTACTATTTTTTTCTTTGTAGTTAGGACACATTCTCTTAGCTTCATAAATTTAGCTTACTCTCCATCTTTCTGACAATATTGAAAAAAAAAAACTGGCTTAGATGATTATTAAAACTCAGAAATTCTATATTGCAACTCAGAAATTTCAGACTTCCGATATCGTAGTGTTCATGTTACAGGTTAACTCGGAGGAGAAAAGATATATGGTATATTGTCACAGTTTGCTGAACATTAAAATATGTGCAGTAGCTATTCTTTTTTATCATTATTATTTTGGAAGCAGTAATTTCTGAATTTGAGGAGAGACACACGCAACACTGTGAAAAACTGGTGACTGGTTAAACAGGTGAAAACTGATGGTGAGCTCAGATCAGACAAGTTTTGATGCATCCTTTGTGATCTCTGGCGTGGACCACAGGTTGAGAACCACTGTTCTGCTCATCTGACTTTAACAGCTAACCATTTGTACATTGTGCAAAAGAGATTAAATTAAGTGTGCAACATTTTAGCCTTGTGAAGACATAAATGATGTGCATGTAGACAACTTTCATGATGAGACACATGGTTTAGGTGGCCCTTTACCATCTATCTATGCTACTATAGACCACATTCCATCATGGATGTGGAGACCTCAACATCCCGAGATGCACTGAGCGACTCTCTTCTCTTATCTCTTTGAACAGCCAATGAGATGGCCTTTTAATGCCAGATTCCCTTTCAAGAGGTAAAAAAATAAAAATAAAAATTGGTATGGGTACTCAAAGGACTGCGTACATATGTACAGTATACATATATTCATTCATTCCACACATACTTTCTGCACCATTCAACTCAGGGTAGCATCAGCCACTTTATTTATGTATATTGTATATTGTCATGCGCTGTCATGTTCTCCTTTGTCTATTATGTATAAAAAGGATTTATTTTTATTTTATTTTATATTTTTATATATTCTAAACATTTGCACATTTCTTGTTTACATGTTTAGTTTAGCTGCTGCATCGTAGGCCTTTGAGGAAGGTAATTTCAATCCTGTATTGTATTGTACATGTCAGAATTGACAATAAAGTTTACTACTTTTGCAGCAATTTCTGAACCAAAAGTAAAGCCTGCCTGGTACACCTCATCTCATGTCATCTTCTACTACGGCTTACTACCACTTATCCTCACTAGGGTCGCCGGGGTTGCTGGAGCCTATCCCAGCTGTCATCAAGCTAGGGGCGAGGTACACCATAGACAGGTCTATTGCAGGGCTAACACATACACAAACAAGCATTCACACTCACACACACCTAGGGTCAATTTAGAGTCACCAATCAGCCTTATGAGCATGTCTTTGGAGAACCCAGAGAAAACCCACACAGACACAGGGAGAACATGCAAATCCACCATCCACCCAGAAAGGTCCAAGTTCGACTCCAACCCAGAACTTCTCCGGGAGGTATCAGTGCTAACCACTGAGCTGCTGTGCTCCTGGTACACAGCAGCTAAAACCTTTGTGGAATAAGTATGCTTCATGGCATTTTTACTAATTTGTGGGGCAGTTATAGTCAAGGTGTTGCTGAATGAGTTCAGTGGATCAATAAAGTCTGTCTAACTCTAATTGCTATCAGATTTTTTGTTGTTGTTGTTTTGTTTTTGTTTTTGCTCACATCATTTAAAGCTGGTCTATGTCTCAGGGACACTTCTGGCAATGCAGATGTCCCTGCCAACTATACACTGAATGTGTGCTCCAGTTTCTTTCCTAAACATATTTCAGGTTCTGAACGACTTTGGACTCAGAACACACTGCATCTTCTTCCAATTGACATGATACTTTTCAAGAATATCTCCATGTTTGATTGTTAAAATGTTTCTGTGTATAACTGATGTATTATTTGTACTACCATTGTGTACTTCAAATATTTGATGTTGAATTTACAATGTGAAAATGAGATAATTTTGCCTTTTCCATGATTTATTATGTTATAATCTTACCCAAAATGGATTAATTTTTTTTTTTTTACCCAAAATTCTACACACAACACCCCATATTGACGATATGTGTATATATATATATTTTAAAGAATTTTGCAAATTTATTCATAAATAAAAAACGAAGAAATCACAAGTATTCCCAGCCTTCACCACAGCTGGTTCCACTGATCATCCTTGAGATGCTACTACAGCATGAAATCAAAGGAATTGTCTGTAGACTTCTGAGACAGGATTGTCTTGAGGCACAAATCTGGTGAAGTGTACAGAAATATTTCTGCTGTTTAAAAGGACAACCATTTCTGCAGATTGAAAATCGCTGTGCACCAACACTTCCCAACTGACCTGAAGGAACTTGAGAGGGCGGGGCAAAACTGCCCAAATATATTGACGCTATATGAAAGAAATTTAAATTTCTTTCACGGATGGAATGAAGTTTAAAAGCATACATCCGTACCTTTGATATCACCTAGAACCTAGAGGAAAAGTTAAAGGAAAACAATAACACAAGACTTGTGTTAACCTTGTTAACCTGTGCACTGTGTTCGACACAGATCACTCACTCTGTGGAAACTTTGGAGGGTTGTCATTGACGTCAGTGAGGGTGATGTTGACAGTAGTGGATCCTGACAGTCCTCCAACTGAGCCTGCCATGTCTTTGGCCTGAATCACCACAGCGTAGTTGTCCCTGTTCTCACGGTCCAGGTTGGACACAGCTGTACGGATGACACCTGAGGTAGAAGTAAAAAGGAATAAATATATCAGTGTTAGTGCAAACCTTCTGACGCCGCAGATGATAAACAATGTTTGTTTATGGTTAGGCTTATTGTTAGTCTCTTCAAGCATTTCATAGTAAATAAATGTATTAGTTAGAGATGGATATCTTAAGTGTGGTATGATGAAAATACTTGGAGAGACATAACTTGAAGTATTGCAAGATGTCTTTGAAACGCACAGCACATTTCAAACTCAGAGATTATTGAAAGGGCTTGATGTAAGCAAAGAAGCATAATACCATCCAATCGTCAAGGTTCCTGTTGTTTTGCTTCCTGTCTCTGCAGACTAATGGCTTGTTGAACTCTAATTGTGACATTGCCATTCCTATACTGATAGCATGGCTAAAAAAATAGCAGTGGTCGCTGATTAACAAAGTGACGATGTGTGTGGACTTTTCATACACAACCCTTGGCTCCAGTAGCACCTGTGACAGGCGTTTGGCCAAAAGTCTTCTGTTATGTGCACAACCCCAGTGACAGGAGACACAGGCTGGTTATAGACTTATATAAACCTGCTGTTACACAACACACAGTGGGTCTAAACAAGTAACATGAGGCTACAGTCCCTTTAAAAATATCCACTGATATTTAAATATACTATATATTGATATCTAAACGCTAACTAATGCTATAGACTTTCACGGTTTGTAAACAATGTGACATATTTTGAGGGGCGGGGCTTAACTGGAAACAAAAGATCTCAAACACTATGGCTTATAAACGAAGGTCAGCATATTTTATTTGACTTTGTTTGACAAGAATGGATGAGAAAAACACATTTTAGCGTTATTTTAAAAAGTTTACTCTCACTCACTGGATGGCCAAAGGAGGACACAGAGGGGATTGAAGTCTGGTCTGTCTTTATCAAGTGAAGCCTCTCCAACAAAGATATTACAAGAAGTAAGTGGAACCACTGTGGATGGAAACGTAGCAAATGCAGCTTCTGCTTGTACACTGCTGAAACACGCAACTAATGTTGCGTCAGTTCACATTAGCATTAACATGTAACAAGAATCCCCTAAATAATGATTAACTTAACATAGTTTGTCAAACAGTCTACCCATTGGGTGGTGGGCGATTTGACAGGACTACCCAGCATCCAATTGGAGGACATTTACACAGACTTAACTGAGAAACATCTACACAAAAGAAATATTGAAGGCATACGATTTATAACACCAATAACAATGTCTTGAATGGACACAAATTTGAACGATGACTGTTGTCCATATGAACAGAGGGGCATTCTTTATCAATTGAAGCCTCTCCTACAAAGATATTACATGAAGTAAGTGGAACCACTGTGGAGGGAAACGTAGCAAATGCAACTTCTACTTGGACACCCCTGAAGTAATTTTGCGCTAGTTCGCGGTTAGCATTAGCAATAATATGCAACAAAAATTTCCCTAAATAAGAATTAACATAATGTAAATTCAGTCACGATTGATTCTAACCAATAATGTTATCATGATCTGATCTGATCTGATCTGATAAGAAGTTTTCACATTGTTTATTGTCTCACTCCAATTCTTTCTTTTAATCGCCAAACCAAAGTTGTCTACGACTGGCAGTGGCTGGTATGTGATAAAACGCCAAGTTAGTGTTTTTGATTTTTTGGTTTTGGCACCAAAAAATACAGCAAGACGACATGTTTGCCTCAAGCTTCCCTCTGTTTTGCCTCCAGTTAACATTGTGACGTCACAGTAACGTAGGCCAGTTTGGGCGATTGTGACTGATAGATTAGATATGAAATATATAATTAACAATTGGCAAACACATTTAGAGTTATGATTTTTATCCATGTGATACTTACAATCCTAATTTGATGGTGCAGTCGATACATTACTTTATTATAAGCTAAATGAGACTGCCATGCTGAAAAGATGGAGTCCTCTGCCACCAGCACAAAACATTTCCAACTGGGTCACTTTGAGTGGCTGGATTAATTTGTCAGTGACTATATAAATGTGATTTAATTATTCAGTACATCATTATATTATATATTATATAATAGAACAATTACTCATTTAAATAATATTGCAGTATGGACTCACATAGATAGTGGCTCTTAGCTCTAAGATGCTTAAAATGTCATAGCTCTCTTTACACAAGAGAAATATTATATATAAATTCCAGGATATTCAAATGAGAACTGGTGTCAAAAGCAGTGATCAAAAAGACAATGGCGCATTATCCTAAGGAAGTAATCCTGCAACGACTGCTGCAGCTGCATTCAGGAAAAAGACGCTGAGCTCCTTAGTCAGCATTCTGACTGAAGCATGAGTGAGGGCACATGGTAAATTTTGCAGAAGAGTGTTTGGTTCCAGTATATATATAAAAAATATATTATAAATATTATTTGGCCACAGGGAATGGGAGTTCATGTTTATAGGTTCTATTCTACACCTGTTAACACTCATGGATCTGTGAGGATCTGTGTTCACTTCCTGTGTGTGTTGATGGACTCAGGATGGAACAACATTTTAATGTGATTTAGCATGATGTGTATATTTGTCCTTCCAGTTGAATGTGCAGTCAAATTTGCTAGTAATTTACGGGGGTTGGGGTGGGGTGAATGATGTTTACATTGTGATTTAGTGGGGTTTATAAGCTACATGCAACACACATGAACAGGTTGTTGTTAAATAAGCGTGGTCAACGTTACGGCCATTATTTTATTTTATTTTACTTTATTTTATTATGCTTATTCTATTCTTGTTTTTTATATTCGCACTACTTAGCACAAACCAAGGACCGATTCACACTGAGTGGTGAAATGAGAACTGAGGAATTCAGAAATGTTAACATTGTGATTGAATTGGGTTTAGTTTGCTGTTGAGTTGGTGTGCATTACTGTAATTCTCTGTCTCGTTGAGTTGCTGGATAAATACAACAAAACAACTTTTTAAATGTCGACTAATAATAATAATTATTATTCATGTGGTGAATGTTCAGTCAACACAGACTAGTCAATGATGTCACACAAAAACGCGGTAGAAGTGAATGCTTTCAAACAATCAAATCTATATTATTCAAAAAACACATGCTCTACAACCACAGCAACAATGGTGTAGGTCTAATCATAATAAAATAATCACAGAAGTTAGTTAAAACAACTTAAAGGAGCAAGTTAGTAGTGAAAACAGGTTAACTTAAAGAAAATTAAGGAGAACTGCACTGCTGTATCTGTTACATAGTCGGGTGTCCTTGATCCATTCTGCTTTTGTTAAAGTGTCAGTACAGATTTTGCTCCAACTTATTCATCATCATTTAAATATCCTGTATTTTGTACCTCGAAGAACATTACAGGCACGTGACACATCTACCCATTCGTTCACATGAGTGCACTGATATTCACACAGCCAAGCACTGGGACCAACGTGGGTTAAGTGACTTTCTCACTGACTATACATGTGTACATGTGATCCATATACCATGCGATCGAAATGGCTAACCACCTGGTTCTATGGTTACTGAGACACACTAGCCATGTCAGGCTCTGGATTCTGAAAAATCATCAGTTTTATTGGCTGAACAAATAGAATTGAAAATAATTAAGTAAATGTGTCTATATGTTTTTCTTTTATAGCCTAAAATCTTTTAATTTCTGAAAGTTTTCCTTGTGTACTTACTGCAAATAAAATATAGTATCAAACAAAAGCCCCAGCTAATCTCATGAAACTGGCATGTTTTTATCTGAGGTCATTTCATTGCTGAAATATGAAATTTCCTGAAAGATTATATACACTGCTTAACAAAAGTAAAGCCCAAAGCAGCAGCTTGAAGCACTAAACACTGGTCAGAATGACCTCACTTTGCAAAATGTTCACACTTAGAAGGTCTGAACCAAAAGTGGCTCACACACACACACACACACACACACACACACACACACACACACACACACACACACACACACAGAAGAGAGAGAGAAGAGAGATGCACACCTCTCCCACATGAGAAGCAGACAGTGTTTAGCCTGAAGGCTCTGCTCCGCTGCATTACTCGCTTCAAAGGCTTACAAAGCACAGAGCCATCTGGCCTTATCAGCCCCTTTAGACTGAGCAGAGAGACAAGGTGCAGGCTGGACAGGACAGGCAGCACATTATGCACCTGTATCACAGAGATTGAACCAGGAGAGAGACATATACATTGTAGACTGCCAAAGAGAAGCAGAGAGAGCAGCGGATGTGTGAGGACGAGATAGAGGACAAGGGGAAGCAGAGAGTGTTTGAAAGTGACTGGATGGGACTGGTGTGAGAGAGTGAAAAAGCAAGAGAGTTGAAGAAATTCTACCTCTGGGGTTACTGGAATGGAAGCCAAGATTAACTCTCCTGGGCCTGGGACAACACTCCTAGCCTGTTGGAATCCATTTTTTTCTGCCTTTATTGAATTAGATTTGAAGGGTCTTATTGGGATGCCTCGTGCCAGACTGCAGCCTAATCCCAGATTCAGTCCTTCAGAGAAAATCACACAAAACTTGCCTCCATCAGCAAAAGGTCAGCAGGAACACAATCGGTTAATAATATTTCCCAATAAATGTTATTGTGGGCAAGACACTATTGCTCCCTGTGCATGGCATGTGTGTGGGCCTGTGGAAAAATGGGTAGGTGTGTCACTGTAGAGTGCTTTGAGTACCAATATAAGAGCATAACCATTACCATTCTTCCACATGCCCTCGTCTTATTTTTCACTCTAATCCCTCACACATAGACACATGAGAGTAAGGAAGGGAGGGCAGATTAAAGGATTTTTTTTTCTGTGCTCTAGATCAGAGAGACAGGGAGGAATCAGAAAGTAAGGGTAGGAAAGCTAAGCTAAGCATACATATTAGGGCTCAACTGATGTTGCTGCTTTGAAGATTCCAGTGGATCATCTGTGCTTCTATTTAAATCATAGTATCAGACCAAAGATACATTTATCTTTCAACATTTCTATATTCACATTGTAACACTTAAGTGAAAAAAGTAAAACAAGTAGAAGTAATTGTCATCATAAAGCTTTCATGTTTTCTATACCACACATACTGCAGACAAGGTATACAGCATGTAACACTAGTTTTATTATGTAGTGCACTTACTGTTTACCAGCTACATCATCCTAATAATGGATAGCACCTCCCTTTGGTGTTAAAAGACCATTAGTATGTCATATGATGGATTCCAAAAGATGTTGGAAGCAATCCTTTGAGATTGGGCTTCATGTTGACATGACTGTATCAAGTAATTTCTGCAGATTTGTCAGCAGCATTCTATTCTGTTCTGCTGCATTCCAAAGGCGTCAGCTCTATTCAGATCAGGTGACTGCAAATGCCACTGAAGTGCAGCGACTTTTGCTTTTTTGCATTTTTATGCTGGAAGAAGCTATTTAACAGGAGTGGAGGGCTTCTTCTTCCTCTTTTTCCGTGTTGTCTTATAATCTTGCAACCAATTTGAAAATCTTTCAGGAAATTTCAGTATTGTTCAGAGACGTATCCAGAAATGATTATCATTACTTGGAGATGTCAAGTGTATTAGAAATGACCACTGTGTCTGTGACATTTGGATGGATAGGCAAATCCTGTGTATTGCTCAAATCTACTTACATTTTTCCTGGTTATGATGTACTTTATGCTTCCACTGCACTACATGTCAGTGCTAATATTGTAACTTCTACCCCATTACACATTTTGACAGCTTTAGTTAGAAATCACAAGCAACCAGAATGTCAATCCAGTCTGTCTTTACAGATATGACAAATGCAAAAAATAAAAAAAAAATCTAATAATACATCCAAATATGATGCCATGCGCCTCATTCATTGCAACAGCCTGTAAGATTCCATCACTGATATTACTTAGTATAACTTCTAGAAATGTATAATAATTGCAGAGCTTGTCTGTGATCTTATCCTGTGTGTACTGACCATGTAAAGTGAACTTTACACAGAGGCCCTGTCCTAATCCTAGTCCTGTGTCAGTTGGCATCTCTGTGATATATTTTTCGAGGAAGCACGGGATCCCTAGGAGACCCATTCAAAAAGCAAGATCAAAAGGAGGGACAATGGACTGGATTTTATTTACTGATTCATTTATGTGTTCATTGGGTGTTGGTATAGCTGATGTAAATGCCACGCCCAACACAGACATAGGGCTTTAAATCCTGAATCACATAACGTCACAAGGTACCAGTGATGGTGGAGAAAGAGCAGCATAGAACAGGTGATTTCATTGAAGTTGAATGTATAGACAACTGAACCCCAATTAGCAGCCCAAAGCCTATTGTCCGCCTGTGTATTGTGATGATACGTGAAATAATATTGCGCAACATTTATAATAAAATATGCACTGCTTTGCTGTGGTTTGTCTTGGACCCACAGCAGAAATGTTACCATCAGCCTACAGTTGCGAAATACTCATAAATGGCCACCATGGCCTGCACAAAATGATCAGGAAAATTTAAATATTAAACAAAAAATAATTATACCTTTTGCTACAGAAATGCCCACTAATATATTGCTGTGTCATTGAGGTGTTTAGCCTCATGATTCAAAGGTGACAAACTGAAGATTTTGTTTTATCTTTCCCTGTTTGTCTTCCTGTCTCCATCTCTGCAGTCACTTGCCTCTTCTCGAGGTTAATGTGTTTATAGAGACGCTGTCAATAGCTGTCTCTGTGGAAAAGCTGTCTCTTAGGACGTTTTGATGATGGCTACACTGTTTAACAATCAGCCTTTGGTGTTCCCGATGTTCTTGGAGGTATGCTTAAAGGTTGGCATAGATCTCTCTCTCACACACTTTGGGAGCATGAAAAAAGTATTGATGGTCCAAATTCTTGATCAAATTTAATCCTAAAGAAATACATCTTTGATTTCTCTTGGATTGACACAATATCTATTTATTTATTTGTAAGAGTAGAAGAAGGAAAGCAAATTTGAGATAGGAATGGTAAAGAAAATGTAGAAAAGAAGAGACACACACACCACTCCATCCACATGCACACACGGTATACACACCCATAGCTGTTTTGACACACAAAAACGTTTTGTCAGTCTGAATGTTTGGCTTTCATCCTGTGCTTCTCTCTCATACTGGCCAAGGTTAGCCATCCTTTTCCCTCTCCTGATAATTCACATGCTCATGCAAGCATGACGGCACAGAGCCGGCACCTCCTTTCCAAGGCCGCCAGAGAGCTGCACAGAAAGGAAATTACTGCATAATATCAGCATGACACAGATAAGAAAGAGAAAGAAAGGGTGTTAGGTGCATCTTATGACAACAATATTTTTGCAGGGTTTTATTTTGTTCTATATAAAACTGAGACACATTGAGCCTCTGGACCTGCTAGTAGTTTTCCTTTATGTATCCGCTAATTAAGTAATCACAAAGATAGCATTCATGTAGGTCAGAAAAGTGCATGACACATACAATACACAGATGACAATCACTTCTCTGCATCAGGGATGCACTGATATACACTGATCAGCCACAACATTAAAACCATTGGCAGAAAAAGTGAATAACATCCCCATCTTGTGAGAATGCATTGTTTTGCTAGAAAACTTTTGGAGTTGGCATTCATGTGGACATGTAGCACCCACCTAGACTAGACCAGGCACTCCAGCCCCATAACAATGACACTCCTTGATGATGGCAGCAGCCATCCCCAGCAGGACAGACACAGACACACACACAGGAACAACTCAACAAACACTAAGAACAACATAAGGTGTTTACCTGGCCTCCAAATTCACTAGATACCAAACTGATCAACTATCTGTGGCCCCTCCCCTCAATCCATAGAACCCAAAGGCCCAGACTAAAGTCTCTTTTAGTGTAGTGTGGGATATAGATGTAACTTATGCAATAGCTTGTGCTGGTGCTAGCCATTTATACTTGTGTAGTCTCGCTTTTAGTATGTACTTCCTGCTTCACTTTCAACAATGGTGACTGAAACTTTTGCTGCCATTTTACCAAAGACAAGCCCATACAAATGTTTGTATCTGTGAACCTCTCCAGTTAACCTTTAGTTGATGTGCTCCATCTTTATTGATCCAAAACATTCAATTCTAAAATTGCGGAGATGGACAAGCAATCAGAAATACACGCTACTACCAAGCAGACCAATCGCAGCTCTTGCAGTCTGCATTGACGTGGTACATAGTTACATATCTGGGGAGGTGAACATCAGTCTGGGTGTGGTCTGCGCTGTCAACATAGCTTCTGCATCAACTTGATTGAATTCTAAATCGCCTATAACATTCTGTCGCCAGACACGGGACACCCTCAAAAGTCCCATGTCCATTCTCTGATGAGTCACAAATGTTTTGGAGACAAAAAGAGACACCTAGACAATGTTATCAAATCATAATGTTATGCTGATAGATTATTCCCAATGGATAATAAAGACTGAATGTTATTTCTCCAGAGATACCTACTGCAGGACTACAGCTGTGTGTCATAATATTATGCCAGTTCCTTATCAAACAAGGAAAGTCTCTTTATGTAATCTGCATCTCATTTCTTTTTGCTGCTACATGTTCTCCACACTTTGGTTCTTTTGGATCCACATTTGGAGAAAATCTGCTGTGGAAGTAAATGTCAATCTCTCTTGTCTGCTTAACATGCAACGGACCCTACACACACGAGACGTTGTTTTTCCTCTGGGTTTAAATTAAATCGAATTCTGCTAATTTAATATTTAGTAACGGTATTTCGAGTCCCAATCACATTTTCAGTAAATACAACATTTCATTAAATTCTTAACACAGGCTATAGTTCAAGATTCTTGAATACTCAGACGACACAGTCACATTGGCTCTGCTCACAGATAACAACTCTGTCCTGGACAATCACAACACCATCTCACACTTCACTCAGTGTAAGAATAACCACCTCCATCTCCATCTAAAAGCAAGACCATTTACCAGTATTTGAAATACAGGCATAACCAACACATCTTCCAAGATAATCGGTGTCCCCACACCAAATCAGATCTCAATAAAAGGGCCATTACATACATTGCAACCACAATAGAACAGAACCTCACACATCCACTAAACACACCCCACTCCCTTCAGGGAGAAGATATTGAGCACTGAGGTGCAGAAGGACTCGCCTGATACCTGCTGCCATAGCTGCCCTTAACAAAAGGCCTTGCTAAAAGGGTCAGCATGGACTGGGCTAAATGTTAAATACGGTTTTGTCTGCCTTTGAGTGTGTGTCTCTTATGTGTTTTGCTATGTGTCCAGTGTACTCTGGTGGTCTTTGTGGAATGGAGACAGTGGTGCGAAGAAGAATTCTTCGCACCACTGTCACTGAAAGGGGACAACGAAGTCTAAAGCCTAAAATGATTAAGTTGAGAATATTGCATGATCAGGAACATGCATACACTAAAGAGCCACTTCTGCTCAGAGTTTGTTGGTTGCCCCTCATTCTATGTCCAAGAGAAAGAGAGAGAGAGAAAGAGAGAAATTAGATTTTTATGTTGAATGGAACCCACTTCTCACATCAACAATTTGTGTATTGTCCCAAAGTGTGTTTGTAGAGCTGAGAATGCTTTGTTGAATCCCAGCCAACAAGCTGTGTTGGGCTTCAACCTGCCTGTACCACTAAGTTCACCTGTCAGCCAGCTGATATGCCCTGCAACCGTTAAACAAGCTATCAGCATTCATCTGCTAGCGTCCGAGATATGCTGGCTGCTGAGTGCATGACAGACACCTAGAATCAATTTCCTGTATGCAGCATAAAGGAGAATCCATTGTCCTAATCACACTGATCGAGATGAAGAGCAGGTGCTGTGTGTTTTAAAGTTGCCGTGGGCAAGGTTTTAATATGAACGGCCACCTGTCCTACACATAAATGCTATTTAGTTGTATTTAGCCCATCAGAGACAGTGATGTAAACAGATCTGCTGACTGTCGTTGGCTTAAACCAGCAACACCCACTCAACATTAACTCACTGTATACTATATTGGATAACTAAGACATATGATTAATTACATAATGATCTTGTAATTATCAAACAAATGTGAGTCACTGACTTAACAGTTACATGTTACTGAACTGACTGCACCCCAGACACTTTTACAAACATCTAAAAAGACCGTTGTGCAATGATGTTAAAATAATGTGTGCTTAATGTATACTATACTTATACTATCCTTGGAGCTAATCACATGGACAAGGCATTGATTTCCAGCACTTCATACATGATTTATGGTTAAACCTGCATCCTGCTGATGTTGTACTCATTATGCCCCTTCTTGCTGAAATAACATTTCTGGAGTGGAATGACTCTAGATTTAAAATTATTCTAATTTCTCCTCTGGCTCCAGAAGTAGCAGCAGTAACAACCTCTCCTCTAATCTCACCATGTAAGCAGTGTGCAACCCTCTGTTTCTTTTATTTTTTTGTTTTCTTGACTGAATTGTTTTTTGATGCCCTTGTTTTACTCAAATAAGAAAGTAATCACAATCAGGTCATTCATTTGTTCTGCAAACTTAGAAAAGGTCATTCCGTTTTTTTCTCTTCCAGACATGACTAGTGCAATGCAATTGTTATCAGCAGGCAAATCATCCAAAGATTGTTGTAATTTTGTAAAATAATAGTAAAAAAGGGGGTTTGGAAATAGACATCTCACCAGTGTGATTGGCTTCCTTAGCCTCTTAAACACTACTTAAACATCAGTCTAAATGAGATGCAATCCTCTGAACCAAGATAGCCAAGATAATGACCAGCTTCTGCTCCTCCCTCACGGAGGGTGAGTGAGGAGGGAGATGGAATGGTGAAAGGGTAAAAACCATGGTCAAGCAGAATTTGTTTGTGTATAAACAGGTCGTTACCTGTAAATCAGGCTAGATGAGCATATAGTACTCGCTTCCTCAAGTCAAGAGGGTGGATAGACTACCATGACAGTGGTACATTGAGTATAAAATCTGCTCAGAAAAGGACACAGTCTGAAAAATTATGATAGTATTGTCTGAGTAGTTTTACCCTTAATAGCAGGAGTCCTTACTAAAATGTCAATGTTGCAGGCTTGAGTGCAGAAATGGGCATTGTGCCAGGTAAATATGGGCAAATTAATTTAAAAATTACAAATTCACATTAGCTTGCCAGCTTTTGTCTGTTGGTATCTGCCTTTGTGACAGACACACTGTCTGCCATTTAATTTTCATTTGGACAGCTTAGCCCTTTGGGTCTGTTAGTTTGGACATCCTTCTACACTTCAGCTGTGAATGGTTCAGCCTGGTATATACTTCAGTCTGTGTGCCATGTGCAAACTGTCTGTAACCCGTGTTGTGTGGAGGATCACACAGGAGTTGCTTTTGGACTTCAGCAATGTGCAATAAGGCAACATGAAAGCCTGATGATTCAGAGTTGATGACTGCAAACCCTTTCCAATTGATGCTGTGATCAGTTTTGCTCTGCTGCTCCTAGTCTCTGAAGAATGGTTTGAATTCAAATGATTGCATATTTGCCAACCTTACCATACTGGAATACCAAATAATATTGATCACTGATTATATTTTCTATTCTTCTAGCTATATGAGCTGATATTATTGTAGTAAAATACACACAAGACTTACCCTTGGTAGCCTATATATGGGAAAATAATATACCATGTGTACAATGTGTAGCTATTTAAGCATTAAGGACATTCATATTGAGTTGAATATGCTTTGAGAAGCACTATCACTGTAGGCACTTTGAAATTCTGTCTCTGTAAGGCCTTCTCGCTTGCATCTTTAATGGACAGAGCAACGTTTCATGGAAAGCTTTTGTTTGGATGAAATAAAAAGGGAACGGAGGGGTTGGTGGCACCAGGACAAAGAGCCTATTTTTTCATACACAGCCTCTTTTCTGAATTTTGCTCTGACATGTTGTCAAGCGCAGCAGCTATTTGATTTACAATGCACCAGTTCACTGCTGTGTAGCAAATCATTCTTCCAAAGTAAAATTAAAGTGCTGCTGTATTATTGAAAACGTGGCAGTGTATGAAAAGATTGAGATGTCATCTTTGATTAAGACATGCCATGATTCCTTCTCATTACATTTCTTTGTGTATATTAAATCCTTCATGGTCCTGTAAGGGTACACAGCATATCATTAGATTTGAGATGAGTAGAAGTGGAATGTGTGCACTGCTCCTCGTCATGGCAATAATGTTACAGTGACTGATTATGGTATGCAAATAATGATGCCTACCTACAGAAATGGTCAGCTACATTTATGCAGAGAAAGCACACTGTGTGACATGAATTGACATTATGTCAAGATTTTATGTTTATAAACTGTACAATAAGCTATGGCACAAGGCAGAAAAAAAAGTCTCCACCACATCAGCCACTGACTGGCAAAAAGTGACAGTTGAACATGGAGATTAGCCACATTAGTTTGAATCATAGGCCTTAATTCTGTCTAAATTGTAATTATTATTTTTTTTTTAAAAAAAGGTGAAGAGCTATTGTCCCAACAGATTTGAAAGCAGTCGGAGATATATATTTTTTTTACAGATATCTGCCGAAGAAAATATTAGTAAATGGGTCGCGGCATTACTAAGAAACAACTGATATCCAGGCACTGAAACCTGGTGTTGTGGTTCACATTTAGTGTCAGGTAACATTAATTTATCCTGTGTTTTTTGATGAAGTAATACATTAAGTTACTTCTTAAGTTACGTCCTGGAGAGCTGTCAGATAAGCGTGTAGATGTTGTTGTTTTGGCGTAGTTACAATAGCATTCTTAGTAAAGCTCTTAACGTTACCATTTTTTATTTAGTATTTATCATAACTGAAATCACCTAAAACTAACTTAACCTAAGCTAAATCCAGTCAAAAGGCTGGTGCCTTTATATCAACACACAAACTAGCTAAAATAAGGTTAGCAGTAATGATTTGAGCAAAATGTAACTCGTCTGCATTAGCTGAGGTTATTAAGTAGCTGAAATATCTTCAACTGTCGAGTTTCTAAGTTTCTTTTTATACACTACTCACAAATAATTAGGGATATTGGACATTCAGGTAAAATTTATGGAAAATGTAAAAAGTTCAAGCTACTGTGATATTATGCCATGAAAGTTGAAACAAAAACTAAAATACATGTACGTAGTTAATATAATGCTGATGCATACTCAAGTGTAATTTTTCTGATATGTTTCATTTTAATTAATGACACCATAGAAACAGAATGTGACATCATGACTAACTACAAATTGCCATGCCAACTGCTTTGTGGACCATGAGAGTTGGAAAAAAAAGTACAGTGTATAATCCACAAGTTCTTTCTAACTGGTGGAGGTAGAGCAGAGTGCAGTCTTAATTAAACAAAAATGCTAGTGAGTTTAGTGTGTTAATGCTTCTCCGTGTGGCTCCACTCTGGGACCCTACTGCACAAACTCTGGCTCCAAACTCACACTCCAAAGTCAAACTCACAAGAAGGTTATGCCCATATCTGTAGGGAACTAGTCAGTTTGGCCAATGCAAGGAAATGGAGACCCATTGTCCATATTATATACAGTCTGTGATATACACAGACAACATTTGACGCCAGCATTTACTGTGAATGGTGAACATACGAAATAAGGCCATTTTAAAATAAAAGCTTCTTTTTTTCTCTCTCAGCCACTGATCTAAATGAAGTCTCCAGCCACTATTTCACATGGCTAGTTTTTATCCGACCAGAAGCCTTCTCCACCATTACCATTGTTTCACCTTCATGGTGGAACAGTTTGCAAATGTTAAGATAGAGTCTAGTTGGAATAACTGGTAAAATAAACAGAATCATTGGTACTGTATGCTTGGCATGGTATTTGTGCCTTCCTGGGAAAAAGACTAATAATGCCAGTAGGAATTCCCGAAAATCCTTGAACTAAACATAGTTAACAACCTGCAGTGCAGCTGCTCTTTCAGCAAAAAATAATGAACCAGGTGGATTTGCATTTTGCACCCACTCTCCCACCTGTGACACCTACCTATTAATAATCTAACTTCAAAGCTGAAAGCAGTTCATATAGGGAGTCACCACCTGCACCATTAACAAAATCTGGAATCTTGTGCATGGTGATCCCTAGTTCCCTTTCCATTTGAACTTTCCCTGGGCAGCAGTAAAACTCTTTTAAATTAACCACAGAGACCATGTTACCTGTCTTAGCATCAACAGAGAAGTATGGTTGTCCCTCGAGGATGCTATAAACTATCTTGGCGCTGTTACCATAGGTCGGGTCATCTGCGTCTGACGCTGTCACCTGGAAAACTGATGTACCTGCACAGAGAAAGGACGACATAAACAGTGATCAGATAGTTATTAGCTAAGTCCAGTAACTGACACACAGATGGACAGATCATAGATATGGACATATGGCTTCTAATAGGGAATTTGGGGTAGCTTTACAATTATCAAATGATCAAATTAAATAACATAACAGCCATGTTAAAGTCAATAGGCTTAACAGCAAATTCTTAAGAAGTTGATCTAGCCAAAAAGGTAACACAAGATACTATTCATACACACACACACTTCCTCTAAACTATAACTATTAATAATACTGTTAAAATGACAGCTGTAGGAATCTAGCATAACTGAACAAATCACAGTTGCTGTCAAGGATGCTATTTAACAACAACAAAATTTAGGACAGACAGGCCAGCTGCATTAAACCCTCAGCTCTTCGTACAGATACGAACAGCAGAACAACACACGGACTATCCTTTGGACCGTTCAATTAACAGTTGCTTTCCACTGGTTAGACAGAACTACACAGATAACAAGTGATGGCTGTTCACACAATATGGGTAATGATTCTATTCTATCTATTCTAGCTTGAGAAATAAATGTGATATGTACTGCGCTATTTCCATGCCAGCAGACACCATCTGTTGATGAATATGATGACATGTGGTTTATTACATATGCAAACAAATAAATCCTAACCTCTGTTAACATTAATCAATAAGAACCTGTAACTCATTGATAAAAAAAAAATAAATCTGTGTTTCATTAAATCAACTACAGGTTTAAACATCTCTGGCCCTACTGCCTAATTCTTTACTCAGATGATTCTCAGATTCAAAGGATAATCTAGCCATATATAATATATTTTCTTCATCAACTCTGAAGAATATTGTCTCCATGTAAATTTGACATTTAACTTCCCTGCATTTGTATTGAGAGCTGTAGTTAGGCCCAGCGTGTTTAAAGTGCTCTTAAAGAGAGCCAGAGCCCATTAGCCTGAACGTGTAGCAGCAGACTGGAGATGCCAAGGGTAGCGTCCATCTCATTCATCATGGTAGACCTGCAGCACATTAGTCTCAGAGCAAAGATAGCATACAATGTTATGAAGAGCTAAATTAAGGGTACTGGGCAGTGTAACACATTTTCTTACTAATTAAATATTTTGTATTATCTTATTTTATTTTGTTCTTTCTTCATTTTTTTTTTTAAATGTCTGCGGTCTGAGGAAAAATGTCTGCGTAACTCATAGACACATGATCCTCTGAGGAAGCCTATGATAAACCCATTTACTATGTTATATTTTGTATACTGAATGTAATGAAATTATGAGGTAACCATGTTGCATCAGTTGTTCAGGTTCTACATCATCCTTTCCTGCAGCAACTGCAATATATTGTATAAAATGCAGCATTAAGGAAAAACTATTTGAAACAAAAGTACAGAAATTAATAATAATGATAATTGATAATCCTTTATAATAATTCCCCATTATGAAGTATTAATGAATATGTAATTAATAACTTATACTAGAGCATCATTTCCACATCAAGTTTGTAAATGCAATTATAAGTGCTTATATTCATAATAAACACCTTTATAACACAAAAATCACACTTTATTCACACACATGATACAGTTTATCATTTATGAAGTAACTATTTAAGTATTTACAAGTGTATGTAAACACACTAACAAACTACTTAAACATACATTCATACATGTTATGATTTACATGTATTATTACTGTATTTCATGGTAGTTATAAGCCCATTATTGGCTGTTAGTAAAATAACTGTTTTGTGTAAAGTGATATAGTGAGGATTATCTACCCCTTGTAAAGACTTTACCAAGGAGATTTAAAGGCTCAGTTATCTTCTCCACAGAAAAACAATACAAACACAGAGAACACCAAGTGATACAAAACCCAAGCATTCATTCCAACTGTAGACTTGATATAAAATGAAAGAAGAAACATCTGCAATCTCATAAAATGTTATTTTTCTGTCGAACTTTGTAACTATTACTACATAATAATATATAATAGTAAATATTATATGTGTTTCTAAATATTTCATTTATAAATGATAAGTGGATCATTAGTAAAGTATGCCATAATTTTTCTGTGAGTAGACTTTTGGCTAATAATACTTCTGAAGTAGGATTCTGAATGTACTCTGTTATTCCTCACAGTTAATCTTCTCAGTCTGACATACAGCCTGATGTAGAGCTTATAATTTCCAAGAATCTAAACTGAGAAAAAGCTGCTTCTCTTAATCAAATAACAATCACTGCAGGCTGTTGATGTAGCATTTACATTGTATTTCTACAATGTCTATTGCTCCCCTTCAACTACAGCCACAACGGCAAAACAGTGAGTGGGGGAGAAAAAATTTCCAAGGTAGGTAGTAGGTAGTAATAGAACCATGTGAAGGTCAGGAGGACAATGAATGAATGGGACAGGATGGCCTTGTAAGGTTCAGAAGGGATAAATCATGGGAGCAGAATTAGATAAGGGATAAAGAGCAAATAGAGAGAAATTGGATTTAAGCTTTGATTTGTTTTACAATAACCAGTGAGCAAATGATTTTGAAAGACATTTTTCAGATACAAGCTAACTGAGACTTAAAAGAATAACACATTGTCTGACACTGTGTCAGTTTTCCACGTTCTTTGTCTGTATTTAAGAATCGAGATTAATTGTAGAAAGAAACGTTGGACCACTATGGTACGGGGAAATTGAAAAACTTATACATAAGCAATGTGACAAGTGACTTGACTGGCAAGTCTTCAAAAAACAAATGCAACAAATAAATTCAGTTAACTGTACTGTACTTTATATATGGTTTAGACCTGCTGTAAGGTTTTCACTGATGACAGACAAGATGATAGATGATAAACTTCCTGGCTTTGAAACAGCCTTGTTTCAAAGCTAGCATGAAAAAATGCCCAGGACTTTGCTCTCTGCACAGTATCAGCTTGGGGCATCAGGGTAGACCTTTTGACCACTTAGTAATAAAACTGATCTGGGATATATTAGGCAGTAAATGAATGTGCAATTATCTAGGTCAATACAGGATAACTGAGCAGGGACAAAGATCTGAAATTCTGATAAGGAGCTGATTCTTATGAGTTAGAGCATCATTGGAACAGCAAGGCTGGAGCAGTGCTTGCCATAAGTGGCAGTGAGTACCTACTGTCAACTGACAGTGGTGGCATGAAAACAGGATGTGTTGGATCAAGTCTGAAACACAGAGATGCAAAGTCACAACTCATTGGATTTAAAATTTCTGGTTACATATACCACAAACCCCTTCAGATGTGCTACAGTCCACACATCCAGCAGAATATTAGGCAGGGTTTGTGTTTGGTTCATTAGGCAAAGTACTATATTTTAAAATTTTTATATCAAACTCATACTGACTCCCCAAAGCAGGCAGCACCACTGCTAGTGTTAGTTTGTGTGCTATCAGTACAGAAGTTGCTTAATATTTCGAGGCACAAATAGATTTAATGTCTTTCACCAAAATGTCTTCGATCTTTGGAGCCCATTTTAGCTTTACAGTACAGCTTTTGCTAACTGAATTTGGGGCTACTTCATTTAGACGTTCAAGGGTTTAATTATTCCAAGGTTTTAATTTCTAGCTAGACTCAGTCCTTATCAGAATAGTGTTTAGGATTTCACTATGGGGTGTGTTTCGACCAGTGAAATAACCTTTGCACCCAAGAAGATAGTCATAGCTTGACATTCCTGACAAGCCGTAATCTCCAGTAATTGTTTGTTCAATATCTTGTCAATATCTTTGACAAGTGACGTGACAACGAGCTCTAAACAGCTCACTTCCCTGACAGCAGCCACTTTGATGTAAGCAAATTTAGCTCTACGTTGCTCAGATCATGCATATGACTACATTGTTACTATTCTGTCAATCACTGCCTAAAGTCCACCGTGTCAATTTGCTCGGCCTGGCACATCTTTGCATTATCAGTACCAGTGTTGCCAGATATATGATAATTATCCTATTTATATGATTTAGGGCCTATACGAAAGGGCCACACATTGTTGACACCAATGTCTGCTCATGCATGATCAGCTCATACCTGGTTGACTCCTCATCCCTGCTAATCACATTAACAGCGTACAGCTCATGTTTGTTAGTGCAACTGCACTGGCACGTGACAACCTTAAAAAATAATAAACATGATGTTGGACTGAAATCAGTTTCTCCTGTTGAGACAGTTCTGCATGCAGTGTGTAGTTCAGATGCTTTTATTTTTATAGCTAAAGATAGAGGCAGTGGTTGTGCAATTGCCTGAATGGGTGGGTGTGTTTAATGGCAGTTTAGGCTTCTTCGGCAACTGGACACATAATGGCTACAGAGCAGAGCATACACAGACCTGCACAGACCCTAAGCCATAGCTGACCTGCACCTCCCTGGAAATATAACAACACAGTGATGCAGAAGTAGTACATACGATAGTTGTGATCGAAATACGATCATTTTAAGGTATTTTGACCCCAACTATCGTATTCTATTCTTCTTTTCCCATCTGGCAACATTGATCAGTAACCAATAAAAATGCTAAATGGTCTTGTTTTTATAAAGCACCTCTCTACATATCGGTGCCTAAAGTGCTTTTACAGTCACAGATGCATCCACTCATTCGCACACACTGCTAGCAACTGGGGGCTCAGTGTCTTGCTCAAGGACAATTCATCATGTGGCACATTCCAGGGATTGAACCGCTAACCCTCTGGTTCATGAACAACTTGCTCTACCTACTGAGCCACAACCAACCAAATATAGGGGTTCCCAACCAACTATGCGCCTAAAAAGAAGGGGGAATTGGTCTGACTTCCCGGCTAATGCAGTGCGGCTTAAGTAGCATCACTCTAGGATAAATTAAAGGATTATCTTATCTCAATTACTGAAAGAGCCATTATCCAGATGATTAACTACCGCTGTGTGCTCCTGCTAAATAAAAGACATGTGAAATGTTTCTTACCAACATCAGACATCTCAGGCACAGTGGCTGAAAATGGTCCATTGGGGAATTCTGGAGCGTTGTCATTTACATCCTGGACCTTAATGATGAACTCTGACTCTGCTTCCAGAGAGTAGTTTGTCCTCCGGTCAATGGCCCTAGCGTGTAGGACATACTGTGACTTCTTCTCGCGGTCCAGACTCTTGGTAGCACGGATGTCACCTGTTGCCTCGTCAATGATGAAGATAGATCCTGCCCCCTCACCAGATAGGATATAGCGCACGGAGCCATCGCCTTTGTCAGAGTTGGAGTGGAGCTGGAGATGTGAGAGGGAGAACATGAGTGAGGGAGGGAGCAACAAAGTGTCTGACAAGTGTGTGATGCAGAGAAATAGCTAAGTGTCAAGATGAGTGGTCAGTTAATGATGAGGAACAAGCACAGCCATCCAATCAAGGAAGGAGAAATAGGACTACTTGAGGGTTGTAGTGTGACATGTTGTACAAAAGGTTCAGCATCTGAAACAAGGTACTGTCACAGTAAATGGGAAAAGGAGAGTTTAACAGAACATGTTCTATAGCAGGCAGCATGTCCTGAGCTGAAGATGTCCCTGAGGACATTCAGAACTGACAGACAATAAGTAAAAAGTAGACAGCATGATAGATTTAATACATTTTCAACATTTTCCACCTCTGTTTGCATTATGTCAAGTAAAATATTAAAGTATATTTTGTGGTCAGTGTTATTGCCTGATTGTTTCGTAAGTTTCAGATGTAGCCATATTCTTATAGTTACTCCAGTACTACATGGTGTTATTTTCACCATTGGCTATTCAGACATAACAATGAGGGTGCAAAGTTTTATCTAATCTCAGGTTATGAGGTTAACAAAATTCAATAAAATTTGCACAATTATTTAAACACAACAAAAGAATTTTCACCATTTTAGTAATTTATGAAAATCTCTAAAAATAAAAATGATATCTGTGGTATTGTAGGTCAAATATGACCCACCAAAAATTTTGGTGGTTGCATGTGTCCATGTATCATGAAAAATGTTTTAGGTTGTGGCCGTGGCAACACAACTTTTCTCAAACTACATTGATATGTCTTGTGTCATCTTTGGGGTCATATTTCATCCCCCATTCCACAAAGAGATAGTGAATACAGCAACCAAAGTGACATTGAGGACAACGTGTCTGAGGATAAGGACAATGTTAAGTATGGTCCTGAACAAGAAGACACATCAGATGAAGAGGAGCAAAGACACAAATGCTCAAAGAGGGGTTTTCAAATCAATAAAGGTGACTTGTTGTAATCATCGATCCCTTATGATACACAAGGCAGCCCATCATGTATAGATCCCCTAATGAGGCCACGGTCAGTTTATGGGACACTGTGTCAGGCTGAAGTAATTTCTGTGCTATCATTTCACTTCAGACCTTTCATTCAGCCTTTCAAATTATCCATTCTGATAATAAAGTGATGAGAGCTGCTCGTTGTGTAAATGACTTGCTCCCATTGTTTATGTCATTTATATTTTAGTAAGTTTTAGTAATTTGTTTTTTGCTGTTCGAGCAAACTGATACAACGCTTCTACATCTGTGTGCAAAAAACTATGTTAACATAATGAAGTATGTAGTATTTAGTGCTCCAATGCTCGTGGTTTGAGCTTTCATCAGTTAACCGTATGGACTGATGGAGCTCAGAAGTTGCTCCCGAACGGCCATCGGGAAACTGATGAGTTTGTCAATAAAGTTGGGAGGGGGCGCTGGACGCTGGACGGAAATATCGTGCACATACAATTGTACCGCGGGCCTTGAGTTTGACAAGTGGCGAGTTTGCATGGAAAAAAACAACAGTCTGTTAAAATATTTGTTAGTTAGTTTCTGTAATTTTAGCATTCCTTCATATCAATATGACATTTTTGTGGAAAGTTTGTTCAGAGCTGTGTCAAGAAACTGCAATTTCCCCACTTAGGGGTGAATAAAGGTTTTCTATTCTAAACTGCTGTATTTGTATCTTTCTAAATTTAGTGGTACAACTATGGGTGCAAAACGCATGCTGTGGTTATGTCCTGTATGGGTCTAATTCATAACACACTAAGCAGAATCTGTCAATATCAATGCAATTGCAATATAGGGGTGGTGGGAACTGTTGCCAACACCTTGTGCCAGATAATATTGCAAACCTCAAAGTGTCCTTGAACAAGACACTGAATCCCAACCTGGTCCCAGTATTTTGTACTAGTTTGTGAACGAGTGTGCACCAATAGCATGGATCATTTACTTTAGAGGCCTTGTAGATGCCATTCATTTGTGGATTAGAACTGCTTTGATGATGTGTGAACAAACATGAGTGTATATTAGATGGACAATCACAATGTGCTTCTGGCCAAGACCAATTTTGAGACTCATACATTCTCAGTGACTTCACATAAGTGAGACGAGAGTGTGTTGGCAATTTCTTTTACTGTCACGTTCTCTCTTTTGCTTATTTATTATTTGTTGTTGTATAGTGAATATTAGTTTTTGTGCAATGGCAGAATTTCATTAGATAATGATGTCACTTCCAGTGATGTCACTTCTAGTTTTGTGATTTCCTGTTTCACCATGTTACCTGGCTCTCAGGAGGTGTGTGCACTCTTGAAGCAACCTGCTACCATCTGCTTTGAATTGCCATAGACACTACACCATGAGTTCATTGATTTGATTGTATATCATTTGTCTAACATGTGTATGACGACTCCGTCTTGATCGGCAATACATTCCCTGTATCAGAACACTACAAAGCTGGTGTTTATCAGGTTTTGTTGTGCTGCTAAGTGTGCTTAATAAAGCTTTAGCAAATGGTTCTTATATAAAAACGTATGAGTTGCTTTCATCTAGTCTTATACATCTCTCCAGTCTTCCTACCCAAGGTGCTGCCTCAAAGTGACGATCTCCCATGCAAAAAACCTACACTGTTGGACTGCAAGGATTTGTTTCACAAATGTGGAGAGAATTATTCAAGCCAAAAGGAACATAGGGCATATGCAGAGAACCTGCATGCCTCCCCAAAATCTGCTTTCCAAAATATTGCTGGAGAGAACCAAGAGTCAAAGTAGGAAAATCTTGACACAGCTGGTACCACAAAAGGAAACAGAATACAGAATGTCAGCACGTCGCAAAGAACTGCAGAGGGGGGAAAAAAAGAACAGAAATATACTACATTATGTGCTCCGACTTGTACTCCACGTGGCAGTATAAAGACAAAGAAAATCCATTTCCCTGGCACAAAATAAAACATTTAAAACCAAAAAAGGGGAGACGACAAGGAGAAGACAAAGACAAGAAGGGACGGGGGATAAAAATACAGCAGCATGGAAACAAACAGTGTTTCTAAGCAGCAGCTGGCAGGGAAGCAGCAGTAACTGACATTTTGAGGCTGAAGTATTTCCCACTGCGCATATGTCTCCAGCTCAAAGAACAAAGGCTTTTGAGGGTGTGAAATATGAATCAAAAAGCATGTGGGTGGGCAGGAAGCCACAATTATTCATTTAAACAGGTTAATTACTTACTGGTGGGAATTATAGGACCAGCTACACTGTTGTAGCACTAACCATGAAAGTTGACACCCTCTGCCGTTTTCAATAGGATTTCATACACTCCTTCCACTTATGTAACATTACTGAATCATTGTGTTGACAGCTAATGGACCAATGCAATGAGCCCTTTATGTGTGATGTCTTTGGGTTGTGTGTTTTTTCTGTCTTTGACCTTCAGCAATGCAGTCCTCAGAACAGTCCCCCAGGCACAGTGCTTTGGCTGCACGGAGCTTCCTGGTAGATGTAGTGGGTCAAATGTAGACACAATGTGAGAAATGGAAAGATCAACGCAGTGTTTTCACATTAAGCTAGTTTAGATGAACTGAGCTAATGTTCATATACAGTGTATTTAATTTCAGACGCAGCAAATCTACAACATCTAGGATCAATGATGTGCAATCAGTGTTGGGGTAACGAGTTACAAAGTAACGTGTTACTGTAACGATATTACTTTTGGGGGTAACAAAGTAAAGTAACGCATTACACTAAAAATATTGGTAACTACACTACTTTACTAGACTACAGGAACACACTTTCCTGCGTTACCCAAGCCATGCTCGCCTGTGTGTAGAGTTCTGTAAGTACGCTGTGTGCGTGCTTACAGACCGTGCGTGCCTGAGCACGTTGCTATAGAGATCGATTTGAGTCGAGTGACGTTGCTGGAGACGGAGACTGGGGGTTTCGGCCAGTGGCGATATTGTCATTACTTTCAGTTTATAGCTTGAAAGGACAAAAATATTCAAGTGAAATGCACTCTATGCCCAGGCGACAAGTTTCTTTCAACTGCTGCAAAGTCAGTGAGTACCAGCTTTGAGCATTTGTCAGCCCAGCATGGCAATATAAAACTTGTGGCGATAGATCGTGCTCGCCGTTCATCTGAAGGAGTTGATGAGCAGCCGACCCGGCCGTCACCTGCACCTGCACCTGCACACCTGCACAATATTAGTCATACTTTTATACCTGATCACTGTATAAATTAATTTTAGTGTAGGAGAACATTTTATTTCTCCCCTGACCCACCAGGAGGGGTCACTTTGTCAGACAGTCCATGATGGACAGGACTGTTGTTTGTTGTTTGTATGTCAAAAATATATTAAAAAATCTTATTAATGCGTGACTGTCTTGACAGTTTAAAATTCAGCTTGTACTTTGAAAAAGTTGCACGTTAAATGTGGCGACAATAATTCAAAAAAAAAACATGGCAACTGGCGGGCGACAAAAACTTAGAGGTAAAAGTAAAAGTATCACAAAGACAAAAGAACTCAGAAGAGAACTGAGACGAGAACGGAATTATATTATATTATATTATATTATATTATATTATATTATATTATATTATATTATATTATATTATATTATATTATACACACACACGCACACACACACACCTATATATATATGTTTCTTGTCATCAATGATAAGAGGTTGGAAATGTCACCTTTTTATCAACAGCATCAACAGCAGAAACATAGTTATCATGGACATCCATCCATGAATGCAGCTCCTGTTAGTTCCTCTTGATTACATTGAGAAAATCAAGAACTGCTCCTGTCACTGTGCATACTTCTGTTGTGCTATCTTGAAGAGAAACAAAGAGAGTCTGGTCCCAGATGTGAGTATGTATTTCAGTGAAAATGTAGCACTGAATGAATCATACATCAAACAGATATTAGCCTTCACCAGCTTGTCAGACAAAAAGCATCAGGCTGATGGTGTCATGTCTAGCTATGGTGCTGTGCTCGTCAAGAAACATGAGCACTAACAGAATCACACCAGGAGATAGCACACAGCCATACAAACATGTACACACACACACTGGGAAGGCGTCAAGGACACACAAACAGATGCACACATACATGCTTGCTGCAGCTCTCCTTAATTATGCCAGAAATTGTATCCACTAAACAGGGTGTTATTAGTCAAATGAAATCTAAAACACATACACGCACACGCAGTATTTGTGCAGGGTGCAGGGCAGTGCAGAGAGTCCTTCATATTGGCTGAAGCCCTTATTTTGATGTTTTGGACAGGACACTGTCCCTCACAGAGAATGATGACAACAAGCCAGTGATGAATTGATGAAGTGCTTGACTTCTTTGGTTATACAAGGACCAAATAAGGACTTACTGATGGTGAACAAATTGCTTTGATTTATAGATCTACATCTAACTGTCTAACGTACCTCAGCAATATAGTAAAAAACATTCAACAAGCAGCCTCAGTCATGAAGGGTTTTACCCTGTAGTTGTTATTTAATCCAGTTGCTTTCATTTTCGTAGCCTTCGTTCAAAGAGTTGTTTTCATTTTTTGAAGCAGTGTTCCCTCAGCCGTTTGTCATGAAGAGAGGAGTGCGGAAAGTCAAGATATAATTATATATTAAAGAGAAATTCAAGAATCAAATGAACTAAACAGTCTATTAGCACTTATCCTATATGATTCATGATATATAAGGGGGCTGAAATCTATCCTAGCTGTCATAAAGCAAAAGGCAGGGTCACCTTGGATACTGGTCACCGGTCTATCACAGGATAGACCGGTGACCGGCTAACAGTGTGTGTGTGTGACAGGCAACCATTCACACTCACACCTATGGCCAATTTAGAATCATCAAAGAACCTAACAGTTCTTTGGACAATGGGAGGAAGGTGGAGCACCCAAAGAAAGAAAACCCATGCAGACACAGAGAGAACATGCCAAGTTCACACAGTAATGCCCCAGTGAGTTTGAACCCAGATACCTTATTTCTGTGAGATGTCAGTGCTAATCACTGTCCGGCTGTGCTGTCTACAGTTAAGTCAGTATTAATAATAATAATAATAAAAAAAGTATTAATGCACATGAAGTGGCTATCAGTGTGCTCTGACATGATGACAATTCAGTTCATTTCAGTTTTGTTTATATAGCACAAATAGTTATCCAAATTGTCTCAAAACCCCCAGAGCAAACACCTAGGGTGGACCTGCTTGAGGCTAGCTGGGTAGAGACAGAAAAGAGAGGGAAGAGCAGAAAGCCGGTGGTTGACTTTCTACATGCATATGGACAAATCATACATGCAGCATATGAACATGATACAAACAAGAATACATGATACTAAGCGATGCATGACAAATGGAAAATTGATATGGATAAGTAAGTAAAAGAATAAATAAAAAGTGAAAAGTAAAATCACATGGTGAAATATGACTATGACTATTCTACTCAATTTTCAATTGAATTTTATTCATATAACGTCAATAATAATTGTCTCAAAATGCTTTACAAAATCTGGTCTGAAACGCCCAGAGCAAGTCTGACGGTGAATATATGAGGTATTATATGCAGGCTGCAGAATTATGAGTAACATTTAGTTAGGAATGGAAACAGAACATGCAGCTCTTTGCCAGAGACACTCACAAAGCATATGAATACATAGATAGTAATACAAAGGAGAGCAGAGAACAGGTGCTTTGTGCACGTCTCCTCTAAGACTGCTGGGAAATCCCCCAGCCGTCTTGACCTGGAGCCGAATAACAAATCAATTGAACAACACTTTAGATGCAATTAGTAACGTAACACATCATATATATATTTAATGCATACGGTATATGTAAAATTCACATCTGTGCACAATGACAGCTCAAGAAACCAATTTAGTCTATTTTTACAAGGAACTTTGTTTTTATTATTATTATTATTATTATTATTATTATTATTATTATTATTATTATTATTAACAGAATTGTGGTTAATTTCATGTATGTACAGTCTGGCAGGCCATTGAGTCAAAATATAACAGGCAGATATATCAGGGTCAGAGCGAAAAAACAATTAAAATCCAATAAAATCCCGGGGATTGCCGAGCCCTTGACCCGGGTCGTCGCGGGTCGATGTGAAAGGAGCCATATACACCCACCTAGGCCACAGCTCTTTGTTTTTTTTGTTTTTTTTTTTGAAAGCTGCCAACTTGTAGTGTTATTTCAGCAAGTTTCAGTTTTATAGTTACAGTTAGGGACCCTCCCTTGTAATTAAATACCCTCGTTACAGTACAGCAACCAAATTAAATGGTATCAAGTTAACTGGCAATGTGACTAAAAACAAAAATGGCCTGTGTAAAGGCTTTTTCAAATGAAAAAATCATCTTGTGAAATATTTGTGACCCGTTGACCTACAACTCAAGGAATCGGAATCAAGAATAATTTTGAACAGGAATCGAAATTGAAAATTGGAATCGGAATCGTTAAAATCCAAACGATGTCCAACCCTATTTACATCTAGCAGAAAAAGAGCAACATTGTCATCCCAATGAATAACCAAGACACAACAACTAATCACTTCATGACTGAAAGTCAGAAAGACTGAAAGTCAGAATGATAATAACTATATAAGACACAACATGGATCTGATTACCAATCCACACTGACACTCATAAAGTAAGCAAGAGCACTACAGAGAAGACACCAAGAGAGAAATGATTCACTGACTGCTGATATTTTGATTCTTTATCAGTCTAATGGTTCTGACTCATGTTCTGTGAGCAGTCCATTACAGAAATATGTCAATGATGATTTTTAAATTAAAGCCTTAAAACGAAGAAACACAAGTGGCAGCGCCTGGAAGAAAAAAACATATTCCTCCACACCAAGGGCTTTCAGAGTCCCTAACTCCCAAATCAAGAAATGTCTTTGTACACACCCCCAACTGTACCTGTCTGGGCTATAACTCATTCTTAGTCAAATTGATCATTGTTTTCAATATTGAAGATGGGTGCAGAACCTGCTGCTAATACAGCATACCTTTAATTTTCCTGATTAAATCAATTAGTATTTTGTGCTGCACTACATATCTCACGTTATTTTAGGTTTTCAGCATGCTATCCACATTACAGGTTTAGAAAATGTTTAGCTTCATAAAAACTCACTAAACTCAAATGCAAACTGCGCAATCTGTTTAAAATGCTTGGATTAGAAGGCTTAATACCATTTCCATTTGATCCCAAGCTCACATTCTCACCATGCACAGTAATAATCATAATCAGTCAAAGCAGATTTTGCACTCCCTGTTTTTTAGCAGCCGCACATCCGAGCAAACCTCCCTTTCAAATACACTAATAATGTACTGGATTCAGGTCTGGTGAGTCAGGAGGTCTACAGTCCCCTGAACTCACTGTTTTTGTCATAAAATTATCTCTGAGACCATTTTAGCTGACCTTATTATCATATTGTAAGCCCAGAAGAAGATAAATTCATGTTTTCTCTTTCAAGGATCATCCAAGTAACACAGCAACCCCTGACAATGAGGAGCCTTCATCAATTTCACTAGGCATCGATTTTTTTTGATGTATTTATCACTATGTCCCATCATTTAATATGAAATAATGTGATAAAATATATGCATTTGCATGCCCCATCAATCAGAATGAAATTTGTAGGATGTGTGTGTAAAGTGGTTCTGCTCACTGTGGAGAAAATCTGCCTGAAATATAAGGGAAGAAGACTGAAACACAAGACAACACTGAATGCATTCAGCATAAGATAAACAACTTGTTTTGATGGCAAAGTGGTTCTCTGTAAGGTCATCTAATTGGAAATGTTTTCTTTGCACCCAGATTAACAATAGGATGTTTGATAACTAATATGAAAAAGCATTTTTTTATGTTTTTATTTTTTGAAAAATGTGCCTGAAAGAGTGGCTACATGTCGCCAGTAGCTCTATGATGTTTACTTTTTTAGTTATTCCTATTCTGTTATTGTTTTTTTTTTGTCTGACTTGTTCTTGTTCTTCTGTGCCTTGAAGCAATCAACAAGGATTTTGGTCATTTTTGTCTTTTTGTGCTGTTTTTATTTTGTTGTTTTTTGGGGGAACTTTATTTTTTTAGCTGTGTCGTTGGCTGTGGAGTTCTGCGGAGTGGCCATTGTGTCCGTTGGTGTTTTCCTGAGATCAGCTGCTGACTGAGCTTCAGGAGAAGCGCTGGGGACGGCAGCCTGGAGTTGGAGATGGAGGAGCGGAGAAGGAGGTTCGGGTCAGTGGTGCCGTCTGTATTCACAGGGAACAAGAGGTCTGTGGCAACAGATGGATGGACTATGTGCGTTTGATGGGACCCAGAGGAAGTGTGTCATGAGAGTCCTGTGCTTCAGGACTCTATGGGTTGACACACGCAGTTGGCGTTTATCCCTCCCTCAGCGTCAAGGAAACACCATGTGACATGATCCATGCCGCAGTTGCTATGCAACTGGCCAAACAACCGCACCACCTTGGCCAACGTTTTGCCAATGTTTCTTTTGTACATTTGTTTATAATGCCAACTCAAATTTTTTGATTATTGGACATTGTTATTTGACCACTGAAAATGGAACAATACTGAACGGGACTTTCTGCTTTTTTTTTCCCTTTTGACACAATGAAAACTGTACCAACACTGTCAAATAAACATCTTAATCTCTAATAAACCAATGGATGAGATAACTTTAGAAATTATTAAATTCACTGTGAGAGGTTAAGGTCAATTTGTTAAACTTTCAGTCAAACCTTCTGTTTACTCTTTCTTTAAGTGTTTTTTGTTGTGCCATATGTTAAAAATTAAATAGATACAGCTTGAACAAAATAATTTCATTGTTTTGGATCCTGCAAAGCTTCTCCCCAGAAAGTCCCTGAAGCCAGAACCTTTCTGCTGTGAGGTAGCCATAAAGGTCATTGTCCAAATTGATCCCTCTCCACAACTCTTCACTCCGCCTGAGTGCCACTCTGTGGGAAGCCACACTCATAGCTGTGGAGGGCTCTCAGCAGTGAGACAGAGGGTATAAATAAACATCGGGAATAACTCTCCACAATGTCACCATGTATATGGACACAACATTTCAGCTCAACGGTAGAGCTGTATGGTGTACTGCAATGAAGACTATTAGGAGCTACTATCATACAAATCATGTATAATATACAACAAAGCTGATGACAGCCCTTGCAACTAAACGAACTATTCTTCAGCGGAAGAATATCTGATCTAATTTCTACATACAAACTGGTTAGACTACCTAGACTACGCATTTACAAAGAGCGGAAGGCTACCAGAGCTAGTTTGGTTCTGGGTTGTATCTAATGCCACTCAGCTGCCTGAAGAAACCAGACAGGATGAGTACAAAGAACGAAAAACAATATATCAGTATTTATGCAACCTTGCATTTACCTGTTCACCTGTTGGTTCTGGCTGCAAATGGGTGAGGTCCAGGATGGATGGGATATTGTCTTTGACAAACCTGAGATTCAGTGTTTTATCCAGTGATCATCATCATTTCAACAAGACATTTCTGATATTTTAGGTACAAGGACAATGGTTGCTGTCTTGAAGCAGGTGGAAACACTCTCCTATGCAGTGATATGACTGTCTAACTGCCACACAACCAGGCTGTTATCAGGCCCAGCAGCTTTCCTCTTAGTCACTCTCTGCAGAATTCTTCTCACGGTTCCTGCGGTTGCTGATAATGGCAGGTCCTCCGAAGGCAATGTAGACAGCTGAGTCTTTGTTGGGAAAATTAAAGGATGAGTGAGTGAGTATGAGTTTTGCTCATCTTGCTTTGTGGCTCTGCACACAGTGGGGGCACCCCTGTTATTGTTGCCAGTAAGCCACATGCCATATGTCCTTGGTGTAAAGTTATTTTTCTTTCTCTCTTGATGACAGCGTTCAGTCTTGCTGAGGAGGCGTTTGCTCCCTTGTGCCCTGACAGAAATGCAGCTTTTATGGCTCCCACTTCTTCATTCATCCAGGAGTTCTTGGGGAATGCTTTATTGTGTGATCACCACATCATCAACCCACTGTATGTATGATGTTGCATACTCCTCAAGATATTATCTGCTTCTCTCTAGTGGCAGTATCTCTGAAAGCGCCAGTATGTGCACTAGGAATTACTGTAGGTAATCCATCAGCAGAGGGTGCGTTGGCAGAAGCAGGGAAATGTTGTCTGTTAGATCAAACAAGGACAGGGGAACGCTTTGTGACACCAGGAATGTCAGTCTGAGCATTGTTCAGTGCATTTCTTCTTCTGGTGAATGAGGTGAATAAGGTGGTGGTATTTAGGTAATCAGATCTAAAATAAGAATAGCATCTGGTCCCATCTGTAAACCTGTATCTGGAGTAACAAACCCAATGTTGAATTCTGTGGTCAAATAACAGACCCATCCACCAGATCTGTGAACGGAAGAATTTATTTGATCCCAGTGACATGATCCAGTGTCAAATGCAGCACAGAGATTGAGCCTGTTTTCTAAGGCAGTCAACGTCCACCATCCTGTTGTGCAGCATGGCACTATCTAACAGTATGTGAGTGGCAACATTCATGCTGCACGCTATCAGCTCACATTCTATAGTTTGGGAAGTGAAAATCTGATGCTGATATGATTGTTAATTTGGTTTCAGTATTATCCAATATCTACAACTGTATACCCTATTAACATATTACCTGAGAAATGTCAATTTTATTCAGTGTTTATGCCATAGTATGTCAAGTATGTCATTAAAGCAGTAAGTGGGATTGTTTAAGAGAGGTCAGTTGAGTCTATTAGTAAATTAAAGGTTCATCTACATCATTGTTAAATAGGATCTATTATGATTTTCCTGCTTTTCAGACTTATACATATGTTGGATACTTGTTCTAGAGGACGTGGTTGTGTAATATCATGGGGTATGCATGTGCTGAAGTAATAGCCTGGGGCAGTTTCGGCCGCTTTTCAAAAGTCTCATTTCACAGAGAAGCGCCATATATGGCAGCTCACCTGACTCTGGTCTCAGTGCCCAGTGGTGTTGCCGCCCACCCCACTCTGCAGACTACAGAGCTATTGCTCAGTACGGTGTTGTTGTTGAAATGGCTAACAGAAAGTATTTTGGGTTTTTTGGGGGGGTGTAAACACTTCTTCTTCGTATGATGATGAGATGTGGTGGAATTTAACGTTTACCCAGCAGAGACATGCAAGACTTATGGTTGTATCAATGACAGTAGGGCACAGTAGGGAGGAGAAGGTGTGTGTGCGGGGGGGATTCTTTCAGGGGAAGCAGGAAAGAGGCAGAATAGAGGAGTACCCAGACAACTCATATGTAATAATTATAAACTCATAAATTCTAATATAAAAAAGTTACAACAATACATTCAGGACCTTTCTTCACCTTGATAAACATTTATAATGTACCCTATATCCAAAATGTATAACTTTCATGCCTAAGCTGAATGTTAAAAAATATGACCTTTAAAAAAAAAAAGATTGTCCTGAAAGAGTGGCTGAATGTGGCCAGTAGCTCCATGATGTAACCTTTTTAGATTATTCTTAGTGTGTTAATGGTTGTTTTTTTCTGTGCCTTAAACCAATCGAAATGGTTTTTGGTCGTACTGGTTTTTTGTGCTGTTTTCATTTTGTTTGTCTTCCTGGACTTTTTGTTTTTGGCTGTCATTGACTGGGTTCGGCCGAGCAGCTGTTGTGTCCGGTGCTGTGTTCCAGAGATCAGCTGCTAGCGCTGTTTGTGTCCTCTGAGCTGACCAGAGTGAGGCCTGAGATTTGCTGAACTTCAGAAGAAACGCTGGGGATGCCAGGCTGGAGGTGGAGGTGCAGAAGTGGACAAGGAGGTGAGGTCTTTGACAGCAGGATCGATTGACTGTGTGCGCTTGATGGGACCCAGAGGGAGTCATGAGAAGTGCTTTGGAGGAATGGTTCATAGGACCATAGTACGTCTCTGCCCGGCTTCAGACTCTATGGGCACACACACACTCCGTTGGTTCCGTTTGAGTTTACATTCCTCCCTCAGCAACAAGGAAACACCATACCGCTGTTGCTATGCAACTGGCCAAACAACCACATCAGCGCTGTTTTGTCAATTATTTACATACATTTGTTCATAATACTACTTCTGTAATTATTTGATTACACTATTTGCTAGATAATACTTTAATTTAATCTCATTTTATTTTATCTTTTTTGTGGTTTTTATGAGTGTTTACTTTTATGTGCAATGAAGCTACTGTGACAAAGTAATTTCCCTCGTGGATCATTAAAGTCTGTCTAAGTCTGTCTAAACTAATTGTATACATGTCTAAGTCTAAGTCTAAAAGACTTAGACTTAGACATGTATACAATTAGTTTATTAAGGGGGATTAATCATTTATACTGTCATCTTCCATTTTTAGTAAGATAAAATAAATCAATTGGATGATCAGCTACTATTACAAACATACAGTATATTTCGACAAAAAGTTCTATTCAATATTTAATAGACCAAATTTAATTGCCTTCTTATTTTTGTCATTGTTTCATTTGTTTTTCTCTTCTCTTTAGGTGCTTATCAAAAATAACTCATCGAGAGATCATTTTTGATGTATAATTTAGGTTGTCTGACATCGGCCCCAGAGACACTCAGGGTGACATATGATCACTGGACTCTATAACTTCAGATTTTCTTGAAGTTACAATAAAGTACTGGTGGCTATGAGTAAAGGCGGAGACTGACACATGAGGAATGATAGGAGTGCTAGTATTGGGCAATAGCCCCAAATGAAAATATATCACAGAGCAGCAATATCCACAAGAGCATAGAGTGAAACGCCACAGTTGTTCAACATAATCAAGAAACTCATGTTTTTTATTGTGACCATGATGAAAATTTGATGTCAATGTAATCTACAAACCTCAACCTCTGTCTTTAACCCAAAGAATCACATCATCAGATTAAAGTAAGATTTTGTTTTTTTTACATATAATTTAAAATAACACATAAAAGTGTTTTTAACATCCTGGACTTCAGTGGTCATACATTAGTTGTACTGAATAAATTAGTTGTTAACTTTGCGACTCTTGCCACTACAAGGCAGTGTGAGACAGCATAGTGGTTTTACCACACAATTTTTATATATTTACATTACAGTGGTGCAAATGTACATAATCCAACATCTGTAAGTGAAAGTGTTTATGTAGTTGTGTATTTATTGATCTAATAAGGATGGTTGGATGGGCTATGTTTCTTGCCACTTACAGTGTTTTTCATGTAATTTGGTCTACATGACACCTAATTAACTCTCTCACTTATCATGAATAAACCAATTATTAGGACATTCTTGCCCCTTGACTGAGCAATTACAGCTAGCTTTGAGTACGGAGTGAAAAACTGATGACCACCGCTGCAGTATTTAGAGTGTAACAAGCCGGCTATTCAAAAGGAAAAGCAGGAAGGATAAAGTACCCGGTTTAACATGGCACTGAGTGATGTTCAAGGGTTAGGTTATATTGTTTTCAGGATATTCAGGGCAGAATAGTAATAATACTGAGATGGAGCAGGTGATGATATGGATATGTGCGGTATGTGGAAGTTTAATCTATTGCATTATGATATTCCACATGTTTCTTAACAGTTTGCAAATTTACATCATGCAAATGTGAGCTTCAACAGAAGAAGGTTCTTTGAAATATTACAGAACAATGGGTGAAAAAAGGCTCTTTTTCTGATAATGTAGGCTAAACAGAGAAGAAATATAATTTCCTGTTATTATTGTTGTTACTATTGTTATTTATGAATACAGCATGATATCCTAGGGTGTTTCAATTTAAAGGTCAGCACTTATCAGTCTGTTTAATCTACTGCTATGGCTGCCTGCCTCTAGCCTCAGTCTGTGGGAAAGGATTTATGAAGCAATCACACAGAAACTGTAGACCCTGTCTTATTGCCTCTTATTGCCCCTCAAAGGCTCAAATATGTTGGTCTTACCTCTGGCTACTGCATATGAAGTAATGATATCAAGTCATTTCTGTGAAAATAGAGAAAACATATCATGGCGTAAAACTTTGTTATCAGGGAGACCTGTCTGGATGTGAGGATCCCAAAGAAGAAATAAGAAACTAGTTTCAGTCTAAAGACTTTTACAATAAATGTCCCCAGAGAAGCATGGCATGTGACTGACAGAAGTAACAAGACCAAATGGATTCACAGCTACCTGGCAATTTCCTTTTGCCAGTGACACACTGGCAGTTCTGAATCTGGAGTCGGACGGGGAAGGAGAGAAAGTGAAAGGGACGCAGAGTAAGTAAGTGTGAAAGAGAGGACCAAGAGTGATGAGGCTGTACTGCAGAAAGGTGTGGAGGACAGCAGAGTGTCAGGATTTAGAAGCAAACTGTCTCACATTCACTGCCCTTAAGAAATCTATAGACACAACTTTCCTGCAGGTCTTTTTATTTTATTTTCATCTCTGCTGCCCTGTTCTCCATCCACCTCTTGCCTCACTGAATCTGGTCTCCTTTCATCATCCATTCTCCTCTCTTTGCCTTACATCATCTTGAGCCTTCACTTCTTTTTTTGTGCTTTGCCTTTCATCTTCTCTCTGGTGCTTTTATCTCCTCTACTTTTTTTCAATCATCCTCTCTTCCCAATCTCCCCAAAAGTTCCATCTTCTCACTGTGTTCACTTCATTTCTCACAATTTCACCCATTTCTTGCTTTGCTCAGCCTCTTGTAGCACACCTTCACAAAATTTGTCACACTTTACAAAACGTACTAGAAGGGGCAGTGATGCGGGACATGGCTAACCGCAATTTTTGCTTCTGTATTAATTGACTCAGAGGCTTGCACGTTAATACAGACCATACGCAGACCCTGCACAAACCTCACTCTGTAGCTCTCGGGCACCTCCCCAGATATGTAAGAGACAAGAGCTTGGCAGTAGCGTGTTTCTGCTTCAGTACTTCGGAGGTTTGGAGTACATTTAAATGACTAGTTTTCAAAATTTGGTGAAAGTCAGTAATCATTGTTGAAAGTGAAGCAGGAAGTAGAAACAAAATTTAACCCAACTGAAAAAAGACACTGCGCAGTCTAGTGTTGGGTGGTGTTGTTACACAATGAACCAGACTACTGAGGGCACAACTATAAATGTCCCACACTGCCATAAATTTGCCTTAAGCCTATGAGGTGTAAATAGTCTTGCTCTTATATAGCGCTTTTCTACCTAATCAAAGGTACTCAGGCAGCTGTGTGTCCACACCTGGCATTTAAATGTGTCTCCATATATGTCTCCAGGCAGTACTCGTGATCTGATTTCAGTTTCAAGTTAACGCTGAAATAATGGATCGGAAACACTGTATTAGTACCACAAACAAGTCTTTTTATGTATGCATTATGACTGGGGATATTTATTTTGGAACAAGCTGTTAAGTTTCTCTCTGTCTAAAAGCACAACAGTCAGTAAGTCATTATTTACCTGCTGTGATGTTAGTTATTTTAGAGACAATTTATTCAAGAACAAAACTCACACTAAAACTGGAACCCTGGAAATGTCCATAGGTATGATCATTTCAGAGCTAATAAAAATAATAATAAAGATAGAGTCATTCCCTGTTATTAAGGAAATATGTAACAACTCCTACATCAACAATGGGTTTCTAATGACAGATTCATAGACAACATAATTTTATTTTTTCCTTTTCAGGAGATTATTTATAATAGCAGATGTGTGTTTTTATTGGATGAATGAGGCAAAATACCACATTGAGTGTGATCCTGAAAGTGCAAATGCATCACAGACCATCTTCAAATGTGAGATCGTTTCACTCTTACAATTTGGTCTGTGATAATTACATAATCCTAAAACAAAATAATCCTCTATTTATCCCACAGTGGGGAAAGTAATAAGAGATATTTACATTTATCCAAAACCAGTCTTTCGCCAACCTTGAACAAAGTCTTACTTACAGTTATGCACTTTGTTTGGGTGAGGGCTCTGGTGTTATGGCCTTACACTATACCAAATGGAAATCATAAACTCTCACTGAGTTTCCAGACGCTGAGTTTCAAAACTACGCATATTTTAACTTGCTGTGGATGTAATTTCCTCTTTCCTCCAGCTAACTCCCCACTTTTCCTAGCTGTTTCTCCACCTGTGCTTTTCGACTGCCCCCTTCCTCTTAGAAGAACAGGTCTTTCCATCAGTCAATGTCAGTGCTCGCTATATGAGTTTCTGGGCACCTGTGTGTTTGTGCACATATTTTCAAAGAGGTTGCTGGGCCTGCGCTTCAGCCTCAAAGCAATCAATGGAAAGTGAGGTGTCATCTATGTGAGGAAAGCCATATTTTACCTGTCACAGTCCCGTACAAAACAATGACTCATTGTGTCCCCAGCAGCTCCAAATGTGCCTCCATCCCAGTCCTACTTGATTTGTGCTTTTTTGCACGTTAAGCACATCTATTTCCACTTTCAATGTGCCAGCCACATAACATAACACTCACACATTTACACAGACACACACACGCATTGACTCCCTGGGGGTCTCAGACCCAGCTCAAGTCCCCACCTTCACAAAGAGCGCCGTGTCAATGTCACGCAATGTTACTGTCAGAGCAGATTAGATCAGCCCCATTGAATTCATGCATCCCAACTGGCCGCTACAAAGTCTGACAACTGGCCACTGACCATGTCGTTACGTAGGCAAACACACAATCACATAGAAATTAAGCAAATTAGCAGCAGAGTGACAATAATCCTAGCTCCCGGCCCGTCTTCTGTCTGGACACTGTGAATATCACAACCTCTGTAGACTAATCCTTCAAATAGCCTGGCAAAATCAGAGTAAGGTATCATGTGCTATTGTTAAAGTTCCTGCGTTTAAAGAGGACATGAAACACGATAATTTAAGGAAGGTTTCTTATACTAAAAAGATTATTTAAGTTTTAACACTGATGATGAAAGGAATTTCAAAATCCTGCCATTTAGGTTTCACTGTTAAAACACAGGGCGCCGCCATTGTTGTTGTGTCGCTGGATGTGATGTCATTGGACTGGTTGGCTCTACATAAAGCAACTACACACAGATTGAAAATGACAGGAATTTGCATTCTGCACTGTTGAATCTTAAGAAGGTTCTAAGTAGAGTTTCAAAATGCAAAAAGAAAAATGGGAGCAACATTTTGAAAACATTGAAAACAACAATTAAATGTAAAAGGCTGTTCATCAGCCTGCTCTTAGAGGATCTGCTCTTAGAGGAGGCTCGTTAGCAAAGGACACATCACTAATAACCAAAGGCTTCACACCCTACCTCCTGCATGCTAATGCAGGTAAGCTCATAAAGAGATGAACAAAAACTTCAAGCAAGTTCAGTAAGTAAGTAATAAGTAAGATCAATAAGGAAGGTCTGGAACTTAATGTTCTTTGTATTGCTCTAAGGTGAATATGTTCTGTTGCTGCTGATGTATTCTCTTTGTCACTTCCAATTCCTCACACTGCATTGTCATGTCTTTCAAATAGACTAATACTCCTAATTTCATCATCATAACTTCTTTGAGTTAGTCATCATTCTTTAAGTTCATTGCAATTCTGTGTATAAAGGTAAGTTTTGAGGCATAATTTAGGTTCCTTGTGTAAAGAGCTGTCCAGCAGCTGGGTTTTGAAAGGGTTGTTTCCTTCTGTGAAGAGGTGTGGAGTGACGACGATGCAAAGGGATTTACCTTCCGGAGTATAAGAAGAATCATGCTTGTTATGGTCAAATCCTGCCTTGTCCCACTGCAGGACTCTTTTGGAATATCAGGGATTGTTCTTAAATGATTGTTCTTAAATGTTGCATTTAGAAAAATATGCATGTTTCTCTGTAAGAACTTAAAGATATGCAAAAGGTTTATCCTCATACTAACATACCAAAGAAAAACCTTATACTCTGAAGCTTTGCTGCCTCTGGAACTGTGGAACCACTAGGGAAAGTTGGGAAGGTCCATGTAAATTAAACATGCACATGTGAACACCGTTTAATGAGAGGATGAAGCAGAAGTATCCTTCCTAACATTAGTCAAAGAGGTAGTTGACAATGAAACTATCTCTAATCTGCCTGCCTCCCTGACCTAGCTGGACTGTGTATCTGTCTCTGACCCTCTTGCTTGCCGCTACTTGAAGGGTTGTTTTGGTAACTTTCTATGAAGGTTGTATTTATAATGCCCTATGAATGCACTCATAATATTTTATAAGGTGTCTATAAGCATTATAATGGTCATTATTACCATCTATACATATTCACAAGTCGTCATAACCAACTTCATGATGCATTATGACAACTGGTTATGAATGATTATAATCTGAATAGTGCATTATAAATATGTCAATATCTGCCTAGTCACTTGTTCATTTTATGATGCATCATAACTACTTTCCTTTGCTAAATGTGTATAGTGATGCATAATGAGTTTTGACTTCGCCTATAGTGCTTTATATCTGTAGTTATAAGTATATATAATAAAGTTATAATAATGTATATATCTCCCTACAGCACACAGTTATAAACAGCTATGCAATATCATAAGTGCTATTTGTCAGCGCTAAGTAAAGTGACAAGAATGTGACACTATTATTAACAGATATAAGTTACTATGAGTAATTAAAAGGTGCAATGAACTAAGTCCTGAGTCTGGCATCTTTACCCCATATGCACAATGTTAATGTCATAGGTGTTATTTGTCAACTTTAGGTAAATTAGTGCAAATTAGGTGTTGTGGATATAAGACTATTATAAACAAATATGAGGCACAATGAAATGAGAGCCTGGACAGTAAAGACAAAAGGAATGCATTTAGTTCACTTTATTTTCATTTCAACCAACACACACAATCAGAATGATTATCAATGTTCTGAGCACATTACACAAACACATGAAACACATGAAACAGGCCACAAAAGTGGCACGGCGTGGTCCTAGAGATGTCGCTCTTAAAAGTGCCTTTGGGTTGGTGAGGTAATTCAGGGTCAGAGGTCAGGAGATGGTTTGACAGCAACTACAAGAAGAACAGAGGCAAATCTTTAGTGCTCTAGCTGGGTTTGTTTTTATGCAGAAGGGTTTGATTGAAAACACATAAGCAGATCACATGTTTTTGTTTAAAGCAGCCTAATAAGCCATTATGTTACCGCATATCATGCAGGCAGCGCAGATTACCCGTAGGTGGCTTAAGCTAGCTACACGAAAGTTACCAGACACGGCTAGCTTTAATTCACAAATTAGATCGTTTTCATCGTTTAATGATTGAAACCATTCGAAATCATTGCTTTAATATGTAAATAATGTGCTTCAAAGTAAGGCAAAGTAAAGTTTTAGCTCACAAAACACTAGCAGGACAGAGAGACAACCTACCTGTCCCGGAGAAAGGAAAGAAAAGCCGCTTTACGATTAGTACATACAGTCAATGCTTTACGACAGTGGGTGGAGCTGGGGAGGGAGGTGGGTGGGTGGGGTCAGAGGTCAGGGGTCATGGACTAAGGAATGACATTTATACAATAATAATAATATAAATAAAAACGATATTAAAATAATATCTGACGGCATTCAATAAAGGCGGACATTTCTAGCGATCCTGTATAAGAGACCGATATAACAAATAACCATTCATTTTTTTTCGAATCTCAAAGTGCCGAATCCTGCAGCAAAATTGACGTTACATTAAAAACCGAAATAAGACCATTACAAATCTAGTCTAAATGAAATAAAATCAAACCTCTTTATTGCGCAGTGTCACATTGACAGTCGTCCTCATAGCACGAAATAACTTCCAATTGAAATACATCAGTTTGAAATTCGTTTCGAGCGGCATGAAAATTTGAGAAAAATCGGGAGGCACCAAACAATAGATTAATTTTCGTGACAGTTTCACATCCACCGTGACACCGCTTCTTTATACAGGATCGCTAGAAATGTCCGCATTTATTGAATGCCGTCAGATATTATTTTAATATCGTTTATATTTATATTATTATTATTGTAGAAATGTCATTCTTTAGTCCAAGACCCCTGACCTCTGACCCCACCCACCTCCCTCCCCAGCTCCACCCACTGTCGTAAAGCATTGACTGTATCGGAAAGCGCTCTTTCTTCGCTGAGTCCTCTCCAGGACAGGTAGGTTGTCTCTCTGTCCTGCTAGTGTTTTGTGAGCTAATACTTTACTTTGCCTTACTTTGAAGCACATCGTTTACATATTAAAGCAATGATTTCGAATGGTTTCAATCATTAAACGATGAAAACGATCTAATTTGTGAATTAAAACTAGCCGTGTCTGGTAACTTTCGTGTAGCTAGCTTAAGTCACCTACGGGTAATCTGCGCTGCCTGCATGATATGCGGTAACATAATGGCTTATTAGGCTGCTTTAAACAAAAACATGTGATCTGCTTATGTGTTTTCAATCAAACCCTTCTGCATAAAAACAAACCCAGCTAGAGCACTAAAGATTTGCCTGTGTTCTTCTTGTAGTTGCTGTCCAACCATCTCCTGACCTCTGACCCTGAATCACCTCACCAACCCAAAGGCACTTTTAAGAGCCACATCTCTAGGACCACGCCGTGCCACTTTGGTGGCCTGTTTCATGTGTTTGTGTAATGTGCTCAGAAAATTGATAATCATTCTGATTATGTGTGTTGGTTGAAATGAAAATAAAGTGAAATAAATACATTCCTTTTGTCTTTACTGTCCAGGCTCTCATTTCATTGTGCCTCATATTTGTTTATAATAGTCTTAAATCCACAACACCTCATTTGCACTAATTTCCTAAAGCTGACAAATAACACCTATGATATTAATATTGCGCATATGGGGTAAAGATGCCAGACTCAGGACTTAGTTCATTGCACCTTTTAATTACTCATAGTAACTTATATCTGTTAATAATAGTGTCATATTCTTGTCACTTAGCGCTGACAAATAGCACTTATGATATTGCATAGCTGTTTATAACTGTGTGCTGTAGGGAGATGTATACATTATTATAACTTTATTACATATACTTATAACTACAGATATAAAGCACTATAGGCAAAGTCAAAACTCATGCATCACTATACACATTTAGCAAAGGAAAGTAGTTATGATGCATTATAAAATGAACAAGTGAGTAGGCAGATATTGACATATTTATGATGCACTATTCAGATTAAAATTACAATCATTCATAACCAGTTGTCATAATGCATCATGAAGTTGGTTATAACGACTTGTGAATATGTATAGATGGTAATAATGACCATTATAATGCTTTATAGACACCTTATAAAACATTATGAGTGCATTCATAGGACATTATAAATACAACCTTCATAGAAAGTGTTACCGTTGTGTTCAAGACCAGCCCTCTGGGGGGTTTAGTAACTCTGGGACCATAATTAATGGAGAACAATTAATTGAAACTATTTACTAATTAAAAACTGAATCTAAATATTAATTAGGTGAACATGCTGGGCATTATGAATGCAGGTATAATTCCTAAATAAATAATGAAAGGCGAGTATCATCCAAACCACAATATAAAAACTATTTTCTAAATCATGTCTGAAAACTCAGTTTGAACCACAAATTGATCTTTCAGCAGAATAATGTTCCTGAGCACAATAATAAATTCACCAAGGAATGGCTTGAAAAGAAGAACAGGAGGCTTATGCAATAAAAGAAAACACAAACAAACCCAAAAACAAACAAAACAAAACAAAACAAAAATCCCAGACCAGAATCCACCAGAAATGTTGTAGGGAGGGGAAATGGGAACAAGCAGACCAAGCAAGACAATCCTCAGATATTAATTAAAATATTCATCATGCAAGACAGCTGGCAGACTATTATACAAAATCTCCAGAAGATGTTGCTGCCTTTTAAGGGGGTTATACTAGTTTCAGAGGCCAAAAGTGAACTTACATTTTTAACAAAACATTATTACATCTATTGATTATTTTCTTTAATAAATTGTTCAAAGTGCTATATTTTTCTGGTAGTATTTACTTGTTCCAACGTCAAATAAAATAATAAAAATGTATTTGGAGTGGAGGAACTAACTCATTTCATTGTATGGAATGGTGTCCATATTTCAAATTTATCCTACACAGAGAACAGCTGTGGGTCCACAGCAACCGAGCTTCAGACAGTAAATCCTTAAAAATAAGACCTGAGATGTGCTTATTACAAAAGAAAAAGGGAGAAGACCGATAAAAGACTTGATTCAAACATTTGCAATGTGCTATGATTGGTCTTTGGACTTTCTGTTCCATTATGCTGTTCCTCATATGTTCTTGTCTGGTTTAGAGGTTTGAGGACTTAACATTGTATTTATAACTGTGAATTTATTTCTCGTTGCCGGCTGACAATTGATTCCACCGCCAAGGAGTTATTTCTGTATAAGTGAAAATCATGCAACATCAGGATATGTAAGCATATTGAGACAAATGTCAGTGTTGTTTCTGTTTAAAAGCCAGTATGTTGGCAACAACCCTGACAACTGCTGGCATGGAGTTTCGTTTCTTGCCAGAGAAAGCAGTGGATGAGAAAAGATGGTCATTTGGAAGGATAAGACCTTATATCTGAGCACCACACACATTTCATGTTTGTTTGTTTTTTTGTGTTTGTTTGTTTTTTTACAGTCATATTCACACTGCTATATAGAAAGCAGTACTAATTCCTCTCCTCAGATCTACACAGAAGAAGGCTTCCCCAGATTGGTTGGACTAAATTATTTGCCTTGGCATATTTTTAGCTTGATTGCTCTGCCGAGGTTACTCTTCTTCCAGAAGAATGCTTAACATTTTTCATTTCACCCTGCAGGTCTGCAGTTATTTGCATTTCCTACAAAAAAATATGTTTTAAACTGGTGAAGGTGAATTCTATCATTATTACTATTACAAACAAACAGATTGCATTTATTTTACTGTTTCATTCAAAGCAGTTCCTACTTTTTGCTTGTCACTTCTGCCAGTGGCAGTGAGCAAGCATATAAGGTGTAGACTCCAACACTAAAAGTTAGTGTCTTGCCCAAGAACAATCTCTGTTGACACAGTCAGAAAGATTGAAGAATCAACTCTTATCATAAATGTCAACCTACTTAATCTACTGCACTGTACCACAGCCACCCCTCACTACACTTTACTGTCCAGTTGTTGACACATTTTTTACAATTTCATTTTTGTCCTGTGAACATAAATACAAGCTTCCTTGGAATATAGCCAGCCAGAGGGTATGATGCCATGCTTGTGAATGTTACCCAATGGGAATCTCTGACAGATTGAAACACTGAGGTCATCAACCTGCTGTGTCCATTCTTTTCAGCATTTGACTTTTACCATTTTTCCTCAATATCCATAGTAACTACCCTTCTGCACTTGCCCTCAATCCTTCAACTTCATTCCATTTAATAGTTCCCAAAAAACTTCACAAAAACAGTGTCTTTATTTATTTGCTGCCCTCAAAGTGTTGTGTTAATTCATTAATTAACTCAAACTGTGACAAACACTTGTAGATATATTGTATATGTTAAAACCTGAAGTTTGTAAGAAAATGATGTTGAATATTAATATTATATATTAATATTTAAAAAATAAATAATAAATAAGTACAAATAAATAAATAAAAGTGCAATGATATTGCATGCATCTATGTTATCTAAGGGGATAGGTGTTTGTGTTTGTCTGTGTGAGCTAATGGCTCAGAAAATGAAATAAATAGTAAATTAAGCAAAAAACAACAACAACAACATATGTCTTATGATCAGCTGTGCTGTGGAGCCTGCATAAACGATGCTGTAGCTTCTTCAGTTCTTTTACAAATTAAACTGTAAAAGAAAAAACAATTTCTGCATTTTGTTCTTAACCTTATATTAAAATTACAGCACATTCACTTGAGTCAGCACACATTCTGGGAAGATGAAACAAGGTTTATGTAAAAATAAATTGGATTCACCTGAGCTAATAACTAAATCAGAAGAAAAACATGTCTTACCTTTCCGACGTACTGAGCTTCAGATCCAATGTGTTCTTCCAAAACAAAGAACTGATTCCAGATCCAGCCTCTCTTGGGCCGATGTTGGGAATCCTTGTCTGTGTCCAATGACTTGGTCTGATTTCTTTGTTCTCTAAAGGATGTTCTGGAGTTTAGAGTGGAGATCTTTGAGTCTGATTTGGTATTTGTCTTTGTAGATTTGGAGTAGGATTTAGGAAAAGATAGGGAAGTCCGGTTGGCTTTGTTGTAGGTCCTGGGGTTCATAGTGTCCAGTGCTTTAGCTTTTTGATGAGAACTGGATAGTGAAGAGAATTTAGTGTTGGTGGCTAACTCAGAATTTCTCTCAGACCCAGTCACAACCAAATGTGGGACTGCTTTGGGAATTGACTGTGACAGTGATTCAGTCCTTGGTTTTGGATTGGTTTGGAGGGGGGTTGAAGATTGTTTTAAATTGTGGAAGATAGGTCTTGCTACATTTGGTTCATGCTGTGACATCAGTTTAGTGTTTGAGCTTGATACACCCTTGAAGACAGCCAGTGTAAAGTTTGTGTTGAACCCATAGTTTTCAGTAAGATTAGATATAGTGTCAAGTCTAGGTATTGACTGAGACTTTCCGCGAAGACTCTGATTGGATCTCAAGAGCTGGCTAGGCTTCAGTAGAGACATGGCATTTTCAGGACTGGTGCTTGGAAGTAGGGTTTGTCCTGGCAGTGATTTAGGACTCTGGCTTGGGAACAGGCTGGGGTTAGTGTTGGCATGTGGGCTTAGATTGCCCTGGGTCCCATAGCAACTCTTGGAGATAACACATAGGAAGACCACCAGAGAAAAAAGACAGGAGACTACAGTCACGTCAGCTGAACCTCTCATTTTAAAGAAATAATGATCCAGAAATGTCTTCTCCTCTCACCTCCACTGTGTCATACCCCCATGGGTATACACAAACACACCCACAGACTCACAGGTTCACAGTCCATTTCACAAAGCACATTAGCTTGCAGTTTTTACATGGTGCAGTCCAAAGAATCACTTCATACAGTTTCCCCATAAAAATAACTTTGCAATCTGGTTCACTTTGTTAATCTCTGTGTGGTCAATAGATTCCCCTTAATATGTGGTGGTTTTTCTCCTCCCAACATTGTCACCACATTTCGATTGTCGGATACTGCAACACCAAACCATTTGTAGTTAAGTCCAAACTTGTGTTTCAGCAATGTGCATACTATCAGCTATGACCAAACGCTGAAGTCCTTTTTCTTCATGTTGATTGCAGAAAGCCAACAGAAGATACTTGGTTCAGAAGGTCATCAAATGACTGCAGTTCCTGCAAGAGAGAAAATTAAATAAAAAACTGTTTAAAGGACCACTTACTCTAAATCTGAGAAGAACATTGAGCAGCAATGCCTGGGGACATCATCTTTGGAAACCTCTCTGATAATCAAACATTTGTAGCAGCCCCATCTCAAAAACAAATGACAATTCAGCAGTTCAGTGTTAGAAGACATCATTCACAGTGGAGTTATTGACTTTTTATTGAATCAGACCAGGTGTCACATCCAAGCATTAATAAAAGAAAAGGCTCTTCATTTTGTTCTGAATACATGTTTCAAATCATCACAGAGCTGGTTACAGTTGCAGTCCACATACACATCCACGTGCAGGTGTACAATGTTCAAATGTGATTACTTGAACAAGTCTCTGACTAGAAGATCCACCTACCCAAATCTCATTAGAATGTTGCTTCAACGGAGTAATACTGCAGGAAAAAGATGCCACATAGTCAATGCCACAATTTTGATGGAATGTTGTTGACCTAAAAGTACTGAAAAAGAATCATCAGAATCAGAAAAAAAAATATTTATCCCCAAAGGGCAATTAGGAGGGCGAAGAGCGGTACATAAAATAAGAGCAAGAGAATAACATAACAAAAGAATAAAAATTGGGTAAAAAAAAAACAAAAAAAACAAAGAAAAACAAAACAGCATATTATGTACAATGGCAGGCCTGCTGCCAGTAACCGGTTTCCAGGTATCTGTATTCCTCAACTGTCTCGACCGGAGAACCGTGGATCATAGTGGTGACAGCTGCCGCCAGTTCCTTTTGGCTGCTGGAGAAGGTCACCACCGTCTCCTTCGTTTTGCTGACATTCAGCTCCAGACAGGAAGAGTCACACCACTTTACGAACTGCTGCAGAGCGGGTCCATGGTGGAGGGAGGGACCAGACAGGAGGGACAGGAGAACTGTGTTGTCAGCAAACTTCTCCAGATGACAGTTGGGGTGAGTTGATCTGCACTCGTCAGTGTACAGAATGAAGAGCAGCGGAGAAAGCACACAGCCTTGTGGGGAGCCAGTGGAGGTGGTGAGGAGATCAGAGAGGTTATTGTTAATCCGGACTTGCTGGGTTCGGTTGGTCAGAAAGTCCAGGATCCAGAAGATGAGCTGGCTGCTCAAGTTGAAGTTCCGCTGGAGTCTCTCTGCCAGGATGTGTAGCTGCAGGGTGTTGAAGGCCAAGGAGAAGTCAGCAAACAGGAGTCTGGCGGAGGTGTTGGGAATCTCCAGGTGTCTGTGGATAGTGTCGATGATGAAGGCTTTGGCATCGTCAACACCTTTGTGGCTTTGATATTGGAGCGAGTCGAGTTGTGAGTTGGTCAGAGTGAGAATGTGTTGCTTGACTAGCCTCTCCATAGCCTTCATCACCTGGGAGGAGAGGGCCACTGGGTGCAGGTCGTTCAGGGCCCTGGGGGGTCTTTTGTTGATAATAGTTTTAAACTCCTTGGTGACCCAGGGTTTATTGTTAGGGAAGATGGTGACAGTCTTAGTGGGAATGATGTTTTCCTCACAGAAGTTGATGTATGAAGAGACGACATTCACCTGTTCGTTTAGAAGTCATCAGAAGAGGAAAGGAGGTTGGTCCAGTTAGTAGATTCGAAGCATCCCTGGAGGACGGCTATACTCTTGTTAGTCCACTGCTTGATGGTGTTGGTAACCTTCTTAATTTTTCTGATGACTGGGGTGTAGGTAGGATCGAGCAGGATGGTGAGGTGACTGCTTTGTAGGTGTCCGGGACAGAACCATAGCATCGAGTGTCCTTCCCAGAAAGGTGGAGCAATGGATGTATTGTTCAAAGCTTTTCAGAGATTTTCCAGGGTTGCAGTGATTAAAACCTCCAAGAATGAAATTGGGGGAGTCAGGGGATAAATGTTCAAATTTGAACCATCGATGTGTAGTGCTTTGTTGTCATCGCCATGATTAAGCCAAGTCTCAGTAAATGCCAGAATGGATGCATTCCTGTTCTCATGCAGATGGTTCACATTAGCCTGAAGTTCGTCCAATTTATTCCTTTGTGAGCGGACATTGGCAAGGATGACTGCCGGCAAAGTCAGCTGTTTACCTGTTGCTCGCCGAAGTCGCGATCTGATACCTCCCTTCTTTTTCCCCCGTCTGGTCACCTTGTGCAGTTTCTGTTTGGTGTTGGACTGATCAAACTCGAATGTCCATTTCCGAATCTCCCCAGGAAGAGTGTCGGGGGAGAACGGAGCCGGACTGAGGTTGAGACACAGAAGGTTGCAAGCTGCCAGGGTATCATCTGCTGAAATGTAATTGTATCATACCTTGCAAATTTCATCCTCAGAAGTCACAAATACAAAGTAATATATCATCCAAAGGCATGAGAAATTGAACTTTACTGTTCTTGCTTCTTCTCAGTATAATTATTGCTCTGCAATCACAACGTCAGTGTGCAAAGCCATCTGCTAAATCTACACTTGAAAGCATGCTTATTCCCATAACTGTTTTTTCCATAGCCCTGACAGATCAATGTCAGTTGGTGACAACACATAAATGGAATACACACTACCATCTGTTCATCATTTTGGAAAATAAGTAAACAGATCTGATGTTGTGCTAATGACAGCATTGTGCTTAACCTGTCTCAACTTAGTTCACTGAGAGACAGGGAAGCAACTTTGAAGCAACAATAAAGTCAACTTTATTGTAAGTTCCGCTACACTACATACAGAGAATGGAACCCCACAGTGAAAGACGCAACCAGTAAACATGAGAGAAAACATGCAGTATACAGCAGACAAAGTACAGTAATTACAAATGTGCAGTACAGTTTGCACAGTTTTGTATATGTTTAGCAGGGTCTCACAGTTGCATATGGTGTACACAATAGGGGATGGACTAATCGCCCTGTCAGTTTGTTGACTTTACTGCTTCCATAAGTCACTGATCATCTGACAATAACCCAATGAATGCCTCCTAGAAGATTTGTGAGGGGCCCAGGTGGTCATTGCAGCAAACTAGCATTGGATCATCAAGTATATGGAAATATTTCACTAAAGACGAAGAACACTGTGACACGCAGAATGTGTCAGTAAGTTCTGAAATGCAACAAATCTACTACTGCATTACACACTCATCTGAAAAATCATCCTCTAATGCTAGCAGAGGAATGCTCCAAATCCTCTTGACAGTAGTCAATTAAGAACTTCAGCAAAAGCCCTGCAGTAAGAGATAGGGGAAGGTAGTAGTGGATAATGTGAGGATAAATCACAAATCAAATCACAGATTACATGAAGGACAGTAACATGATGGGCAGCAGTCTTAATGGGAAAAATATGAACTCATATACTTATTTGAGAGCCTTTTCTTATATACTTGTATATACACATTTATACAAATACACACACACACACACACACACACACACACACACACACACACACACACACACACACACACATATATATATATACACTGCCTCCTGTGCGAAAATGACATATACTAATAAATGGGTTATATCTTCACATCTCTAAGGGCTATATGAATAATGTTGGTCACCTGTGACACAAACACCTGTGAGATTGCTACAAAAGTGTCTGAATAAACATATATGTTACTGTGTCAGAGAAAATTCATCTAGAAAAAAATAGAAAATATAAATTTCTGTTCTCACCTAAAAAAAACCCTGATATGTGGAATCAAATCCCAATTCAAATATGAATTAGTAATGTAAAATCTGATGAGTAACTGTGCAAAAGTAGATAGTAAAAGGCGAACCTGAACAATTTTAGAGATGTTTTAGCCCATTTATGTCCAGGCGGAACCACCAATTGTGTCCACCAATCTATCAACCAATCGGAGTCTCGAATCGAAAGCCAAACTTCAACCACCTAAATTTACCGTAGCAACCACCAATGACAATCCAGAGCAAAGTAAACCCAAAGATCGCATATCGTCAGAACCCTACACTCCAACCTAGAAGCCTCTTCCTTTTTATTGAAACAAACGGAGTGCCACGATTCATTCCAAACTGATGCTGAGTCATAGGAGAAGCCATTAGCAGCGTTTTTTGGAGCTGGAATGTAACATTTAATCACAAAACAGCAAATGTTAGACATACTTGATGATTTTGTGAATGTTATTTTCGCGACTCTTTGCCTTCTAGCTCTCTGAGATTTTGTTGCACAGTGAAGAAACAGACATCGTAATCAACAGCATCACTGCTTTCATTTGACATCTCGCTTGTGTGGCTAACTTCAAGTGGTGAGGTTAGTAGAAGAACTAAGTGAGACACCGTATTCATGTTTTTATCACGTTCCCACACAATTGCTTCGGATTTTATTTGTGTTTCGTTTTTTTTAATGCCTGATAGATGCTTTTAGATGATTTTCTCCCCATCATTTTGGTATATTATATGTTCGGAATGGTGCATGCCATCATGCATTTAGATAATCTATTGCTATCTATTGCACAGCAGATCTCACCTCAGCCCCCTGTATGGGGGCGCTAGAGTTGAATTGGTACTGTACTGTTCTCTCTCTGCTTTGAGAAAACAGAGTAAGTGATAAAGATTCAAATAATTATAATTATAATTATAAATAATTATCAGAAAAGACTGTCAATACATTCACTTAAACTAAAAGAAGGATTTAGGCCATTTTCCAAGTTAATGTGAACATGTAATATATGACATAACTCTCCTGGCTACAGTTACCATACATTATGCAATACATGTGACCATTGTGTCCAATAGTCCAAATTTAAGCATATAAATAAATTAGAACTACAATAAATATTAAAAGAGACTTTCTTCCCTGCTGAATAGCTGGTGAACACATTAAGTCTCAAAGATAAGACAGGACAAGGCTGTGCTATGCTATTTTGCCTTCATTGGCAGCCATTTAGTTTGAACTTGATGCCCAAAAGTGTCATGTACTTACATGAATCCATTTGACAGATAAGGGGCCAATCGACCTTAATTGTATGAGCAGTTAGAGTGGAAACTTCAAGGATCTAACGAGCACTAATAACAGAATATGCCATGAGTATTTAATGTCCATGGATTGTTATTTTAATACTTTATAAAGTCCAACATAAAAAAATCAGTAAAGGATAATGAACAATTTCAGAGAAAATTGATCTGGGACAAAGTAGAAAATATAAATTTCTGTTCTCGCCTAATAATAATGAAATAAAATAAAAAAAAAACTTGATATGTGGAATCAAATCCCAATTCAAATATGAATTAGTAATTTAAAATTTGAGTAACTGTGCAAAATTAGATAGTAAAAAGGTGAACCTGAATAAAAGTTGCATCTTGTAACTCCAGAAGAAAGAGCTGAGCCGTGTTAGGAGATTCTTATAGATATCAATCCAGTGAATTTTTCATACTGAGCAATTCATCATCTCTATGTTCACTCCTAACTCCTAATATTCAGTTCAATTCAATTTTATTTATATAGCGCCAATAACAATACAACTTGTCTCAAGATGCTTTCCAAAAACCAGCCTGAAACCATCAGAGCCAGCCTGAGGGTGACGGTGGCAAGGAAAAACTCCCTTTTAACAGGAAGAAACCTTGAGTAGAACCCAGCTCATATGGAGGGACCCATCTGCAGAAAGCCAGCCGGGTAGAAACAGAGAATATAGAGATAAAAGAAGAGCAGGTGAAACAAGATAAACAAACTTCTGTCATAGATACATACATCAAGCTGAAGGAAACACGTACAATTTAATAATGTAACACATAGCTGAAGATCTATGAGACAGTTTGTGAGTATAACAGGAATCATGGGCAGGTTGGAGAATTGTTCATCCAGGTAGGAGTGGACAACTGCAAGAGGCCATGAAGACTGGGGCAGAAGTAATTTATGGAGCTCCACAGCACTCCAGGCCATGAAGGCTGGGCTGGTTGATGAGGCCACGGCAGCAGATGTAGCTTAGAACTCCACAGGTCAGATACTCAGCACTCCAGACCAGAGACCCTCACAAGAAGATGGATTATTAATGTAAAATTTGAGTAACTGTGCAAAAGTAGATGGTAAAAAGGTGAGCCTTGTTAAGAGATTCTTGTAGATATCAATCCAGTGAATTTTTCATACTGAACAATTCATCATCTCTATGTTCACTCTTACTCCTACACTCCTGTTCACTCTTACATTCTCTCACCTAACAATAAATTTTCTTTTAAACTAACGATGATTCTGTACATTTTGCATAATATGTGCATTCCTACGTATAACATTTGTACATTCCATTACTGGGAATTAAATCCAATTACTGGGAATGACCCTATACCAGCATTAACATCTGTCCAATGCTGTCCTAAAACAGCTCTGACATACAGTAACTATATCCAATATACAGGATTAGTAGGTCTAGGATTAGTAGTGAATAGGGAGCCTCCAAGCTGGTTTTTCAGTAGCCTTTAAAACCAGACATAAAGGTAGCTGGCAGTAGGCTGCTTACCTGGCTGCTAGCAAAGGTCTTTTGGCTGAGAGTTTTCCTGATTGCTGAGTGGAGATCAGGCATAAAGTATTAACAGATATTTTAACATTCTGCCTCAGCCTACTCCATCAGGAGTAAAGTGCATCTCAGCCAGGCTATAAAATAACTCTGGCAAGATGTTCCGGCCACAGTCTCTCATCTGACTTTTGGATCATTTGGGTCCAAATCTGACATCCCCACTTCTCATTAGCAGGCACTTTTGGAAAAAGTTTTGAGGAACCAGAAAAGTGAGCTTCTGTGATAAAATGTCCTAACATGTACAGCTAAAATTAATGCAAATGAATTAAATCAAAACAGTTGTGACCTTACGGAATGTATAACTTTAAACAGTAAACTGGATTTAACCAGATACACTTCAATGATCCAACATTTTATGGCCAGAGAGAAAACAATATAACTCACAGTGTCTTTACTGCAGTCCAAGGACAGGGGATGTACACTACAATTTCTTTTGGTTTCTAGAGATCTATCAAAACAAATTAGCCAAGGATTAGTATTCAGTGTTGCTAATTATGATGCTAATTGGAAGGGAATACACAATGGACCTCCGAAGGAAGGATGAGGCTGTGACTTGAATACTGACATGATTTCTGACTTTCATTTAGACTGCACTCTCTTTCTCTGTCCACTGGTAACTTCACTTGCTATCTATCTGTTTATCTTTGTTTCACAGAATTGTTCCATCGATGCTGTGCGTATTTCACTCAGGTTACTTCGGTGCTATTACAAACTAATTTCAGTCTTCAACCGCAAAGCGTGTGACAACTTCTTTTTCGTTTCTGTACAGCTGCTCACCACAGATGTAAAGGATGGTTATCTGAGTTACCATAATGTATGTTTCATTTTTATTGCTCAAACCAGCCCATCTGGAAACAAGACTCAGTATATTAGGCTTTGCATTGCCACCATATGATTGGATAATTGCATGGACAAGTAGATATACTGTACAGCTGTTGCTAATCAAATGTTCAGCGAATGTTTGTATCTCTAAGGCCTGATTTACTAAAGGTTAGCAAGTGCAAAAATGTTGCAAATGTCATTACACTAACACAACACAAATCACATTAGCAAAGAGTTCTTTGTTGTCAGGGTCTTACTGGGGATCATTTCTACTTTTGCTGGTCTCTAATAGAATTACTAAATTAATCTTAGCAGAATCGTTTTTACAATGACTGGACAACTGTCGATGGAGTCTAACAGTCAGTACTATGTCTATTTAGCCATTTTCTATCTCAAGTTGATGTGTTTTAAAGATACAACTGTGAAGTGTTAGCCTTCATCATATGATTTCCTTCCTATGTCTGAATGATAATTTACCATCCAACTTTAGTGCAGTAGTAACAAAACTCCAGCAGTGTACTGCACAACAGACACCATCAGAGCTAGATTCATGCTGACCACCATTTACTGTAGGTGGTACACTGATTATAGTAGATCACTTTCAACATGTAAACCAACAACATGCGCAACCTATAATCTTGTGCATGCAATTTAGTGCCCCTTATTTGGGATCTCGGTATCTCAAGCCCAATGTGACTACTTAGAGAATCTCAATCAGTGTCTGGAAGGGTCTAAATTCCACAGTTGTGGAAGTGGAAATAATGATGACATATTATGGCATCATACTGGTAAGAAATAATGGGCGTCATGTATGAAACATTTATAATTGCTCTCGGCCACATGTCAGCCAATACACACAAAAGCCCATTTGCATATTCTGCTGGGAAATATTTTTAATGATGATGACAATTTACAGTGACGCAGAAGAAAAATATTTCTGAAATCATTCACTCATTTAATAATTTGAATTGTTTAAAGTTATTAAGTGGATATTGCCGTTCACAGATCCCATGTACAATTTTCTTATTTACCTCTTACGCCACTGTTCAAGAGTAGATGTAACAGAACAATAATTTAACATTTATGCATGAGACCTATGGAATTCAGCACACTGTGCCTGTTCACACCTCGCCTTAAGATCTGATCTGGGCGTTCCAACAGAAAGTGTCAGAATCAGAGGTTGCCAATCAGTGGTTGCCATGGCAACTTGAGGTGGTTGTCAATTATGACAGAGGCACGCTAGGCAGAGACAGACAGAAAAAAAGGGAATTTTCTCCTTCTGCGCTGGTCTCACATTTGGGGTTACTGTGACAAAAAATCATCGTAAGACTTTCCTGAACACTTTCCTGAAGACTTGAAGATATGTTTTTTGTCTTTCTATAGTAAATATTTTGGAGACACGTGCAAGTTTTAAACAGGGGTCCCTTCTACTTCTCTCAGAAAATCTTTGCATTTGAGACAATGGAGAGCTGAAAGAGATGTGACCACTCAGATGCTCACATTTTAAATTCTGTAAGTCTCACTGCTTTGACGAGCACATTGTGAAAGACAGAACAAGTTTGTCTACAACTGTGGAAAAAATCATGTGTGTAGAGTGTGAATTGTGGCCAGGAGGAGTGTGGAAAGACAAAAGTTTCAGACAATTTCAGACAACTTCCTCCACTCTGGCTGATGATGTCACCCACTCTAGCACAAACATTCCGTGCAATACACACCCATATAATCTCAAACCTTCTCCAAAAACGATCATGGTCATTGAACAGTGACTGATCAAAAACTATATGACCTATCAAAGTTTAAATGAAGTTTCTAGGTGAAAGTATGCCTGAGCAGTAGACTGCATGTTTTGATATATAACTTGTCCTATGACTTGAAGAGGGAGGAAGAGGAAAAATAATGCATGTATTATAACAACAGTGCCTCAGCGCATTGCCCCGTGGCCCTAATAACAATTCTGATTTTGTGCCTTGCATTGGCCCAAACTGTAGATCTGAAAAAATCTAAAAAGTTAATTGCATTTGTGCAAGAACATGTTTCATATACACATGCTCAAAATCAAAGGGGCCTCAGGTGTGGCTGTGACCATGTGGAAATAATTCACACAAGTCAGGTAGTAGGGTCCCAGAATTTTGCTTAGAGTCCAGCAAGCGCAGGACTAGCTCTGAATGACAATAAAGGAATGTTTGTGATAATGAACCGCAATCACATTCACATTTTACACCTGGATTAATGTCTCAACACGAATTGCATTAGCTCAGAGTTCTTTGTTGACATTGTCTTACTGGGGACTTCTGATTTTGCTCATCACTAATAGAATTACTGAAGTAATCACAGCAGAATTGTGGATGACTGAATGACTGGATGACTGGACAAGTGTGACATGAATAAAATACTGTAACTATCTTTCAGTCTAACAGTCAGTACTATGTCTGTATCTTAAGTTGATGTGTTATAAAGGTGCAACTGGGAAGTGTTAACCTTCATCATGTTATTTCCTTCCTTCCTTCCTTCCTTCCTTCCTTCCTTCCTTCCTTCCTTCCTTCCTTCCTTCCTTCCTTCCTTCCTTCCTTCCTTCCTTCCTTCCTTCCTTCCTTCCGTCTGAATAATAACTTACCATCCCCTTTGCTGGAGTTTTGTTAGTACTGCTCTCAGTGTACTGCACAACAGGCTCTTTGCTGCTGCACCATCAGAACTAGGTTCATGCTGACCAACATTTACTGTAGGTGGTACACTGACTGTGCATAGTCAGTACCTTTTATTCTTTTTTACTTTTCTAGCTAAGGGTAAATTCAAGAAAGAGGCATAAAATAGGTAAAAAGAGTTTTAAAAGAAACATATCTGACCCCAGCAGTATACTCACAATGAGAGGAGACTTTCATCTTTTCAGACTAGTGTTAGTTTAATAGAAACAACCCAGATTTCTACATTTCACTTCTTATTTTAGAGCTGTTGAAAACATACTAACTGTATATTTTTTTATGTTTCTAAAACTCATATTTTGCTGAAAGTAAACTCAGCAGTTTGTGCATGTCTGTTTTGAGGATTTTATTTCAACAAGGCAAAGACTGATGCAAGGTAAAAAGTTTTGATACATTTTGTTGTAGTATATTTCCGCTCGGTCAATTAAAACAAATCCACTGATGGAAGTTTGGCATCCACTGACGTGTAGAGAGAAACACAACAGACGGCAAGTTTGACGTCACAAGACATATTTGAAATCCCTGCAGCAAAATAACTACTGGAACAGTGTCAACACCAAGCAGCACTAATTCACTCAACAGACAAATTGAGACAATGTCTGAAAGTTGGAACCAGACAAGTACTGTATTCCTATCAGGCATAACATTATGATCACCATCTTGTGACAATACAGTGTTCTGCTAGGAAACTTTTGGACCTGTATCATGACCTGGCTCAGACGAGGGGCAAAGGAACATTCATGCAGATGTTACTTAGACATGTACCACACACCTAGATCAGAACAGACACCCCCACCACATAGCACACCTTGGTGGCAGCAGCCATCCCCTGCAAAATGGAAGGAAGCATCAAGGTTCATTTCTAGTAATACAGCTAGCCTTGCTAAAGGGAACATTACTGCATGTTACTGAAGTTTGAGGACACGTGTTGCCAGTGGGCCTGTTCACTCGCTTTAGTGGGCTTTCAGACACAGCCTCACTCATTTAAGCAAAAAGCTGCTTCCCTCTACACTTCAGAGACATCCCGTAAATGCACGGGGGCCACTAATGCCTCAGTTGATTTAGGAAAGATGCACTTTCACAGTAAGTGAACAATTTCACTATCTATGCTGCCTCTTAAGACGTCCCTTGACACTGCACGAGGATCCGGTCAGACCTCATGTGTGAACCATTTTACAGTTATATAAACTGCCCATTTTCACAACGGTGATGCACACAAAACTTCACACTCCATCATCCAGACGAGTTGACACTCTTAGCAGAATATATTTTGAAATATGGTGTGAACTGTCACATACAAAGTAAAGTCTGAGTTTGAACCCCACCAGGGTTGGCTGGGGGATATCTGTGAATAGTTTTGTACATTGTACTCATGTCTCTGTGAGTTCTATCCTGATGGATATCAAAATCCCCTCTAGGACTGAATATCAATTAATTGTGGATGTTTTCGTCTGAACAGCACTAGCAGTGAATGGCGGTGTCCCTCAACTACCCCCAATGGCCTCAGATGGTCCTCCAAAGGATTAAAATACTAGTAATTGCTATAAGACCATCATGCTAGATATAATAATGTACTGTGACTTTCAACAGCTCTCATGAACTTAGATTGCAGAGACACTGAATAATTCAATTCAGTTTTATTTTATTCAAATAGTGTCGAGAAGAATACAAATTGTCTCAAGACACTTAAAAGAAACTCCAGCCTGAGATCCCAAGACTCTTTGGCCACCTTTATATTTTTATATGTCTTTATTTGTGATTTTCTCTGTTAGTGTGCTGATTAGGAGTCTACAAAGATAGGTGTGTGCCATGGTACTACTTATTTTCTGTGGGAGGCCACAGAAGATGTTAGATGTTTTTGGTTTTTGATATTGTTTGTAACCTTTGTTTGCTTTGTTAAGTTGGCCCAACCTTACAACAGTATGAAAAGACCTGGGCGTGCATTTTGCTTCCCTATAGTATAGAGACACAGCTTATCGGTTGGTTATATCTACAAGTATATGAGGTGTGACAATTTTTTAGCGCAGTGACCTATGATTAACTGCCCATGATTTATTTAGGGAGCATATGATTAGTCCCTTTCTGAGAGGAGCCAGAACCTTATACAAGGTCTCTACTTTCATACATAAATCTGCATCCGTCTGACAGTTCTAGGGCTGTTGTTTCAGTAGCAACATTAAGAAGCCTCCCTGCTTTCATTTGCTTTTGATGCTGGTGGCTGTAACTGCAAACTCAACTCTTAATCCGTGTGTTTGCATATTATCTTGGTAAATTTTGTAAATCATATTGTGTTTCCACACCACTAAGCAACAGCACAACATGAGAGGAATGTCTCCAGACAATGACTTGAATTCCTCTTTTTAACTGAAAACCAACTACTTCATGTTTATTTTACTTTCCCTTTGTATTTTTTCCTGCCTGCATAGATTTTAGAAGACGCCAGTATGCTACTGTTACAATAAGTAAATACAGACATAGACACACAGCAGTTTGTTTACTTAGCTTATTGGTAGAGAGGCACTATGGTTTTGATGACCTAATATTGTATAAATCTGAAGATTAGGGTCGTAGCAACAGATGCTCTGTGCATGAATTTCAGAGTTGTATGATGAATTTAAACTAACTTTACAGGAGTGAGCAGGAGAAAAACAAACATTGTGTTAAATCTGAAATGTTTTCTTTGACAAATTAATCGTGTATACACTCAAGCTGATACATTTTTTGTTCTCAAGTACACCACTGCACAGAATTTGCATTATTTCTTGTTCGGCTTTTCCTGTCTGAATGATGCCAGTCACACATTGGAAACATAGACTGCAAAAAAGATGCATAATGGAAAAGTTCCTATAAAGTGAGGCTAATGCAAGTACAGCTCCCTCTGGTGTCTGCCTGCAGTATAGGTCATAAGCTCCATGTCATCAATCAGTGTGTTTACACGCAGAGCGTAATGGAGCTGAATTCGACTTTCTGACTACAGTCCTGGTGCCCAGTTTACATGCAGCGGAGAAAATTGAATAACTGACATGTCCTCCTCCACACTAGGTGGTGATATGTGTGTATGTGAAGATGCTATCCCTCAGACGGTTCTTCCACCAGGTCTGTTTACCTTCTCCTTCTTCTGCAGCCGGCTTTCTTGGATGTTTTTGTTCCGGGGTTACACGCCAGCACCACGGTTGTGGAGCATGGTCACATGCATTATCCTATTAGTTGTCCTATTAAGTGTATACATGGCGGAGAAACCCGAATTCCAATCGTATTATCTGGGTGTCTTGATTGGATAAAAGGAACTCCGATTTTAGTCGGAGTAATGTTTTTTTCACGTGCATGTAAACATACTGAATGTTAATGGATGGGAAGTGTCCACTGTTCTGAGAAGTTTTATTTTAGTGTAGTTATTTGACACTATAGAAACAGGATGTAACATTGTGATGCCAACTGCTCTGTACAGTGGTCCTGTAGGTCTGTGAGAATTGGAAAAATGAACTCTGGTTGGTTTCCTTCCACCTCCAAAGACATGTTTGTTAGGTTAATTGGTGACCCTAGGTGTGATTGTTAATGGTTGTATGTCTCAGTGTTAGCCCTGCGATAGACTGGCGACCTGTCCAGGGTGTACCCCGCCTCTCACCCGATGACAGCTGGGATAGGCTCCAGCAACCCCTGCAATTTCATTACATTTTAAAGGGACATCCATTCATGAATCACTGTGTCTCCTTTGTTTCCCTTTGACCCAAGCCATAATTACTTGAAAAAATTCACTGAACATTAAACATTTATTTGGAGGAATTTGTCTTTAAATCTGCTCCTGTCATTTGTCTTCAGGAGTTTCACAAATCCACAGCAGGCATACCATTTCATCTGGTCAAACATGTGACTAGAAAAATATATTCTTACTGTGACATTATGAAGCACAGCTTTGTCACAGGTCACTGACCAATCAGTGAGTTAATGTTAGTCATTCAGTCAAAGGAGAAAACAGGGCTGTTTGAGATAAACATTTCTTGTCTTCAGGACTTTATTTTTGTAAATTCATATAAGATAAGATAAGATAAGATAAGATAAGATAAGATAAGATAAGATAAGATAAGATAAGATAAGATAAGATAAGATAAGATAAGATAATCCTTTAATTTATCCCATCAAAGTGGTTATAGTAGGTCCCCCGTGGGCCAAAAGTAAACACTGATTAGGGAAAATAAGGGGTATTGATGTGGGAACATATTTAACAATGAAAGGTATAAAAATAGAATATGTGTTTGTTTGAGCCTTGGTGAGTGAATATCCTCAGGGATTTTTTCACACAACAAAGTGAATGCATGTTTGTAACATGTTCTGTCACAGGATGAATATAGATTTTTCCTTTTGGTAAAGTAATAATTGATTATTTTTATGTTGAAACAGAATCCTAAAGGCATAATATAAATTCAATTTTTGAAATCTTACACTGATCAACCATAACATATGGCATGACACAATGTTAAACTTTGATGGCTAGTAGACTGAATCAGAGCTCCAAAACTGCAGGCCAAATGGAGGCATCCCCAGAGGTTAATATCAAAACAAAGCTGAAAAGTGGCCGCAAGGTTCCCTCTCTGATGCAAGGTTGTCCATGTGCTCAGCTTTGCATTAATTAGCTCATATTGCTAAAAGGGTTATTGCTGGCTCTAGTATCAGCAGTTCATGACAGTTTGTTTTGCATGCGGCTGCATGGGAGACCAGTCAATAGATCCATATAAGATACTGTACACTGCTGAAAACACCTGCAATGGGCACATGAGCATCAGAACTGACCACAGAAGATGGTGATCTACTTTAATAAATAATAAAGTGTTTTCTTTTAAATCACATGAACTTTGATGTTGCAGTTACATCTACATAAATACAAGAGCCCTGGTTTGGTGTGTGTGCACATGTGCCATTACCAACCATATCAGCTGTGGCTTTATGCATCATGTTCAGCTGACATGTTAATTCAGTGTTCCTGTGTCCAGAGGGCTCATTGTTTGTGCCAAATGGGCACCACATGACAGTGTTTGTCATTGCATTCTTTATTTTACATACATCAGCTGACATAAACAGACGAGTCTGTCTGGACAATGGTCCATGCTTAAGAAAGATCTGTGGTTTGAGTTTCAGAACTTTATTTTTAGTTCATCATTAAAAAGATAGCTGCAGTGCTGCTTGCCTACATGGCTTGACAGAATCTCTACAAAAACAGCACAATCAGGTACACTTGTTTCTATTTAGTACAGTGGGTTTCTTGTGTTTTGTAAAGTGCAATAATTTGGAGTTTAGTCATTTGAGTATTTTAATCCAAATATATAAAGTATCACAAATGCTGCCTGCAAAGCTCCATAAATGTGAAAGTGGCAAAAGCTACAAAAATCTGTGTTGTCTGTGACATTGTAGGTGACTCGCCTTTTGAGTGTCACTCAAGCGCTTGTTTCTGTCATCAGCTGTCGGGTTAGGAACTTGTATTGGCTGTATGAACAACACAGAAACAGTTGAAGCACTCACATATCATTGGTTGAGGCATCAGTGCATCAGAAGCAGCAAAAAATTTAAAGCCAACTCAATAAACATGTTATGCTTATTGATTCATATTCCATGAAAATGCATTGTGCCTTGTTGCTCAGGAGCTCACTACCTTCAGTGCTATGGGAAAACTTCTTTGGGGATTGGTCAGAATTTTGCTGGAAAAACAGTTTATCAGCAGTGATGTGGTCACTGGCATTTATTTCTGTCCTGTGGTTTATGTAGCAGTAATATGTGCATGAATGACATCTTCATTTGGATTGAGCATATAGGCTACTCATAGAAATCAACATTTTAATGTACTCCTGAACACGCACTCTGGAGGCTTACAACAACCCATTCAAACGACATTTTCTCTTCCAAAGCTGTATCTGGTTATGGCTTGGTTATATAATTATTAGAATTATTTAGAGATTGCAAGCAGGCTGGGACTACTCTCTCAAACTAGTCTCAGCTTGGTGGATTTGTTCCAGAAAGGAGTGTGAATCTGTGTTCAAACAAGCCCGATCGAACTGACCTGGTGTAGAAATGCTCACAGTTTTGAAAACGACAAATACCCTAAGAAAACTCTTGACTATACAGATTACATGTAGTAGCCATTTTATTCAAATCTAAGTGTTCGTACACAGCAAAAACTTGTGTTGTTGAAGTGATTTCTAAAGGTCCTCGGAGCTTCCTCTAATTAAACACATAAAAACTGCTTTGTGTCACCTTTGGCACCTGTCCCAAGTGTTGCCTGTATAATAACACCCTACCCTAGGGTCTGACAGCAGACTAACAAAAGAGGAAACATCCAAAACAAGCATGACAACTTTTTTTTGAACTTCAAAAGATAAGATGATATCTTAAATGATTAAATAAGCATGCACACAAGTGGCTCTTTCACTGCATTATTTGAAAAATCCGTAACCCCTTAAAACACAGTCTGTAAAACATTAAATTGGATCTATCTATCTATCTGCATATATATATATATATATTTACACACAAAAATCTGAATGTTGATTTGCTTTGGGATTTATACATTTTATTCCTCTGGGATGCACACTTTTTAAAATATTATTCTCTCGTTTCTCAAAAGTAACTCTTCCAAAAATCCAAAGAGATGGTTGTTTTAAAACCCAAACACCAGGTCAGTTTGCACACAAGGCAGAGAGGTGATCACAGTGTAGTGTGCAAATGATTTCCTTTAAGCTCAGCTCTGCCTGGAGTCAAACACTACCAATCCACTGGTCGATAGGGCTACAGGAGTGAGTGTGTGTGTGTGTGTGTGTGTGTGTGTGTGTGTGTGTGTGTGTGTGTGTGTGTGTGTGTGTGTGTGCGGTGTGTGTGTGTGTGTGTATGCGTGTGTGTGTGTGCGTGTATGTGTCTGTGTTTATGTGTTAACAGCACGCATATGTGCAGTTATATAAATAATATTCACTACAGAGCAGTAGCAGCAGCAGCCTCACGTACATCGGAAGTGTGAATATTTATTAATTTACAGACATGCTCTCAAATAATTCACACAGAAAGGACATGCAATGTTTTTCTGTCTCATTCAAAGACACACATACACACACAGTTGTCATCAAACTGTACCAAATGCAGACTCTTTTTGTCTCATACACACAGCACATGCAGCTGCAGCTTAACGACATTTCAGCCTCAACTGTGAAGCTGGAGTAAAGATAAAGGAGAAGAAAAAGGTGATGGGAGGAAATCAGAGAATGGATGGTAGAGATGTATGTAGTGTTGGGCTTTACCTCATGTGGATGGATGTCCCCCTCCTCACGCTGCATTACTCTCATCTGTTTCTGGCGCTCGCTCACTCTGTATCTGCCTTCCCCGCCACAGTGGAGGAGCAGATGAGAAAGTGTGTATCCCTCTCTCCCTCTTCTCCCTCTGGCTCTCTCTCTCACTCCGGCTCTCTGTGGCTGTAGCACTGAGGAGAATAAAAGACCGCCTCTGTTCAGTCTGTCCCCACCTTCTCCGTCTCTTCACACTCTCTCCGCCCCACTCCCTCTTTCAGCTCCCCATCCATAGATGTAGAGGGTGAGCCCATGTTGAGATGGAGTTCCACATACATGTGCAACAACAACGATAGATAGATAGATAGATAGATAGATAGATAGATAGATAGATAGATAGATAGATAGATAGATAGATAGATAGATAGATAGATAGATAGATAGATAGATAGATAGATAGATAGATAGATAGATAGATAGATAGATACCTTAATTAAGTGAGATTTATTTAAGTCTAATTTTTACAAATCTAATCTTAACTAAGTATATGGATCGATGGATGGGAACGGATAAACAATATGAAAGCCAGGTGCTTAATATGCAGGGTGAGTGGGTGAGCAGCAGGAATCTCAGGAAGCAGATCCCTAATGCAGTTAGCCCAATGGGAAATGTGTACTTTCAGTGAGTGAGTATCAAATTCGAAATAATGCACAAAATATACAATAATATACAGCACAGTCTATATAGTGTGGGCAGGGAAATCCAAAGAGTGCTAAATAAAAAAATTGGAATATAATATAAATTGCTAGGATCAGTGCACATGGACATTGAGGTAGTGCAAGATAGGCAATGCAAAAAAGCAGATTATTGTGAAAAATAGTCTGTAAAAAGGACAAATCAGGTCACAAAGACAGTCCCAGTTGTAAGTTATTGTTAACTCGGGCTGGTGTTGTACAGCCTGATGGCTGGTGGGGATGAAGGACCTGGATGCAGCAGTTTGCAGATCGTTTCCCTGAGACACGCACTCGATAATGGTTGTATCATCAGAAAACTTCTGGAGGTGGCATGCTTGTCATGCTTGTTTTGGATGATATTGAGGTTGCTATAATATGCAGTATTAAATCTTCGAAGCATGCTTTGGGGGCATGAAGAGAAAGGGAGACAATGGTGGTACTTTCTAAAAATGCAAAGATATTATGGTGCAACTCCCCAAAAGAACAACAGCATATACTTGAATAAGACCAACTTTCAAATTGAGTTACAAATTTACTTGTAATTATCAGATTTTTAAATTGCTGGGGTCAAATTGACCCTAAGGATAAACAGTATTTGTAAATTTGAAGGAGGGTTAAAATAACTATTTGGGAAACCTGCAGGGTACTTTCATTACACTGTAGTATTATATACACATGCAGATGTTTTCATTACAGATTGAAATAAACTGGAATGTAAATAAGTCTTAAAATCAAGAGGAAATGCACTGAAACAAGTAAAGTTATTACTTTTTAGCTCTGAGTTATTTCAAACAACTAACAGACTCGGCTGATGTTATGATGATTCACAGCGTTATATATTAGATTTGTAATGGGTAGTCAAGCTTTTGTCCTCTTCACATGCCTAAGGCATGAATTCATCTGTCCTGTCTGTATCAGTTTCACCTTCTCTGACTGCAGAGATGTTTTCTTACTACTAACGCACAGCATTAGCAGTTCAAACCACAATCAACATCTCAGTTCACACAATGCACTTTACTGTGGTGACAATTTTTTGGACTAGCTCATCTCATCAGACTACAGGATTGCACTGTTTGTTGGAGTAATTGTGACTGTTCCCTTCCAATCTTGAAAAATGTTTGAAAAACATTGCAATAGAAATATTGTGTTGCTAATCACGGTTGAGTCTGCAATATAATATAATATAATTAAATATTGCAATATAATCTAAATGCTGTGTGAGTTTTTCAGCTTTTCAGTATTTCTGAAGATTGTTTTCAGAGTGATGATTGAGGGGACAGATAATGGGTTTCAGTGAACTGTAGACAAGAATATGACACAGGTTTGTGCTTCGAATTGACCAAACATCAAAATTCTTGGGCATGACGGGAGCATATCAGGGACAGTGTCTGTCAATGTGCTAACATCCATTCTCCCCCCTCAAAACCTAGAAAATATGCACAATATTGGACTATGATAAAAATGTAATCACTGGCTAGATGTGTACTGTCAGTGTCCTTGTGAATAAATCAAACAGCATATGTATGATCTGCATAGGAGTCAGCAGTAGGTGATTGATGTAAATAACAGAAAATGTGATATGGTCTAGTGTAACATTTCGTTCAAAATGTATTTTCTATTGAAAATTAGTCATGCGCAAATTTTTCATTGAGGAGACATTCTTGTCCCATGCGTACAATACATTATGTGTTTGCATCAAATACATGCAACAGATATACAATTCTATATTAATGGTGTATAAACTGATGTACTCTATGTGTTATGTAATTTGCACCTGACTGTAAGTGCAACAAACATATCTTATGTCTGCCATAAATCCACAGTCTTCTTCTTCTCCTTTTGTCTGCTCCCTTCAGGGGTTGCCTCAGTGAATCTCCTACTTCCATGTCACCCTATTCTCTGTATCCTCTTCTCTCACACCAACTACCATCATGTCCTCCTTCACTACATCCATAAACCTCTAAATCATCTAGACCTCTTGCCTGGGAGCTCTGACATCATCTCCCTTTGACCAATATGTTCACTATCAATCCTCTGAACATGTCCAAATCATATTATTCTGGCCTCTCTAACTTTATCATCTCACGTGATCTGTCCATCTAATGTATTCATTCCTGATCCTATCCACCCTGGTCACACTCAGAGAAAACCTCAACATCTTCAGCTCTGCTACTTCAAGAACTTCCTCCTGTCTTTTCCTCTAAGTGTCCTCTAACTGTCTCTAAACTGTGTAACATCACTGGTCTTGCCACTGTCCTGTAAACCTTTCCTTTCATGGTAACGGCTACTCTTTTATCATGTATCACACCTAAACTGACACATTTCTCCACTCATTCGATCTTGCCTGCACCACTTTTCCACACTCCTCATTGCTTCAGGCTGTTGACCCCAAGTACTCAACGTACTGCACCTTCTGTACCTCCGCTCCCTGTAACCTCACCATTCTACTAGGGTCCCTCTTGTTCACACACATGTATTCAGCTCACCTTCATTCCTCTTCTTTTCAGAGTAAACCTCCAACTCTCTAGATTTTCTGAAGCTATTACAGTCCATGGAGTTTCTTGTCCGAACTCATCTGTCAGTCTGTCCATCACACAGCAAGAAGACAAGAGGGGTCTTACCTTCACCGTAATATTCTCTGTCACACCTACAGCATATCTCACCACTGTCTTACTGCTCTGATACAACAGCATACTTCTCTGTTACACAACACCACAGCTCCTCTCTTGGTACCTGAGGTATTTTCAGAATTGGCTAGTCAAAAACTTTGTTTACATCCATCCATTATATATAGACACAGGGACTGGAGTCATTGCAGCTAAGATTGAGAACACACATATTTGAGACTGTGCATGGAAGCCCAATCAACTGTAAAACCTGAACACATTACTGAAGAAAAAACTGTCCGAACCAGTGTCATTACATTTGACACAGGTAATCTCCTTTCTGTTTTGATGATGTGATCATAACAACTAATTGGAAAAACATATCATACACATTGTTACCTCTTGTTTTTACAAGGGAAGCCTAGACTGACATGTAGAATAATGCCTCAGTTTAAAAATGATCTGTACTATGAGTGAAACTATTTGTTTTTTACCAGGATACAAATATAAGAAAGACACACGCATAGTTAACATAGTTATTTTTACAACCATGACTGATACAATATGGATTGCCCATGTGAAATGCTGGAAGTGTGTACGCACAAGTGTGCCGAGCTTCTGTTATATAATTGCAAATTTAAGAGGTCGTCTGGTGAATTCTTTATACACAAACACTTTTTTTTTCATTAACTATTACAATGGTTGCAATAACAAGCACATGAGCAAAAGCTGGATTCACATCAGTCTCATCAGTCAGCAGGTTCATACAAAGTAGGCACACAGAGTAGATCTATAGATGTAATCTAATAACATAATAAATCTGTTTTGAACTGTCATGTGATTGCAAATGATTTCCATACAGTTCCATAATTAAGCAGTCTCATTGCTTCTTCCACACTTTTCTACAGCAAATACTAAAATCCTGTTTACATGAGCAGTTTTTACCTACAATATGTCTTTGAAAGTTCTCAGTCATCCAGGTCATTGACATGTTGTCAAGCCTAAATGAATGGTTAACAGCAGAAGCTGCTTCAATCAGCTGATTACTCAGTGACCTCCTCACTGCCTCCTATTGGACAATTGCTTTCAGTGCACCCTATTTAAATATGACCTATGTTGGCCTCTTTCTCTGCTTCCTCTGCTAGCCTTACAGCAACCCACCTCCTCCCCAGCTCCTCTGTTGTGTGTCTTTTCAGTACCATATCTCTTTATCATTACTTTTTGATTGTAGGGGTTTGCTTTTGTCAGATGAACTTATGTATCTATGACAGATGTATGTTTATCTAGTTTGTCCTGCTGTTCTTTCCTCTCTGTTCTCAGTTCTACTTGGCTGGTTTTAGCCTTTCATGATGGCTCGTGAAGGGCAGGAAGATGGCTCGTCCTGCCTCGGGTCTCTAACGCAAGCATGTGGTATGCCGGGTCCAAAAACAGAACCTTGCACTTGTCCCCTGCTGTCTTCTTAGCTTTCCATGCAAGTGTGTGGAAGAGCAGGGGGTTCCAGAGCAGAATATAAATAAATAGTCCCAACTGAAAAGTCCATGAATTTTCAACAGACATTTCTGCCTTAACTCAACATAGAGGTGTTTTCAATAAGCATAAACAGTTATTGTACGAAACAAAATAAAGTACAATTTATGTACCGCCCTAGTGCCGTTTGTAGTTGTGGTGCGTTTGTATGTGTCTCTCTCCACTCTCCTTCCTCCAGGTGATCACCCCTCCTCCAACCTGCAGCTGCTTCTACTCAGGTAATCAGCTATTCATGGTTAAAGAGTGGAGGAGAGGTGTGGTTCGGAGAGAGAGAAATGTTAGACCACAGTGGTGGAAGTGTGAGGCAGCTTCATTCAACCGTTCCGTTATGACTCTTCTTGTCTGTGACATATTATGCACTCTTTTTGGTGGAAAAGAGGGTGGTTAATCTGTTTTGTTTCTTTCCCCCATGGTTGGTTTTGGTTGTTGGTTGTTGGTTAACCCAGTGTCTTTGTTGCCCCCAGGTGTGGTGGCGTCTTTAGTTAAGCTGTTCCATTGGAGATTCATATGGTTTAGAGCGGTGACCAATAACTGAAAGGTTCCCACCCTATCCTAAGTCTTTTTATATGACTATACTGGCTCTCACTATGCACCCCACTGGTGTATGATTGTGAGTGAGGTTTGTGTTGATGCAGATTATAGCTTCTTCAGTTCTGAAGGACTGACAGAAAACTAAGATTTAAATAGGAACATCTGTGGATGTAGTCCATCAGAAACTGGCTTGGACTGTCATTTTTCTCTAGTGAATGGTACTGTATTCACCCAGGATCCAGTCTCAAGGTGTGAATGGTGGTGAAAGGACATTATATAAACATGCTGTGAATTCTGTGAACCTTGACCTGCTCTGTTCATACAGAAGGACAGAGCAATTTTTAATAATATTCTTGGGACATCACTGGTTAGAGAATTTGCTTCAGGCTGTCCTCTCACTGTGCTCCTAGCACATCTTTTTTGTTCTACAAAAACTTTTAAAAATGAGCCCAGTTCAAGTCTTGGCAGCAGCACAAGGGCTATTGTTTACCATAGCAAAAAGAAAGGGAAACAAACGTTATCTTTGCTATTAACCTTCTGAACTAACCTCTTGATCTTCAGCTAGTAGAAAGACCATCCACCTCGAATGCCTTGCAGTAACAGACACCGTATCTCACTTAAACCGCTGTGAAAAGTGGCTGCAACGATGGACAAGCTTCACAGCTTCTAAGGTCATAACATGTTTCATGACACCCTGGGAATCTCAATAAGAACTGTCAGTGCTTTTTATCTCAGGTTAGGTTCGTAATTTTATTTAACCTGCCCTTGGTGTAAATCCATGTAAGGAGAGTATGCTTAGTCTGAAAGCTAGCCCAGCTTCCCCCACCCACAAAATCTTTGCAGTGGAAAATGCATCTGGAGTTGGTCCAGTCTGAGCTGAGATTTGGGCTTTATACAGTGATAGAAGAAATGACAAGACAGCAGTGGTTGGTTGGAGGATAATGCAAATGTTATTTTTTTCTTTGTTGAAACACATCCCATAATACAATCCAAATGGAATGTTATTTAAAGTAAATACGGGAAAACAGGGTAAGGAGCTTTTTTAAGGAGCTTTTTTTGTCACTTGTGTACTAGTGTATGGAGGTATTGTTTACACACATGGTTTGTAATAGATCTTTTGGTAATTGTTTATTCTGACATCACGGTGCTTTGTTTCACAAGGACATGGAGAAAAGATGCAAGGCCAGATAAGAGGCGTTCTAGCTAGGAGGGCTGATGCTGGAATTTTAATACTAGTGCCCTTAGTATGCTGAGCAAGGTATGTTAATTGCATACATTCCATATTTTTATGTTTCTGTGTGAAACTAAATTCAATAGTTTGGTACATATTATATGTTACTAAATAACACCAGTTTAGCTAAAGCCTTCTCAGACCAGTGTGTCACACAAACTTAACATCACTTGACATTTCCTTTTCATTTCTAGTTTTGTGACCCTGGAATATTATGACGTCTTTCTAATTCACTGAAACTCAAGAACTGTCAACCACAAAAATGATTGAATATGAAAGCTGCTTATTAACTGGTTGTGACTCTGAATGTCGGAGGGAGCAATAAAAGGTGAATAAAGGAATGTTTTATCAAATGTATAACACATCAGGCTGCATGCATAATTCATTGCTTAAGTAACCGTTTATCAAGAATACTCTGTGGTAAGAAAGAAATGAGACTCCTGTTGGAAGCACACACACGCTTTTGACAAAAAAGTGACAAGTCTTCTTGAAGTTGGCAACTTTGTGAAAATATAACCGCCTTCTCCTCTGTTTTACACATCTTAATTTATGGTGTTTGACGCATTAACAAATGCTAGATGAAATCTTACACGGACCTGACAGCTGCCCTTGTTGTCATATCTCCAGCATTTTTGTTGAGACTGCAGTGATGCAATACTATAACATATGTTACAGTAGGTACAAAAAAAAAAAAAACTGGAAGTGGCAGCTGGTGGTGATATTTGGTGGGTGGACTAACAAATGCATAACACTGATTAAATAGTTAACACAGCAGCAAAAGAAGCATCACCTACAATACACACAGTTACATCAATTACAGGGACACTATACTCTTTCAGTGCCCTACATTAGTGGTTCTTCTGACCTGGTCTGGGTTCAGGCTGGAACCCAAAAAAGAACATTTCCAGCTTCTCAGATTCATTGAATGAAAAGACTGAGTAGTTTGTACCTGAGACAGTAGAATGGAATATCACAGTATGTAAATACTGTGATAAAGGATAAACCAAAACATTTTGATTAAAACTACAACACTTCACTTCAGTAACTTCATCTTCAGCGGATTAAACATACAAAATCCAACTACTGAGAAATATTAACAAAAAATGAAAAATGCAAATTATGTATCTTTAGCTGTTTGCTGAGTTACAGATGTGTTTTTACAGTAACCAGGGTTTGAACTGCGAAAGCCTGTGTGGTAGTCTGTGTGACTGACCACTGTACTACTTGCCACAGGGGCGCTAGGGCTGCAATAAATCCGCCACTTTATAGATATTCTATATTTCCCTTTTGACTATTTGATGATGTTAGTGTGCCCTTGGTTCCACCAAAACAATCTGTTGTAAGTTATTTAAAAAATAATATCATATTTTGAGTGATTTGCATGGGAGGGCTTAGCCCCATTAGCACATTTCTACCAGTGTCCTTGGTGGAAACACATATTTACCATTACACATCCATTTTCATGACATAATTTCTGCTGCTCAACAAATATCTAATATGAAGAATATAACCCTGTTTGTTAAATACCTTGTTTTTCTGTAAAATAAACAAAATAGAAGTCAATCCACTAATGTGTAAGCCTTTCTTTAAATTATTCTCAGTCGTGCTCATAATGGGTAATTGTTATTCAAGATAATGAAAAGTAGCTCACAGATGGCAGACCGAATAATTAACAGTCTCATTGTATTCTTGGAGACAAAATATTTTGTTGAGAACCAGTTTAACCTGCAAATCATCATATTTAAAGGAATGCAACTTTATATCAAGATCAGTTTATCTATCACAGGAACTAATGTTGTCACATACACAGCATATGTCTGATTTTGACATTTTGCATTGAAAGCAATTAACTAAAAGTGTGATTAAGCATTATCTGTATATATTGATCACGGTTAGTCCTAAACTACTCCAGCTTTAAACACAGCTCTTCTGTAATGGTGGTTTCTATATGATGTTTTCAAATTATTTGATTACATTTGGAACATGTGTAGCCACAGACACCGTTCAGACAATGGTGTTGTGCACGACATTTTCATTTCCTAAGTGAAGCATTTGCAGCATATTGTAGATTTCATCAGCGTGTCACATGACACTGAGATCAGACAAAAATAATCCTAATTGCTCATAATTAACCACATTTAGCTCTACAATTACACATTAGTCACCAACATGCAGCCACAAGCGTCCTGACACTGACAGTGAAAACATCAAACTCATATGAGAGTTGCTATTTTGAATGTATGTAGCTTTATTACTCAGTAATGTGTCTGTGGAGTTCACAATCACTGCAATAGAATATTCAATTCTCCGGTCTTCTCCAATTCTCCAGGTACTTGCTTTAGTTACATAGGCAGTATGAAAATACATACCATATATCAAAGTAAATTAGTTTTTAACTAAGATTACCAACAGGAAAGAGGCTTTTGAAGTATATTCAGCGCTGGAGTCCATCCATTCATCATGCTGCACTTTACAGTTGTGATATAAAAAGCCATCAGTCACACAGGAGGAGTGAGAGTTGCTCTGTCTGCGTGAAAGGAGAAACAGGTCAGCTTATGAATGTTTACATGTTTCATTCGTCACTATGATGGAGCGCCATACTTGGGCCTGTTAATTAGCACGGTTCAAATGTTGTGATATAGGATACAGTAACCATCTCAGTGTAGAGTAGATGTACTGTAATTTCTGGATCTGTACTGAATTGCAAAATATTAGGCAAAGTTGAAACACACCAAAGAATTTTATTTGTAGAGTGCCTCTTGTATCATATCTCCATGCCAAAACAGGGACAACCTGATAGCTGTCATTTGACATTTTATTTTTTTTCACATGCATGATACAGCTAGATGTATGGTTCTACTGTTTGCTGTTGCTTGTAAACTTAGTTGAAACCTGTGCCTTTAGTAGTGGGTCAGAGACAACAAGATTGAAGATACAAAGACACTGAACCCAGTTGCCCCCAGTGCAACTGGCACTGGTGTGTGAATGTGTGTGCTTGTGTGAGCAAATGAGTGGATGTGTCTGTGACTGTAAAAGCGCTTTGAGTACCAATAGGTAGAAAAGCGCTATATAAAAGCAAGACCATTGCTTGACGTGGGGTTGCCTCTTCACATCCACTCGAATGCCAGGTCCAGCAACTTTACTTTTTTATTTCTTTTTGTTTTTTCTGTCAGTGGTTTTAATGCTGTGGTTGATCGGTGTACTGTATACTATACACACTGCTCCTTCACAGTGTCTAATGACATCCTTGGAAGAGTACAGTATTTTCATATTCACGAAAATAGACACACACTTCATTTTAGGTCCGTATAAGTGGTGTAAATCCCATCAACTCTTTACTTAATCGTTGTTGTGTGCTGAACACCATTTCCATCCCAACTGCTGGTAACACCTTCCATACAGTTGCTAATATTATGCCAAACACCATTATTTTTCTTACTAATGCTGAAGCAGCAAAGAGCAGTGCTTCTGTTGAGGCACTGCTCTGTTGGATCAGATTTTATGCTGAGTGTACTGTCATTGTAATTGGAGAGGAGACTCCTGAGACAGAAAGGAAGAAATAAATATATAAATTCCCAAAACAGTCCTAAGATAACAGAGACAGTTCTGCTGGGACAGAAGCACCACACCATGGTATCATAGTGTCATTTAGCTGATAAGCTTGTGCTTGTGTCATTTACACTAAATATGTGTGTTGCTATTATAAATTGCAACAGCGACAACAATGAATTGAGCAGTAGGACTCACACTGAGCAAATCTGCCATAAGACTTGCTTGAGACTAAAGAGCAAAAAGCAGTGAGACGTGACTTGGAGATCATACAGAAAACTGTTCTGTCCTTTGGAGTTGTGCCAAGCTGTCATGGATAATTAATAACACAGCCAGGACGAGAGAACACCTCGGTTTTAACTGCCAACAAATGAATAGAAGAATGAAAATGTGTAATTTAGATGAGAGAGAGAGCCGTCTTTCAGTATGACTCTTTTTATCTGTTGTGCCTAATCTAACAAACAAAAGATAAAGTCAGATCCAATCAAGTAGAAAAATATTACAAACACAGCACATACGAGCTCGAATCATTACATTTTCCCAAACTGGAAAAAAGCATCCTAAGGCCCTTTTTTAGGTTGAGGTTTGTCTTTGTTTTCAACCACTATGCAATCAGATCTCCTCCTCTAAGTCAGGTGATGGAAGCTTTACATGCAATACTCTCCATATTCTGGTTATATATTTTTTTTATGTATTTGGTTAGTTCTATTTTTATCTGCTTAGTTATCTGCTTTGCTTTGTCTTTTTATTTGCAGTAAAGTAAAGTAAAGTAAAGTAAAGTAAAGTAAAGTAAAGTAAAGGTAAAAGAGTTACAGTTATGTTTCCACTCAAGTAAATGATGCTGAATTAGGCATTGCAGTAAAGAAACCTCTGCAGTATGAAAACACGCTCTGTATAAATTGTAGCTGTTAAATTTTATTCATAGATGCTATAGGTTGGTTGATATCCTCTTACAATTTGATACAACTGGTTGGTTCACCTCTGATTGTAAGACTTTAGGTTTTGTTCACTATCTGCCTTGGTAATACATGCAGTATACTGTTATTGCACTATGAATGAATGATTTATTGAATGATGTATGTTTTGGACTCCGAAGTCGCAGCAACAATGTTGTAGGTATGGAGTTTACATGCATGGTTGGTCTCTTTGTTTCAGCACAACTCACTGGTGACTCGTCTTCAGTGTACATTGCTTTTCACCCAGTGTCACCTGGGATTGGCTCCTGAGTCCCTGCAAAGAAAAAGAGCCATAGCTGTGTACACAGGGGTACAGTGAGAGGAGTTGAATATCTCGCCAGGAAGTTGGGGGTGTGCTGTCTGTCACCTGCTGCTCTTTATCTAACACCTCACTGTGGCTGCTCCTTTCTTGCTCCATTACGAGCATGTTCAGACCTTGCATTAAGATACGATCTGGGCTGTCCGATTGCAAGTGACTAGCTTCATATATGGCTGTTCGGACATAACACTATCATATGTCTAAATGTGTCTCCAGCAGTGGCGATTTCAGGGTTGTAGCCATCATTTTAGAAGTGAGGGGAACAAACTGTTCAGAGGTCTATTGAATGATTTACTGTATTATCCTCTCACATTCAATTGCACCTCTCCTTAGCATTTAAAGAACCACATAACCACAAACAGCACAGCACCACAAAACCCACTTTAGTTCTTCAAAACGATATACTATCAAAATCTAAACCTGCCAAACTCTGGAGTTGGCATATAATTACCGTGCAGCATCTACAGGGTGAGTAGTCAGATAATTAAGTGCCAAATCACACCGAAAACAAAAAGTTCTGTAAAACACATTCCTGTTTTCACTAACAAGGACCATGCCAATGTAGATTCAAGTTTAGATCGGTTTATTGCAAGTGATGGAAATGGTGTGCCAAGATGGTAGCTTATAGGAGAGAAGAAGAGATGAAGGGTTGACAGTATGGAGGGATGAGGGTAAAGGGGATGAATGATGAGTGGAGGGTGGGGGTGCATTTTACACACGTTAAACATACACTACCAGTCAAAAGTTTGGACACACCTTCTCATTTAATTAAATGAGGTGTGCCCAAACTTTTGAGTGGTAGTGTATATTAGAATCAACAAGAAGGAGGGGTGGGGGCACGGCTCATGTGCTGTGGGGGGAGGAGGCAACATGGCCCTTTGTTTTTTGTTTATTTATTTATTTATTTTTTGACCTGGCACTTTGTCAGCTGAGTGATGCTGTTAAAGTATTTAGTGAAAAAACTACTCAAGGACTGTGTAACTTTTGAGTAGCCGAAAGTCTGATTTATTCAGCAAATAACATTAATGCAATCATTCAATCAAAATAATAATCAGCAATTGGCAAATTCATGTACTTTAAACTTTAACTACCACAAAAATAAGTTAAATATTCACAGAAATAACAGTCAATGGAACACAAATACATTTATATTTTTATTTTCTGCCAAAAGTGAGTAATCTTAGAGTAGCCAAAATAGTTACTTTACTCAAGTAAGACTGTTGTTACTTTAGAATAATATTACTCAAGTAAAATTATACAACAAGTAGGTTAAGCAATCTGGTTGGTCAACTAGACGTTTAGAAGGTGCTTTAATCAGCATGACAGCACACCTGACAAAAAACTCAAAATATCGCTCAGCCATCTACACATTGTCACCTCCGGAAAATATAGAACATGTAAACAAATACGAATACGAAGTCCTCTGGAAGGCAACTTTAATAAAGTAATACATCTGAATTTCCAATTTCAGCTTTCTTTAATGAATTTTCTGTGTGTTACGGAGCTGTTAGACCACATTGTTAATACAGGTGTGTACCTCATCTGTGTGCAGCATGGAGATCAAACAGTTCAGTGAGCACAGAGAAAATATGTATATTTAGACTAAAGGTGGACTAATCTGAACTGAAGAGGAATATTCCGTTAGATAAAAACCTGATGTTCCGGTTAGTAGCTGATACCGTGCGCGCTTCAAAATAAATGTGAAGATAGGAGGCCAATCTGCCCATGGAAAAATCTCTTTGTCAGCAGATATCACTGTCACTACAAGACTGAACTAACAAAGCAGTTTAGTTTTTATATACGCAGTACTCAGTTTGGGAAACTCCATGATCTCCATTAGGTTTGACGGGACTAGAAAGTTTCTCCGTTGCTAGGTCATTACTAAGGCTCGGGCTACTAGCTGGAGTTGTGAACTGTGTTCCATTACACATAAGAGTCTACTGCTATGACTGATTGTTTTCCAGGTATTAGTCAGGCCCCATGTATCTCCATAGAAATGGACCTGCGTCTGCTACTCCCATGTGATTTTGGTTTGGGTTGGGTTGACATTCTGATGGGGCCATGCAGGGAAATTGTTTAATGTAATCCAGAAATATTATAATCACCATCACAACAAAAACACAGTAGCAAGTGAGAGAGGGGACCACAGCACCTGACAACAAACAAGTGATGACACGATTTCACCTGATGACACAATTGCAGCTGAATAATGCTATCACACAAGAAATACCAATCTGATGTGATATATTATCATATCAATAGCACCACCAAATGGCAGTGTTCAAGATCCCACTGTATCAAATACTCAAGATCAAAACAATAAAGTGACAATAAAAAACACAAAGCGTGACTCATGGCACACACCCAATACATGGCACACCCAATACACAGCAATCAATATGCAATGGCACCACACACAATATACCACAGCCAAACAGTAATTTCAGGACCAAAGACAGGGGAACAGCTCTGTATTTTTTTCTTGAGAAATTACTAAATTCTCTGGTTGATGTGGTCCCAAACCTTTTATCTCCAACTTCTGCCCAAGTGGTCCTAAATAGTAGTCAACTCGATTCGTCATGCAATGAATGAGAAGCACTCTGGGGCCTGGGAAATTCAGGCTAGTAAGCATACATTAGTATCCTGTAACCTATGGCTTCAATTAAGCAGTTGTTTCAAAATATCTCTACTGATTTTGTTTTGTTTTGTTAGCTAATAGTCCACAAAAGTCTAAGATGATCAGGATGGGATACAGTATCAATGTAAATATGACAAAGTCCTATTCATTTACAAGAAATATGAAATTATAAAATATCTCCAGTGAACACATGCGGCTGTGATAAACACAGTATGTATAAAGAGCACACATGCAATGAGGCAGATGGCATTATGTGGTTTCTCTTAGCTTATCAGATCACAGTCACTTGGGGCTGGATATACTTTGTGGTATGATGCTGTGCAGCCTGATGGCTGTTGGCAATAAAGAACCTTTAAAGGCTGAAACTGTACGAGTGTCTGTACGAGTCTCTGGCTGAACGTTATCCTGCGCTTTCTCAGCTTGACACGAGAGGATGAGAGAGATTGCTCATGAAGACTGTCAACTTTTAGTTAAAGTTCTCTTCTCTTTGAGTTTTGTCTTAAGCAAGTGAAATGCAAGTTTGATGGGGTTGACATCTGGTGATTGACTCTGCAATTTAAAAATATTCCACTTTGGCTAAAAAAATACTCCAGGATTTTATTTGTAGTATGTTTTGTAACATACTTTGTGTTCAAGTACTATCCATTACACTTAACTGCATTTGGCTCAATCTGAGCAAAACGTGTATGTCCTATACACTTTGATATTACTTTCATCTGCTCAAAAATGCTATTCCAGACCTGGGCGTTTTTTTTTTTTTTTTTTTTTTTTTTTTGATATTTTGTGGTTGGGGTTAAGGTTAGGGTTGACCCTAACCTTAAAGTTAGATTTTTATTTATTTATTTTTTTTTTTTTGAAGAAGAAGAAGAAGCTGAGTGAGACAGAAACTCTAATCTGCTTTTTAGGGGGTGGGAGACATAAAAGCGTATGTTGCAGTATGTCACCATTTCATGTAATAGAATGAGCCATTAGACTTAGACACGCTTGTTACCTAACTGACACATGCATTTTCTTGCGCCTTCACTTACACATGCATTGTCCTCTTGACTTGACTTTTAAATGACTTATTTACTCAACTGCCCACAACCGCAACTTAATGCACAGCGCTGATTTGATACAGATAAAAATAGGATTTATTCACAAACGTAATAAGAACCTGCAGAAGCACTTTTGTAAAACAATTTTTCACACAAAAATCCTCCATCAGTATGCTTGCTAATTCTGCTAACACAATCAACATAAACTTGCTAATCTTGCGTTGTTTCATCCAATGGCTTGATGATGACTGTACTACGTTGGCCTGAGGCCAAGGGAATCCAAAGCTAGCTTCCTTTTACACAGTCCTGGCCAATCACAGGTGAGCAGTGTCATGACAGCAGCCTCAGCTCATTGGTTACTCATTCTTGTTTTTTTTCTCCAAGGGACACCAACTCTGTCTGGCTTCCCTGACAACAGTGCAATACCGTATTTGGCTACTTAACATTCAGCGGGGTGCTGTTTTACACATCATAAAATCCTCAATAATTAGAGAAGATAAATAGAAGATAAACAGCTCAGAGTCTATATTGATTATATAACTGTATCTTGAATAAGTTTGGGTAAACAGCTAAAATAACAAAACTTGGACTCCCAATATATATGGACTTAACTGTAGTTTACCATTATGAGTTGATAGGAAAGGGGCTATGTTAGAACTACATGCCAACATAGGAGTTGGCACTGGTGACATTATCATGAATTTGCACCAAATAGTTTCTTATTCTTGTTAGCCTAGGTGAATGGATCCCAAACTCTTTCTATCAAACTGATCAAAGCCAAGTTACTCAGTGCTTTGGAAAGAGGAAACTGTGAATATCAGTAAACTAGATGAATTTGCCTTGGGTACTGTACACTGGGGCCTTCCATTGTGTTTGTTAAGCCCAGGGACACATATACCTCATTATACTTTTTTGTCGTTTTTTGTGGTGGTCCCATCACTTGTTGCCACTGGAACAGACTTGCCATCTGATTTATACCATTTTATACTAGTCACAAATCAGTCCATCCCTTTCTCCTTCTGTGTTGCTCTGTGTTTCTCTCTCTCTGATTTTGCCGCCAGTAGGATGTGCATGTGTGCATGTGTGCATGCGTTGACAAGCACATGTGTGTCTGTGATGAAGCCACACCACCCCGTAGTTCCACTTGGGAACCACTGGCATAAGTTGTGAAATAAAAATGTGTCAGATTTAGCTTAGGTTATATGCTATCTTTTTTCTGTCACCATGGACATAATATTTAACAGGGGACCTAGTTGATTAACCCCATGCCTGACCCTAATTGTATGTAAGCCACAGCAGTGGATCAAGTGGATGTGAAGTCTGATCCCATTTGAGATATGTTCAAAAAGCTTTAACTCCTTTAACACTGCAGAGAACTGCAGGTCACAGTAACCCAGACAGTGACAGGATCAAATCTTCAGTATTCACAGCTTCATCATAAAAAAAAAGATAAAAGTAAAAAAGAAAAAAAAAATCAATGACAGGAGGAAGGAGAAAGTACTGGCTAAAAATGGAGGAAGGAGACTAATGAAGAAAAAGCGAGGGAATTGCCCCTGATAGCAGCAGAGAGGCTGGCAAATAACTGAGATATGGTAGTTAAGGGTGATGAGGAGAAGAAATGAAGAGCAAATAATAAGAGATGGAGGCAAAGAGAAAAAGGGAGAGGACAGAATGTGAGAAACATGAAGTGCATGGCTAACGAAAACCTTATGTAGGTCTGTGAGTCTTTAAGATGATCTGTTTAGAAATGTTACCCAAATGAGTCGCATTGCTGAAAGTAGAGAATCATTAGGTGTTCCCTCTTATTAGATGTACTATACATTTTGTATCTGACATGTATAGTTATACTGTAACTGTAGCACTGGTTTATATATATGTACTGTTAAATAGAGCTATAGTTTAACAATTTAGATGTACCGGTTGTGAAATACAAATCTTTTTTTTTTTTAAACTATTTTCTTCATTTCAAAAAAATATTAATTTAATACACTATACAGCTTTAGGTTATTATGTACTTTGTAGTTATTAGGTACACCACTATAACTGCTTTAGTTATACTTCACACAGACACCCTACAAGAATCACAAAAACCTAGCATAGGTTTAACACAGCTAGACATGCACTGGAAAGTCAGTGGGAAGGATTTTCCTGACCTAATCTGTATTTAGGATTGTATAGGCAGAACAAACATCAACAACATCAGGCAGACCAGAGAGACATATGCAGTCTGTTCACATTACCATAATTGGAACCTTTACTACAATAAAGGTTCCAAGAGAGCTCAACGTTTAACTTGAGAAAAAATGTGCAAAACATAAATTAAGAAAATGCTTACTTTCATTTGAGAACGGCTGCACTGCACTACTCAAGTAAACATAAAACATTCTGCAAGAAGAACAATTCAAATAATTATCCATTTCTTTAATCTGCATGCCACAAATCCTTCATAACATTATAGGCAGCTCCATAAGCAATTGCATCTAACTAGTATTCCCACTCTTTACCTGGAAATGGGTAAATTTAAGAATCGAAAGTTAACCTTTCTTGCCTGATAGCCACTAAAAATCAGACAGAAGCCTTAAGTAGTTTGTGTATGTATAGTTTTTTTTGCAATTTGCAGTCAATATGCAAGATTTTTTATTAAGAATTGTTAAATAATAATAAGCACAAAACGGAAGTTATTTTTCTGCTCATTCTACTCACCAGTAGCAAATGTCAGTAACTCCTATGTTGGCATTTGCTTTATTGTGCTATATATTGCGTCTTACCAGCTGAGTTTCTAGGTTTGCCCATCATGTTCATAACATTGTAGTCACCACATGTGTCTGACAGTTTGACACTACTAAAAATAAGCTACACTCACCACAAAACAAGCAACAGTCAGACCATCCGACAGGGTTTAAATAAATAAACGCATCGAGAAGAAGACAAAGGCAAAAAGTTAAATTATTAACAAAACTGTCAGCAGCAAACAGAGTTTAGATAACAATGCTGATCGGACTTTGACTTATTGTTTTTACCTACGTTTTGAGCTCATAATGGATAAGAAGAAAGATTTCAGGTGTTCAAAATGTTTTTATTCTTTCAAATTACATAACTGTAGGTGGTAAATGAGCTCCAGATTAGCAGGCAGAGGACATATATAATCAAAACTGAAACCTGGGTAATGGGGCAAGGTGCATAGGTGGTTGTAGAAAGAGGTGGACGCTGCAGCTTTTGTGGGATGATGATGCACTGACCTCATTCCTGAAGACGAACTTGACAGGTGTTGATGAATTGTGTCTCTCCCTGTATGGAGGTTCGTGGTGAATAATATTCACAGAGCACCACAAGATAGTGCAGCCTATCCACATGACTCTCCATCAGTTATGTACCACATGGTGACTTGCCTGCCCATGTCCTTCAATTTCATACATGGTCCTTTTCCTCCATATAGTGGAGTGTTAAACCATGTTAAATCTGTTCATTCTATCTTTAGTAACAGCATGGCGCATGGTTTTAGGGTTGCTATAAGTAATCTTCTTAAAAAGTCACTCATTCATTCAAGTGTTTTAGCTATATCCAGCTTTCACTGTATTTCTACTTTTTAAAGCTGTTGTAAATCAGTTATGTAACCATTTAAGCAGGAATGATTTTCAGTTAAAATTTAGGGCACATTATATTGCTGAAAAAGCACTAGTGAAAGTCATCAGTGATTAGTGATGGGTATTCTCATTGCCCTTGACAGTAGATGTATCTCTGCACTTGTCCAGTTAAGTCTTAGTAATGTATTTGGGAGAGCTTTGGGCATGTCTTTGGGATTACAGAGAGCACACTAGGCTGGTTTGGATCTTGGGCAGGTCTGATTAGACTGGTCTGATTAGACTGGTCTGTGGTGGCCAGTGCACTCCTGTATCCTGCTGCATGCTGGGGCAGAAGGCTGAGAGTGGCGGATGCAGACACACTCTGCAAACTGATCCACAATGCCAGTGATGTAGGAATGAAGCTGGGCTCTTTGAACACAGTGTCAGAGAGGAGGATGCTGGCAAAATCGAAGACTATCCTGGACAACTCCTCCCACACAATTTAAGTGATCACAGTATAACAGAGGTAAATGGTTACAATAACTTAGAAAGTCTGAACACTCGGGAGGAATTATAAAGGTTGATGGCGTTCTGTGGTGTGTTTGGCCTGTCTGAAGAGTATTTTCAGGAACACACTCATTCTACCCTGTGTGTTGTTGTGCAATATTGTTTTTTAGGAATCTTACATGTTATTTTTTTATTCTTTGTATTTATGTATTGTATATTCTTATTCTGAATGGAAATTTAACCATTTCCATTCTTATATTACTTTATCCTATTTGTATTTGAGTCTGACACCTTGGAATTGTAACTTTATAGGAGCAACAGCAACAAAACTATTTTCTGTAATGGATAAATAAGCTGGGATAGGCTCCAGCAACCCTCATGACCCTAGTGAGGATAAGTGGTAGTAGAAGATGAAATGAAATTACTAAAGTGTTCTGATTCTGACTGTTTATCCTTTTTTCAGTGTTGATTAATTGTTGATCTCTTCTCCCTTCCTTTCTTTTCCTCTTTGTCTCGCAGGCACTATCATCTTTGCATGTGTCCTACATACTATTCATCCATTGGTCACTGGCCTATATTCCTTCAGTCTACTTCTTCCACCCGTCTCCTAACAAGCTCCCCTACTCCTTTATGTAAAACATTGCCCCTTTCAATCACACAGTGAAGTGAATCTTAACTACCAGTGTGTCTTTAATAATCTTACCTCTGCATTAAGCTTCTGTACGTAAACTGTACGCAACTTGGATGATTCACTGGAACAGTGAACTTGAGATGCTGCATGGCAGCAGCTGGGTGTGTGGTTAAGCATCTGCAGTAAAGACTGTGTATTCACAAACAGCAGCAGTACGAACATGCTGTAGACCCAGAGAAGTGATGTGTCCTTATTTGAGCAGACACACAACAGCTGCAAGGGAACTGAATAGAACAGATAAAAAAAAGCAGAACAAAGAAAAGACAGGATTTGATCATTCTCTCTGGATAAGAAGCAGATTCATATGTCCTCTGCTACGTGATCAATGAAAGCAGGAAAGAATATAAAGGCAGCTGATTTTTAACCAGATAATCAATACATTTAAACTGGCCTGTGAGGTGTCCTCTAATAAGCTAATGCCATCAAATGTTGCAGCTGACTGGAATACAACCTTGTTAGACTTGAAAACCAAACAGGTGTTTTGTTAAAGACTAACCCATCAAATTCACTTTGACCCAAGTTGTCTCGTCAGACTGACTGGAGCTTCTTTGTTGTGCTGCTTGTATTTTGAAAGATTTGGAGTTCATATAAAGGTGAGCTAATTTTGTATATAGTACCTCTTACCTTAGTACCTTTCTTTTATGTGTTACCATATATCAGCATCAGTGAACAATTGCTCATTATGGTTTAATATATTGGATTTGTCCTTCCCCGTGTGATGCCAATGTGATGTGAGGTTTTGCTTCATCCTCCACCTTTTTATCAAAGTGCAGCTGAGTGCCATGTGCATCCCGTGATCCTAAATGAAGTCCGCTGCTAAATAGATTTCCCATTTTTGATATAAATCCAAAGGCATTTCACACCCCATATATGAATTATTTCCTCATCCAGACATGTTCTGATTGGAGCGATCATAGTGCTGGTGTAATTTACCTTCTAGATCAAAATGAACCCGCCGGTGAATTGACCCTGTCAAGCAGTTGTTATCCATTGTCACAGCTGAGATCAAGCCTCGATAGAGTGAAGGTCATCCTCACTGTCTGAGGTGATCAGTTACTCTGTAGCAATCAACAAAATCTATTTTCCATCTCAGAGGTTGCGGGGGAGAAGATGGATGTGATGCACATAGACCGGTAATGATTTGGCAGTTTCCGAGGGACAAAGAAAATGGTTTCCCAACTCTTTAACTGTTCTTAGCCTCAACATAATATCTAGGTTCTTGTGGGAGTTCTGCACATTTTTTATGAACAAACAAACCTTTCCATATGATCAGTGGTACGGTAACGGTATGTTAATGACAGACTTGGTTAGGTTTGGTATGAAGTGTTAAGCTGTGATCAGTTATAATAAAAAAATAAAAAAAATATTTTATAGATATTTATTTTGACTTTAGACATTTTTGCTATCAGAATTATTATAATGTATGATTAATTTACATGTATTAGTAAAGTATTTGCTTGTCACAGTCAGCACAAAAGACCCCATGAGTGCTTAATAAAATGTGACCCATAACTACGAGTTGTTTTTTTCGTTAGTTTGCTTTTAATTTAAGACATAAAATGATGACTATCTAAGGTAATAATAATAATAATAATAATAATAATAATAATAATAATAATAATAATAATAATAATAATAATAATAATGAAATGTAAAAGTAAAAATGTAGTCAAACAAGGCTTGTAATGTTATCACAACAAGTAGATTCAAACCAGGAGTGAGGCCAACATGTTAGCCGAGTGCTAGCACCTTGGATAGCTATTAGCCTGAGCTAACATGGTACTGTGGATTTGGGTGGGCGGGTTTCACCAACCAGGCTTCCTTCAGTCTTTCCAAACACAACCCGATGCCCATTTCGGACTGTTCTAGTGTGACAACCAACATGGCAACCACTTAGGGCTACATTTTGCTCTTCAGAAATCTAATGTGTGATATCACGATGGGTTTGGCCATAGTAGATACAGAAAATGGGTCTTTGCGTCCTATGGGTACAGGGAGGGGCCTCTGTGGATCATCACACAGATACTGGAATGTAGTGAATTTGGAGGCCACATTTTTTTGAGTTGTTTTGTGTGTGTCTGTGTCAGACTGCATCCAGCTGGCTATAGCTGCTGCCTGACACAGGCACACACTAGGTCTGGTCTAGGTGGGTGATACATGTTTAAATAACGTCCATATGAATGCAAGGTCCAGGACCAGAACCTGAGGCAAAATTTTACTCAACATGAGGAATCATATGCCTTGTCTCCAAAATGACTGAAAATTTGATAGTCGTCTTGATTCTGTGGTGCATGGCCAGTGTTTATTGGTGGATAACAATTGTGAGAATTCTGATAACAACAAGCATATAAAGGCATTTCAAGGAAAACCATCTGTTGAAGAGATTTTATTAATTAACATGAATTATAATACATGTAAACATTTAGTAGTACCTCAGGCACTTTGAGGAGCTATCAAGTTTACTTTTCACGCACCTGTAGCAAGATTTCTGGCTTTCTAGTTGACCACTCCACACCTCTACCACACACAAGCAACTTTCTAAAGGGTCCTCATATTATTCTAATGAGTGCCTGTCAGAGTAAAAAAAAAATATTCTAGAAAAGTGATCCCAACATGGGTGCCTACAGTCCAACTTCCTCTTAGCTCTCCTCAGGCAGAGCAGGCGGCTGTTTGTCAAGGATGGTAGCCAGTGTTTTGAACGGGTGTCCCCAGTCACCAAGGGAGCTAAAATCCCCTGAGTCATCGATTACAAACGACTCTTCTATAGAGCTGAGGGAGCCAGCCACTGAGCCTTCACCCTCATAAGCGTAAGTCGCCAAAGAGTCGTAGGGTGGGGCCCTGTAACCCTGTTGGCTCTCCTCCAGTCGCTGTTCGATGAACTCCCTGATCATTTCAGCATCACCTTCAGTCACTCTCCCATGGGCAGAAAGTGAATTGTTGTTGTTCACAGTGGTGATGACACTAGCTGTTTGCCGATGGATGTCAGGCGACCGAATGCCGTCACAACGATTGCTGAGATGCAGCAGGACCCCATCGCCGTAGCCATTTTTGTCCTTTTTGGACATGCTGCTCTGAGAACTGGTCCGCTGGGAGTGTGTGTTGCGCAGAGTGCCCATGTCGAATGCATGAGTGTCAGCTTCACCACCGCCCTCATCATCGTAGTGAATGACGTTATCACGGATGTCCTCTTTTGATGTCATCAGAGTCTCTTTCTCTTTGTGATGCCTCTGACCCATGTATAATGCTGACATGACTGCAAGACAGAAAGAGAATGAAGTGATGGGTTTATTTATCTATTGCTGTATTTATTTGTCAGTATTTTGACTACAAAGCCTTGGATCCTTTAAAGAGGTACTCCAAGGTCAAATTTAGCGAAAGAAAGGGGCCATGATTTTTTTTTTTACTCACATGTGTGTTTTTGAAATAGTGTGACTTAATAAAGTGATGTATTCCTGTGTACATTTTAAGCCTTGAAGTCCCTGTCCTTTATACTGGTTAGAGCAATATTTACCACTTTCCAACTATTGAGATGTTTAAATGGGGCCACCTTCACTACAGTACTTATGTTGTTGTTACAGCAAATCAGTGCATTTCAGAAAACACACACAGGGATTTTGGGACAAATTTTGGAGCTGCCTTTGCATTATGGTATTTAGAGATGCCAGCAGAGTTTGATATGAGGGTAAAGTTAAGTAACAGTCAGGAAATTTACAGTGACTATCACAAGTATCACAACTATGTGCAAGCTATGTGCAAAAGCAATGTTGCCACTGTAGTGTGATTATGTGAATAGGTGAAAAGTACTGAAACTTTTATCTAATCTCTGATAATGAATAGGGCTCTTGTAGTGTTTTTGGTTCAAAAAACAGTAAAGTTAGATTTACATTTGTATTCACTGAATACACACACACACAGACACAATATAAAGTGCAGGAAAGAGCAAAAACCTAAATAAACTCTATATTTGGTTTGAGAACAGCACCAGTTCTCCTCATTACACTTGCGCACAGTTTTTTCAGGTTACTTAGCAGGTGTTCAGCCTCTAGGAGAAAATACCACAGATATTTTTTGGCTTTAGGCTGTCTCATAGTCTTTAGTCTATTTGTGTAACTCTCCAGTGACTCCGTGATGTTAAGATCAGAGCTCTGTGAGGCCCTGACACTACTTGTTACAGGTACAAACATCAATTTAAAGCTGCCAAGTCTTTTAAGCAGTGTTCTAATATAATGATGCAAATATATCTGTGTGTCTGCGTCTCAACTACAAGTTCAATGAAGCTGATGCTGATGTGACCACAGCAAACTGATGACATAAAATATCATATTGGTCCAGTGTGTGGGATTTACACTTCCAGTCAAAAATTTGGACACACCTTCTCATTGAATTTAATGAGAACGTGCGTCGAGACTTTTGACTGGTAGTGTAGGTGTTTTCAGTATTGTATAATCATCTGGATATAATGACTGTTGTATGTTTTTGTTCCACTGTGTTTTTAGTAGCCATGGTAAATCTTCTCTAATATTTAGAGGATGATGCAAGAGGTAGTCATGTGGATGCAATTTGATATTTCGTAGCTAGATACCAATATAAGTGACACTGCAACTTCACATACAATCTAAAGTCCAGTGTTAAGATTAATCATTTATTTAAAAAAACAACAACAAAAAAAAAACACACTGAATAAAACACCACAAAGTATGATTATTCTTTTTAATTTTCAGATGCAATTTGCATGAATTAGCACCAGCTGAGTTTGCTGCACATATCCACTTCTCAGTCATAATGATCCTACTGGTTAGTCTGATGTAAATATTACTAAAGGCTAATTTATTCTCCTGCTCTCAGTTGAATGCTTTCATTCTTTCAGATTACATATAATTTACAGTGCATTATCAGTATCTGTGATCATGGACATTTTATTCATTTTCAGTATAGTCACTGCATTTTGGAGGTAAAATGACCAGGACCAATGTGACAATTAATCAATGCATGTGTGAATATTTAAAGAACTTAGCACCTAAAATTATTACGGCTGCAGGGACTTGTAGAACTAAAAACTAAAACTCTAATTCTTAGTTCTGCGCCTATCACAAATCTGAAAAGGTACAATGAAGGTTTGGTAAATTTACTTTTACTTGATTCAGATGTTGTGTTATAACGTTACATTCTACAATAGAGGCGATGAATACAGACAATCCATTTGCTTCACACTGCACTCTAGTGCACTCTGTATTTATAGGGTAGTGATACCATGAAAGCATTTTTCCATATGGATGACAGGGATAACTGTAGTGACCAATAACTGTCTAAAACTGCGATGGGATTTTAGTAATGAATGAAGATAGACAAGCTAACAACTGCACTATATCCTAAAAATATCAACTTTAAAGGAAATGTTCCAACATGCAGCGGGAAAACAAAAAGTTGAGTTTTTTGTTCTGTTTTCACCTGAAATCAGAGAAGGACACAAACTGCCTAAATCAAGAGGAAGCAGCTTTGAACATAGTGAGGAGAAGGAATTTCTGCTGCTCCCGCAAGGTCTCAATTCATCTTACAGACACAGGACATTCATGGTAGCCTACTCACACTAATATCTTCTGAAGTGCTGCTGTTTACACGTCTCTCAATGCAAACTCTTTTACTGTGCAGCACCACTGGCATTGTACATGTTACAGTTTTGCTCTAGCATTTATGGGGACACAGATATACATATGGACCATCTATATTGTGCCTTTGTGTGGTAACATAAACCCATAACAGTGAGGACAAGTATGGTACCTGGGTGTTTGAAGAATTCTCTACAGCTTCACTGACCTCTTACACATTGCACACAGTCAGCTGATCTAGATTTACCATAAAATTATGAATTAGTGCTGCTTTAATGGTTCATTAAAATTATATTGTGGCTCCAAAATCAATAATGAGAATAGGGAGGACTAAAGCACTTATTATCTGGGATACAGTGGTCTCCTTCAACAATTTGCGCTCAATTGATTTTACAGGACACATGGGAGGTAGAAGCCTTATGATGTCATAATTTATTTCTGACAGTGAGTCCTACAGCTCAAAATAATAACCAGCTATGTTTGCCTGTAACTTCTCATAGTTAATTGGGGCAACTGTACAGTTGTGCTTTGCTTTGCACAACTTTCTGTTTCCCTCACAGGACAACACAAACCAGTTTCTGTGTATTGTGTCCCTCATCGGTTTCTGAAGCGGCCACAAAAGTAAAGGCACACAAATGGATTAGTGAGAACAGAAGGCTGCTTCAGAGACTGCAGATAAATGCAGCACAACACACAGTGTTGTGGATTAATTCACAAAACTTGGCTTATTCAATATCAGTAAGCAGCCTGGTTCATGAAGCATGCCTGCATTTACGCATGGCAATTCAACATGCGACACAAATAAGATTTTAGCTATTTAAGCTGTTTGAAATATTTTAATATATACAGTACATATGGCGTTCTACTAAATATAAAAATATGTCATATGACAGTGAAACATCACAAACAGTCCATTAATGTATAAAAACAGAAGAAGAACTTTGACAATGTAATTTTGTTTGGCAGCAATCTCCGGTAGCAGGTTGATGTCAGGTGTTTAAAGGTAATAAATATATTATTTAAAATGTATATATATATATAAATATAAAAAATAGATCATATAATCTCAGTCTGAAACAAGGGGTGGGTTAGCGTTCCTTCAGCAGCCATTTCACAGGCATGGGGAATGCTTAAGGTTGGTGACTAAGTAACTTATGACTATTTAAGTACCTCAGTCTAGACACAATGGCAGCAGTGTGCGTGTATGTGACTTTTTGCACAGTTATTAGGCACTGCAGCCTATAACACTGCCTATAGCTGCCACTGCAGCTGTTTAGTTTAGAGCAGGATTTGGGGTTTTGAAGACAATTTCCCTACAAACAAATATCCAATAATTGTGGTGCTGAGGCCATTGACTGGCTCTCAAAAAAAAAAAGAAAAACCTTTGGAACCAAGTCGCACTTGTGAAACGCTGGTGGTAGAGTGGTATAGTGGACTATAGCTGCCTGTAGAGTAGTTTTTTTGCGAATGTTTTTACTGAATTTCCCATGGGATAAATGATAAATGATCTAAAGAAATGATCTATCTTGAATCAATATCATAACCATTCACATATCCCTCCACTGACAGGATATTGGTAGGATGCTTAAGTTTGTACGATTCTGATTCAAACCATTCCTTCCAGTAATTATTTCCAGGATGAAAAAAATTACCCCCCAGGATAGCATCTGAAAATAAATAAATATCAAAAAAACAAGTCAGTCTTTTCAACGGTTTTTGAAAGGAATGAATCCACAAGATCCAGCCCCCTTCTAAGAGCCCATCTGTATTGCTGATGATGAGGAATATGTGCAGTTTATGAATCAGATGATTGTCATCGTCATCTTGCACTTTCCTGGAATATTTCAGTTGCTCAATAGAAAATTACTTCCAAAAGCTGATGGATGCTCTTTTAGTTCTGTTGCGCTGTGAGCAAACTCTTTGTAACCTCTAAACATAAGGTCTCTGAAACAAGCACAGATTGTAACTTAATTTTAAGACTCACAAAGTAAGCACTCAATGCAGATATGTCTGAAAAACAGTTTGTATTTATGTAGGGTCCTCAAAATTCTACAGTTTCAATGACTTAGAATAATTCACACAAGCGCACACACATTGACACACCAGTGCCAAGCATTGGGAGCATCTCTGGGTTCAATGTCTTGACATGTGATCGATGTCCTGGGGAATGTCTCAGCATAGACAACTTACCTACTGAGACCGAGCCACCCTGTCATTTTTTACATTCCAACAACCTTCTAAGATGCCTTTTTTTTTTTTTTTTTTCTGGTTTCCAAGAGTTTTTCTGCACTTTGGCTGAGGAATTCACCTTGCACAAACAGCTACAAAAACAGATTATGTAAGAAAATATCTATACCCTTTCAACTTTTAGAAAGTTGCTGGGGGGCTGGGGTCAGACCCTGCTGACACTGGGTAAAAAGGCAGAGTATACCCTGGCCAGTGAATCACAGCTTCTAAATTTTTATTTTAACCTTTATTAGTGAAAATGTGATAAAAGGAGGGTGAGACAAAAGACATAAGAAACATCCATACAATACAAAACAATCACATAAAACTAAACAGAAGCGTAGAAGCGACAAAACAGATTCGGATACAGGGGTGGAGCGTATTCAAGTATGTAAGTTATGGTTTCATAAATATTTCAATAGAAATTGCATCTTAAATAGTAATAATAAAAATATGTCCCCAAAATGGAACCACAAAGTATTGTGAATTTCCTTCAGAGGCACATCAGACTGGCTGGTGGTAACACAATATTTAGAGCTATCCAGGAAACACTAATGGGCAGCTAAGACTCAGTTAGACAGAGCGGGATATCAATGAACCAGGGGATTAGAGGTTTAATCCCCGGTACATGGATCACATGCTGGAGTGTCCTTGAGCAACACACTTGTACTTGATGTGTGAGTGTGCACCGCTTGTGTGAACCAATGGGTAGATTGTAACTGTAAAGTGCTCTGAGTACCAATAGAGAACTCTTTGACCACCACAAAAAATACACTAAGCAATAACTAAAACTTTTATATATTATCTGTGAAAGTCTCATGTTTCTAAAACTCTCATGCTACATTTAGAGATAACTACCATGTTATACACATAGCTGTGTGTTAAAATATATGCTGTTCATGTATGTGCCTCTTTGATGCTACTTTTAATTGCCCCCCCCCCCCTCCCCCCCCCCCCAACCACCACCATTGTCTGTTCCGTTTCTGATAACAAGCAAGCAAATTTCTTTGTACACTGTTTGTCCTGTCTACTGCTATATAATCAATAGGAGCAGGAAAACAAAGGCATTGCTTTAACCAGGCAATCAATGGTTTTAAACTGCCCTGTGAGGCCCCTTATGCCTGGCTGATTCCACCACTGCTATGCCACACTTGAATACACAACAATACTATTAGACAGCTGGAAGCACGGAAACTGGCAGTGAGAGTAGCAAATCCTCAGCAGAGTTTGAACTAATAACAGATTTCCGTCATTTCTTTCCCTTAAAATCCTAAAACTCAAATTCTGTGACATTTTGCATTGGATCAAATTTGTTCTGCTTGACAAGAAACTCCCAGGCTGGTTTTTGTTGCCAGTTTTCTCCTGTCCATGCCTGTTCAGAGCAACATCTCATGAGCCTCAACTGTGAGCATGAGCAAGAGTGTGATTGACTACCTTTTTTAGTTGTTGCAATGCACATAGAATTGACTTTGGTGGGCGGGGGTGGAATGTGTGCCATGCTACCACCATCCTCAACAGTGCAGACTTCAACAATCATTTCTATTCAGAACCCTTTGGTAGCCTAGCCAAACTGTGGTCGACTACAGTCCTGTTGTGGGACACATTATGGCGTATAGTAGTTCTTGACTAATATATAGTATGTATCTGCTTGTCTTTTAATCAATGCAACACAAGTTAAATGTTAGCTAACAACAATTGTCAGTACATTGATCAGGTCTTTAAAGAAATCGCCCATACTGTAGCCTTACAGTAATAAACAAGTACGGAAGTACAGAAACCGAATAATCCAATATCTCATGATCAATATATGATCTTTTCCACCCACATATCTTGAAAGTCCTCATTGGGAACACTGCATGCAGCATTATAAGGTCCTTATATGGTAACTTCCCCACCCCCACTCCATTAAGAAACCAATTGTCTGATCTTTGGAGCAGATCAGCACACAGAGAAAAACAACATCCCCCTGGGGTATGTGCTATTGAAACTAAACAAGGTCATAGGGGGGCTAGGTTAATGGGGACAGCTTGTACTTAGGTACAAAGAAGTTTCAGCATCTTTTTCATTCCAAGTGAAGACATAGAAAATAGAAATGTGTCTACCAGAGCCTCTCAGGTGAACTGCTTGCTACTAGAGGAATGACGACTTTACAAGCACTGTGAGAAGGAATGAGCGTGGCTCCAGAAAGCAGTTTTTAATCAGTCTGTGAAGTAGCAGAAGAGTAACTAAATCAGAAAATGTATGTTTAAATAATTTCAGCAAGATCAGCAGTAGTATTCTCTCGTACTGCAAGTTAGTATTAATAGGATTTATTCAGTATTGAAAGAAGAGTTGTAGGAGGCGGGGTTGTTGTCTTGGTAAATTACTGCAGGATGTATGAAGAAGAAAGCTACTCTTTGTCCTGAGAAACAATCATCCTGTACCTCACAAGCCAAGTAAAGATCAGGAATAGGGCTGACTCTTAAACCACAACCAAGGTAAATATAAGCAGCTCACTGTGAACGGGGTATAGGTAACAACTCCCAACAATTATTTTCATCATTACTGGTGATGTATTTGTATGTTCGATTGATGATTAACTGCCTTTTTTGGCTACAAAATAATGAGACTGGAATAACACATTTCATTCAGATTCACAGAAAATTTAAATGTCTCTTCTGAGACATGTGATTTGATAATCATCTAAGATGAAGTAGAATAGAATAGAATAGAATAGAATAGAATAGAATAGAATAGAATAGAATAGAATAGAAAAATACTTTATTTATCCCCTGGGGAAATTTAAGTGTCCAGTAGCTTGAACACAAACATACACAGACATCAACACAACACACCAACAAAAACAACAGTAGCTGGGTTTACAGGGAGCCTTATATTCTGATTACAATCAATTTAGAAGCCCAAATCAAATGAAAATGCTCCCTATAAACGCCTCAATCAGAATAAACTAACCCAAATTGAATGAAACTTGATTCAGTTTCACAAGGGTAGAATAGTCCTGCTCCCAAAACGATCGAAAGTCATGTAAATGGTGAATCGCAATGAAGTCAGGCTCCATTCTCTCTGCGCATGCTCTGTCTTGATGTAAATGCGCAGTGATGTTCGTGTAAAGTTTCCTCAACTGAGCTTGTTTTTAATAACAACTCCGAAATAATCAGACATTATTGCATGCCTAGACGGCAGAAAAAAATAGAGATATCTAACTGTTTAAAAATGCCCATCAAAAATGAATCGAAGCCAGGACAGACTGAAGCGTGGAACAAATTCAGAACCGCTGGAAAACCTTGAAGACTGGCTTCTATAAGGTTAACACAATAGCAGTTGTGGATATGACCCCACAAACTTTCCAAATCAAGCCATTGTTTTATTAATAAAACTGTAAAAACAATGGCTGTGTCTGAAATCACCCCCTAACCTATTTTGTAGTGTCCGAAATCTTAGTGGTCAAATTCTATGCCCTACATTGGCAGTCAAAATTTCCCATAAAGCATTGTGAAAAGTAGTCACCGTGTGATGGTCACTCAATGGGTGGTGGAAATCCCATCATGCATTGCGTCTCTAGCAGCATCTGCGTTAATGGCCGTTAGGTGAGACCAATGTTTGAAACTTTTTTAAAAGTTTTTTTTTTCATGAACATCACATATTTGTTTACAAAATCATCACGTTTTATTAACGTGTAAATTATAATGGGATAACCAGGGTAGCCGTGGCAGTCTGTCACGTAACGATGCGACAGCAGTGATGTCATTAACTACGTGTCAAACGATGATATGTGTCGTGTGACTGTATATATATATATGTATCCTAAAGCTGTTGTGACTGAGCTCAGATATAGTGCATTATATAGTGGGGATTCCACTCACCTGCCTCTGCCTTTCTCCCCTGTCCAACAAACGCAATATTACCAACATGATATATATATATATATATATATATATATATATATATATATATATATATACATATATATATATATATTATATATATATGTCTCTCTGTCAGGCAAGAAAAAAGTAGATCATATTAGAAGCTACTAGCCCACCCCCTCTCTGTTTTTATGCACTCTTTCGGTTATCCTTCCGCTCTACAGAGGACACCAATAAAGAAGGCGCATTGCCCTCAGGAGGACATGAATTCTTTTTCTGACATGCAGTCAGTCAGAAACCTACATGCAGCTCTCTATACTGGGGTAATGGAACACACGCACACACACGTATGAACAGAAGTATGGGCACACGCATGCTTAGACACTTGGTGAGAGCTGAATACTCGTGCCCTGCTTGTTTCCACTGTGGACAGGTGGTTATGTAACTAATTCTCTAACAAAAGCAGAAGTGATGTGAGATTATAGGAGGGGGAAGCTTCAGCAGCCTCCCATGATAATTAAAGGGTTGTCATGGGTTGCTGGCACCCTCTAGTGTTACATCATATGAATTCAAAAATTCAATTCAATTCAATTCAATTTATTTTTAAGATTGTAACCTGTCACATATCAAGAGGTAAAATGTACATTGGTGTACTGTTAAGATAGATTATTACACTGGCAAATGAATCAAACTCAGTCACAACACAGTGCACGTAGCAATAGCCTCATCATTGTTTAGATGGGTGACTTACCGATCAGCAAAGCTACACACAGAAGAATAGCCATCAAAGCTCCAGTGCTGAGGCCCACAGGCAGAAATATGGCCTCTGCAGAGCAGGTCAGCAGCGAGCCCCCGGCCTCGCAGGAACACACTCGGATGGTGAGGGTGGCTGTGCTGCTCTGGGCAGGGTAACCGCTGTCTTCAACCACGACCGGAAGAATGTAGACATCCTGCAGTCGCTGCTGGAAGCCTGAGCGTCGCGTCACAATGGCAGCGGTGTTGTCTGGAATGCAACAGAAATGGTGTTACATCATGGAAGATGCTTCAGCATCAACACAGCAGAAGTGTTCGCCTTAGAAGACAGGCCTGGTGCTGGTCCATATCAACCCTTCTCAGTGGTAGATTAGTGAACACATGATGCCCTAGGGAGCATTTGTGGCAACTTGACGTGCCTCAGGGTTTGTTCCACAGAACTGTCTGCTATGTCTTCCCCAGAGACTTTCTGGTAACGGGCGTGATGTTTAGAATCTTTACTGTGGCATACAGTGATAGACAGTCCTTTGATGCTCAAGGACAAAGCAGAAAAAGAAACACAAGCAATCAGTGTTAAGACTTTTGTCAGATCTTAGGAACTCCAGCCACAGTTAGCAGACAAGGAAAAACAAATCAGGCTCAATCATTAATGTATTACACGAGAACTGGATACTAATACAATCAATCAATGAACTTCACAATGACAACTAAATCATTTTCGTATGTTGTACAAAGCTTTTAGGACAATGAAAGTTTCATCATTCGTAAATACAGAATACAAAGTGTAATACTTATCAAATGTAGTTGTTTGGGGTTGGAGATGTGCCATCAACAGCTTTACAAATGCCTCTGAGGGCACAGTGTGGCCTACTGCTCAACCTCTGATATGTTTGTAATTTTTCACAGTTTTACTTTATATACTCTGTAAGGATACTCTCAAAGGGCAAAACTAGTGAAAAATCAAGGTGAGAAGGACAGAAAAATACTTGTGACTTTTGTGACATAAGCATTTAGAAAGTAAGAGAACAGGAATGTGTTTAGTGTGGTCATGGGCTGTCCAAGACTGAATTTAACTGCTCTTTTGCAACAGTTTTCTTGCCTGTATTATAAATATTATGTTTATACTGGCCCATTCAAAAACAGTAATATTGGATAGATAATGGACATTAGATATGACATGTTATAGTTCATTGTATATATGAACTATAACATGTATATAGTTAATTTTTCATGTATTTTTTATTCTTATTTATTTATACTTATTTTTTCAACAATCTGCTAGCATAATATTTCATACTGAAACAAAAACAGTGCAGCTTACACTGAGAGCACGAGTTTAAAAACATGTTCCTTTCTTTCAAACTACAGATTTAGACTCCTTTTAGGCTGATGTGTGCGCGTTCCACTGTGCTTGTCAGAAAAGATCAATTCTCACCCAAGTAGACAGAGATGAACCCTGACAAGGAAGAGACCATTAAGGCACCTTGTTCCTGTAACGCACACACCCACACATGCAAACACACACACGCTCCAGTTCCCTTTGTTGGCTGCAGGCCTGTTTGTCTGACCCTATCAGACGTGATGCTGACCGTAAAGGTACAAAAACACACAAATATGACAATGCACATTGGAGATACACTGCAGCGGAAAACAGAGAAGGTCAAGAGAGGATTTGTTGTCTCCCACCAGACATTCAGAGGCAACAGAGACAGATGTGTAGTTTCTATGTTATCAAGGATGTGAGTCGAGTTGAACACAGCGTTCAAGTCCTCCTAACAGAGAGGTTTTCAGGTAACAAAAACCTTCTGTTTGAGTCGGAGGATGAGGGTTGTCATCCTTTTCCTAGTCCAGTACTGGTTCAGTGTGAATCCTGAGCATTACCAAGTGCATAGAATCCAGGTGAAGCTCATCACTGGAAGGCACTGGTACTTTACATCCATCCCCAGTGAGCAATGACAAGGACTCACTTGAGACACAGTACTTTAATTTTTTTTTAACTAATGTTTATCCTGTATATATATATGATTTGTATGTGGTAAGGTCTTGTCACCATAGTACTGTTATAATTAAATAAGGATTTCATCACATTTTGGCTTACTGTAATCCTGAGATATAAACCACATATTGGTGGCTCTTGCAGATTTTAAGAGGTAGTAAAATGGAGGATAGCTGCAGATTCAGTAGATAATACCCAGCATTTCTTCCCCTTCTTGTTTTGTCTTACTTCCAAAATCTCGAACAGTGAAGTTTCTGTTGCGGAGCTCTTTGGGGGACTTGAAGAAGAACCTCTGACCAATGGGGGGAAGGTCCTGGTCCACAGCACTGACCATCTGGATCACCTTGTGAGGAAACAAAGAGATAATCACTGTCAACTCAGTTCTGGTGCCTAGTAGGGAAAATGCCAGGAAACAGTTCATTTTACCATTCTGAATAAGAGATTTGACAATTGCGATGAACAGTATGTACAAATTATATCTAAAGATGTAATCTGAGTAGATACAGTCAGTCAAGTAGATACAGTTCAGTTTACCTGCCCAACTCTGGAGTTTTCACAAACGAATGTATCTGACGGAACAGCCAGCTCAGGAGGGAACTCATTCACATCCAAGACGTTAACTGTCACTGACGCTTTGGTGAACAGCAGAGGGTTGTCTGGAAGGGTCAGCAGGAAGTCGCATATGATTATACACTCAGTCACATAGCCTAAAGCATTAATCATCTATCCATCTGTGGCTTCAGCAGAAATGATGTCCAGAGACTTTAAGACAAGAGGTCAGTGATCTATAGCAGGCTTAGCTGTTACAGTCTTTGCAAATCGTGGCTGCATGAAATGATCGACTGTACATATTATTGTCCAGCTAAATTGACAAATGTATTCGAGGTATGTGTCATGTAACCAACACTTTTGAGGTTGAGGTTGAAGGAACTTTTGTATTACTGAGTCGTTGTTTATATTACATTTAAACACACTTTCAAGCCATTTCAAATTGTGCTGCAATGAGTTCACACATGATGGCAAATCCTTTCCTTGAGACTGTAGTCTGAATACATGGATGTATTGTTGGTATACAAATGAAAGCAGAGCTGGGAGGTGAGAATTGATGTATGTTTTAAGGTTCCAATCTGGGAAGTTGATGATATTGTCAGAAAATAACAAGTAACAAGATTAAGAACCTTGAAAAGAGGTTTTGAGATAAGAGTTGAGCTTTGTGCAGATCTCCAATATTACAAATGTTATGGGCGCAGTCAAATAAATAAGAAACAGCGGCAGCAATTTCAGTGACTGAGACTCATAATGGTTCCATCACTTTAACACAGACTTCCCTGACTATGTTTATTTATTGCATTCCACCTTAAATAAAAAGGTGTGCCTGGCAGTTTCCTTGAGGAAACACCACAAACCAAAAGCAGCAACATTAACAGTAACCTAAAGTTAGACAAGTGAGTTAACAGTGCTATCCATCCAGAGCAAAGCCTGTCAGATCATCAGTAATACTGACATCATATTTCGTTTTGTTATTTTGTATTGTAAAAGGTTCATCTGAAAATAGATGACAATGGATGTACTATTACAGGTTCTCTGTTTCAGTTTTTCTATTTCAGTAATATTTATAGTGTCAATACAATATTGTCTCAGGGTGCTTTAACCCAGAGCCTGAAACCCTCAGACCAAGCACTAGAGGATGATAGGAATGGAGTTGGCTATATTTCACATAATCAATTTTCACTGGGTGCATTGTGAATATCATTTGTGTAAATGATTTGATGAATACATGATTAATAGATGCACCTTGTGTGTACCTGCACCTGCTATAGTTCCAGCTGGACATAATGCTGAGTTTCATGTTGAGTTTTAATTAACTCCAGGACAGTATATTACCCTGAGTACCTGGAGAAAACCCACACAGACACGCACATGGAAACTCCACCCAAAAAGGCCTGAGCTCGACTCAAACCTGGACCTTCTAGTTAAAATAATATAATATAGTATATATAATACAGAAGTTACAGACTTGTGAGTGATACCATATCTCTCCCACCATCCCACCAGTGCCATTAAACTGAGCTAAATTAGGCCATACACAAAGTATTGGCGCTGTTCCTTTCCTGCTGAGAACAGTTGCCACATCACCTGTGGCCACTAGATGGAGTCAACTGCTCATGATTCCAGCTTCACGTGTACTGCTGCGTGTATTGAGCCTCATCTCAAACACCTGTTCAGTAATACCTAGCCATTTCAGACGATTTAACAGAGGAAATCTTGCTTTTTCACCCAGAAACTGATTGTGATGATGTCTTAGGGTTTATACCGCTACTCGTCCAGTAAGGATAGTTGGCACGTTTGTGACTTGTAGCCCTGTGCCTCTTCAAGAGGCTTAAACTGTGTCAGGAAATCATATGGTCTGGATGAGTTAAGCTGCTTGCTCAAATTTACTGTATTTTTTTTCCCCACCGCAGTTTCTACTGCGGCAGCTGCACTATAACTACGAGACAAGAGCACAGCCATATGCTATGAGGAAGAAATGCACTCACTTACACGTTCGGTGAAATCAAATCGAAGAAAAACAACAGTAGAACCCAGAGCAATGTTTAAGAGTGAAAGTAAATTTCCACAGTTGTGTAGCCTTAAGAAAACCGCGAATCAGTGAGGCTAACTGAAAAAAGGCTTCAATATGCCAGGGAGCATGAAGATTGAACTCTGGCAGACAATATGAAGTAAACTAGAAAATGTGCTAACTGCACATATTAACTTTCAGTGTCATAGAAAGACGTAATGACTGCAACCAAAACTGGTCAAATATCAACTCCTTGTGTTGCTAGTCTCCTCTCAGGATTTGATGTTGTGTTGAAAAGAACGTCTCCTGGTTTTGCGTACCCTTTAAAAATAAGCTTAATTTTCCAACATTGTTACTTTTAATAAACCTCAATATTATTCGTCTTCTGTTTCAGCCTGCTATTGATGACGATTCCAATTTTTTAAACACGTGGCCAGTTTGGTGAAGAGGGATGATTGCAGCAAAGGAACAACTCTTGAACTTCTGCTCCTAGAGATCAGGTATTGGTGTGTGCCATTGCTAAAAGGAGCTGGTGGATAACTTTGGCCTGCCTCAGATCTAGCAGAGCTGATATGATAATAACTACTGGCTTTAATAATAGTAGATGTTCTTGAGATAGAATGCCATTCATCATGCTCTGTGCCTGAATAGCCACGTTTGCATATGGCAACTTTTGTCGTCTGCCCAAGTAATTAAGGAGATGTTCATAATCTGTTTAGAGGTTTGCATGCAGTCCCAAAGCTTTCAGATTATTGGTCTAGTGTATTCTGCAGGCATTTATACCAGCACCATTTATTTATTTTCCAGATCCAGATAAGATATGCTCACAAACTGTTGGTCACATGTTAATACAATGTAGAAATACATTGGCAGCCTTTGGTATCCATTCAAAGCACGCTCACTTTGATGGATTACATGCATAAACATGTTTCAAGAAAGTACTGAGGCACTTGACTGGCAGCTATGACAAGATCTGAGTTGTTTACCCAACTACAACAGTGTGATTTTAGATCTGTGCAGTATAGTATTCTGTAGTACGCATGGGTGTTTGAACAAATGATGAAAGGATATAGAAAGCTGAAAATATGCATTAATATTACTAGGGTCATCATATATAGCTATATAACTAGCAAGCTAGTCTGTATTGTTACATTGTTCATCTATACATTCAAATTCAAAGTATTACTTTGTGCAACAAACCTAGAAGCAAAACATCTGCCGCCGCAAATGCAAAATCCAAAATGTTCTTGAAAGACATATATTTTATTGAAGAGGTGGCTGAATGACAGATGTACAAAAATATACAAAAAAAGGTGACAGCCATCTGTATTTCTTTGGGAGACTAAGGTATTTTAATAACATGACTGGCTGATTCACAAAGTACCTGTGTGCACAATCATCTAGTACCTTTCTATTGTAGTGTTTAAATATTTCTGCTCAGACTTTGATTGAATGTACTCTAATCATAATTATAGCCTTTCACACTGAACTACTGTATGTTCTCTGGGTTTAGTGCACTCATACTTACATTGTCAGACCTCATGTTGATTATTCTTCAGACATCATACTGGTGTGCCATAACCGCTTATGCGACTGTGATTTCTGAAGTGGGGCTGCAATTTTGTTTAGTTTTGTCTGTACTCTATACTTGCAGATACATACGTTTTTACTACTTGACCTTTTCGTGTCCAGTCTAACACAACAAAAAAGACGGTTGCGTGATGTGTAAAGCCGTTAATTTTGATTGATGATCTGATTTTAGTATGTATATAACAGTGTGCCAGCTACAGTCTGCAGCTGACTGCAGACACAAAAATTGCAGGTACTCTCTCAGGAATACAGTTTGGTTACAGTGGAGACAAGCAAGCTACAAAAAAAAAATAAATAAATGTGAGTAAAAAATCAAAATAAGAAAGGAATGTTCTGTTATTGAGTGTAGCACATTCTTGCCAGAGGTACATATTCTGTGGAATCCTGGGCACCCGCAAATTGTAATTGTAATTTGTGCCACTATATTGAGCCTTGTTGCCTGTCAACAATGAGTATATTGTTTGAATGCAGGTGGCCAGACACTACTGTGAGACAACTAACTCATAATTACATGATTTCTTCTTGTATTTATATAGTTAGGAGATAATTGCCAACAATTTACAAACAAGTATACTGAGATGAAGTGTGTGAAATAAGACTTTACATATTGGTGCTTCCATAGCAACTCCTATTTTTCATATATTTATTTTATTCAGAAACTGGTAATTATTTGTTTTAATTTGTTTATTCTGTACTAGTTAAGCTAACATAAGCACAGTTGTATGATATAGTGATTCACTCTACACGTCGGAATACTGGGCGAGGATTCACTTGGAGGTATTTGCAGAATATAAATACACTGCCCGAAAAAATTAAGGAAAATTTTCAATATATTCATAGTATATATTCATAGTATAGCATCAAGTCCTTTAAACATTTGGGATATTGATCTGGTCTCTTAAGTAGCAGAGGAGGTTGTTCATCAGTTTCAGCTGCTTTGGTTTTAATGAAATTAACAACAGGTGAGACAACAAGACGACCCCCAAAACAGGAATGTTTTTACATGTGGAGGCCTCTGATATCTTTCCCTTCTCATCTTTTCTGTCTGTTTTTCATTTTTCAAGTTTTGCATGAGGTGATGCGTGGACCCTATAGAGGTTGCACAGGCAGTGTAACCCCTCCAGGATGGCACATCAATACGTACCATTGCCAGAAAGTTTGCACAGTCTCTAGAGCATACCATTGACTGCACCCATGCCTGAACTAAATACAATAGAACATCTCTGGGACATTATGTTTCAGTCAATCCAATGCCACCAGGTTGCATCTCAGACTGTCCAGTGGTCCAGATCTAGAAGGAGATACTCCAGGACCCCATCCGTCATCTCATTAGGGGCATGCCCTTATGTTGTCAGTTATGTATACGAGCACATGGAGTCTGCAAACATCAGCAGTGGAATTTCAACAGAATGGACTAGCCTGCTGCATCATTTTTTCCACGTTCATTTCCAGTCACCCAGTCCGTATCAGAAGAAATATCCAGCATGATTTATTTCCTGTTTTCAGTGTACATTGGGTGGTTATTGCTGTAAAGATGTACAACATAAAAGGTATCACAAAAGCTACCTCTGGCTGAGCCCAGGTGATTTTGGTGCAGAATACTCACTAAGTTTGGTTGCCAGCACGGTGATTTTGTGCTGAACAGTTGTCTCTCTGTCCAGGTATTCATTAGTGGAAATGGTTCCCTCAACGGTGTCAATGTCAAAACAGCTGTCAGACTCTGTCTGCCATTCCAATGAATACCTGCACAGATTAGATCGGTCCATTGGTTAAACATCAGACAAAACAAGGACATGGAGGCTAACACAGAGAGACAGACAAACATTCACACTCACACCTAAATTTAGAATCACCAATCAATCTAACGAGCATGTCTTTGGACAGTGGGAGTTAGTTGGAGCACCCAGAGAGAACCCACACAGACACAGGGAGAACATGCAAACTCTCCACAGAAAGACCCCAGTCTACCGATGGATTCAAAACCAGAACTACATACTGAGCGCAACATTCTGTCCATTACAGGTGAGTTAAAAATGTTTTCACATGTTAATAAGCCCAATTACTTAAATTCAGTCAATTTAAGTAATTTGTATAATAAGCTTGAAATATCCACATCCCATATTTCTCTTGTCTCTCCCTTCATGCAGGACACCGAAAAGGAATCACTATCCTAAGAAACAATCTGAAGCTGTCAATGAGAGAATGACCTGTCAACCTTTTTGGAAAACATAAAATGAAAGTCTACTAATGGAGAGCTGTGATGGATTTTTTTTCTTCAAATATGTTCAATCATTATCTAACATAATTTATCTGAATTTGATTGATTTCGCCAATATTCATGCATTAGAAGTGAGACAGTATAGTTCACATCTAGTGAGTGGTCCAGTCCTTCGTACATTTTCAAGATTTTAAATCAACACAATGGAGGAACAATTCTAATTTAGACACAAACACACAAAGCATATTGGCCCATTTGGTTTCTGAAAAGATAAATTGTGTCTGAAATAAATATCCATTCTGGTTTAGAGTCAGTTCTTATTTTTTCCCTCTGTGATTGAATTTGACACCAGATCAGCACTAATATAGACAACGAAAAATTGGCAACTAGGAACCAGCAGACCTGTGTTAGTCTGGCTGACTAGAAAACCTAGGATATGCATCGCTCAGTTCCCTAAGTACACACTACCAAGAATGACTTAGGAGAACTGCCCTTAAACATACCCTATGTTGATACAGAAGAACGGCGCTACTGCTACTAGCAAGACAATTTTCCTGTGTTTATAACCAACAATATACAGGACCCATTTAGTGGCCATGTCGTGGGCTTGGCTTTACCTCCTCTTTTATTCACTGCCTTTTGTGGTCCCCTGTTTATCTTGTTGTCTGGCTGTATGAACTGCAAGAATAGTGCTCCAAACACATCCCCTCTCTAATCACCCAATTAGCATGCACACCTGGGGTTCAGCTCAGCACTTGCAGTATATATCAAACCTGGCTTCTTCTCCAGTCTTCCCAGCTCATTCTGTCATCTTTAGTAGTACTTCAGTGCCCTAATGACAACTTCTTTTCATCTTAGTTCTTGATGTGATGCTGCTCATGCTTAAAGTATTTTTCTGTGCATATAGGTATTTTGTGTGCAATACTCAGCCCATGAGCTGCTTCTTAACCAGCCTGCAACTCAGCATTTACCTACTGCCTAAACTCTTGCACCTCTTCAATAAATCTCTTTAACCATCTTCTTGTTCCTGTTCTGTATTTGGCTCCTTCCTGTTTTAGTTTTTAGTTAGAAACACCAGTGACCCTAACCAGCATGTTCTCTTCAGTGCCGATGCAAGGGGAACATGCAAACTCCACACAGAAAGACCCCAGTCAACCTGGATTCAAACTCACAGCGAGGCATCAGTGCTAAGCACCACATCACTGTGTCGCCCTAAATACTCACCCTTACAAGCCTAAATGCATCGTTGGAGATACGTTAAAGCATGCGGTATTTGTATCCCTTAACTCACAGTGGTTTTCTCTGTTGACAAAATTAGTGTAGCTGAACACTGGGAAGTTGTGCTTTTTGTCTGGAAGAACTTTGTGACATCTCAAGGGTATAACTAATTTCGTTTTTACCAACAAATTCCTCCAAACAACTCTCTCTTCCTGGTTCTCGCCAATCTTGCATCGCTCCCCAACCTTCATCTGACATCAGTGGTGCGTCATAATTACCGTAATGGCAGCTTTTTTCCCCCTTTCTCTCTCAGAAAGTGCAACTTTAAAGTGTTCAGCCACACTTTAAATTTTGTCGATTAGTCAATCACGGTAATTCAAATACTGCAAGGTTTTTTTAATGCGCAATCGTATGTTCAGATATTCAGGTCATTAAGGGTTAAAGTAAGTAAAGTAAATACTTAAATATCTCAGTAAATACATAGCCTTTCAAGACTAGAAATCCTTTCTAGGAAAACTAAATGGAGCACACAAACGTTACTGGCATCATTTCCTTCTTTAAAAGTACTTAACAGCGCTTTCATGGTGTATAGGATGTTGTTGAAACCTCTCCACAGGCCAATAAAGATCATGATACCTGACAGCGCTGCTGCTGGCATCCAGGTCATGAGCCGTCAGCGAGCTAATGATGGTTCCCGGAGGAGTGTCCTCGTACACTTCTACCGTGTAAGAGGGCTTGGTGAAGACAGGAGGCTCATCCACATCCAGAACATTCACTTTGACTGTCACTGAATCCTTGAAGGGCCCCAGGTGGAGGAAACGAGGGTCCAACTGTGTGTTGGAAGCCTCCACCTTGAAAGTGTAGGACTTTTTGGTCTCATAGTCAAGAGTCTGTGGAAACAGAATAGACGAAAAGAGAAACACGGGTAAATCATTAGAGAAAATTGTTTTTTCAGTGCTAGTTTTCATTGTTCAGAGTGACTGCTACTTAATTAAACCCTGTTTCTATAGCAACACAATCCAAAGAAGCCTATAGAGTTCTCATGGGTGCTTATATTGTACTAATCATATGATTTATGTATGTTCAATCAATGATAAATTCAAAAAAGAAAAGAAAGAAATGCGTATTTTGAGCTCCTCTCTTCAAATTTCTTCATTGACCCTAATATCCTATAAACCTAATATATATACAGTGCATACAGTGCATACAGTCTGGACTAGGGTTAATTAAGTTGAACCAATTAAAACATGAATACAAAACAAATCACAAATGTACACGGTGTTCCAATTAATTTTACATGATTGTGGTGTTGTGGACACCTTCAGCTCTCTCAGTACATTTACAAAATTAGGGACTTTTAATCATCTTGTACTATTTACAGATGCAGATCTCAGAACATGTAAAGCATGAGTGCAGTCCAGATATATAAACATCGTATGTTTACATATTCTGTGCTCCATAGAATTAAAATAAAAGTATCACTTCAACTTGTGAAACACTGCACATCTACCCAAGAAACAAATACTTATTTTTATTATTTATTTTATTATTATTATTAGGAATCGGCAAAACATTTTACAGAATGAGCTACCACAGTAGTGGGAGATGAGTTGTCTGGAGATTAATCAGATGTACTATAACAGTTGTCAACCCAAATGAGACAGAAAGGAAGCAGTTGTTACTTGACATAAGAGTAAATTGTAGGAGTGATTGTACAATTCTGAGCACTTGAAGCAGCACAATGACTAATTTTTTAGTGATTGTTCACCTGCCCTTCATATGTAATCTTCTATTGTGCCTAGTGTTCATCCGTCTAAAAGCATCAGCAATCCTCTTAGACTGTGGAACTGCCTGACCTACAATGATAAGGCATAATATTAAGACCCCCTTCCTAATATCATGTAGGTCTCTCTTGTGCCTCCAAAACTGTTGTAACTCATCAGAAAAGGGACAATATGCCATTCTTCACTCACACTTTCTTTGTTACTTTCTTTACCTGTTATTACACTCACTTTCCGGTTCTTTAGGTTCAGTAGTGAAAACACATCCATTCTAATACAACATTCCTTCATGATAACGTTTATGTTTATGTTTATGTTGAAACTGCATCGGAACAGTAGCAATTAAGCTGTATGACTATTTTGGAGGTGTTTGTGGTGCTGTTAAAATGGATTGAATTAAGCAATGTTTCTGTCATTTAATCCACCAACTGAATTGAGATTGTCAAAATAATACAGACATGGTTTGGTACAGCACAATACAGTTTAATAGTACGACAAACCACAGCATCCAAAATAAAAACACAGTTGAATCAACTGCTCTGTCAGGTACTAGTTCCTTTTGCTTAATACTGTATCATAACCTTACAATGCATTAGTTTTCACCAATGTACCTAATGAACTGGAAATAAAGTCATAACATTATGACCACCTTCCTAATATTGTGTAGGTCAACCTTGTGTCTCCAGTTTTGGAGAGTTGTGATTCATCAGAGAATGGACATGGGTCTTCTGAGGGTGTCCTGTGGTGTCTGGTAACAGAATGTTGTTAGTGGGGGTCTTTGGGTCCTATGGGTTGAGGGGAGGGGCCTCTGGTCAACACCTTGTGCTGTTCTTCATGTTTTTCGAGGTGTTCCTAAATAGGCTGCATCCTGCTGGGGATAGCAAGGAGTGGCATTGCTATGGGGTGGGGGTACCTGTTCTGGTCTAGCTGGGTTTTACATATCAACATCCACATGAATGCCAGGTTCAAACGTTTCCCAGCAGAATATTGGATTCAAAATGTCACAAGATGGTTAATGTTACTTACTACACTTGTCAGTGGTTTTAATGTTGTGGTTGTTCAGTGTATATACATAATTAAGGAACAATGCAGTGCCTAAACTTATTCCAAAATCACACCAGTAGCATGTGAATCCCAAATCTAGCATGTCAACCTGAGCAGTCTCACAGCTCATTGAATCTCTTTCAACTTTTTCCTTTTGAACAGTGAATCTTACAAAGGAGTTTGGTGCACATGAAAAAGCTTCATATCATCACTCTGTTAACCTGTTGAAATTGTCATTTTCCTTCTATAAAAAATATCCCAAAAAATCTCCTCTTTGATTTACTAGAACTAGTAAGAACTAGAACTAGTTTTGGAACTAGAACTCTGGTCTTATACATGCACTGAATGTGAAGGCACCAGTTACCATTGTTGGCATCTATGTTGTTTGCTAGTAGTTTTTTTATCACTGCAGCACATTGCAACTCTTCTTTACTAATAATACAGAAGTGTCCTGGATGGCAAGGGTTATAATATATTGAATGTTAATATTCCAAAATACTGTACAAGGACTACCTCTGCTACCTCTGCAGGATATAGATTAATCTCTACAAGACTCCTGAAAGTACTTTATCTGGCACCAATTTGTGAGCAGTACATCAGCTGCAGTTACCCTTCATCAGATTTTACATGTACACTTTAGTCAGGTGTATGTATCTATGGCAGATGTATGTTTATCCCGTTCTTCCTGCTTCTCTCTTCTCTCTTTTTCTGTTTCTACCTGGCTGACCTCAAGCAAATGGGTGCCCCAATATAAGCATGTGTCTTCCTTTTAAAGGAGGTTTTTTTCTTCATCTCAGTGCTTGCTCTGGGAGTTCCAGGCTATGGGTTCTGTGAAGCATTTTGTTCTTGTATTAATGACACTGTATAAATAGAATTGAAATTGAAACCCCCAATTCATGTCAGCTTCAAATAAAGGCTTGTTACCTTCTGCAGATAAAGAACAGTAAATCAAACGTTATATACAGTAGTTCTCATTTGAATTGTCGTTATGAATGATCTCTTTATGTTTTAATTTATTAATAAATAATTGTAATAATAATAAACTGGTTTTGGGCTAAAGGGAAAACATCAGTCAATATATGCCTCAGAGCCCCCCAGCTAGCCAGGCTAGCTGTAAAGCAGTATGTAAGTGGTTAAGTGTTCCTGCGCTCACTATCTTCGCAACTGGTGAAAATACAGAGTGTGTTTTCTATAAAAGTTCACTTTGGAACAGACCTGACCATCATTCAGTATTCTGAATTAATGTCCAAAATACCATTTTTTACAGAGTTTTGCAGAACAGTCAGTCAAATGTTTGACAATGATGAGTCAACAACGGCCTCTTTGTCAACAGCTTGTCTAATTCCTGAAATAAGAGATGTCTCTTGCAAAGTTGTGTGCTCAGAAAGTAGCTGTCATGTCTGTTACTGATTTAGAGGACGGTCCAAAATAAAAGCCTCCCAGCCTTCTGCTGTTAAACTGCTTGATGTGATGTGACGTGTGCACAGTGTGTTCTCTGCGGGTGTGTACGCAGGCGTGATATGAGGTAGTAGCTCAAGTTTTCTCCTTATATACCTTCTTTTTAAAAGAGCTTTGCTCTGAAATCAAATTACAGGAGAATACCTTTATGAGGATATTCATTAAGCTAGTAAGGTTGGTTTACTCGGAGTATACATCGATCAACATTATGACCAGAGAAGTAGACAACATTGACCATCTTGCCACAATTCAGTGTTCTGCTGGGATAATTTTGGACCTGACATTCATGTGGATGTTACTCAGACATGTAGGGCCCACCCCACACCAGGCAGTCCATCCCCTGATACAGACACACACATAACAATGCTTTAGGAACAACTAAAAAAACATGAAGAACAGCATAAGGTGTAACCTTTTTGCCAGTTGCCATAGGACGCCCTCAGAAGTCCATTCTCTGATCTGTAATAACTGCTTTGGAGGCACAAGAGAGATATACAACAGTATTAGGAAGGTGGTCATAATGTTCAGGTTTTATAGAAAACATATACCAGCCTTCATTTATTAATTGGTTGTTTCCTTTCCACTTCCTTTGTTGCTTTTGCTTTTATCTACTCCTTCCTTTCTTTTTGTTCCTCGTCCCATCCCACCGACAAATAGCACAGGTCTTCTGTAATCAGAGGAACCAAGTGGCTGACATGGCAAAATGGACAATGTTCTGTGTGTGTCAGGCATTATCTAGACTGATAGTTTTGTCCAATTGAAACTTAGAGAAGCAGTAGGATGGGAATTACTATCAGATCAGCACATTTTTCACACACTGACAGCACACCACTAGTGGAATATTGGTGTTAACAAAAAGCGCCTTTTTAGTTTAGTCACTCAAAGATAAGTTGTCAGACACACTGTATGTTTTGGGGAATTAAAATAATTGTTTGGCATTTTTTTAGTAATTTGCTAGATTGTGTGTGAGCTCTGGGTCTGAGATAAAGAACAGAGGTAATATCAATGACACTGTTGACATGGTTTTGTTTTAGATTTCATTATACTACTATATAGGATATAGGAAATATCCTAATGTTGCACAAAGAGACGTCTAAACAACGTATTTTCCATGTCATTTTTGCACGTCTAATTTGGGTCGCCTGAAGGTGCAGACTGTTACTCCGGATGACGTCTTTTATTGACGTCTACTGAGCATCCATTCATGACGTCTACAGTAAGTCCTAGTAAGAACATGATTATTTGTGATTAAACATTATTTTTGAATAAAAGTAATGTTTTTGTTTGTTTTCATTTTCCTGAAACTATTGTTTCCTGTTCTTTTCTAAGATAGTGTTAACACAACAAAATGAATAAAGGTGTACCTCAACCTCTATTGAATTGAAAGTAACTTAAGGTTCGAGTAGGCGGTGTCGTCTGTGCTCAAGGGAACGCGAGGTCTTTGATGGCAGGATGGATGGACTGTGTGCACTTGATGGGACCCAGAGGGAGTGTGTCTTGAGAAGAGACCTGGTTCATAGGACCACAGTATGTCTGTGCCCGGCTTCAGACTCTACGGGCAGACACACTCTGTTGACGTTTACATCCTTCCCTCACACCATCCGATGACATGATCCATGCTGCTTGAGTTCGAGTTGACGTAGAAAAGGCATCCACAAAGACCACATTTGGACTACAAGTAGACCCTATAAGGATGTACTGTAGATGTCATGAATGGACGTTCAGTAGACATAAAAAAAGACGTCATCTGGAGTAACAGGCTGCACCTTCAGGTGACCTGATTTAGACGTGAAAAAATTACTTGGAAAAGATGTTGTTTCCTTCTCTTTGCGCAGTGGGTACTTCACCAGTAGAAAGAATAAGTATTTCAATGACCAATCCAACTTGATTGTTACATTTATGTAAGTATTAAATTCCATAGTTGACATCACTCTCTAACACTGTTGTGACTATGACAGGACTTTTTTTAATGTCCAGCTTAAGGCTTTAAGTAGGTAAATTTACCTTTTTCAAGACAACGATTCCCTCTTGACTTTGGTCGTTCGAGACAATGTCAAACATGTTTCCCTCATCTCCTGGGACAATAGCATATTCCACCAGTGCATTACTGCCAGCATCCATATCATGGGCTCGAATCCGACCCACAGATGAACCCACTGATGCCGATTCTGGCACCCGGAGATGGAAAACACCTGAAGATCAAAAATACAAGAGGGAAAGAAACTATTTAAGGATGCTCAAATCCTTTAAAGACTTCATTTTAATAATAAAAACAAAACTATCAAATACTCATTCACCCATTCAAACAAACAGACAGTCTCACATCAGTCAAGACTTCCTTACTCTTCACAAAGCGTGGCGGGTTGTCATTAACATCACTGAGGGTTATGTTAACAGTGGTAGTGGACGCCAGCCCGCCCAGCTGACCTCCCATGTCCTTGGCCTGGAGAAGAACCTGGTATTCCTCTTTTACCTCGCGGTCCATGTTGGCCAAAGCTGTTCGGATCACTCCTGGTGGACGAGAGGTTTGTGACACATTTTGAGATTAAAAATAAAGAAATAAAAGTTGTTGAAACTGCAGGTCATAAACCAGCTCTAAGCAAAGCTGCTCAAGGTTTCACCACATTTGTGCTTGCTCTGGGGGTTTCAGGCTTCTGTAAAGGGTCTTGTGGCAGTCATCAGGGGACCACTTACAGTGCTTGAACCCGTAATGACTGTAAAAAAAAAAAAAAGAAAGTGCAACAAATGCATTCCATATAATCTAGAAACAGAACCCCACTGTGGAGAAGAAGAATCTACTGCCCATGACAGTCTGCTGCTGCCACGTGTACAAACTTTGATCCAGAATGCAGAGATGTCATGTTAGATATCATTTACAGTCCACAGTCATGACATGGATGATTCACCAGGGTAATTCACAAACAAGTCATAGGTCCGTACTGTGGATCCAGTCACTGACACCACAACAAATCCTAGCTAAATCTAAGAAGCGCTGGATGTAAGTGGGCTAAAGAGGGGGAGGCAACAATGTTACGCAGTAGTAGAAATATCTAAAAGACTTCTGATCTGAGTTTCAAGCTGCAAAATAACACGGTGACAACTAGTGACGCGAATTTTCTGATCAAAAGAAACTGCACCACCTAAAAATTTGCAGGTTTTGATCTATCTGTGGTTTTAGTATTTACACTCTTCCTTTTTTTAGTTCATTTAGCCTATTTTGTGTTTGTGTTTACACACACATAAAACAATCACTTACTGTGGTTTGACATCCCTGCAATCTTTTTGTTATGATTAACTAAATGCTCATAGTTAAACTAATTCTCAGCCAAAACCAAAGGTTAAAGAGTATCAATTTTGTGTCTTGTATTCATCATGAATGAAAAGGAAACCACTCATAGAGTGGCTGCTGATGCGAATTTGATGATTTCATCAGTAAAGACACCCTTGTTTCAGGATTTTATTTTGAGCATTTAACTCAAGCTTTTAATTCTGCACTGATGAGAAGCTCAATAATGAAGCATGGGTGAAAAAGAAACATGACACTTGGCTGAGATATCTGTTGAAGGGCAGAACTTCTTTACATTGTCTTGGCGCCATTTTAGCATTCAGGTAGTGAACGGGACTAAAATGAAACTCAAAACCACTGGCTGCATCGCGACAGGCTGAATTTGTATGCTGTCTAATGGGGAGTGAATGCAGCAGTGGGTTCATAGAAAGTTCCCACTTCTGTTAATACAACTGTATGAATAATTCTTCAGTTGTGATGGAGGCTGTGACGTTTTAATGTGAGTTTCTCTTGGCTGACCTGTCTTGGGATCCACAGAGAAGTAGGGCTGGCCGTGAAGGATGCTGTAGACGATTCGAGCGCTGTTGCCGTATGTGGGGTCATCGGCATCTGTGGCAGTCACCTGTGTCACATAGGTTCCTAAACACACAAACAAACACACACACACATAAACAACTGATGTAATTACGGGTTTTCTTCATCACATCAAAAACTTCACTGTCTCATAGAATAGCGCTTCCCATTCCAGATCACATAAGATGATGATGTAACATTACAAACAATAGGGTATATTTGTATTCCACAAGCAGGCAGAACTTGTCCATTAAGGTGTTTTAGTTCTGTTAGTCACTCGGTTTGTTGGGAGCTGTGATGCATTAACATGAGTCGTCGTTCCATTACTGCTCTGATGCCGACTCTTTTTTTCCTAACAGATTACATCCCAAAAAATTTTGTCAGTGTGATTGTGTTGCTTATTTATTCTGTCCTGGTTTGTTTGTCTTTATATGTTTTAAATCACATATTTTATTTTTATTTTCTGGTAAAACATAACCAATGTGTGCAATTGTTGTGTATGGGACTCCGTTTCATGAAAACATAAAATAATAATAATAATAATAATAATAATAATAATAAGTACCTGTGAATGTGTTAAAGTCAACAACTGGGAAATGTGATTTATTAATATATGAATGGAATTTTCAAGGAGACAGGATTGGATTAAATATAACATAAGATTGTTCCAACGTAAATCCAATAAGGGGAAACATCTTTGTCCATTTTCACTAAAATCAGCATGGTATTGGCTCTAGCTTTAGAAAAGTAATTATATAATATATTATCTAATATAACAACAATTGGTTAAAATTAATGTGTTGATTAAAACCACTATTGACTTTTTTTATTAATATAAACATAAAGGTGATTTGTATGTTGTACACTCCAAGTTAAGAGAATTTCTCCTGTTCATACAAGGAAAAATTCTATGAGAAACAGCCTGGAGCTGTAGAGGTACAATTGAAATCCACATATCTGAGAGGAAAAGCAAACAAACAAAATAAATAAATAAAAGACCTTGAGACCAACTAAATAAATAAATGGCATCTATTCTTAGCGAGTGGCTTCTGATAGTAAGGATTATGTTTTTATCATATGGATGTTTGTGCTGCTTGCAGCCCTGGTTAATCCTCCTATACAGTGTGTTGACGTGTTAGTGCAACAAACTAGAGACATGCTGGGGTCAAGCCTGTGAGCACTTTGGGCTTTAACTGAAGCATTAACAGCTTAAGGCCTAAAGACCTTGACTGTTAAATTACCTCTCAGTAATGGTATTTAGCAGACAGATGGGCCACTAAGCCTGGCTTAGTGTACTACATGTGTCCATGCGAGTGCAGGTGCCACAACTACAACTTAATATTTCCGAGCAGACTGCAAAGTGATAACCTAAAAATGCATGTATGATACAGACGTACTGATTTACTGCCTTTTTCACGTGCTCTTAAGCTATCTTTATTTCCTTCCCCGTCAAGAACTAAAAGCTATCTCACAAACCAGACTATACCGGTAAGAGCAAATGAGTGACTGAGTGTTCATATGCATTTATTATTGATTTAAATATTGGGGGACACCAGGATATAAGGTGCAGCACAGTTTATTCAGGGCATCCTGCCTTTTCTACTGCTTCAAGCATTCATGTTCCCTGCTTTGGTTGAAAATCCAACTGTATGAGTGTCACCATGGCAACAAATTACAAAAATGCGTAAACAAGTTTCTAATCATTTTAAATGCCTACAGGTTAATTTCTAAAAATCATTTAGCTGTGGTCAGTCCCTGACCTGTGGCATGTGGCATTTTGAGTTTTGGCTGGACTGGACCTCATGAGACATGAGAGAGAGTTGGAAAGATGATATATGGGTGTTGTTAACTGTAGATTAGATTAACTACATTTACTAATTACTGTAGACTGCTTAATTACAAATTTAAATTACTATTTTAATATCATGTCATAGTAAACTCTGAAACAGTTCAGTTATGGATTAAAGTGTTTGAAGAGCTTGCAAAATAATAAGATTCAGTTGAAACTCTCCAACAGTGTGTACGTGTAGAGTTCAAATCATTAGTTGATTAAAATGAAGTACCAACAAAAATCTATTTAATCAGACATTTCACACATTTCCTGGTATTAGTACTTTACTATCTTTCTCTTTCATTTATTTCTACCATTTAAGCATATTGTTAATGGATGAAAACCAAGGAGGATGCAGGATATACAGAGTTGATCCTTTCTGTTTGTTGCAACCCAGTTATATATCATCAAACGCTGACGGGCTGCCATGATTAGTATTTCAGAGAAAGAAGCATGTCAGAAGACTGTCAAGTTTCACATTATTATTTCTTGCACTTTTCTATAGTTCATGGAAGTTAACAAGATACTAAAAAGGATAAGTACACAGTGCTACAAAATGAGTGGACTCCTGCCTGTGGACTTGACTCCCAATGGGTGCATCTCAGCTTGTAGCAGTCTTACCTGTTGGGGACATCTCAGGGACGCTGGCACTGTAGGGACCATCAAGGAACCTTGGCTCATTGTCATTGATGTCTTGCACCTTGATGATGAACTCAGACTCTGGCTCCAAAGGGACACTGGTGTGAATGTCCACTGCTTGGGCCTTCATTATGTAGAAGGACTTTTCCTCCCTGTAAAACATAAGGTATTACTTTTACACACAGAGAAGGCTCAAATATATAATGGAACGACTAATTAACAGGAAATATATAATAATTATGTAGTGGGGCTTTAAGATATCTGTCACATGGTATTTTGGTGTTTGCATGGTTTTATGTCAGCTTGTAGAAATTCGGATTATTTGATACTATGAAACATACAAACAAATAAAATGGAATCAACTTTACAGCTGGCCATATGAGTGTCAAATTGCTTTGCTACACATGAAATGAACACAAAAACAAACACTCTACAATTGATTGGAGCAATGAGAGCCGTATAAAAAGACAATGATTGCTCTTGTCTTTGTCACTTTCTATCTCCCATTCACACACATACAGTGACGTGTACATACACAGGCAGGAATACATACATACAGTATATATATGTGTGTGTGTGTGTGTGTGTGTGTGTGTGTGTGTGTGTGTGTGTGTGTGTGTGTGTGTGTGTTTGTGGGTCTTTTCACATCTGCAACTGAGGTTGCCTTCATTGTTGGGATGCCATTGTCCTTGTTTGTTCATGTGGTCCCTGTAGAAACTCATAATGTAATAACGGCTCGTAATGTAATAACTTAAATGTAATGAAAGTTCATAATGTAATGATCATGAGCGAATAACATAATAATGATTTTGCACATAATGCAATAATTTAACAACTTCTTACATTATGAGCCTTACTGATACCGTTCATAATGTAATAACAGCTCATAATATAGTAATGGCTTATATTGTGACAAAACTGCTGCATCATCATAATCTATTGGTTTTATATAGCGCTTTATCAAAGATACTCACTTTATATTGGATACATCATTCATTCGGTCACCCTGGTCTATAAAAGTTATCAACAGAACTGGTGAAAAAGGGTAGACCTGGTGGAGTCCAACTGTCACTGGGAACAGGTCTGACTTACAGCAGGCTACACAGACCAAACTCATGCTTCTTTTGTACAGGGACTGAATGGCACTTAGCAAGGAGCCATCCAGCCACTCCCACAGGATGCCTCTAGGGACATGGTCGTAAGCCTTCTCCAAATCCACAAAACACATGTTGACCAGTTGGGTGAGGCCTTCCAGCACCCTAGTGAGGATAAAGAACTGGTCCTCCTCGATCTGAGGTTCAAAGGTTATAAAGTCATTCCTTCCACCACCCACGACCCAGTAGCCCCAGTTAATGTCAGCAGCCACATACCACCCCTGAGGCACCGAACGGTTTGCCAGAATCTTTTCAGAGCCGACCGATAGTCTTATTCCACAGCCTTAGCAAACTTCTCCCACATGTGAGTTTTTGCCTGGGCGGCTGCGCTGGCTGTGAGCCACTTAGACAACTGGTTCCCGTCAGCTGCTTCTGGAGATCCACAGATCAACCATGGCCTGAAGACCTCCTTCTTCAGCCTGACGGCTCACCTCACCTTTGATGTCCACCATCAAGTTTGGGGTTTATTGCCTTGGTTCTTCCACCAGATGTTCCCAAAAGACCCTCACTACTCATGCGAGCCTATCAGGTCTGCCATGTGATCCTCTCTTCACCCAAGTGTCCAGAACATATGGCCGCAGGTCAGATTATATGACTATTAAGTCAATGTTCCAACCTTCAGTCCAGACCATCATTGTGCCATCATTGTGTCAAGAGCACCGGTGAACAACCTTATGTTCAAACATGATGTTAGTTATGGACAGACTGTAATTTGCACAGAAGTCCAATAACTGACGCTGTCATTGCCATCGTGAGCATTGAAGTCCCCAGTCAGGGTATAGTCCAGCATTCATCTTAGGGCCTCCAAAAAGGGTGGGTACTCTGAACTGCTGTTTGGTGCATAAGTGCAAACAACAGTCAGGATCTATTTCCTGGACTGAAGGTGCAGGGAAGCAACCACCCAGGAGAACCCCAACATACAGGCAGAGAGTCTGGGGGCAAACAAAAAGTCCATCCAAGCCCTCCGTCTCTCACACACAGCGAACCCATCTCAAGGACTTGGGTGCCAGAGCCAACACCATGTGTTGAGGTGAGGCCGACTATACAGTCAATTGCACTCAACCTCTACCACAAGCTCCGGCTCCTTCCCCACCGAGAAGCGATGTTCCATGTTCCAAGTTGGAAGGTGAGGGGAAACTGGAGTACCCAGTTGCAGAAGTAAAAACAAAATAGTTCCATTCACTATTTGAGCCTGATCTGAGAGAACATTGGCACAGTCATTGACAAATGGTGCCCCCTGGGCTTGATTTTTGTTGGCAGCTGTAATTTATGATCATGTATTATTTTTGTATATTGTTTAGTTAAATTTATTTGGACTTATGGTTTTACTTGGGTATCTGTGTTTACACACAGGCCTGACAGGCTGCTATTATATATTTAATGTAAATAGCAAGAAAACAATGCTTTCAAGTCTTCATTTAAGTGGCAGAGGAAGGTCTTCTTCAGGTGGCATGGAAGGAAAGAGTGTTCACTTATTATTGTGTCCTATATTTATTTTATAGGAACAGTTAATAAATAAAATGCTCCTTTAAGCTAAATGAACTGCAGTCACCCTTCTTCCCTAATTTACACTCTTCTCCTGCCGGATTTTGAGTTGGTTACTGTCATGCCACCTATGTAGAAATCATAGTCAAACACAGACCTCTTTGCCTAGTGCTTATTTGTTGTCAGTGTGTCTGGTTCGCAGAAATGACGGAGGTAAAAATGACGATAATGGAACACTTTTATCACAATATGAGACATTATTACATTATGAGCTGTTATTACTTTATGAGTGGCACAGTAAGGTTCATAATGTAATATGTTATTAGATTATTACATTATGATTCGATTATTACATTATAAACTTTTATAACATTTAAGTTATTACATTATGAGCCATTATTACATTATGAGTTGCTATAGTCCCAAGTCTCACAAGCCCGGTCACATGGCAAAGCATCAGAGTATCTCACTTTGTCCAACTTTCTCAATGGTGAGTATTCTGGGGACCTCTTGGCCAGACCCAAATGTTCCCAGAGTTTACTTCTGCTCACTGAGAGACAATCCTATATGTTACATGGTATTCCAGTGGGTTAGTACTTCTTACAGGCCTCTTTTTTTAGGTGGGTTGTGCATCTTAATATCCTCAAACTGAGTGTAGGCCAAGGTTTAAAAGGTAAAACTATTTTACATCCAACTTTCACAACATTGTATTGTATAAAAACAGACTAACCAGTAAAGTGGCATAAGTTGTTGTTTGATTGTACATAACATGTCGGAACCTTTGATTGCCAGTAAGTGCTCAAAAACAGCAAATATCATCGTTACTGAATGCGTGCATATTTGGCATATCAAACAAATGGTTTGCAGCTCATAAGCTGTTCAAAATCCACCAAAATGCACTCAAAGCCACCCCGAATATTGTGACCAATATTGTGTTTAGTACCACCGACTGCATACACCATTGTAGCCTATCATAAAAAAACAACGAAGCTGAAACATAGATATCAACCACTGTAGCTACTCACTAGCTACTATTCAGCCATTTTATGATGTAATGCCGTCTGACAGGTGAAAAATGTCCTGGTTCCCCCCCAGTCTGTTTCTCTTTAAGTATTAAGCCAGAGCTGCTAGATCGCTGCCAAAAGTCACATTACTTGATAATGAATTTTTGATGGAAGCTCAGAACTGTGTTGTCCAATCACAGAGTCACCTCTGAAAGAAATGCAATTTGAGTGCAAATGTGCATCTGCCAGAATTTAGATATACATTTTCACCCTTCCAAACTCAGTTTTCAAGGTTTCATAACTTTTTTTTTTCCAAATGTGTGTAATGGTACTCACATTAGTTTACAAGGTTTCAAACCTAGAAAGTAAATGTGCTGGAGAAACACTTTAAAAACAATTAGGAAATTATAAAATGCTTTGTGTCTGTAAACTAGATTACTATCAGTTATCATGTCTTTGTGTTTATGCATACCTTATATCCTCAACATGATATATGACCAGTACTGACCTGTCAAGTCCCACCAATGCATGTATGTCTCCTGTAATGGGATCAATGGTGAAGATGGACCCAGCTCCTTCTCCTGACAGAGTGTACTTCACTGCATTGTCTCCATGGTCCATGTCTGAGTGAAGCTGTGGGGGACATGGCACAGAACAGTAAGTCAATACTCAGCTCCTCAGTGTACTCGGTGTATTCTTCTGGTTCCAGCATAAATAAACCATGATAAAATTTTATGAGCCGTTCATGTGTACGCCATTAGGAATAGTGTGTAAAGTAACACTTAAAAAAGAATCTGCATACAAACTTCCCTGTGGGCAGCAATAGTTGTGAATAATGGTAAGATGTATTGCAGACCACCTTTAAGTTCTTTCATTTTCTTTTAACTTTGATTTGTGTTTGTGGCGGCAATCACGATCTAACTAACTACACAGCTAAGTTCAAAAGGCAAAATTACACCATTAAAGAGAGAAACATGCAAAGTCAAGACAGCTAACTATAAAGCTAAACTCATGGAAAGACCCATACTGGTAAGACATACTGGAAGGCAATTCATCTTCGAACACATAACACGCAGCTAAATAAAGCAATTATGATACTGTCTGGTAAAAACTAATACATAATAATCAGTATATTAATGGCTTATATAATATCACCAGTCTTACTGCACTGAAATGTGTCCATTGTTCACAATCTTTAACCTGCTGTAGAGGAATATAGCGTGCTGGGGTCAAATGGGGTACACCTTGGACAGGTCGCCATCCATCATAGTTATAGATTAAAAGTTCAGGAGCAAAGTCAGTTCGATATATAATATACATATTATATATTTTTATAAATGTATTTTATTGAATATCTTCCATATTCCTTCTTATTTGGTGTAGGATTTGAGAGAAGAGTAAATGTGTTGACAGTCCAGAACAAGCCAAAAAAGTGCACGATTTTGCATAGACATACAAACCTGAAAAGAGAAAGTTACAGAAGCCCAGAGAGAGTTCTGACACCCACAGTAACTCACTATGGAGAAATGAGTTCAGGAGAAATACTGCACTGCCAGAGGAACCACTGACTGAGATTACTCTGAGCCGCCTGCATGGTAATAAATTACAATATAATAGATTTGTGTGTTGTTGCCACTTTTGCTCTGTAAGTCTGAATGACTCACTGTTGCACGATGCAGCTCTGGGACTGTGCTTCCCCATCTGACTTGTTTTTTACTACATGATGAAATGGACATTCAAGTTTTGATGAATTGGCTGATCAGTGCCATCAATGCCGTATTTAAGGCGCTCTTTTGTGTACCTAGGCAATTTCCAAAAAAAAAAAAACTGAAGACGGTACCGATGAGTACCGAAAAGTCTTCGAGAGACTCAACAAGTATAGTTGCATTTCTTTAGCAATTTCTTGATATACCATGACCTGGATGACTGAGAACCTTCACAGACAAAAAAACATGAGGGGCCCCAAGGTTGGACACAAGTTGTTATTCTGCAGCCCCTAAAAGACTAAAAATTCAATTGAATTATTGAATCAGGGGCACGTACATCTTGAGTCTGTATAGCTGTATAATTTAATGAAATTCTAGCTAATTTTCAGTTCTAAACTGAAGAAGCTACTTATCCTAACATCTGGTCCAGGTCATGATAATCCAAAAGGCATTTAAAAAAGGCAACTATACTGAAGAAGCTACTCGGATGAGTGGTAAAATGTCTTCTCAAAACTTTTAAAGTCTTGTTGCCTTTTTTAAACGCCTTTTGGGTTACCATGACCTGGATGACTGAGAACCTTCACAGACGTTAGGACCAGAGGTAGAGCAATTGCAGGCTGATGATATAAGGAACTTAAAAGAGTTGGATAAGGTCAGTGGACAGAAGTGTTGTTAAATCACAGTCACACACTCCACCATTAGCTCATAGCTTTTGGAATATTAATGACTTTGTGAAAAAAAAATCAGAAAGCATATGTTCAGTACATTTTGGACTTCTGTTTCTTCTCATTCGGTAGGTGGGATCAGCCATCTTCTATGGAGTGGTCTGCTGGAGCAGCAGCATCTTAGTGGCAGACAAACAGAAACTGAACAGACTGGTGAAGGTCGGCTCTGTTCTGGGATGTTCTGTTGAGCCTGTAAAGGTGGTGGGCGATCAGAGGATAAGAGCAAAGCTGTCATCCCCCTCCATGGTGCTATAACAGCACTGGGCAGCATCTTCAGCAGCAACTGCTTCACCCCATATTATGTGAAAGAATGTTACCGCGGGTGCTTCCTTCCTGTGAGGCTGTACAACCAAGCCTGCTCCCAGTAGACCACAAATGTAGAACTACTGTTGTATTTAATTTGATATTTTTTGTTGTTTTACTTATTTATCTCTTGTTTACAATGTCCGTTGGACTGTATGCTGTTGCAACACTGCAAATGTGCCCATTTTGGATAAATAAGATATTATCTTATTATATGTATCTTACATATCTTATATGTATCCACTGCTGTCTGTGATTAATGGTGTAGAATGTGAGCTGAACTTGAAGTTCTGTCATGGTGAGTAACGGTTTAGCCTGCAGTGGGCAGTGATACGCCTTTTAACTTAGAAACTTCCAAATGTCTCAAAAGAAGAAGAAAAAGAAGCCTAGCCCAGAAACAAATGAGCAGAGGTGGATAAAGAAACTGATCTTTTGAACAGTAAGTAGAGCCTCAAAGCTTCCCAGTCAAGTACACAGCTTAGCATTAAAGACCCCCCCCCCCCAAGAGTATTAAAAACTTTTAAAATATACAAGCACATTTAAAGAAGATTTGATTTTAAAAAGTGTGACTCATTTGTGCGTTGTCTATGAAAATTATGTGATTGATTACAGTTAAATATTTGCTTGACAGCCCTGGTTGCCAGTAAAGCAGTCAGCTATGAGCTAATGTGGACCAGGCAACAGCTTGTTTTGCACTCATGGACCATAAGCACTTGTAAGTACTTTGATCCTGTTTTGTTTTCTTCTTGAGCCAAACATTTTCATTCTACTTCTCATTCTTATGGATGTATTACTCCAGTTTGAGAGATATTCTGACATATTTATTTTGTTGTTGTGCCCCTCAGGTCCCTGTGCAGTATAGGAGCTAATACATACATACATGCCATTTCCACACTTATATTGTATGTGTCTTTCCACATGGTTGTTTAAGAAATGAGAAGCTAATCACTGCATGTAGTAACTATCTCAAAGGGGGCTCTTACCTATTTTCTTAGTTAAATCCAGTTGGCAACATTTTTTTGGACCATTTATATATCTCACAGTTTCCTCAGCATTAGACAACAGTAGTAGTTTAAGATACTATTCGGTAATGCCAAATATTGCAAACTATGTATTTTTCTGATGTATGTTCATGATGTCACAACATGCTCTGGAGTGCTCATTTTGTCCTTTTGTCATTATGTCCTGCAGTAACAGATGGAAGTGCCACTGCAAAGGTCAGGCAGAAAAAGAAAAGAAAAGAAAAAAAGAAAAAGCAAAGGTCAGGCAGACATGTGTAATGAGGGCAATGGGGTGATATACTGTATCTGTGCCTCAAAAGAACACAAGGGCTGCTCACACATCCTGCCAGGAGACAAGACAAAAAAAAAGGAAACATGCAAGCTCTGCATTCTCACTGCAGTGACACAACCACTCTGCTGTGATATAAAGGCAATACTTCATGTCACTACAGAGACAATGAAGGCAAAAAAATGGTGTTACATATCTTTATAGTGACTTATGACAAGATATGAAGCTGTCATTATTTACCAATGTGCAAATCTCAGCTGAGCACAGGTTTGCTCTGAAAGTTTTGTGCTGACTTCTTATTCCTTTTTACAAATACCCACCAAAAATCCTTTACTCACACCTAGATGATACCAGGGGCATCACTGGAATCCTGTGATTCCAAATCAAATATACACATTTTTTACTTTAAACCGTTTTAGCACAGTGTGCCATTGGCTTTGCATTTCATAAAATGAAACCTTATGTGCCAGCCAATAACTTTACTTGGGAGATTTTTAACCATTTAAGTTGGGGACATGAGCACCACCAGACCTGGTGAATTAATAGTTCTCCTAATCACTGTTGCCTCCTATCCTCCTGCATGTCTTGTTATTAATACCAGTTTTAGTCACAGGCAGTGCAAGTGAATGCTTTGGGCAATGTGAGGCTGCTGGATGAGGGAAATATGAAACTGTTTGACATATTCAGTTTGATTATAAATAAACCACATTTCCACTGGAAACAGCTCCATGCAGAGTGAACTGGAGATACTCATAATACATGAGTAACAGCAACTGCATGTTAAAGACCCCAATTATTGATTGCGGAAATTAGTTGCACTTGGTAAGTACCAGTATGAGCCAACCCAGTTAAATTTATGCATGTACAATCATTATTAATTAGCTGAAAGGTAGCACAGATTTGATTGTCTTCTGCTTGCTTTTTTGTCATTGTTGTGGGGATGAGTTACAGAAGGAAGCTTCGTGTGTGGATGTGACATTAATTATGCAGTGCACTTAATTGAATCACCATTTGTGATAAAAACAGATTTACCTTCCAGCTCCGTGTTCATAAATCCTTGAACAACAACGTCTCCCTTTCTCAGCACCTAATGACCCTCTTCTTGGGTTCTTTTAATGACCTATGGTGTATTAAGATAGCTGAGTATGACCTGTCATTCAGTATTGCTGACAGTCTTTTCCAGTCAGACTTACTTTTTATAGGGTTTTTGATCCATTATGTTTCATAAGATACTACTAGAGTCTCACAAAGCATTTGGATTAAACCCGCTGGGGTCTCCAGACATGGATCCCCTTGACTTAATGAGAAATGTCTCAAGTGAGTAAGCATCAACTTTGAGTTTGCTATGAAGTTTGATTGTGGATATAAAGAGGAGTACTGAATACTGGACTCAGTACCCACTGATATTAATGTAACATTAATCTGACACATCTAGCACACAGGCCAGAAACACTGTACATGGTCATTAGTGTTTGCCTCACAGACCCTATACATGGGTTTGCTTGGCTCATAGATTTACATATTGTGAATCCAACCTGATATTCAGTTTGATTTGTCCTGTCAATAGTTAAACATGTCTCTTTTGTGATAGTGGTCTATGGGAAAACTGTGTGTTGGGCAATACAGAGAAAAAATATACAGGATGCTATACTCAGTATATCAGCTCCCCTAACACATCAATGGATCTAATCTATGCCACACGCCTAGCTGTTTGGTAGTTTTTTATTTGCTATTTTTTTCTAAAAAAAAGTGTGATTACAGGGCAGCAAGTGGAATCTCATATGTGCAGATTATATCTGTCGGATTTATACATTACTCACTATGAACAAGTCTGACAGATATATTCTGTACCAACGGATATGTAGGTTTCAGCAGACATTTTTCAGCTATATGTAAAGTAATTCTTATTATTGTAGTAACATTATCTCTTTGTAGGTTGCTCATTTGTACATGCCTTAGTTAAATTTTTTTTCTGTGTTCTAAATATCAAGAATGGGGCAGAGATATAGTATAGTCTCTGATAACAGAAAGTTGCCATTGATGTTGTTCAGGGGGAATCCAGTCATTGGTAAATCAAGCAGAGAGGGAAAAGTTAATAAGCACGTAATAAGCAAACGTCTCTTAGCATTATTTAGTATCTCATGTGTGTGTTCATTCATGAGTGCATGTGTGATGTGTTTCCTTTGTTCCAAGCAGGTCTCCTGCTCTGCCTTAAGCCTCTAAACCTACCTTCCTCCACATATCTTACCAGAGGCTTTAGGACCAAAAGCTCTGATGGAAACTCCAAGTGGCGTAGGGGTCATTTGATTTCTACAGCCCACTCTCCTTCCACAGAACCCTGCCTCTTCTAGTAATAATCAAGCTGCTATTAGCACCCACAGCAGATTAGGTGCCCCAGGGCATGACTTCTTTCTGGCTGGGCACCAGTGGAGAATAACTTACTCACCCTGACTGCCTTTTAGTCCTTGCAGTTTGCTTCTAAAACTATATTCTCTTCCCTTCTCCAACTAACATGAACCTAACATTTGGCAAAAGGATAATTCATCAAAATAGTAATTCATCAGCCTGTGTGTTTTGGTTTCAGTAGGAACTAACCCAAGTTCATGAAAGCAACTCAGAAATATATGAACTTGATGAAAGTTGAGGTGAGACAATAAGAAAGAGGACTGTTCAAGTAAACAGATGAGTCACAGTGATACATATAATTGAATGTGCTTCTACTTTATTTTGTGTGCAATGTGTGTTCCAAATTGCAGAAAGACTGAAAAACTCTGCCAAGCACAAAACTCAACACAAAGCAAGAAGCACAAGCAGCTAAATCGTCAGACAATTTATAAACTATATAGAATTAGAACAACTTCAGAATAGATCTCAGATATAACTCAGTCTCAGCCTCAACATTTGCTGCCTTCATTTTGGTGGCTTTGATATGGCAAAACTATTTTTGTACTCCCCATGTCAGGAAAAGGAGAATTTCCGCTTCTCACTCTATAATGTGATTGGAAACATTGTTGGAAGATACAGTGGATTTGTTCTGCCAGGAGGATGTATAGAGATGGCTGAACACAGCTAACAAAGCAGCTCATGTAAATGTCAGTATGAATTAAACTCCTTTCTTCCTGACATTGCTTTTGGTAAAATGGTTAAAGACAGTCAGGCAAGGCATTTAAAGGGTATGAATTCACAATGATGTAAATAAGAGCAATTGTGTAGAGACCAGTGAGGTAAATATTGTTCAGTCACATATTTTTGATTAATTAATCATAGTGAAACAAGAATCAGCATGTATTTAGTAAATAATTATTGATTTTAAGTTCACTATTGGCCCCTTTTGGCTCTTTCCTTTGCAGCCCTATCTGTCAAAATAAATCCACAAGAAAAAATCTGTCTGAATGATAAAGAATGTACTATTTACTAAAATAGGCGAAACTTGTATCTTTATGAATACCTTTCATGAATGGGAGAGGAGTCTGAGTCCCTCAAAAACAAGGAATTTGTATTGGTAGGTTCACATAAAATAGGAGGAGAAACATCGATCGCTGCACTAAAAACTGGTGGCTCTGTACTAAGCATTATAATGCTAAGTAGCTTCAGTACTAATTAGTACTGAAGCTGTGGTAAGAATGTTCAGCAGGACTAAAGTCAGCACAGCACCTGGACCCGATAAGATCTGTGGCCAAACCATGAAGCACTGTGCTGAGCAGCTAGGTGGAGTGCTCCTCTTTCGTTCCTCCAGTTCCTCTTTCAGAGATCAGTTAACAGCTCCATAGTTCCTAAGCTGTGGAAACAATCTGTGATCCCCACAGCACACACACAAAAAAGCACAGCAAGATCTTTACAGCAATAGACTCTCAGCTGGACACACTCCAATTTGAAAACCAGGCTGGGAGAGCAGTGGACGATGCGAACGCTTTTCTCATAGACACCATACACAAGCATTTTGAAACCCCCAACTTAACATCCAGGTTGCTGATTTCTCCTCTGCATTTAACACCACACCACATACACAAAGTGGCCAGTTTTTTTCTGATTCCATCTACACCTCACTTCCCCCCCCCCCCCCCCCCCCCCCCCCCACCCCCCCCCCCCCTTTACACTGATGACTGCAGGTCCACCCACCGCAACTGCCACCTGGTTAAATTTGTAGATGACACGGTCCTCCTGTCCCTGCCGTCTGGCTCCTTCCATCAACACAAGTCATCTCACAGTGAGTTTGTAGACTGGTGTGACATATGCCTAGAGCTGAATGTGGCAAAGACCAAAGAGATGGTAGTGACCAGATGATACCCAGCTATATTTACCAATGAAATCAGATGAAACTAATCAGCTGGTTAAACTCCAAGCATGCCTTAAAGACATAAAGGCTTGGATGACCTGTAATTTTCTACTTTTAAACTCAGACAAACCAGAAGTCATTGTATTTGGTCCTAAGCGTTGCAGAGATTCATTATCTAATCACCTGGTTTCGTTGGATGGCATTACTACTGTGAAAAACCTTGGTTATATTTGACCAGGATATGTCCTTTAACTCTCACATAAAGCAGGTGACCAGGACTGCTTTCTTTCACCTTTTTAATATCATCAAAATTAGGAACATCCTTTCTCAGAGTGATGCGGAAAAACTAGTTCATGCATTTTTGTGTCTTCCAGGCTGGATTATTGTAACTCGTTACTGTCTGGCCGTCCAAGTAGCTCTTTAAAAAGCCTCCAATTGATTCAAAACACTGCAGCAAGAGCACTGACGGGAGTTAGCAAGAGAGATCATATTACTCCAGTATTAGCTTCTCTTCATTGGCTCCATTTAAAATCTAGAATTGAATTTAAAATCCTCATCCTTATAGACAAGGCCTTGAAAGGCCGAGCTCCATCATATATGAAAGACCTCATAGAAACAAACTGTCCCAACAGATCACTACAAACTCTAAGTGCAGATCTGCTTGTGGTTCCTAGAGTTTCTAAAAGTAGAATGGGAGGTAGAGCCTTCAGCTATCAGGCTCCTCTCCTGTGGAACCAGCTACCAATTTGGGTTCGGGAGGCAGACACAGTCTCTACGTTTAAGGTCAGGCTTAAGACTTTCCTTTTTGACAGAGCTTATAGTTAGAGCTGGCTTAACCATTCCTTAGTTATGCTGCTATAGGCCTAGGCTGCAGGGGGACGTTGCACTGAGAACATGTCCTCTACTCTCTCTTCTCTGGCTCCTGTCCTCTAATCTCTTATAATTTATTTTCTGTCTCTTATAAATTATTTTCTAATACTAACCGCTGTGTCTCCCTTTCTCCCCTCCATATTCTTGTGAGGGTCTCTGGTCTGGAGTGCTGAATATGTGACCTGTGGAGTTCTAAGCTACATCTGCTGCTGTGGCCTCATCAACCAGCCCAGTCTTCATGGTCTGGAGTGCTGTGTATCAGACCTGTGGAGCTCCATAAACTACATCTGCCCCAGTCGTCATGGCCTCCTCCAGTTGTCCACTCCTACCTAGATGAACAATTCACCAACCTGTAGACGATTCCTGTTATACTCACAAACTGTCACATAAGATCATCAGCTATGTGTTATATTATTAGATCCTACATGTTTCCTTCAGCTTGGTGTATGTATCTATGACAGAAGTTTGTTTATCTTGTTTCTCCTGTTCTTCTTTTCTCTCTATCTTCTCTGTTTCTACCCAGCTGGCCTTCTGCAGATGGGTCCCTCCATATGAGCTGGGTTCTGCTCAAGGTTTCCTCCTGTTAAAAGGGAGTTTTTCCTTGCTACTATTACCCTCAGGTTTGCTCTGGAGGTTGCAGGCCGTTTTTTGTAAAGCGTCTTGAGACAATTTGTATTGTTATTGGCGCTATATAAGCAAAATTGAATTGAATTGAACCTTCTCTAAAAGACAGAGGGACAGAGTCCAGTTCATGCGGAACCTGTGGAAATGGTGGAGAAATAGAGGTTCCTGGGGACAGTATTTGACAACCAGCTGAAAATTCACTACGACATGGATGAAATTGTTAACAATGCAGGCGAAGCAGTCCTCAAAGTATTCTACTACTCCTTCATAGAGAGCATCATCACCTTCTCCTTCACGTGCTGATTCTATTCCATCTCACCTCAAAATATTAAATGGACGTTGTATTCGCTGCTAAGGATATAGGATCAAATGAGGAGGAGGGCAACCCAGAGCTATCCTCCTGCTGAACTCACAGTCTTCAGTGATCTGCTGCCTTAGGGATAACCCGCTTTCCTTAGGGAAGTTGATCTAACTTCGGGTGCCCCATTGAGCCAACCCCAAACCTTCCTCTCTCAGGAAGCTTGAGCCTGAGCAGGGCAGGACTGGACTCCAATGCACTGCACTTCAATGTATTCATATTTTTATACTTTGTCTTTGACTGCTCCGTGTGCTCTTCAATTGCCCCTCAGGGATAAATAACGTTATTTGAATCTTGAATTGAATTGAGACGGGACTGATAAAGAATAATTTCTACTCATTATAAAGACCATCTTGCAATGGTATCACACCCACAGCCAGCACACACATCATTCTCAACCTTCATACTGACAGAGACATAAAAGTACAAACACCTGCCAATATACTTACACCTTTGCAATAATTACTGCTACAAGACATATGGTATATTCACACAATTGTTTTGAGGACACAGTACCACCCATTTTGTCACAGCTAGAAATAAAATGCAGCAAACTGGAGGTAATGTAAAAGTGTTGATTGTGTACTTAATCCTTATGTTGTGCTTGACCTGTCCCTGACAGACTGTTGATTGTGAGAGTGCAGCAGGAGATTTGATATGGATTTGTCAGCCAAGCAATTTTTTTTTTAAATAATTAGCAGTCTAGCGGTCACTTACCCCCAGATCTTCATTTAAATAAGACCCCCTGCCCTGAAAGCATCTCTTCTCCAGCAGAAAACTAAACTGAATAAAACTACCATCCTTTCTTCCTCATCCACGAGGAAGAATGCAGCAGTGATGAACCACATACGAAAGTATTTCAAGGCAAATAAAAAACACATTTAAACAAAACAAAATTTTATTTTTCTTGTCTCTTCACTAGAATCCCAACACCAAGACAGTTTAAAAGGACAAAGACGTTAATCTTGGAAAACAAAGAAAAATAATCTTTAGACCTTTGTCAGTTCAAATGTTTTACTAAAAGCATTGCTAGAGTTTAAACAATTACTACTACTGTGGATTCTAAATTAGCTGTACATGTGAGTGTGAATGGTTGTCTCTCTGTGTAAGTCCTTTGATAGACTGGAGACCTGTCCAGGGTCTAGACCACCTCCTGCCAGCTGGGATAGGCTCAATGAATTAATATGCACTGTGGTGTTTAATCAAGCAGGTCCCATATAGAAATTATTTCCAAATATGTTGTAGGGATGATAATGGTAATCATTCAGTTGCTCAACAAGGCAAACCGTAATAACTTTAGTCATCATCTGACTTTTCTTTTAGCATCAGTATCAAGTCACATTTTGTTTTGTGCTCTTTTAATAAATGTTGCCATTTGAATTAAGATTGTGATCAGAACAGTATTGTTGCCTAAAGCATGTAAGCCTGCATACGCACCACTACTGTGTCTACTTGCAGCTTTATGAGAGTTAGCCTGTAGAGACTAAAGGACAATCATAGATTACACATTTGTATGACCACAGAAGTCCAAATGACATTAATCACGTCATCTGCCTAAGTCTGTGACGGTGTGTGTGCTGCAACAAGTCTGGGTGATGCAGAAAGTGATCAAACTTTGGCCAACAAAATGGATGAATGAATTATTGCTGAAATCATATTTTCTAGAGCTCATGTGTGGAACATGTTTCCTTAATACATCCCCCAACTGTAATCCACGATGAATGGTCACGTTGGCTGATTCAACTTATGCAATCACAAACTTAATGGAATTGTAACTTTAAGTGTGGTGAATTAATGCAGGAAAAAGACTGCCCTACCAAAACTGAGACACTTCTGTTTTAGCATCAGGAAGGAGTCACTTATATGTACTTTCTACCAGGGGTTGTCTTGATCCAGTCAGGGTGTAGCTAAGTGATGTCTTTATCTCTGACGCTGTATTTACCTCTCCCCTTCTCTCATGTACTTATTCTCTGCCTCTCTCTCTATCTGCCAGGCCTCCTGCAGAGAAAATGCTGTTGCTAGTCCACTGGCTGGAGTGTGGTGAGGGGGGGGGGGGGGGTCCAGTCTGCTAAACTGATCAGATCCACAGCCATACCCTGATCTCCCATAATACTTCAAGGATGTCATTTGGAGCTGGTGTCTTTAGAAGAGCTCTAGAAAGGTGATTATCACAACTTAGTCGTCTGTGGGTAGGTGATCTGAACACAGAACTTAGACAACTGTTGAGTCCAACTAGTAGTAATCTCACAAAGATACAGTACCAGGACTGTGCTGACATTTGCTATTACAAATCTCTCACTTCAGTGGTATTTCTCTGTAGAGGACAACTTAACTTTTGGATTTCTGTCATTCCACCTGTCCCATCTTCCTGTATAGTGACTTCACAATCCTGTATGCATAACCTTGCTGTCACACCAAATGGAGGGTGAAATTATGGGGAAAGGCTTGTAGCAACCTGCAACTGCACCAAATGTTAACTAAATTGAACTTTGTTTTTTGACATACATACATAATGTAAAGAAAAAGATGACAATGATAAAATGTATTATGATCATTTAAAACCGTATGCTACAATTAAGGTAAAAGGAGATACGTATGAGAACACAGTGTAATTACTGATGTGCATGATGGAATTCCTTTTCAGAGAAAATGAGAGAATGACCATGCACATGCAACACCCATTTAATTGTTGGGGATGTATTGGTTAAAGTCTTTTAGGCAAATGACCCCCTGATGACGAGATGAAGTTTCACATCCTACCTACTAGATGTGTTCTATGTTACACTCACGCTTAACTGCCTAATGCTTATCTCATCTCATCTTCTACTACCACTTACTTCTTCTTACTTCTACTACCTCACTAGGGTTGCGGGGGCTGCTGGTCACAGAGCTAGCACAAAGACAAACAACGATTTGCACTCACACTCACACCTAGGGTCAATTTAGGGTCTCCAGTTCGCCTAACGAGCATGTGTTTCAGGTGGGAGGAAAGCAGGGTACCTGGAGTACACACAGACACAGGGGGTATGTGCAAACTCCAGCCAGAAAATGCAGGGAACCGGACAGAGTCAGTGTGTAACATGTGGCCTTATGATTGGCTCAGTAGCGATAGGGGCAGGGCCTACTACTGGAGGCTTAGATTGACAGGTCTATGCTAGGGTGGTGCTGTTGAGGCAGCTCCTGTATTGCTGAATGAGTGAAGTGCCGACTGAAAGATAATGTCTTCTGCCTCCATTTATCCCTTTAACTAAAATATGTTGGATTCATGTTAATGTATATTAAAGGAAATCCCTGGATATTGTCACACCGTGGTGAGGGTGTCTTGTCTTGGGGTTGTTTTGTCCTGTCATTTCCTGTTTTATTTTGAAAAGTAACTCTCCTCTTGTTTCAGGTCACTTGCCCTTCCTCATGTGTCACCAGTCTGATAGTCTTCCCTGATTCCTGATTGTGTCCACCTGTCCCCTATTTCCCTCCATGTGTTTAAGTAGTCTGTGTTCCCCCTGTCTCGTGCCAGAGTGTTATCGCCTTCAACCTTCTTTGTCCTCGGAAAAGCAACGTACTGGGTGTAACTTGAGAGAAACTGAACCAAATAATACATTAACATTACTACTTCAGTATTTCAGTTCATTGTTTTTTTTTTTTTTTTTACACACCCCCTGTTGAAGAACTATAGTTAAAGCTTGCCCTAAGTGTGACTTCCTTTATCTATCAGCTGCCCTTCCAGTCTCCCCTTGGGTGTTTTCTTCAATTCCTCAGCAGTGCAGCAATCGATCCTGGAGGCAGAATCTACAAAGAGGAGACTCAGACAACAAAGAGGACTGAGAACTCGCCCCCCTCCCCTTTAGTTTGACCCTAACCTCTGAAAAACCAATGGCAAGCACAAATGGAGAATAAAACATTGGGAATCTGTTGCTATTACTGCTAGTTTGGAAATGAATTGAGCTATGGCTTTCAAAAGAGCTAGTTTGCAAACAAATGAGTCTATGTGAGTACAAGTCCATAAACCATAAATGTAAGAATCGCCGGACAAACAGTTAGCAACCCTATTGCAAAGTAGGCTATACCTTGACTTCTGCCACCTCACAGTTTTCTTTGACCTGATATTTATGTGGGTTTATTGCTTTGATGAAAAGTTTCTCTTTCTCTTTGATTTTTTGTTTCATTTGATTTACAATTTAAACAAAGCTACAACAAACCACTCTGTCTGTATAGCTCCTGCTCACCTACCATTAGTGTTGCTATCCCCACAGGGAAGCTGATCTAAAGCAAGATTCATTTCTTTGTCCTCGGAAAAGCAACGTACTGGGTGTAACTTGAGAGAAACTGAACCAAATAATACATTAACATTACTACTTCAGTATTTCAGTTCATTGCTTCTGATCCCATCTGATAGCAGCCTGGCTGATAGGTGGTTAAGTGTATTTCATGAATCCTAGGACTTTATTCTTTTTAATTAAACCTAAGGTTTCTTATTGTAAATCCATTGTTCTCAAACCTAATCTGACATCCCACAGAGATTAGCACTAGGGCCACATTTATTTAGTCTCAGTTCCATAACTTAAATTGTCTGTTTTTGAGTGGAAGAGTAATTGCAGAGGTCTTATTATTCACTGATTCAGAGGATATTTACTTACCTTTCCAACATATTGTGGCTCAGATCCCATGTACTCCTCCAGGACAAAGAACTGGTTCCACACCCAGCCTCTTCTAATACGTTGGACCCTTGACCTTCCATGTCTTCTTAGCCTCATCCTTCCCTCTAATGATGTCACTGCCCACAAAGGAAGCCTGACACTGTGACTTCCTTTCTCTCTCCTTGGTGATATCACTGTGTCCCTGTTAGTTCGGTTCTGTATTGAAGTCTGCAGGGGGGTTTGGGAACTGTAGTCCAATAGAAGGGACGATCCCAGCAGAAATATGATGACATATTCCCTTGTGATCATCAGGGAGTGTCGTTAGAGAAAAGGTTGTGAAAAGTTCAAAAAGTTGCTTATGTCTGTGATGGGAATGGAAATACATCCAAAGCTGGATCTCTTTTGCAGTTACACATTGGACAAAGTGTTCAGTTAATATATTTTTCCTTATGGACTAAGAGAGTCACTTAAGATCATTATATTGGGCAGAGTGTTGATGACAGAGATTCCCTCAAAGGGCTTGTGTGTGGAGAAAGACGTCTCTGGTCTGCTTTTGTAAGAGCAAGTTTGACGAAGGAACCACAATGACCTCCTCGTTGTATCTTCACTCCTTGTTTGGCAGTCCTCAACAAAAACACCTGGGGGAACAGTGAAGATAACTGAGTGAGAAAGTTCATTGTTGACCTTAGAAATCAATGTTTGCTATTAAATGAAGACATAAACTAAGAAACGTAGTATCAAGCTGCTATTTTGTATTTTACCTGTGACTCCTACATTTCGGCATGGGCCACATGAACTAAGGTTCTTGTCTGTTACTATTGCAATTCCAGACATCCACACAATGCCCTGGAAAGGATTATCTAAATTATGATTCTATTTATGGTTGCAAGACATCGCAGAGGTAATGTTCAGGGTTCACAAAGTTTAAGTGACTGCCATCACGGTCATCAAAACATTAGGCAGAGGACTTCAAATTAGGTCCCAGGGCTCTGAGAAAAAAAAAGCTTTAACTTGCTTGGTTGGCAGCTTTAGTGGATCAGTTGTCCAAAAAATATGCCACTGTGTCTGGACATCAAGTCAACCCAGAACATTTCTGTCACACACACTTTCACAAACAGTATATGGTAATAAGCAGAATGAAAAACCAAAAAGAATAAAGTTCTTTTGACTGAATTATCTTGTCACCATATGTTTGCATTCTCTCATACATTGATACATACAATATATGAAACAAAATAACATGTTCCTAGTGTATTTGTTTTGGAAATACTTTTTGTATGAAAATCAATGTACACATGCATGTTTTGTTTTCTGAACCATGAGGTGTAATATATTTGCTTAAAATCAGAGACCCATTATTTAGGTCTCATAAATACATGCTATTTTTTCCTACAATAGAAAGGACACAGAGTTGCTTTCTGATTACACTTTCAGAGTCTCTAACAATTCCACCGCCAAACAGTTAACAATGACAATGACTATATTCAATGGCAGTATTAAAAATTCTGGCTCAGGAAGGCTCAGGTAAGAGAACGTTAACAGTACATTCCCATCACATCTGTACTACTTTTCTGTCTCTCTGTAGTGGAGGCAGTTTGCTGTGTTCTCCATTTGGAAATAGATTTCAAAAAATACTATAATACAAAAACTGTTTTCCAAAACTTCCTCTGTCTCTCCAGGTCATGAGGGGTATTCCTGTGCTCCACTGCCCCTTGTAGCATCACACGGACACGCTGCCATGGTTCAGTGCTCCCTAGAACAAGAGATGCTAAAAATACCTCCTTGGGGACATATTTGTGTGTGTGCAGGTGCCAGTGTGTGTGTGTGTGTGCGTGTATGTGTGCGTGTATGTGCGTGAATGTATCCTGAGAGTGTTTTGGCCAGGTGTGCGCATCGTGTCACAGAGGATTAAAATATGTTTTAAAGGAAAATGGAAAATGGAGTGGTACTTCAGAGAATAAACTAGGGGCAGATGTGGAACTTGCAAGCATATACTGTAGTTCTATTGACTACACAGTAACTACTGACATCACAGTTAATATGCCTAGTTCAATGTGTCTTTCTCATGTGTGCTACAAGGTCTTTCTGTCTTTATATGGTAAGTTGTAATGCTATTAATTAAGTAATGCAATTTGTCTGAAATGTTTGTCATTCACGTTTAGAGTTTATTCACATCTTCATAACTCAAAGTGAACTGTAGGAAAAAACTGGCCTGTTGTGGAAGGTTTAGTGGATTCTCAGTGGGCCTTCTTGTTGTGTTCCTTAAGTGCAAGCGCCTGCACTCTTTCAGGTGATTCTGCTATTCTTGGATACTATTGATTTTCTTTGTCTTGTGGTCTAAATACTGCTATACAGTGCCACAGATTGTTATTTCATCTCCTTCACAGGTAAAAATTCCCAAAAGTAGGACAGTAAACCACTCCACAACATTTCAGATGACACTATTAGATTCTGAGGAGGGAAAAACCTCATAAAAATGATTCAGTATATATTGGTGTTGTAGAATCTGTTGTAGACGATGAATCCTTTTCATTCGTATGAAAACCAATATGCCACCCTCAGCATCTTCACAAAATGGGCTTTAGCAGTTCTGATATCAGAACTTGAGTCAAAAGGGAAAGTTAAAGTTTTGCATATCTGAGGTGGTGTTTAGCTCAGTGGGTAGAGCACCCTCCCCATGTGTCGAGGCTAAAGTCCTCATTGCAGGTGAGCACCAGACGGCCTTTCCTGCATGTCATTCTCCCTCCTCTGCCTTCCCATTTCCTATCACTCTCCACTTTCTTTCCATTAAAGGCCAAAAAGTCCAAAAAAATGCTTAAAAAAAAATAAAAATTAAAAATTGTGCATATTTGGTACCCCTGCAAATAGTAGTCCTACAAGATGTGCAATCTTGAACTCTAATTCAGAGAAGATTCCTCATTCATTTTCATGTGGAAGTGTACCAACTAATTTACAGTACAAACCAGATCTCACGGCATTACCTTTCACAGGTAAGAATGAAAAGGGAGTTTAATGGGTGGAACTGTTGGTAGTTGCAGTTGATTTTGTTTTAATATGACAATTTGTGATTCTATGGGTTGTTGTTTAGACGGCTGTGCAAATGTAGCTGTTAAGGTCGGCTGTCACTTGTTGCTAATATGTATGAATATTATCTGGGTAACTGTACATGTAAATGTGGTGTTTCTATGTGTTTTAGGGGGATTTTAACCATTAAAATTGAGAAATGTGCCTTTAAATGGTGCTTTGTTAATCATGATAGCACTGAACCTTATTTCTTATCTAGTACTTAGTAGTGTAGGATAGAATAATATGGCTGGAGTTGGGAAGGTGAAGCCCAGTAACAATATAGCTAGTGAGTTTTTGGCTAACAACTCTATTCTACACTCTTATGTTATTCTTGCCATCAAAATGCCAAGCCAGAAGTAGTAAGTAGTGTAAATAAAAGTCTGATCGATTAATTAGATACTTGGTGGTCTGGTACTGTTCAAAGTACAGGGTGCTGGGAGTTTTTGTTGTGTGCAAATAAAATAAAAAGGGGCCATGTAAATATAACAAATGACCTTAATACACAGACTTCAAAAGCTGGTAAAGATACTGCGAAGCATCCAGTTTTTGTTTATCAAAGTACTCAGACAGATCATCAATATATGAGAGAAATGTCAGTCGGAATAAGCTATTTAAATTCCTTTCTCACTCAAATGGACGGGTGTCTCCTGTAATATTCCATGCATCGCTTAACACTAACCGGCTAATTAATGACCCTGTCAATCACACATCTGAAGCAGCAGCCAGGGAAGAGCAGAAGGACCTTTCCAGGCTACCTGGTTTTTCAAGCAGGAAATAACATTGGAAATATTACAGGAGCCACAGGCAGGGTTGCCGGCATTAACATCAACACAGGTAATACCAAATGCCAATAGTAAAATGTTTCTCAAAATTACATGGGGAAATAATGAGGAAATATCATAAAACCTTACTGAGGATAATGGCATATTTTTGTGAATTACAATGCAAAGCAACCAATCATCATTGATTGACTTTGATAATTGATAATGTAAGATATGGTCCATAAACATACTAAATATTTCACTCTCTTTTGCTTTCCTTTGTGACATTTCAGGCTTGAGCAAAGAAAGAAAACACAAAGAGGACATTGTGAATGATATTTGAATGTCTGGTGGGCACATGGAAGCCTTAAAGCCAGTCCCCGCCCACATTTTTTTCGTCGTTTGAAATAGGTCTGAAAGCCTTCCGTTGGGAACAGATTATCCTGGAACAAAGATCAGCGGGTCAAATCAAATCATTTGGGAGGCCTTTAGACAGTGATTGACAGAAGAGTGACAGATCGTGGTCAAACAAGTGGCTGAATGTGTTTACAGCATAACGGCTGTGGTTAGTTACAGGACCACCAAGTATGTCCAGAGGTATTTTTTTCTCTGTCGTATTCTGACAAGAACATTTTCCAAAATACAAAACAATTTGCTATGATTGCATGTAAAGCACAAACTGGCATTAACTATGTTCTTGACATGTTTAAAAGAAAGTAGTCTTAAAAAACAAAGTAGTCTTTTGAATATGAAGGCATTTTTTTCCTCCTGATTGACATACAATGTGTCTTCATTCCCTAACAAACCAACCACACAACTTTCAATTCAATTCAATTCAGTTTTGTTTATATAGCGCCAGTAACAATACAAATAGTCTCAAGACGCTTTACAAAAAACTGCCTGCAACCTCCAGATGAAGCCTGGGGGTGACAGTGGCAAGGAAAAACTCCCTTTTAACAGGAAGAAACCTTGAGCAGAACCCAGCTCATATGGAGGAACCCATCTGCTGAAGGCCAGCCGGGTAGAAACAGAGAAGATAGAGAGAAAAGAAGAACAGGAGCTGCTCTTAAATCCAATCTAAATACTAGCTTTCTATTTCTATTGCAACTTTTATTACTATGCTTAGTAACAATTTTTAGATTAGCTCCTTATGAGTATGAATTGCAGTGTGGTAGTCATGTACTGGCAAGTGATTAATGATTATGAGTCAAAGCCAAGGCTCAGAATGATTCCTATCTCTCCCTTTACTCATTCCTTATACACACTTGTAATGTACGCACGTGTTGGCACACTTTTAAGTCCAGTAGTACTCACTTTATACCACAAAACACAATTTCAGATTATTCCGACATGATGGCAATGGTTCTTATACAAAGTTACTGCATCAATACCATCATGCCTAACAACCAGACATGCCGTTGTCTTCCTTCATTACTGACTGTATATTCATGCTACCCTTTCCCTTTGCTTTATCATCACAGTGTCATCTGTAGCAGATAACATGATGTCATTTTCAGTCTTTTTTAATATATGGTTTCAGGTATATTTCTCTCTTTCAAGATAATCTTAAAAATATATTAACTAAAGAGTTAGGTCAGCTTTCAACAACTGGTGATATTTAATACATTAGGCTCTTAGCTCTTTTTCTTAGTAAAGTGTTGTAAACAGGCAGTTAGAACATATCTGGCTCATAGTAGACCTTCTATATGATTCCACTGTAGGGTTGAGGTTAGGCGTATTTATTTATTAATTTATTCATTTTTTTATTTGTTGCCAGGATGCCAGTACCTTCAAATGTTATTCAAACACCAATGGAAATCTAATTTAATGGACATCATAATATGATGTACTCTATCCAGGTTTTGACACACGACCAGTAGTCTACTGCTTATAGTGCAGGATGCATTCGTAGTTGGTTTCCATCTACACATGGGATTTGATGACAGGCAAATAGAACGTTACTAAACCTAATACATCAAATTTTCCGTGTGAAGATTATGTGAGTGTTTGTCTGTGCTGCCTGTGGGGATGTACCCACTTTATGTTAGCAACAGGCAAAACTTGTGTGTGTATAGACAGAGGTGGCTGATTTTTACCTGGTTGGAGCTCAGAGAGCTTTAGCACTGATGGCAGACTCAGCGTACTTATGTTGACAGCTATAGAGTACTGTTACATTTGGAATAGACAGTTTTTGTCTATTTGGTTTATTAACACTCCAGACAGTCATATATAATGGGTTGCATTTACACAGCATAGAATTGCAGTTGGTAAGCAGCACATTATACTCACAGACATTATGTGTTTATTGGGAAATGCATCTACTCGTAATATCACATCTGCAAAAAATTTGGTTAAGCTATATAACCAGTGCTGAGCCCTTGATGCCAAAGGCTCAGCACTCGGACTTTGACAGTATGGCATCATACTGTTTGTGCCCTCTCTTGCCCATTCGTAATGACTACATTACTCAGGAGTAATATTCTAGCATATTTACTGTAGCAATTTGTATAGTTATTGCAGATATTGACAGCCTAATATGTGCATAAACAGGTGAATGAGGGTCATAATGGCACATACATAACTATGTCATTGGTGATGTTCTACCTGGATTCATCTAAATGTGCAATATTAATGTTCTGGAAGTAATTAATGAAGCAGCAAATACAAAGGTAAATGTCTAGACACTGTAATTAGTTGGAACATTAAGACTCTCATTAGCGAGATTGTTTAGTCTTGTCTAAATAAAGAAGTTTTGCACTTTGTTACTTGGCATTCATGTCGATGTTACTTAGACATGTACCACCCATCTAACCAGACTAGACATTCCCACAGGAGTACCAGGCTCACACACAAAACATATGAAGTATCTGTGGGATAGTCCACAGAGACCCCTCCCCTCCACCTATAGGACTCAAAGGCCCCCCACTAACACCATCATGTTTCCAGATATCACAGGAGACGCATGTTTGAAAAGGTCATTGCAGCATCAGTCTATTCCAACAACATGCAAACACATCAGTGACACCCAGCAGACAAAGTTATGGCAGCAAGGGAAGCAATAAGTCCACAGCATGGACACATTTAAAAAGAGAATACCGACGAGCTGCTCTGCTGGAGAGACAGGAATTGTTTTCAAGGAGAAGTAGTGAGCAGCTGGATATAGACAATGAAATGACTTCACACAGCTAAGGTGTATCTAAACTCCGACCAGATGGCAGCTACCAACTTCTAGCAGCACTTAACTTTGAAAAATCTCAGTCTGATGGAAAATTAATTAGTGTCTTCTCAAGAAATTCAATTAATCACAGAAGTAAGCCAATATTTAGCAGTTTCGGGTGTATATCATAAGAAATATGACACAAATAAATAAACACAAACGAACCAAACTAAGATGTTCAGGTTTCCTGTGGTTGAAGGCAAAAGCCCACTGGCTCCGTCCAGTTTACAGTTTGGGCTGTTTAAAGGCCCAGGGATATCAGGGATTCAACCACCATATCAAAGATCTGTATGGTGCAGTGCTATAACCCTTAGTACCATTACATATGACAAGTTACCTAAGATATAATGTAAAATTAGGATATGCAGTAAAACTAATCAATATATAATGAATAAATAATTAAAAAAACACAATTCTGTTCCAGTGCAGTGATTTTTAAAAACCCAGACAGTGTCACAGTAATTCTAGCTCAGCAGCCGCCTATCGACCACCGCCACGGCAGCAAGACTCTCTCCCTCTTCCTCTCACTGTGTAGACATATTTGCAGATGCTCTCTGATTCTGATTGCATATTTCATTCCATTCTATACAGTATCTCGACCCTGCCCACCCCTCAGTACACCAAGTATGTTTCCACAAGAAGAACAACATGTAAGAGGAACACACATGTTTCCATGTGTATTATCCGATCTAACATGATTGGTTATGATCTATCTATCTATCTATCTATCTATCTATCTATCTATCTATCTATCTATCTATCTATCTATCTATCTATCTATCTATCTATCTATCTATCTATCTATCTATCTATCTATCTATCTATCTATCTATCTATCTACCTACCTACCTACCTACCTACCTACCTACCTACCTACCTACCTACCTACCTACCTACCAGAGGCCTGGGTGTTTGAGGTTCCTGTGCAGTATCTTACCTATACCTAGGACTGCGCTTCAGGCTTCAGGTGTTTTCCTGGCATCTGTTGGAGCCATTCTCCCAGTTTGGAGTCACTGCCCCAAGTGCTCCTGCTATCACAGGGTAGCACTCACCTTAACCTTCCACATCTGTTCCAGCTGCTCTTTCAACCCTTGATACTTTTCAATCTTTTTTCGTGTTCCTTCTTTCTCAGTTGGTAATGCCATATCTATCACCATCACCACCCTCTTCTGCTCTTTGTTCACCACCACTACTATGTTCGGTTGGTTAGCCAGGACTTGTTTGTCAGTCTGGAAGCTAAACTCCCACAGAACCTTGGCCCTGTTGTTCTCAGCCGCCTTCTGTGGTGTGGCCTATTGGGACTTGGGTAGTTCTATTCCATACTGGGTACAGAGGTTCCTGTACACTATCCCGACCACTTGGTCATGCCTCTCCATGTATGCTGACCCGGCTAGCATCTTACACCCTGAGATCAGGATGCAAGGACAGAAAAAAATCTAAATCCCCTAGTGTTCCCTGGAGCACTGTGGCCCAAATAATAATTGTAACATGGAATAAGCTTGTAACCACCACAACTCTTCCTAGAGCAAAGCATGGAATAAGAAAAAAATCTTTCTTTAGAACATGCTCTGAAGTGAAATTTGATTATGACAGCATCGTGCTGTGGGGGTGCTTCCCAGGATCAAAGACAGGGAGACTGGTAAGATGATAGAGAAGGATGTGTGCAATTAAACTTACTGGTGCGCACATCAGCATGGCAATGATCTGAAGCACAAATTTAAAATAACACTAAAGTAGGTTTGGGACAAGTCTAATTTTCTATCAGTGGCCAAAATCCAGACTTAGACTCCACAGAACATCTATGGAGAGATCTGAAGAGAAGAAGGTAGTTTGCGGATTCCCAACCAAACTCAGCTGGCAGGAGCAATGGAATCAACCAAAACCAGGTGTGCAATTTAAATCTGCATGACTCAAAGCTGCAACTGCTGAGATGCTACAAAGTAATAAATTAACTGGCAGAATATTTTTGGACAGAGTTCAGCTTTTGATTTTTAATACATTTACAAAACTGGTAAAATACTTTGTCACTGGGATTTGAGCATAGATTAACGCCAAGTTCCTAAATAAATCAATAATGTGAACGTATAAAGGGATCTGAATAGTTTCTGAATCTAACTTTCTGCCAATACAACTTAGAAAGGTCAAAAGTCCACCTTCAGAAGTCAGAGGGAGGGGTGGTTTTCTTTCATTTTGTGGTTAGGTTTAGCAAAGGATCATGTGGTGCAGGCATAAAACGTATAAACACAATATTTCGTTCTTGGGTCAGAAAATACTCATGTCACAAATAGCTAGAAAATGTGTTTCCAAGGACCTGAATCACTTTAATTACACTACTCAAATACACTAAAAGCCATCTGTAGGCCACGATTTGAGTGAATGTGATGAACCTTAGGCTACAGATCATAACCAATGATATGATTATTCATAATGTCTCACAGATAATGACAAAAGGCAGTGATATCAATCCGAAACTGCTGAAAGACTCTCTAAAGACATATTTACTTCCAGTGGATTGTGCTACAGCTCTGTGGGGGTCTTGGCCTGTTATTTTCAAAAACTTGTGAGCTTCCTCACTTGAGCTAATGTCTCAGCCCTTCTGCCTATGCAGCTGCCATAAATGTCTTAAGGCAATCATCTCAGGTGCACTTTCTCTTCGCTTTCAGGAGGAAAATGTGAGGTGCAGGTTGTGCAAACCCAGTGGTCCGTCAGACAGACAAAGACATCTGACATAGTGCCACTGCAGTTTTGCAATTCCCTAGCCAGAAATAACAATGTGGCTCGAGATTATATTTTATCATCTCTTGTTTAAGGACTTTATAATATATCTACGTCATACCCAGATACTGTTTTGAATGGAGTACCAGTGTCTTATAGGTTCTTGTAGCCCTAATGTTGCTAGGCAAGCTATTTTTTTATTTATTTATTTTTTAACTTTGGAACATTATCCTGGTCAAAGAAGGTTTAGCTCAGGAGTCTCTGAGGGCTTCCTAAACATTTTTTTTCTGCCACAGTGCTGATGACTATCACAAAAATCTGTCAAACAGCGAAGACTCCCAATTGTCACATATGACAAGACATTATCCTGGCACTATAAATAAAAATTCAAGTTGGTCTACTACATGCCAAAGTTCACAGAGGCAGACCTAATGAACAGAAAACCACCAGGCAGCAGTATTAACCACTGCTCCACCAAATATGTACTCTAGAAAATGGTTTATTTTTGGTTTGACTTTACCCACTACCAAGGTGCACAGAGGAGGAAAAGAATAACGATAGAAAGGTCAAGGTTCGAGCAGCACTTGTAATATATGGAGCAACTTTATCAGGTTGACATGTTTTGGCTCATGGCCTTCATCAGCGTCGTAGTTAATATTTACATTTGACATTAAAATGCTTTACTGTCATTGTACATCAGTGACATGAATGAATTACTGAACAAATGTCTGTGTTTTTATATGTGTGTCACATACCACGGTGAGAAATACACAGGTCACCCACAACATTATGAGCATTAACAGGAGAAGTAAATAACATTGACTATCTTGCGACAATTCAATGTTCTGCTGGGAAATGTTTGGACCTGGCTTTTGTGTGGATGTTACTTTGTGTTTGTCTCCTGTAGTATATTTTATATGGACCGATCTGAGTCTGAAATAAAGATCGAGACCCTTGTCCATTCTCTTACAACTGTCACAACTGTTTTGGAGGCACAATAGAGACATTACACAATATTAGGAAGGTGGTCATAATGTTATGCCCGATAGGTACAAACATAAGACGGAGGCGATCCATATGTGGATATTCATGTTTTAACGTTTCCCTAGCTCAGTTATTAGGCAGCATTATACTAATGTTACAGTCTTTTTAGTACTGTATTCCTGTCTAGTTTCTAGCTTGAATGGCTGGGGGATTTTTAATTAGATCTATACAAATAAGTGTTTCCTAACAGCAGCAGAACTGACCGAAATCATTAAAAACTATTATTGAGAGCAGAGAGTGTGAGCGGCAGCATTAAATATGCTGGAACTCTGCTTTCTAACAATTAGCATATGGTAAGTGGTGTAAAATGTACATTATGCTAACAATGATAATGCAGTCTACCCCATAAGATATGGATGGAAAACAAACTCTTTCATCCAATGGTTAAAAATAAAATTCAGGCATCATCAATGCCTTTCAAACAAGGCAAATATCATTTTCTAATAAAGACATTAGATAAAAGAGAAGAGGGAAGGGTAGAGAAGGAATGGAGCATGCAGTGGAAAGGGCAGGAGGATAGAGAGGGAGTCAGAGAAGGAGGAACAGGTGCAAATCCCTGAAAACCCAGAAGTCATCAATCTTCCACTGAGGTGGAACAAGGCGGGCTGCCCCACTTGGAGCCATACAGCAACGCTCCTCACTGCCAATGCGTTACTCTCATTCATTTCCATCTATCACCAGCATTTGACAATGGAAAAAGCAATTTTATAAGAAATATAGGTAGAATTTTACTTATTTATTTATTCATGGCCTGCCTTTTTTTATACAGACCATGGATGTGTGCAGTTTAAAATAGATTTTTTACCTCTTCTTTCTCCACAGTAGTTTTGAAAACACCTACTCTACCATGCCATAGCTCTTGTTGAAAATTCAGTGCATACAACTTCTTTTATTAGATTGCTCCATTTTATTGAAGTCATTAGGAACCAACATATTTTTTGACCACTGAACTTCACAACATGTCACAGCACAAATCAGACCATGAAGTCCACAAGTCTCTTTTCAGAAATCCTGATTTGAAAAGGTAAACCACAATTGTACTCTAACCTTTCCTGTTGAAGGAAGAAGAACACTGACCTTCTATTGCACGTGTGCAGTTTATTTCCCCCCATTCTTCTCCTGTGTCAGCAAAAAGTCAGTTTTTCTACGTTTAGAACACCTAATGTCAAACATTTTATACAATGAGTTCCCCCATCCTCGTAGTTTAATCTGCACTGTGGAGTTTTCATTTCAAAGGTTTCCCTTCCTCTTTTTAAAAATCTACTCTCATTGCTTGTGCAGTAGAGCTTCAGAATTTTACATCACACATCAACTACTTGGACAAGGTCTGGCTTCCAAGCCAGTCATGAAAATAACAGCTCTGAAGTACACACCTTTCTACTATCAGAAGAATTTATGGTCAGCCTTCCAGACTCTGAACATCCATCTGCTGTACAATGACACTCAAACATTGCATTTTGTCACAATGTGGTAGCTTCTATGAATAAAAAACAAATCTACATGACACAATAAAAGGCATTAATAATAAGCTACTGAGCCACGTGACTGGAGACATTTCAAGTCATATTCAAACACTTTGATTTAACAGTATGAAAATACTCAAGATGAGTTATAATATGCAGAGAGAACAAATCTTCTGGGGAGTCTTCTTAGTGTTCGACAATTTGGGGGACAGCCAATCTGCATCCCATCTGAAAATAAGGCAACATTCACATTTTCTGTGGTTTGTTGGGGGAGTAGAACACACTGATCTGAAAGGCTGGACATGTGATTGGCAGTAAGTTTGAGACATTTGTGTCAGTGAGGGACAGGAGGACACTGAACAAAATGTTTATTATTTGTTTTTACATATTCTCAATAATCCTTCCTATGTATATTTAGTTCTATTTCTTGTAGATTTCTTCTAATACACGTACATGGACATGTCTTTGGAGGTGGGAGAGAACCAGAGTACCCACGCAGACACAGGGAGAACATGCAAACTCCACGCTCAGAACTGGACATGAACCCGGAGCTTCTCGCCAGGAGGCATCAGTGATAACCACCGAGTGACTGCTCTATTTATTTTATTGTTTGATTTTATTTTTCTACTGGTGGTTTTTGAGTGTTTTTTTTGTTTGTTTGTTTGTTGCTTTGTTTTTGTTTTTTGTTTTACTAAGCTGCTGAGCTTTTTGTGCCTTGTTCCACCAGATTATCTGGTTTACTTTATATTCTCACTAAATCCTTGGAAAAGGCAAAACAGGTTTTACTAATAATTTGATTATTGTTTATCAAAATCTCTCTCTCCTCTAATCTCTCTTTAAAATTGGTTATTTGGGAGGTTTTTATTTTTATTTCCATTATTTATTTTATTTTATTTTTTTACATTTTATATTTCATTTGAAAATGTGTGCTTATCTATGTAGATACTAATCTTATAGTAAAGGCCATTCAGCTATCTTGTAGCTAAGGAGTGGAGTCCAACTAAAAGAAACGTGTGCTTGGAGGCTTCCAGGCAGTGTTCTCTGAGTGAGGCTTAGTTAAGGTGCTGGCTAGCTCTCTGTGCCAGACGTGGGTTTTTTTTCCCAGGAGATGTCCTCATTGTTTCTAAGGCCACATCTGAAGCTCCAGTCAAGCAGTAGTGCTTTAGGAGGCATTCAGTCAATATTTGATAGTTTTTTTCTGAATGAGAGTATTTCTGGGTGACTCCTGCTGCAGGTGAAATCAGTGTTAGGTAGCACTCGACAAGAAGTGATGCTGAATTATCTTTGTCTAAAGAAATGAATTCCATCATGATAACCACCTTTCTGTTCAACACTGCTGAATTAGCCTGAAGTATCACTGCTTTCACATCTGGTTAGTCGGCTGTAGGATGGAGTCAGCACTAAGCAAAATCTTTAAATTGAAGTGTGTCATGCAGAGACACTATAGTGTTATATTTATTACACTATGGGTGAGCTGCGTCTTTGTTTCCAACTATTTAACTATTATACTATATTTAGGGCTGAATGACAATTTCAGTGATTATTCAGTGAGTATTCAAATTAAGATTTACTGTGAATGTGTACAGGACTGTCATTCACATGAACCAATATATTGTCAGAACAGAACATGCCTTTCATCATCTTTTTCTCGTCACTGTATCGTGAACTTTTCACTAGGAGCCCCATAGCCCTGTGGTTTCGGTGCCAACTGCAGCAATCTTTAAGCCCAGACTGAAGGCATGGTTTCTCCTTTTTCTTCTTCTCTGCCTGTAAATGTGATTTATTCATTGCAGGCTTCTAAATATGGCATGGAAAGCATTAGTTTGAATTATTAGTTCTGCGTGTCTGTTGCGGATGGTGATTTGCCTGGTCTGTGTGGTTTGCGTGGGTTCCGATCATTGATAGGTTATGTGACTGTTTAGTGTGCTACTATACTGTTTAGTGTTATGTGTAAGATGCACAACATAAGACATGTAACTTACTTTTACTGAAGTTTACTGGTAATGTATAAAGCATAACAGGCTTGAAAAATGATATAGATACCCTGAATCATCATGATCATCATGATTATCATTCTGTAACAGAGGTGTCAAACCCAGTTTGATCTCAAGCAGGCTAGGCCAGTTAGATAACAGCATAATAACTTACAAATAACGACAACTCCAGATTTTCTTCATTTGTTTTAGAGCAAAGAAGAACAAGGAAATAAGGAGAAAGTTTACATTTATTAAACTAGACTTAAAAACACCTGAAATTTCTTAAGAAAAATAAGTGCAATTCAAGCACATTGCTGTCTGTCTGCTGTTTAGTCCTGGGTCTCAGTGTCAATGTAGTCTTATATGTAATTTTCGCACAGAATTATGCAAGATCACAACACAAATTATAGATTGTACAACATTACAAGATCATAATGATTTGGTTAGTGGTTTCACATTCACATAGATTCTAGTCGTTACTGTTCTATGAGAACTACTGTACAATGGTTCTGCAGTTATTAAGTGTGGTGTAATCTATAGCTGGAAACCATTCAAGACAATTGTTATGACTTAAGCACCACATATATTACTCGTATGGGATTTGGTAGGAGGTGGTGCACTTAGGTGGACTGAACACTTTTGTAGTCCAGAGACCCTCAGAAGGTTAGGGTTAGTCAACAAAAGCATTTTGGTTAAGGAAATTTAGAGACCATGGTTTTGATAAGATACAAACACATGTGTTGTGGTCACACAACACAGACATTTATATTTGATGACTAAAGTTGGATGGAGCTGAGTATTTTTTGAAAAGCTATTACATAGTCACGTACATTATCTACGTTGAATTATGGAAATATCCTTGCTTTTGCCAACACATCTAAACCACCATTTATTACAGCGCCATTTGATTTATAACCACAGATAGCTATCACACTCCTCACTGTGAGCATGCATTGGCTTAAAGTTAAGGATCAGAGTGGTTTTGTGACTTGTTAAAAAACTCCCAAGTCATTTATCTTCGTCACATGCAACAGCGAAAGTGTGGACAGTTGGGACTTTTCAGACAATGCAACCAAATTTGCAAAAATGAAAACTATTATATTAAATGGATTTATATAAACCCTTTCGGAAGTGAAAATAATACATTTACAGATACTTTCCCTAATTTTGCAAGGGCCTCCTTTCTGACTGGCTGAAAAGGCCAAAAGTCAACTTGAGAGATATTCTTGGATTTAAGAGGGCAAAAAAAAAAAAAAAAAGCCGAAATGTAATTGTATAATAAGGTACACAATTTAGTTTGAATTTCTCAGAGCATAAACTTTATTGTAACTTCTCTTCTCTTTGTATATCATGCTGAATGAATTAAGAGTGGAAAACTGCTATCAACCTTCATACAATACACACTGAGAACTGATCAGAGCACTTAAACAACAGGCATGGTCTTCTGCACAAAGTGAACATGTCTTGTTTTGGAATGCGCAGCATGTCCTGATTGCAGCTCTCCTACATTAGCTGTCACTTCTTTAATTGATTCAAGAGAACCTAGAAGCTCCCTGACCCCCACAGCTTACTGCCCCACCTATCCAATTAAATGACAAAATAACCTCGATAGTTGGCAAGATGTTGCTTAAAACCTCCTCAAGAGCCTTGCACAAACCACAGAGAGTTAATGTGAAAGATTCCAGTGTCAGTGTGCCTCTTATACATTTCCTTATCAATAAGCAGTGCCAGGAGTGAAAAGCAGGGCAGTTACCTCACACAAGGCTCTCAGTGTCCCTCCATGCTGCCGATGAGTCCATTAAGTCCAAATGTTTCATATAACCCTCTGTGGGAATGACCCTCTCTCTGTTTGTCCCTCCTGTTGAACTAAAAGCATGCTCTATCTGCCTTCTGCTCTCTCTTCCCTATGCCCTCTCATATCTGTGTATGCTCTCAGCTCTCTCTTTTTCCCTTTAAGTCCCTCCCTCCCTCTCGTAGCCTCTGTCTCTCTCTCACACACACACAGTTTATCCCATGCTTCTCTCTCTCTCCCTCTTTCTCTATCTGTTTGTGTGTGTGTGTGTGTGTGTGTGTGTGTGTGTGTGTGTGTGTGTGTGTGTTTGTCTGTCCCTTGCTCTAATTTTATCCAATCCTCTCACACATTCACTCACAAAGCTTTTCTCTCAAATCAACTTTATTGGCAGGACCTGAATTAAGGACTGTGTTGTCAAAGCGTGTTGTGAAGCTGACTGAGGGAACGCCAGGAGTGTGCAAAGCTGTCATACTATCATAGAAAATAATAAAAATAAAGACAAAACATTTACTGAGAACATGTGTCAGACATTTTCCTTGTACTGCAGATTAAAATATGCAAGCTCACACCCACTTTTGTCAATTTTGCAGTCTGTACTCATTTAGCAGATCGTATATATTGTTTTTGTTTATTTCATATCTTTTTGTTTATTTTTAATTATCTTTACTGAGCTATTATTTTTCAGTAAACTACCAATCACTGCCACTCCCCAAACAAAATGGATGGAACGTGTCCTGCCACAGGACAACAGACAGACAGTGATTAAAGTTTGGTGAGATGATTAGAATTGATAGGTCATTTCAGACCAAATCCATTCAGCTCATCTATCTATCTATCTATCTATCTATCTATCTATCTATCTATCTATCTATCTATCTATCTATCTATCTATCTATCTATCTATCTATCTATCTATCTATCTATCTATCTATCTATAATTTATATAACAGTGTTTATGTATGTATATATGGCTTTACTAATCAAGATACTATTCTACACTCCACGGTACTATTCAACATCACATAATTTCTTTTTCTTTTTGCTAGCTTGGGGCAATCTGTATTCTACTGCATTCAGTCTCTATGGTAGACAAAGTGAACCATTTGCTGGCTTCAACTCTGTACTATAGCACATAACACATTAACTGATACTGATTGTCGCATGCCAGTCTTGGAAAGCAAATACAAAGCAAAAGTAAATTGAACTTTATACCTTAGTCTAAGGCCAGTCATCACAATAAATAAATAATCTAAATTCTGACATAATGTAATGTTACTATAATGTATTCTCTCTGTCTCACTGCTGATTTCACATTTTCACCTCAGCCTATAGTTGATGTCACAAGTTTTTTGCTCTGGCAGAGCCTGTGTGACTGCCTCTTCCACTTTTTCATTTTATCATATTCCCTTGTTCCCTCCTCCTCCACCTTCGCCCTGCTACACCTCCCACACCAACCATCCCTCCCGGTATAGATAGTTTGGAGCTGTTGACAGGGCATCAGTTGAGAAGATTTCAGGCAAACGGTCTGTTTCTCTACTGGCTTTTTCTTTTTCTTCTTCTTCTCCTTTTTTTTTTTTTTTTTTGCTATATTCTAGCTGAGACACTATCTGACTGCATCTCCCCTGAGCTTCTCAAGTAAGGCTCTTTCCCAGCACTTAATAACACACACAGTCTTACAAGTATGCCTGTTATGACAGCCAAGTGCACAAGCAGTGGCTCTTGCATGCATATAAGCACGCGCAAGGGGTGGCTTTGCTTTCAAGTGTGATTGTGTATGAAAACAAAAGAAATCACCTATGCCCACATATGCTCCCCCAAGTGTGTACATCCGTGCAAACACAAGTGATGTGCATTCACTGGCACATGCAGCAGGTAAATACACACACTTGTAAAAGCTAAATCGTGGATTATATGACTTAGCCCACCCCCACAACCAGCATCTTAAAGCTAGACACTACAGGGGTCTTTGGTGCCACAAATTCCCTCATCTGGCTCCTATCGTCACCAATTAAAGACTTAACATTTGATGAGAGGTTGTGCTGCAGCATTTATGTGGGTCTTTACAGTGAGACCCGGTCACTGCTTATAGATTTTTATTGTTGTTGCAAATTAGTACAGTGGTGAGTCCCATGCAGTCTCACCACTCAACATAATCCAGTTCAGTCACCTTGGCAGAATTCTTTGACAGTTGTCCTTTGTGTGTTTTTAATCTATCAGAAAAGTTTCATCTTTTGCATTTGTGATGGAATCTTGATGGGATCTTGATGGATGAATGTCCCTCACTACCTGCTGACCTATATACAAACATTTCCACCCCGCTCTTGTATTTCTCTGCTATTTTTCTTCCATTTGCCTTTCTTTCCTGTCTGCTTTTATCTCATTGACAGACAACTGTGGTGCCCTACCCTCTCTGCCTGAATTACCTCCACTTTCTCACTCTCACTCTGTCTCTTTTTTATCATTATTATATGTGGCAAAAGCAGGATAATATGAAAAATATACATTTTAAGTGTACATATTGATCCCAGCAGTCCCTCCAAGAATTGGTGATTTTATGATTGCAAGATTTATATAAAGGGCATGGAATTGGATTTGATCCATTTCTGCAATGTATGATAGAACTTCAAACATGCATTTGACAGCTCTTTCATCATTTTCTAGAAGATCATATGTTCAAGTCATGTTTTCACAAATAAATATTTCTCAAAAGGGCTTGCTGAGATTTAGGAGATGTAAAATCACATTTGCATGTATTCATCATTGTCATGGCCTAGAGTATTTTTGCGTATGTGTTCATTAATACACAGGACGAGATGTTACAATCCCTTGTGCCATGATCTAAGGCAAAACAGACCAGTGGTCAGCTACTAACTTACCTAGCCAGCAGCAGTAGGTAGTAGAGATGATGGGAATGCAACTAAACTCGAACCAGACATCTCTATCTTCTGCCTATGTCAGAAATTAGATACAATTAGCCTAGCCACAGAAATAATACACCAGTTGATTAGCCTAGCCACCAGCAGTAGGTAATAGAAATGATGGGAATGCGACTACACTTGGACCAGACATCTCTTCCTTCTGCCTATGTCAGGAATGAGATACAATTAGCCTAGCCACAGAAATAAAACACCAGCTAATTAGCCTAGCCACCAGTTGTAGGTAGTAGACATGATGGGAATGCGACTACACTCAGACCAGACTTCTCTTCCTTCTGTCTATGTCAGAAACGAGATACAAAAAGCACCAGCTAATTAGCCTAGCCACCAGCAGTAGGTTATGGAGATGAATGCGACTACACTCGGACCAGACATCTCTTCTTTCTGCCTATGTCAGAAACAAAATACAATTAGCCTAGCCTAACATTCCTCCCCTCTGCCAAGATCAGAAGTTACACACAAGAAAACGCCAGCAAACAAGCCTAACTAGCACCAGTAGGCAGTGTGCAGTGCGCACAATTAGCCTAGCTTAACATTCCTCCCCTCTGCCAAGATCAGAAGTTACACACAAGAAAACGCCAGCAAACAAGCCTAACTAGCACCAGTAGGCAGTGTGCAGTGTGCAGTACATCACTGGGGTTTTCAAGTGGGCACCTCCCTTCACCGATGTTTCATTAAGTTAGGCCCACGACACCTCAAGAAGGCTCAAGGAGGAACAGTGAGCTCCAGTGTCCCGGAGTCACCCCCCTCAATGCAGCCACCACGCCACCTTTCAACCGACAGATTAGATTAATCTTACTACAACTGCTACCTATTGACAGTATATGGCTTGCCTTAACTTTAGCATGCTCGCCAGTTAGCGTGCTTCCTCCGAAGCCACAACCACTGACTTGCTCGCTCCACTGCCAGGGACACATTCTTTACAGCAACTCTCTGTTCTTTTCCATGAAAGCCCAGCTCACACAGGAGAGCAATGTCGGATTTCGCAACAAATCCACTGCAGCCAATCTCCACTGGGCGCACCTGGGCGCTCCAGCTTTGCTGCTCTGCTTCCAATGCCAACTCCGCGTATCTACCTCTCTTGCGCTCATTCACTTCTTCAACTCTGTCTTCCCACGATTTAATTCCACAAAATACACTATCCTTTCTTTCTCAGACCACAACAGCAAGTCCGGTTCTTGAGGGTCACGACTATCTGTTGTGGGACGCTCAAACCGCCATCTAAATCGGTCCTCCGCTCACACTTAGCTACCCTACACCCTATGCCTGAATCTTGCTGGTCTGGCCTTATCTCCCTCCTGAACAAACATAATATGCTTACTCTCCTTTCGAGCAGATGAGGAATTTATTTCAATCTGTTTTTCCTCAATTGCAGCTGCTAAGCATTTCAGAACCTGGTTGAGCAGGTGTATCTCCCTTGGGAAAGACTAACCCTGCAACTTGTCAAAATGTGGCTAAGTGTACATACACAAGAACAAAGTGGGCAGGCAGCATCCACCCCTAACCACGGGTTTAGGTTTTGGGGAGATGGCAGCACATCATAAATTGCCCCTATCATAAATCTAATCCCACTAGCCTCCATGCCCCACAGCTCTCTCCATGACACCTGTATGTGTAATCTGCTTTAGGTTTTAGGGCTTGGACAACTTCAGGATTAAGACTGATTTTCAACTTCTTGGTTCCTCCAGAATGTGTATGTTTGGTTTAAAATAGTATTAATATGAGCCTTATTTTGTTTTATCTTAGACCAGTTATATTTAAACTTCAGGTGAAATTCTTTTGCTCATGTTTTATGTATTGACCATAGACTGTATAAAGATGGATAGTGGAGCAGCTCCTCAAAAATGAAGCCAAAGCAAGTAGAGCTCCCCCTAGTGTCTGGCTACAATATAAGTCATGAGGTCCACCCCCTCTATGTTAGTGTAGGGGGAGGCAACCTCCCGCTGTTAGAGCTGCATGCCTGTCTTTCCTCCCTCATACGTCATCACGTACATTCCAGAAAACATTGCTGCTTGTTGATGACCTGAAGAATGGACAGGTCAAACCCCCGCTCTTTCAAAAGACTGATAATATTAGAATAAATCACTGCATCCTGCACAGTGCCCGATATCTGTCACCAAATCTCCTCTTTTCCTTGGATGCAGAGAGCTGCCATGATCGTTAAAAAAGGTGTGGGAGATCATTATACAAGCTGTATATAAACACAGTCGCACAGTTGCCATTCACTTATGCGCTTACATTAATGATTAATGACTGATGATTTGATTTGTTTGAAAAAAATGAACAAAAATCTTTCCCCTTCAGAGATCAGTCTTTATGGGGTCGATTGCCGGCCGCTGATGTGAAAGGGGCTTAACACTCATGCATATTTAAGTTTCCATTTTTAGTTAGGTTTTGTTTTTTTTTTTGTTTTTTCATTTATGGTTAGTTACTTAACAATACAAAAGCAGGATGTGACCTCATGACCTATACAAGTTGTCTTTCCAACCCAGTAGGACCATGACAACAGTGTATAATCCAACATTTTGTTGTAACTCGTGGAGGTAGAGCAGACTGCAGTAATAATTAAGCTAAAACACAAATGGGTGTGGCAGGAGTGTCTGCCTCCCTGCATACTGGGGAAAATAGCATCAGTTTGGCCAATGTGAGGAAGTGGGGACACTTAGTCCATATTTATAAAATCTATGGTTTTGACGCTGCCTATTTCTGCTCCTTCTCATTCATGTGCTTGCTTTGTTTAAATCCACTATCACTAAACAATCAGCACCCAATTCTCAAACTTGTTATCACTGAGTTTCACCCAGCTGGGTTGTAACAGTCATAAACCAATTGCTGGGCAAACAAAAATATTGTTGAGCTGATAGGGAAATATTGGAAGTCAGATTTAAAATACAAATTAGGATCAATAAAGCTTGAAAACTCAAGTTTGAAAAAATCAGATACGATATCTACGCCGGTAGGTATCTAAAAATGGTGTTTAGAAGCTCATAAAGAACTTACATGTGTTCACTTAATGTAACTGAATAACTGAATGCAAAGCAACAGTACTATTCATGTGTGTCATACATTTATCTGTCCAACCTCATCATGAAGAACAACCTCTCAGTAATTCCCTTTTCACATTGAAAATCCCAGGGCAACCCAAGATTTTCAGACCCACGTCGAACGTCGAACCACCTTCGCTTTCATATGGGCAGAAGTCCCAGGTCTGACTTCCCGCTGCGAGAGCTGCGTGCCTGTTTTTTCCTCCCTCTCATACGTCATCACACTGACAACATCATCATTACATATAGGCTACGCTACATGTAAACAATGGGCAGCATGTTTTTTTTTTTTTTTTTATCACGTCAGTTAGTTAATGACCTGAAGAATGGTCGGGTCAAACCACTGCAATTTAAAAGGCTCCTAATATTAAAATAAATAACTGTGTCCTGCACAGTTCCCGATAACTGCTGCCAAATCTCCTCTTCTCCTCCGATGCAGAAGTGTGGGATATCGCTATACAAGCTATACACAGTCGCACATGCATTCCACAGGATTAGCACAGGCTTCTACAATGTACAAAGTACATCAACATCAGAGCGAAAAACAGCATTCCCGTTCACACCGAAGCCGAGCTGAGCTGATAAAGTCCCAGGTTGATTGCCGGGCTTGATTGTTGTCTTCTATCTGGAGTTTCCACAATGTTTTTGAAATAACAATATACTATTGATATTTTTTAAGTGCAGTTTTCTTTTTTTTCAGATTTTAATGAGTCAGTACTGCGGTCTCAAGTATGTGAACCTGAACATTTTGCTGCAACTGTATAGCAAAGAATTTGGGTTGGGCTCACTTTCTTGAAACGTTTTTGAAATTGCTTTTTTCATGGACATACTCCTTCTACTGCACTTGGAACTCTTCAGGGCTTCAAGACTAATGGAAAGGCGCTGAGAGTGAAAGCTGCACTGCCCCTTTCCAATTTAATTCCTTATGTAACAGGCAGAAGTAATCGAAATTAGTCTTTCCACAGGTATGTTTTAGAAGACCTTATAACAAGCAGCTTGATGACCACTCAACCAGAGCCCACTGTTGGTGGTAAGCCTCTGTTAAGCCTTGTTGAACTCATACATATTTTACAGTACATAAATCTTATGCAATTAGGTCGCAAGTTAGTGTTATGAACCCCAACTCATTGCGGGGAAGGAGGAGGTAACACATACACAATCAGACAAAGGACTGTGATAAGTTTCGCACCAATCCGCTGGGATCTGCTCCAGGTCGAGAGGACACACCCTCTGGAGAACCGCCCACTGGAGACTCTCCACAATACACCTAGCACAAGATACAAATAGACACACAGATACACAAGTACACGCACAGACATCGTGAAGGGAGAGAAATAACAGTTAGGTACATACCTAAACCATAGACTTTATAAAGATGGACAGAACTGCTGCTCAAAAGTGAAGCCAAAGCATGTAGCGCTCCCCCTGGTGTCTGGCTGCAGTATAGGTTATAAGCGACAACTCCTCCATGTTGGTGAATGGGACTTGGGCCAAACTACAATACAAAATACACATCAACTAAAATTGGAAAAGGATGGTTTCTGTCGTTTTGGGTTGTTAATACAACATTGATGAATGTTCAAGTGTCAATTTCATTTTAGTTTGTTATATAGAAACAGGATATTGCACGACATAAGGAGAACAGACACATTGTCCATATTCATAGTCTACAAAAAGGTACTGACGTACACTTACTGTACTGATGCACATAAACAGTGAAACGCAAAAACAACACGAGTAAATCGATTATTTCTCTAGTAATTCACAAATAAATAAATGGTGCAACCTGTAGAACACACTTGAGCTGTGGTGCAGAATCCCTCCTGCTGTGTGTCAGTTTGTGTGGTTCATGTGAGCACAGTGCACGACAGTGATGAGGACATTCTCCAAAACACACATTCTATTACTTTACTATGTTGTGAGGAACATTGTAGGAACCTGTTGGATGACCCAGGGAACATTTCCTGGGTTAACACCTGCTAAAACCTGATTTGAGGGGCTAAAGGTTACAGTTAGGTTGGTTGTGGTTAGAGTTGATGTATTTAATTGACAGGGTTAGGGTAAGGGACTGGAGAATGCAGTATGTCAATGAAAGGACCTTACAAAGACAGAAAACCTGAGATTGTGTGTGCGTGTGTGTGTGTGGTCTTTGTCCAGCACAGATGGTATGGCACAGCCCTTTGGAGATACACAGCTTAATCCCTGAAACACATGGTAGGCTTAATCAGAGCTAGTGTGTGTGTGTGTGTGTGTGTGTGTGTGTGTGTGTTTGTGTGTGTGTGTGTGTGTGTGTGTGTGCATCAGGGAGACAGAAAGGATACAAGAAAAATAGTTTTTTGAAATAATTTTTTTGAATGTACTTTAATTATTGTTACTATAATTTGTCAATTATGAATACAATTCCTGTTCTATTAAAATTGTTCTCTACAGTTTTAATACACACAGTGGTGATCACACTCAGAGCAGTAGGCAGTCACGCATGTAGCGCTCGGGGAGCAGTTTGGGGTGTTAGGTGCTTGCTCAGCCATTGATGTAGAAGGGATTTGAACCAGTGAACTAACAAATCTGAGCACAGCTGCTCCCATTATATTAGATATAGTTTTTAAAATAGTAACACACACGTACAGACAATTTTTATAGCTAGAAACCTATTTTCTTTGGTACATTGTCGTTTTCAATAGATGGCTTCTCAACACTGCTAGCCACCAGCAGGAAATGTCCAGTAAACCCAACATCACTGGGCATGTCAGCTATAAGAGAGCAACGAATGAGACCAAAGACTCCCTGTCGAAAAGATCCAACAATGCGGCTTTTCCATGAACTGCTGAGCCACTTACCAGGCAGCCTGAGAGGCTCTCACATCTCACCTTTTATACATAAAGGGTTTCCTTATGCTACTTGTGACAAAGTTGAGCCTTATTTTCCTGCACCTGGTTCTAAATTCCTCCAACCACTAAAAAGTTGCAATTTTTGTCAACACACATGTTCTCACTCCTTCCCCTGATGCAGAAAACTATGACAGAAATGTTAATAAAACCAAAACACCATTTACATTTTATTGTGATGTAAAGAGAAGCTAAAACTGAAGTGATAAATCTCCTGCTAAATCCTGCCAGTGGATTGCAGCATTTTAAATCAACTGGAGGCTTTGGACAGTCAGACAGTAATGAATAACAGGAACATGGAAGACACAAATGCATGAACTAGTTTTTCAGCATCACTCTGAGACAGGATGTTCTTAATGTTGTAGTCAGAAAAGGAGGAAAGGAGTAGAGCGACACTCAATTTCTAAAGAGCACTCCATGTTGCTTTTAATCTCAATCTCCACAAAGGGACAGCACTAAGAGATACATTAAAAGATGGCTATGCAGTGTTCAGTCTCATATACTGTGTGCATCCTTGGAGCCACTGCAGCAATCAAATTATGAATACATTTACCTTTCTACCTACATACTCTACCTTACTGCAGTAAAATATAGTAGCAATCTGACCTTGGCCAGCTAGTCAGTCATTCTGAATAGTCACCATGAGTACTACCAGGCATTTGCATCAACTATTATGTTACTACGGGGTGGATTGGATCTTGACTTCCATCTACACAGACACTGTATGTCTACTGAAAACTTTCTCCTGGCCTATGGTTTTTGTGATTCATGTCATAGCTATTGTCCTCCACACCAGAACAATACAAAACACTTTGGGTCACTGAATCGAGCCAGTCACAGCTATATATATGCATCCATCTCTGCCTTTTCCTACTCCATGCCAGTGACAGCTTGACACGGGTCAAACTGGAGGACATATTTCATAAAACTTGTCTCTTTCATTTCACATTGGGACAAAATGAGACAGTTTATGATGTAGTACCTGAGCAATTCTTTCAATAATCAAGTTTATTTTTAGCATTTGACAATTACATATACAAGGATATGACTAATGAGATTAGTCTGTGTTCAATATCAAAAACATCTGGATTACTGCAAGCACACGCAAACACAATAAGTGTCACAGATTCTTTCTTCCAAGGCCATTATTTACTCTCCATGTGGCATTTTAAAGTCCATCTTGCACTGGGCCATTCTCCATCCTTTGCTGTTGTTCTCTCTCAGGTGATGAGAGACCTGATGCTCAGGTGTGCTCTTACACCACACTGACCTGTGTCCTTTAAGAACTGTTACCTCTGACTGTCTTTCTTTACACAGGAGCAGCTTTATGTGAGAAGACCACTACCATCTGTTACTTAGCAACAAGGATGGCAACTGCTCTCTCATGTTAAAGTTGGCAGTTTCTTTTGTTTGCTTTTCAGGCCATCTAAAGAGTCTGTTAGAGAGGCTATGAGTTAATGGAACAGCGGTGGCAAGACATAACTATTGTTGGTACTTGAAAAGAGTTAATTCGTGAAAATAGCAAGAAAATAATCAGAACAGTGGCAGAAGAGAGTTTTGAGAGTATGTATTTATAAAAGCTAAACAGCTAAAAAGGTCATATTAGAAAATCAAGGGAAAATGGTGGAAATAATGGATAAGGAGGAAGTTGGCAGTTACAGCAATGCAAGATAAGATACGATAATCTTTTATTTATCCCATAATGAGGACATTTGCAGTGTTTGTTTATTGTCTGCACTTATATAAAAAAAGAACATTACATATAGAAGAAAAGACAAGACAAGATAAAAAAAAAAACAAGTGTGTAGCACAGTTAGCATACAGTTAGCACAGTTAGCTTACATTTAGCCTGGGTGTGAGATAGTAATGCGCGCTTTCACGCGCATTTCGCGCGCCTGTGTGTGTATGTAGCTCTAATAACATAAGGTTACTTGTGTGTTTGTGTGTGTGTGTGTGTGAGGAGGGTGAGGAGAGCATGCTTGTACCCGCATGTATGTGTGTAACTGTAATCACAAAGTTACTTGTGTAGTGTGTGCGTGTGTGTGTGTGCGGGTGAGGAGGGCACACTTGCGCGCGCATGTGTGTGTAACTGTAATCACAAAGTCACTTGTGAAGTGTGCGTGTGTTGTTGTAAGTTAGCACAGTTAGCCTACATTTAGCACAGTTAGCTTACGGTTTTCACAGTTAGCCTGTGTGTGAGAGATTAATGCACTCTTTTGTGCGTATGTATGTTGTGTGAGCTGCGGCTCAGGGGTTGCCGTGGCAACTCACAGTGGTCGTCAGTGACGACGGAAGCGCGTGGAGCCGGGACACAGAAAAGAGCTAGATTTCCCCCCTTTTCACTGGTCCCACATTTGGGCTCACTGTGACAAAACGGTAGCTCCTATCTGAAAAACCAGCAGACTGCGGGCGTCGTAAGACCTTCATGAAGACTTTGATATGTTTTTCGTCCTCCTAGAGTAAATATTTTGGACACACTTGCAAGTTAAAGACAAAGGTCCTTCTCCTTTCCTTAGAAAATCTTTGCATTGGAGTGAATGGAGAGCAGCCAGGTACTTTACCGCGAACAGAGGCTTGCAGTTTAAACTCTGTACGTCTCACTGCTTTGCCTTAAGTTAAAATAGCAGACTGATGTATATGACTTCATACATCACAATTCCTGTTTTATACTTATTCACATCATAAACTATGTAACAGAGGTGTGTATGGAGCTAAATGTGGAGAGTTAGTGAGAATTCATACAAAATATTTTTGGAGTCTATGAACTGGTTGTAAGTAAGAAGGATAGGTGCTAGCCCAAATTAAATTGCAATAAGAGATATGGGGATAAATTAAACTGTTTTACAAGGTTAATTGTTAAAGGTAATTCACAATGATTGTTAAAGCAAAGTTTCTCATAAATATAGATACCTAAAACTTTGTTGATGAAATATTGGAAAGTAAATACTGGACGTGACCCTAGTGAGGATAAGCAACTGTAGAAGATGAGATGAGATGAGATGAGTAGTTCTACATATGTGGTCTACACAGTGCAAGCTTGATTGTACAGCCTCACAGTAGCAGGAAGGAAGGACCTGTAGTAATGCTCCCCCACACTGATTGTCGAAGGCCCTGCCCAGTGCTGTTATAGCACTATAGATGGGGTGGGACTGGTTTCCATCAGGTAGGACAGCTTTGCCTCCAGGAGTGCTCTCTGCACACTAAAGATGTAAGTGACCTTAGGGTGGAGTCTGCTCTGACCTTTCTTGTAAAATTTAGCATGGTTTTATTCAGGTGAACACCCAGGTAAACATTCTAAATCTGATGGAGTTGTTATAAAACTTTATGACATAAAAAGTAATCTCACTGATCTCATTTTACCAAATGCTGTAAAAAGGCAAACACATCATTCCCTGAGTTACTGTTTGTTTGTACTGTTTGCCTCTTCACCTGAAAAGACCTGCCTCCACCTAAACAGACACAGTGACATCTTGATGGAAGGGCTCTCTCAGCTCAGCTATTGTGCTTTGTGGTGCAGACAGTTTTGAATTGGGAGTAAACACACCCTTTAAGCTGTTATGAGCCGACTGTTCATCACACCAGACTGAGTTATCTTATTCTCTTTGACCCATACCCCCACATAGGTTCATATTTTATTAGTCTTACTTGTTTATATTTATTTTTAAGGACATGAAAGGCAAAGCAGTATTATTCAAACTACTGCAGGGGAATAGAACTGTTGCAGCAGTGTGATTACTATTGTGTTAGAGGATTAATACACTGTAAGAAAAATAAAGGAACACAGACCTTAGCGGGAGGAAAAATCATGCTGGCTATCTATACTGAGGACCGGTCCTCTCACTACTAACCCCCTCTACGCTGCTGAATCCCTTGGGACATTCTGTCCTACTACCCTTGCACTACTTACACTTCACTGCCACTCATATAGTCATTAATCATAGTTTCTATATATTCCACAGTAATCGCAGTAGTTTCTATTAACCATAGTTCTGTACTGTAAATATCCTGTTGCAATATCTGTACATATTCTTCTGTCAATAATTATTCTGTACACATGTACTTACGGCCAACCACTTCTGGTTGGATGCTACCTGTATTTCATTGCAGTGTACTTTAAGATGTGTAATAACTATAATATGTGCATTGTCGTTCACCAGGAGGAAGTGTCCCAGTGTAGGGTCTGACAATGGGAACAAGGATTTCATCATAATACCTAGTGGCAGTCAGGGTACCGTTGTCTGGCCTTTAGCGGTTTGTTTGTTACCTCCATGGATATGCCTCCCCAGACCATCACTGACCCATCACCAAACAGCTTATGCTGAATGATGTTCTCCACAGCGTCTTCAGACCCTTTTACGTCTGTCACATATGCTCAGGGTAAACCTGCCCTCATCTGTGAAAATCACAGGGCAGCAGTAAAGGACCTGCCATTTCTGGTGTTCTATGGCAAATGCCAATCGAGCTCTATGGCGCTGGGCAGTGAGCACAGGGCCCACTAGAGGATGTCTGGCCCTTAGGCCACCCTCATCGAGTCTGTGTCTGATTATTTGGTCAGATACATTCATATCAGTGACCTTCTACAACCCTGTCCAGATCTCCTAGTGTAACTGCCTGTCTCCTGAAATCTCCTCCATGTACTTGAGACTGTTCTGGGAGACACAGTAAACACTGTGGCAATGGCATGTATTGATGTGCCATCCTGGAGGAGTTGGACTGCTTCTGGACCTACCTCTGAAGGGTCCAGGCATCTCCTCATCAAACTTGCTTTATTGTCATTCAACAAACACACTGTTAACGCATATATTAAAGTCTGTTACCTTGGCACAGAGTAGAGTAGCGATATAAATCTGAAACACACATATTCACATAATATAAAATGCTGACATGACTTGGGGTAAGGATTAAAGAATAAAGTGGTGTAGTGATTTTTGGACTCAGAGTTAGCAGCATGTCATAGTCCAGTGAGGATCCCATGGAGCAGTGGCTCCCAACCTGGGGTCCGCGCCCCACCAAGGTGCAGCAAAACTTGTCTGATTTGAGCTCACCATCAGTTTTCACCTGTTTCACCAGTCGCCAGTTTTTAACCAGTATTGCATGTGTCTCCCTTCATGTATGATGCAGGTCTTAAAGTATTCCAGCACTGTGTCAGATCACCATTTAGAAGAAACAAAAATGCTGATGCACGGTATTGCCAGGTTTGAGCAGACAATTGAGTTTGTCTACCACTAGAATGAGAGTAATGCAGCTTTACCTCTCCAAACTAACATCACTAGCCAATCAGAAGTAGGGTAGGGTTGGGTCTTGGAAACTTGGTTGAGATCCAGCTGCAGCTGATGCTGCATTTGAAACAACTTGGGAAAAAATGAGCTCTGAGTTATTTAATGTTCAGCAAACAGTGACAATATACCAAACTTATTTTTTTTCCTCCAAGTTAACCTGTAACATGGACACTATGATATCGGAGGTCTGAAATTTCTGAGTTGCAATATAGAATTTCTGAGTTTTGTTGCACTGTTAGACATTTCAGAGGGTTTTAACAGTAACTGTTGCCAGTAAGTTACTGTAAGTTAGATGTACAGTAATATTACTGTATTTCCCTTTTACAGTAACTCAGTGTTACTGTAAGTATGTGATACAGTCTGTTTTTGTAAACAAACTAATTTAACAGTACACTACTGTAATTCAATTTGTTTTTTACAGTAAATATACTGCTGAAATTCAATACAAACTGAAATCATTATTTAGAAAATAAAAAATGCTTTATTTAGGGGCAACACATTTATATAATAAATGATAAACAGAAATTAATTTGCTTGATTACAAATACTACTGCAAAAGTATTTTTACCTTTTTTTTCATGTATTCGTGTGTCCATTCTTATTTTTTTAGTTTTTTAAGTATTTTTTGGGCTTTTATCCTTTAATGGGAAGCACAGTGAAGACAGACAGGAAATGGCAGGCAGAAAGGGAGGAATGACACGCAGGAACGACTGCTCGGTGTGGCATTCGAACTGGGGCTGCCTACTACTCACCGCCCCAATGTGTGTCCATACTTTTAGTTACTTTTAGTTCAGTTTGATTACTTGTCATGACTTTTCGTTACTTTTCAACAGCGTTTTGAAAAATATCACGTTAAGCGCGACAGACAGGACAAACGGCCATTTCTGTAGACCTTTAAGCAAACTGCATCCATCACTGAAATCTCCCCTCTCTGTAAAACCTGTTGGTTCCACAACACCGTCAGCCCACAGTTTCTTCTTCCAAATGTCTGACTGGGTCTGTTAAAAGGCGCCAAACGCAACCATTAAAAATAAATACAGTATCATACATCATTTTCAAAAAATATAGTACAGTACTGTATATTGTGGATGCTATAACTAAAACTTCCCATGATGCAGTGCAAATTACAGTAATTTAGTACAAAGGGCGTTTACAGTATTATACTGGCTGATATGTGGTAAATAACTGTTTATATTATAGATCTGTCTAACAGTGTGGCGTTTTTTCATCGTGACTGCTCACAGTCACTGTTGTCGGGAAGATGGAGAGTAAATTTAGGAGGGCTGCATCCTCTGTATAGTAAGTGCTCTATAAATAAAGTTTAATTGATTGATTGATTTATCCAGAAGCATGTGCAGTATAAATGTATCTGCTTGCTTCTCATTCTGCCTTCTCCTTGGCTTCAAGCAGAAGACTTTCTCCAGCAACTGATATTTTTTTTTTTTTAGTTAAATGCATGAGGTAAACTTCTCATGCACTGATGAGAAAAATAAATTTAGTCTGTTTTTACTATTCACCTTATACAATTTACATTTAGTGAGATGCATTTTAAATTTATGTCTACAGAGCATTTTTATGGTAGCAAAGTCTAGTCATCAGTCTTTGCCAACCCACTCACCTCTCCTTTCGTTTACTCCCCACTGAGCTTTTCTGACAGTTTTGTAATGGATGAAGAGACCAGGCAGGCTGCAGTGCAAAAACTCTCCCCAAGGGGAAACTAACGTCCTTGGATGCAGATGGCATGCCGCCAAGGGCAGATGATGTTCTTTTTTTGACTTGAATTCATATTTCTCCAGGCAGAGCATCCCCTGTCACGTTTTCCATTATTGTGTAATTTCCCTCCAGGTTGCTTTACTTGAGTTTAATCTTTGCTACATAAAAAACACACATCAACAAAGCCTATATTCTACTTAAGCTATTAACGCACTTTAAATGTAATTCCTCTACATGACAGCATGTATAAATATACATGTAAAAACAACATTTGGTTGAGTGGCATGTTTGAGTGAGGAAAGTGGAGATTCAGTGTTTAATGGCCCAAATGAACTCAGTCATGCAGACACAAAAGGAAACTGTGAAAGTGATATAATTATTTGTTTCCAGTTCATAATATAACAAATAAACTGATCTATATTAATTTGAGGCAACATAAGTGAAATATAAACACGCCATAAAACAACACATGATGTATATACACTGATCGTCACCACACAGCACCGTCACACCAACTTGGGACTATTCAATGTTCTGCTGGGAAACTTTTAGACCTGGCATTCTTGTGGATGTTATCTAGACCTGCAGCACCCATCTAGACTAGGTACCCCCACCCCATGGCAATGACACTTATTAATGGCAGCAGCAGTCCCTAACAACATGGAAAGGGATGACTGAGGTGTGATAGCTATGTGCCTGGGCTTCTACATTATAACAATTGATACGGTTTCACTTTGTTGTGTAGACTTTATTAAAATTACAGTGGGACACCAGACAGAAGACAAATTTATATTGTTAACACGTTGATTTCAAAATAATGGGATTCTATATTTCCATGGAGGCCCCTCCCAAAGGCTCCCACTAACGACAATCTGTTGTCAGACACCACAAGACACTCTCAGAAGACCCATGTCCATTCTCTGACAAGTCACAGCTGGTTTGGAGGCATAAGGGAGACCTACACAATATTAGGACATAGGACATTAGGTTATAATATTATGCCTTATCTGTGTATGTTTTGTTTCTCCCAAATGCCTTTCTCTCTGTTCCAAACTAAACACCATGTTTATTCCCCTGTCTGACTTTCTGCTCATTTTTTCCCTCTCCGTCAAAAACAGCCTCACTTTTTTTTTATTTTTTTTTATCATTTTTCAGCACTGTGGAACTTTGCTAATTGTGCCTGTCTCTGAATGGCAGAGCTGCTCAGCATGTGTGAAAGCTTCCCCACCTCACCCTCAACCTAATCCACTGCATCTCTTTGATCATCAGTCACTTGGCTCTAATGAGAAAAATCCACAACGTGCGTTCCAACAATAGCATTTACTTCCTATTGCTGCCTTTTCTTTTCCTGCACCAAAGTGGGTGGGTGGGTGTACACATACAAAATATGCAAGAATCCCTCTCATTTTTGCCAGGATGGAACTTTTATCTGAGTTTCATTCTGTGCCTCTTCAACAAATTGTTCCAACTGGTTGCTTTCTCAAAATAATCAACAATAGGGCTTCTTGTGCATCATCCTGGTGTCTAGCAACCTCCACAGCGTCAATTATTATTACTGTTATAAACTCATTCTAAATTCAAAGCCAATAGCAGAAAGGCCCCAGTTGGCCATAACCCTGTATGTTAAATCACCTTACACTGTGGTGATAAGGCAGTCTGCATATTTGTAACTGAGGTCATCTGGGTGTATTTTAAGCATGCAGTTTTTATGTGAGCTTTGTGAATGGTCATGGAGCTGGAGCGCCATCATAACCTACTGCAGACACAAACTGCCTCAGCAGTAACAATAATCCATGAAGGCTTGGCATCCTCACACCATTAAGCCCCTTTGTAATTGAAGCATTTCCTGACGTGATCTGATATTGCACCACAGAAACCATCTCTCTACACTTGCTGATGATGACAGTCAGTCTTTGTGCAGGCTTTTGTCAATGTTTTGGAGGATTTTACAAGCACTAAAATGCTTTAGAGGGTCTAAATGTGAAAAAGAGTTCAGTGAACTGGACAGAATCTTTACTACATGGCCTCATTTTCAAATTATACAGATTCACTGGCGATTTTTAGTGTCTAATGTGAAACATCTCAATATTTTCACATATCCATTAATACTTGGTCCTGTAATCATCTGTCACAGTTTAAAACACACCTCCTTAATCAAGGGTGCATGTAAACAAACTAGCAGCTGCTTGATTACAAGACTAAATCATAACTTGTTAGCAGTAATAATACACAGTATACTAGTGTCTCAAAATGTGTCTGTCTTAGTTAAAGCGATGAACATGGCTACCAACAACTAACTTGTTATGGTGCTCAGTCTTGTTGAAGAGGCTGGACAGGTGCTGTACTTGTTCATGCCTGCATAAAGCACACCCAGGTGACCTCAGCTGCAGATCTTATTCTCACATGCACACAGTATTATGCTGACGCTGTGATGCATCGACATCTGTTTCGTTATGATGTCAAATCTTGTAAAATTATCACTTTGTTAAATGATATATTCACAGTAACTGACACTGCATACCAATTCATGGGTTTCATGGTGACGTCACACCGTCTCAATGGCGCCGACTTAGGGGGATGGATTATGAATTAGATAAATGTATATGTCAGCAAAGTACAAATTTGGCAAATTTAAGGCAGATTGAAGGGGAATTAGCATTTCAAGGGCAATTAAGTAGGGATCGAAACCCAAAATACCAATTTTCTTTAAAAAGCGTTGTTTTTCAGAAGGTGAAAGATGCATATTTGCCATTTGACTGGCCATTTTTCTCCAGGACCGGGTGGTGGCGCTAGGTCCTAAATGGCCTTTTAATGGCAGCGACCCACCTCTGTCTTCTTTCATTGTTTTTGGGGATATTGTAAAACGTAAGTCCTGAATTTTTAGCCTTAGCTCCATCGCAGCCTTACTTCCGCTATCTGACGGTCCTAAAGATGGCGCCGTTGAGATGGTATGACGTCACCGTGAAACCCATGAATACCAATGAGTTAAAGAAGATTGGATTTCTTTAATTAGATGAGTAAAATAGCAACCGTTTATGACATGCAGAGGCTCTGTAAGCAGCAATGGTGAGAATAACAAACCTGGAGTGAAATTAGTTGTGTAGTTTCATTCAAGTGCATGGATTTGCTGAATGGTCAGTGATACTAGGACATACATAAATTGCTATAAAATCTTTACATATAAAAGAGATATTTTGGAAATTTCAAAAAAGTACAATTTCGCTTTGTACGTGTTTCCATTGAAAGGTGTTTTGTGATCTCCCAATATCACACAATTAGTGACAGCGTGATGTGGAATTGCAAAAAAAGTGTTCCCATTGCACTTTTGCAATACACTTTTATATATGTCTGAAAAACCACATCATGAGAGCATGAAAGTATTTTAGCGTATTTAAGAGTTTGAGTAGTTTTTTATTGCAATATTTGTGTTTTGTGCATTTGGAAACTCAGCAATTGTCTTCCCTCTCCTAGTATTTAGTGCATGTGCCAGTTCATCTTTGCCTTTTGCCAAGTGTTCCAGCATATATATATTTACATTGTCTTTTGATTCTCGATTGTGGTATTTGACTTTGATTTGGATTTTGTCTTTGCCTTTCACTTTTTGCGTGTCTGCCTTCTTTGCCTTGACTCCTGTGTACCAAACCTGTTTCCCAATTAAAAGACTGTTTTTGAAAACACTACTGTGTATGAGTCGGTGAGCAGGAGTGGTTGCCAGCTTTAAAGCTGAATCTATTTTTTTAGACATCCTGTTTTGCATCAAACACAATCTCATAACAATTGACCATTAAAACTCCAGAGCTCCCGATAACAAATTGAAAAAATTGAATACCACCTCTTATCCTCACTGGGGTTGCTGGAGCCTATCCCAGCTGTCATCAGGCAAAAGGCGGGGTACACCCTGGACAGGTCGCCAACCTATCACAGGACTAACACAGAGACAAACAACCATTCACTCTCACACTCACACCTAGGGTCAATTTAGAGTCACCATTTAACCAAACAAGCATGTCTTTGGATGTGGGAGAAAAACTGAGTACCCAGGTACTGGGTACTAGGTAGATATAGAGGTAGATGTTTTTATTTTGTTATTTTTCTTTGAATCTTATAGCCCCCACCTTGTTTACTTGACATGCAAATGACGCGTTTGAAGAGCACATGATATTCTATGTCAGTTACGTCCCTGTCCTGTCCTTTGTTTGTGACTGAATAAGTTTTACCATGTCCCTTTAATGGGACATGCCTGCAGTTCAAAGTGTCTGTTGATGGTTCTACCATCTACTCAGAGGCCTCATCCTGCTCAGGCATGCTGTATAAACATTGCTTTGCCCTGTCAGTTTGCCCTGATCCCTCTGTATTGAGCTGACTTTGTGTATTGAGCTGACTGTGTGTATTGAGTTGGCTGTGTGTATTGAGTTGGCTGTGTGTATTTTTGTATTTTGTCATGTGTGCTTATTCTATGGCCTACAAGCAGACCTCACATTTGACACTCTGTCACTTGGCGGTATTTAGTTTGCATATATACATTTAGGAATGGGGTGTGGCCTCATTGCATTAGTGTTTTGCTTAAGGAGTCAGAAGTCAGTGCCTGTCTCTCAGTAAACTAAACTGGCATCCCAAGCTAACCTGTCAATGACTATAGTGAAGGTAGCCATTCCCCATCAGAAGAGTTAGTGGAGGGTACTCAAGGAAGACACAAGCCCCAGAGGAGCCAGATGGGAGGAACAGCTGAATGCTGAGGGGGGCAGTTATTTAATGGACACTCAAGAGCTAGCTGGCTTAACATATCTACAGTGCGTTATCTCCAAAGGAAGATAAAAATACAGCCGTGAGAGAGAGTGAAGCGCTTAGGTGAAAAGTGAGAAAACCTATTGCCCCAACTGCACCCTGGCAGATGTTTGCTACCACATTCCCAAACATCAGCCCCAGCCCAGTCCCAGCTGGGCATCCTGTTGACACCTGTGATCTGGGAGCGGCCCTCCTGCATTTGATAGTATCCTCACATCTGAGGCCAATACTGATGTTATTTGCACAAAGGCTCACCAGCACATGTACTTTAATCAAAAGCTGGCAAGTTTTAATGTCACCACTTTTATGAGGATGTCTCAGTAATATAGTGAGGATGTGTGGCAAACTTTGAAGAGCTCTCTGTTTTGTACGGAGCCAGCTTTAGCTCCCTGGAAATATAGAACCCCCTAATTTTAAAATCGACGTGTTGACAATATAAATTTGTCTTCTGCCTGGTGTCCCACTGTAATTTTAATTATTAATTATTATTAACTACACTGCAAAGTGAAACCATATGAATTGTTATAATGTAGAAGCCCAGGCACATAGCACACACCTCAGTCATCCTTACATTACCACATAGTTCAAGAGGTGTTAGTGTAACACTGGGATCTGTCTCCTAAATTAAAATAAAGTTTCTGAAAATGATAGCTAATTTTCCTTTTGTGAAGATTCTGCCATACAAGTCCTTTTTTTCAATTTTCACTTGTCTGTGGAGTATTACATGTCTTAGAAGTCTTTATAAGACAATATTCTGAATGGAATTCTGGAATTCTGAAATCTGAATGGCATATTCTGAATCTTTACTTAGATTCCAGTCTCCGACATGTGTTTAGACCTTGGAATGAAGCACTGGTGCATGCATGAAGAATACAGTGTATGTGACCACTTCCAAGTGGCAATTGTAGAATATACAGCTAACAGATTCTCTCGGAGGACAGTGTTGTAAATACTGTCCTCTGTGTCACGCCATCTGTGGAAATCACACACCGAGTTGAACAAAACACTGGAATAATAATAACTCTCCACACAGCGCTGCGGGTGAAAAGCCCAGAACATCCTCAGCAACCAACAGCATCCAGCTCAATCTCTGCTCAGGTGGAAGGACACAATCGAGACACCACAGGCCAGAGAGCATCAGCACTCACAGGACAATAGTTTCTTCACAGGCAGTATCAGGATGATTGCCAAGGACATCAAGCCTGGAAGGAAATACCACATCCCCCACTTCATACACACCATGGACAGTTTATACCTCTTAACAGACAAACATATCACACACCTCACAGACTGGACTGTCTCTCTCTCAACCGACCCTCTCTCTCTATGAGTCTATGTTACACAGAGAGCTAATTGTTTGAATACCATAAGTAATGATTTTGATGCAGTGATCTTATGTGCCTCTAGAGCACATTATATGTGTTTTTATGTTTTGTAGTTGTACAGAATGTGTTCATTTCAGAAAATAGTCTGTGTATTTAGTATTTATTTCTCCTTTTTGCTTCTTAAAATGTTTGACTCAGAAAAGTGCACACAAGAATCCCAATGTACCTGTATTTTCTTGTACCTGTGCAAAATGCTGTAAATTCACTTAAATTCTAACAATACATACAACAAATGCAAGCTACTATTCTTTTCATATTAGAGGGGGTGGCTGTGGCTTAGTAGATAGAGCGGTTGTCCGAAGGGTTAGCGGTTCAATCCCCGAAGTGTGCTATTTGCTGAAGTGTTCTTGATCAAGACAATGAACCCCCAAGTTGCCCACAGTGCAATTGGCACTGGTGTGTGAATGCGTGTGTGTGTGCTTGTGTGAGTGAATGTGTGGATGTGTCTCTGACTGTAAAAGCACTTTAAGTACCTTTGAGTAGGTAGAAAAGCACTAAGAGCAAGACCATTTACCATATCAGTGGCACAATTCAAAACGACAGACTCACCATGTAATACAACACACTGGGGTGGATAGTTGGTGACTGATACAAATGTATGATGCTAAAAGAAACTTGTATACTTTTTTTTTTTTGCTTACAGTAAGTTCCTTTTGATCCTCGTGCCTGGGTTGATTAACTCAAGGTATGGTTGGACATAGTTATTTCCTGGCCTTCAACTGCATTTGTTATGAACTCCATGACTGTAATACCTACAATGCTTCATATCTAGCAGGGTTATCAGCACATTATGTCATGTATGACACGTTACAATGGAAGTCCAACCTTGGCCGCAGCCACAATCACCATGGCAGCTCAGTCACCCAAAGGCTGCACTGATGATCAGATCCACAGTCTGTGTCAGTCAAATTGTTGGCTGATAGTGAATGGACCACCAGAGCCAGCTCCTCTAATTATCTTTTTAACTGTCTTAGTAGACACTTGTGCAGGAGAGTCACAGCTGTGCCATTCTCAGGAATATGTGCCATTGCCAGAAGATTTGTTAAGTCTCCAAGCACAGTCTCAAGAGCATGTAGGAGATCCCAGGAGATGGGCCTTTTTTCCAGGAGAGCTGTGTAGGGTGGGTGGTCATCAACTCATCAGCAGGACTAGTATCTGCTCTTTTGTACAAGAAGGACGAGGATGAGCTGTGCCAGAGCCCTACCAAATGACCTCCATTATGGCACTGGTGGGAATGTCTGACCAAATAATCAGAAACAGATTTTGTGAGGGTGGCCTGAGGGCCTCTAGTGGGTCCTGTGCTCACTGCCTGGCACCATGGAGCTCGACTGCATTTGACACAGAACACCAGAATTGTCAGTGGATCCACTGATGCCCTGCGTTCACAGATGAGAACAGGTTCACTCTGAGCACATGGAGGCCTTATAAATTACTGAGTACCATTTATAGTTACAACAATTCAATTTTGGACTAGCAGACCCATCATCTTTTCACTTTGATTTTTGGGTTGTCTTTGAATTCAGTTCTCTGTAGGTTGATCATTTTCATTATCGTCACACAGGTATTTAATTTCTAAAACACTACCCTGTCCATAACAGTGTAGATATCCAGCATTGTTCTACATTCTTTTTCCCCATTAAGACCTGATGTGTTTTCAAAGCGTTCCTTTCATTTTTCAGAGTGCTGTATTTCTCGGGTGTATGTTATGGTTGTATTAGATTAATGTGACCACTAGAGTGCACCCAAAGACTTCTAGTAGCATAAACCATCAGTGCTTTAACACAGTCAACAAGAATCCTGAACCATTACTGTTTATTGCTGTTATGAAGCTAACTGTCTCATATTTGAAAATGTCAACATGTCCCGGAAGAATAGTCACATTTGTTAACATTACAAAATAATTTCTTGACTTCTCCCACTAGTTTGTAGGTGCAGTGATGTAAGGGCAGAGGATCTGACGCTGATCTGATTTGCTAAGCACCAGCCCAGGGGCACCAACAGGTCAGTTGGGTTCCTAAGCCACAACATCAGTTTAAGTGACTGTTATTAATCAGTCTCGTTTTAAAGTTGAATGCAGTCAGAGCAAGATATTTTATTGTATTCTTTTGTTTAATAAGTATACTAAACTTGATGTCAGTTTAATCAGTTGTCAGTTTAATCTGGTAAATTAAAATTTGTACATAACAATTAAAAAATTTGGAGCGGAAACATCCACTCTATTTTGAAAGCACTCCACTTCCACTGACTAGATTTCTCCATCATGCTGCACTCATGTCCCCCCACAGCAAATTTTTGCTCAGTTATCACAAGCTGCCAGGAGTCCCTCACTGAGGTCACATTTAGGACATTAGCTGGGTAGCTATTCACAAAAAGGATACATATGCCCTCATATTCAGCTCAGACTCAGCTAGTCTCTAAAATTTTGTGGGAAGAAAACGCAATGCAGCAGTTAGGAATCAATGATTGTAGGAAGAGAGGCTTCCTAATTACATACAGTACGTAGTGTGTGCCGAGAATGGATCAGGGGGCACAGGAGGGGGTTTACAAGTGTATCTGGCAGCCAGAGCTAACAGTTATGCAGAGCTCCTTTTAGAGTCTCTGTTACTGTTCACCAGCTCTAAATGACTAGTTCCGAATCAGTTTTCATAGGCAACGTGTTTCTGTTATACAGCTTAGCCAAAATGATAGAATCATGCATCAGTACAACAGAGTGGTATTTAACAGTACTACAAACCAAAGCTTCCAAAATAAAAACACAGCTGCATCAACAGCTATGAAATACTACAACTCCCATGAAGGGAGGGCAGGACAGTTACAGTTACTGACACTATAGTGCATTAGTTTTCAGAAGTGCCCCACTGTAACAAATAACAGTTTTCAGATTTTGTATTATCTCCTGTGGTATTATTTTACATGACACCACAGAAAACAGTGTCTTGTAGTGCCATTTTGACTTGTAATATCTACTGCAAATTCACAACTGTGATTGGTCAGAACTTGGTAATTAATTTCTAGTGATAGCATTTGTTTGCAGTTCTACATTAATTTGCCAGTAAGCGTAGCAACAGGTAAGGGCAAATAATAACTGTTTAGAAGGTTATTACCGCTTTCCCCTTTATCTGTGCTATATATATATATATTTATGAACACTAATGTGAGCAGACAGTCTCCATATGCATTATGAAATATATATATGACTTTATATTATTCGGGAAGTTTGTATAAAGACTGTATATGGTAGGTACAGACAAGATAACAATAATTAAGGTATCATATCCAGATTCCATCTCAGCTTTATGCTGTGTATCACGTGTGTGTGTCATGACTTTGGTAAACATGTTATCGTGTATTGATTTCCACCCCGATGTTAGTTAGATCTGCACAAAATTCTAATATAACTTCACTATTGAAATTTCCGTTCACACTGTAATCTCTGGTAATAAACGTACATAAAGAAACTAGTGATGGAGGAAATACGTAACCACACACAGCCTCCACATCAACATGACTGCATCAACAGCTAATAATAATAAATGCTTTCATTTGCTAATTCTTACTTAGATTTTTTATTTTATTGTTAATACCTACAAGGACAGAATATTTTAAAAGACTCTCATTACTAGTGAACAAACATCACTGATTTTCCTTTTCTGTTGATAATTTATAATAGCAGTCTTTTTTTTTTTTTGGCAAAACTTTGCTGATGCAGGAGCACCCCTCTTGAGTATAGGTGGTCATTAATGTGACTAAAGATGCATTGCATTCACACTACCAAAGAACTGCAGACACAGGTGGACACATACAACCCAGACCATCTCCAGATGTGATCAAAGATTGGATCTCTCAAATGAGATCTTGCCACGTCCTTGAAGTGTTCACACTTGTCTTTTATGTGATTGTGTCGCTGTTAATAAAAGGGCTGAACAGGCCCTCATTGAATCCAGAGCCCTTTTATTTTGAGTGCTAACCCCTAAACCACTGTGGCACAAGTTGTTTCATGGAAAATGATTAAACTATTATAGCTATTATAAAGCAGTTGTAGAAATGTTCGAAATATTGTTGAAATGTCCTCTAAAAAGTAATCCCAGACATGATCTCAGTGTGGTTCTGCTTTTCAAAGAAAAAACAACAAAAAATCTTTGTAGGTTGGGGTTAAACACCTTGCTGAACAACACATATTGCCATTTTGTTTTTCTCAGCTTAACTGGGAATTAGAACCAGTGTCATTTTTTGCTCTGCCTCTAATTGACAACCTTGTAATGCTAAAAAGTGTGTAGAAATGCTGGCAGCGACACGGGCTAATTAGTTGCACCCCACAGGACGACCATATTTATCGTATTGTCTTGAATGCAGGGAACAACTAATGAAGTGGAACAACAAGGCTGGCTAAGCTCACCTACTTCCCAGTGGCATTCAAAACAATTCACGGCTGGCCGTCACAGCTGTCAGTTTTTGCACAGCAATGCTTGTGCTCTCGCAATGTTAGCCAGGGGCATTTGACAAATTACATGGCTTCTTACAACAGACAACACAGAAAAAATATTCTAATGGTCTACTCATTCAATTATACAGGCTATAGCTTACATGTTTCATAGAAGTTTATGTTACGCTCTGTTAGCTAGACAAAACCAAAAGCTTTTGATGAGATGTGAGTCCCATCCTCAACCTAAATAGACATGTCAAGAATCTGTAATTATGATGGTCAAATTAAAAAAGTGAAACAGTGTAAGTGTATGGACCGATGCATGACATGTGAACTACTGTAATGATGGCAACATACTCAAGGTGCAGCCCTCTCACATAAATTGGAAAATTAATACATAAATAGAGAATAAAGTAATATAACTCTTACAAAGCTTCAGGAAATGTTTACAAGACACCTTTAGCTGGTGATTATAAGTGCTAATTTGATTAAAACCATTCAAACATACACGCACAAGGAGGGAGACCACATGACATGACAGTATATAGTATCTGACTAAAAAATCATTTCAGATGGATAAACAGTCTGATGGAAATGCAGTGCAAGATTGCCAGGCTGGTAAACACTTAGCTGTAAAGAGTGAAACAAAAATAACAGAAGGGTCTAGGACTGTAATTGGCTCACATGAGTGTTTTCCCTCTTAAACTGCATATATTTCCTGGCAGACAAAATCCAGAAATAGGCTGATGCAATGACATGCTGAGGGTTGTCATGGTGGAATTTATAGGAACTGGAGATGGGGTGGAGGGTGGAGGAGGTGGTGGGGGCAAAAAAAAAGAGAAAAAGGCCAAGCAAATATTGCGTTTCTGTTTCTATCCTCTCTGGCGTGGACTGAACCTTTGATGTGGTTTACAGGGGGGATCAAAGGGAGGAAATCAATACCAATATTTCTGCAACCTGACCAGCTGAACATCTGTGTAATGGCCTGAACGCCTGTTCTCCCATTTTTCTTTCTCACTACTGTGACACTCTTATTCACTCATGTAACCCACCCTCAGATTCAGGCTGACCAACCAGTGAAAATTGGGTTGTGTTTTAACCCACACCTACAGACGAAGGACTATTTCGAATATTTATTTCAGTGTTAGACGACTTCTTAAAAGTAGATTAAAATTGGGCCAGGATCAGGGGCTTAGGAGAGTCCAAATAAGAAAGCTGAAAGACAACAAGGGGGGTAGGCTGTGTGGCTGGCTTTTTCTCAAGGGTGGGGACTAAGCCAAAACTCACACTCCCAAAAGCTGCTGGGCTGAGGTGGTTCAGTGCTCAGCAACAACGTCACAGTGTTTGGTTTATGGGGTTCTGCCCAACAATGAAACATACATCTCTCCTGGGCCCAGCAATCACAAAAATTGTCAGGAAGCAAGAAGCTGCCACAACACACGCACTGTACAGAGGATAACCCCAGACTGACTGATCCACACAAAACCCAGCACAACATAAAATACAAATGAAACAGTGCTACCAATCACAGACTAACGGATTCTTCAGTTTGTGCTGGCTAGTAAAGTGCAGCTGGAAGGTAGGAGGCAACAAGTACACTTTCACACCTTCCACTTCACCCAACATCTCCATCACAGAAGGTATACCTGCACTCCAAACTTCCCCCCATCTGACCCTCTGCCTGCACTAAGGATCTGCGAACAGGACATGCGTCAGCTCTTTCAGAGACAGAGGATCAGAAAGGCCCCAGGACCTGATGGAGTGTCTCTGTTGTACCTGAAAGTCTGAGCTGACCAGCTGGCTCCCATCTTCACCCAGATCTTCAACAAATCCCTGGAGTTGTGTGAGGTCCCCTCCTGCCTCAAATGCTCCACCATCATCCTGGACTTCAAGAAGTCCCCTTTAACAGGATTACATGACTACAGACCAGTCGCCCTGATGTCTGTGGTCATGAAATCCTTTGAGCAACTGGTGTTGACCCACCTGAAGGACATCACTGACCACCTGCTAAACCCCTGCAGTTTGCCCATAGGACAAACAGATCCTCAGATGTTGCAGTCAACATGGCTCTGCACTACATCCTGCACCAACTTGACTCTGCAGGGACCTATACATGGATCTTATTGGACTTCAGTTCTGCATTCAACACCATCGGCTTCTCCACCACCAACTGTCCCAGCTCATTGTGCCCCCCTGCGTCAGTGGATCATTAGTTTCCTGACTGACAGGAGGCAGCAGGTGAGAAGCACCACATCCAGGACTCTCAGCACTGGCGCCCCCTAGACTCATCAAGGATGGTGAGGAGTCTGCATACAGGGGGAAAGTGGATCAGCTGGTCCTCTGTTGCAGTCAGAAGCACCTGGAGCTAAACCCGGTTAGGTTTATGACCCTATACAGTCCAGGACATAGTTTCTTTTTAATCCGTAGACCGTAAAGATGGACAGCAGAACTGCGCCTCAAAAGTAAAGCCATAGCAAGTAGAACTCCCTCTGGTGACTGGCTGCAGTATAGTTCGTAAGCTCTAATCCCTCTATGTGGGGGGCCAAACTAAAACAATAATACATTTTCTTCAGTGATGACTTCAGTCATTTTAGGTAGTTAATACTTGTGGATATTTGTGATGCAGCAGTTCCGTCACTAAGTGCAGACAGTACACGTACACTCACAAGCGACACGCCACATTCTACACATCCCACCACTAAGTTTTGTAAATAGTTGTTTGTTATTTTGTAAATAATTTTTTTGTCACGGTGATGGGAGACTGGTGAAATAAAACACCCTAAAACATAGCTTCTTGTCAAAACCATATTGTAGCCCCACGATCTTCTACTGCAGTGCCAAGGCCTCCATTCCAGACCTCTCAGTCAAATGTTCCAACTCAGGCCTGCCAGGAGGGAAACCACCAGTCAGGAGCCTCCAGGTTTGGTTCTGCCCCAGGCCAACAAGTAGCAAGTAAGGACCTTGTTTGTTACTATTGCCAGCAGGCCAACCACAAAGCCTCTCAGTGCCTCAGCCTCTCTACACAGAGCTAAATTGACCAGTGCATGCTATACACCCAGGCGAGAAACAGCTGAGGAAAGGGCTAAACTGCAGCACTATAAAAGTGTGACAGTCAACGGCTAACGGCTCTGCTGAACAGTGGCAGTTTTATGTCACTGGTTCAGCAGGATCAGGTGCCACTAAGCGCTCTAGATTACGATCGAAAAGAGGACGTTGTGTGTGTGCATAGGGATAAGCACCCCTACCCCACAGCAGAATTAACTTTGACTACTGATGAACAGCCCTATCTCTTAACTGTCTGTGGTGTTGAAAAAATGTGGGTTGGGACTTGGCAACCTTGCAGGACTTACTGCTGAAAAATCTGAAGCTGAAACAGATTGTGGAAACATGTTTGATCTACATTACTGAGCTACAGAGGAATGATAAAACTTGTTTGAAAACCTGTTCGAAATGAGTGTAAATGAAGAAAATGTGAAAATTGTGGGAAAAGAACAGTTTATTGTTGAAAATGGAGTGTTGTTTGCTGTACTTGATGACCACAAATGCATGAAAGTCTCTGCTAGTTGCAGGACACTGCTTATGTACCTGGAGCACACACTGCCATGGGTGGGGCACCTAGGTCATCACAGAACTACCTAGGTGGTAGGTCAACGGTTTTTCTGGCCCTCCATGTACACAGACATTCCTGAGTGGCAAAAACACAGTGAAATGACTCAGTAAATACAGCAAGGGAACTAATAGATTTGGGAAAGTGCGGTAGCCTCAGTTTCAGTTATGACAAATGTAGCTAAATAAAAGATGCTATTGTTACACTATGAGCTTTGCTGAGAATTAACATTATCCATACAATACTGTAGCGTCCGACCGGACGCTGAAATGATGACAAGGAGTGATCGCAAATATTCTGTTTATTGTTTCATCGTTATTTATTGTTTGAAGTGAAATAGTCAGTGTCAGCCGTAACTACGCCAAAACAACAACATTCACATTCACGAACTTAGCCCTCCAGGACGTAAGGTAAGGTATGACTTCATCAAAAAACAGCAGAAATTAATATTACCTGACACTAAATGTGAACCATAACACCATAATGCTTGATGCCTATGGCTGAATGTACAGAAGAAAACCTCTAAACAGCATAGCAGCTAACTTTCCACACTCTTGGCAACATAGACATAATAAAGAGTAGATGCCGCATTGACTGCTCCAACAGGAGAAACGTCGCTGCCATCTTGGACCAGTGAAAACTCAGCCTCGAGGCTACAGTTGCAATGACTACAGTACTGAAGCATTATAATGTAGCACTGTGCAGCTTCTCCTGTAAAATAAGTGGACCGAACAAAAAAGGACTCAAGAAATTACTTTTCACAAGTAAGATTTAACATCTATACTGGTTGCATTTAGTCAATTCAATAGTTACTGTCCTGTAATAATCTGTATAATCATGGCTAGCTAATTAGGGCTAATTGCTTTTTTTTCTTTTATGCACTGTATGTGTTGTATGTTTTTCCTGATTGTTGTCATTGGTTATGTCCATATTCCTTTAAATAAGGCTTCACCACATCACCAAACTCACCTCTCCTACTTTACAGAGAGGCAGTACAAGAAATATCCTATTCAAAACTGCCCTCTTTCAGTGGTTTTAGCTCGAACCCTTTCATCAAGGAATAGATTAGATAAGATAAGATAGGTTATTAGGTTACATAAAATAAATAAGATTGATTAGATAAAATAAAATAAGAAAGGCTGTAGATACAACATGTTTTATTATTATATATATTATTATTTTGTAATGTTTTTTTCTATGCCTTGAAGGTTTTTGGTCGTTTTTGTCTTTTTTTGCTATTTTCATGTTGTTTTTTCTGGACTTTTTGTTTTTGGCTGTGACGTTGGCTGTGGCGTTCAGCGGAGCGGCCGTTATGTCCGGTGCTGTGTTCCAGAGATTAGCTGCTAGCGCTGTCCGTGTCCCCTGAGCTTACCGGAGTGAGGCCAGAGATTCCTGCTGAAGTTCAGAAGAAGTGCTGGGGATGCCAGGCTGGAGTTGGAGGTGGAGGAGCGGAGAAGGAGGACCAGTTGCATAGCTGTTGCTATGCAACTGGTCAAACAACCACATCACCTTGGACACTGTTTTGCCAGCTTCTTTTTGTATATTTTTTCATACTACTAATTCTGTAAATGTTTTGATTACACTATTTATTTTTATTTTACTTTAATCTAATCTTGTTTTATTTTATCTTTCTTGTGGTTTTTATGCATGTTTACTTTTATGTGCAACAAAACTACGGTGACAAAGTAATTTCCCTCGTGGATCATTAAAGTCTGTCTCAGTCTACTGGAAAGTGGTCCAGAAACCTCTCTTCACTTGCTCTGGCATTACGACCACACCACAGAACATTGGAAGAGACTGCATAGAGTTATTATTGAATGTATTGTACAGTATGTTTTTGGATTTGTGTAGTGAAATGCAAAAATCCAAAATCAACAGGAATAAACTATTATATTTTGAGAATAAAACAAAACAATGAAACAGTTTTCCCCTCGTACAACAAAATGGCCATGAAAACAATCAATATGTGCACCTACTTCATTATGTTTCTCTGTAACTAACTTAGCTAACTTAACTAAAAATAAGTTAATTATCTGATACATACTTTGCAAGAACAGAGAAATTAGTTGTCTCTCCCAGGGCATTCTCTCCTATCCCACAGCTTGTTCTTGACACATCATCTGGGCAGAACTTTTCCTTGTGTGGTGTCCGAACACTATTCTGTGATTGGTCAGAAGTGGGACTAGAAATTTTGTTATTCCCACCCTTTTCTGGTTGTGCAATGAATCAAAATGGATCTATCAACTGGCCGAAGGGGTGACAAAATGTGACAACCTGTATGATACACCTCCTCCTCCTTCATCAGCTTGAAAACTGCCATCTCTGCCATTGTCACTGTGCTTTCTCTGTATTGTTATTGTTTCTGTCTGATGTGTGAAAGGTATGCTGCAGTGGGAGAGCCCTATGAGGACCTCCCATGAGTTCTGAATGAAAGTTTGAATGACCAGGCCAGAACAAACTTTACTTTTGTTTTTGCCACCCCAAGAAAACAAACACATTTCTCTGTTCTTGCAGAGTGTGTTACAGCCTTGAGGCAGTCGAGGATGTTACACCCCTCCACCCTGAACAGATCTCTGGCTGCTTTGGCCGCATGTTTAGGATTGTTGTCCTGCTGAAAGATGACTTGATGCACTTGGCAGAATGTGAGAAGAGGTAATGTTCTTGTATACATCCTGCCTTCTTCCTGCTGCTGCATCAGGAGTAAAAACATCAATAAATGTCAGTAACCTGACTCCTTCTGTTCTGCCAGAAGTAGCACCATGTTTGATAGATGAGGAGGTGCCTCGGCTCCTGACATTTTTGTGCATCATTATTTTGATACAGGTGGATTTTTGTTTCATCAGTCCAAAGTCTACCAGTTTGTTTTTCGAAGTATTTGTTTAACTTTGTGTCTTTTCTTGATTTGTGAAAAAGAATCATGTTCTGCAACATCCTGCATATGAATTCACACTTGTTTTCCTTATTCTGCCAACTTGTTTTCAGTCTGGAACTGCTCTTTCAAATGTGTAGCAAATAGGAGACTGTCCGGGTTGGCTCACACAGAGCATTTGGGGAGGCAGGATGTTGTGTAAAAAATGCTGTAGAAATTGCAGTGGTTTGTTTACAGCATATACGCAATTCGTAATTTGGACATAAACAAGCAAGCCTTTTGCTATTTCTGAATGTCTCTCTTCTCTCCAGTTAGGTGCTGTCGTGTAAACAGAAACATCATCAGCACCCCCACTGGCTCACTGTGAATTCTCCAAACAATTATCTGCTCTATTTGTTCTCATTACATGGAACAAGGAGCTGACAGGGTGAAGTTCCTTTTACTTTATTTTATTTATTTTTTTCATTAAGCAATCTTCCTCATCTTCATGGGCATCTGTTCACATCGCGTACTGAGAGCATTTGACACTGTTGGTAGACACTGTGTATTGTCTGGCTGGAGGTCACTTGATTGGTTGAAACTGTCTGGTTCTAAAAATAGGCAATGTGCCCAACTTGGTCAAAGTTTACAAGGTATGTTGTTCTTTCATCTGATGTAACATAAAGTTCAGGAACAAGACCATGCCCCATGCCCCATGTCCCATGCTTTTTCCTGGGTTACCTACAAAGGCATGTTCTCACCCTTTCCCTCTCTGTTTGTCTCAGTCTTCAACCCTCACTCTCCCCATCCCTCTTTTCTTTTCTTCCTCTTCCAGTTTATTACAGGAACCAGGGGGAAGAGGAGCTGAAGCTTCCGAAATGTGCCCCTTGAGTCTCTCTCCCCAGGTGCATCTACCATCATCCACCTACGTGTTCCTTCCCCTTCATGCCTTTCCTTCAACCTCTCCCATCCCGTGCCTTCTACCCCTTACATCCATCCCTTTCAAGCCCTTTCATCCCTGCATCCCAGGTCGATCTAGCAATCGACCCAGGATTTTATCGGCTTGGCTCAACATGGCTTCAATGTGAACAGGAATGCCATGCTGACCCGGGTTTTCGCGCTGATGTTTATGTATCTTCCTATTACATTCCGATTTTCTCACTTGACGGCTTGACAGACTGTATCAATAGTAGAAGCTTCAGCTCAAAAACAAGTTTGTTCTACTCCCATAAAGACCGATCTCTGAAGGGAAGACATTTTTGTTCTTTTTTTTTTTTTTTCAGTCAACAAATCATTTGTGTGGTTATATGATCGTTAATAGAAGCGCATAGGTCAATTGGTCCTACGTCATGTTTGGGAAATTGCACCAATCGGGGAATACATGTGCAACTGTGTTTATATAGAGCTTGTTTTAACGATCATGGCAATTGGTAGTCCACAAGCTGCATCCGAAGAGAGGAGGAGATACGCTGTCAGATATTGGGCACTGTGTGAGACACAGTGATTTATTCTAATATTAGTAGCCTTTTGAAAGAGAAGGGGTTTGACCAGTCCATTCTTCAGGTCATCAACAAACTGAAAGCGTTAAAAAAAAAAAAAAAAAAAAAATACACCCATACTGCCCATTGTTTACCTGAAATGTATGCTATGACATATTACAGGGAGGAAAAAACAGGCACGCAGCTCTTGCAATGGCAGGTCCGACATGGGCAATGTGAAAACACAGAAAAAGCAGAGTCGACCGAGGACATTTTCGATGTGAAAGGGGTACTAGTAAACCTCTTTGTATCAGCTAAGGCGGGGACTGTTTAGAGAACCTGCAAGTGGAAAAGGGCATGGACTAGTTTTTTTGAGGTTCACATTGGTCACTGGCAATCTCCTGCTGCCTAAAAGAAAGAGATGGAAGGTAAATTAAATGGTAATGCTTCTAATCTTAAGGATCTGAGTGTGCAATACACAATGCATAGCAGAAGGCATAGATTAGATTCCATGACAAATGACAATAGGAAACCAGAGACTGTCTTACACTTTTATAACTTGTTACTATTCGAGCTCAAAAGAACAAATTTTTTTGCAAGAAATTATCTAAAAACAGCTTTCCACCAAGAGGTCTGGCTTTGCGTTCCTCCTCTTTGACATCAGGAGAAAGCCAGGCAGGAGACCAAAGACAACGGCAGGGGGAGGGAGAGGTGAGACATTGGAAGCAAGGAAGTGGATCGAGTGAGAAAGGTTTTATAGTCAGCAACCCTCTGCTCTCCTTTTCATCCCCCTCACTCTATCTGTCAGGTTCACTTCCCTGTACTGCTCTGTCTAATGTGAGCAGAAAGTAGGTGAGATAGTCTGAGGATAAGACATTTGACTGCATGAGAGAATGCGGAGAGGGATGGGGATAAGGAGAAGGAAATGAAGTGAGATACAAGACAAGTACAGTATCACATTAACTAAACCACCCTGCTAGAAAATCTAAAACAGGCTTAATGTTAACTCAAAAATATTGTGATCTGGTGAAATATGTTATTACACCATCAGCCACAACATTGAAACCACTGTCAGGAGGAGTGAATAACACTGACCATTCTGTGACAATTCAGTGTACTGCTGGGAAACTTTTGGACCTGGCATTCATGCGGATGTTATTTAGACATGTAGCACCCACCTAGACCAGACCAGACACCCCGCAGTAATGACACTCCTTGATGGCAGCAGCCATCCCCAGCAGTTTTTCTTAGTCCTTTTATTTCTGCTCTATATATACATTCTAGAACTGTTCTTGTGCAGATGCTTTCTCAAATTTTGCTATATGCTGAGATGTACAATGACAATAAAGTCTCATCTATACAGTCTGACACAGGCACACACAACAGTTTGGAAACAGCGGAAGGTGACCTGGTCTCTAAAATCAGTAGATCTCACAGATCAAGTTTCTGTGGAATACGTTCTCTGATGAATCATTAACTGTTTTTAAGGCACAGGGGAGACCTACACAGTATTAGGCAGGTGGTTATAATATTATGCTTGATCAGTGTATACCAAAGTGTTGATTATGTTCCTGAAAAATTCTCAGAATTATAGATTAAAATTCAGTTAAATTCAGTCCAGTTTCACTTAGGATTACTAAATGAATGATACATTGAAAGTGCATATACAAACTCTACAAAGAGTTGGGGCACACAGAGGAAGGAACAAAGTATGCGTCCCAATGAAAACAAAAAATCTGATAAATCTAACACTGGAATGTACCAAGACAATCAAGAAATGCATACATCACCATTAAAGTATTCCAGAAAATTGTAATGAAAGTGGGAATGCTTTCACACTTTATTTTTATATATATTTATTTATATATTTATTTACAAATAATGCTATTTTTTTCCCTCCGGAGGAATCCCCAGGCGCTCCCAGGTCAGACGGGAGATATAATCCCTCCATTGTGTCCTGGGGCAACCCCAAGGCCTCCTACCGGCGGGATATGCCCGGAACACCTCTAAAGGGAAGCGTCCATGGCCTCAGACTTGGAGGTGCTGATCTTCATCCCAGTCGCTTCACACTTGGCTGCAGACCGCCCCAACAAGAGCTGGAGGTTGCAGTTCGATGAAGCTAAGAGGACAACATCATCTGCAAAAAGGAGGGACAAGATCCTCTGATCACCGAACTCGACACCCTCCACCACCCGGCTGCGCCTAGAAATTCTGTCCATAAAAGTTATGAACAGAACCGGTGAGAAAGGGCAGTCCTGGCAGAGTCCAACCTTCACTGGGAACAAGTCCAACTTACAGCCGGCTACATGGACCAAACTCACGCTCCTTTGGTACAGGGACTGAACGGCCCTTAGCAAGGGGCCATCCACCCCATACTCCCGGAACACCCTCCACAGGATGCGCCTGGGGACACCGTCGTAGGGCTTCTCCAAATCCACAGAACACATGTGGATCTGACGTTCAACTATCGATCTGACCCTCTTTTCCAGCACCCTGGCGTAGACTTTCCCGAGGAGGCTGAGGAGTGTGATGTCCCTATAGTTGGAACACAACCTCTGGTCCCCTTTCTTAAAGATGGGAACCACCACCCCGGTCTGCCACTCAAGAGGCACTGCCCACGATGTCCATGCAATGTTGCCGAGGCGTGTCAACCAAGACAGCCCTGCAACATCCAGAGCCTAGGAGATACCCAGGGCGGATCTCATCCTCTCCTGGGGCTCCACCACCAGGTAGTTGCTTCACCACCTCAGCAACTTCTGCCCCAGAGATTGGACAGCCCAACCCCAGGCCTTCCGGCTCTGTTTCCCCTAAGGAATGCATGTCGGTGGGATTGAGGAGCTCCTCAAAGTATTCCTTCCACCGCCGGACAATAGTCCCAGGAGACGTCAACAGCTCCCCGTCCCCACCAAAAACGATGCGGGAAAGTTGCCCATTCGGACTCAATGTCCCCCACCACCCCCGGGATGTGGCTGAAGCTCTGTCGGAGGTGGGAGGTAAAGATCATTTTGTCAGGTTCTTCCGCCAGGTGTTCCCAGCAGACCCTCACTATTCATTTGGGCCTACCAAGTCTGCGTGGCGTCTTCCCCTGCCATCTGATCCAACTCACCACCAGGTGGTGATCAGTTGACAGCTCTGCTCCTCTCTTCACCGGAGTGTCCAGAACATATGGTCACAGGTCAGATGATACAACTACAAAGTCGATCATCGACCTACAGCCTAGTCATGGTGCCAAGAGCACCGATGAACAACCTCATGTTCAAACATGGTGTTAGTTATGGACAAACTGCGACTTGCACAGAAGTCCAATAACTGAACACAGCTCGGGTTCAGATCAGGCAGGCCGTTCCTCCCAATCACACCCCTCCAGGCACGCTGTCATTGCCCAGATGAGCGCTGAAGTCCCCCAGAAGGACAATGGAGTCCCCAGTCGGGACTCCTGGACAAAGGCCCAACTACCAGCCGTTCGCCCACGAGCCCTAACCCCAGGCCTGGGTCCAGGGTGGGGCCCCAGTAGCCCTCCGGGCTGGGTACACTGGCTTTAGTTTGTATTTTATCATTCAGGGTCTTTGGAACTAGAGATGGTTGTGTGTGAAAATCTCAGTAGATCAGCAGTTTCTGAAATACTCAGACCAACCCGTCTGGCACCAACAACCATACCACGTTTAAAGTCACTTAAATCCCCTTTCTTCCCCATTCTGATACTCAGTTTGGACTTTGGCAAGTTGTCTTGATCACCGCTACATGCCTAAATGCATTTCATTTTAGTCATATGATTAGCTGATTAGGTATTTGTGTGACCAAGTAACCTATATACCCTTTTATATTGGTGCAAATATATATATATATATATGTTTATATGGACCATGCTGGTTTATACTATTATACATATAAAATCTGCTATGATTTCTTCTATTTTTAATTAGGTAAAAGAGCTGAATAGTACTGTGTCTTTGTATGTGTGTGTGTTATGTGATGCACTATAAACATCATGTACCAGGACACAGACTCAAAATATTCTATTCCTGTTAAGCCTACTGTCTGCGTGCAAAATATACTCATTCTCAACATTAATAATCATCCTGTATGATAGTCACATGTCTGACATTTGCAGCTAAGAAAACCGCAGGAAAATCGGTTGAGGAGCTGGACCAATCCAAGATGGTGGCCACACAGCTCGTCAGCTCCATAGATATGTACCGTATTTTCTGGACTATAAGCCACTACTTTTTTCCCACACTTTGAGCCATGCCGCTTATGCAAAGATGTGGCTTTTCTGTGGAATTTTTTTTCTTTTCTTTTTTTTTGCGATAAATCCTTCACAAAAATGGGCCACATGCGAAAAGCATCATTTTCAGCCAGCTTTACCCTGGGATGACAGCGACACGGAGAGCAACACTGACACAGAAAAGGTATGTGACAAAGCTCTTCTGAGGCTGTTTAACTCCGACACTGAAGAAGATGACTTCAGTGGTTTCAGTGCACAGGAGGAGGATGAATAAACCAACCAATAACTTTTCTGTTTTGTTTGATCAGCACTTTTACTTTTATGTTACAGGCACCGTTCGGAAACTGATCAGTTCAGTTATCTTCAGTTAAACTAATCATTTCAGTAGATATCAGCGACTTATAGCCCGGTGCGGCGTATATATGTACATTTCCATTTTTATCGTTAACTTTGTGGGCTTAAATTGAGGTGCGCTCTATAGTCCGGAAAATATGGTATACATACAGGCCAGCTGACAGTCTTGCCTGGGCCCAGGACGAGATAATCTTAGATCCCCCGCACCCCCACCCCCTCGCAACCAGATCTCTCTTTTCCCTTGCTCTTCCTCTCATGTTCCTCTCCTCTTGCTCTCCTCTCCTCTTGTCTCTCTCATCAGTAGCCTGACTCCCTCACCCTCACTCAGCGGACCCGTCCCGCATCACTCTCTCTGACACCTCACTGCGTGTGCTTGCGTGTGCATGTGTGTTTTTAACTGTAATCACAAAATTACCTATGTAGTGTGTGTGTTGTTGTAAGTTAGCACTGTTAGCCTACCTTTAGCACAGTTAGCTTATGGTTAGCACAGTTATCCTGTGTGTGAGACATTTATGTTGTTGCACATGTTTGTGTATCCTACTACTCTTCCTGTGTGTCATGTTATTATAAACTCTTCATTCATATTATTGGTGATAAAATGTGCTTTACTAATTACAGCAGATCCTAGCTTCATTGAACACTTATTGAAATGTACATGTACAATGTTTATTCACTACAGATATGTGTTTTATCTGTAACAATTTTCAGTTTTAACAAGAAGACTTCATTAAAAAGACAAGAAAAGACAAGCCTTGTGATTATTGAAGGACTTCGACAAATCGTTAACTGACTGTCTAGCCTTGTACATTAACATTAGAGCTGGCCATACAAGGCTGGTAAACCTTCTTATCTTGCTCTACGCTGACTTGACTTGTTCCAGCTTCACCTCCACCACCTTTTTTTTTTTAAATATTTAGTCAGAAAATCTCTAAGCTCTTTATTTTCTTCTTCTCTTTTACTTTCTTTTCTGAGCACCGGACTTGTGCTAACCAGACATTTTGAGCGTACTGAACTTCAAATTAAATGACAACATAAAATTTTGATCAGTGGCCAAACCATTTTTTGTGTTGGGAGTGGGGGGATTCTTGACCACCATTCCAAGAACAATTAGGAACAAAACAAATAAAAATGCATTAATTTAAGAATCACTCTTAAGCCTTCAAGTGCAATTTCTTTTACTACAGTCACAGACAAAATACTAAAAAATTTTTTTTAAAAAAAGTCATTAAAAAAATTAAAATTGATTGGTTTCAAAAAATAAATAAATAAATAAATACGTGGGATTTTGAGTAGTGCGTCATTTTGGTTACAGTGATTCACTTTATTCAAAGACACATTTTTCTGTTGCCCTGCTTTGTGTCTACATAAAGCCAGTACATTTGGATGTTCTTCAAAGACAAAAATGGCTAAAAAAAAGGAATCTAAAGCAGGAAAAGCAGATTCTCACCCTGTAAGGGTACAGCTGCACCAGGAAGTGCAGATGCAGTCCTTCAGAAAACAAGATTTGAGAAATCTTCATCATCATTGATGAAACAAGGCTGCTATTGATGTATGATTTATGCATGATTGTTCATCTCTAATTCACTTTGCTGAAAATACTGCCACACATGCTATCCTTGAATAGGGTAGCGCAATGCTTCATTCACTTTATCCCTCTCTCTATTTTGTTTTGTCATGATGCCAACCACCAAAACCCAAAAAGATGAAGTACAAACTTTCCCCATCAGTTTGCACGCCAGATCGTTAATATTCATTTTTTTCTGCTTTGTAGTCACCATGCTGGCTGTTATTACTGCAAACACTCTTTCTTGCCAAGCCTCTGTTGTACTGAGATGCACAGCAGCAGCAACTTTGTTCTTATTAATTATATTCTTTCTAAAGAATAATGAGTAATAAAAGTTAAAGCAAGTGCTGAAAGTTTTTAGAACAGAAAATTAACGGAAAGTACAAGTGATTCTTTAGTTTTCCTGGCTAGAAACACCAGATACAACAGCAGACACGTGTTTGTGTAGTTAGGATCACATTTCAGAGGTCTAGGAGTTTCTGTATATAAAATTCTCTGTCAAGCACTTCAAACTAGGTCCACCATAGCCTGATGCAAAGGACCTAAACTGGTGCAAGCTGCAGAAGGACAGATGTCCAAGAGGGGACAGTGCACACTCTTATGTTGTGGAATTTGTCTTAAACTGGGCTCAGACTACAGAACAGTTTATCCCTTGATACACACCCCAAGACGGACCTTCACTTTCACTAAGCAGACCAATCACTGGTATTTCCATCTGGATGATAGGATATGCCCCATATTTTGGCTCTGACAGTTAAATTTAACTGCACCTCTTTTGCGATTATTCCCATCTGTGTGTGATAGTCAAAACACTGCTCTGTGAGAGATTGCCATGTAAAAGCTTCAGTATAAATCCACCCTAAAGAAACCTCACTGAGCAATTCATTGTGCAGTTGCTATGAGGTAGAAATCATGGAGTCTGGTGATGGATTTCTATAATGGAAGTCTGTTATGGAGAAGGCTACTCTGTTATTGATTATCTATAGCACAGCAGTGCAGGTATGAAAGCACACAGATACAATCAACTGCATGCTATGTTGTCAAACCTTATTTTATTGCTTTGTTAGGATAAATTAACATTCTACACAAGTTGAAATGACACTTGAAATGAATCTACCTCAAAGGTTATTTTTCATTTCTGCTATTTGTTCATTGTTTTCCCGGCAGTTTCAGGAAAGGAACAGAACAAAACCATCTGAAGGATTCCTGGGAAACTGAAGCAGTGTCTTTAAACTTTCACCCTAGATTTGGCCTACAATTGTAGATTATTTAGTAGATTAGTAAATTTAGTAGATTATTTTTATGCACTTTACAAGTGGTTAAGTAGTTGTAGTTAAAAAAAGCTCCCCAGGAGCAAGGCACCATGGGCAGGCGAGATTCGGCCAAAGATGCTGAAGGCTCTGGATACTGTTGAGTTGTCTTTGTTGACTTGCCTATTCAGTGTTGCATGGAGGTCTGGAACAGTCCAACAGTCCAGGAGTCAGGAAGGGAAATGCAGATTCTATCCTGGTCATAGAACAATGGACCAACTCTTTACCTTTGTGGAGTTGCCTAAGGGATCATGGGGGTTTGACAATTCTGTCTACATGTGTTTTGTTCACTTTCAGAAAGTAGGTGGCCTTGTTGACTGGGGATCTTTGTGAGGGGGACTGAGATAATATGAGCAACTGGGGCCTTTGTTATTTATCTATTTCCTGTATAACCAAAGTGACAGTCATGTGTTTATTGTCAGCACAAAGCTAAGCACGTATCCAGTAGGTGTTGGACTCCACAGACTGCCACAGTTGTCCTTTGTCCCCGGTCCTCATTATGTTCACGTACATGAGCTCAAGGCACAGCCAGGGTCAGCAGTGTGTCCGATATTGGAGCCTCAGAAACGCATCCCTGCTTTTTGCAGATAATGTGATTCTGTTGGCTTCATCAGACCTTCAGCATGCACAGTCATGCACTGTTTGCAGTCCAATGCGTTGGGGGCCGTGGTGCTCTATTATAATAATTATAAATGTATATGCAATATCGGTTGATGTTTTGCAATCAAAATCTGAACCTCCATTTGCTCCCAGTGCATGGCACTGCTGTGAGAATATGTGTGTACTGGTGTAAATTAATTGGGAGATGCGTCTACCAATAGGTAGAAAAGCTTATATATAAGCACCATTTACTATAACCAGTAAACAACAGTCTGAATTACCGAGTTAGCAGATGAATGCTAACAGGAGAGAACCTGACCACGGATAGCTAAATACTAATGTAACTAACATAAAAACCTATTTGACGATGATGCAGTTAAGTTGTGTTTCATCCAGCCAGAGTCTCCTCTGTTGCAGAGTCGAGACTTTTCACCCTGACTTATGAACGTCACTCAAACAGAGCAGGCACATATTCAGCGCGGTCACACAAGGAAAGGCAGCTTTTTTCCTTTTTCTGAAATACAAATAATTTTAAAACTATTTGTTCAAAATAAATATTTGTAAAAAAAAAATTTTTAAAAAAACACATTATTTGTGTTGTATTTGGGTTTGGCTCCACTCCTAGTAAATAGGATGTTGAGCTGTAAGCCAAATTGGAACCATCTGGGCTAAACTAATACATTTTTCAAGCAATGTAGTTTGTATAAATACTCTGTTATCCCTTATTATATGTCTATTGGGCAGCAAGGTTGCTTGAATAACATTGCTTGTAACTGTGTTATGTCTCACTGTATAGATATAGGTTACAAAAAGAATGACATCTTTTTACAAATGTACCATTTCTATGATATTCTACATCAGTTTCATGCAAGTGAATACATCAGGTTGTATGTCAGGGCTCCCAGGCTCTCGCCGGAGTAGATTAGACTCAGAGGGAGATTTCCTTATCTGTCTATTCCTGTTGAGTTTTACCTTTACCTTATTTGATATGTTATATTTTAGGCTATAATTTTATTTATTTTTGTTCCAGGGTGCTACACAGAACAAGTCTAAATGAATGTTTAGCTTTGACAAATATTCACAAGACTGTTACATAATGCATAGTGTACAGGTCAGTCAGGACAACTCAGGAAGTAATGCTAAAAAAAGTTGCAACCTAAACGCAGACATCAGAGAGCTGCTCTGCCGTTGTCTAGATATATAAACAGCTTGATGGGGTTATAAGAGTCTGGTATATTCTATATACATGTTTGCATGACTATTCCTGACTATTCTTGTCTTGGCATGTCTGGGTGACACTGAAACACATCAATCTTTATAAAGCACACATATCATTATCTTTTAACAGATTAAAACAAAATACTTTTGTGTTTAGTTTTAGTAGTTTTGTGAGTTTTTGTTCAAAACATGGTTTGTCTCATTTGCTCCCATTATAGCAGCTAATTCAACAGGTGGACGTACACTATTGCAATTACTACCCAGTAATCAACACGTCATTAAATCAGCTATATTTTGGAATGTACTCTGTTGACATGAAAATTAGCAGTTCAGTTAGCTTAAAGCATTTTTTTTTTTTTTGGCTGAGGCAGATATTAGGGTTGACATTTCTCAGTCCAGTGAGAACAATCCATTCTGACTCTGTCCTTACCACCTGCAGCCAAAAACCGTCATGGTATTTTGACTTCTCTGTCCAGTTGAGGGGAGAAAAAAAGCAAATACATGTGAATTGTTTCAGAGTTTTTTTTTTTTTTTTTATGAAATCAAAAAGATAAATAGTAGTCCAGACGGGATTTATTGGACGGTATTCAAGTAATCTTGGGGCCATGGCGTTAGTCCAGGAAGGTAAAAATACTTTGGATCTCTGCAATATAGATGTCAATGTGTGCATTATTGAGACTGCTTTCTAGGAGGTGTACTTTTCTTGATGGATAGTGAAGTGAAGCAGAACAGTGAGATGGATGACTCGTGACAAAGGGCTAGGACACGATTCATGCCCATCAGGACAGCTGGTATTTTCTACTTGCCATACACAAGTGAAGCACCACTATGCCCCAGAATGCAACAAATAATGTTTGTTTATCGGCGTTGACAGAAATGTCATTTCAAGAAATTAAATTTGACAGCTGTCAGGATTGTTCTTGCTTTAACGTTTTAACAGTCACATGCAGCTGGGATTCAATCCAAAAGACTTTCACAATGGGTCATCATGAAAACTTTTTTTCGTTGCTGCAAGTGAAACCCTCACATCTCAAATTGTTCTGTCATAACTGTAAATATGTGTATAGTATTAATATACAGTATTTTTCTACTGAAAATGACAACTGATCATTGATTGTCTGCATTTAAACCAGCTCTCGCAATATATATGTGAGATACTGACAAATAGTGTTTGAATTAAGGAGAATGCACCAGGTTGCATTGCTTGTGTAAAACCTTCCCAGCTCGTTTAGGTGGGCATTTCAAACTTTGTGTGCCGGAAGACAATAAGTAAAGACATCTGATAAAATATTATGTCATTCTCAACTCAACAGAAAAAAAATGACATGAACTGAAAAACATCTGGGTAACAAGAAGCAAGAAGATGAAAATAGCAAAAATGTTTTGGGAAGACAGCAGCCTAGCCTGGAGCTGTAATTTTTTATTTATTTATTTTTTTTACACAAACAGGGACTAGAAATAGTTTTACAGAAATCCAACGACAGTTCAGTCAATCCGTGAAGAACTATACGGACTAAAAAAAAAATAAAAATAATTCATACCTTATTTCCCTGCCCCACAGTGCCCTGACTATTAGTCTCTTGATACATGAACACACTGTCCTGCTGCCCTAATGACTGTTAATCATGCACACAGCTCAAGAAGAATCAAAGGAACACTTTGATCACAACATTATGCTTGCTTGATATCTATACTGATATGGACTGATGGACTGGGTAATGTGCTAAACTCGATATTTAGGACAAGTTATATATCAAAACGTGCAGCTCGATTGGGTTTGGTGTGCTATTACTTTTCTTTGCGAAATATGAATTTTTTGTGACGTAACTCGCGAAAAACTGCGATAAATTTCCCATTTGAAATGAATGGGACGGTCGAAAAAAAAAAACATATGACATATGATATAACATATGATAAACAAGTAATCAAACTCATCAGCTGCAAGTAACTTGCACTTAGACGTATGAGTGAGCAAGACGTATCTGCATAACCAGTAGAAACTCGGCATCATTCGGCAGCTCTCGCTAAACGCACATGCTCAGTTGCCCACTGATGAGTGACGATGAAGCGGTAAACCGTCAGAACAAGGCGGTTGTTTCACCTGAGTAGTGTCATGTTAAGTTTCACTGTTTTTCTATGTAGCAAACTTATTGTCTTTATCTTTGCAGTATAATTTATCCGTATGTCCAGGTTTGGAGGTTAACTTTATGTTCAATGATTTAGCCATATCTGGGACTCTCTATTCAAAATTATAATGTTTATTTAGTGGCGTATTTCTGTTGTTGCTGCGAGTTGTCCTTTGCAGTCATGTGAAAGCTAAAGCCAAACAGCCCTTCACGTTAAATTGCTCGATGCAAAACTCTGTAAGGATATTGTAACATTTTGGGATAACTGGAGTTTCAGCAAACACAGCGTGCTTATTAACAGTGGAAAAAGCAACTCGGCAAGCATTAATTCATTCATTTGCCTTGAGAAGACAAGAGTTGGTGAACTTGGAGCCTCCGGTGAAGGACAATGATGGAAATGTGGCCAGCCCTCTTTACAGAGGGTCAGGTAATTTAAAACTCTTCCTATCTTTTATGCATTAAGATTTTTAGTTCTCATATAATTCAGTGTTTGTCACATCTTTTATTAACTTACAGAATTAAGAGATCCAATATCGCTATATCTTAAATATTAATTTGTCATACTTTTCCTTCAGATTCTGGCAGAGTTCTGTCACTTGCCAAGCAAAAATCTGAATACAGAATTCTTCAAAGAACTTGACAAATACACCCCTCGCTTCTTTGAGATGTTCAAGAGCAAGGGGGGGAAGTGTTGGCCAGAAACTTAAGAAGTATCTGGAACAAGTCAGACCAGAGGTAAGTTTCTCAGATACAAAGTAATTAAGTTTTTATCATGTGGGGAACAAAATACATAACCCCATTGTGTGCAGAGCTATTAATTGACCCAGAAGTCAGGGACCCCAGGGAACTGCCATCCTGACATTCCTGAAGGTTTTCATGGTTTTAAGTCTGACATGCACAATGCACCAAGTCAGTTCTTTGTATCATGTTAAAAGTCCCAAGTTTGTCAGTTTTTGAATTCTATGTTACATGTTGACACAGTAAACAAGATAGTGTTAATGGTTTTAAGTCTCATAGAGGCAGGGGTTTTGATTTGGCCGTCCCCTCAAAGCCTGGAAAGATCACCCCCTGTTTGACTTTTCTGTGAACATATGGTGTTGATGCTCACAGAATAGGGTTTTTCAAATTGTAGGCCTCCCCTTGGACAAACCCTGACTTTTTTGTGAAAATTTTACTTTGTTTGGAAAATAATTATTTAATTAAATGTGTTTATAAATATGGAGCCTGTCTGATTTTTCCTGTTCTGCTGATGGTGCGTCTTCTGGAGAGACGTAAGTTAGAGTAGCTTCTCTCTGTTAGCATAACATTTGATATCGCAGGCAGTCCAGATAGTTTTAGCCGCAGGGTTGATAGCAGGCCTGCAAAGTTTGCATCACTGATGTCAGATAGATAGAAAGAATGAATGACATCTTTATTATGATCCTGCATAATAATATGTCCAGTCCCCATGGGCTTACAAGACAGCATAAATCCAGATTTATAAACCAAAAAGGAAACTGATATATCTCATTAAATCTGTCAAATAATTTTCAGCAGTAATGGTAATGAAAACAAAACCAATGATCCCACTGTACTTCACAGAAAAATCTTAGAAAATAATCTAGTACTTTCTGTAAATATTTGTTTGTTTTTTACAGTAGTTTATGATGCATGTATGTTTTATTTATAACATTGTTATCCTTTTAGAAAACACACTTTAAACACATGATTAATTACCTGCAATTTTAAGGAAAACGCTTTGTATGACAGAAAAATCTGTGAAAAATTACAGAATATTTCCTGAGTTATGGTAATTTAACACACGCACCTTATCACACATACACACAGCTTTTTTACCTTTCATATTTTTTATTTTTTGTATTTTTATATTTTGTAAAACTTAATGCTGCTTTTGTTTTTCTCTGTACCTGCATGTCCCTTGTGTCCCACTCTTGTCAAGCTGCTGGAAATATGAATTTCTCATTGAGATGAATAAAGTATCTATCTATCTACAGTATATGCCGAGTTTCCATTACTCCTAGAAATGCGCAAAACCTAAATATCACAATAAAAAACTGGTAATGGAAACACCTACATATGGCTAAAACACTTTTACACTCTCAAGAGGTGGTATTTCAGACATACCAATATAACAATTTATCGCAAAAGTGCAGTGGAAACACTTTTTTCACATTTTCACTGGCGTCACTGGAGATGACACGGGGTCATGTGACCAGTTCATTTGACGTCCATTTGCTCAAAGTAAAGTTTCGCAGGATGAGAAGTTAAGAGAATTTACAAAGACTTTACAATGTCTACAATGTGGACACTGTTGTCGTCACAGGAGTCTGTGTGTTGAGCCAAGCGTTTGTGTATGGGTTGTTTTGTTTCCACTATATAAGTCTGTACATTCCTCACTACACTGAACAGCATAAACTACGTTGCTCTGTTTTTGCTTGGGTGTTTTGTCTTTAGCATGAACCCGTTTCCTTCACTGAATTCACTGTAGAAATTAAGCTGGAAATATGTGGTGGTCAACAGGTCACAGGTCAAGCAACACACAGACTGATCTAGGGTGAGGTTGGCTCTATTGGCCAAAGTGTCATCCTTTAGAAGTCTTTCTCTTACTACTTTTGAGGCTTCTTCAAACAAGTCTTCTTGAGGCCTATCCCAACTGTCATCGGGTGAGAGGCGGAAACACCCTGGACAGGCCACCAGTCTATCACAGGGTTAACACACAGAGACAAACAACCGTTCACACTCACACCTACAGCCAATATAAAATCACCAGTAAACCTAATGAGTATGTCTTTGGATGGTGGGAGGAAGCTGAAGCACCCAGAGAGAACCTGCACAGACACAGGGAGAACATGCAAATTCCACACAGAAAGACTCCAGTCAGCCTGTATTTGCACCCAGAACCTTCTTGCTGTGAGCATCAATGCGGTGCCTTGCTTCTGTGCCTCCAAGGAAACAAACATTACTGCATTTCATGGTCTCCACAACACTCTGGTTGCAAGGCAAATATCACATTCTCTGCATGAATCTGTATATGCTTTGTGCATGCTTTATGTGAGTGGTAAGGACTGCTGAAGAGTTGTTGTTGTTGTCTATGACAGGCCTGGCAGACTGAAGAGTAATTGCTATCAGTCCTTCAGCGTCTTTCAGCAGGGCATCAGGTGAGGACATGAGGCTTTAATAGACAGGAAGAGATCAGAAGCGAGTCCAGCAGCTGAGGCCTCTGCCTCAGACGCTTGTGCAATCAAGGCTGACAGGTGGCGAACACTGTCATAACCACAGAAGGGCTAGAATGGAAATGTCTTGATTGGTCTGGCGGTGTGCCAGCAAACATGTATGCTCTGCTCATATCTGAGTTGCCTACACCTCTTTCTTTGTATTTGTTTGTAAAGCTGCACTAATGGAAACATTTGTTGGATAGACACATGGATGTCTACTGTACATAAACAAGAATTCTGTAACCTTTTTGATGCTGATATAACATTTTGATGATTGGTTGTATTACACTTGTTGAATGACCACTGATGTGAAAAGGGATATCTTGGTCTGCTTACTGCCTCAGCATTGTCTGATAACAGACATATTTAAATTCAGTTCACTGTGTTTACTATGTTCTTGGTAATTATTGGATGAGCAATCTCTATAATTATGTCGGTTTATTTAGTTTCCACTGTAACACATTTCCAGTTTCCATTTGTGCCTATTCACAATATCCAGTAATAATGTCTAGACGATGTCAAAGTGCTTTCATAACTGGTTGAACCTACTTTGCCAGTTATTACCTTTGCAAACAGGTGTCTCCTGTGGAAATTTAATTTCACAAGGAAAATATTTTTGAACATTGCTAAACAAATCAGCACTTTCACTTTTGTGTATTGTTGAGCAAGAAGGAATCTATTGTGCGCAACCATACCCCCTTTTTATTCAGTTTCACTCTACACGCTCACAAAATAAGTTGTTCAAGACATCTCTCTCGCTCAACTTCTCTTCTGCACTCGCTCAAAACCTCTGGAAAGCATTACATTTGTGCCACAATTCTCAACCAATCAGAAAATTCATGAAGTAAATTCATTCATTGGCTGTTGAAGTCCTGGGCGGGAAGATGGAACAGAGTAACAAATAGGTCACGCCCCCATCTGGGTGAAAACAAACCACCAGCGGCAAATACAATCCCCCTCTAATCAGAGTTTATTTTATGTTGCTAGCATTCATCAGCTGGAAAGTGGGTGAAATGGCTACCGTTAGTCAGGCAGACACATAATGTCATTAAATAAAATAGAAAAAATAAAAGACATTTACTCCTGCCTCACTGAATCACCGGGCAATATATGACAGCCGCCATCAATTCATAATCATTCCACAATGTTAGTTTAATGAATCATCATAAATACAGCATGAAGCTTAGCCAACGTTAGCTCTTGCTTTACAGTAACGTATCGTTACCTGTCTTTTTACTTCAGCATCAACATTCACTACTTTTACTTTATAGCATGAATTTTTAACATAACCAACAACTGTGACGACTGACACGCAAACATGCAAAGACATTAGTGGAGCTCACAATAGATTCCTTCTTGCACAACTACAAGTTTTTTTGTGCTCGAGTTTAATTTTTCCTCAAAATGTACACTACCGTTCGAAAGTTTGGGGTCACTTAGAAATGTCCTTATTTTTGAAAGAAAAGCACTGTTTTTTTCAATGAAGATAACATTGAAGGCTATTCCATGCGAGAAATTGCCAAGAAACTGAAGATTTCCTACAACGGTGTGTACTACTCCCTTCGGAGAGAAGCACAAACAGGCTCCAACCACAGTAGAAAGAGAAGTGGGAGGCCCCGCTGCACAACTGAGCAAGAGGACAAGTACATTAGAGTCTCTAGTTTGAGAAATAGACACCTAACGGGTCCTCAACTGGCAGCTTCATTAAATAGTACCAGCAAAACACCAGTGTCAACGTCTACAGTGAAGAGGCGACTCTGGGGTGCTGGCCTTCAGGGCAGAGTGGCAAAGAAAAAGTCATATCTGAGACTGGCCAATAAAAGGAAAATATTAATATGGGCAAAAGCACACAGACATTGTGCAGTGGAAGATTGGAAAAAAGTTTTATGTTATTAGTTTGAGGTGTTTGGATCACACAGAAGAACATTTGTGAGACGCAGAACAACTGAAAAGATGCTTAGTCAAGCATGGTGGAGGTAACGTGATGGTCTGGGGTTGCTTTGGTGCTGGTAAATTGGGAGATTTGTACAAGGTAAAAGGGATTTTAAATAAGGAAGGCTATCACTCCATTTTGCAACGCCATGCCATACTCTGTGGACAGTGCTTGATTGGAGCCAATTTCATCCTACAACAGGACTATGACCCGAAAAAACACCTCCAAATTATGCTAGAACTATTCAGGGAAGAAGCAGGCAGCTGGTATTCTATCTGTAATGGAGTGGCCTTCAAAGTCACCAGATCTCAACCCCATTGAGCTGTTGTGGGAGCAGCTTGACCGTATGGTACACAAGAAGTGCCCATCAAGCCAATCCAACTTGTAGGAGGGGCTTCTGGAAGCATGGGGTGAAATTTCTCCAGATTACCTCAACAAATTAACAGCTAGAATGCCAAAGGTCTGCAATGCTGTAATTGCTGCAAATGGAGGATTCTTTGACGAAAGCAAAGTTTGAAGGAGAAAATTATTATTTCAAATAATAATCATTATTTCTAACCATGTCAATGTCTTGACTATATTTTCTATTCATTTTGCAACTCATTTGATAAATAAAAGTGTGACTTTTCATGGAAAACACAAAATTGCCTGGGTGACCCCAAACTTTTGAATGGTAGTGTAGTTTGTGGGCTTGCTCAAAACATTTTTCTACGCTCAAGTTATTATACTGCTCGCTTATAAATGAGGCTCAAATATAACTTACCCATAACTTATATAACTTATCCATGACCAGAAATCAATTTCACAAGCTGAGAAATTCCATTAAGATCGTCAACGACCTTGATGTTTCAGACAATAAAAATAAATGGTCTCTTGTGGAGAATCAGTCCCCTCTTGACCAAAGTACGGCAAGGATGTCTGAGTCTGCCTAGAACAGGAAAATTGTGCATTCCATTTACTGGTCGTTGCCCGGTGCGCCAGTATGTACCAGGCAAACCATACCCAACTGTCTTGGCCGCCTTGGTCTTAGACTTTGTGGTCTACCAAGGCAAGACTACCTTCAGAGTTACAGAAGGAAAGAGCATTGGAGAACAAGCTGTTCTTCATTTGGCAGAGTCTGTTCCCCAAGGAACAGTTTACAGCAATCAACCTCCTCGACACCCTGATGACAAAAGGGCTGACAGGGACTGGAACCCTCATGAAAAACAGGGTTCCAAAGGAGTGCAAAATCATAGGGGATAAACCCTTCAGAAAAAAGGAAGAGGGGCATCAGAGATGGTAATCAAACAAAGCTCTCCTGAACTTGCTGTCATAATGTGATTAGACAACAAGCCAGTTGCCATGGCAACCTCTGCCTATGGCATTGAACCTCAGGACACACGCAGAAGATGGTCCAAGAAAGACAAAAGGTTTGTCCAGGTGTCAAGGCCACTGGCAATTGCTGAGTACAAAACCAACATGGGTGGCGTGGACTCGGTTGACCGAATTGAAATTTCTACAATATTTTTTTTCCTGGTAATCAGGAGGCTATCCCAACCAACAAAAATGAGTGCACAGACAAAAGATAGCATTGGGACGGAAAATGAGCACTCTGTGCCACAAAAGCACACCTTGGATGTGTAATGTGTGTCTCTGTCTTCAGGTGGACAGGAATTGTTTCAGAAACTACCACTGCTAAAATAAAAGACGTCTGGCTATTAACAATGTAACAGCCTGTAACATAGACTCAGAAAGTCCAGAAATGTAAAACTGTCTCAGTTGTTATAAAATAGTTTGAATTATATTTTTGCAATCTCAGAAATGTTCAATCTGCACTTTTCAAGAATTTATAAAAAAAGAAAGTTGAAGAAAATTCAATTCCGTTTTTGTCCTTTTCTTCTTATAACACAGTTTTAGGTATTTAATTACATAAGAATGGTAAAAACTTGACAGATTTTGAAAGTTCTACTTCTCCTGGAAAAAGGGTGTAAATTGTTTACACATAGGTTATATATTGACAAAAACAGACAAAAAAGACCAGGCGTTTTAATAAATGTATCTATTTTTATGGTGCTAAAAGAAAAATATATAATGTGTACAGTAAATTGTGGCTAAAAGTGCTTAGAGTTTAGTGATATACTGCTAAACTCACACAATACAGCTCAGTGTGCACAAAATAACGAGTAAGAATAAAACCAAAGAGAAAACAAACGTCTCATATGCACCTTTTAAAAACTCGGATCAATATTTCAGTATTAATGTATTTAGTGTGTGTGCCCTGATGCGAACTAGCACCGGGAGCTAGCGCTCAGACATTAGCTCGTATGTGTATATGTGTCGCCATTAGCATTAGCGATTTAGCATTTCAACTCGGTTGCTCACCAATGCATTTCCTCTCCCGAGCGGCTCCTCCAATTGGGCTCACACAGGTACAGGTCGTCCGGGGGATTTTTTCCCAAAGGTTTGAGTTTTATCCATGTTTGTTATTATTGTTTCACCGTCCCAAATCGTGTCGCGCTTTCTCTGTCTCTCCATGTAGCTTCAGACGAAGTGAACTTGCTCCGATGGGGTCAATGGGCGGCTCCAATCGCTCTTTCAGATTAACTCCTTATGAATTATTTTATTATAATATACTTATCTTTTTAAACAAACATCTGTTTTTGTTTTTTTGTTTTGTTTTTATCATCAACAAAACATTATATTTAATGAACTGATTTTTCCACTTTGCATTTCTCTGTTTTTAATTCAATTATTTGTTTTTTTTAATATGACCTATTTTTAATACAGATTTTTAATCTGGGTTACACTTGGATACAAAACGGGCAAATAACTCAAAACGTCACTCAAACTAGAGTGACCCAAACCTTTAAGTTTAAGTAGACTTTATTGTCATGATACAATGAACTGTGTGAGGTTAGAATGGAGGGTTAGTCATGAGCCACTGCACTCCACTGAGCAAAACTAACCTTAACTTCCCATCATGCATGTCTTAAACCCACTAAATAGCAGATTTTGAAAATAAGGCACTATTTTGCAGGGGTGACAGGGGTGCAGTAGGGATTCCAGCGTACATGTAAATTCAATGTCAAGATGACATCAAACATTGATATCAAAATTGATATCCTGATTTGGTCAAAACCATAAATCAACTTACAGGTAAGTTTCTAACACTTAATATAACTCTTTCAAATTCCTATTATTATTATAACCGTTTCTGATTTCCATGGTGATACAGCTCATTTCTGGAGAGGCAGCAGCACTCACTCCTTCAGACACCGGCTAGCATTCACAGTTTGCTCTGAAAACATGGCGAAAGGCACCTGCATGGTGCAGGTAACACTTCTAATTTGATGAGTCATTTTCATAAACACCACCCACAACTGCACAGCGAGTGCAAAGTAAGTTAACTTGTAGCTGAATGCCTGACGTTGGTACTTAGTGGAATAGTGGTGAATGTCATGGTTTGTCTGTCAAACCGTCTTCCAAACGTTGCCACTTTGGTCTGTTTCCGCTCCGGTGCTGCAGTAGCTCTGCTCCACTTCGAATATGAATATAAATATGAATTTTCAAATATGCTTAGAATGGGGATCCTTAAAATAAACAATAAACAAACAGGAAGTCCAAAAATGATCCGGTAAATTTTGAGAAGAAAATGTTCTGTATTAAAAAAACAAATCCTAAAGGACACATTGAAACGTGTTTTGTTTTTACAGGAATAACATTAGTGTGTGTGTGTCTCAGTCACATAATAATGATAATAATAATAAATTTCCTTTTCCCAGTGATACTATGGCTACTACATCCTCAAGTTCATTATGTTCATTTATTTATCTCATCTCATCTCCCATACCGGTTAATCCTCACTAGGGTCGTGGGGGTTGCTGGAGCCTATCCCAGCTGGCATCAGGTGAGAGGCGGGGTACATCCTGGACAGGTCGCCAGTCTATCACAGGGCTAACACAAAGTCAAAAAAACATTTGCGCTCACACCTAGGGTCAATTTAGAGTCACCAATCAGCTTAACGAGCATGTCTTTGGAGGTGGAAACTGGAGTTCCCGAAAAAAACCCAGGCAGAGAGGCCCGAGCTGGACTTGAACCCCGACCTTCCTTCTCGCTAGGAGGCATTAGTGCTAACCACCAAGTCGCAAAATAAAGCATGTGAAAGGGCCTGGAATTGTATTGACTCGGCTTCAATGTGAACAGGAATGGCACATCGACCCGCTAATGTACACGATGATGTTGATGTACCTGCCAGTCACATTCTGATTTTGTCACTGGACGGCCTGTCAGGCTGTGTCATTGTAGAAGCTCCAGGACTGTGAGCAGCTCAAAAACAAAGTTTTGGTCACCTCCCCATAAGGGACTCACCTTTGAAGGGAAGAGATTTTTGTCCATTTTTTCAATCAAACAAATCAAATGTGCTGTTACATGATTGTTAATGGAAGCGCATAGGTGAATTAACCCTATATCATGTTCGGGTAATTGCACTTATCGGGGAATGCATGTGTGTTTATACAACCTGTATAGTGATATGGCACACTTTTTTTATCGGTCATGGCAGTGCACTGACAAGACCATGAGATCTGCAAGTTGCTCTGCAACCGAGGAGAAGGGGAAATTCAGCTCCAGATATCAGGCTTTGTGCAGGACACAGTGATTTGTTCTAATATCAGCAGCCTTTTGAAAGAGTGGGGGTTTGACCGGTCCACTCTTCAGGTCATCAACAAACTGAAAATGTTTAAAAAAAAATACACCATGTTGTCCATTGTTTACCTCGCAGTGTAGTGTACTTAAATGTGTAATGATGACATGTGAGAGGGAGGAAAAAACAGGCAAGCAGCTCTTACAGCAGGAGGTGAGGCCCAGGACTCCTGGCGATGTGAAAGCACACCAAAGGTGGGTCAACCTGGGATTTTCTATGTTAAAGGGGTATTAGACAAAATAAAACAGGAAGCACTGAACAGAAATTGAGAAAATGCAAACATGACACATGTGTGTTTTTTGCATAAGGGTAGGAACACATATATCACGTCCCTATATATCCATATGCTACAAATGATGTTATTTTTATTTGCACACAATTGCAAGAAACTGAGATTAGATCTGGAGAACTGTCTGGAGACATGTGGAGATGCCTTTTAAGGCAGGGTGTGAACACATACCTAAAGCTGGCTACTTGCTCAGGACAGGGTCTCTACGTAGCAGCATTTCTCAGAAGGTGTAATAAAATAGCACCTCAAATCTCTCCTTGTTTTGTACACTTCCAAACTTCAAATTACTGTCCATTCGTCTTCTGAGGGTTATTCCATGCGCATTATGTTTTATCGTAAGAAGGTGAGTGTGTTTTAAAATCAGACAGACAGATACATATTCCATGAAAAGGTACTATCTTTCTTTAACAGTTCTATCTGATAGGTATTTGTCTCTATCATATTTTTTTTTGTGTGTGTGTTTGTTTATAAACGTTTCAAACCTGAGCAGTGTGCCTTCTTTCATTATATTGCTGTTATTCCTTTAGTCTAAATCTAGTATGCAATATGTTTGGTATGAAGTCCAAATCATTTCCGCCATTTAAGAGACACAATATCTCCTATAGTTTATCTTCACTTATATAAAATGCTTTTCCATTCCTTAAGTGCCTACTTCACCCAGGGCTCATGGGTAGTGTTTATGTGACTTTGTAAAAATTTACCAGCTAATATTGCCTATTTAAAGAAGTGTGTTTTCTTTAATATTTCTATACTGAGCCTGATGTGATGTGTTTCATCACCATATCCCTGATCTAATCTATGCCGCTATATAATAATAATAATAATCCCGTTACCAAGAAGTCATCTCCATCTAGCCTCAGTGATTACCGACCAGTGGCCCTTACATCCCATGTGATTAAGGTGCTGGAGAGGTTGGTGCTGGCCCGCCTAAGGCCGCAGGTGAGACCGTCTTTACAACCCCTACAGTTTGCCTACCAGCCGAATCTAGGGGTGGATGATGTTGTCATCCATCTGCTGCAGCTCACTCACTCACTCCTGGATGGTGGTGGAGGCTCAGTGAGGATCACTTTCTTTGATTTCTCCAGTGCCTTCAACACCATCCAGCCTTTGTTGCTGGGTGGGAAGCTGTGGTTGATGGGTTCTGGAGCATCCACTGTCTCTTGGATCACTGACTACCTGACACACAGGCCACATGTGTACATCTAGGAAGTGTCTTGTCTGATGTGGTGGTGAGTGGTGCGGGAGCCCCACAGGGAACTGTACTTGCTCTGTTCCTGTTCACCTTATACACCACTGACTTTCAGCACAACTCAGAGTCATGTCACATCCAGAAATTTTCTGATGACTCTGCAGTTGTGGGGTGTATAAGTGGTGGACGAGATGAGGAGGAGTATAAAGTACAGGTGGACAGATTTGTGGGGTGGGCTGGAAGTAATCACCTGCTGCTTAACATGGACAAGACCAAAAAGATGGTGACTGACTTCAGAAAGAAGGAAAAAGATCCTCAGCCCCTCAGCATCCTTGGTAGTGTGTGGAGGTGGTGGTGGAGTACAAATACCTGGGAGTGACCATCGACAGCAGACTCAACTGGAAGACTAACAGTACAGCTGTGTACAAGAAGGGCTGCAGCAGACTCTACTTCCTGAGGAAGCTGAGATCCTTCAATGTGTGCAGTAAGATGCTGGAGATCTTCTACCAGTCTGTTGTGGCCAGCACCATTTTCTGAATAAACTGATCAGGAAGGCTGGCTCTGTCATTGGCTGCACACCGGAAACCGTTGAGGTGGCGGTGGAGAAGAGGACACTTAACAAACTGTTATCAATCATGGATAACCCTGACCACCCTCTCCACCAGATGATAGACAGACAGCAGAGCTCGTTCTCCAAGAGACTCAGACAACTCCATTGTCTCAAAGAATGCAACAGGAAATCCTTCCTCAAACCATACGCCTGTTCAACTCCTCATTTGCATGTGACAGATAACAACTCTAACTCTGTATATTATTTCTTTTTCCTTCTTGTTTTCACTTTTTTTTCAATTCACTTATTTTTATAATTCTGTAAATAATGTGTATATAGTAGATGCTGTGCTTTTCCTGTTATACGTAGTATGTATGGAGTGGTATGAGTGCCTGTATATTGCTGCTGCAACTGCGAATTTCCCAGTTTGGGATTAATAAAGCATCAGTCAATCAATCAATCAATCACTCTATCTATCTATCTGTCTGTCTATCTAGAACAGTGCTGTTGTATGCGTTGTATGCATCACAACTTGGGCACGCCATAAGTTATTATTTATTCATCTCCACGATGACATTAGTTAGACCTATACAAAAATCACATCATAGTTCAAACCCTGGAAGCCTCAGTAATCTCTGGTAATAAATGGAAATAAAGTCATTGGTGATTACTGAGGAAATAGGAAGTTAACTTCACAGGGTACATCAACATGACTGGATCAATAATTTAAGTACATGAAATACATTTGATGACATTACACACACACACACAGTTTAAATACATATTAAACTCATTCATTTGTTAATTCTGTTTTGTTTATTTTCTAGTTAACAGCTACGAGGACAGAATCTTTTAAAAGGCTCTCATTGCTAATGAACAAATGTCATTTACGTTGCTTTTTCCTCTTCAGGCAATCATTTACTGCTATAATAATGGTGCTGCACCTTTTCTCAATGAATGAGGCAAAACTCATCATGTGTTCACACTCTTATAGGAATGCCTATGAGAGTGATGTGACCCAGACCACCTCCAAATGTCGTCAGAGATCGGATCTTTCAAATGCAATCTCACACCTTCACTTTAATCTGGTTACAGATCATTCAGGACAGGAATGTGGAAACTAAAGTACAAACCATTGCTGTATTGCCATACTGTTACCAAAGACCACTGAAGAGGAATTCAGACTGCTCTACAAGGCATTTTAAAGGTGAAATCCCTCTGGAAAGTAAGACCATGTATCTTGAATACTAAACTAAAAAATGTCAAACAGAGATATATAGTGGTGGTGACCAGATCATAATGGACATTTAAGAGATTAAGAAATCATTCACAAATTAGACTTAAAATTAAATTTCCTCTCATCTTTTCAGACAAGGCTTACCTATAATGTTTACATTTTCTGAAAGACATCTGTACATTTTTGATTAGTGCCTACTGTTAGTGTACAATAACTAAACTAAATAATACCAGTAAAGTATTTTCTACAAATGGATCTTTGAATTTGGCAAACTTGAAGGGTATTTAATGACAACTGCGTAATTTGTGCAGAACTGCAGTCTAATAATGTGGCAAGCAGACAGATGGTTGCAGTCTTTTATGTCTGTCCAAACCATTATTATGATTCCACCCATTGCTCGTCTTGCCATGATATTCAGCAGCTCTCCAGACACCCATGCTGGCCTTTGATATGAGGCAATATCCATCAGAAACAAATAATATCTTTTCTCCTAACTGTTTTCACTTAATTCTGTTTTTCAGGGACATGTATGGGAAAGCAGGAGAGTGATGCAAACAGGAGCAACAGGAGATGAGAGTGTATGTCATGAAGTGCCCTCGGCAGAAGTCTCCAAGGACTTTGGTGTAGAGATGGGGTGTGTTCAGTCCAATGCGCTCAGGCAATGGCTAATTTTGAAAACAGAATTTTTTTGAGACCGGACCAGATGTATATTGTTAGGGTCATAGTACTCCTTTGGGAGTGAATCACTACAGCCACAGAAAACCATTTAAAGATAAACATTACTGATTTCAATCCAAAGGAGGCTGCACAGCCTCATACACTGTGAAAGAAAATTAAAGGAAAACTTTGAAAACACACCAGTTCTCGATAGGGAAAAAAATATGCTGGATATGGACTGGGTAATGTGTTAGAAATGAAGGGATGCCACATTGTTGGACGGAAATGAAAATGGGCATCCTACAGATGGCTAAATTCAAAGACAACCTGGAAATCAAAGTGAAAAAAAAATATGCAGCAGAAATTTCATTGCAGCAACTCAAAATGTACGGCCTGGTATGACGAGTGTGGGTGAGCAGTCAATGGTATCAATTCTTTCATCCTGCAGAATTGATTGAACCCGTCTACATGAAGCCAGGCATGAAGCCAGGCATTGTTGTGCACCAGGAGTAAACCAGGACCATTGCACCAGTGTAGGGTCTGTCAATGGGTTCAAGGATTTCATCATGATACCTAATAGCAGTCAGGGTGCCGTTGTCTATCCTGTAGAGGTCTGTATTATCCTGAGGCTGGACGTCTGTGTATCCTCCATGAATATGTCTCCCCACACCATCACCAAACCGCTCAACTGAATGTTGTAACAAACAACATAACATCTCCACAGCTTCTCAAGACCCTTTCATGTTTGTCACATGTGCTCAACATGAAACTGCTTTTGTCTGTGAAAAGCACAGGGAACCAATGTAGGAACTACTAATTCTGGTATTCTATGGAAAATACAATCAAGCTCCACAGTACTGGGCAGTGAGCACAGATACTGTCTCAATCTGCAAAACAGCATGGAGGTTGTGATCGGTCATGCGTGATCTGTGCTTATTCCTGGTTAGATTCATTATTGACAACATATGCTCACACAGGTAGGTGCTCCCAAATATGGACAGAACACAGGCAGCATGGAGTTGGAGCTGTAGCATCAAGTCAAAGGGCAGCAGGCAGTAAAAGTCCTCAACTGCAGAATTCTGGAACTTTACTCTTGGGCACGATCACTTTAAAGCTCTATTAATTCCATCTGAAGGTGATGAGGCACACTGTTGATGTTGTCTGGGACTGGCAAAGATGGCAAAGACTGAGTGTTGTGTTCTGAAGTCAGAGATGCGCTGATCAAACTGATTAATTAACCAGTTCACTTTCAAAACTGAAACTGAGGCCAAGAAGCTCTGAGAAACAGGAAAATGGGAAAGACTGTCTTGTTCCTGTTAGAACTTACATGAATGAAGTTTACACTGGAAAGCTGTGATCAGGTTGGACATTTGTGTAAATTACTTGTTTGCGTCCCTGCTGTCTCTGATTTAGTTGGGTGAGATATTTGGTTACATCAAACAACATAGCAAAATTCAGCCAGTTTGACTCTGACAGTTCAAGTAAAGGGCTGACTTTAATTTCCATGAAAAGAGTGATTTGTAATGACAGTTTTCCTTAGTACGATTATTGTCAGAGAATTTATCACAATATTACAATAATCACAATTATTATGCCTTGATTGATTTCACAATTCTATTCATGTAAAATAACATGAACACTCCTTGAAAGTCTTAAAGTTTCCTTTATTTCTATCTTTTCATGCCGAAATATAATTATATTACTAATTACATGACCCAGACTGGAAGCACAAGTGTAGAAGCACTGGATCGAGCTGGAAGCACAAGTCCAACGTTGATGCACAGAAGGGAGAAAGCAAAAGAAGGTAATGCTAAATGTTCACTGACTGAGTGAGGACCTTGACTGCATGGCATTTTCTGCTACACGTCACTGCACAGACATTGACACTGAGACTGTCTGACGACAAAAAAAAGAGAAAAAAGCGATCGACCTTACACTGCACTGAACCCGTGACGTACTTGTACACAATTAATTGCAAATGACATACTAACATTTAATTTCCTACTAATTCAATACAACGTTACAAAAACATTGACATATTTTAATGTTACTGTGTATTTACCTTTATTTTAGCATACAAACACATGAGGGCGAGTTTCAGTTGCCTTTGGTTCTGGCATAATATTTTCTGATGGTATTCAGGAAACATTACGATACATTAATCGTAGCGCTTAATACCAGGATTAATTGTGAAATCGAGTAATCATGACATCCCTATCCCTGAGTCACAATAAAACTAGCTCTAATCATTTAACTGTAGCTTTGGTGAACATTTCCTGCTGCAGTTGCAGTTTGCCTTTTACCTGGTGGCTTTACTCAGTGGCAGGGAGGGTGCTTCCAAGTGTTGCTTGATGTGGTCTCTTCTGAAATATAGTGAGGATGAAAATATAAATCATGGAGTTAAGAATACTGTGTAATGTCATGACACCAACATAATGTTTTGTACTTCATTTTAATTTGATTTGTACATATTTAGTTTCATGCACTGTGCATCCATTTATAATTGATTTATGAATTTACAAAATGTACAACTATGAACTTATTTTTCATCCAAATGTTAAGCTCTCCGAATCTTTTAAGCTGATTATTATTATTATTAGAGTTCAGCTCAATCCGTACCGAATACTCGGCTGAAACGAGTATCCAGTATGGATCGAGCACTTTTGCCGAGTACGAGTATTATACAAGTAATACTAGTCAATATCTGTGCTCGGATTGAATGAAAATCCTCATTGGTTATCTGACTGTGTATGCGTTCTGTGATAGGCACCTCGCTGCGGCCCTCCCCTACACACATACACATGTGTTGCTGTGTGCCGCTCTGCTCACACAACAGCTCTCTGTCTCTCAGGTGTGCGGTCTTTTCCGTTAACGTTTAGAGTTTCTTCAGCATAAAGTTTGTTTTTACTCCGGTTTGTACTTACTTATCAAACAGTGGATTTCTGGTAAACGTGGGTTTGTTCGGAAGTGGTGCAGATTAATGCGACACGCGTTGCGTCTCTGCCTTTTGGAGATTTTTTTCTTTTTCTTTTTTTAACCATCGGCTGGCTGTAACCACTTTTTTTTGACTTTACGCAGAGTGTCTGACACTTTCTTGTTGTACTTCATTAACAAATAAAGGTAGCAGTAGTATAAATATTACAAATTAAATTAAAAGCCCTGTCCATTTCAACAAAACCCGACCCACTTCCAGGTTGAATCCCGCCCACTTCCTGTTTAGGCCCCGTCCACTCCGAGTACAGATACAGATAATGCTGAACTGGCTCATCCCTAGTAATTATTACTACTAATTTACCCAAACAACCTGTCCCCTTCCACTATGTTAGCCTGTCACATTAGCCACACTTCGTCAACTCTGCACCACATGTTTAATTTGTGATATTAGCTAAGTTACTGAGCGTTACCCAAACACAGCATTGTGCCACTTTACCTCTTGTCTCTCCCCTACTCCATCCAGAGATAGCTAGCTAATGTTGGCTAAACAGTCCTGTGGGAGCTGCTCTTGGAACTGCAAAGGGTGAGGGCGCACGGACTTCCTGTGAACGTGCCTCAAGTGGTTCACAGAGTGGACAATGATACAATGTAACATCAATGCAGCTTCCTGTTTGTATTCGCACCTAACACAATTAACTATTGGATTAATGATCCAATTTTTATTGTCTGTCTGTGATCCAACATTATTGTACTTAAAAGAGACAAAAAAAAAGACTAACGAAAACACTTATGAGAAATGTATCAAAGTGAAAGTATCTGTTTTCTTTTGAAAATGTAGTCAACATTAAAAGTCAACGGAAATATAAATAGTAAAGTAAAAGTATTTTGACAACACTGGACATCTGTATGAAATTTCGGTGAAGTTTCAGCCACCATTATTAAAAGAGAAGCAGGAAGAAGAAAAAAAATTAACACTGTCAAACAAGACCCTGCACCGACTAGTGCTGTGACTAATGCAGGATATAAATGTCTCACACCAGAGGGTCCATGCATAGGGTGCGTGCATAGGTCAACGCACTAGTATAAATTATGCTTAGGCTAGAAATTTGATTTTCTAAATGCTAATATTTATGCTTTGAACAATCATGAACCATAGAATAACACAATGACAAGTTACGAAGCAGAAAAAAACCAGAAACAGCAATGACAAATTACTAAACATGACAACAAAAGAGAAGCAACAACAACAAAGTACCTACACAACAAAAGAGACATCATTAACCAAACCGTAAAAGGTAGGTACGCCCATGCGACATCAATGGTCACTGATTGGACAAAGGAACCGAGCTGTCCTGCCAGACAAACAGAAACAAAGGAACATGCCGTGATGTATTGCAAAAATTCACTCACAACATGAATGTAGTTTTTATGTTTACTTTTAGTTTTTGATGGTATAACATTAGCTTAACAGAGCAAGTTTGCAAACTCACATCCGTTTCCAGATCTTACATGGCAGTTCCTAAAATGGAAGCTTTCCTGGTAAAAAGAAGGTTCCAGAAGATCTTCCTTGCATTAGAACTGCACAAGGCAGCCCTTTTGAGCTTGTATCTTCTTACAAATACTTAGGAATCACAATTGATAAAGGCCTCTGTTTTTCACATTGAAAATGTTTTAAAGAAATTAAAAGTTAAACTGGGCTACTTTTTTACACATGAATCCTGTTGTTCTTTGAATGCTAGCCCAGCTATAGCCTCAGGACTTCATTACTCTGACTGTTCTCTTTGTCCGTACAGAACTAGGGAGATATTTATTTTGCTTTAGGGATGATAAAAAAAAGACTATTAACTATAAAATTCTGAATTCATATTCTAAATATTTATTAATCGAGTCAATAGCATTCAACCTCTACCACAAGCTCCGGCTCTTTCCCTACCGTGAAGTGACGTTCCATGTTCCAAGAGCCAGCTTCCACAATGCAGGGGCAGACCCATAGCCTGATCCACAGAGCACCAGACCCTTTATGCTCCTCCTGTGAGTGGTGGGCCCACAGGGAGGAGACCCCATGCATCCAGTTCTGGCTGGATGGGCCAGACCCCATGGGCGTAGGCCCAGCCACCAGGTGCTTGCCCATGAGCCCCAGCCCCGGCCTGGCTCCAGGGTGGGGCCCTGGTAACCCCCCAGTTCAGGGTTTTTTGAACCGTTCTTTGTTTGAGGAGAGAACCTCTTATCCTCACTAGGGTCACGGGGTTGCTGGAACATATCTCAGTTGTCATTGGGTGAGAGGCGGGGTACAACCTGGACGGATCACCAGTCCACTGCAGGGATAACGCAGAGACAAACAATTTAGAATTATAAATCAAACTAACAATGTCTTTGGAAGGTGGGAGGAAACTGGAGTACCCGGAGAAGTAAAAACTAAATAGTCCTATTCACTCATTGAGCCTTGATCTAAGAGAACACTGACACAGTCATTGACAAATGGCTCCCCCTGGACTTGGTTTTTGTTTGCAGCTATAATTTATGATCATGTATTATTTATGCATATTGGTTGTTAAATTTATTTGGACTTTGGACATACAGCAGATGCAAGTGGTGACTGTTCTCTTCATTGCAACCTGCATCTCTTTCACAAGTGCAGCAGTATTGCTGGAGACACCAACAAATTTCCTAGCACTTCCAGGAAAAGCCTCTTCCTGAAAAACATGCCCTGGTTCCAGGAGGGTTCCATGGCCTTGAAAATGACAAAAGAGTTATATGCCAAGACGTCCACCATGTGAAAAAAATAGCAATCAGTACCAACTGCATAATGATAAGTATTTAACATGACAGTGACATAATCATGCAAACAAAAAGTCGGAACTCAACAGGAATGGGATGCGTGTGATAATTATGTTTTGGCACATACCTTGTTCAGATTGTCGACACTACCTTTGAAGCGGTTGTAGGTGATGACAATCTCTGGCTTCTTCTTTGGGCCCTTTGTCACTTCTAGCTCTCTGTGTCTTGTGCTGAACAGGGTGACATTCCTTTCCCTTTTCAAATAAAACAAGATAAAAAAAATAATAACAAATAGAATAAAATCAAATAAAATAGGATAAAAACAAATAAGACAAATAAAATTAAATGGAGTGCACCACTCACACATGGAGCAACACGCTACAAGGTGTCAAAAGTTAGAGAGAAGATGTGGGTTTTAAGAAGAGATTTAAAATGAGACAGGCCTGAGGAGGCCTGTCTAATGTGCAGCGGCAATCTATTCCACAGTTTTGGAGCTGCAACAGCAAATGCTCATTCACCGCTGAGCTTAAGCCTAACTTTAGGCACTGTCAGGAGCAGCTGGTCAGCTGACCTGAGAGAGCAACTGGGAGTGTGGGGGTACAGCAGCTCAGAGAGGTAAGGTGGGGAAAGGCCATTCAAGGCTTTAAAAGCAAATAAAATAATTTTAAAATGAATCCTAAAATGGACGGGCAGCCAGTGGAGTGAAGCTAAAATAGGTGAATGTACTCTTACTTGCCTGCACCACTTAAAAGACATGAGGCAGCATTTTGCACCAGTTGAAGACGAGCAATGGAGGACGCACCAACCCCCATATAAAGTGCATTGCAGTAATCCCAGGTAAATGTTAGATCTCCAGGCATATGAGGTGGGGACATCATCAGCTACCCAAATCTTCAGTTCATACTTTGCCGTTTTTTGGCAAATATTATTTGAACTTGCATCTACCCTTGAATGCTGGTGACATCTCCAAGAGGAAAGGGGAAGGGGATGTCTCCACATTTCCCACAGGGACCTGATGAGGGCAAGTTTGTCCTTCCTATGATGAGCTGGTTTCTGCATCTTGTCATTAAAGCGTATAATCTACTACTCTCATTAAACCTGTAAAGTGTCATGGTGGCTCTGAAGATAGCACGTGTCAGGCCGGGCTCAAGGCAGGACTCAGAAGCAGAGGGTTGGCAGCAAAGGAGACTTTATTTCACAGAATAAACGGGAAGAGGAACTCGAACAGAGTGAAAATAAAAGGGCTATGAAACCAGCACCTGAAGTGGCTGTGGAACCTTATCAAAGTAAAATAACTCCAAAGGAGGTAAACAAAGATACTCACAGCTATGAAAGTTACCAAACAAAAGGCGCTCCAAACAGGAGGAAAAGCAAGGAGGACTAAACACAAAACACTCCAGAGGGAGGAAACAAACCAGCAAAATCTAAACAGAACCTTATCTTTAGAACTAAGCTAGGAAGTTACAAAAAAAAAAAAAAAAAAAAATCACTCTTTTGAGGAAGCTCAAGGCAGAAATGCATAAGAGACTGTGGAATGGAACTTAGGCACGGGTAGAAACGACAAAAGACGCAAGAGGGGCAGACTATTTAAACACATGGAGGGAAGGGAGCACCAGGTGGACATAATCAGGAATCAGGGAAGACAATCAGGCTGGTGACACATGAGGAAGGGCAAGTGACCTGAAACGAGAGGAGAGTTACGTTCCAAAATAAAGCGGGAAATGACAAGGCAAACACATCAAAATAAGACATGACCACACCGCAGTGTGACAGCACGATGGCTATGCTCATCCCACAGGGAGCGTATGTACTCTCCCTTTGACTCATTTCTATAATCAGGGCTATCATTTGTTTTGTGAAAAAACAGGACAGTCGCACACTCTACTTTGCGGACCTTCACCATGGCATAATGCGATGGCCCTGAACTCACACCTCACACTTCTCCATTTCTCCCAACCCATCCAGATCCAGTTTCCTCTATACCCTCCTCAAGTTCAGATGAAGATGTTGGAGTGGATGATGAAGGTGAATGAAAGACTGGATCAGATTCTCCTGAGGTGGTGGTATATGAAGAGGATGATGGATCCTGCAGCTCACTGGTAGGGGATTCCATCTCCATAATCATTTCTAGAGCTTCTCCGACACTGAAGTGCCGCTTTTGTTTCCTCCTGCTCTTCTCACTAGCGGCTGTGGCTCAGTAGGTAGAGCGGTTTGTCCACAAACTGAAGGGTTAGGGTTTCGATCCCTGGAATGCACTGTATGCCGAAGTGTCTTTGAGCAAGACACTGAACCCCACTTGCTCCCAGTGTGTGGCACTGGTGTGTGAATGTGTGTGTGCTTGTGTGAGTGAATGGGTGGATGTGCCTCTGACTGTAAAAGCATTTGGAGCATGTAGGAAAAGCGCTATATAAAAACAAGACTATTTAACATTTACCAAATGGCCACCAGGATCTCCTGCAAGTGCTTAAGGTGACTTACTTAGTTTTTGTTTACTCTATGTGGATTCTCTGTAGTTCTGAATTACTGGGCTCCTCTTCTCAAGATCAAAAGCCAGCAGGTTCACAATTACGATTTTTTTTGTGAACTATATGTAGGCTCTCTGTAGTTATAAGAGCTGGTCCGCATGTTATGATTTTTTGGCTTTATCTACACACACACGCACCCACGCATGCACGCACACACCCACACACATTCACTTACTGTCTCAGTGTGATACATGCATTACAGCATAATTCATTATCAAAGCTCCCGCAGCACCATGTCAGTTTTCCGTAGGATAATGTTCGTTAGTGACTGAAGCAGTTGCAAATGTTTGAATCTCAAAGCTGAGTGCTCAGGTAATTTGTACTAATGGCTCCAGGTGAAACATGAATAACTGAGAAAAGTGAAAAAGTGAGATGCTGTCTTGTTGCTTTAGCAACATACAGTAATATTTGAATGTCTTTCACAGAACAACACTGGAGATATGTCACTTTACAGTGTAACATAGCCAGTGTACAGCTTGTATAACCATATAAATGTACTGTCCCCTCAAATTAACTCACATTGATGTCTAAAGTGCTGGCAACAAAAGTGGGTATAGGCCTAAGTGAAAATGTCCAAACTGTGCCCAGTTAGCCATTTTCCATTCTCTGTGTCATGTGACTCGTTAGTGCTACAAGGTCTCAGGTGTGAATAGGGCACGGGTGTGTTAAATTTGGAAAAAAAATTAATTGTTGCTCTACATAAGGTGTCCTAGGCTATAAGAAGATTGGCTAAGACCATACAGCAGTTTAACAGGACAGGTTTCGCTAAGAACAGGCCTTTCCATGGTCAACCAAAGAAGCTTAGTGCACATGCTGTGGGTCATATCCAGAGGTTGTCTCTTGAAAATAGATGTATGGATGCAGCCAGCATTGCTGCAGAGGTTGGGGGGTCAGCCTGATGGTGCTCAAACAATATGCTGCCGACCGGAACAAATTGGTCTGCATGGCTGTCATCCCAGAAGGAAGCCTCTTCTAATGATGATGCACAAGAAAGCCTGCAAACAGTCTGAAGACAAGCAGACTAAGGACATGCATTAGTGGAACCATGTCCTGTGATCTGATGAGACCAAGATAAACTTATCAGATGGTGTCAACCAGGGAAGGGGTGTGTCTTGCCTACATTCAAGCATGGTGGTAAGAGTGTCATGGTTTGGGGCTGCATGAGTGCTGCTGGCACTGGGAAGCTAAAGTTCATTGAGGAAACCATGGATGTCAACATGTATTGTGACATACTGAAGCAGAGCATGATCCCCTCACTTGTCTAGAATTCCAACATGATAACAACCCCAAACACATCTTCAAGACGGCCAGTACCTTGCTAAAGATACTAAGGGCAAAGGGGACGGATTGACCAAGCGTGTCTCCAGACCTAAACCCTACTGAGCATCCATGGGGTTTCCTCAAATGGAAGGTAGAGAAGCGCAAGGTCTCGAACATTCATCAGCTCAATGATGTTGTAATGGAGGAGTGGAAGAGGGGATTCCAGTGGCAACTTGTAAAGCTCTAATGAACTCCATGCCCAAGACAGTTAAGGCAGTGCTGGAAAATGAAATTCCGATTATTAAATTGTGGCCACACAAAATATTGACACTTTCCGCACAATTTGGACATTTTCACTTAGGGGTATAATCACTTTTGTTGCCAGCATTTTGAATATTAATGTCTGTGTGTTGAGTTATTTTGAGAGGATAGCAAATTTACACTGTTATATGAACTGTACACTGACTACTTTACATTCTATCAAAGTGTCATCTAATCGGTGTTGTCCCATTAAATGATATATTAAAATATTGACAAAACTCAGAATTGCCTGTTGCAACATAGACCATTAAGAACTTTAATATCTTCAGACTGTCAGTTAAAACTCTCATTAGTTTGCATTTATCAAATTAGGTGGTTGCCAAAAAGGTTTTGTTTTAAACACTTGATTTGCAGTAATTGAAATGGTTTAAATAAAGGAATTAGTTAAAGAAAAATCACAGTTTTCATCACTACACACTTTAAATTGTTATGGGGCCAGAATCCTGTCTTTAATCTTGAGCACTGAAAAAAAATATTCTTTGGCATTGAAAATAATATTTGGCCTGGTAACAAAAGTTGTCTTTCTTTCCCCAGTCTCACTCAATGCGTTTACATGCATGTGATAAAAACTAATTATTGGCCTATAACAGGAGAACATAAGTGCATGTAAACACAATATCGGAGTGCTGTATTGTGAACCTCGAAAATGAAGCATGAAGTGGGCGGAGCCTGTGGTTGTCATGTTGGATGAGCTTTACTCAGCCCACATGGATACTTCAAATATGGATATGGGGGTAGTGCAGGCGACAACCTACGGGGCTGAGTGGTGAAGCCCTTGCGGAAGTGCAAAAAATTGCAGTTCATCGAGTGGCCGCTTGAGGCTGGTTGCAAAAATCCCCATAGATCCCCATGTTAAAAAGCCCAACTTTACAGCATTATTAAACATGTTTACAGCCTGGTTCAAAAAACGGGTTTGGTTTCAATGGTTTATTTCACTATTCATGACAACTGTATGGGGGGTGAATTTTTTTCTAACATGTTCGTTTAATTTTTATTAAGGTTTAAAATTCGGCATAGTTAAGGGAATCCCCGTTCTGAGTTACCTGCAGTAGCCTGAGCTAACAGGTAGCGGAGTGTTGAGGGCGTGGGTCTCAACATCCGACACGACCCCTATGTCCATATTTGGAGTATCCGAGTGTGGGCGGAGTAAAGCTCATCCAACATGGCGATGGTGGGCTCCGTCCACTTCGGGTTTCATTTTCGAAGTTCAAAATCCAATGGGTGACTTCATGATGGATTTGTCCATGGAGTCATGTTGTGGCCAAGCTTAAGCACCCTGAATGTTGAAACCCATATCTACGGTTTAAACCCACCTACCCAATTCTGTGCTACCGGGTTAGCTTAGACTACCAAGCTAGGCTAATCACTATCCGAGGTGCTAGCAGCCGGCTAACGTGGTGGCCTCGCTCCCGGTTTGATGCCATTTGTCCCGACTAATATAATACATTAAATGCAGTTATGATTTAGAGAGGTCTTTAATTACAAAAAATAGAGTTCTGTTACAAGTTATGTGTTACATTTCACATTCGGGCTATAATAAAAATCGGGGATGGAGTGAGTGTTCTCTGCCCAGATGAGAAGTCCTGATAGTCCAGTTCTTCATCTCATTTACAACATCTGATCACCTGAATTTTACACAGACAAATAGACATCAAAAATAATGTACATGTATAGAATGTGTACAGAATATTATTACACATATTCACATTTTCGTTCCTAGATCTTAATTTACGTTACCGTCTAACTTAAACTACTAATATACAACCTCATTTCAACATCTACACTAATGCTATGTCTGGACCCATACTATTGTAGTAGCTGTTAACTGTGGTTAACTAGATCTACTAAGCCCGTAACAATGAGGACGACTGTTAGAGAGTAAACATCTTTTTTTTTTTTTTTTATTTACAACAGAGGTAACATTCTGTCGGTGATTGACAGCACATGAATCAAATAGACTCAGCTGGGCAGTATGACAATAAAAGAACACTGGATGCTGCACACTTCATGCAATCAAAACACATTATTCATAAAACTATGCAAATAAAAGTCTATCGCACTAGCCCAGCCTCTGTCTCTCCGTAACCCAATCACTGTTACGAGGTAAAGATGCTTTGGCTCAGGTTTACAGTCAGCTAAAAATAAAATCAATAAAACCAAAATAAAACCATATTAAAACAACAGCTAACAATGGCACCATGCACCAACTCCTGCTGTCGTCTCTGCCTGATGGTGCGATATGCCTCTGTCGCTACGGCTATTTGTAAAATAATGTTGAAGTCTCTGGGCAGTTATTTTAAAAGTATTTAAAGCTCCTGCTGTCCATACCCTTGCTCGTGGCTTTTCTGCTCACCAGAGAACAAAGGACACCAACACACCTTGCTGTCTATGCAGCACAGCTCCTACTAGTATGTGAGCTGGAGTTAAACACAGCTGGCCTTCATCACTCGAGCTGGGAGTTAGACACAGCTGGCCTTAATTACCCACTACCCCTGTCACACTATAATACAACATTAATATTTTAATATAACTGAACACAGCTTAACGCATCAAACCCGAACCAAGTCTGTCGTTTGTACCGTAACATTGGTCATATTGAAAAAGTAACATGAACAAGACATCAGTGTTTCCTACTTTATGATGGATTAATATTTTCCAAACAGAAACACTGTATTTAAAAGTATTATTAATTATTATTTACGTTCTGAGGTGAATTGGTGGCAGTTTGATAGATCGCCTCCCATTAACCTGGCTAACAAACCGGCGCCTTGCTGGAAGGCTAGCCTAAGGCCAATTCATTAGCTGGCTAATTAGATAGTTCAATGGTTAATTTCAGCTACCGGACTAGCTATATTGGTCAATGACACAGTCCATAAAAATAATTCTCCAAATTCATTTACCGGATGTTCTTGTAGGAAGTGCAGCAAAGCAAATAAATTTTTTTTTTTTTTTTTTTTTATTAAAATTATCCAAAATGGAAAGGCTATCAAAAACTTAGGTGAGGACTAGCAGAGAGACCAAGGATAGCAGCTAGCGGCCTTTGGCAGTGCAGAATTATAAACGTTAATAAAAAAAAAAATAAACAAATAAGTTTAACATCGCGTGTGTAAACAATGGCCATACCCCTCTTTGCATAACCCTTCGTTACAAAGAGTAATGAAAGTAGCAGTAAAAGTGAAAAGAAAAAGTTGAGATTCACAAAAACCATTGCTGCACAGTATTAAGTTCCAATTTAGGTAAAAAAAAAAAAGAAAGAGAAAAAAAAAGTACAAGAAAGGTGGATAGAACACACACATGAAGCATGCACTTGGGAGCTGCTGCAACTGGCGTCCGCTCACCACGGCACCAAGTAGCCAATTTAGTTTAATTATTTATTTATTGAGTACATGTTATTATATTTTTCGTTTGTTTTTATGTTTATTTTCATGTTCTCCCTCTGTATTGATGGAATCAGGTCTGACTAAGATTAGTTCTGCACCACAGCCATACCATAAGAAATTATCATCCCAAAGCTTACGTTGTGGAGATGCAAAGGTTGGTAGGAAACCGGCATAAACTCCCTAGAACCCGGAACTGGCATAAACTCTGTGTTTGCTAAACAACCATAAAGTCTAATTCTTTAAGGTTGTCAAAGGTACAGGCCCTCTGGATCTTGGTGAATGTTTTTACTATGCTAACTATTGTGGGTCACCACACAGCCCCCCCCCGCCCAGAGGCCTCATACCTGGATGAGAAAGGCTTTGGATGGTGTCAAAAACCCGGGGTCGCCAGCCAGCGGGCATGATAGGGCTCAGTTGGTCTGTGGAGACGTCACAGAGAAGCGTGGTGTTGGCTCTATCAAACACCACGTCCTCCAGCCTAAGCAGGGTGGGGCCCGTCTGACAAGCCAGAATGTCTGAATCTGTGGCTTGGTCCTTCGCCATAGCAGCGTCCCAGGTGAACAGACAACGCAACTGCCCGGGAAAGGCAGTCGGCAACAAAGTTGTCCTTATATTTTTACTCATTGTCACGGATTGCTGAAAAAGGCTAGTGGCTGCCAGGCACCGCCCACCCACTGCTCACACACCGCCCCCACTGCGTAGTCAGAGGCATCTGTAGTGAGGGCAATTAGGGCACTGGGAGATGGGTGTGCCAGCAGAGCAGCGTTGGCCAGTGCTGCCTTGGTAACACAGAAAGCTTAGTCTCTCTCTGGGGACCAGTCCACTTCACTTTTAGCCCTTTTTCCTCGCAGTGCCTCGTACAAAGGACGCATGAGGTGGGCAGCCTGGGGAAGAAAACGATTATAAAAGTTCACCATACCCAGAAACTCCTGAAGTGACTTGGTGCAGGAGCGTCGAAAACCGGTGATTGCCTCCACCCTGGCAGGAAGAGGAACTGCTCCCTGTGGGGTGACGTGGTGTCCCAGGAACGTGATGGACGACTGCCCAAAAGGCATTTGCAGGAACTCGAAAAGGCCAAAGGGTGTAATGACAGCTGTTTTGGGAACATCCTGCGGATGGACTGGCACCTGGTGGTATCCGCGCACCAGATCGACCTTAGAAAAGATGGTTGTCCCCACCAAGTGAGTGGTGAAATCTTGTATGTGTGGGACAGGGTATCGGTCAGGGGTTTTGGCGTTGTTCAGGCGACGGAAATCTGTGCTGGCAGAATGCTACGCTGAGTGCCCGAATCGACCAGCAAACATCGGCTGGACAGCTTGTCGGTAATGAACAGCAGCTTACATACACGGCCAGCATAGCCGCTATTGAGCACTGGCCTTGGTGTTTCCCTGGACCCCAAGTGCTTGCGACACTGCTTGGCCTTGGCTCCAAACTGGGCATGATAATAACAAAGTCCATCGTCACGCTGGCGGCGAGCGGTCACCGCGGCCGCGGTGCCAGCAGTGTCCTCCAGAAACGGCCACTGAGTTGAAACTCTTTGGTTAGGTATCAGTGCATGGAAAAACTGTAGCCGGTTAGCGAGGAAAATCGTGCGCACTGCTCTAGCCAGAGCAGCCAGAGCAGTGCGCACGGGCGCATGGAGCTGCCGTAGAAAGATGTGTGTAAAAAGGAATGAGGGGTCGGCTGAGCCCAACACAGTCAGAATTCTCTCCATCAATTCCGACGGTTTGCCGTCACCGAGGCCGATGAGAGACAGTAGGCGGTCTAAAGTTCAGACAGTTCAAAGAGTCTCAAAAGGAATCTCTTCAGTATGCCGGATTTTCCAGTAGCCAGTGGCGCTTCCAGCAGCACCATTGCTCTGGCTGTCGTCGAGGCATCTAACGCTGCCACAACATGGAAATACTTCGTAACGTCCTGAGTTATTCCCCTCAACTGGAACTGGGATTCGATCTGCTGAAACCAGGCTGTTGTGTCTGCTTCCTTCGCCGTCAGACATATTTGTGTTCTCGGGGTCACCAATTGTGGAGATGTAAATAACAATGATCAGACTGGAGACTGAGGTGAATTGAGTTTGTTTACTCTCCACACAATTAATACACTGAAAACGTAAGGTTGCTAGGAAACCGGCATAAATTCTCTAGGACCCGGAACTGGCATAAACTCTCTGGTTCCTAAGCAACCATAAACTCTAACTCTTTAAGGTTCTTAAAGGTACAGGCCCTCTGGATCTGGGTGAATGTTTTTACTATGCTAATTATTGTGGGTCACCACAGCGTATCACATAGGACATGTATTTGTGACGCTCATGAAATGTCACATTTTATGTAATTTAGTTTGTTGTATTTTGAACGCATTGTTTTTGTGAAAGAAACGTGTTAATTAATATGTGCCAAAATGGTCAATTATTACCTCTGGGTAGAGCAAAAGCAATGAGAGTTATTCAGTGTCACCAGTAGGGGGCAGTGTGGCCGGTTGCTTGTCCGCTTGGACTCTCTTTCCGAACGAATTCTTTTTGACTTCCTCATTCTACTGAGCGGAACAGAAGCAACCAGTCGTCCTTCTAATTCTTTCTCCTGTTTTACGGGTTGGTGGTGTTTTAAAACGTATATAACTACCCACCTTTGGGTAATACATCTAAATATGTATTATTTTCTTTAGGATACTGAAAATGTTTGGAAGGTTTTCTGGAAAGGCGGTAAGATATAGTTCTCTGTGTGACCCAGGATGGTGCCGCTGTATACTTTTTTTTCTGTTATGACCAAACCGTGTCGTAGTTTCTGCTCCAGCACATTTCATTTCAGGTTAAAAACTATTCTTTTGGGTACGGTATTCTGTTACACATGTAAACCAATTGAATGTTACAGTTACAGAGATAAATATTTATTTTGTCAATACTTGTAAGTCTTCGGCTCAGGCATTTATTTTGAACCAAGAGTCAAAAGAGCAATGCTAGCAAATGCTAGTTTCTTTTTATTTGCACCACAAATGAAGGTTAGGGAACCCGGGAGGGCCTATAGGTTTTATATTTCATGGTCTTATTTTCAGTAGTTGTGAGCTAAATGATAGCTCAGTTTATTGTCTGCATAAAGACGAACTCCACTGAACTCAGGGTTATTCATGAAGAACTGGAAAATGTGTGTTTTATTTTGAAAACGAGGAATATGTTGGAACTAGCCAAAGTGAATTTTGGTTGTGTTTCTGATATTATTGATTGTACTGGTAAAGGACACTTGGATATGAAAAAAAGAAAAAGAAGAGATATTTTGCAAATTGTTAAATAAATTCTACTTGTAATTATCGATCGTGCATCGCTCAGATGGTGAAATAACTGTAAAAATATGATTATCACATGATATAGACTGTACAACCGTTATGAGATAATAACCAGATCATGAAATCAGATGTGACATGAGTGTTTTCTGAATAAAGAGCACTTTTACATTAAATTGATTTTGATTAATCGTTTTTATATTCATATTAATGAACATATTGTATGTACATAAATATAGTCTATATATATATATATATATGTATGTTGTGTGTGTATATATATATATATATATATATATATATATATATATATATATATATATATATATATACACACGGGGGAGGGAGGGTGCACATTGATGAACATTATATACACACATATCTCAATGTATATATGCCTCTCATATATATGTTTATGTTCTGATCGCTCCACTTTGCCACATCCAAAATGGCCACGTTGACGTACGATTCAGCGCTCAATGAGGTCAATGTCTATGCTTTTTTCAGGTTTATTTTTTATCAGGCCTCACCTCCACTGAAGTCCTCTGGCGCCCCCCAGGGCACTAGTAGGGCACGATGTTGGTCCTGAAGAATGAATCAGCCATCACAACAGTGTGGTATGGTGTCCACAAAGTCACCACTCATCAGCATTTCTGGGATCATATTGCTCACTACACACTGTATGACTTCAGTTTTGAGAGATGGAAGTGGAATTGAAAAGTCCAATATACTAAACCACGTACATCACCGGGCATATTATCAAAAGTAGCCAGTCATGGCATGGCAATGTTGTAAAGATGGTTGACTGCTTGCTTGTGTGCCATAGTTCTACCCTCACAGTTCTATGCGTTCCATTTCTGATCCACCGGTAAGATTTTTAATGCCATATAGACTTATATTTCTACAATCAAGGTGCTAAGAAAAATTAAAGCACAAAATTAAAAGTGTACTTGTTTTGCATGACCCACATGCTTGACAGTCACTGTTGAACCTGATTCGATTTCAGATGTGTCTGCCCAAAGCCTTATATGAGAGATGATCATGAGTATTTTGGGAAATGTGTGACAACACACCAGGGCGAGGATTAGGATTAGAGAGTAGCTGCACAGTGATTGAAGTGTGTCTGCTGATGTCTCACTGGGCTATAGCTATGCTAAATAACACACAGCTCCCGTCCCAGAAATAGCTCAAGCCTCAAGCATGTATGGAGTCAAGGCGTGGGACCTTTTCTTTTCTCCTGACAAGGTGTGACACGTTGTGCTTCCTTTAGTCGATTAGATCATCTCTTTAGCTATTCCTCAAGTTGTGTAACTTTATTTTTGCATATTTTGTACATAGAAGTGCATCAATACCATGCTAGGATTTTCATTTGCTTTTGTAGTAGAATGAGCCTGCAACTACACAGCCTGACTTCATGCAACATTTCCTTTTAATTGAAGAGAACAGAAGTGGAACTGACGTCTTAATTTGTTATGCTCTAAATGTATTAAATAGAGTTGCAAAATTCTGATTCCAAAAGCTGTTCATTCTGTTTTAAATAAGTGAAATATATTAACATTTCTATTGGGCAGCTTATTGAACCTACTGCTTTACACAGGTTAAGCAGTTTTTACTACTCTTAGGTAGTCTGTTTCCCTGATGGGAGGGCACAATGAGGCAAAATGTAAGTCTACCTGAGGAAAGTTCCAGCTCTTTGTTCATTAAAAAGTTTCTAGTGAAACTAAAGGACAAGGTCTTTTTTCCCACGGGGGACAGCAAGAGCCCCCAGATCTATGTCACACTACAGCTCATTAAAAACGCTGACAGTCCCACTGCCATTTTATTACCGGCCATTTTTTTGTCTCTGACTGCACCAGCTTGACATGTTAAAGGAATGAGAATGTGTGTAAATGTATGTGTGCGTGACAAAGAGAGGAGAACGAGTGGTGGGAGGGAGAAAGAGTAACAGCGAGGATAGACACAGAGACGGTAGAACAGAACCTTTGTGAACTCTGATTAATTCAGCCTCCGCAGCATTTGTTTCTTGTTCTGCCACCAATCCGAACTTGACTGACCTGAAAAAGGGAACACTAAGGCAATGAGCCCGTGCCTGCTGGGGTTTATTAGAACAAAGAACAAAACCCTTACCTGAAATTACATCACATTTCTCAAATGAGCTTATTTTTTCCTATAAAAGAACACCTTTCTTTCAGTGATAATATGAGTTACACAGAGTGTAACATGAACACTCAACTGTTTTTTATCTGTGTGTTTGGTAATGTGAAGTGTTCTGGTCATCAGTTGGTAATTTGCCAGTCACTGTCTCTATAACATCCAAAATATGATATAGACCAAGACGTTATTTACAGTTAGTGTTTAAGGGGAAGTCAGACTCATATTATGGTTGTATCTCCAAGATTCTGGAGAAAAAATAACTCACAGGATCACTTGACCTCTTTCCCCAGTTCAAGCAAGCCCATAAGTCGAATTAAGTCAAATAATTAGAACAGACACAAAAACAGAAGTCCCTGTATAGAGTGTTTATTGTAGCACTGCTTTCCTTGACATGTGACCACATCTGTTGACAAGTCAGCTAATGCTGAAATACTGGATAAATCTGTAAACACAATAAAGAAAACAAGCACACATAATATTACAATAGCAGGTGTAAATGCAATAACTCGCAGACCAGTTGTCAGGATCCAAATAACAGTTTCAGATAAATATGAGCTACAAACCTCTTTTTATCACCACAAAAGAGCAAGTGATGTGTTTTCTTTTGTAAATTGATAGCAGGCCAAAGTAAAACTTGGCTGTCAACACTGCAACTTTAAGTGGACTGTTTCTATTTTCCAATAAATCCAGCAGAGCTGGATGTCTCATCCGTAGTAGACGGCATGACTCCAGTTTCATCCTCCTTATTACTATCCAGAATATTCTGCACATTACAAAAAGAATAACTGACACAAGTCTGGTTTCAGATTTTTTTGGATAAACCTGGATGACAAAGACACCTTCAAGGACCAATAACAGTTACACATTTGTGTTGAAGTGCAATCACATGGAAAAAGCACACACCTATATTTATTCAATTCTGTTTTATTCATATAGCATCAATAACTGTACCACTTGTCTTAAAGTGCTTTACAAAACCCTGCCTGAAACCTCCAGAGCAAGCACAATGTTGATGGCGGCAAAACTCCTTTTAAACAGGAAGAAACCAATATTGCACTTTTAAATAAAATTTGAATTAGTTCAAGATTAACCAGTTATGAGTATCTCCATACAGTGTGTGAGTGAAAGGTGGGACCTAACCATATATAAACCTCAGAAATGTATGGTCTGGTGTTGTCTTTACTATTGAAGTGTGCTGTGCCAAGATCAATATAGCTCCCTAGGGCCTTTAGATTAAGGCTGTAGCCTTTAGTTTGGAGATGATTATGATTTTGGGCAGCATATAATAAATTGCATATAATTTAAATAACAAGGAGTCAAAAACCCCAAAAATAGATGCAGTAAAATTATGAAGAGGTGTGCAGTAACAGCAACAGTAGAGCACAACTACGAGGGAAGATTGTGGAAATCGTAATGTTTGAGGTTGTTTCGCTGCCTACTAGGGTTGGGCGTTTTGCAAAACTATGATACATCGTACCAAAGACTCTTTGAACGTAATGTGAGGCCATTTGTCTTATCTCATTTTCTACAACCCCTTAATCCTCAGGGTTGCTGGAGTCTATCCCAGCTGTCATCATCGGGCAGTACACCCTGGACAGGTCGCCAGCCTATCGCAGGGCTAACACAGACAAACAACCACTCGCACTCACACCTAGGATCAATTTAGAGTAACCAGTCAATTTGGAGGTGGGAGGAAACCGGAGTACCTGGAGAGAACCCACGCAGACACAGGGAGAACATGCAAACTCCACCCAGAAAGGCCCGAGCTGGACTCGAACTCTGACCTTCTCTGGGTTCTTCTACTGGGAGGCATCAGTGCCAAGCATGTGGCCATTTGTCTAAGATTTAAATCTAATCCAGACGCAACAGGATAACGATCGTGGGCACACTAGAAGTACCCTAAGAGCTATTTGTCACAGGATTTCAAACATCCAAGAGTGGACAAAAAAATCAAACTAAGCCGTCAGAGACGTTTGTGCAAAATGCCAAAAAAAAAGAACTTTGTTATTTATTTATTTATTTATTTTAGGTCAAGGAAGCACTTACTTTGTTACTCTAAAAACACTAAATCTATTGATGTCTTTGTTGACTAGCGACTACAGTTTGTACACGCCCAAAATATGTCAAGGAATCCAACAACTGCAATGTGATGAATAATGGTTTGATTTCAATCACACTTTATTTATATAGCGTCAATAACAATACAAACACATAGGTTGAGGTTAAATCAAATAATTAGTTAATATATTTTTAATATAAAATATATATTTTTTTGCCTTTTTAATGGCAAACAATATCATTTGCTTTTATTTTAGTTTATTTAGTTTAGTACCGTCTTTTCCACTGCTTCTGTCCTCTGTATCCATTTGTTCTTTTATACAGCATTAAGCTCTGTAGCATTGTGGTGTGTAGTATTGCATTTTGTAATTATCATTATACCAGAATAAGGCTTATGAGGCTGATCAGTGACAGAAGTGACGACTGTGGGCTGAAGCAATCCTGAGGCACTGGCCAAGATGTGCATCAGAGAGCCTGTTTCTGTCCTGACTCTTGATAGAGTTCATTAAGGAAAGCAGTGACTCACATAGGAAGAAGAGAAAATTGACTCACCTACAGTGAGTCGGAGCATTGCAATAGCTGTCATGTTTTTCAAACAAGCTTTGGGGCATGAATCCAAAAGTCACTCACTCAACGCCCGTGTGTTGTGCTTTGAGTAAATCAGATGATGTTGATCTGAAGAGTTGCTTCATTTATGGAAGGCACCAGCTGTTTGGCCTCTGCAGCCCACTGGTTGAAACAGAGAATTGCTGTCTCAGAAAGAGGAGGATGTCACCTGAGACTTTGGGGGAGCTTTTTAAATTGTTCCATGGAAGTTTTCTGTCAGGCTGGTTCCCAAGTCCTTGATCACTGAATCCTCCCACACTTTGTTCTCACAATGCTGCTGGAGCCTTTTGCATGTGAATGCCTCTCTTCAAAAGTTTCAACTTTGATCGGAAAGCTTTGTCGTATATATCCACAACCATGTGGTTATTTCCTTCTTACTGCAGATTAAGATCATTATGATGAGACACATGTCACACAAAAAAAGTAACAGATGCCATCACCTTATTGTTGCTTAAACACCTGTTTTCCTTTAAGTTGTAAAATGTTAACAAAAACAGTCCCATCAAAAACAGTCCCGTCAAAACAGTTTTTGATGATTTTTATTCATAGATTGACATCACTGCACTGTAACAAATTTCCTGTACAATTTACAGTAAGGTAAAAAAGTTGCCAATACAGTGCTGTAAAAGTGATCTCACAGCCAGAGGTCCGACCCCGGACTTTTGCCGATGTGAAAGCACCAAAGGTGAGTCGACCAGGGTCAACCCGGATTTTTGATGTGACAGCAGTATATTTCTACCAGTTGGGGTCTGAGGTGCAATAAATATTAAAAGTTCTGTGTAAGTACATGTCTATGCAATTCTACTCTGCAACTGGCTTTGAAACCTGCAAAGAAAAAACTCCAAATTTATTAGACATATTAAAACTTAACCTTAACCTTAACTTAACTATAACTAATTACTTTTTAAAACTAACATGCCCAACACTGATTAGAAACAACCATTAATTGTATTTCAGTTTACAACATGAACTTGTATTTCATTCAAATTACACAAGTTACCTGGCAACTAATGTTACCAGTAAATAGCTGTTACTTATTCATAATTCAGTAGAATTATGAAGAATAGAATAGTAGAATAGTTTTACAGTTAATCTGTTTGCTTGTCACATTTACCAAATTCAGCACACTGTGATAATCCAAAATATATCAACACTACATTAGATTATCTTCAGCTGTTAAATAAAACAAGTCAGTGCCATATGGCATCCAAAAGTTGTTCCATTTAAGGAGAAAAAACACAATCTCTGAGGAATATATATGTTTAAAAAGCAGCAGGTACGCATTAACTCATAAATGCATTGTACATCAGCTGTAGCAAAGAATTGAAAACATGTATGTCACCAAGCAACAAATCTTTGCTAATAGTCTGACTAGATTCAAGATGGAAGTAGACACAAAAATTTGTGACCAATGAACAATGTGCCTTGTTTGACTGATCTGCTTCTTTTCTTCTGTTTTGTTAATAATATGATTGATAAACTATAAAAACAAACAAAAATGGGGTAGGACTAGGTACGTTTATTAACTTCATCCTACACCCTTTCGAACATGGAATGACTATTTATGTTGTCATAGAGTTGTCTTACCAACTTGTTTTTTTCCTTGTTTTTTGTTTTTTTAATGTTTTTCTGCCTAAACTTTATGTTTTGATTGTTTGTTTTAACCTGTTTGAATAAATAAAAGAAAAATGAAAGGCATAGACATAAGACAGACTACAGAAGACTAGTTCAGCATAGCCACTCAGCATAGCCACAACATGTTTAACATGTAAAAACTAACTTTGTTTTGGAACCACTTTTGTTAATGAAATACAGTGTGCCATTGTCCTTTCTTTTGCAACAGGCTGAAATCACAAAATCTGAGAAAAAGACACTTAATGAAATACATTGTTTGCGGAGACAGCAGAACCCATCAAGTTGTGGAGACAAGCTTATCATTTTTCCAAATATACAAAACTGCAAAAAACAAATATTGGCTTCAATTGCAGATGTGCCGTCCATGCAAGCTGAAACAGAAAGTGGCTTTGCAATGCAATACAATGGAAATGCAGGGAGTTGAATAAAAATATCACGTTATTCATAAAATAATAATTAAAAAATAATCCACTAGAAACCCCTTCAATCACATGCTTTTGGATGAAATCTAGTGTGCTTGACGCCTCCTCTTGGTACATCAGATTGAAGACGTATTGGCATGAGAAAAATGCTGCCATTCCAGCCACAATGTTCTGGTGTGGACCCACAACCACTTGGCCCTCAATGCTCAGCATCCAGTTTATTGCTGTGAGAACATCAAACATAAATAAAAATAGGGTATATTATAAAGGTTCCATAGGTTAAACAAATATCTCATTCATATAGTTTCTATTTTTTCAACCAACTAAAAAAAAATACACTACCTAAGACGATGAGTCTTGGAGACTCAGGAAGCGGCATTGTTCTCTCAACGTCAGCTGTAAATGTGCAGAACTGCTTTTTTGTACTCTCAAAATATGAGATGCAAAAGTGGATTTTACACTGAATGTTTTGTTACAACCCCAAAAAGGACATGTTATTTTCCTGGGTTTATAAATGATTCAGGAAATCTTACATATATAAGATATTCCTTATATTATATACATATTATAAATGTAGCCTGACAAAATTCAAACTGACAAATCATTGTTGTGTCAATTTTTTTTTTTTTTACTTCCGTGAGACTTACATCCCTTGTGATCTCTGTATAGATGAGACTTGAAGGCTGCAAATTTTCTAAATGAATGTGAAGATTCAGGGACACTACAGGTAAAAGGGCAGTTTGGAGCATTACTGTGAAGTTTCATATGATGAGTAAATCCTATTATATAGGGGTGTAACGATTCATCCACTACTTCGACAAATCGGTTTATTTTCCTACGATCCAACTACATCGATCTACACTCGGCAAGCTGGCCTTCCGGACGACATACATCAATCTAATATCGATTTAAAAGGTAATCAATTGATTGTATTGTTACAACCTCGGCTCAATGGTTGAAACAAAGGAGAGAAATATCACACGGTTTTACTGTCAATTTCAACCCTTTTATTTAGCTCAACTGAACCCCCAGCAATACACAAGTACGAATGGTTCAAATGAAGAAGGGTGACTGAAGGTGTGTGTGTGTGTGGGTGGGTATATGGAACCAGACACAAACTATACCACAATGTAGGCCATTCCAGGCAGATGCTCAGTCATCAGAGAGAGAGCAGACTAACTGAGGCGGCCTTTTAATAATTAGACCACACCCTAAAGGGGTGGAGTATTCTGGACGGCCCACTTCTGCCAGGTCTGCTGGAGGGAAATTGCAGTGAAAGACAGACAGGTTACCAGGCTGTCACAGTATCGATACTAGGAAATAACGCATTGGATTAAGCACGTTGAGGGTCTGCTTAGAGTATTTACTTGAGAAACACTGTAAAACTGGACAAACAAAATTTACAAATTAGTTTTATATACCGAAAACACTGTTATACAAAACAAATGGCTAAAATCAATGGCAAAATTAATGTATATGCTAATGCTAACATTGGCCTTCATGTCTCCTTGCCTCTCCAGTGACGCACAGTGACCTGAGCAAAAAGAAAACAATTTGATGAATCGTCGGATAATTTAACGTGCAGCGTCGGTCACCACCATCATGTGATATTGTCAACGGAGGAGATAATAAACACACAAAAAAAGAAATGCATATGTGGTGTTAAATGTCTGGGCCATAATAACCTCATTCTTTATTGATAAGCCAAGCGCCGTCCAGTGGATCGAGACACTTGAGGAAGTTTACAAAGTGACTGTAACCAGTAGATTAAGAACCCCAAAGAGTAGATAGTGAGTAAGATACTTATTTATTGGTGGCCCAGTACTCCCAAATGTATGTAGAGGAAACACTGAGTAGGTATTTATTTCAGTCACACTGGTTTAATTTTTGGCCTAAAAGTTACTGAATTGATTTCAAGTCACTGAATCGTTTCAGGTCGTATCGTTCTAAATGAATCAAAATCTTTCTTGAATTGTATCGCCAACCACAAATCATGAATCGAATTAAGTCATTGTTAAAACGAATCGTTACTATTATAGTTTTACTCTCATGGCCAGAGTGTTTGCAATGGTACATTTCTTAACTAGGAAGTACAAAAAAGAAAAACAAAAGTTTGTCCAAAAACAAGAACACAAATACAATAAGCAGCACTTTAAGTAACCACAACTTTAACTAACCACATTTGGCTGCGTCATCATTGGTGTCATAATGTAAAGACTAGTATGTCACTATCTACTTAGTACAGCCATAATAGCAAACTTAGTTTACATGAGTCCACTGAACTGCTATATTACCGCAGAGGTTGTGCTGAATCTCAACTATGTCAAATTTTAAAATCTCACAGCAAATGAAAACATGATCAGCAATCTAAATGTAACTGACAACTTTTTACCTGAATTTGTCTTCACAGATGTGTGGTGATGACCACTGTAGCGCGGTAGCGCTCATTGCCCAGTTACTCCGACTAAAATCCGAGTTCTCTTTATCTGATTAAGACACCCAGATAATGCGATTGGAAATCGTTTTTCTCCACCATGTATACGCCTTAATTGGACTACAATCGGATGACATGTGCATATGTTCCACAACCGCTGCACTGGCGTGTGACACTGGAACAAAAACGTTGCAGAAAAAGATGATAAACAGAGCTGGTAGAAGAACCGTCTGAGGGATAGCGCATATCTTACCTGCATGCGCGTTGTTATTTAAAATGCCGGTCTGCTGCATGAACGACTCTTGTTTATTATATGACGTAATAAGTCAATCGTAAAACGGACCATATTAACGTGGTATTATCCTGGTGAAAAAACAAATATCGGCACCTAGTGTGGAGGAGGAGGACGTGTTCCCGTCAGTTTTTCCATTGTATGTAAACTGGGACAAGGACTGTAGTCAGAAAGTCGAATTTGGAGCATGGCTCAATTAAGCTCTGCATTTAAACGTACTGACTGTGTAAAGCCTTAGCTTACATGGAGGTGTGGATGAGAGACCGCTGGCAGATAAGATTGAAATGGGCCTGCAAAGTAAGTGCTACTGTAATTGCATGGCTTTGTTTGGTCATAATACATTCCCTCAGATGAGATTTCAAGCTGAAACCAGGTTCGGTCTGCAGCATAAGTTACCATGGTGATCTAGCCAGGTTAAAACGAGATGCCTTCATGGCACAGAAAACTCTGTTCTTAGGCTCAACATACCATAAATTGTCCCACACTAATCGCGCTTCGTAGTACAGTCCTCAGCAGTCACTCAACTCTACAGCTTGCTGCTCTGTGGCACGTGTATGACGCATTCGTGGTGTGTCGTACTCGCAGTTGGCGACGCTCTCTGTCTTCATTCAGACTATAGATCTCTCGTCCCTACTATTTTGCTAAGACAGCTTCTTAATGCAATAGAAGGCAGTTTCTCATACTAGTGTGGAACCGGGCAACTATGCACATATGGACTTTCGCCAAGTTTCGTAACAGTTTTTTAACCTGGAGGGTTTTAGATAATGTACTAATATTCCCTCTGTCCTGGAGGCAACGGGCTAATGCTGGTCGTTCACGTAAGCTTAACCAGTTTTTCGCTACCTAACATTTGCAAAAACGGTGCAGTATGGGTCCGACAACCCGTATATTCTGTATAAAACATGACTAGAATAAATAAAGTAATGTAAAATACAGTCACTCACACAAACGAATTAACATTATTCTTACCAAAATCCTGGTTTTGCAGCTTCCTCTTCACTTTGTCTGTTTCATTCCTGTCGGCAACACAGACGCGTCTACTTTACACGCATATTCTGTAATTAGCTTAGATGCGCAAACCAGTCTGATATACGGTCAAATCATATTGCATTAATTTACTACTTGATTCACATTTTAATTTTGTAGGCCAATAACGTCTTATTTAGGTTTTATTGAGTGGATGGATGTTGGGTTCGCTCCCCTGCATCTGCCATCAAATGTCATGTCCTTTTTCAAACAGTTACAGTCAGAACTAAGTGAAAAACAACCATCCTGTAATTTTACTTAAATTTTTTATGTGATACTTTGAAAAAATGCTTTAGGTTCCTGTAATTATTTTTTGACCCACAATGCATTGCAATATACAGTTACACTTTGTAAAGTATTAGAACAAGAAGCTACTTTTGACTGTAGAAATTACAGAAATTTCTTACAGTGTGTGGAGGACATTGTGGAGTAAACTACAGGGACTTGTCAGAGTTAATGCAATAATGCTACTGAGGCAGAACATAGGGAGCCAACTGAGAAATGGGGGGAAATTGAAAGCTAACTTTTTAGGGCTGTATATTATTGCTCCATTAGTAGGAACACCAGCTGCAACTCCTCAATATGCTCATGCTGTTGCAGAGAAATTTCCCTTTAATTTAGTTTGAAGAAATGCCAATATCCTCCTTTGATACCCTACCTCTAGCATGTAGGAGAACATCAATTTCTCCCCTCACCCAACTTCTCTGGACAGTCCATAATGGACAGGACTGTTTTGTTTCCTTTCTGAGCCCATGGAACAAAGCTATAAAACAAGCTTTTAAGCACATTCCAACACCAACAAGGATTTCAGATAACTCCCATTTGCGTGTAATCCACATCCAGGTACTCCACAGATAAGACACCAGACCTACAGGCGTCATCTAGGACCTCCTGGCAGATAAATGTTGTAAATGAATTAGAACCGCTGGGCCTCTCTCTTAATAGAACTAGAAACTATTAAATCTACACTTGTAACCAAGGTTACAATGTTTAAACTACACCCAGTGTCAAAACCATGTTTTGATCATCTTTGCAGATCTTGTAACGACCAACTTAGCCTTTGAGTATTTTTATCATCCGTTTCTACCATGGAACCATACTGCCATCCAGAGGTTAGTTAAAGAAATATATGTTTGGAATGTAATTCTTTTTCAGTCTTCACTTTCAAGCTCGGTTGTGTCTTTGTGTCTTCATTTTTTTTTTCCAGTTTGTCTTCATGATAATTTTTACTTTTAACTCAACGTTTTTGTTGCCCGCCTATTGGCGTGTTTAAGTTTTATTCTTTTCTTGCCACATTTAACGCACAGCTTTTTCAAAGTTCAAGCTGAATTTTATTTTAACTATCAAAAAAGTCACACATTAATAATGTTTTTGTAGATATTTTCGACCAGCCATTGGAAGTATTTTTCAATTTCATTATTGGTTACTACTTGCTGGTTACTTTACCACGCGTCATCAGACTCTGCCACACGGCAACTTCACAAGTGCCACTTTGTCTGTGCAACACTGAGGAAGACTCCCGCCGAAGACAGGACCTGGATGACTGTCACATCAAACGTCTCTGAATACCTTTGGTACCGCTGGCTTTCCCTGACGATACCGCAGTTCTGAGCTCATAAGGACAGCTTCGGTCACCCGGAGTGGTTCGGAGTAGCATCAATGGAGTTCCCTTAGGCATAAGTAAATTTATATTTAAGCAGAGTTGATGTGTGTGTGATAAATCTAACAAATTGTAAACCTACCCGACAAATCTAAACATTTAGGAAGTTAGGTTCCGTTTGCGTCCTCATTTTTGTTCAAACTTCTCATTTTCGTTAAACTCATTCATCCCGTTGTTATCATTTTCTGCTACTTCAACTTCATCATATTGTTTATTATTCATTATTCACCATTTTTGTAAATAAACCACATATTTCACTTTAGTCATTGTCAGAAAGGTCCTGTGAGCTGGAAATAGGTGATCACTGCTGAGAGCTAACGCCTCAGATATAATAAGATAGATTATTTTCTAATAATTAATATCCAATATGAATTGATTTATTCTTACAGTGAACTTTACATGTGTAAGTGGTGCCCCCTTTCAACAAGTGCAGTTATTAGACTTGTGTTAAATAATTTATTTCCCCTACACTCACGATGATAGCTGCAATAGGCTCCAGCAACCCACACGAAGGTGGGTTGCTGGAGCCTAGTGAGCCTAGTGAGGATAAGAGGTAGCTGAAGACGTTTTGCAGATAGTGGTTAGTAGTATGCAGTGACGCATAAGGGAATGTGTTGATGCATTTTAATAATTAAAGAATTAATTGATTGACTTTTTTTTATCTATGGCAGATGTGATCTAAGCTTGGAATGAAAAGGAGGCCCTCAAAAATTGGGGCTTAGAAATAATTCTACTGGGACATTGTTCTACTACTACTATTAATTAAATATATTTTTCAGTTTGCAGAATGACTCTTGACAAAAGAGTCTGTAGATTTTCCTGTTACAGAACAGGACATCAACCAGCTTAGGCTATGAATTGCCATCCCTCTCCTCCTAGATACTGTTACGTAAGATGCTTTTAGGTGATGTTTTGGAAGTCCAAAGAATTGGCTACAGTTGTTATAAAGATTACAGTACAATGTGAAGTTGTCAAAATTATTCTGAATAGTATTCACACATAATAGAATAGTGTTTTTGTTTTGTTATTTAAAGATGGCAGAATACCTTTTCTTCAGATCACATCAGTATCACAATAATGACAATAATTTATTTTAGAACCACATTTGTTGTTTTATGGATTCAGTGTAACATTTGTTTGCAGTGGTTCCACCAGACGTGTGTTAAGAACCCACCGACAGAAGAACTGGTAGTCATGGAATAAACTACTACATTTGTTTTGAATGGTTTAGTTTTGTTTATTCGTTTTCTTTAACCGGCAGATGAAGCTGGGGTACCTGAACAGAACACATGGAGACACAAAGAGAACATGCAAACACAGTTGACCTGGATTCAAACCCTTCTTGCTGTGAGGCATCATTGTTAACCACCCGACCACTGTGCCGCCCATCAAATCTTGTGGTTACACTTACTGTATTTATTCACCATACAACACAACAAAGCTCCTCAATATTGTCCCTGTGCCATTTGCCATCGTGTTGAAAACCAAAAAGTTGTCAAATACCTAATTTATTATTGTCACAAAGTGCAGCAGTAAATACCTTTTTTTTTTCTTTTTGAAAAATGCGCCTGAAAAAGTGGCTGCATGTCGCCGGTGGCTCCGTGAAGAATAACCTTTTTGGGTTATAAAGTGTGTTAATGGTCGTCTGACTTGCTGTTTTTGGTCATTTTTGTCTTTTTGTGATGTTTTTATTTTGTTTTGTTTTTTTTCTGGACTTTTTGTTTTTTGGCTGTGTCATTGGAGGTTGGCTATGAAGTTCTGCGGAGTGGCCTGTCAGCTGTGTCATGGCTGCTAGCGCTGTCCATGTCCCCTGAGCTGCCCAGAGTGAGGCTGAAGTGCTTTGGATGCCAGGCTGAGAATCCCGCTAAACCTCCAAAGAAGTCCTGGGGTGCCAGGCTGGAGTTGGCGGTGGAGGAGTGGAGAAGGAGCTTCGGGTCAGCGGTGCCATCTGTCCTCAAGGGGATCATGAGATCTTAGGCAGCAGGATTGATGGACTGTGTGCCTGATGGGACCCACAGGAGTGTGTCATGAGAAGTGCTTTGGAGACCTGGTTCATAGGACCACAGTACATCTGTGCCTGGATTCAGACTCTATGGACAGACATGCTGTTTGAATTTATATCCCTCTCTCACAAGTACAAGGAGACACCATTCAACATGATCCTGCTGTTGCTATGCAACTGGTCAAATGACCGAACACCTCAGACACTGTTTTTGCAAACTTGTATATAGGCGTAATGCTAATTCTGTATTTTTTTTGATTACATACTTTATTTTTATTTTTATTTAATTTGATATCATTTGTTTTATCTTTTATCTTTTGTGTTGTTTACTTTTATGTACAACAAAGCTATGGTGACAAAGTAATTTCCCTCGTGGATCATTAAAGTCTGTCTAAGTCTAAGAATTGTCATGCCACCCTCAGCAGCAACAACTGCAATGTAATGCTTCCTATTACTTGCCTTCCAGTAGGGCTGGACAATTAATCAAATTTAGATTGTGATTTCGATTTTGGCTTCTCACAATCATAAAAACACTGTAATCGAAGAAAAATTATTAATGTGCCACGCATGTTCCTGTGCTGTAAAAGCACTGCGAACACACCTCTGTTGCATGCAGCTGCAGCAACCGTGTGACGTGTGTGGATCAATTGTGGAAGGAGCAATTGACAACATGGGAGAAAGCCAGCCTGAGTCTTTAGTTGAAAAGAAAGTAGGACAACTTCGGTCATTTGGAGACATTTTGGATTCAAATTGTCGGATGTGGAGCATAAGGAGATTATTTGCAAAGTTGTGATGCCGTCGTGTCTGCACCCCAAAGCAACACGACAAAGTTATTTAACCATTTAAAGTTCTGCCATAAAGTGATTTACGACAAAGTATTGAAGGAGCAAAAGACCCAAAAAAGTGCATCAATTTCAGCCAACGCAACACAGTCCTCCATTGAGGACACTCTTTCCAGTGCCACTCCATATCCCACCGACTCCCGGTAACAGTGAGAGATGACGGAGGCTGTGTCATTTATGCTATAAAAAGTTAGATATAAAATTGAGTTTTGGTGGTTCACTAAGTACTTTTTAAAAAAATAATAATAATCTATGAATAATCGTGTTTATTAATCGTGATTTCAATTCAATTATTTTTTCCATAATCATCAAGCCCTACCTTCCAGCCTCTGATATCATCACCATAGTAGACTTTGAGTCCTCTCCAGTTATGAAAAGTTTTTGGTTGGAGGTCAGTCAGGATCACTTTGTCAAAATTGAACATTAGCTGCACAAGTTATATTTGGCGGTATGGTTTTGTTCTGGGAGCCCCTGCTCTTCCTTGTATAAAACAGGTGTTTCGCTGTGAAAGGGTCGACCTGGGATTTTTAACGACCATGGTAGCGCTCCGCATCCGAGGAGAAGAGGAGATTTGGTGGCAGATATAAGGCACTGTGCAGGACATAGTGATTTCTTCAAGTAACAGCAGCCTTTTGAAAGAACGGAGGTTTGACCGGTCCGTACTTCAGGTCATTAACACTGAAAAGAGTTATAAAAAAATTACACCATGTTGCCAAGTCGACCCGGGTCTGAGGGATTTGCGATGTGAAAATGGTAGAGGCCTGAGACATGAAGAACCACCTTTCTGCAGCCATCATGAGCCATCATGAGCCATCATAAAAGGCTATCAGGCTCCACCAGCGCAAAGAGCAAATGCCCCAAAATGACCATGACAGGCAAAATCCAGAGCCAGAGAGGCTATCTGAGTAGGAGATTGTCATTGTTCTTACAGAGTAAACAAACTGAAAACTTGAATTAATCCCAACATTTATTTTCATTTTAGAAGTTTGAGTTCATCAGCTTCTGAGAAAATCAACTGTCTCATTGCTGTCTGAATGCTATATCTAGATATATCTAGAAGCATGTGTTTCCCCGCAAAACTGAAATAGAAGGGATGAAAGATGATATAACGCTCAAAAGACAAATGTATAATTGTTTGTCTTTTTTAGAATAACAAAACAAAGTAATAAGTTTTTATGTGCCCGAGTTAATCTGCTGAATATAGCAAACTGACAGCTGTCAGTTGTCTCCCACTGAAATATTTTGTTTTTCCTGTGAATAAATAAATTGACATCAAGACATTATAATTTCTTGAGGGTTCACATGAAGTTGGAAGATCTGAATTAAGTAAAGTGCCAAACTTTTTTCCTGTTGCTGTATGAAGACACCTACAGCATATGGTTGCCAGACACTTTTGGCAGCCCATCTGCAGAAACCAATTTCCCTTTTGTCCTTGGGAAGTGAAAAGTGGTGCTTTGGCAGTGCTCCGTGATAGTGCTAAGAGAGGTGAGCCTTGACATGGATCCCCAGTTGCTTTCTATTGAGATCCACTTTGCTAACTCTCATCAGACACGATAAATTGAGGCTGAGGGTGGAGGGAGAAGGTCAGAGAGGAAAGATCAGGGAAGTTTGAGCATTTAAGACTGGGAGGAGGTAGAGGAAGGTGGCAAGAAATGTGAGGGGGCAAAGCTGGAGTGCAGAGCAACATAACGATTGAAACTGAAACGCACAAGGGAAGAGCGAGATAATATTCTGAAGACTGAAGGAAAGAAGTGTAGTTCTCCATTAAGTCGTGTCCTGGAGCTGTGCAGAGAACAGAGTGCGACAGCTCATTAACTTCCATCATGCCTCACTGTTTCCTGCTTATGAGAGGAGACCATGAACCAGTAGCTGCTTCTAAGTCGCTGCACATTCTCTTATTATGTGATGTGAGTGCTATGGCTTTAGAGCGTCTGACTGATGTAATAACAGACAGCAAGACATGGAAACAGATGAAGAAATATCTGCATCATTATCTGAACAGTACACTGAGGACTGTTGCTGCTCAGAATGAAGTGATATTTACCTTAGGAGGAACACCAGCATCTACAGCTGCCGTGCTGCTTTCTGGTTTAAGGACATGAATTAGAGTTCTTTGTCACTATGAATCAGTTCTGTTCTAGAGTACAAAATCATTGGCCACACTGATGTGAGTATCCAAGGGATACAGGCGGTGCCTTTTTGCGAGTTTAGATCCAAAGTCTGTGCAGTACTGTCTAAGAGTGGAGCTGTGTTATCGTTGACCCGCCCATATTTCTGCTAGACTCACAACCATCAGTTACAAAGATTATACATTACACACAAAAATAGATTTAGAGGACAACTCAAAAACTAAAAAAACATGAAGGGAACAGCACAAGGTGTTGACCTGGCCTCCAAATTCACTAGATCGCAAACTCATTAAGTATCTATGGGATGATCCACAGAGGCCCCTCCCCTCAACCCATAGGACCCAAAGACCCCCCACTAACAACATCCTGTTACCAGACTCCACAGGACACCCTCAGAGGACCCATGTCCACTCTCTGATAAGTCACAACTGTTTTGGAGGCACAAGGGAGACCAACACAACATTAGTTTTATTTTAGTGACTTATTTGATGCTCTTAAAACAGGATGGGATTGAATCTCTGTTGTTAGGGGCATTTGTCATTGTGCCCTTAAAGTGTTTCGTAAAGTACCAATAGGAAGAAAAGTGCTTTATGAAGACAAGGCCATTACCATCACTTTGACTAATCAATTTATTTAATCATGTTCACAGATGGGTGGATGATAGGGAAACTACAACAGGACATCTCAGTGGTCAAAAGTGTTAGATGTAGATGGTCTTCTAGGGGTGAATGTGGTTTTGCTTGGTTTTTCTCCACCTGGTCTGCTTGATTCCTTTTGCTTTTGCATAATCTTATTCGTATCACTAAATTTGGATTATGAATGGTTTTTACTTATTGTGTTAAACTTTTTATACCTTAATCAAAACTAGTTTGAGCTCATTGTACGAAACAAAATCAACTAATTGCAAAAAGGTATGAAAGTTACAGATATTAATTTTCCACGCTTTGCATTTATTTATTCATTTTCTGTTGCTGCTCGTTCTCTGGAGGGTTGCTGGGGGACTGGATTACCCGGAGAAAACCCACACAGACACAGGGAGACCATGCAAACTCCACCCAGAAAGACCTTGGTTGGCAAGTAGATTCAAACCCAGAACCTTGCAGAAAGAAATTTGTGGTGCAATTTGAAGCATCAGAGCTATACTGTGTCACCCATGATCTGATTATTGATCCACAAATATCTTTACCCAGAAATGTGTACACTGAGCACACATTATTTTTCAGTTATTTTAAGGATATGTTTTTATCCTAACAATGTATGGCATGTGTTTAGTTGTGCAATATTAATTAATATTATTTTAAGACTTTACATGACTAAGTTCATTTCATAATTATCTCTTCATCCACTCCTGCACTTCATTTACATGTTTATCATTTCTATTGTTATCTGACCACTTTATAAAATAATTTTACTTCCTACCTTTCTTTGTAATTGGTGCTTAAAGTGCCACTTAAAGTGCAATTTACCTTTACCCATTTAATTAGAAGGCCAATGTATTTATAAGGAATGTTGTATGCTTTACACCAACACAATCGCCATTTCTTCTTGCATAAAACATATGATTGTATGATAAAATATTTTGTGGTCTGACAGGTTGCATTGCACCTGGGTTTATAAAATAGTTATGTAGCCGCCCCAAGGTAACCCACCCAACAATTCTGAACAGACATGGGAGACATGGGAGGTAAACTGGTGAGGGGGTCTACTAAAGTATTAAATGGTGTGTAGACCAGAATTTAGAATGTATGACTCTTTCTAGGATGCAGAGAAGCCTGGTTAGCTTAATATACAACTCTGGTGCCTATGAGCTATGTTTTGGCAAACTACTTACTGCACTGCTCTCTCTTTCAGCACTTACGTGAAAACTTGGTAGAATAATTGAAGAGAATGAACATACCCTGTACTCTGGTCAGGTGTCCAAGTTTTAAAATCGTTACGTCACTTAATTTGTTGAACTTAAGTCACTTGATTCAATTGACTTTTGACAGCAGTTATAGCTCCATGTCTTTTTGGGTACGTCTCTATCAGCTTTGCACAACTGGATTTGAGCGGTTTATCCCATTCTTCTTGACAGAGGTGCTATGCGATTTCATTCTGGGCTTTTGCTGGACTATTCAATAATAATATGCTTTGTTTCACTGTCATGCAGCTGACCACAGTCACTGCCTTATACTGCAAGCATATTGTAATGTTGTATGCAAATTACACAGTCTACAATATTTTACACAATGGTGTCCTTGTAGCTGTTTGCCCCTTTCTGTTGCAGTAAAGTAGTACATTAATGTAGCAGACAGTTTTTAGCTGGTTCTGTGGCAAGAAGATTGTCTTCTCTATCTAAATCATGCTGGATGTTGATGTTGTCAGTTTGTGGTCTGTTTATACATCTTGATCCTGCCTTGTGAATTCAACCTGATCTTGATGAAGGCTATCCAGACAGCATCAGTTATTATGGTGATTTAGTCCAGGTAAAAGTGCAGGTAAACAACGTGGTAAGCTTTTGTGGTGAAGTAAGAGTCACAACCAAGGATCATGAGAACAGACTCAGGTAATAATGACAAGATTGAAAAGAATGCTACTTGCATTAAGTGAAATGGGAAAGTCTGGGCTTTTAAGAGCTGTGGATGCTCTGTCATTCTCTGCGCCTCCATGTGAGGACAGTGTTGAGCTTAAGGCGTGGACAATGAAGTCACTTCATCAATCCCTCCGTCTCCCTCCACTCTGACCTGCACTTAGCCACCACCCACACAAACCCTGCTGGTGCCCATATGTCCAGACTTTGGTGATCAGAGGAATGCTTGTTTACATATGTGGATGTGTGTGTTATCAGAAATCCTCATCATTGACCTTCTACTCCATCTGACCCTGTCCTCCATTACCACATCATTCATCTCTGAGCTAGAAAACAGGCTGGTCTTATTCTTAAACAGAATCTCTTTGTGGTCAACAACAAAACAGGGAATAATCTTATAGCTTAATGGATTTGTCCCATGTCATATACAGATCCAGTTCCTTAGCAGAGTGGCTCATTGATAGCGAAACTTAATTAATAAACAAGTAAAATATGCTAAAAATCATTTGTATTTAGTCATATAATTGTTTGATCTCTCCCTCCGACCAAAATTAAGTTTGTTGGACAATTTTTCCTTCGCTGAAAAAAACAACAAACATGAATGGTTTCAGATTTCTTTGTTGAAACAGGTACATTTAACCAGGTTTAAAAAAAATCTGCAGTCTAACTCTTAAAGAAATTTGAGCAATTCTTTTCAGGTTAAAATATGCTTGCACTATTGCTGTTTCTATGCCAGAAAATAATACGGTCCTTCTGCAACAAGGCAGTTGGAACGGTTTGAAACAGCAGCAAAAACTTTCTTTCAGGTTGGGGTTAGCAGACCTGCTGCTTCTGTCAGCAAGAACTAAATGCATTAACTAGTTTTTCATGCTATTCTGCTGCTTTCAACCCAAAGATCAGAGACGCTTCCACACAATCACTTTTTCTGTGGATTAGCTGTCCTAAATGTAATAAAATGTCATGAAACAATGATACAATAAAAGATGACACATAATCCTTTACAAAATGATTTCATGAATCCCAGTGAAATCTCTTGTATTTTGTAATTATTATGTCCAACATCCTGTTTCACCCCAAACCTCTGGACTTTTTCTGAGTCAGGTCAGGAAACAGACAGCGCCCTGGGAACCTCAGTGTCTATGTGGTCCTTGAAGCCAATGCAATAAAAGCCAGAGCAGGATGTGAGCTGGTAATGATGTCACATGTGTTGAGGAAATTGGTGAAACATTTCTTTTTTGCTGCACAGGTGTGGCTTCTTTCTAAATCTATCATCACCATCAGCAAGCCACCTCCACCGACCGACTGAGGTCGTGGATGCTCTTCCTGTGGGAATGGCTGGCGACACATCATATCCTGTTTGTCAGGCAGACATGTGATGAGGTGATCTTTCCTGTTATGTGGAACTCAGTTATTTGTCTTTGAACCCTGCAAAATATGAACTAGTTGAAAAGAAGCAAAGTGGAAGGTATAATTCAGACTGTAAAGAAAAATTAGGCTGTCCAACAGTCCCCTTGTATTCAGGGTCTCAGTTGCAGTTTGCTCATCAAGAAAATAAAACCATCCTCTCAACCGGTTTTCAGTCCCACACACTTGACCCAAAGCCTTGACATTCAGAGATATGTGAATTCTCTGAGCCACTAGTGGGATTTGTTATAATTATGTTTATTAGATGATTGTTTCAAGTATTTGATCAAAATATTATGTTATAAATATGTACAGATACTGTATACTGTATGTATGGTGTGTACACCACTAATCAAAAGTTTGGACACACCTTTTCATTCAGTTCAACAAGAAGGTGTGTTTGACTGGCTCTGTATGACGAGAACAAATAGCAGTGGAAAACTATGGATGTGTGGGTGTGTGCAAAAAAGTTGCTGGCTTGGTCATAGACCTGCGGCACGTCCGCGCATATCTGTTGCTGGATTATACTTCTGATTGTTCTTCTCTTCGAGATTTAATGATTACCTGATTATATTTTAGATATGTTACAGGAAAACAGGTATTTTCTTTTTTTATTATTCTACCGTTGCAGGATTTTGCATTCATCTGTTGTGTCCTTGGGAAAGACACTTAACCCATCCTGCTCCCAGTGTGTACCCCACTGGTGCATGATTGCAAGTGAGTGATGGTGGTGGTGGTCGGAGAGGCCGTGAATGAATAATGTATTGAATATAAAGCGTCGTTGAGTGTCTACGATAAAGTGCTACTGTATATAAAACCAAGGCATTGTTATAATAATAATATATATAGGCTATATATTTCTTTCAGATGTTTTTTTTCTTGTTTTCTTTTTATCCTTCATTTCCTTTCCCTCCCTCCTCTGTGGGATTCCAGTGGCCTTAATGAACTCACACTGCACTCAGCGTGGCAGTTTTAATATATCTCATCATGTAGTCTTGTAGAGTCTCTTACTGCAAAGCTTTAATATGAAGCAACTTGTTTTTTTGTCTGAAAATTTAAAAAAAACACAATGAAGTCCTGTTGCCTAAACTAACAAATGTTAATGATGATTTGTTTATATAAAAATAAATCTTATGGGTCTGACTAAGATAAGAAAGCAGAAAAACAATTTCTCCTGCACAATCTGATATTTATTTTTATAGATGAAGTTGTTGGTTTTCAGCCTTTTGACACACCTCACACAGCCCAGCATCTAAATGATTTTCAGTGACAGCTTCACAAACAATATTGAAGCCAGATCAGAGTTGTAGTTTAATAATTCATCACTACTGAACAACAGAGTTCACCATGCCATGGTTTTGGATATGTTTAGTTGGTGTTCTGCTGTTCTAATGATAAAAATAACAACTGCCTGTAACCAAAGAAGAAAAAAAAATACACAGCTTTTCCTCATGTGGTTTCAAATCACCAAGTGTGTAAATATTCTCAACGAGCCAGTAAATTTAACAGCCACATAAACGTGATAGTAGACAGGATTAAAAACACGTGCCAGCCATGCTTTCTTTGCCTTAAACAAGCACCTTGTATCACACCCACGTGAAGCACACAGACACAAGCTGTTGCAGCATGGTAAACAAAGCTGGCCAGCAAGAAACATTGATTCATCACAGGAGAATCAGGGTGCACTGTAACAGACAGGAGGTGTTGAGATTATTTATACAGTATCTCACAATGCATACTATATTGGCTACACATTGGCATTTACATGTTTAATTGCTCTAACTGACTAAAACAACAAGAAGTGAGGAAGCTTATTCCAAGCAGTTGAATTGCTATCCAGTTGTGTAGAGAGCATTTTGTCCTTTATCTGTATCAGTTTATCCACATCCATTTATAAAATCCAAATATCCTGTTACAAGAGCCATATTCTGAACTGTGTCAGGCTAGTGATACAGTAGTTTAGCTGTATGTGGTACAGTCAAAACGTGTGTCCGTGTGTCACGTTGGACTTTGTGACACTGTGGATATTGGGAAGTGGGTATAAGCTCAACTGATGTGTGGCCAGCTTTATATAAAGAACACTAGATCTGCTGATCAGAGCCATTTTGTGTATGACTACATTAAGCCAGTATTATTTGTTTTGAATAAACCTTTAAAATTTCTATTACATATTAAAGTGCACCTGTAGTGAGGACTGAAGCTGCTGAAGGTTATTTTATTAATATGCCTTTAATGCTCTCAAATCTCATCTTCTACTACCTCTTATCCTGCACTAGGGTCGTGGGGGTTGCTGGAGCTTGTCCCAGCTGTCATCAGGCGAGAGGTGGGGTACACCCTGGACAGATCACTAGTCTATCACAGGGCTAACACTGAGACATACAACCATTCACACTCACACCTAGAGTCAAAACCTAATGAGCATGTCTTTGGAGGTGGGAGGAAACTGGAGTACCTGTATTCATATAATGTATTAAATGTGATGAGATTTGGTAAATCTGGTAAAAAGGCAGTGGTAATATGATCTCATTTAGAGAAAAGGGGTAGTGTGATGTAGTGTAAAAATAAGATTGCTTTTCTGCGTCATGGATGTCCTAAAGAAGAGGGAGTGGTGAGCATGATGACTGACTGGAACAAACACGATGACACTGAAGGTGAATCAGTGGATTCAGTATGTTGGACATAAGCTGTGCAATGCTACAGGTAAATGGATTAATAATTACTGCTTGGACAAGACTCAAGTACAGTGATTGATGATTTTACATTCACACAAGAACTGCAATTGTAATACAATTGCAGTTTCATTAAATATTAAAATTCCATCCTTTCTGGTTACTTCAATTGACTGTGTCGGAATAGAATTACTGCAAGTCACTATGGATTATGATTAATATTCAAGAAGTAAATATGTTAACTCTTGGTGGTTTAGTCACAGTTACTTGTCTGTTCATGTTTCTTGTAGTTAGTAGGTAATTAGCACTTCCATAAATGATTGAATGAAAACTCAAGGCTATTGGACAGGTGCTAATAGACTCCGATTTAAAAATGAAAAACACATTGCTGTGTTGTAATAAGCGAACAGCTGCATGAATTCATAAATGCCATTGAAGCCTGGAGAGAAAATCTAAAACATGTTGGTGTATCTGAACAACACTAGCGTGCCTGCAGACCTCCAGGTCTGTACACTTAAGGACATGACAAGGTGGATAGACTAAAGGAGAAATCTGTTACAGATCTGCCGTCGGTGTTGGACGACAAGCGCCCGCCAAGAGTCACGCAAGGTTGTCCCTGAGTCATGGCTCTAAGTTACCCTAAAGAGGATCCTGAAATACACTATGGAGCTCTGGAAAAGATGCCCCTAGATACTGCAGAGTCTGTATCTAAGAAGAAGAAAATAATAGGGAGCCACTTTAACAGGTCAGTGGCAGCTCCCTTACAAACTTCTGAAGAAGACAAAATCAGAGCTGAACTGTCAATGTTCTTGTTGTCCCCTGACACAGGCCCACTTCAGTGGCTGAAAATGCATGAAACCTTTCTCAGAAGACTTGGTAATTTGAACAGGCCTATCATTCCCTGCAACAAATGTCCCTTCAGTCTTCAGTATAGATGGGGAACATGCCACACCACAGTTTCTCAGTTTGCCTTTTCTCTGAATGAATGAATGACATTTTAAATAGTCTGGTCAGTGGTGGAGTTTCTGTTTTGTAATTCATGGTCCTCTCACCTCATGCTTAGCAGTGGGACTTTGTTATTAAAGAATAATGTTCATGTAAATGGGTGCTGCACAACTACTGTACACAACCTCACCTTCTATGGTTATATTATTGAGCAAACTGGAGAGCGCTTTGATTAACATTTTATATTTACTGAATCATGTTTTCTCTAGAATTTGTGTAGATAGAAAGAACGTTGTAAAAATACTATGAATTGCCCACAAAAGACATGACATTATCATTTTGCCATATCCACCAACTCAGTCCTACAGACTTTATTTTGCCTCTATGGTGTGTCTGACCTAAGATCTGTCCCCATTTTCTTCAGTGATCAAACAATCAATATGAAGTGAAGAATGAAGAAGTCCAGCTGCTGAACTGGGTGCATTGCCCTATTTTACCTCTAACACCACTGAGATGCTCGGTGCCATTCATGTCAGACTAGCACTTACCCCGCAGGCCACCTGTCAGTTCTGTGCTTGCCTGCCTGTTGAGGAGCTGCAGAGACGAGTGCACACCTTCACAGTGTCAGTGTCGAAGTGGGAGACAACAGCAGCTACACGAATTGGAGAAGGAGCTTGCCAGCAAGCATGAGCCAAATGACCATGCTCCTTCAGTCCTACATCCTCTTGCTGTGTCCCATGTCAAGCTCTGTCTGACCGTACGAGGATGAATGATATGCATTTTCAACATTGCAAAGAGTGCCAGTGCCTTTTAGTGTGCCCTCTCTTGAGGGTTGGTGAACATGCACTGGTTTCGCTCGGCAGCGTATAAGCCTATATCCCGTGGCCCTCCAGGTGAAAAGAGGCTGAGGGGTGTTTCTCCCACTGTTTATTATCTGAAAGAAGACAGAATGAGACCAATTTTGAACATCTCTATTCAACAAGTAGGTAGTGAAACAGCCATTTCACACGTTGACCATCAAATCCACTGGAGTGTATTCACCCAAGTGATTGGTTCACATCCATCACCTTAAGAGATGCTTCATTTTGTTTTTATAATCATTACCAGGCACAAACAATGACTGTACACTCTGCTTTTCAAGGGCTGCAGTGCAACAGGCAGAAGTTTGGCTGTTTCTCCTCTTTCACATAAGAGCATTACTAGCTGAAAATGAAGGTAGTAACTTGAAGGAGGCTGAAAAGCCTTTCTCTGATGAACTAGGAGTACAAATCAATGTTTTCTTTGTGGATTTATCACTACAAGAAACCTCTCAACCCTGCTGTATCATTATACAGTAAATGGCCTTTTTCATTTCGTCATCTGAACGATGATGTTACTTTAATTAATGTTTTTAGTGGCACTAATTTGTGTTCTGTCTTACTACATTATTAATTGTTGCGTGTAAGCAACACAGCCAACTAAGGGGAGGCCCATGGAGTGTGTGCGAATGTGTTTGAGGGGAAACGAGAAAAAAAAACACGTAGAAAAAAAAAAACACCTGACAGAATCCTAGGCTACACACACGCTTACAAAAGAATGTGTGTTTGAGGCTCAGTATGGCTGAGCAGGTGTGTGCATCTGCATGGTGGGATACCTGACAGCTTCAGTTTGTGGACAGAGCTGCATGTGCGTATATTTTGGATATGTGTTGTGTGTGTAAGCGTGTTGGATGTCTCCAAATGTGTGTGCGCATCTGGCCTGCCTCCCCCCGACATTGTTTCTGTCTGGACAAAATCACCCAGAGAAATTTGTCTGACACCGGGCTTTGCCATGCTAATTTCAGTTAATTCACAGAGACGCACACAACGCACACGATCTGTCTTTCTCTCCTACACATACACACACACACAAATAGCACCCAAATGGAGTTGTATCAAGGAGCAGCATGCACTGCAGAGAGACGGAGCAGAACAAGTTAATTTGTACAGTGCCAAGAAACACTAATTCCTTGTAGCGTTTGTTAATTCCCAGTGCCTCTTTGAATAACAGCTCGCAGCTCTGACAGGCCATCAGCCGTGCGTGTACATGTCCCTGTTTATTTTTGTGCGCTTAATGCTGCCGCAGTGGGAATTGGCGTTGGCATTTGAAAGATAATGAATAATGAATAAATACAATGAGAAATACTCGACTACATTAGATGAGTTGAGACATGCTTTTTATATGCATGCAAGTGTGTGTGTGCTGCACAGACACTGAGGATGAGGCACCCACACATACCGTGTCAGATTTTCTTAACTAAAAGTGTGATTTGTACAACTAGCCATGCAGACTGTGCATGTACTCTATGTCGTATGTATAATGTAGTTTTACAACTACATTGTCCTCAGTGTGAGGAACAAAAGTAATAAAAATCATGTTTCTTCCATTTCCAGCCACAGTTACTTTAAAATTGTCCTCATTGCTGAGCCGCTATGAGGGGGAGGGGGCAAAGGGGACCAGGAATCTGACACTCAATTTCTTCAGGCCTAGTTACACATGTTGTTGTACTGCGCTGCCTTGGCTGGCAGGAGTGAAATTTGACATTGTCTCTGCTGTTTTTGTCCATCCTCTTCAAGGTTGTACATCCTGAGTTACGCTTCTTCTCAGCACTGCTCACAGTACTTTTCTGAGATGCTGTAGCCTTTCTGTCAGCACCAAACTGTTTCCTTCTCCCACCCTTCTGTAATGGAGATCCAGTTTCACTGCACTTCAATGTTTGAGTTCACTCTAATTGTGACTGCAACAAGCTAATCACAAATTATGCAAACACTTTTTTTCACATGACAATATACCCATCTAACATCCCCTGCTATAGACTGTAACACTCACCATTTCCTCAAAGGCAGTGCAGGAGACAGTGTACTGTAGGTCATACACACCATTTACAATTTTTTGGAAATGATGTGTATAAGATACATCATTTTCTGCTTTTTGTAGATGATTTTTAAAGCTCTCAGAGCAGCATTTTTTTTTTTTTTTTGGCATGGCATGGCCCTCGACAACCTTAGTGATGTTATCCTTCAGGCTCCAGTGAACGGGGTGCTGTAAGAACCATCTGCAGCCATTCTGCTAATGTTAGCTGTGTCCGCCTCTGCCATGACCATCCTGTCACTTCGGGGGAGAATGACAGCGAGGGGAGAATATGTTCAGTTCGGCAGATAAAATCTCTGCATTCACAGCCAAACTGGAACTACGTGGACGTCAAGCGGACGGGAGTGTATTTGACATGTTCCCAACATGAGCTGGTGTGTAGTCACATGGCTTCATTGTCAACAGAACTAGATTGTTACTTCCCGGACGTTACATCCCAGAAAATGTTACAGAATAGATCTGTGACCAGTGAACAAGGTCAACTCATCATGCTTGCAAATGGTGATGGCATAAAAAGTATCCATGTTATAATATCTCTATCCAGAATTATTAATCAAGGTTGAGGCTGAATAGACAGAGACAGGAACAAAATAACTCAATGCTTTAATATTGTTTTGAAATTAGGTTTTCGACCTTGAACTAAATTATGGAATATATTGTGCATGCTATACATGAGCAGCTACTCTTCAGATTGCATTGGCACACAACTGCAATGGTCAAAGTAGGATGTGGTGCACTGGTGCGTTAGGCAACCCTGCAACCATAAATGATTTACACTACAGCAAGGCCTCAGGCTTCAGTCCAGTTAACTCAGCCCATCTAAGGCAATCATATTGTCTGCTGGCAGTCTCTAGATGATAAGGAAATATAGATGGCCCAAGTCCTAGAAAAATGAAGGAATAACAGTCTTGATTTTAAACATCTTAATTTTTTATCTGAGCATAACTCACAAGGCTCATGCAGCAGGCCATTTACTATAGATACCATAAAGCACGTAGAGTATATGTGAGGTGTTTCATCTTGTTTGTTTTGAATAACTTTTTATTCCTATCTATCCTGGGTGTCACACCTTGATCTAAGAGCATCCTGATTTGATACCAGCCTCGCTTGCTGATTCCAGGTACCTGATATTCACACCAACATCACCAGCTCACACTAGATGCTGCGAGTTAAGTTTCAATGTTTCAAATTCCTGAACAGAGTGTCCAGGAGTTTTCTTTGTTCTCAATAAAAGTGTATCTCAGCAGATTTGTAGAACAAAAAGCTCTTCAGGGAAATCCTTTGTGAAGTATTTTGATGAGAGAGAAAAAAAACAAAAACAAAACAAAAAAAAACAACAACTACCATGTGATTTGTGTGGTGGAAGTAGCGACACATGTCAGGCTGTAATATCAACTGATTATATCTGCATAATTATGACTGTATGGTATTAGTCTGTATTGAATTACTCAATTTATTGTAATAATACAGCTGCAGTAGTTCCTTGTCATCATGTATCATGCAATGCTTTTATTACTTTTTTGATATACAGCATTTTTTAGGATAGGTTTTAAGTGATCAGTATAAAACCAACATGAGTCAAAGATGAGCAGGTGCCTACGTTTTATCGGAATCAGAAGAAGGCCATGGGCAATAATTATCTCTCTCCTCCAGTGCTCATGCTCCTCTCCTGTTCTAGACTATGTTTCTGAGCAGCACCTTGTTCTGCATTGTTGTCTGTATTGCCCATAACTCTGCTGTGAGCACACACATAAAGGTACAAATCGGTTTCCATTCTGCCCAAGTGCACAATATCATATCAGTACTTAAGCTGATTGGCCAGTTTGTCAATATGGTCAGAGTACTCTTTTATAAAGCTGTTTGCAGATTCCACACTTCAGGGTCACAGTCAAAGATAATCTTTAGAAAATGAATGTTTCTCTTACTTCTTGAAGTCTGATAACTTAAGCATTTTCTAAAGTTGTTTCAGCTGTCAGTTTACTTCATTAAGAATACATTTTGTTGGTCTAATAAAATAACTGCATAACCCACAATTTATGCTTCTGCATTTTTAAAGAGTGAGCCAGACCAATGAGCGCAAAAGTGTCTCACGCCTGCAGAGGGTCCGTGCGTAGGTCAGAGCACAAATTAGGCTTAAGTCATATCTCAACGTTTTCGGAAAACAAGAAAAACACAATTTTTAGCAAACACATTGGTATTTTTATTGACATTGATACTTAACAACTAAAAAATGCAATCTGCATTATAATATTTCAGCAAAGAAGTGAGGGTTAGTACTCAATGCTGAAACACCTTTTCCTAGGATTATTATTATTATTGTGTGGACCAGTGTTAGTTGGCTAATGCCAAACACGAACATTGCATGGTGCAGCTGTTGCAAAACAACTGTAACGTAGCAAAAGGAAATACAGTGCATCGAATACAGTGCATCTAATAAAAGGAATGCACAATATTGCATTATTTTCCTTCAAGCACCTTAACGCACATCTTGGTTTTATCAACTTCCCAGCTAGTTTGATCAACATGAAGTGACAAAAGTTGTGGTTACAATAACAGTAATTTTGTTTTCATTTCTATCTCTAATTCAATTTTAGTTGTACATTGATGTCCACAGGTCTTTTTTTTTAAAATACCACCTGCTCACTGCTGTATCTGTCTTTTGTCTCCTCAGTTGCCAGCCGCTGCTGAACACTTCACACAAAGTGTATCTCTTTTGCAAACATATGTTCACTCCATTATGTTGTCACTGAGAGAAATGATTGGGATGTCACTTTAATTAAATTTGGGTGTACTGTTGTGCAGTGAGTGTCAGGACAAAGAGAATGGTATGTATAAACTGTCAGTGTGCACTGTGTGCGTGCATGTTTGTATGTGTGTAAGAACAGCCTCATGTATCAAGGATGTGTGTGTTCATCGAATTTCATTAAGTTGAATTATACTGTGACTGTTCAAATTAACTTTTATACAGGAAGTTAACCGCCACACGGACACAAAGATATGCATGTTGGGTAAAGTGGTCATTCTAAATTTGCCATTGGTGTGGATATGTGTGTCTATGTTAGCCTTATGATAGACAGGCCACCTGTCCACGGTGCACAACCCTCTGTGGGTTAAGCACTAATAGATAGTGGATTGATGGATGTTTTATATAAACTATGTCAAATAAAATTAAGCAACCACAGTGCAATGGGGCTGGGCAAACTTTAATCACTGTCATGATTATGTATTAGCAAACCGCAATCCAGGCACTCTGAGAATTAACAGTCATTTTGAACAGATATAATCTGTTCCTCATTCCTACTGACCTATCTGACGCTGTGGAACATTAAGTACCAATGAGGACAGAGTATTCAGTCCACAAAGTATTTCCTAAAGCTCAGAGATGTCAAGATATCACATTAACAGACAGGTTACTGTTATTGACTCCTGTCTTTTATAACTGCTGTGGAGGTGGTCCAAAGACTTCCACCAGAGACTGGTTATTGTGTGAATTTCCATATGTTAGTCACTTAAAGTTTATGTGACATTTATGGTCAATCATTGGAGTGATAATACAAATATAGATTCTAACTACAAACATTTAAACTGTCTTTGTCTTTCTGCCTTTCACAGTTACATAAAATGGCTCAGCACTTAGGATTCACTTGACAGTGGATGTTACTGTTCTACAAGCATCATTTGACAGACATTTATTCCTGTGGTCTTGAAAAGCGCCTTCTCAAATAGCAGCACGAAATTTTCCCCTTGCCAGTCTGAACTACAGCTCATGAAACAAAACAGCACTGATAGGAAAACAAAAAAGTGTGTTAATCTTTGTGACTCTCGGGGTTTGATGGCCATGAAAATTCTTTTACAGTGTTCAGTGTCTTGCTCCAAGACACGTTGGCATGTAGTGCACTAACCTTCTGGTGTGTGGACAACCTACAAAATACCCAGATGTGTTCTTGCTCCACATATCAGTAGGCAACTTGGACTTGGTGCAACCATCATCAAGTACGATGCTGTTCTAATTACAGTATGACCATCCTCCAGAGGTGAATGCTGATAGACTGTATATAAACATGGACAACACATCTCCACTTCCTCTCATTAGCCCAATGAGGCTAAAACCATGAGGATATGGGTGGTACATGAAGCTATTCCTTCCTTTGTATAAACATCACACATTCAACCACATAGAGCAGGCACGTCAAACTCAGTTTGGCTCTGGGGCCGGATCCAGACTTTCTGTTCTCAGGTGGGCCGGATCAGTAAAAGAATGTCAACTCCAAATATTTAGCTTTGTTTTTCAGTACTATGCTTTATCATTCAGCCTACATTTGTAGCCTACCCTACATATTATAATCACGGATGATAAGGGATCTTTTCTAAGCACAACACATTTATTCAAAACCAATGGGAAAAAAATTATTTTTCATGTTTGGCCGTGAATGTGTTCACAACTGGTTTATTTTAACAGTTGAGTGAATGCAGTTTTACACCTGAACCAACTCACCACACTAAACAAACTCAAGTGGGAGCTATAAAAAAAAAATATTTTCGCCTTAATTGTCATACTGCTTTGAAATAAATAAAAAAAGAAATACAAAATAAAATAAAATAAATAAAATAAAAAAGTTATAGCAGTGCATGGGCAATAAGATTAGACTACATCAGATCAAACTACTAGGCTGGGCCTACTGAAGTTGAGAATATACTGCACAATATTAATTATCTTTAATATGACATACTTGTCTTTATGATGAGTGGTGCCGAATATTAAACTCTTTGAACACTGCAACTTGCTGATTACATACCAAGCACACTGGTTTTGCATTCACTTCTGTGAATAAATACTTCTCGGTCCATTTCTCCTGGAAAACTCTGCACTCCGTGTCACTCTGCTTTTTTGACAGTGCATTTTGGAAGGGTGTGTTGACCGATAACTTGTTTAGTAGTGGTGAATGGTGAAGCAAGATTGCCGGTTTATTTTTACTTGGACACATCACGTTGCGAATGTTTATTTCCTGTGACTAACTCGTGTCAGTGCCGCATGCTTGACGTGAGCGCTTTTACACATTTACTGCCCTCTAGTGGCCGGAGGGAGCATTTGGTTTGTATTTATTTTAAAAAATCACAACTTTTAATAGAAATTAGCTAGAGACTCGCTTCTTTTTTTGACATACTCAGAAATTTATGCCGGATTAAATGACCCAACGGGCCGGGTCCGGCCCACGGGCCATATGTTTGACATGCCTGACATAGAGACCTTGCAGTAACATCTGATTTGGCCTCACCAATTGCAAGTGACCAGCTTTAGGTACGTGTGTTCAGTCCTGGCATTAACATGCATCTCCAAAAGTGTCTGCAGATCTGTTTGCAGTTTTGCGCTCAGTATGCAAATAAACCCAGACAACATCTGAGGTGCAGTAGAATATTTTAACAGCTGCTGTCTGGACCTCTACCACTGTTCCAGAACCAAGAACAAAACTGTTTTACATTGGTGCATCATGACTTTGGCATGCGTTAGGTTATTATTTATCTCCACCCTGATGGACAGAATATTTCCTTTTCAGGTGGTATAATAAGAGATTGCAGGAGCACCCCTGTTAAGTTTAGACGTCTATAATGTGACTCTGCTAAAGGAATGCGGACAAAGGCGGACACATGTAGATCAGCTCTCTTAGATGCGAAAAAGACTGGCTTTTAGGTGATCGGATTGCCCAGATCAGCTCTTAAAGCAAGGTCTAAACAGGCCCATGAACTCGTCAAATCAATATGTTGTACAAAAATGATCATCTCGTAGGTGTATCAATGCATAGATGGCTGTGATTACATAAATTCATAGTAATTCATAGTTTCCTAAAGTATTATTTGTTAACAACAGATCAGTTGAAAGATGCAGCATGCACACACCCATATTTTTAATATTTCACATAGTTCTGTTGAATAATGCATTTTTTGGAGTGTTCATGGTACAGAGAAATACATTTAAATGAGAAAACTTTAGCAGCCTGATGTCTTTAAACCGTTTCTTTTATATTCAGTGCTCCTTCTATGTGGAGATAAGGCATTGCGGCACATGCTGCTTAGGAGGCATTACCAGTCAGGATGGCATTCACTACATCATTGCAGGGGATATCATTCAAGCCACGGTTGCAGTGGGGATCTGTCAGGAAGCAGCTGGCAATTCTAGGTGGTTTTATCTGTATGGAAGACAGGGTTTTTTTCTTCTGCTTTCCTTGCTGAAACGGCTGATCAGTCCCAAATGAAATGTCCTCCTTGTCATTCTCATTAAATGAACTTATTTGGAAAGGTGTGTTCATCTCCTAGTGCATTTCCCCTGTGATATTTCAAAAGTAAAGAAATAAATAAATTTTGTTGTTGACAGTTTATAATGTGTAATGTGTAACTCTCAGTTGCTTAACTCATACAGGTATGATCATACAGGCTAAATGATCTTTAGTGTCACATTTTCAGTCCCTCCATTGTCTACCTTAACAAAGCCTGCCAACCAGTGCTGCCGTAAAAGCACTATGTCCACGTATTTGTTTAGAAAGATTAGAAATGCTGTCATTGCCTTTCATGCATTAAAAACCCTGTGCTGCCTACCTAATTATTATGAATTAACATAATGGCAGGGACAATATGAAATGACACATGCTGACTAGAAAGGTAGGGAAGGCTTTGTGTGTGATTTTCAAATAAACACAGCACTGATATTAAAAGGTGAATTCTTATAAACATCAAATTGTCCTTTACGTTCCTTACTATGTTGCAACTCAAAATGTCTGTAAAAAGGACTATTAGCTATTAAACTAGTTTTGTCATTTTTGATTGTTGTGTGTTTCATGCTTTTTATTTATTTATTTTTTTTAGAAATAATGTTGGGATGGAGAGTCTACTAGTATTTCTACAGTAGTGCTTTACTGTTTGCACTCCGTCTTTCCAACAATACCACCTTCCTCTTCCCAGCCATCACAATCTTCAACTCTCATGGATCAGACTGACAATCACACACAGAGATTTACACGTACAGACACGTTCATAATCAAATCACCCCTATAACCTGTTGCTAATAATCATTAAATTTCTTGCTTAGCTCTCCAAGTCCTTATGTTTGATGGCCTTTATATTAAGAATATGTTAATCTGCTATCATATGGTTATATGTTTACATTGTACTCTATTTTACCCTCCTGTAGCATCTGGGATTGTTAAATCTTACGATCCTTCTGTGTTTTTCCACTGCTGCATGCATGGGCTTCTTGCATTTTATGTAGATATGTCTTTTTCCTATGTTGTGTCTGCAATATATATAGCCTCAAGGCCATTGAGCAACTTTGGATTTGGTAGTTTTACCAAGCTGGACTCTGTAATTGGAACAGCAGCATACTGGTTGACTTGTTGACACCCACAACATGCATTCTGGGTAATCTAGTTGTGCATTTCCATGTAAATCATCTCCTGCACATGGTTAGATAAGTGCTTGGAATTGGATTCAGTTCTTCAGTTAGGACCACTTTAACTGTTACCGGTGTTATGACTCAGTTGTGTGGGTGTGTGCAGGGGGTCAGGAGGGTTGTTGAGAGAAGCTGCTTGGGAGTCACAGGTGACAGGTTTGTCTCCCACCACATCCATGGCTGAGGTGCCTGGAGCAAGGGCACTGGGCACTGCACAGGCGACAGGTTCATTTGTTCATTTGTTCATGTGTGCAGAAAAAATATTTCCCTGTGTGGGATCAAAGACAAAAAGAACCAACACTTTTAATAGGCACTGACATTTGAGGGGTCACTGTATATCATTGATATTGGCTGACTTACTGTATAAATAAGCTGATGAGCTGGGCGTGATTCCATGCCTTGTCTGAACTACTGTATTTTACATTTGGGCAGCGAGTGACAACCTTTCACGAGTCCTCAAGAGAGTGAAGACAAGAATGAACACTGATAAATGCCCACCGTTTCATTTAATTTGGACTACATCCACTGTCATTCCATATATGTTGGAATGGCATTACAAAACCTCTTGGCCTGCTGACCATGAGTTTGAGATTTAAAGAGCTGCAGATTTTGTAAGATCAAGTTGACAGAACCAATGGATTTTCTCTAGAAAAAGAAAAATATGCTATTACTATAAACTTACTATACTATAAAAATGGCTGGTTTAATATATCAATAACAAAATCTCCATAGTCAGATGTAGTCTTCTTCTTTTTTTTTTTTTTTTCTTCAGATTCCAAACTGATCAAATCTCGATGGGGTGATCCACAGAGGCCCCTCCCCTTAACCCATAGGACCCAAACAACCTGGTACAAAACACAACCCTCAGAAGGCTCATGTATATTCTCTGTTGCGTCACAACTATTTTGGAGGCAATGGTACATGGAACAAGATCTGTTAGCGTCCTGGCTTTCTGCATCTGAATTACCCACAGCTCTTCTGTCTCTATCATTCTCTGGCAGTCATTCATCACCACTGTCACTATACTATACTATACTTTAGTCAGATGGAATTTCCTGGAGTATTCTTGAGGCTTCCTGATTCTTTAATGAGCTTACAGTCAACATATGACAAAATAATAATTATAACTCACACAAATTACAGCTAATCTGCAAAAAAATTACATTTTGAAATTGGTGGGCAAAAAATATAGTGAATATACACTGGCTTAAAACCAACAGATTCACAAGAAAAGGTGAATTCAGAACTCTATTGGAAATATACTTCCATGATGTCCACTTCAGTGCACATATTTAACTTTAATTGTAATTTACTACATATTTGAAACACATTTTTATTAGTTATAGTAGAGTTATAGTTATAGTAGAGTAGAACTCTTATGGAATAGAGGGATTGACAGGATATACCAGCAGTGATCAACAAGTGTGAAGGTCTGGCGACCACACTGGATTCAGAGCAAGAAAATACTTGCAGTTACAACGACTGACCACTGAATAAACCACAATGGAGTGTGGCAGCAGAGAGCACTTTAGAGGCTGAAATGCATTTCTTCCATAAAAATCATAATGGCATTTAAACAGCTGTCCACTACAGTGGCCACCAAGTGCCAGAGGGCTAGATCTCACTGTGAACACATCCATTCATTCAGCTGCAGGTTGTCACTAACAGGTGGAACTTCCTTAACAAGGTTACATCCACACAAGGATGACAGGTAGTAGTTATTGTAACAGTGAAGTTGGCCTCTGTCTTGAATTTTTCCCTGATCTAGGCTTGAGTGTTTTCTGTAACTTCAATAATGTTTGCCACCTGGGGCATTTTTAGTTTTAATTAACTCAGATTTAATGGGCATAAGCTGTGAAATACTGCCATATATCAGTCAATATTAGCCCATTAGTCAAGGTTCCTCTAATGTGCTTCCACAGTTGGATCTAAGGTACCATGAAAGCAGCAGAACACACAATCCATGGTGGTCACTAATAGGTCTGCCAACAACCATTAAAAATAATGTGTTTTTAGTGTAATCAGTATAGTCTACATTAACTAGATTATATTTATATCCAAAGAACTGAAGAACTGCACATCATAATTTCTCCAGTGTCAAACAGCTGTTTACTGTGACTACAATCTACTGCTCTTCACTCAGCATGATCATCGCTGTTGAGTGAGGCATGGGTTATGCTACTAAATGTGAAACGTGTCTTGCTTACACTGCAAGTAACTGGATAAATCCTAAGGAGCCACAATGATCATTTAGCTCCACATTCGCCCATTAATTGTAATGTCAATGATGTTTGGCAGCTTCATAGCCAAGAATACATAGTAACCTCTCTGCCTTCTATTCAAATCTTATTGCTCCTGAACAACTTCCTACAGCTCAGCGTGTGCCTTTTGCAGACTGCAGCGTTTATAGACCAGTGTAGGTGCTAATATAGGAGAAGAAAAAATGTGAGTGACGGTTCATGGACACAGTTCTTTATCTACTGTGGTTAGTTTGATACTGTTCTTTGATTTATTTTTATTTCTTTTAAAGGAAAATATGTCTGTACCACGCACCGTGTCTCTTATGTGTCTTCAAAATATTTTCTTCCATGGTCTCCTGAGAGACAAAGAGAGATAGGCACACAACAACCATGTGGAGAAATCAGTCGTGGAATGTGAACCTTAGTCTGTGTTTCAACAGCAAAGTGTTTCCTCCTAAGGAAACGATGCCTGTGGGGACAGGGAGAGTTGTTAATTGTTCACTCATGCAGTGTGAACACTCCATTAAAAAGACTCCATTAAAAAGAAAAAGAAAAAAAGTATTAATATGAGCACCAGTTTGATAGCAGTAACACACTTCAACTTGTCCAATCATTGCCTCTCCTTGTGGGTAAATTGCAACACATGCTGTTTAGGAGGCAGTCACAGAGGGGGATGTCATTCCAGTCACGGACCCAGCTGCGACCTGTCTCAGGTCGTGTTGAGACCTTGCATTAACGTCTGTCCTAGGGAATCTGATCACAAGCGTGAACACACCCATGACGCATTCAGGACGCATTTGACAGATCCAATCTCTGACCACATTTGGAGGTATTCTGGGTCACATTTGTCTGTATTCCTTTAGTAGTTTAAACACACGGTTTGTCCTGGTCACATTTTGGACCAACTCCTCAACAACATTCATTCAGAAAAAAGAAAAAAAAAAACACATAAAAAACACATGGTCACTATTATTAAAAGGAAAAGAACTGTAGGCCCAGTGGAGTCTGTTCATTAGTGAGGAGAGCCTTTTAAAAGTATTCTTACTTTGTAGTTGTTAACTAATTTAGTATATGGTCCTCTCGTTTTTCTCTTACTGTCTGTTTTCTGTTTTTGGGATGTGTACAAAGGTTAAAGGCTCATAAAACTACTTGAGTAAGGAGACAAGTTGAGAACCATATATAAGGATTCTGTAGGAGCTGGACGAGAGAGGGATTCGACAATTGGATGGAAGCTCTCTCAGATTCAGCAAGAGTTTGACACTGATTGTATTAAACCTTTTTGAAGGCAAGAGAAGACTTGTCAGCGGTGATCACTTCTTTCTTCAGCACGTCAATATACAACACTAACTAAATAAATCTAAACAAGAAAAAACAAGTGAAAGTATTTAATATGGGTACACTGTGAGTAATTCTGCCATTAAATAACAGTCAGCATGTGAGTAGTTATTGTTGTGATGAAGTTGATCTAAAAGGGGCATCATGGACTTATGTCTATTTCCTCAATAGAATAGTTCTAGCTAGTCTTCCACTGTTGAACCATGAACAATGCCGTCTCACGCCACAAGAACAGCTTCTTGGATGAAACTAATCAGCTGGTTGAACTCCAAGCAATTGGCTGTAATTTCCTACTTTTAAACTCAGACATAATAGAAGTCGTTGTATTTGGCCCTAAACATGGCAGAGATTCATTATTTAATCACCTGGTTTCTTTGGATGGCATTACCCTGTCCTTCAGTTCTACTGTGAAAAGACTTGGTGTTATATTTAATGAGGATATGTCCTTTAATTCTCACAAGCAGGTGACCAGGACTGCTTTCTTTCACCTGCGTAATATCATCAAAATTAGGAACATCTTGTCTCATCCGCTGTTGTGGTCTCACCAACCTACCCAGTCTTCATGGCCTGCAGTTGCACTCCTACCTGAATGAACAATTCTCCAACCTGCCTACCTCTTATATTCTCAAAATGCCATATAATATCATCAGCTATATCTATGACAGATGCATGTTTATCTTGTTCCTCCTGCTGTTCTTCTCTGTCTCTACCTGGCTGGCCTTAGGCTGGGTCCTTATGAGCTCTTGCTTCAGGTTTGCTCTGGAGGGTTCAGACTGGATTTTGTAAAGCGTCTTAAGACAATTGCGTTGTTATTGAGGCTATATAAATAAAATTGAATTGGAGTTTGCATGTTCTGTGTCTGCATGGGTTTTCTCCAGGTACTCTGGTTTCCTCACACGCTCCAAAGACATGCTCATTAGGTTGACTGGTGATTCTAAAAATTGCCCATAGGTGTGAGTGAGAGCGTGAATGGTTGTTTGTCTCTTTAGCCCTGTGATAGACTAGCAATCTGTCCAAGGTGTACCCTTGGCTTCAGCAACCCCCACAACGCTAGTGAGGATAAGTGGTAGTAGAAGATGAGATGAACTAATTAGATTAGTTAACTTTGAGACCTGCACAAAACTCAGATTATAACTCAAACCCTGGAAGCTTCCATATGCACCATCTGTGCTTATAAAGCGAATCCAAATATAGACACTGGTGATTGAGGAAATACACTTCACATGTGGCTCCTTATACATCAACATGACAGTTTCAGTAATGAACCACATGCTGATACATTTTTTAATGACATAATCACTCCCTGTGTTCTAATAGGAAATAATTATAAATAATTATGTTTATTTATTATTTGGTTAGTTAACAGCTACAAGGACAGAATATTTTAAAAGACTCTAATTACTTTTGAAAGACATCACTTTTTGTCTTCTCAGGCCATTTTCTATGATAGTGGTTGTTTTTGACTGACACAAGAGCACCCCTGTAGAGTAGACAGGATGCACTGTGTATTCATACAACAAAGGCAATGCGAACTAATGTGACCCAGACCACCAACAAATGTGGTCAGAGATTGGATCTCTTCTCTGTGTCCTCAATGTGTCCTGGGGGAGTCCACAACTGTTGGCCACATTTGCCCAGGACGGTTGTTAAGGCAAGGTCTGAAGAGGGCCAAAGAGACAAACGATCAATCACATGGACAGCTGATTCAGAATCACCTATCCACCTTACAAGCATGCAAACATGCAAGAAACGTCTAGCTGTGAGACGTCAATGCTAACCATTACACCCTGGTTTCTAACCTATAGCCAGTCCTATACCATTTGTACCTTATCAGTAATGATAAGTTTCAAACAAAACACTGCTGTCTGTCCGGTAAGCTTTTTTCCAGCCACAACAACTATAGTATAATGATACTACTTTTTCTGCCTACGTTTTCAAGGCAATCTGCACAAAATGTTATTGCATTTTAATGATGACGCTATTTGAATGTTAGCCAGATGGAGCCAGAAACTGCTGAAGTCAGCAGGAGCCAGTTGCTTTACAGTTTAAAGTACATTACTGGCATCAGCCTCAAACTGTGGAAGTAGCAACTTGCCTAAATATCACTTTGCTAACGTTGTCATGAATATGTTAGCATACTGACAGTAACATTTAGTTAGAAAGCCATCTATAGCTGTAGCTGCTTACTAGCATTAACAGCATTACATCTAGCTGGTGTTGCATTTCTACTGCAGAAATCTACAGTTTGGGACAAGCTACGAGCATAATCAGATTTGCTAATGGTCATATTTTTGCCCACATCAACCTTCAAAATACATAGCAGCTGCTGCTCAAATCCTGTCCAATGAATGGTTTAACAGAACTTATTAAACTGCTGAAGATATTTCCAAAATTCTCAAACACTAATCGTTCAAATGAAAAATAGTCCAATAAGAAAAACTAATTTTAACACATTTCTCAAGTGGTCTCTGTTCAAGTGGCCATCAGCTATCATCCTTGGATTTGGTGACTTGACCCACTAAATATTTTCCAAGACTGAGAATAAACTTGGACACCAACAAGAAAGAGTTCTAAGAAAAACTGAAACACGAACAATCCCTTGACAAGTGGGCAGCTCCATCTGGTGAGGAAGTACATCTAATATGATCAAATGCATCAGCACAAGTACTGAGGGAATCTTGGATTTCTTTCAGCTTTATTATTATTTTTTTTATCAGTGACTACCTCTCTTATTATAAACAAGGTATGGCTGCTTCACAAAAAAAAACATACAATCTGAAGATCAGACATTTAAAATGCATTAAGTTGCATTTGTAAAGGTTGCAGATAATTGAGTTATTAAGCATGATTAAGAATTTTAGTAAAACATTCACTGATTACATTCACATTTCATTCAAATATCAGATCTTTACAATAACTGCAGCATTGTTTAACCTTTTTATGGTTACTATTGTGGTTTAATTCAAATAAATTGCAGTACAACATTCTGTACCACTGACCAGTCTAATTACTTTAAAACCTCTCCACAACTCCTTGCCTGACCAAAAACATTCTTCATTTATATAAAATGTCTCACTACTTTGAAGTAGTAAGTAAGTTGAAAAGCATTCTATAACATAATTTCTTGGACAAAGGTTAGGCTATGACACACCATCAGTTCTGTTGTTTCGGTGTGTACATTATGCTATTGCACATATCCAATATGTTTTTTTTGTTTATTTTTATTTTTTTTTTGAACATCAGCATGATGACTTGGCTCCATGTTGAATCAGTAATCATATCATATTATGAGAACTGGTCTATGAGAACAAGCTTGTGTTTCCATGTTCAGGCAGACAGATAAACTTTACAACTGTGTCTGAGTATTTAAAGCACTGCTACATCACAGGAATCACATTGACCCACTAATAGTCATCATGAACAGCTGTACTCAAAATACATTTTCTGTTACATGCGGGCACTATCGTTCCACCTTTTTGTTCCAGACAGTACAATACATTCACAAAGCAGTCATTCCTCTACAACAAAGCCAGGCCCTTACCTCTACTTAAGAACAACACTCTGCATTAAAAGGTACTGCCTGTAATGAGTCCAAATAGGCGCCATTATAAAGCAGCACTCTTGAGTGGACTCTGAATGACAGAGCTGTGTGGGGTTTTTCTATTAAAATCTCTAAAGCCATTCATTCAAGAGCACCAAAGCAGTGCGTGGAGAGCAGCCTTCAATCCTTTTGCTAATGAGCTCACTTGCATTACTTATAGGATATATAATTGGCAGAAGGACATCTCTTAATTTCTCATCTGGTTATGTGGAAATCGGGAGTGCCTTTGTTCATCTGCTCAATTACTAAGACCCTCTTTGTGTATTTGCTATCCTCAAACTCTCTCCCAGTTTCCTTCTCTGTTGCACCCCACTTCAAACCTCCATTTTTTATATTCTCTCCACAATAAGTGATGTAAAAGCCTCACTTTATCCATGCATCACGAGGAGCACACCACTCCAGTCTCAAGTATCACTAAAGGCGAGCCGTCACAGTGCCATCTGAACTATTGAGGAGCTCTGTTTCATTTTTTTTATTCTTTTCTTTTAATGATGTCTTCCACTCTTACATTTGCATGTTGCACTCAATCAAAACTGTCACACAGGGAGCTTTTCTTTTGTGTGATATATCTCTTTGTTGTAGCTGTTCAGGCATGTTGGACCATGCAACCAGGAATGGTAGCCTGGCTGGTTTGTTGCAAAGGGTGAATTGGGCATTTGCACAAAATCAAACCCAAATCTATGAGGGAGCTCGAGCATGCAGCATTATTGATGCATGCACTCATCTTTACAGTGTTCTCTTGGCATCCTGCAACACTGTTTTTTCAAATTTGAATTCATCAGTGCAAAGCAAATACTATCATTTTCTAATTATTCTTTGATGTTTTTGAAAAAGATATTCACAAAACCACATTATATTAGTATGTTCTACTTGTGCAGGTAAGTGATCATTTAAGCAGCAATAACTTGATATATAGATTTTTTTCAAGAAGGAGTTTTTTTCATTTTATGTGGTATAAAAGCGCTTCACAGTTGGAGTTGGAGGGTTCACTTCGTGTGTGCTGTTCAGTTTATAAGCCTGCGCAACAGCCTATTTTCATTTAATACAGGGGCAAAAGAATGTACGTAGCCCCTCTGGATGAAAAAAATAAAATAATAATAATGTGTGGCCACAAATTATATTTAATAGTGACATTGTTGAGCTGACCTGTTGAGCTAAATGTTTGATCATCTGTTTGTTTTTTTATAGAACCGTGTGCTGTGAGAATAATATGGAAGTGCAAGTAGTGAACTCATGTGTGAGAAAAATTCCCTTTTAAATATCACATATCACAATACTACTCTGTTAGTTGTGTAATTCAGTCCAAACATTGCTTGGTTGGTTCATCTTTCTTATAGATCATTATTTGTTTTTCATTTTAGCTTTATAACTTGTGGTATTTTAGTCTAATTTGTGAATGACTACAGAGCAATCTGCGATGTGGACACAGGTGCTCAGAGGACTTCCCATCATCCTTGGGGACAATCCCACAAACTTCTTCAGACCTAGCTTTGTAAGTAAGCTCCCATTTTCTTATAATTGTCACCACTCTTATATTGATCAAAGTTTTTTTCAAATGAGAGATCTAATGTAATGATTGTGCTCCTGTCTTTGTCTTTACTAAGTATGTATCTATGACAGAAGTTTGTTTATCTTGTTTATCTTGCTCTTCCTTTTTCTCTATCTTCTCTGTTTCTACCAGGCTGGCCTTCAGCAGATGGGTCCCTCCATATGAGCTGGGTTCTGCTCAAGGTTTCTTCTTGTTAAAAAGGAGTTTTTCCTTTGTCACCATCGCCCTCAGGCTGCTCTGGAGGTTTTAGGCTGAATTTTGTGAAGCATCTTGAGACGATTTGAATTGTTATTGATGCTATATATATAAAATTGAATTGTTTGTGATGATAATGATTCTTTTCGTGACTTTGACACTGAGATACTCCTCACTGAGCGTGAAGATGCTGTGTCCTCATCTTCCCTGCATCTTAATCCAACCTTGTTGAAAATCATCACTGAGGGAGAAGTTGTGATGGACAATATTCAAGATCTGCCAAAAGCAGTTGTGCTCTGTTTGGACTCACATATGCTCTTCATCTTGACTACCCCAAGACTATGAAGCTCACATTTCAGTTCTTCCAACAGATATTGCTCTCTTTGGGCCACACTGACCTAAAGTCAAAGCTACAGACTTTGAAAAATCAGCTTGCAATGTAAAGAAATGTCAAGAAACATACAGAGAGAGAGAGAGTTGTAACACACCCACAAAAAACTCAAATGCACTCAACACACACCATCAAACAGGCCACATTTTTCCTCCTACAGACTCAGGCCATGGGGTTCCAGAGACCACCAATGTGATTTTTTTCTTCCTGTGGTGTCCCTCATTTTATAATTAACCTTTTACTTTAACGTCTTTCCACCTTCCTTTTCTTTTCAGGAGGTAAAGAGCTGTTTTGTTGTTGTTGTTTAACATAAAGTGGTGGACACCCTTACAATTTTACACAATCTCAAATATTATCATGAAATATTTGTGGAAAAATCTTTTTTATGTTTCAAAAGGTGTGGCTGTATTAGACAGACACAAACAAATACAAATTATATTTATTTTGTTTGTTGTTTACAAGAAAAACTAACAAAACTAAATTCTTAACAGTTTCAATATGTCAGTTCTCAACAGTGTCAGTATCAAAGTCAACAAATAACAGAGAATGTTTTCAAAACTGAACAAAAAATAAATCAACCATCACATCATCAAATTAATATTTAGTCCTCTTGCCATTAGCAGCAGTAGAGCTCTAATCCTGGCTGGCATGTTCTCCATGAGTCTTTCACACTGTTGAGGGGTAATCTTGTCCCATTCTTCTTGAATTACTAAATTCTTTGGTTTGTCCTTTGAAACAGACCTTTTGATAATCCACCACAGATTTTCTGTCCAGGGATTGAACTGGCCACTCTAAGACCTGGACACTGTGCTCCTGCAGCCAAGTTCTACTGGCCCTGGATGTGTGGCCAGGGGCATTATCTTGTTGAAACCAGTTTCGACTTCGACAGAACAGCTGCACATGCATGGTTTGGAGAATGGCACAATATTTGACTGAGTTCAATGTGGCACCACAGACAGCGAGATGACCAACACCAGCAGCATTCATGCAACCCCAAACCATGATGCTGCATCCACCATGTTTGACAGTAGGTACTGTACATGCTGGAGATAATGCTTCGCCTGGCCTTCTGCATACTCTCACATTAGCATGAGGAAGATAAAACTGGAAACTGGACTCATCTGACCACAGAATCTTCTTCAGGTTCCTGACTGTCCACTTCTTGTGTGCTTGGGCCCAACGACGCCAAGCTAACCTCTGTCTCTCATTGATCAGGACTTCTTGAAGTTCCTTGTAGGAACTTAAGCCTTGATGTAAAAGTTGACCATGCACAGTGCGGGTGGAACACTGGACACCAGTTTGGTTTGACCACTGCTCCTGTGATGTCATTAGGTGGTTTTCCCTGCACATGCAGATCAGGATGAGGTCATGTCAGAGTGGATCCAACTGCTAAAGACTGCATCTGCACTTCCTGATGATCTGGCAGCAGCTGTACACTTTCTGACTGAGAATCTGCATCTATAGGTGTGTTTTCTGCACTAGGCTCCTTGTTTTAGCCATTTTTGTCTCTGAAGAACTTTCAAATGTACTGGTTTGTACAGTAACAGAAAAATGTATCTTTTAATATAAAGCTTCATTAGTGGATCATTCAATTTTAAGTTTTTAATGTCTGTTTTGGGATTTGTATTTGGTCTGTGACTATACTAAAAGAAATTGTACTTAAAGACCTAAGAGTGATTCTTAATGCAATATTTCACAATGCACTGTATATATATCCCATAAAAGTGGCATATGTGGAATGACACAATCTAGCAAAGCAGCAGTGTAGCCAACATACTGGTCTTTAGTGTCTTACACAGATAAGGGTAGGCTAACGAAGTGCAGTCTAAAATCTGCAATCAGACACATAGAACACGGACAGTCATTGGCTGCTTTAATGTGTGTCAAAGCCTGTGAACTGGAGGATGTCAGCACTGTGGGGAGTCTGCAGTTTGACTGCCTGCAGGGTTGTCAGCTGTCACTCTGTCTTCTCTCTCTCTCTTTCTCTCTCTCTCTGTCACTCTCTCTCACACATGCAAGCGCACACACACATACACCTCAAGGTCGGATGTCAAAGCACATCAGGAGGTTTTACAGACATGTCGTGTTTGCTGCTCTGCCCTGGAATGGCTGAATTCACCAGTGTGTTTCAATGTAGTAACACTAACTTGCATCCATAGTTTATGAACTGTAAAAAACCTTTGTATTTCCATTGATTAAAGGATAAAAATTAACATTATTTAAGCTTATAACATAACTGAATCCAAATATTTTTTACTTTCTTACTTTTTATTAATTGCTTCTCTAATCATATGTGCTGAGTGGATGCTGCATTAGTAGATAATACCGATTTTTGTATGAGCCAAATTTTCACGTGTTCCTCACATGTGTGAACATGTGTTGACAAATATACTGTATGTGATTACTGTGATAACAGGATTGCATTAAAATCTATTGAATTTATCAGTTAGGTAGCTAAATATTCGTATGCCATATATCGGCAATACATTTATAAAAGTAAGAATTAAATGCTAAGGTTATGGTGGACGGCCTAAAATCTCAACACCATGTTTGGTTCAACTCTCTTCAGCACTCTGAATCGCTATGAAGTTTTGCTCATGCATAGGGAAAATCACATATTCACAATAGATAAACCCCTGGTCTAAAGCTGAAATGATTCCCCAGATAACTTTCAAGTGGCAAAGCATCCCTATAAAGACTTTAGCCTTAAGTCCACAACCTGTTGTGTATTTGGCCTGTTTACTGCCTTCTAATTGCTAATTGGAGCCCAATAATGCACTGCAAAGCAAAAGTCCTTCAGTGGCCTTTCCAGACAAATTTGAATTGAAGTTCAACACTTTTGGGATGTGATAAAAATGGTGATTGCGCAGCTGCATTAAATGGTCTGTATGCATCAACCAAGACTGTTCAGTTCCTTGGAACCGGACTCAGGCTGTGTGTGTGTGTCTCACTTTTTGCAAGATGTGTTCTTAAAAAAAAGTGAGGTCGTACTGAGCCCTTATTATGCTCAGTCCATAAAAATGCAAAACAAAGTCAAATTTTTGTGTCGTCTTTTTCTCATCTCTGGCGGCCACAGTGGTAGCTGAATTGGAAAAGCCATCTGCCCGGGCCTTGAGGGATGGAGCATAGCCTTTTGTTTGGCAGATCTTCGATATGATATTGACCTCAGTGATGTTTCCAATTAGATGCTAGTTTGCTTTAAAAAGGACTGGCTCCCTTGGGAGCCAGAGTGGTTTCTTTCAGCCTCCAGGCAACAACTTCTCTCAGCTCAGTGGCCATTACCAACTGCTTTTTTTTTCTCCTCAAAACTCGCCTTTTTTTCCCCCTTTTTTCCCCTTTCAACTGCCAGACTCAATCGTCCTGCAGAATGAAAGAGTGGCCTGAGTGTAGTCATTCATACAAGTGGCCACACACAATGGACGTGTACACAACATCATAAAGCCCTGGCAGCAGCTAGAGGGTTACAGTCTTTGCCACGAAATCACATTGTTAAAGCAGGAACGGGAGATTTCAATGTTAACAGCAGTTCAAGGCAAAAAATGATTTGTGCAAAACTGGTCTAGTAGTGCATTGTTGAATTTGATCTATTTGAATAAATATTGGCTTTGTTGTGCATTGCCAAAATCTTTTGTGAAGCGTGTGATAAACTCAGTCATATTCATGCACGTTGTGTGACACACTGGGAACGCTGGTTTTGGTAATAAGGGAACTTGTGCACAAAACCCAGACAGCATGTCTTCCTAGAGCATTTGACTCCCTCTATCATGTTTTGTGTGATTTCAAATTCATTCTTTCACCTTCACATACAATATTTTAGTATCTTTGTTGCTCGATACCATTGCAATCAGCCTCATAAAAAAGTGTGTCCAAACGTATGACTGGTAGTGTATGTCATAGAAATAGTCAAGCTATAGATGTGTTACTCCTTTACTAGTTCTCTCACAGGCTTGGACAATTGAAGATTGGAAAAATATTGCCTGGTAACAAGTCTCGATTTCAGCTGTGACATTCAGATGGCAGGATCAGAATTTGGTGTCAACAACATGAAAGCATGGATCCTATACCTAGTCTGTCTGTTGTGTCCTTGGGCAAGACACTTAACCCACCTTGCCCCCAGGTGCATGCTCCCTGGTGTATGATTACAGTGAGTGATGTTGCTGGTGGTCGGAGAGGCCGTAGGCACACATTGGCAGCCAGTAGGCAGCCGCGTTTCCATCAGCCTGCTCCAGGGCAGCTGTGACTACTGAGGTAGTTTACCACCACCAGCAGCGTGTGACTGCATGAGCGAATGAATAATGCATTCAATTGTAAGCGCTTTGAGTGTCTAACAATAGAAAAGCGCAAAATAAAACCAATGCATTATTATTATTATTGTTAATTGATAGGATCCACGTGGCTTATTCCCATCAACCTGCATGGTGTGGTTAAACTGGACAATGAAGTGATGCATATCTGTAACTCATATCTGTAACTCACATACAGAAACTTCAGTATCCCGTACTGCTGGTGAATTACCTCTGGTACACTGCCCGTTTTTGGTTGTGGTCAAAAAATGCACCATATGTGTATCCTATTATGGTGGGTTGGCATGTTGATCAGTTTGTTCAGTGATTTACTGATCCAGTTTGAAATTGAACCATTTACTCTGGGTGGCTTTTACAATTAGGTCAACTGGGATCTTCTTATGAAGGTGGAGATTTTTAATTTCAAACAGTAGCTGGATGTATCAGGGCTGGATTCAGTTCACTGTTATGACTGAAAAACACAAAAATCTGTCACCCTAGGTTTCCTACATACACTTAAAAGACAGATAATTTTAGATGCCAAAAATGCAAATGCTAGTAAAATATTGCCTCCAGAATGCTGCCATCTTTAAGTATTGCCAGTAAAAGAATTAATTGTGCCTACATATGACCTGTTTTCCTCAGAGAAAACTGAATTTGGTGTCTGAATTAAACATTTGTTTATAAAATCCACATTCTAATTTGTTGTTTATCACAATCACAACAGTGAGTAAGGAAAAATAAACTCAGGGCACAAAGCGGTATTAAGGCACAAACACAATATGATAAAACTGGGCAACAGTCACATGATGACCCACAACACAAGAGTTTGGGTCTTACACTCACACACAGTCTGTCATTCTGCTTCCTGGTCAACAAGCAGGTTGGTCCACCTTTAGCTTTAATTACAGCACACTTTCTTTGTGACATTGTTTCAATTAGCTCACAAGATTTATTTCCATACAGTGTTGCGTTTATTTTTCTCCAAGATCACTGATTGGAGAGTCTGACCAATGTGCAAAACCTTCTCCAGTACATCCCAAATATTTTCAGTGTGGTTAAGGTCTGGAATCTGTGGTGGCCAATCCATGTATGAAACTGATGCCTCATGCTCCCTGAACTACTCTTTCAAATTTTGGGCCCCATTGTCATCTTGGAATATGCTCATGCCTTCAGGGATGAAGAATCCATTGATGGAATAACCTGGTCATTCAGTATATTCAGGTAGTCAGCTGACTTCATTCTTTGGGCACAATGTTGCTGAACTCAGACCTGATCAACTGCAGTAAACCCAGATTGTTCACATATTTTGAACACAAACAGGACTAAGCCTTTTCACAAAAAAAAAAAAAAAACTCCCATAAAATAAGCATATGGCCTGCTCAAAAACATAAATAAAAAAAATGCAATTTACACAAATAATAATAAAACTATAGGTTGTAATATCATTCCTCTGTTAATAATTAAACTAAATATCAATTAGCTCAACTCAAGACAAGTGACATGCTAAGCTGTAATGCCATTATTGCATGGAACAAAATCTCTCTGCTCTCATATTAAACAAAAAACAAAACAAATACAATATCAGTAACTTTCAAGTTGTGCATATACTACTACAGGAAATGCTGTAAATAGCAGTGAATACAACAGTTCTACAGTTTGTTTCTGTTCATTTTAAGGAAAGCACTTTTCTCCAATGTGATCCTTCCTCTGTTGCGCCGTCCTCTTGTGAGGTCACCTGTGACACTGAATACCCTCTCTGCAAAAGCTTGAGAAGCTGGCATAGCTGCAAAGTCGCTAACAGTTCCGGAAGGCGGGTGATTCAAAGAGGTGATGTCATAACAGAGCTTGCTGCTGATTGGTCGGTTTTGAGGCCACTGCTGATTGAGTGGTTGTGATGAATATTTGGCGAAATCAGACTCCTATTGGAGAATTACTGCATGGGTGATTATCTTTCAGCTGACAACAAGTTATACAAGTAACCCAAAATGATACAATGAGTGATCCGACCCCAATGTAAGGGTGCCTGCATGAATCCACAAACACACACAAGGAAAGGTCGACATGTGCATTCAAGTCAGGCTATTTATTCTGCAAAACGATAGTACTGGACCCAAGGGTGAAAAAAAGAACATTTTTAAAATGATGCCTTTAATGTTACACCGCTAATAGTTAACTATAAGGTAAATGAAACTACTGATGATAAACTAAAGCAAGCTGAAGTACAGGAAAAATAATAGTTACCTCGGTTTTGAGGTACCTGCTGATTGGGTGGTTGTGATTTTGGCCCAGGAAAAATGAATACTTGGCGAAATCAGATCATGTGGAGGCTCTTGCCTATTCGCTTAGTTAAATCCTGGTGGTAACTTTTTTTGGCCAGGCAGTGTATAAAAGGTGTATATTGATGAAACATTCCAGTACTACAAGCAGGACAATGTCACCAGGTGGCTGACAAGCTCATTACATTCATATGTCATTGTGCAAGGGGAGGCGCTGTCCATCTCTCAGATGAAATTTTTTCTCACCATCTTTGAATGTTTAACCCACAAAATAAGCTTGACATACCACAACTATCAGCAGTTATATTTTCTGAGCACAAATCACCATACTAGTAGACTTCGCCAATGCCAACGTCAACATTATGAGGTTAATTTTTTTTTTTTTTTTTTTGAAAATATAACCTAAAACATCAGAGCCTTAGGGATAATGCACACATCCACTCATCTTGGTTGACTCATACATAGATGAGTATAGATTCTTGTACACAAGGGTGTACTTCAACTTCAAATGGGTTTCATAATGAAAAGAAATGTGCAGGCCTTAAGAATCCCCTGGTTTTGTCTGGTTTGGTGGGTAAAGCTGGCAGGTATGACTCACTGTTTTCTGCCAGGTAGAAACATGCTTTACTACAAAAAAAAGGGAGCTGAAACTGGTTCAACTGCAATCTAAAATGCATAGAACATTTACTGTATGGAACCCACTTAGTGAAATTATTGCAATTTACTCATCTATTTGTTCATACAGGAATGTGCACACTCTGCACAGATCTGTGATTATGACATAATTCAGTCCTATTCAATTTTATTTAAATGGCGTCAGTAACAGTACAAAATGTTTCAAGACGCTTTACACAAACTGACCAGAAACCTCCAGAGCAAGCCTGAAGGCAACGGTCCCTGATCTAAAGGAAGGGATGGACTTTGTTAAGCAATAATCATCCATGAAAACATGCCTGGATTAGTCCAAATTCAGATTATTATTATAATCAACCTGGGACATCTCTTATATGACCTAAACCACCTACATGTTTGCTGCCCCTCATCTCCTGTACAGAACTGCACAATGTGTTGGCATTACTTACTTACTTAAGAGTTTTTAGACTTTCTCAGAATGTGTGAGTACAGCTCCAGGTTGTATTCATGGTGTGGTTAATTGTTGGGGTTAGATCTCTTTTAGCCTGTTTTTAAGGACACATTAGCCTGGTTTTTAGGCTAATTTACTCTGTTAGCTGGAGGCCGAGCAAGCAGCTGTCACTGTGTCAGAATGCGAGAAGATTCCACTCAAGTAGCCCCTTCATTGTGCCATCTGCTCAGCCTGCTCTGTTTCAGGTTTTATATGTCCATCTGTTTCTTTCTGATTATTGTCTGCCTTACGGCACATGAAAGAAAGGTACATACATACTGTATATATGTGTGTGTGTGGTACACACACACACACACACACACACACACACACACACACACACACACACACATATATATATGTGTATATGTGCATTCATTGCAATGACCACATAAGACCAGTTAGACAGGAGAAAGAGTGCACTCTGTTGAGCTTGACCTGGACCCTAGAGGTGAACCAGGGGGAGGAGGGTTGTAGCAGTTCAGAAGGCAGGAGAGTTGTGAATGAGTGAGCGTATGAGTGATTTACTGTGATAATTGTGGTGATAATGATGACAATAAATGGTAAGGAATAGTGCAAAATGAAAGAAACAAACTTGATGGCAGACTGAAAAGGTAAAGAAACCCTTAGTTTTCTTTTGAAATGTAATCAGATGGTGGCTAATGGGGGCTGTGCTCTGAAAGCTAATCTGAATAAGTGTTTTTCTTCATTAGAGTCAGAAACACCTGTGAGGTTTCTGTAAAGTTTCTGCACCACATTCAGCTGTACAATTGTGTATTTATTGCATCATTAAATATGTACTACAGGGGCAGCACAGACACCAATTATAGCAGACCATATCTGGAGGTGGTCTGCCTTGCTTTGTCGTGGGATATCAGACAGGTGTAAATTACATTTGTGCAATTTATTCAAGATTAGCAGTGATTTTGCAAATTCACCTATTTCTGTCAAAAATCTAGGTCTATAAGGAGAACCTGATACTGTGTTACAAAAAATTAACCCTTCAGTTCCAATAAAATTTACATTGTGGCTTTTGAGGCCTCTAGAGCATTACAGAGTCTTTCTCATCATAAATCATGGAATGACTTCCAAACTTTCTAGCAAATCATGTATTTGTTTTATTTGTATGTCCTTATTTCTTTTGTTTCCAGACCTATATGATCTACGTTTGCGGTCCCTATGGATCACTTCAGTCTAACCTAGTGTGGACTGCTTATTTTTATTTATTTTGATTTTGCAAAGTTATTCTAATCTTTTGTTAGCTGTCTATTACATTAATAGTTACTTTCAGACATGTGTATTCATGAGGGAAAATAACATTGTTATGTTCCATGTGTATCACTTGAAAACAACATAAAGAACGTACAGTTACGCTGTGGCATGATCAAGACGAAGCTGTCTCTTTTTGTTTTCAGACTGCTTCCACTCAAAAGAAATATTATGCTGAACAAATCTCAATTCAGAAAAGAACTCTCTGGCCATCCTCCACGAGCAACACAAAGGTTGCTCATCTCATGAGATTGACTTTTCTCTGCTCTTTCTTTGTTCATTAAAGAAAGCACTCCACACCCCTCCCAGGGCCACATGTTTATTCACTGCTGTGTCTGATTACCTTTAACTAACTGCTATCAAGTCCTTTACAACTGAGACTAATCACCTCCACCAGTGAGTGGGTGCGCACGTTGATTTTAAATAATCAAACTTGTATGTGCTGTGAATAGGGGATGGGGGCACACATTAAAAAGACTTTCATTGGTGCTATGTACCATATCCTGATTGCAAAATGTTCTCAGTAACAGCAGGGGCACTGACGACTGCAGCACAGCTTTACCACAGCACCAGTGAGGCAGGACTATGGACTGATTAAGCTTTCAGCAACAGACACAAATAGAAGAAAAAAAAGACAAATTATGGGTGCTATTTCCAAAGTGAGTGACCTGTGTGTGATGAGTGAGGGAATGAAGAGAAGCAGACACACTGTGTGTTTTTATATATATGTGTGTGTGTATCCAGACATATCCAGCACAGAGCACCTTTACCTGCTTATGAAAACCAGTTGTCAACAACAACCTACATGCTCCGCAAACCGTGTACAACAGTCAAAACTCCACCTGCTATATCCTTCTCTCAGAGATACGAGCAATAAAAATATACCTTCTCTCTTCACAGCTGCACCTCAGAGATAAGTCACGTACACAATTGTGACAGGAAGAAAAGGAGCCATTTATTTAAATTTGAAATGTGGCATTTCACAGGTGAGGGGAGGTAAGCTGAAAGCTGGAGACATGACATGGTTTGAAAACGTGTGATGTAGCACATCACACATTTCACTGAGCAGATAATTAAGCTTTTAGCATGACTGTTCAGAGTTAATTTAAGGTGGTCCTTCAAAAGTACACAAGAGTTGTTGTCATTAAGCTGAGAGGACGTTTGCTGCAACTTATAACTGCAATTAACTGCAGACGTGTTCATTCATTCTGGGCATGAGTGTGACCTTCTGCCTGCAATTACCTCAGATCTGAATCCTCTTCAGAGCTCAGTTGTCATATTATTGACCTGACTTGAACTGTTTATTTAAAAAGTGACACAGACGCCATGATCCTTAGATGCTTTTTCTCAACAGGGTTGAGTAAATGCCATAGGCAAGGTGTTGGAGACATTTTTATTTAAACATTTCAGTGACTCTTTTAAAGTGTGTGTTTGTCTGATAGGCTGACCTTTTATCATTACATGCATTGATAAGATGAACTTTTCATGTAGCAAAACTGGAGAAAACAATTAAAGAGGATTGAAGTAATTGATTTGTTGAATCCACAGAATGGTTAAAAGGGCAGACATGACATCTGTGATAGGTCAGCTGTGTTTGTGAACGGCCAGAGTTCCTGTGAATATTGCTTCATTGTCAAGCGCAAGTGATTTAACATCGTGCTCTTGGATTAAACTCCCTTTCTCGAATTTCTTTTTTTCATTAAGAGATTAAAGCAGGACTACTGTGGTTTTTAACTGGAAATTATTGCCTTATAAATATCCTGATGTTGGGTCTTAAGCAATGTTTGCAATATCTGACGTCCACTGTTCTCCAAGCACCCAAAGACCAACCAAAGATCAGCTGATTATTAAATTATTTATTATAATCATAGCAACTATATCATATTTCAATGTTGATGATGTTACTACTGTTTTTATCAGTTACCATGAACTGATCTCACATAAGACCCTGACAATGTATAGATGGATGGATGGATGTCTGGAATAGTTATCAAAGAAGGTATGAGGGATGTATGAGGGATATAATGATAATAATAATACTGAATATTGTGCTGACACAAAATATAACGGTTTTATAAGTTTTATCAAAGTTGACATCGGTTTAAACACATTTATTTACACAGTGTCCTGTTACATTAGCAGGGAAATAGAAGGTAAATTTAAGACAAATTTGGGTTTAAATTATGGTATAAACCTGTTTTTTAGGGCTTTGGCCAGCTGTCCATAGTGACTGGCTGGTAACCTTGCTGTGCAGCATAAACAGACCTACATTAGCAAGTACCGAAGGGGTTTCTAGCCAGATACTGAATGGATGTCCATACTTGGTTTTCGCTGTGTTTTCTGTTTCCATCAGCCTCTTTAGCTGCTAAATGTTCCACTGTTTTTGGCAAGTTGGTAAATTGTAAAATTGGTAAATAGTTTACTGGGTTTTATTGAAACCTTTTTTTTTTTTTTTTTTTTTTTTACTGACAACTGTTTCATGTTGGAATGAAAACTGAATTAATGAGCACAGTGTTCTTTGGTCAATTCCAAACCACACACTAAATGAGGCAGGATAGGGTAACTATAGATTTCAAGATGCTGTTCTCTTTGTAAATCTGTCCCTATATATTTAACACATGGCACATTCGATGACTCATAATAATGTCACAAATAATGACATGAACACAGAGTCATGTCATATGCAGAAGTTCTCAGGTGACACTACAGTTATGGGGTGTATCAGGGATGGACAAGAGTAGAAGAATCTGGTGAACAACTTTGTCTCATGGTGCAGAGCGAACCACCTTCGGATTGGATGCTGGTTCTCCAAAGAGATGGCACAGAGCGGAGTAAAGACTGAAGATGGTTTCATTTTTTTTTTCAGCAATAACATTCGTCTAACAATTCAACATTTGCTAAAGTATATTGTTAAAGTAGATGTTGACATCCCATGGTGTAATGGGACTAGAGATTATGTCTGATTTATTTATTCCGTTATAATCACATTGAATCTGATATAATAGATAGATTTGGAAATTTAATCTTGAGCTGTTTCCGTGTTTCCCATTACTTCTGAGCCCACCCAGTGTAATAAATAGCTGCATAATAAATCAATCCCTCCTTGTCGTCTGGGCTACTCAATATGTATGTGGTGTGATGGGCCAGGCTGAAACTCAGATCATATATCTACTGAAATGATGGCAGAATAAATCACAGCTTTTACAGTAGAAGGCTGCCCAAGGCTAGAGAGTCCGTCACTCTTCAGCCACTCTCTCCCTCTCTCACTCTCCTCTTCAGCTTAAATTCTTCCTTTTTAATTCTCTCTTTTAGGCTCTCTCCCTCTGCTTGGCCTATTTGTAATACAGAAATATGTTCTTTCAGGTTTAAAGCCACTTTCCCCTCTATGTCCTGCAGCATACTAGTTTAACAGTGCACTGTAGAGTAGTTTAGCTTCAATGAGTGATGGGGACATTTTTACACAACTTAAATTACCATAACTGCTAATGTATAAAGTTAAAATGTGCTAATGTGTGAAAATTACACATTATAACCAGCGATGGGAGTAACAGCGTTAAAATAAATGGCGTTTCTAACGGCGTTACTTTTTTCAGTAACGGGGTAATCTAACTAATTATTATTTCCATCGCTGTAACGCTGTTACTGTTGAAAATTAAATGGGGCGCGTTACAAACTAAAGCTGTCTGTTGTCCGTCTGTTTTTTTGTTTGTTTGTTTGTTTGTTTTTTGTTTTGTTTTGTGCACATAGGTGATGATGATTGGCTAAGGTGGAGTAAGCTTTCATGATAAGCCAATCAGAGGCAGTGTTCAGTTTACACACAAACCACACACGCACAGAACATCTTAACACCCGCACCCAACTAGCAGAGGTGAGCGGCAGCGTTGCTGAATTTGGAGGAAAAGTTGCGAGCCGTCACTTGTCAACCCCGCTCTGACGCGAAAAACCCGGCGTGAAAACAAGTTTTCGTCTACTCCCATAAAGACTGATCTCTGAAAGGCAGAGATTTCTGTTCCTTTTTTCAATCAAACAAATCAAATGTGTTGATACACGATCGTTAATGGAAGCGCATAGGTGAACAGCGACTGTGTTTATATACAGCTTGTATAGTGATCTCTCACACTTTATCGATCATGGCAGCGCTCGATATCTACCAGTTTGGGTCTGAGGTGCAATAAATATTAAAAGTTCTGTGTAAGTATGTGTCTATGCAATTCTACTCTTTGCAGCTGGCTTGTAAAACCTGCTAAGAAAAAAATCTAAATTATTAGATATATTTAAATTTAAAAAACGAAGAGTAACACAATAGTTGTAGTAATTGGTTATAGTTACTAGTTACTTCTCCCAAAAAGTAACTAGTAACTATAACCAATTACTTTTTCAAAGTAACATGCCCAACACTGATTACCACACCCTAACCCTTCTTGGGATTTCAAAGGATGGGGTATACACTTATGTATCCTAAAAACATTACTTGAAATGTTCATGTGAATTCAAAGCAATTCAAAGTACAGAGCTCTCAATCAGAGCCAAAATGAATTATAAACCAAGGCTATGAGACATCAAAAGTCTGACTTGGGCAAATCAAGTGGATATTTGAAAAAAAAAAAAAAAAAAAAGTTCATTTAAAATGACGTGTATATATACATTGATGAGGCATAACATTGTGACCACCTTCCTAATATCATGTAGGTCTCCCTTGTGCTTCCAAAACAGTTGTGACTCATCCGAGAGTGGACATGGGTCTTCTGAGGGTGTCCTGTGGTGTCTGGTAACAGAATGTTGTTAGTGGGGATCTTTGGGTCCTATTTTGTTATTGATACGATTAATATACATAATATGGAACTGATTTAGTAACTCTAAATTACCTGTATGCAGAGTTTTTATAATAAGCTTCAATTTTCGGTGTGCTTGAAAAATTAAGAATTAGTGTGAAGTACGTAAGTGTAATCCTAGCCATTGTGCTATCGCGGATTTCAATATGTCAAACTCAGTGTTTTAGGTAGAGATTGAAAAATCTTGACAAATAGTCAATAGGCTGCTTGGAAATTTGGTCAGTGTTCATTGATCCTAAGAGAAGATGATGAAGCCTGCTGACTTTTATGATCCTCTGACACTTTAGGCCTGCAAAGCATCGCACAATTGGAAACCCAATCTTTGTGATTTAGTGGTTCAGACAGTCATTAGCTGTAAAAGGATCCTTGACAAATTATTAAAGAGCATTTTATCAACACTTAGTTTGATTTGTCTAATCCCTTTTAAGCCCCCAAACATAAGAAAATGGTCCACTCCTGTTGTTGTGGCCTAATACTGGACCTCCAGCACAGCACTGTGCAGTGCCCTTAGTTTAACATTTTGATGTTAATCATTTTGAAGTGCACATGCCTGCAGGCATGGCTCATCCACTGGACTGACCAGAGGTTTTTTCTATTCCTTGCTACCTCTCCTGTCCTTTCCACTGCCTACAGTCTCCATGACCAGCAAGTCGAGTTTGACAGGAGTCAACTATGTTTGAGGACATTTAATTTCATATAATGTCTCGTAAGTCTGACATGGTTCTAAGGTTTATTCAGTAAGTGATGTGGCACACAGTAAATGGTAAATGGTCTTGCTCTTACATAGCGCTTTTCAAAGGTACTCAAAGCGCTTTTACAGTCAGAGACACACACACATTCACACACCAGTGCCAGTTGCACTGGGAGCAACTGGGGGTTCAGTGTCTTGCTCAAGGACACTTCGGCATATGCCACACTCGGGGGATCGAACCACTAACCCACTCTACCTACTGAGCCATAGCCGCCCAAAGTAGACTTTATGTAATTACATAGTCTAGATTACATGTTTTTGAATTGCGATTCAACAGAACCATTTTAAAAATCAAACTAATGAAACTGACCTGGATAAAAATGATGGTACCCTTAGAAAAGATTGAAAATAATTTGACCATAGGGACATGTTAAACTGAGGTGTGTCCTGTAATTAGCATCACAGATATCCTCAAACTTGTAATCAGTCTGCCAATTTAAAGGGTGAAAAGTAGTCACTCTGCTGTTTGGTGTTATGCTGTGTACCACTCTGAATATGGACCACAGAAAGCTAAGGAGAGAGTTGTCTCAGGAGATTAGATAGGAAATTATGGACATGCATGTTAAAGGTAAAGGTGAAGAGAATGATAATGTGAATGCTAACAAAGAGATTCCTAAAGAGATTAGAGGTGAACTCCAAAGTGGACTTAATGGAAGACAGCCGAGAAGGACTCCATTGGTGGGTTGTTATTTGCCTAAATGCATATTGAGAAGCCACAGAGCTTCAGGGAGACATCCTTTGGATAGATGAGACCAAACTGGAGTTTTGTGGAAAGTTTCATCAGCTCTATGTCCATGGACACAAAAATGAATCATCCACAGAAAAGAACACTGTACCTACTATGAAACATGGAGGAGGCTCAGTTATGTTCTGGAGCTGCTTTGCCGCATGGGTTTCAATGAGAGTTACAGAAATCGCTTGATTGAAGTGATAATATTTTTTTATATTCTTCATGTATGTATGCTCATGACCCCAAGAAACAAATTTCATTTGTATGTGAAAGCATATAAAGGACAACAAAGAACCTTGAACCTCAAATCTTGATTGTCTCAAAAGGTTTTGTCCAGGCCAGTTTCATTACTTTGTTTTTTAAAATTATTCTGCTGAACATCAATTCAAAATCAATGTCTGGTTTTCATGAGTTAATTTTTCTATTGATTATTACTTTTGTCAGTTTCAAGTTATTTCAGTGACCACCGAGGATTCATTGTTCTTTAACAGAAGGGTATCAACAATTTTGTCCACACTGTACATCAATCACACTGATCAGCCACAACATTAAAACCACTGACAGGAAACCTTTGGACCTCTGGCACCTTTGGCATTCATGTGGATGTTACTTAGTTTTGTACCACCCACCTAAACCAGAACAGGCACCACTACCCCATAGCAATTGGCACTCCTTGAAGGCAGCAGCCATGCCCAGTAGGATGCAGCCTGACACACACATAAAAAATAGGAACAACTCAAAAAACATGAAGAGCAGCACAAGGTGTTGACCTGGCCTCCAAATTCACTAGATCCCAAATAGTTCAAGTATCTTGGGGGTGATTCACAGAGGCCCCTCCCCTTAACCCATAGGACCCAAAGACCCCCACTAACAACATTCTTTTACCAGACACCCAGGAGTCAGGACTGTGATGAAGCAAAGGGGGTCAGCCACACAACATTACTAAGGCAGTAAAAAGTTTTTGCTGGTTTATATAAATCTCTGTTACTTAAATTGTTTAGGCAATCATTTTTCACCCAGGATGAATTGTAATACCTTGTTGTGACCCTCTTCATTTAGCACCATAAGAGCTGACTCACTACTCAAACTGAACAGGGCCCCACATAATAGGCCCCACCTCCCCCTCATGGCAAAGTGGAACTATTGTTCTCGCTTGTAACCACTTTTAAAGCGTCGCTGCACGACTCTTTGCCTGTAAAACAAGTGTGTGAAATTGCAGTGATTTATTATGTGTGATAGCCACGTTGTGCGTGAACGTGCATTCACATGCTGGTGCACAAACTGGAACTAACAATTTCCAACAATAGCCTCTGTGGGTACCAGTCTAGACAATACATGAGTGGGATGGCAGTCTAACTTAAAAAGAACACAGTGACTATCTAGTCTAAGTCAATGTTTAGTTGCAAGTGAGGAGTAAGACAATAAAAAGCAATGAATTAACAAGGGTCATTGGATACATCTGTCATAGCAAACAAACAACAACTGAATTGTATGTAGCAAAGCCACGATATAAACTGTATGTTATATTATTGTTTTTCCAAAAAGTGTTAATGGACATTAGTTGCACCAGTTTCTGGTCGTTTACAGAAACAAATCAAGCAAGTTTCTGATGGGTTATACCCACAGAGTTTCCTATTTAAACCTCAACTTCCCATCAGTCCCTTAGACCTGAAAAGGCTACTTGGATGAGTTTACAGACCACCATTGATACTTTCACTCCTTGGTTATTGTGGTATGAGCTGCCATGTTGCACAGGTATAAATGGGTGCTCATCTCCAGGTGACTGCCTGCTGTTAGTGTGCTACTTGTCACGAGCTTCCCCTATTCTAAGTCCTAGCCATGCTGAAAGCTATGTTGCAGCTGTCATATTTTCACACACTGTTGCTTTGCCTTCGCTTTATGCTTTGGCATTGCCTCTTCCGTCCTTTATACGTGCTTTGTCTTTTTACCTGATCTACCTTCAGAAACTGTTTGCCTCTGGGATCTTTTTGCCTGTGGATCTCTGAGCCTTTTAACTGCTTTTCCCTTTGGGGTTTTGCAGTCTATTCTGACACCCATCTTGTGTGTTGTCCACAGCCAACTTTCTGTCAGCATGATACCCTGAACTAGGCATTCTCTGGTGTGAATGTTTATGTGAACCTTTACCTACTTTTATTCAGAGCCATCTTATTGTGTGGGTAAAAGTGTTTCATTTACGTTGCTGTCTTAATTTGCAATTTGTATTCAGTTTCTTTGTATTGTTGAAAAGCTAATAAAAAGAGCTTTTCTTTGTATTTGTAATTTGTAATTTGTATTCTTGTATTAATTTTGTATATACTTTTGTATACTTTTGTACTATTTTTTGTTTTGATATGCTTGCAGAAGTGTTCTTTGGAAGTTCCGTTCATTTTACTTGAATATTGTTTTTCAACAGTTTCTTTTATAATTTTTTTCTTTGTGTATGGGCTCCTATGGACTTTTTTTTTATCTTGTGTTTCAGAAGCTAAGGGCCCAAGGTGGTGGTGGCATCTCCTTCAGTGTGCACCTACTGTTTAGATGTTTAGATATCACCTCTTACTAGCCCTCCTCAGCACTGGTAAGCCTCAGCTCTGAACCCTCTTTAACTTTAACAGCTGGTTCTTAATATTTTGTTTGTCCATTAAAAACTGTTTTTACGAATGACATCCCATCTCCTGCCTGTTTGCATAACAAACCTGAGTGCCTTATTCACATTTATGGTTAGTAATTAATATGACTTAATAGGACTTGGCAGGAGGGTTGAGAGGGGCTGCTGGCAACTGATTTCAGTTGAGACACGTGAAATACAGGGTGGACCCTCATGGAAGGAGGGAGACAGTCAGTCTTAAGGGAAATATTTCTAGTAGAGAGCCAAACCGACTGACCTACTTGATATTGCGGGGCTGGAGTGCTGTGACGGTCCGCAAGGCGTCAATTCTGGTCTTTGGTGCGTAGAAGTGCTTGTCGAGTCAAACTGCAACGTCCTCCTCCTGAGAAGGGAATAAAGGTGGGAGGTCTCAAAAGGTGACATACCTGTGGCAGCACTAGAGTGGGAATAATGGGTATAGTTAGTTTGTTAGTTTGTGGATGGAAGCCAGAAGACAAACTAGCTGTTGTGCCTAAGGCCTGACAGAAAGGCCTCCAGGTGAATTGTGGCCCACGGTCAGAGACAATGTCACTGGGAATCCCATGGAGGCAGAACACATTCTGGACATTCTGGACTAGGAGCTGAGCAGGCTCCAAAGCTCATGGAAGTTTGGGTAAAGGGACAAAGTGCACAGCCTGGACTGAACTTCCTGGTGTCATCATCCATTGCCAGCCGCCAAACAGGTTGAAGGAAGGATGGTCTCAGGTCAGAGGAGGAGTCCTGAGGGGAAAATTGGTTAGAGAGCACATCAGGTTTGACATTCAGGGTACCAGGATGGTAAGTCAGTGTGAAGTCAAAATGGTTGAAGAATATTTGCCCTTGAGTTCAGTCTCTTAGCTGTTTGAAGGTTCGAGAGGTTCTTGTGATACGTCCATACCATCAATGGAAGTTCAGCTCCTTCCAGCCAGTGTCTCCACTCCTCTAGTGCCAGCTTAACTGATAGAAGCTCACAGTTGACTACATCATAATTCCTCTCTGTGGGGGAAAGATGACGGGAGAAGTAAGCACCAGGATGGAACTTGCTGTCGGACTCCAAACACTGCGACAGAACCGCACCCACCCCCTCACACCAACAGAGACAGGTAATAGCAACAATTGGGGGTTGGAATTCTGAGACAGAGTAGTAGGACTCACTGGTAACCCCATGTCTACTGGTGAGCGGTGCCTTTTGGTACCTAAAGACAAAATCACCTAGAGACAATGAGGCCAGGGGAGTGCTGGAATCTTCAGCTTCTGCCAAGGCTAGGGCTCTGCCCCAGATTAACCAAACAATATACAAGACGTTGGACTTATCTGTCTGAAAGGTGCAAGACATTTGAGCACTGAAGAAGGAATCCACGGCTCTGTGGAAATGATCAGGATCAGCCACATGGGAATCATGGGCAGGCGGAGATGGGAGTTGGGTAGGTGGCTGGACTGGAACTGTGGAGGAAAGTAGTTGGTTGGTTAATTGATGAGTTGAGAACTGTTAGAAGTTTTTTTAGATTTTTGTCTAGACGTGTGATAATCAGTTGAGATTTTCTAGATTCTATTTAGAAGTGTGAATATTAACGTAATTAACATACATATAATCAAATAAAGAATGAGGTCCTAGATAATGGGAGGGCCAAGAGCATCAACCCCGTTTAGGTTTACTTGCGTAGGGTTGATACATGTTGAGAAAGTAGCAATCAGCTGACTAGGACAGAGCAAGAAGGAAACGTATAGCGATTCTGAGAGACAAAACAGAGAACAATGAGGAGCTGTTCTGACGTAATAAAAGTTGCAAAGGAGGGAGTCACAGAGCTGCAAGAGTCAGGCAGAGGAGGATGAGCGTGGAACAGAGCATGTGAGGTCTATGTCAGGGAGGAACAGGTAGGAAAGACTTTCTCTCCTTTCTAGGGCGCTGTCCCAGGGGATTGGGGGACCTGAGTGGCCAAGGGTCGGGTCCGACCATCCACCAATGATGGGAGAGTTAAGTCTAAACCACGACTCCTCCCCACCTGTAGCCAACAATCATATTTATTTTGTTGAAACTATTAAAATGGTGTGAAACTACTGAAAATCATCCGTCTCTGGGACATTAGCCAGTGTTAACTGAACAGACAAGGTCCATGCGCACACATTTGAATAAATAACTTAAACTGACAGCAAGAAGTCGTTATAGTGGTTTTTCCAGAGGAATTAACAAACACACTGACAGAACTAACCAGGTGCATTTGTTCCAGAAGCTGTTGGTTCTTGAGCCTGAGTGAGTTCAGTGACTGTTCATGTGGACTGAGGAGAATGCCCTGGTGAGAGACGGCGTCAGGGTTGAGTATCCGTGTCCATACTATCAGCCAGTTCTGTGAACTGAAAATGCAAAGGAATGAACTGAAGCGCAGGACTCAGGAGTTCAGGTTAAAAAAAAAAACAAAACAACAACAATACACAAAGATCAGCAGGAGCTGGTTGGTAAAACAGGCTAGGGTGTGGATTGTACCATGTAGGCAAATGGAAGAACTGGCAGTGAGCAGCAGAACAGAAGTCTTTAAGTAGGGTTCAGCTTGATTGAGCAGCAAGTGAGATGGTAGCCCAGCCCCAGCATAACAGCAGCAGCTCAACTCCACACACCTGAGGCAAGAAAAGAAAACAGCCAAACAAACACGAAAGCAAACCAAAAGAAGGTGACAAGTCGCCTCCTACCATGTATATAAGAAAGACCAGTTTGACAACATTGGAGGTTTTCTTTCGTCTGGTCCTGAGGAAATTGTCCAGGGAGACAGAGAATTAAAGGAGGAACAAACAACCAGGTTGTGGCTGTCTTGTCTCCTGCACATAATTATAACCCAGCACCTGAGAATGCATATGTAGCTCTTGGAGATTACAGCACATGACATTATTTCCCCACATAATTTTAAGCTTCCTGTCTTGCATTCCTGTCTTGCTCACGCCAGTGCTAAATATGGCCCTGGCTTTCCCTCCCACACACAGCCCTGACTGATGAGATTTACGAGGATTTCTCTGGAGAAAAACAGTTTCCTTATCAGTTGAAGATTGTCAGGTGAGCACAATATATGGAGAAGATGGATAGACCAACTGGGCAGTGGGGTGAGGATGATTGCCTGTGTACTGTGCATATGTGTGTGTGAGAGAGAGTGGCAATAAATTCTACAATAGCTTCCTCCTCTGCTGGGCAATGATTTTTTTGTGTCATGAACTTTATATGGATGTTTTTCATTTTGTATTATAGATTATAAAGTATATGTGTGTTTCTGGTGGACAGTATTCTCCAGAAGTTTAATGCAATTATTCAGTCACAGTAACGAGAGGGAAGACAGTAGCTCAAGGAAAAGTATGGTGGAAAAAAACTAAATGTGTTACTGACTTCAGTGCAAGGCTGAATCTAAAGATACATTGACACAGTGTGAATGGATACAGCAGCCCCACAAAGTGCTCTGTGAGGTCACTCCAGAGAAATGAAAAAAAATATCCTTCTAGCACAATGTCACTAAGTGGATGAGCAAAAAGTTGAGTTGGAAACCATTTAAAATCTTTGGTGAGAACTGGGGATTTCAGTTCTCAACTTTCCATATACAATCTGATGGAAAAAAGTGTTTCACTTTGGTAACTGTGCATTCATACAGTGCATCCAAATGGTGTTTCATTCTATTTATTTTAGACACACATTTACATAAAATGCTGTAAAAGTTGTTTTTGCATAGCATGACCTGGATGACTGAGGATTTCTACAGACTTAATTTGTACAATACATTTTGAACCATTTAAATATACAGTGTATATAAATGTCATTCCTATGCTAATAGTCCAATTTGGATGAGAAACAGGTGAGCGACTTCATGCCCATATTGACTGTACAACTGTAATTTCACCACATTTTGGTATAGAGCTAAAATTACAAAAAAAAAATCTATTATAGACTAAATTTAGTATAACCCTATTGAAAAACATGCTTTTAAACTGAAATATTCATATATTCTCAAATATGATACTCAGCAACATCAAATCACAACATGACAAATGAGTGTTCATTGATTAGGATCATGTATCACTAAAGCTTCATATGAGGGCTGTCAATAGATGCAGTTAACCTCTTTTAAATGTTTTTTACGCTAACTTGTAACGCTATGTAAAATGATTTCCTATTTTATGACCCTACCTCTTTTCCTTACACAGCGTTACTGCTGTTTTGATGAATTATTTATATATTTTTTAAACTTCTCCCAAAACTGTAGCCTATTTATATATTTATTACTAAATACTAAATGAAATCCAGTAAATGATAAAATGAAAACAATACTAAATAAATGATAATTCAATACAGGAGCAATGTTGTATATTGTGTATAATATTTACTATATGTATTACATTTATAACTGACCCTTTGAAAACAAACATACTGATATGGCCCCGGACAAATTTGAGTTTAACGCCCTTGTCCTATCAAAAGTGCTGCTGGTTCTGAGCAAGTTCCACATTAAATCATTGTTTAGATAACAGTGTCAATGTTGTTGCACACATTACCTCTTTCTGACAGATTTCCACTGATGTTTAGCTGGGAAACAGGTAACACAAGGGTGCAGGTAATTACCTCCTCACTAACGTCATGACTCATTCATTCATCTGCTGTGTCGCACACTTCGACTACCTTAATGTTAAATCTGACTTTACTGAAGTTCGACTTACCTGCTGTGTTAAAAACAGAACATTAAATGTGAGAGGTGATGTGTCACTGAACAGCAGGCTTTGTCTCATCCGTGAAAAGTCTCACACACAACCAGACACACAAACAGAACACCTAGTTTTTCAACGGTTAACTTTCTTTTTTGCTTCACTTAGTCATACACTTACACTACAGAGACACACATTGACACGTACACACGCGCACACACACACGCGCGCGCACACACACACACACACACACACACACCTGCAACTGTCATCCTCCCAGGGATTTATATCTTAAGAGAAGAGGAGATTGAAAAGGTGAGATCAGTGGAGCATGATGAGGTAGACAGCTCGAATGGGAGTGAGGGATGATGCACGATTTGTGTCATTCCTCCCACTATTTTCCCCATCTTACATCAGAAACCATGACATCCTGCACATATGACTTTTAAATTCAAGTTGTGCTTGACTGAGTTGCTTGAATTACCAGCATTCTTCCATTCTGTTATAATTAACTGCATTTCATAATGTATGGACTCGTGTCAGTTCGTGTGATGTTCAGGTAATTCTTTGCATCTGTAATAATCTGAGACAAGGTAAAGTGAACTAGCAGGAAAGTGTTTAGCAGTAAAAACTGGCAAGTGACTGAAAGATTCAACGCTACGCGAACGGGTGGGAATGCAATCATTTTGTTACATTCTGTGTTTTACAGTACAATGCGTAGCAAATCATCTTCAACGGTTCATGCGCTGTTAAATTGAATGGTATCTGTAGCACACGGTTGGTTGTGTGTGAAAGAACTTTGCTCACCAGGACTACAGGCTATGAAAGAAAACAAACATGAACCTAACTGGTGCCTAAAATGATGGGTCCTGTGTGTCTTAATCATTATTCTTCAAACTACTCCTCTGAGCTGGAGACCATAACTGTCAACTACTGATTCATCAGATTTCCTGCCATTCCTATATCATGTGCACTACACAGTGAAACTCCCACCTCTTGTGGTCTTGGGACATTATGGAAACTGTTATACAGAATGAGGAAGCACCTAGCACTATCTTATCCTTGGTCTGTGCCTGAACCTGCACTTCACATTCAGATTAAATTAAATTCAATTGTAATTGTGTTCTGTTAAAACTCCAACTCTGCAACTGAAAAGGCACACATACACTGATAGCGTTTGGCATTGGATAGGTGTGGCATATGTCTCAAAATAGGAAGGGAACGCAGCTTTTATCAATAAACACTTTGCCATGTCGGTGTCACTGATGTTAGACTGTCAGTGCACTTGGCAACATTTGAATGGGCCTGTCTGGAATCTTTCCATCTGAAAGCGCCCGTGGTGCACCAGTGAACCATACTGATGAAGGAGATAATGTTGTTGACAGGCCAATGCATCATTCAGACTGTAGGATCAGCTGGCAGCAAACCACATAAGGCCTGTCTCCATGCAAGTTAAACACCCAGTGGGATGTTGTGTGTCTAAAATGAGACTCACAAAAGATGACTAGCTGTTAAATGTAGTGTGGGTGTTAAGCTCTTTTGGGATTGAATCCAATTCTAAAGCAGGATTAAATATATACACAATTACTCATTCTGTAGTGGGACTAACCTAATGATTTTTAGAGAAATACCCATCCCTGTGTGCATCCCCTTGTGGAGCTGAAGGATGATAGGTGTTTTCCGAGCTCGTTTCAAAATCACAACACAGCTCTAGTATTCTGTCTTGTGAGTTGTATGTCGCCTTAAAACAGTAAAGAAACCAAACTTTCATACGCAATTATGGTCACTTATGGTCACTGTAAATTAGATGATGATGGGAAATCTCTGGAGTCCTGTTCTTTCGTTTCATGTTGAGAAACTCATGCTGGACGGAAAAAAAGGTTGGGGACACTACAGTTATTCTTGTTTCGGGCCTATTTCTAACCAATATTTCTGAAGCATTTGTGTGATACTTAAATGAATAGTTTTCTTATGCCATATTTATTTATTTTTTGATTTTAATTGTACTTTTCAGTAAAGTCACTAAAAAAGACACATCAGCAACTAAATCAAGCCAGATAGCCAGATACACATGACGGATCGTCATATATACTAGGAGGTGTTTGAGCTGTATGGCATACCATGGAGCAGAACAAGGGAAAGGATAACAACAACAATAATTAAACCCTTCATGCAGATACAAGTTATTGTAGGTTTTTTGGTTATGTAGTTAGTTTTAACTATTCATAGCGAATAAGCTAGCCCAGTGCTGTTCACATTACTTTGAACTCCTGAAATGCAGGTAGTATGTCAATGGTTCATCCTAAAGCTGATCACAAGTCTGCAAATGATGCTCCACTGACATTACATTGCTTGCATGGTAAAAGTAGCATTAACAAGACACATGTTAGCTACCTTCTGTGGTGGTTTGTTTTTCTTTTCTTCATGTTTAAGTTTGGGGTCTTGTTTGTCCTGTGCAGACTGAATGCCAGTATGACAAAGAATATAATAGTATTATAGTAGTTCAGTCAGGATCACTTTGTCAAAATAAACTTTATTTGCACTGGTTATCTTAGGTTCTATTCTCGGACCCCCTGCTCTTTTTTACGCGCTTGTGTTGAAACCCAGGAAAAGAACTCCTTCCTGGCCTTCCCAAGCCATCGCTGGAAGGTGTGCTCTTCGGGGACCCTGCTCTCCACACGCTTGAGGCCTGAAGTAGGAAGAGCCACTTTCCTGCCCTTCACGAGCCATCATGAAAGGCTAAAACTGAGTCCACAGCAGCAAAGAACAACCTGACAGAACCAGAGAAGCAGAGATTCACTTATATTAAGACAAGGCAGGGCGTATTTAAATAGGATGTACTGAAAGGATTTGTCCAATTGGAGACTGTGAGGAGACTGAAGCAGCTGCTTGCTGTTACCATTAATTTAAGCTTGATAACGTGACCTACCAGAACTAACATGCTCGGTTTTGAGTAAATTGGTAAGAGTAAAAGTATATTTGTTTCACTGCATGCATATCCATATGTATATTATGTATTCTAATTATTTTTGTCTCTGTGTAGACTTACCTTTCATTTGCATTTTGCTAAGGTTTAAGATTTGTGGTACGGTCTTGTTCTCATTCTCATTTAGCTGTGAACTGAAAAATGCATAAACACAGATAAAGTGCATGTGCTTACATTTGCAGAGCACTTGCAATACAATAACAATTTGGAGTGCACTACATTGTTCAGGTGTTCTCTAATAAAGTGATCAGTAAATCTAGCAGAAAACTGTATTTTCTGAGATTTCTGAGATATTGCAGAGAAATGCAGTAAAACAAACATCATGCCAGAATAATGAATAGCCCAAACAGAAAAATCCCACATGTGAACTTGCATCAGTGTCCATGGAATCTTGTGAGGCTGTTATAATCAATCACTGAAAATCATTTTTCTCCATATCCATACCTTTAGGTGATCAAGTGTCCAAGCAATGTTTCTATGTATAGACTTATATCATTTATCGTTCATCTCTACGTGATGTCTGAATTAAAGTGAAATAAAAACAAAAAAATGAGCATTGTGAGAACAGTTCAGCAAAGCTAAGGAAGTAACAGCTTAGTAGGTGTTACTGTAAGAACAAGCATTGCATTGTAATAATCCAATGTTCTATTCTCTGCAGATACTCCTGCTTCACATTTTCCATGTCAATGACAAAAAAAAGATAAAATATGTTTTCTTTTTTTTTTGTAACTTACTTTTTATTGCTTTTTTAATAGTACAGCAATAATAGGTAACAATAATAGAATTGGAAAACGTAAAAACAACAACAACAAAAAATAATAACATATTGTGCATCTACATACACAGGTGTGACATCTCCAGCATCCCTCCCAGCCTCCCACCCCCACAGTCACCATTCCACAATATATCACACTTTTGTCATGGTCAAAAAATAACTTGTGTCTCCGCAAAGATTCATCAACACTGTCCCCCTAGTCATCCATCTCTTACAAGACTCATGAAGGGACCCCATAGCTTCATGAATATCTCCCCTTATTGTTCAGTCTGTAATTAATTGTTCATAGCTAGCTATTTTATTTCTCCCAACCATTCTATGAATTGTATATAAGTTTTTGTTTTCCATTGTCTCAGAGCAATCCTACACCCCGTAGTAGAGGCCAACCTGCACCGTAGAATATGTATTCTAAGTCAGACCAGCTGTGCTTTCAGATTGTATTTACATTGTGACTTGCTAAGTGTAATCGCAACTACTAAAGAAAAAAATATTTAAAAGCTTTTTTGATTAAAACCCAAGCAATCAACTTGTTGCTTGGTGTAAGACCCTTGTTGTCAGACGCTATCCACAGACTCATAGCTAGTGTCCTTACTAAGGTTTTCACCTCATTTACAGTTAAAATGTGGGCCAAATACACTAATGCAGCCCAGATGGGACTGTTAGGAGTTATGGCCTGATAGGTAAAATGTTATCAGATTGTGTTTAACTGCATATATACAGTAAGATGTCAAAATATTTCATCTGTTGTTTCTTAAATTGTCATAACTGCTCAGTGTTTCATTGACATGTTATTCTGGACTCAAATGATTACGATCTTAAGCTGACTGGAAAGCAAATTCAACGAGGTCAAGTTACAACAGTTCTAAGGACTGCTGCAGTGAACCTGAAGTAAGAATCTCTCCAGATATTACCTAAAACCCGAATATGAAAGCCACATGGTATCCTGCTTGTTCCTCTTAGGCAATGAACCTGTCTTAAAGGATTAAAAATGTTTGAGTCAGATTTGTTCTTCCTGTTTAAATTCCCATATTTCCTCTGCTTCCACTTTAAAACTGACAACTTTTCAAGAGATGCCTGAGTTTATTTTAGAGTGTTCACTAATTGTGTATGTGTTTTTGTAGTCCACTGAAACAGAAGAATTTCAAGAACTCTGGAAAGAAGGAATGCTTTAAATGTTCACATTTACTACCATAACAGTATCTGGGTCATAATAGAGACATGCCTTTAAGTCAGTAGCAATTTTACAAAAAAGTCCTTCTCACCCACACCAGAGGGTGGTGGTTGTGTGTCGCCCTCAAGCTTGACCTGGGAGTTGGATCGCATAGTATCTTAGCTTAGCTTATCTTAAAATCAGTGACAGGAGAAGTAAATAACATTAATCATCTTGTGACAATACAATAATCTGCTGGACCTGGCATTCATGTACATGTCACTTTGATATGTAGCACCGACCTTGACCAGACCAGACACACCCACCCCATAGCAATGACACTACTTGAAGGTAGCATTCATCCCCAGCAGGATGCAGCCTGACACACACACACACAAACACTTTAGGAACAACACAAACATGAAAAACAGCACAAGGTGATGAACTGGCCTCCAAATTCACCAGATCCTTATACTGATCAAGTATTTATGGGATGAGCCTGAGAGGCCCATCCTCTCAACCCTTTGGACTCAAAGGCCCCATGAGAGTCCATTGTTCAGGTAGTTCAGATTCTTTGCAATCCTGTCTATGGTCCAACACTGTTTGCCATACTGTAGTTTGGAACAAAAATATAAACAAATGTAGGAGCCATATACATTTGTTCAACTTCTTGATAGGTGAGGGCATCCTCTTTTATGTCTTCCCATAAGACATGGGGCGCAGCAGTAATAGGCAGCCTCTCCATTTCAGTAACTGGGAGAGGCAACTGTGTCAAATGCTGTAGCTATTCTGCCTCCTGACAGGCTATCTGTTAAATATTCATGATACAAATGGCTGCATACTGGCAGTATATTCATATTCAATATGATCTGCACAGTTTTATTTTTGTCTTCCGTGGTTTACAGTGGAAGACAATGAAAGTTAAACATACACTAACCAGTTGACAGAAACATCAGGAAGAAGGACCATGAACGAGATTGAGAAGTACTGAGACTGAAGGAAGTCCAAGGTGATCCACGCTTTAACGCTGCAACTCAACGCGCTATCAGTGTTCAGATGTGTTCAGTGTACAGACGTGTGCATGCCGAGAGTGCCGTTCATTGTCTTGCAGCACAACTTGAAGAACACTTTCAGAAGTTTGAATAGCAGCTCAGGATCAACTCATTAGTAGTTACACTGAGGAGTGCCAGGGTCCGCAGATGTACTTTTGTTCTGCTTTCTTCTTTTCTTTTCCCCTCTGATCTTATTACTTTCTTTTGCTACCCATCTTCATTGCCTACCTTTCTTCTATTCAGCCTAATGCCCCACTCAACGTTGGCCTCGTTTTGGTCTTTTTCAAAACCAGCCGTCATGTACTGTCCTCATTCAAGGCAGCCCTTGCGTCACTCTTGAGTTGAGTTGAGTTGATCTGCCCTTCTGTCTTTCTCCCCTTCACGTTTGTGGTCATCAGTCTAAGCGTCTTCCTTAACTACCAATTTCCTGAGCTGTGTCTCACGAAGGACAGTGATGTCAAATGTTACTAACTACTTCCTGTTTGATTCAATGTGAATATTTATGATCTGCACCAGAGTAAGTGAGAGGTCTGACACTTGTACATGACTGTAAAATAGAATACACATGCACAATATTATGTTTGCTTCCTCAGACAAATCCTTGAGCCTTGCATTGTTGCTGAGTTTCCAGTAGCAAATACAATCCGATATCACCAAATGATTAACATGTCAAAATGTTGCGGGCAATCAGTAAACCTATACATTCTGTGTTTTCAGCATGTTATTTCACACCAGATAATCTTGATGCATGGCCATCTGCCCCTGTTCTCTTCTATGATTCATGTGATTCCATGTATGTGCAGCTGTTCCTGAACTTGCTGCTGTTGCAGGTAAGACGTGTCCTAGTATTAACGGATGTCACAGTTAAGCCACATGTCAGAGATGTTAAAAAGCCCAGTTGCCAACAGCTCAAAATAGATTTTTACACCTATTTTGAATTTTATTCAAATACAAATACAAATACAAATACAAATATGTTTATATTTCCCCTCAACAAATATAAACACCGGATTTTGTTATGACTATGGTCATTTTTAGAAGTCTGCTGTGTGTGCTGTGTTTTCCTTTGTTTCTAACCTCATATGCAAATACCACTGTGCCATAGCGGAGAACAGGCCACACCTAACTCATGACTGGCTGCAACCGGATGCCTCACCTGCCTAATAAGGAGCCAAGATGGCAGCCGTCCGGTGGCAGCAAGCTCCATCGTCCTCATCTCCCAACTTCATACCAAAGCCTGATGAGATTGTTTCTGTTACCTTTGAATAGTAGGGGTGGACTGCCATTTTGTTTTCTCCTGTGTATCTTAGTTAGGAAGGTAAGCCTTTGTTATTTTGCTTTCGGAGGTTAGTTTCTTTATTTAACAGATAGAGTTGTTTGTTTTTTTGGCCTGGGTCCACCCTGAAGCCCTTAGTTCCTTTATTAGGAGATTATTGGTTTGTGGATACATTTGTTACACTCATTGCAAATAAATCCTTTTTTGTGCATTCAACTCAAACCCTTCTCATGGCTACTGGGGGAAGATGGGTCACTTTCATGTTGTGCTCCAGGCATCCCTAGACTGGAGCATAACACTTTGCACACCCCTGAAATCCATATGACCAGAAGCTTTTGAGTAAGTACCTATATACAGCAGCTCTTGAGTGTGACAGTACACACCAAACTGCAGTCCTTTTCTAATCTCACCCTCGCCTTGTAATGTCATGAGACTTATTTTATTTCATATTTTCTCAGTCATTGCACCCTTATTTTTGTTCTACAGTACGGATGTTACTGACTAAATCTGGTAAATGATCTTGTTAGCTCGTGTTAACAAGATCATTCTGTTGTTCAGGTGACACGATTTGTAGGAAGGTAGGAAATGCGACAGAAGCATGTATTAGTGATAACTTTTTGACTCTTATGTGTGCAAATTCATAAGCATCTCAAATCTTACACCCTTTGAAGGAATTAATGGTTGCTGTCAAGGAGAAAGTTAACTATTGTGCATTGTCATTAAAATCTGTGAGTCGCAGGATCCAGTATTTTAATATATATTTTTTTTATAGTGCAGATGTACAAAACAGTCAAATGTTATTCACCAGCGGTGTTAATTGCTTGTAAGAAGTTGGTAACGCCTTTCAGTAATTTTTTATATCAATATGCAGAGGTGTCATCACTTTCACATTTACACTTAAGCATGTGGAGGCACGGTTAGATTACATTTTTCATGATTAACACTTTAAAAACAGCCAAACCTGTCTCACCATCAGTGGTAGAAATAGAAAGTGGATGCTGAACAGTGTATAACTTCAAGACAATGCTGTCAGGGATTCCAAAAACAAACAATAAGCACACACTGGCTGTGAATGGTATAATTTGATAGTGGTTTATTTGATGGCAAGTCAGAAGTAAAAGAAGACAATGAATCAATTAATGACACAGGGGATTTAACAGTGGCTAAATGTCTGTAAAAAGTGAATGCTGAAGATGAAGACTCACTGTTAGTTTAGAGTGTATTGCTTAAGTAAATTGTATATTAGTCCAGTTTAGTTTATTGGTTTAGCACAAATTATGTTAGAAATTTGTGTAAGGTGACAACAAAGCCTTTACAGGCTTGTACTGAGTTCCACACCAAACTTAATATAAGTTAAAAGCTAAGCTAAGCAACAGCCGTTGGAAAAATAAAATACTAACCTGTACTAACCTCTAGCTTTCTATATTTAATTTAAGTCTTAAGATATTTCTTTTGTTATTGCATACATTATTAGCATCAAAAATATAACTAAACAAGTGAATTGTATTTTTACTTAATTTTCAATATCTTTGGGAGCTGTTGCCATGATATTGAAATTAGAGGTCAGTCATGAATACCCTAAATCTTGGGAAATGAAGAGAATTTAGAGACTAGTCTAAATAAGTCTAGAAGCTAGCAATTTAGCATATCCATAACATAAACAGGCCATTCTTGAAATGTTCATTAGTTATTTTACATTACTGTAGTACTGTCAGTGGGGTGAAAGTAAAATGGCCTTCGCAAACCAATTGTCTGAATAAGGTTTTCAGGAAATGGCACAATTTCCAAAAAGAAATCAGCATAATTTGGGGAACTGTGGAGCAGTGGTTAGAGGTACAGCTTGGGGGAAGAAGGGTCCCAGGTTCGCCTCCTACCATGGCTGTGGTTTGCTCCACAGGTGCAGTCTACCTGAGGCTGCAGGCTGCAGGCCGCTGGCCCGACTGTATATACTCTTATGTGAACAAATGGATTGGCCAAACGGCAGAAACATACATTTTCCTCAGGGATCAATACAATATCAATTATTATTGTTTGGATTACTATTATTATTGATAATTATTATTATTTGATTTGTACATTTGTTGGAACTAATTTGCTCCAAATTTAGGTCTATTTGCTTGTGTCAAATAATGTAATGTTAGTGGAAGTTATTTTATTCAAATGTCACTCTCCCATAATTAAATTAGACTGTCAGGATGCATTTAGCTTTTTATTTTTATCATTAATCATCATTATCTGCTTCACTTCCCAGCGTCTTGCTTCATTTCTCCCATTCCTCTTCCTTTTTTTTTCTTTGTCAGAGGGGAAGCCTCCTTTCATTTTGAATTTGGCCTGGTGGATGTTAATCAAACATTGGGTATTGATCCTCATAGTTTAACATCACAGTGTCAGCATTATAAGAGATTGATGTAGTTATAGCCTTGCAGCTAAATATATATTTTTTTATTTCATTGTGTATGTGTGGGCATCATAGCCCTTCCTGGGAGGGGTGGAATGACCTTGCGTGGCAGGGCGGCAGTGCTACACCTTGGTGAATAGAGTGGTGAATGAAGGACAGAGAAGATGTGAAAGGATGAACAGAGGAAAGGCGGCATGTGGTGCTAGGAACTGGTGGAGTGCAGGATCCTGTGCTTTTCCTGTCATCTTACTCAGGTGAGTCCAGAGGGGTTCTGTGTAGATCTCTGGAGAGATGGAAGCCCAGGTAGGTAAGGTCAAAGGCAGGGCACATAGTGGTAGAATTAAAGAACAGCTCAGGATTAATCAATACTGAATGAGGGCATTCCCTAAATATGGGTGACACCATCACCAGGGCCCAGAGCAGGGTCAAGGGCCCAGACTGCCTGTACCTACCACGCTGTGTGTAGGAGCACATGACCTGCTTCACTTTTTACTAACTAATAACTTTCAACAACTTTCAGTAATGGTGACTGACACTTTTGCCAAAATTTAACCAGTCATACAAATCTCTGAACCTCCTCAGGTAATTTTCCTCGGAGTGTTCCATCTTCATTGATTAAAAACAATCAATCTGAAAGCTGCGGAGATGGAGAAGCAGTCAGAAATACTAAAGTAGAAATATGCTAATACCAAGCGGACCAGTCACAGCTCTTGTGGCTCGCATTGCCGTGAGGCATAGTTACATTTCTGGAGAGGTGCCCATCAGGCTATTGTGTTAGGGTCTGGGTAGGGTCTGGACTGTTGCCATAACTATAGTCTGCTTTGTCTTGTTGACCAGCTGGGCCACTGATAAGCAAGGTTGAATTATCATACATGTGCACTAAGCCTAGTTATTTAGTTGCCTTGTCAGCTACAGACTGACTGGCTTATATGTGACTCAAATAATAAAACTGCTATAACGGATGCATCAGTAGAAACCAATTTTTGTTCAGTGACCCCATTGGCTAGTTAATCTAGCCATGTTTCCAACATGATAATTAGTGTACAAACTAATCCTACATTGTATTTGATCAGCTACATTAATATAGAGCAACATTTTGATGCTATGTCAAGATGAGCTGGTATATTAGCTGACTGTCCTCCAGCACTGTAGTGGGTTACTTAATATCAGCGGGATTTAGGTATTAGCTGGGCTTTATGCCACACATGATCCCAGAGATATGCTGGTCTACTCTCTGGCTCTTGTGTACTGTCACTCAAAACACACACACACCAAAATTATGTCATCTCCAAACTTTCACACAGAGGCAGGATTAGGCTGCTTGCTTCTGAACTGCCAGTATATTTGCTGAAAGAAACGATAAAAGATTTCTGAGAACATTTGCCCGACTTGCCTCTAAATCTGAGTGGCAGTTGCGGGTCGAAAGGATTTGGAGGCTTCAGGAGGACAGACGGACTGAGATGTGTGGTTATGGAATATTGATACGGAGATTGATCTTTGTACATCAGATGTTCATCAAACATCTGGATGTCTGTGTGGCTCAGCTATACACGGCAGATGATGATGCCTGAGTAGTGTGCGCTTGTGCGCTTGTGTATGTGTGTGCATAAATACCTATCATTATGTCAGCCAATTTCTTTTAAAAACTATTGCTGTGAGAATATTTCTGTGGATATTTGTGGGTGTCTCATTTCTAAAAATATTTAAAAAAAAAAATGTTTTTGACGAAAGTTACTCAGTAAACCTCCCTTAAGCAAACAAATGCACTGGCTTATCATAGTCTGCTACTCCTGGAAAGATTTATTGCATTTTAAGTTGGATTTCTGGATATCTTAAGTGCTTGCCTGTTTGATTCAGATAAAATGACTAGACATTTGTTCTCACTGCGTCCATAAAGCCATGTCTCCCATCACCCCAAGCACTGTCTGTTAATGATGAGAAACAGTATTTCGTTGTTCTATGTGTACACAGGTACTCAGTACAAAATGTCAATAAATTATCTCAAATTTCATAAATAGTTTTGAATAGAAATCTAAAAACGTACATTATTGCTATAACACGATAACCTAATGCAAATAAAAGTAAATAACTGTCTCATTAATAATAAATCTTATTCATATTCTTTCTTTGCCAGATTTAAAAGAAAAAACTGATTAGCTTTGAAATAAAATCTCACAGAGCAGATGTGTGTAAAGAAATACACTTTAATTCGGCAAAAGTAACTGTTTTCTGAATTACAATAAGCTAAATCTAAATCAGTGTATTCTAATACAATGTAAAAATGTTATTGGAGTTAACGGTGTTATTTTAGGATTTCCATATCTGGGTTTTTGTCATACCAAGATCACATTCGTCCAAATATATATATATATATATATATATATATATAAATTCCAGGTTTTCCAAATCACAGGTATATTCAAATATGAAAATATATTTTCATGTGAGAAACATTATATTTATCATAGTTCTACAGAAACATCTTAGTAAAGATAAAATCCCAGTTCAACACTACAAAAGCTAAAATAAATTCAAAGCATGCCTTCTGTCTCATTCTCAACACCATACTGTTAAAACCAGAGTGATGGACGTGCCAAGCCTGCTGCTTCCAGCAGAGTGCTATAATAGGCAACATGGAAAACAAATGGCAATGGACAGAGATAAATAATCTGCTGACACTTTTGATAAAGGCGTCTATACAGGCAAAGCTGGATGGAATCTACTGGAATCCGATAATATATAGCAGTGGCCCCAGTGAAGGTAAGTAGTTAATACCTGCTCCTGCATCGCTACCACAACAATTCATCTAGGTTGTGATGTCTGGACTAAAATCTGACAGTTTGCCCTAGAGATGTGATTGAGAAACAAGTTTGATTTACAGTTTGCCTGAAATATCTGCATTGAACAATCCTCATAAAAATGCCCTGGCTCTCTCAGTATATAGATTTTATTTCAGAGCTTAGTCTCAATCTACCAGGCAACACCTAAACTAAATGAGATACCTGGATCATCCATCTACACAGGTGCTGAGACTCAAAATAATCCAGTGATAACAAATTCAGTTTACATTTTATCAATCAATAATTTTCTATTGCAAATCTGATGACCATCTGTCCCAAACTCCAGGATGTTCAACTCAAAGCAAAAACGTAACCCTCCAGTCTCTAATGTCACACGGTTTCAGCTTCTAAGGTCGGTCTGAACTAAACTGGGGCTCCAAATAACTATAACTGTTCAATGTGACTCAACCCCAGCTTGTGTTATCAGCCATGGACCTGACTTTTAAATTTGCAGAGACGTTAAAGATAACCAAGACGAGTGGCAATGAACCGGAAGCATACCTACACAGTCAGCTCTGGCTTTTTTGGGTGTCGCTCCACGTGGGGTTCATTGTTTCTTCTTCCTGGGACATATATCATCAGTAATTTTTGCAGATTGTGAGCTGAATCTACCGAACATGTTCTTTATGTCTTTTTGACGAAGCCAATTTAGCATCAGTAACATTACTAACTGCAGCTCTAAACCACTGGATAGGACTCCACACCCTTACAAAACTGAATGACTTTGTGTGTATGTGTGTCTGTAAGTACAACGGTGTAACCTCTTAACTCCAAAAGTAGGACGCTTATGATGCTTTTCATCATTTCAGTTGAAGGAATGGGGCCACCATTCATTTTATATTTTTGCCCTGTGTTTTTGTGTATTATTATCTGGTCTGTGGGAGCTGGAGTACAACAATAGTGTAAACACTAAATGTGTGTATAACACACTGCTAAAAAGGAATTTCAAGAAAGATAAAAAAAACCCTTGTAGCCAAGAAATCTTATATTTTGTTCAGAGACAACTTTGTGCTCATTTGTCAAGCAAAAAAATCTTAACCCATTGGCAGTTTGAATATTGATTGAATATAAGAACCTTTTGCTTCTCTCTAGTAATGCTGTTTGTGCACTGCATGTGGAATTCAAAACACATTATCTGTTCTGAAATTTATTTTAAATGTACACTAAGGAGTCTTATGCTTAGAGGAAAAAACAGGAATACTAAGGTACCATACTGTCGTCAGCCTCCTACAGGATGGGGAAGACTGAGTATGAAGACTCTGTAATATGAGCATTACTGTACCACCGTACCTGCTCCCAGAAGACTACATATGTAGAACCACTGTTGTATTTAATTTGATTTTTTTTTGGGAATTCTCTTCTCTTCTCTTCTCTTCTCTTCTCTTCTCTTCTCTTCTCTTCTCTTCTCTTCTCTTCTCTTCTCTTCTCTTCTCTTCTCTTCTCTTCTCTTCTCTCTGATATTCAGAAATGCCAAACACAAAGATGCAATTTACTACAACTGAGTTATATCTGTGTTTGGAAGGTTGCAATTCCATTTTTCCATTTCTGCAGTCCATTAGAGAGAGAAAAACAGCTCTTCTGAACCACTGGCCTTTTAAATATGTTTAGCTAAGTACTGCATTTTACAGCTCTCCATTAGGCCAACTCTCTTCATTTATGTTGTGGGGCTTTAATTACATCTCTGTTGAACTGCTGCATCTAAAATCCCTTCAGTCAATATCTATCAACTATTGAACTAACTTCTTGTTTTGCTGATTTCACATATGATATTAAATTGATTGTAGAAGCATTTGGAGGTTTTACAAATAAAGTTGGTTGTCGTAACTGTTTTATCATCCTAATACCCAGATTCAACGATTGATTGTGGTATGCGAAAATATGGTCATGAAAGGTGTGTGACTTTCTATTATAATATAATGCTGGTGTATGTGCAAGTCCTCATTTTTCAGATAACTTTGACACTATAGAAATTGTATGTGACATCTTATGATTGACAGTTGCCAGTGACAGTTGCTCTGTGAAGTGGTCGTCTATGGGATTGACCATGCACATTCACAAGATGGAAAATCCTTCATGTGACTGTCCTCTATGTTACCAGGGCCTTTTCTGTCTGTTTGTCTGTGCGTTTCAGTGTTTTTCTTTTAGTTCCTGGTGAGTGGAGTCTAGCGCACCTCTGGGCATACTGGCCAGTCATCTAGATTAATTAAAAGCCGGTGTGATTAGACCATCTCCCTTTCACCAGCCAACAGCATGCACCTTTTCGTCTTTAGTTAGTTCTTGTTTTACGTTATTTTGTGATAAAATGTTTTGTGAATTTCATTATTTACATCTCCTGGATTCCTTTGGGTCTTGACTTTGACTTTTACATATGTAGGATAGTGACATTCAGTTAATCCAAGGAGGCAGACAATTAAAGGCAACATCTCCATTGTATCCTTTCGTGTTGACTCTGTTCATGCTGAGACAATTAGTTGATTAATCGATGCATCAGAAACTTCTCAATGACCTTTTTGATAATCACTTAATCTACATTTTGTAGATCTTCATTCCAACCAAAAACTCCAATCACCATTTAGTACTCAACATAAGAGGGCACTGAGCTTATCTTCTTGGATGAAGAATTGCAGAATGTTTGCTGTAATCATGAAAAAGTAAAAGTAGCAATCATTTGGATGGTACAAATATAATGATGTGATTGGTTTACAGTATAAACAGAACCCCCTGAAGTTCCTAAAGGCAACAAAGAAGTTTACAACATAAACAACACACTGGGAGGCATGTGGAGCACGTGGAGTGAGGTTCTACTCTGAGCTTCTCCCATGTGTCCTTGCTCCCCTCTCTAAGGCTGTGTCCAGCCACCCTGCGAAGGAAACTCATTTTAGCCGCTTGTATTCGCCATCCCATTCTCATTACCCAAGTTCATGACCATAGGTGAGGGTTGGAACATAGATCAACTGGTAAATAGAGAGCTTTGCTCATTCTTTACCGCTGCTGATGCCTGAATGGCCCTTAGCAAGAGTCCATCCACCCCATAATCCTGGAGCACCACCCAGAGGATGCCTCTGGGGACATGGTCATAAGGTTTTTCTAAATCCACAAGACACATGTGTAAGTTCTTTACCCTAGGGAGGGTAAGGAACTGGTCCATGCTTAAAAAAACAAACAAAAAAAAAAACAAAACAAATAGTTACTCCTCGATCAGAGGTTCAACCATCGACCAGACCCTCTTTTCCAGCACCCGTGTGGTAGCCACTGTCACTAACCACTATAATATCCAAATCTTGCATTGTTGAATCAGCATTTTTGTAATATGGACAACTTAGATGTGACTTGCGCTGCATCCACGTTTTCTAATTTTGTCCGACAAATGTTTCAAATTCACAATTCCTTGTTGGGTCCATGACATATCTCCTCCAAAAAGCAGGCACGGAAAACAGAAAAGTGATTGTTGGCTACACTTGCCGTTAGCCAGTCATTTCCTTCAAACCAAGAAACACAAAACTTAATTTCCAACTTTTCCTCCAAAGACACTGAGGAAATGAATAAGAAAGCAAGTAATCCACCTGGTTCATACTTCATGCTGCCTTAGCTGAACTTCTTCTCCCTCCTCCCACTCTGGCACCAGCAGCACTTTTGACCAATGACCAGCAGCCTGAGGGCTGACTGGATTTATCCCAAATGATCAGTGAATGATAGACCATAGAGATATTCTGTGTTTTTCTTTTGACTTTATGGTGCTGTTGCTACCCTTGATTTCACCAAGATCTGCTTTGCTGTAATCTGTTGAAAGTTATTTAAAAAAATATTTTCTCATCTTATTTTGTGTTAGCTTGTGCATATCGCTATACAAGCTCTGTACAAACATAATTGCACACATGTAGTTTACACCAAGATTCCCTGATCTGAGATTTCCCCACAGAAATGTATATTTATATATATATATATATGTATACTGTATGTCTATGAGATTCCAGAGCATGACGTAGGGCTAATTCACATATGCCCTTCCATTAAGAGTGATCTTATGGGTGTGGACCAAAACTTTGCTCTGTTTTGAGATCTCAGTGAACAGGGACGATGCAGGACGCCTTTTGTGGGTCAATTGCCAGGTCATTCGACCTAGATAGAAAGCAACCTTTTCTCACTGCAGAAAAAAACCAGGACCACCCAGGTCAGCACAAGATTTTCGTGCAGTGTGAAAGGGGCTTATGTCAAAACACCAGAAGAGGTCCTCTGAATGTAAAACTGACTGCGCTCAATTAAAGAATTTGCAACTAAAAGTAGCGCCAGATGTATAGTCCAGTATATGGATGTAGCAGAGTAGAAGTGCTTTTTTTCGCCATAAATGTAACTAAGAATATAAAGTATTTTGCAAAAAACTACTCTCAGAAGTACAGTATTTATGAAAAAACTACTTAACTACATGTAATGGAGTAAATGTAACGCGTTACTACCCACCTCTGCTTAAACGTGATCGTAGCGATAAATAATACTCTGAATGCAGTGTTAGGTAAGCATTGTTAGAAACAGTGACCAAATCTGTAACACCAATTGCTTTTCACGCTGGATGTTCTTAGCAAATCAAAAATTTATGTACATGGCTTAAGAAAATGCCAAATCCCCAATTGGCATGCAGGATGTAAAGAGATAGTAACGACATATTGCTGGACAATAGTAACTGTATATTTCAAGTAACTTAAACTTGCAGTGTATATATTAGGAATCATTCACTAACAGTTTATAGTCACAGCTGTGGTTCACAGCATCAAAGCCTGGCCACCCACCCGCTTATCTTTTGTCAGTAAATCACTATGTGAAGTCATTCACTTTCTTTTCCTGCTGCACGATAATTGACCACTGATTGTCAAAGTCCCCTTTCCTATTCAGCGGTGCGGTACTCATTGTGTGTGTTAAACATATGCAGGTCGCTCTGTTAGCCTGCCTTGTTTGTCTCCCTTGTATGTGCATGTGTCTCTATGAGCATGCACGTTAGTGAGATCAAATACTGTGACCAGGGCGATGCAGCTGTTTGATCTCTGTGCCTGGTGGGCTACACAACTAAACCAGGGTTGTTTCATGTGATCATTATTTTATTATAACCCCATGCAGTCTTTGAACCCTACAGCTAGATGAGTAATTTGTGGGGAAAGAGGCTAAAGGTGGGACTCTGGGCAGAGAAAAGTGTTAAGTAGTAAAGTTGGATGTAAAGGATGCATTAGAACAACAAAAAAAAGGTAAAATCAGGAGGGTTAGCTTACCAAACAAGGCTTATTAAACATCGAACAGCACAAATATCCAGTGGGAAAAAATCAAACAGAATAAATTACAATACAAACATGCTAGAAAACAGTAGGACGACATTTAACAAACAAGGGAAATTAAATATGTAGAAACTAAAATCCTAGAGGTGCTGGAATTGGGATATTGTGCAGAAGATGTCAGTATAAGTGCATTAGGTGCTATTAAATAACATGAGGAAAAATTGGCTGTTGAAATGTAAGACAACAGATATGACAATATAATTGTCATTCCACTACACAGCCACATTAAAAAGAAGTATAAAGTACAAAGTATATATTGCTTGTAGATATAAAGGCCTTGTTGTTTTTTTCTTTCTATTTTATTTATTTATTGGTGCATGCATTTTAGGGGCAATGTCAAATTATTGATCTTTATCAAACCACAAGCTAAGGCTAACCTAGTGCAGGATATACTACAGGAAAAGATCCAGCAACAGTTGATGACAGACCTGGAAAGAATAACTATTGTATCAGGGTATTCAGTAATGGAGATCTGAAAACTGTTATGCCTAAATCTCATAAAAATGTGAATTTCCTCACAGGAGAAAACAATATACTGTACTATATCAATATCCCAGAAGCATTCAAACTATTTGCACAGCTTGGACAATCTGGCCATATCTCCCTTACTCTGACCCCAGCTTAAAGAACAAAGGATCTGCAAAGGTAAACTAATTGGCAGAATGTTACAGGTGTGGTGTCAGGAAGACACCTACAGTATATGATGCCGGGCTGTTTTGATAACACAGACTGAAGACTGTTTCCAGAGGGAAACTACTTGGAGGAATATGCTGATTCTGTGCTCTGTATATTTCTGCACAGTCAATGTAACAAGAAAGGTTCAAATTTTTCTCACCAAAAGCAGTGAATAAACAATATGTTTAAATACTATATATTTTTTTGGTGTTCAGATGCAAGATCGACTGAAAAAGTAAGGGAGCTTACCCAGTCTTTCAGGACACATGCCCAGCAGCGTCAGATGGCATGGTACAATCAACCAGCTCGGCTGAAGTCCTTCAGCCCAGGCCAAAATATGTTGGCACTCTTGCCCAGTGATGGCACCAAGCTCTTTGCAAAATGGCAACAGCCCTTTGAGATCCAGCAGAAAATTGGACCAACTGTATACTGGGTGGCGAATCCAGATCAATCTTGCTCCAATAGAGTGTTGCAAGTGAACCTACTTAAGGAGTAGGTGGAGCGACCTATGAAGATTGCTTTACTGTTCAGGATTGTTAAGTGTTCCAGGAAATTCCTGGTATATCATTGCAATAAAAGAAGGAGCTCCTTATGTCTGAGTTACAAAACAGCTAAATGGCTGCTTACCTTACCTGAGTGAGTAAGTCAACCTATTGCTGTTCTTGGGAGTCCTTGAACCATCAAAAAGCGACTGATTTGAAGGAAGAATGGTATCATGCAGTTTTATATTTCTAACAGTATCTTAAATGTGGTCTCACATTTGAACTGATTCCGTGTCCTCCAAATCTTAGTGTCGTTGTCATTTACAACAGCAACTGGGAAGTGATCGTCAAACACTTGGAGGGTGCTAGAACACCTCCCTACTGATGAACTGATTGAACGAATTTATCAAAGTGTGTCTTCATCCTGAAGCAGAGCACCTGGATTGGACATGGTACGGTAAGGCTTCAAGTAAATATGTTTTGTGTCATTCAGTACTACTCCTTGCCACAGACATGAAAACTCAAGTCGTTTCTGAGCATGGCAGGATTTTACCACTGGTTTATCAGTGACTTCTCTTACCGATTTGATTGGATAAATGTCACAATCAAGTTTGCAATCGGTGGAAGTGGCGACCTTTGAGGATATTCAACTATCAATAACAGCCAAGTCTTTAACAGTCCAGATTTCAAAATATATTTTGATCTTTCTGGGCATTCTGGAGCTGCTCTTTCACAGGGACCTTCACACCAAGTGACACCTGCTGTAAGCTGTTCTCGATGGATGTCGAGGGGGGACAAGTAGGCATTAGCAGTTTAGAGGATAATCAATTCCTTCAAATACATTAGGAATGCCACTATTACCAAAGTTCGCCCAGTGAACTAAACAGGCTAGAACCATCTCTGGAGACAACCCAAATCCAATATTATGCTATTGTCTATAATTACATTAAAGGTTTGTCATTCATTACTGGGATGAGTCCCAGTCAGTAGCATAACCCTCAGGCAATTTAACTGGGCACTTGTTGTGGTTGAGAACATAATCTACAGACCACACAAATGTCATTTAGCCAATTCTTGATGAAGATTATAAATGTGAATCCATACATCATTAGGTAGTAGTTTGGTTGGCAATGACCTTATTACCCCCTCAAACATGCAATAAATAAATACTAACTTTAATCCATTCCTATGATCAAAAGAGCATGTTAGATATAAATCCCTGTGAGTATGCCATGCCTATAAATGTACAGGGAGACATGAGTCGAAGGTCTGAACTACAGAGACTGACATTCTGAAGCCACGATGAGCTTGTATTTGTGCTAAATTCTGATGTTTAACAACTAAAGCATATACAAATTTCACTTTATTTTAGTTGGCATGGACACATTTACTAAACAACAAATAGAAGACATATTGGATTTGTGGATGGTGATATTCAGTTACAGTTGTGTGACTATCAGAGTCATAAAACACATTTATTGTCACTGTTGACTGGTATTGTACTTATGTACAATTACAAAAGCAGTTTATGGCACTATATTCAACATTGTTTCAGGTCACATTCGGGACCAAACAACCTCCCAAACACCCAATGTTGTCAGACCCACTGCTGGCAGTTCTAAACTGGCAATTATTGAGCCGTCTTGGGTCAAAAGGTTCAGTCCATTAAAAGTGAGGTCCAAACCTACCACCTAAGCCCTTGCTTTTATGTCTATGGTGTTGCACAACCAACACACAGTAGCAACACATACCACTTCAACCCAAATATGTTTTTTTCTGGAAACTTACAGAGTGTTTTACAGTCAGTGAGAAACCTGCATAGATTGTATTTACAGTTTATCTGAAAAGATGTAAAGCTCGTTGGATTCATCATCCCTTAAGGTCTTTGCTACAGAAATGAAACAGTGAATAAAACAGCTGCTAACTGAATTCTCGAAGCAAATATTCTGTGTTTTCTTTTTTATAATTCATACATCCCCAGTGACCAAATGCATTTACATCTCCATAGCCTTTGTGATTAAAGTAGGAACGTCAGTAAATGTATAAATTAATTGGAGTGATTTGTCGTGTTCTACAGAGCTATAGCAGATTAGTCACACCACTGCACTCACTCTTATGTTTGCTTGTATTAAATCACATTTAAATGGCTCCACACTGCTACAAAAAACTCAATGTTTTCACACAGACAGATTGCTCAGTTAAAATTGCATTATTGCTCCTTGTTGCCTTTATCTGTGACCTCTGCACCACCTGCTTAGGAAGAAGCTGGGTAGTGATGCCTATGCATACAAAGTGCTTTCTATATGCTCAAGCCTACAATCAGAACTGGTTTCTTTAAACATTAATAAAGAATGATGAATGTAAAATATTGTGTTGATGGGGTTTTGTCCATGAAGTATACATCATTTTAATATATCATTTTAACAGTAACTGTACCTTTCCTGTACAAGAATCCACTGATGGAATAACCTGGTCATTCAGTATATTCAGGTAGTCAGCTGACCTCATTCTTTGAGCATTATGTTACTGAACCTAGACCTGACCAACTGCAACAACCCCAGACCATAGCACTCCCTCCACAGGCTTGTACAGTAGGACCCAGACATGATGGGTGCATCACTTTATCTGCCTCCCTTCTTACCCTGATGCCCTATCATAGGGTAAATCTGGATTCATCAGACTACACAACCTTCTTCCATTGCTCCAGAGTTCAATTTTTAGTTAGTTTAAGTTATTTGTTAGGTTATTTCAGTTATAATACGTGTAGCTAAATAAAAGATGCTAACACTAAGAGTTTTACTGAGAAGTAACGTTAGCCATTAGATTTTAATTACAAAGCCACTTATTTATTAGCAGTAGGCTGGTACATCTGGCTCGACTCGTATGTTACTGTCTTGTGTTCCTTGAACTACTCACAAACCACCGGAGAGTCAGATTGTAGTTTCGTTGTTTTATGTCTCGTTGCACAATCCAGGTGTTTCCATTAATACACATCCAAGCTTTTCTTGGTTTTTACAATGGTCCATTGCATCTTAAAGTAACGTTAACATCTTAGAGTGATGGTCAAAAAAACTTCCCTGTACCTATTAGCACTCTGCTACTCCACGACTTCACCTGTACAAAGCACTTCCGTATAATACAATACGCATGTGCAGTGCCTAATGCAATGTGCATGAGCCACGCTTACTTCGGGTACTATGGTACTATGGTAAATTTGACAATGCAACAAAAGGCAATAATGTCGTGATACAACCAAAACCAATAGAAACACGCTGTAATCTCCAGTAAAAATCTCAACCTTTTTTAGCATAATATTGGCTCCTACACGTACAATACTGTAGCGTTAAAAGGGTGATGAGGAGGGGTGGCACCATGGCTCGGTGGTTAGCACTGATGCGAGAAGGTCTGGGTTATTTGTCTGTGTTAGCCCGGCAATAGGTTGGCGAGCTGTCTTGCACCCGATGCCAGCTGCCAGCAACCCCCTGTGACCGGTATGGAAGATGAGATGAGATTAATATTACATTAATATGTGAACCACAACATGGATTCCAGTTATTTTGTCGTAATGCAGCAATCCATTTACTTCTCTTTTCTTTGGCAGATGGCGATATCTGTAAAAATATATCTCTGACAGCTTTTCAAATCAGTCAATCAGAAGACAGCTCTTCACATTGTTTTAAATTAGTTTTACAATTTAGACGCTATCAAAGCCTTTAATTTAAACTAAAGCTGCTAATCTCCATGCTCAACTGTAACTTTTTGCCACTCAGTTGCCGTACCCACGGAAACGTCACATGCACACCCTCTATTCAAAGTGTTGAGGTTTAGGGTGTAAGTTGTTCTACATCCTTGCTGTGCATAGGAGACAGATGTCAAAGCTCTGCCCTGCCAATGGGACTTCGATGATGAAAGCATCACGTAAAGGAACAGAAATAATACAGGAGGTAAAACAAATGAACCCAGTGTGAAAACAGGCCTGGGTGATATGAGTAGATTATGAAAGTGATGAACAGCTTGTTTGAGGTGTAACCATTGATCCCAGTTACAAACAAGACGACATCTGAATCTACACTATCAGGCAGAGTGCTACTATTCAGAAATAAAAATTGAGCTGATACCCAAGCACTGTTTAAATATTCATAACACAGACTTGTGTTGTGATTGTGTGCGTCTAAAGTAACCAATATATCTGGATTTCATCACTAGTCAATACTTGAGACAGACGTTGGTGTAGATTTCATGGTAACCTATGTATGGATTTGCTACTCTAAAGGATGACTCATGCAGCATGATGTTCTCGGCTTCTAGTATGGTTCAGATAAGGTGGAATGTGCAGATGAGCTTTAATGTACTATCTCTCTAACACACTTTTCTCTTTTTTTTTTATTATCAATGGTGGAATATTATATATTAATACTATTATTTCTGAATACAGTTGAAGCAAACCAGTTCACTTGTTGTTTCCTGTCATTTGTGAACAAATGATAAATTGAATATCCAAGATCCAGATTTATGCCTTGCCTTTTGCCCAAAACGTTTGACACTAATTTTACATTAGTATTTGAGAGAGAGTTTTGGAGAAGTAGCCAAGTTCCCATTATCTCCTTTCATGAACATATTACATACTTACATATAGCAAATAGTGAGATATCTTCCCAAGGAGTCCCAAGCATCAGTATGTTTACCAGTAATGGATTACAATTCAGTGGGTAAGGCTGAACAAATTCCTTTTCAAATATTTTTATTAATTTCCAGAAACAGAGGTCCAAAACAGAGCAATACATGGATCAATATTCGAAACATGATCTCTCAAAGAAAAAGGGAAAAAAATGAAAATAACACTCACACAAGCAAACACACAAAATGATAACCTGAATAGCCGACTCCAACCCTCCCACTCCACTTAGCCAATCCCCACCCCAGAGTGCTAGACTGTCTGGTTCCGAAACATCAGAAATCTTGCTTCTTTTCCAGGAAGGAGAGCAGTGGTCACCAGCTCTTTTCAAATAGTTTGGTTCTGTTCTTTACAGAATATCTGATCCTTTCCAGGTAAAGGGTGTCTGTCAACTCCGTCAGCCATCTTTTTAGCGTTGGCACAATTAATGAACAAATTCTTATTATTTTGAAATTGTTTTGATGTATATGTGAAATCACAGATAATAAATAAACATGCAAACTAACACTAGCATCCAAATACATTGAAACCCTCAAAAAAACTGAGTAAAGTACAAATTGGCTAATTCAGGAATTCCATATGGAGTTCCGTAAGGCGTTCCACTAACTCCAAAACACAGAATTAAAAATTGCCTAAGGACTCATGAGATTTCAATACTGGTAAAATGAATGAGGATGGATGGATAGATGGATAGATAGTATATAATATAATAATATATAATAATAAGAAGAACAATATATAATATATAAGGGAGTTTTTCCTTGCCACCGTCGCCCTCAGGCTTGCTCCGGAGGTTGCTCTGGTTTTTGTGAAGCGTCTTGAGACGATTTGTATTGTTATTGGCGCTATATAAATAAAACTGAATTGAACTGAATTAATACCAGTATTATAACAGTATGTAATAATAATAATAATACTAATAATAATATACACCTAGGAATGTGTCATATGTGCAAGGTGAGCATACGTACATAACTACACTATGTAATTTGTAAGCATGTATTCATAAATGTGTATACATATATATATATACACAGATACACAAGATATGATATAATATGATATATAGTATAGGTATAATATAAGCATATACGTACTTGACTATACAAGATATACTTGAAGTGCAAAGGTGACAGGTAGTAAAAGGTGACAAGTAGATTCAGTGCAGTTCTGTGATGGTGGCTCTGACAGAGGTAGATGAGTTGTTAAGTCTTATTGCAGTTGGGAGGAACGATGTCCTGTATCGTTCCTTAGAGCAGCGGGGTTGAATGAGCCTGTTGCTGAAGCTGCTCTTTAGCTTGTCCAGTGTTTTGTGGAAGGGGTGAGAGGGATTGTCCATGATAGTCAGCATGGTAGTCCTGTCCTCCACCACCTCCTCCAGGGTGACAAGCTTAGAGCCAACAACAGACTCTGCCTTTCTGATGAGTTTGTTCAGTTTGTTGGCGTCCTTTGTCTTGATGCCTGCACCCCAGGACACCACAGCAAAGAAGATGGTGCTCGCCACAACAGACTGATAGAACATCTGCAGCATCTTGTTGTAGGCCTTAAAGGACCTTAGCCTCCTCAGGAAGTAAAGCTGGCTCTGGACCAATCCAGTGGGAGCCCCAGGTGCTTGTATGCAGGTACCATCTCCACATCCGTCCCACCGATACAGACAGGAGAGGGCAGGGACTTGTATGAAGCATACAATCATAGGATCAGGCAACAAAAGTTAACAGTGAAACATTGGTTGTTTTTTTGTCTGACTTGTTCTTGTTTTTTCTGTGCCTTGAACCAGACAACATGGTTTTTGGTCGTTTTTGTCTTTTTGTGCTGTTTTTATTTATTTTTTTCTGGACTTTGTGTTTTTGGTTATGTTGTTGGCTTTGGCATTCTGTGGAGCAGCCGTCGTGTCCAGTGGTATATTACTGCGATCAGCTGCTAGCGCTGTCCGTGTCTCCTGAGCTGCTCCTGAGTGAGGCCTGTGATTCGCTGAACTTCAGAAAAAGTGCTGGGGATGCCAGGCTGAAGTTGGAGCAGGAGAAGCGGAGAAGGAAGTTTGGGTCGGTGGTGCCGTCTGTACTCATGGGGAACGTGAGGTCTTTGGCAGCAAAATGGACGGACTGTGTCACTTGATCGGACCCAGAGAAAGTGTGTCATGCTTTGGAGACCTGGTTCATAGGACCACAGTATGTCTGTGTCCAGTTTCGGGACTCTATGGGTGTTTACATCCCTCCCTCAGCAACAAGGACAAGGAAAAACTATGCGACATGATCCATGCTGCTGTTGCTATGCAACTGGCCAAACAACCACATCACCTTGGACACTGTTTTGCCAACTACTTTTGTACATTTGTTCATGATGCTAATTCTGTAAACTGTTTATTTTACTAGATAACAATTATTTTTAACTAATTTTAATCTTATTTTATTTGATCTTGTGTTTTTTAAGAGTGGTTACTTTTATGTAAAGTAATTTCCCTCATGGATCATTAAAGTCTGTCTAAGTCTATTAGCACTAAGTTAACACTAAGTTAAATGTTACTGATGATAATTTTAAAACCAGTGCCCAAGAGTTTAAGTCTTCTACACTCTAGCAGGCTCTAGGCCCACACTGGACAGATGATTTGCTATGTACTGTATGCTTACAAGATTCTAACTAATCCAGAGTTCGCTGCTGATGAACATTTATCTTCATCGCATCACATCTTGACCCAGTTGCTTAAAAGCTTATCAGAGAGTGATGCTGAATCTTTGATATATAAACCTTTATCTGTGCTGGGCAGACAGGTAACATGACACTCTACTGTGTGTATTGCTTATTCTCATCTGGCATTAATCTGACTGTATCAGTATGCAGATAGATCACATGGAAACTCCACTGAGGGTAGAAAGTTTGTTAATAAAAGCAGTGAAATAAATAATCGTATTGATTTGTCTATTAATCCTAACAACCCTCTCTTGCTAAGCAAAACCCTGGGGCCACTGTACCTATTCAGTCACACAGCCTTTTTTTTATATTTTAAAAAATAACACTCAACTCATAATGTGACCCAAGATTTAGAAAATACATAACTGGTTAATTACAACCATAATTAAAAGTGTTACGTAAAGATGTAAAAAACTAACACAACACTGTTAAAAGGGATTTAGGCGTTTAGTCAGAAAACCTGAAGTTGAGACAAGTTATTGCCCATTGCAACAACGTAACAAGAGTTACAACAACTTCAACTTGAAATACAGCGCAGAAATTTGTTAAAAACCCACAATCAGTTCAGGTCACTTCAGAAAATAAGTCAAGGTGGGAGCTGCACCTCCTACAACACCATTCGGTAAGTGAATTTGGAGAATTATTCTTATGGTCAGTGTCAGTACCCAATATAGCTAGTCCAATAGCAGAAGTTAACTAGCTAATTAGCCAGCTAATGAATTAGCCTTAGGCTAGCCTTCCAGTGAGGCTCCAGTTTGTTATCCAGCCTAACGAGAGTCTATCCATCAAACTGCCACTGACGTCAGAACGTAAATAATAATTAATAATAATTTTAAGTAAAGTTTTGTCAATTTGGGAAATATTAATCCACCACATAAAGTACGAAACATTAATTCGAGGGCATGGAGCCAGAGGGTCGTAAGTGGCTTTTGACAAACTTTACAGGAGAGACAAAACTAAATTTTGACCACACTTCATTCAACTGTATTTATTAACTTTAAACCACAATATGGCAACCACAAACATTCTTATATGAATGAGTATTTAAGTGATAAACTTAGGGTATATTAACACAATGAACATGGTCTAAAACGTTTTAAAATCACAAAATATGGCAAAATCGTCAGATACACCTTTTTGGTACCAAACATTTCAAGTCTTCTATGGACATATTGGGTGTATCTGCTGAACAATGCAGAAAATAATTGGTAGATTGAATCATTATCACTTGATTAACACTTGAATAAGTAATTCATTTCCATTTAACTCGTTCATTTTTTTTTCTCATTTAATTTTTCCATTCTGGGCATCTGCTGAACAGTACAGACAGTAATAAAAGTCAATTAACTTTCTAAACACACTTCTGATTGGCAATTAATCTCATCTCATCTTCCATACTGCCTAATCCTCACTAGGGTCGGAGGGGTTGCTGGAACCTATCCCAGCTGGCATTGGGTGAGATGCAGAGTACATCCTGGACAGGTCACCAACCTATCACAGAACTAACACAGAGACAAACAACCATTCACACCCACACAAATTGAGAGTCACCAATCAGCCTAATGAGCAAGTCTTTGGAGGTGTGAGCACCCGGTGAAAACCCACGCTTCTTTAATGCACTGATCCCAGGAGGACTTTCATACATTGAGCTTGGTTTGGACATGGAATGGGTGCTTCTGGTGCCCCTGGTTACCTGCTTTGCCACCTTCAGTTCATGGAAGGTTGGGTTGGTGAAGTCATACTTGAAAAAAATTGTTCTGGGTTCTTTTTTTGTGTAGCAAAACCATTTAATCATCATGCCAATGCGCTGCTTGTCCCTCCTCATCTTTGGTTTTGTTTTTGAGTAATTGACCATTATAAACTGAAGCACTCTCATCAGCCAAGGAACTATCCTCTTCCCTGTGTCTATGCAGACTGTGTGCTCCTGTAGGATGAGAATCGAGTCCGAGATGTGCACTCCCAAGGTTCACTCTCTTAAGAACAAACTGCTCAGTTAGAGGTATCGCTCAGGAGGATGTTTCTACATCTGAGCCTTAAGTATTGTCATTTTTTGCCATTTGCCCATTGGACTATGTACTAAGAGGAAAAGAAATGTAATGCCCTGGGTCACAATGGTTTTCTTTGTTTGGAGGACGAGGAGAAGGAGGACACAGAAGGACGAGGAGGAGGACAAAGAAGGACAAGGATTGCCGGGTTAGAGACTTTACCCATTGACATTTATGTTGAAGCAAGACTGTGTGGAGTTTGAGTTGTAGTTTGTGTTTTTTTCATCTTTTTTTCATGTGTCATTGGGATCAATATCAGAGTTCAACTAATATCTTTTTTTAGTTGTCTTTGTCTATCAACTTACTTGATAGAGAAAGTGAGTCAATTGACTGCATTTTGCAGCAAGTCGTGTTTTGAAGTGTAGTAAACTTTACACGATAAGATGACTGAATTTAACTCAGTCAAAGCAACAGGATGACTAGATGTAGTTAAGTTGAGTCAACTAATCTTTTTATAACAGTGAAGGGGTGTCAAACTCATTTTAGTTCGGGGGCTACATTCAACCCATAGTGGGCCAGACCAGTAAGATAACAGCATAATAACCTATAAATCATAGAAACTTCAGTTATTTTTTTCCTTTTGTTTTAGTGCAAAGGAGAAAATTAAGATAATGAGTTTTATTAATTGTGTCTGGATTTGTAGATATATTGAAAAATATTGGCAAGATGTAGAAAACTGATAAGCAAGACCCAATGTGTCTATTGTTTGGACTGGCAGATACACAACTTAAGACTTTCCTCTATTCTCACTTTTTGTGCAAGGAAGAATATATTGCTGAAGTGGATAGACTGTAAATACCCCACAATAGCTGGATGGCATAAGGTTATTTTTGATATGTTACCCATGGAATACCTAACATATAGGTCCAGAGGTATGACTGATGTTTTCTATAAAGTCTGGTCCCCATTTCTGACTTATATTGATACAAGATTATCAGCCATTGTGTAGAAAGGCCAGGTGGACCATAAGTGAGAAAATACAGTACGGATCAACACATAGCTCGTTATATGAGTTATTATACTGACGTTAATGATGCTGCTTTGGTAGAATGTTAAAACTGGATGCTGTCTTTTGGGAGACTCCCTCCACTCTTATTTCTATATATTATATACTATATATTTATATATGATATGGCCCCATCGTCTTTTGTTCTTGTTGTTCTGGTTGTTTTTGCGTAGGGCAGCACTGTTTGTTTTTGCCAGCAGTCCTGGGTCTGATTTTCTGGTGTGAGAGCTCACACATCATCACATTGACATCATTATTACATGTTCTTGCCAGTGTGCTGCCATGATGGATAAAAAAGCGTGCCGGGTCAACGCGGCATTCCTGTTCACAAGCCGAGCCTATAAAATCGTTCTGTGGCCCCTTTGACTTCAAAGGGTTTCCTCTATCCTCTATACTAAGAACAATAAAATAAAAAGATTGAAAGCACAGAGAATAACTTATCTAAATAGAACCATTTCAAATAAGTGCTATGACCTACAAAGTCGAAATGCCTGGATTTTAAATGCCATTGTTTTCCATTCTAGATAGCTCTGTCTGCCTACCTTGTGCTGAGCTTGTGTCAGACACAGAAGCTAATGAGTTTATTACTGCATAGCATATCTGAGTGATTGTTTAAAAGTTCAATGTAGTAAATCTTCACAGCAATTGTAAACCACACAGGCCACATATCTCATAAAATACCACATGCAATTATATGCAAGATTTATGCAACATTGATTGTAAGGCATCTTAATGGCATAATTATTTTTCTGTCTGCACTAAATTTACTTTTGATGCTTGTTTCCAAAGGGATCTAGTTATTAAGTTTTTAAAGCAAAAATAAATAAATAAAAAAATAAAAATCTAAGGGCAACACTCTTTGTAACCAGTTTGTTTGAATCTGAAACACTCACTAAACCATAACCTCTTTAGGACAATACTAGGTGTCCAGTAACCATGGCGATTGAGGCAGGTAAAAGAAAAGACCCGGCACAGGTTGCATAAACCTCACTTACTAGTTAATTTTCCCAGTGCGTCACCACCCACTGTTGCCAGATTGCATTTGTGCTCGCCCCATTCCAGGTGTCTTTCTTTTTCCCTCAGTTTGATTTCGAGGCCTATATTTCTGTCTAAATTGTTTCAAGACAGAACCCGAAGGCTGAAACTACCAGAGCAAAGCACCAGGGTGATGGTGGCATGGGAAAAAGAGAAAACACTTTTAACAGAAAACAAACAAACAAAAAATAAATAAATAAATTTAGCCAAACCCAGCTCATATAGGGAGACCCATCTGCTTGAATCTGGTGGGAAAATAACACAAAACTAAACTGAAGAAGCCAGAATTACCCCCATCAGGACTTATCAGTCCAAAATTCAGATTTCCATTTATCTACTGTCAGCTCCTTTTGTCTCTTTCCTCAAGTGGTTTCCCCTTCTTACTGTATTGTTCTCCATCAGAGTTCATCTGGCTTGAGGATGGTGGTGCAAAGTTTTGATAGTCTAGGTGTGCTTTTCTGGATGACAGACTAGAGTAATGTAGTAATGACTAGGTTTATCCATTTATACAAATACTTGAGCATATGTACATAAGACTATGGAATAAGTAAAATTCAGTTGCTTTGTTTTTGTCAGATCAAATAACATTAACCACGAATGCATAACCACAAAAGGCTGAGTAGTTATAAAAATGCACATATCTCAAGCTCTTCAAGCTAGCTTCCCTCTAGAGGGGTGAGAGACATTGTCTTATAAATGGATGTTTCCTCCCCACTACTGCCTCTGTACTGATTCATTCTGTCTGGACCACTCACTGTTGCATGCAGTGATTAGGCACTGAGCAACTTGAATTAAGGGGTAATAACATGGTGAAAATGGAGCGCAAGACTTCCAAAAATGTACAGACTTGGCATAACATACAAAAGTCACCAGCAATAATCTAATAATAATAATAATTTCACAATCTTGTGAAAGTGAAATTACTAGTTGATCATTAATTCAAAATAGTTTGGAGTTTGGCCTTCTTACTGTGTTATAACCACAGAGATAGTGTTATTACTATCCCCTTCTTCATGATTTACTGGACACATGTGCCTTAGGGGTAAGAGGAGATAATGTCTAGGTGTTTGATGTGGTAGAAAGGTGCCTTCTTAACAATTTTTGTGTGACAAGTTGTTAAAGGAATGTGGTTTAGTTATGGATGTACACTTATGATCATCTTAACTTTACACTTTTGCCAAGTAGACATGTGTATTCTCAAAAGCCAGCGAATCACATGACAAACTTTGTAAACACTATAAGAGTTGTACCTGAGATCCTTGAGATCCTCCTTGGCATTTTGTGTGTTGAGGTACAGTGGTCTCCCATTGTAATTACAATACACGCAATACTTTAACTCAGTATTGTGTGAGTACCATATGTCCAATGTGCTATCCTTCAGACAATTTCCACCAGTACACACAGTATTTCTAGTTTTAAGGCAGACCTATCTTTATAAAACTGGGGGACTAATTCTACATAAAAACCTAATGTGGATGTGAAGGTTTAAGGCTGACGATCAGAACTAAGCCTTCTATATTTTACTTATGTACTGTGTCTGCAAATGTAACCAGGGTTAGTTAAACCCCAGTTAATCGTAGTTGCTTTGGAAATGTATTTTTATATGATCTATTTATGTTCTAAATGTTTCCCTCAAAATTAAATGCATGACTATTTTTCACAAGAGTGGAGCAGTAAAAACATCTTCTCCTATAAAAAAAACTGTATATGTGTTACTGCCCCTTTAACAGAGGTGGCAGTCGTTGAGCGCTGTTTTCAGTGAGCCACAAGCTGACAGGTGTGTGCATCTTACTTTAGCGCAAATCTTTGCAAGTCCACTGACCGATGCATGGTGCGTGTGTAGATGTGAGAAGAGAAAAAAGAGGAAAAGTTAGAATTGAAATGATAAAAAACTCAGAAGTCATGAAACTAAACGAGAAGAGACTATCAGCGAACTGCGAGTTCGAGTAGGACGACGTAAACTGTGTAAACAATTGATTTCCCGGTGAGTAACGATCGATGTTTACATTAGCATGCTAATTTGCTATCAGAGTGCTAAACACTGAAAATAACTTAAGTTAGCCTTGAACTCTCTCTAAAACCAGTCGGGATAAACTCGAAACAGGTTGGAGTAATGTATTAGTGTCAGAAGACTATGTTTTGTGCTTTATGAATCTTGTGTTGTTATTTTTATTACTGTGAGTGAAACTCTTGATAGTAGGCTTGGTGCAGGCTAATGTAATGCTGAATCAGTGTTAGGCCTCGGCAGAAAAAATTCATGCAGCTAAGCTAGTGAGTGTGTTGAGTTAAAATGGTGTTTTGTACTGTTGTGAATAGTAAAGTTAATGTAATTCATGTGAATAATATGAGTTATGTTAAAAAAGAGAGGGAGGGAAACAGAGTTATTTTTGAAATGTTTATGTGAATTCATGTTTTGGTTACTATGAGTTAAGATAGATATTAAAAATTCATGGAAAATGGTAGTAGAAGAAAAGTGAAATTTACACTGAGAAGTAGTACATTTATTTATTTACATTCGAGTTGACCTTTTTATTATGGACTAAATGAGATCATTTTCCTGCATGGTTGTGTAGGCTGTTTTTTTTTTGAGTCCTTCGCCTGGGTCCTCAGTCCTTGGTTCCTACCCTGTCATCCATCCCCATCTCCATCCCAGTGGCTACTTTCCCTTGGGCGTGAGGTCATCCATATCTCCATCCACATCTTCATCTTCACCGTGATACTTACCATTGGACGTTCACTGTTAAAGAGGGCGGTAGGACTTTGAGTGCACTCGTTTTATTTTATTTATTTGGGTCCATTTTTCCATTTTTTCTTCCTAGTTTTTTATTCATTTGAACTTTTGGGACAGTTTGCTTTTCAGTATCTGAGATCTCAGAGGTTTTTGTTACTTGTATTTTATATATTTTTTTGGTATTTTGGGTTCAATTGTGGTTGAAAGATCTTTGTATAATATACCTCCTTTAAACTTTCAGTCTGTTGTGTGTTATTTGGGGTAGACATTACAGATCTAAATCAAAATTTAGTTGAGTAGATACCAGTAGTCTCCTCATCGAGTCTAGGGTTAGAGTTGGTCCTCATTTCCTGTTTGATATTAACCCTGTCTTAGAGTGACAGGTGCAGGGAGGGGTTACACAAACAACAGGGTTAGCAGTTCAATATCGGTGCACTGGCCACATGCTCAAATGTGCTCCCAGTGCTTGGAACTGGTGTATAAGTTCTTGCGTTAATGAATGTGTTGTTGCCTTAAACCAAGGCCACTCAACAAATCACATGACAAGTTCTGAATAAATGTGTCTGTGCCTTGTAAAATCATTAAAATGTGTCTCATATAGTACAAAGTTTAATTGGAAAATGCTCAGTAACTTCTTTAATCAACTATTGACTGTAGTTTTTACGAAACTAAATGCGGATAGGCAGGAATAGTGTACTTGTTGAGGACTATTTCCATCAGCGGATGCAACCACATTAAGTGGTCTAGTGAGTATTTGGGGCAGCAGGAGGCTGCATATGGGATGGAGAGAAAATCAACTGTAGTGTGAGAGTTCGTGGTGATGAAAGACCATGTTGCCCACTGCATCACCGTCTCTTGCTGATATATTTTATTTTTTATATATTGCCCTCCGTGGTTTGTTTCATTTTCTTGGGGTGAATGAAAAACATCACTCAATACAAATGTATGATGCTAAGGTGAAGGGAGGCCTCTGTATAAAAGCCATTTTTTAAAAACATCACAGACAGGAACAAAACATGACATAAACATATTTTAACGTGCAAATCTGTTTTATTCAAACAGCTTTGATAGGTCACAGAATGATAAAACTAGCTACACAGCCATGTCAGCCTGAAACTTATGAGGTTTACAGATAAGAACGATAGTCCAAAGCCAATTTCCACTGGCCGTTTGATGAAACCGTCTATTTGAGAAGCCAAGCCCTGAGGTTAGATTCAAGGCAACAGACGGACAGCTAAACTGCAGAAACCCTTAACCCAGCACACGCAGACACACACACACACACACACACTCACACAGACACTCACATATCCAACATCCCCTGCAGGCTAACTAAGTGGTCTTTCTTCCTCTCCAGGGCCTCTATCCCTGCTGTTTCACCCCTCCAGCATGTATCCAGCCACCCTCCCACCCACCGACACACACACACACGAACACTCCAAATGGCTATCAGATTTAAGATCAGCAATTTCCAAAGTCAACAGATGTGAACCAATTGAGGATGGATTGCAGACACACTCTTGCTCTTTCACATATGTAATGCAATAAGAGCAGCAGGGCTGCACACAGGAGAATAGATAGGCACATTACTGTTTTTTTTAGTAATCTGCATCTGGACACACTTGCGTGCACACACACACGCACACTCTACCATTAGTCACAATTGTTTCTCTTTCTTGATCCCCCCGCTCAACCGAACACACACACAGCTCATGGTAAAAAGGCATGTATGGTTTCTGAAAGGGATTTCTGGAATATTTGTCAGCACCCAAATCTATCAAGACACTTGCTTGATAGTGTTCATTGTGTCTTTACAAATAATAGGTTTTGTTTTTTTCAGACATGGATATCTTAAATAATAGAAATATTTATTTAAGAAAACAAAACCTATTATTAGTAAAGACATGTTTTGTGCTCATTGTTTCAGTGCTTTCAATAATACAGTTTGATTATATGACTAATAATGACACTTATAAGTCTCTGGTACATCTGATTTTCAGTTTGTACTAATTCTAAAGATGAAAGATTTTTTCCCCCCTCGTAGTCAATCATACATGGTCAAATTTTGAAACGGGATGGATATAAAGTATATGTTTGTAAACATGCATCTGGAAGTCTGGAAAACCTAAGCTCTGTGTGCTTTGTGTGCCGATATTAGTAAACTGTTGCTTTTGTCCATTGAGTGATTAAACTGTTATTATTAAGGTGCTATATATTTTGTTGCATCTGCATGTAGATTCTGAATCTGCAATGAGCCACGCACTCTCAGCAACCATAACATTTTAAAAAAGCACCCAAGCCAGAGGCAAATCCATCCTACGAGCACACAATGTTTTCATCAAAGCCTGAGATTCAGTGCATTTTCTTCATCATGTCACAGTTCTTCATTGCTGCTCCAAAAACTATTACAACCCAATCTGTGAGCCACTTCTGCCAAATACTCCCTAGATTCTAGCAGATCGAATGTGGAATAATCTACTGCTGAAAATAGTTTCCAACAAATTCTCTTCCTATTTGAGTTATGTGTAATAAAAATCACAGTGACCTGAAGTTTTTGTAAAACCACTGAGCTGATACTGTTGCAGGCTTCTATCTTTATTCTCTCTTGTGATGCGTTCTCTTAATTCCCCAGCATTCTGGTTTTAACAGATTCCCCCCTTTCTGTACTTGACTCCAAGGTCAAGGTCTAATTAAGAAAGCCATTTAAAATGAATCACAGGCAGAAACATTGATCACATCACCATTAACATAAGTGGGCCTGAAAGTGCCTGCTAATGGATTTGATCCATATGGTGCGAATCCCCCGAGGCCTCTGAGGGGCAAAGTGAGTGTATATGTGTTGGGTGGGGGTGGTGAGGGTCCCTGTTGGATGTATTTGATAGCACATCCTGGACTTTGTTAAAGCCCCTGTTAACCTGATCCATGATGGAAGAAACACTGATCAAGAATAAAATGCAAAGAGAATACTGTGAAAATAGCAGCATTTTATTTAAACTGACACAATGTAGTGGACCATAAGCAACTTGCCAATCATCTTGCTGTTCATCGAATTTGTGTGGCAGTCGTGGAATCTGTCCTTAGGGCCTATACCCAGTCTTATAAACAACCCTTCTGTTTTACCCATATATGTTTGTATTCTTCTAAAAACATCATAAATATGTTATGAGCAGTACCAGGGTGCTGTGGTAAAAGCTGTATAATGTCAGGGTAAAGTTTTAATATTCAGTTTTCACATACCGTAGAGTTTAGGGCTGGGTAAGAACCATGGAAATGATTGATGTCTTGGTGTTCCTGGATTTTTGTCACCACCACACCACTGTTTTAGGACATTTTTGTAGGTTTGAAAGTGAGATTCCTGCAGTTTTCAACCAGAATTTCCATTAGTTGCAAAAACTGACAGAATGACAGCCACTGCGACCTGGGAAGTCACTGTGAACTTTGTGCAACTTCCCCAAAATATCAACAATATCCTAACCTACCTCTCACCTGTATGCAACTGGTCTTGGCCTAAAATTGTATTTTCAGACTTTGTCAAACATCTGCAACTATTAAGTGAAATTGCTTTCTAGATAAATGGAGGGCCTTGCAGCGTCAGAGTGGGGTCAGGGCTTTTGAGAAGTGGTGAGTTATGCCATCTCAACATTCCCCATGGTTCTCTGAATGGTCCCGCTTATATCTGCAGGGTGAATCAATTAAAAGGATATTTTCCAGACTCAGAGTGAAATTGGAGCTGTCAAGATGTGGTCTGGCTGTGTGAGGCACCAAAGAGTTGGAAAAGCTGCATGGCACAGGGTAAAATAAATAAAACCTTTGTTTAAAGTGGGTAAAATGTCAGTATTGATATGTATCAAGACTGAACCTTGGAAGGCTAATTGATGACATAAACGATCAAACTTCAGGAAATCATTTCAACTCTCTGACACAGAGTTTTTCACTTGTAGACTTTGGACTTTATGCAAAAATACCCATGCAGAGTCTTACTAACAATGTGGAAAGTTCTGCAGTAACAGCAAACAGGAACATAGAACTGATGTCATATCCAATTGATTATAGCTACTACTTTTTAATCCACAAGAACCAAAAACAAAACTCAATTAATTCTTATATTATTATGTTATAATAGGCTATCATTTATTTGTATTTGTATTTGTATCATCTCTACTAGTTTTATTAATTCAGTAATTTCAGGAAAATTCCATAAAATCCCATGACTCTGGTAGCCATCCTGTATGCAATGATCTGCTGGAGGAGTGGGAGCTCAGAGAGAGACAGGAAGAGACTGAACAAGCTGGTCAGATGGGCCAGCTCTGTCCTGGACTGTTCTCTGGACTCCATCGAGGAGGTGGGTGAGAGGAGGGTGTTGGCCAAGCTGACATCAATCATGGACGACCCCTCTCACCCACTGCATCAGACTGTAGGGGGGCTAAGCAGCTCCTTCAGCAGCAGACTGCTGCATTCACGCTGCGTGAAGATTCACTAATCTTAGCTATGTATATTATATTCCAATTTTTTAGCATTTTTTGAATTCCCTGCCCACACTGTATATACTGACTATCAGAGTCTCTTGTATATTTTGTACATTCTTTTGAATTTGATACTGTCTTTTATTGTTTTTTTTTTTTTTTTTGTATGAATTTTTCGTACCTTATTTTGCACTACTGGTAATTTCCCATTTGTGGGATAATGGTACAGTTTATATATATATATATATATATATATATCTTTGCTACTACATCTACGCTGTGAAGTACTATTAAATGATACTGACAGTGCCGATTTTATATAAGCTAAGCTAAGTTTGTGTTCAAGCTTCAATAAACTTCAATAAGCTTCAATGTCGCATAAAAGTCCCTGTAGCTTACTTTGTGTGAGACGCTACTCCTAAAATGTATTCAGGTCAAAAATATAGATTTTGTCATTGCTAAGCATTACTTTCTACTGTGTTTTTAGACATTATCAGTGACTAGTTAATGTTGATTCAACTTTAACCGCATATTAGTCTACTTTAAAAAATCTGTTTACTTTTTGATAATTTGAAGCAGTACTGCTGACTGCTGAATTATTGCACAATTGTTGCAAGTGAATATGACGGAACTCAACTTGTGTGACCAGAATGCATATATGTTTACACTGCTAAAAGAATGTTGTCAAAACGTGTGGTCTGAGTAATCGATTTCTGATGCAGTCCTACATGTACTTCCAGCTGGCCATTTGTGATCGGACTACCACTAAAGTACTGAAGTTAGTACCACAGTCCTTAGGATTTCTCCTGCAGTTCAGAAACTGTCAGAAAACCCCCAAATTCCCACACTTTTAAACAAGTGATTATTATTATTATTTCCTTCTAATAATATAATATCCTGTGCTGATAGTGTAATGTTTATGATAGCTCCAAATGCTGCAGTTGTTGAACAGCCTGACAGAGTAAAATTTCTATACTATAAGTATAGAATATTGTAAGTTTTCTTTTTTCTTTCTTTTTTGCTCCCAGCTAAAAATATTTAAAATTATATCCAGTTATATCAAATCCATTACTAACAGTAATGAAAATTTCCAGACAAAACAGCTTACATTTTCTTGATTGGGGCGGAAGGATGCCTGAATAATGGATAAGAGGTTTCTGGACCAAAAAGAGTTGAGAACCAGTGTTGTAAATTTTTAAGCTGGTGGCGTGATAAAATATTCTTACTGACTTTTTGCTCGTGAAGGTTTTATCATGATGGGAGTAATGAGGGGAATTGTTGTCAACTCGGATAGAATATTATCATTCACACCACGTGCGTGTTTTCCTGTTGCAGCGTGAGCCCACATGGCACCAAAATGCTGTATAAAATGGTATAGATTGTTTTCTCATCCACATTGTTCAGTGAGAAGATGTGAAAATAAATAATGCAATTGTTTGTGCATGTCAATCTTCACTTTATAAATGTATTTTTATACACAAATAGTTAAAAAAAGAAAAGAATGTTTTTATCACTTAAAAAATAGGGATAGATTATATATGCATAGAGCACATGATGTAAATAGGAAATCACTGTTTTTGACTTTTTTATTTTTTTCTCCTTAACTATTGACTATCGATCAACCATCAATTCCGTTTAGCTGTTCACGAAACAGTAGTCAATCTTGCCGTTCTTTCTGTAATTGCACTGTAGTGAAAATGCAAGTATTTATAGCCATATCTAAACAAATCTATCCTATAATTTATACGAGCTTGAAACAGAACACTGTAGAAGACAAAGTGCACAGTGTTGGTGAACATGCCTGTGCATATCCGTAAGTGCATCTCAGTGTGCATAACGTTTGTCGATGCATGCCATGTCATGGGTATGTTCTGTGCAAGTGTGTATGTGTGTGTTGCTTGATGAAGGCTGACAGAGGTTGTCGCATTAAACATGGATGCAGGCCGTGTTCATTTGCTGCCTTGCGAAGTTAGCTGACCAAAGCTTGCAATAAAGTAGCACTGCAAAGACAGAGTCACACCGTATTTCCATGTAAAAGACAAAAAAGCGTGTGTGCGTTTCTGAGAGACTGTCTATGCACGTATTTGTACTCCACATATAAATTGTTTTAGTACTTTAGTAAAACATTTGTGGGTACTGATTACTCATTAATATAACCGGAAGTACTCATAAGTTATTTAATGGGAGTTATGTTTTAGAAGTTAAAGGAGAATCTGTTGTATAATAGAGGGTGTAAGCAATATTTCAGTGTTATAAATGGTCCAGGTAGGTATGACTACTGCATTGTGTCACAGACTTTAAATTATGGCAATACATCATACTATGTTGTCGCTGTCTGGTGAGAAGCCTTTAGCCTTTTTACTGTGCATATGCAACCTCAAAGTGCTCTAAGGAGATGACACAGCCATAATGGAAGATACTGGGAGAAACCTTACCTCCCAGTGGGTTTAGTTACTTTATGTGGCATGCAGTGAGTGTAATGCAATTTGTGGTTGCAGCTTGTTGTACATTTTTCATAGCTGCTCCTAAGTTAATATTTCATCCTCTAACTCTACAGTCATTAATCATTGTGCATGTTCAGGAAATCTTATTTCACTGTAGTTCTTGGATGGGGAGCAGTGGACTCTTTATTGGTTGCTAATTATCTAATGCTGTTACTATGTGGAGAGTCTCAAACGGACTGTTAAAGAATGTTTAACCAAAAACATAATTTTTGACTTGCCACATTACCGGTTAAATAACTAAAGCCAAACTTTAATACAGGGGACTTTTTGAACTCACACAGGAACCGTTTGCTGGCCTATATGACTCTGTTTACATTCTGAATAGTATTCACTGTCTGTCAGCTCTGCTTCATTCTTGACCTTGGAAACAGTTGCTCAGTATTGGTGATGGAGCTGGTATCAGGGTGAGCATAGCAGTAGACTCGGCTTCAATGGTGTTTACCGAATGTCTCACGCAATAAATAAAGCATTTGTCTACCTAGAATATATATTTCAGATGTTGATGGAGTCAGACATCCCCCCAAGGATAAAATAAGCATCTTAACAATAAATAAATATTAAAACGAGCCAGTCATTTGAACTTCTCTTTGAAAGGTATGAATCCAAATTATCTGCCTCCCTTCAAAGATCCATTAAGTCAGTGTTATCCAGTATCTAAGTGTAAGAGTGCTAACTTTAGTGTAAACTAGTCCCTAGCAGTCACCTAGTATACGGTCACCATAACAACACAAAACAAGTGCAATAAAAAATGCATTAATTGACAACAAAATGCTAATACTACTGTGTGTATTGTCATCAGTGTAGGTGACAAACTCTCCCTCTTGCATTTAATTTGACAGCGGTAATCATCTTTAATGCTTCCATAGCTCTACTGAAACTCCCTTCAGTTGTTCATTTTGTAGGACAAAAAGTGTAGTATAACCCAAAGGAAAGAAATATTTAGGTGGCACAATTGATTTAAAAAAAATAAACGAGATACAAACTACACAGAGTCTGATCTGTGGATCTAAATCACTGTTAATGTATTTAATTAGTTAGTTAGTTAATGTTTTTTTTTTAATGGGAATTAAAAATGACGGTGAAATTTGCAGATACAATATTTGCAGATACAATCACATTATTTATTAATACACAGGAAGAGCTGTTACGATCCCTTGCGCCATTATCTGAGGCAAAACTCCTTTAGAGGCCCAGCCCAACTGGAGAACCGACCAGCAGACCAGCAGTCAGCTACCAACTAGCCTAACCAGCAGCAGTAGGTAATAGAGATGATGGGACATGTGATTACACTTCAACCAAACATCTCTCCCTTCTGCCAATATCAGAAATAATATAAATACCTTATAAACAATGAATACCAGCAGTACAACAATATACTTATGTCCATTTAAAGATGACTTGTTTTGTGTGTCTTGGTTTTAGTAAGGCTAAGAATAAATACACATATTACCAAAGCATTTTGAAAGCAGTAGCCATGTGATTAATGCCAATTCAAGTCATCATATAAGAGTATCAAGATGCAATAGTATCATTTCTGAAGTCTCTCAACAATAATTCTACGTACCCTGAAACACCAGAACAACAGAGCCTCCCTAAACAAATGACTGATTGTTATGAATGGCGTGCAGCTGTTCTATTGATGAAGCTTCTTAATGCAGTATTTCCGTTATGTGCCCTGTCTGGCACCTTAAATTACTGACTGATTCATCTGGTTTTCTGTACAGGTTCATGAAAGAGCAGAGAGATGACTGTATTTCTATCAGCACATTTAGAACTTAGCGTGGGCTGAAGAAATTAAGAAAGTGAGGAGCTGGAAACAATGAACTGAACAAGTTATAGTCACCTAGCAACAGCAGTAGTCACAACCTATGATACCACATTCATCAGGTTTAACTCCGCAAGCATAAAATACACAAAAGAGAACAAGCAGACTTTTGTTTATTTATTTAATTATATAATGGCTGAAATGTATTTTGTGGTGATTACGATCTGTATTGACAGAATCCAGAATCTACTGTAGCACAGTTTAATTCAGTAAAATTATTACAGAACAATGAACAATGAGGCTTCATCAGTTACTTGCCACTTCATACACCACCACTACAAAAGATACTTGGGCTTTTGCCGTGAGACTTTCTACTGTACATGAAGGTCAGCTTTCACACCTTTTAATTGATACGTTACATTTATGCAACTTACTCAAGGTTCAGTCTGGTATTCAGGCCAATGTGACATTAGCTTTACAAAGAAGTTTCTGGTCTTAATAATAATATAGAAAGTATTATTTTCCATTGACCATCGATGGCCATTGGACATAGATGGCAGACACGGGGGACAAGAAAAAAGTAATCATGGTCTGTTGTTTAGAGTGACTGTGGCATTAAGCTCTTTACCATGCAAGCTTGTTGGAATTTACCTGATGGACCTGATAGTGGTGGGATGAGGTGTTGGCTGAGTGGATGTTTATTGTCCTGTTCTATCGAGACTGTAAATCGTCTTATGGATCTATTGTTCAGTTCTGTAAGTTTGGGTGTGGGAAGACTGATGGATTTGGAGGCATGTTTTATACAGCACAAATTATTTTATGCCCTTGGTCAGATCTGTGCCTTACCATAATTAGTTAAATATACAAGGGTCTCAGCAAAGGGTCTGTATAGTTATGGCCATGTGATATTACATTTTTTCTATTTTCATGAATTTGCAAAAATGTCCACATTTCTGTGTGTACACTGATGAGAAAAAATCAACTTAAATGATATTAGTAAATGGCTGCAATATAACAAAGAGTGAAAAACTGAGGGGGTTTGAATAGTTTCTGTATCCACTGTGAATAATAATGACTATCTTGTGGAAATTAAATGGTATGCTGGGAAACTAACATTTGTGTGGATGATACTTAGACATGTATCTCCCACCTAGACAAAACCAGAAAAAAAGTTAAAATGATGTACAAAACGTCAGGAATACAAATAACATAAGAATCTATCTATGTCATTTGTCTCTAACATTATGCCAAATTAAAAGTCAAATTAAAGTGGTAGGGTTTCATTTATTTTTAAAAATATCCAGAGAGCTGTCTAGAAGCAGAGTAAGCTTTGGTTTAAAATCTCCATGAACAGATTTACTGCTAAAAGGACGTTAGAGTCAAATGAAACCACAATTTAAACTGCACATTTATGCCATAGTCACTTATGGACTTGACTTAGCATCCATGAAATTAAAGTTCCTTTATAGGACTCTTTTCAAATTAGCGAAACAGGGAAATGAGAGCAAGGCCTGTATAGAGTGAGACAGCAGAATGAGTCAAAGCATTCCTTTGGTCCTGGGAAACTGTGTCATCAAAAGAGCAACAGTTTTACTTAGTAAAAAAAGAGCTTGATGCACGACAAATACTGAGCGGCAGAACAACACAACAAACATGGGATCATTAGAGGAAAGCGAATAGGAGAACATTACACTAAGGTCGATCACAAAGGAGTGCAATAGATAGACCAATAACAGGGTCTGTCTGAAGCCACTTCAGGACTGGTATTACTTGTGGAGATTGTGTGATCCGCGGAAGAGAGGTTAGCAGTTAGTGGTTGATATCGTGGCAGAGCAATTTGTCGGTTTTGTTTTGTCCTATTATTCTTTGGATACACTGATAAAAGCTGTATTTGTATATAATCTTTTTCAGGATAAAACTTCGTAAAACCTTTGGCACCTAATATACAAATAAATGGATTAAACTCAAATTATTTTTGAAATTTAATTTTTTATGAATAACGTGCTGTCATCGTATTTTGTGTGTTTTGTGCAAAATTAAAAATTATAAAATAAAAACTTAATCGAGCTATCTCTTCCAAAAAATAAATTAAATTTGTGTTGTCTAACCACAAACAGATCTTGCAGTCCGAGCTGAATGGAGCCGAGCAAACAGGCTGAACGTATAGTGACGTCATTTGGAAGCGCTGGATAATCGGGGACAGCAGATCTACCTACACCGGGTCGGACTCCGGCCATAGTCTGGGGACCCCTACTGTTTCCTTTAGTCGGATGTATGTATCTATGACAGAAGTTTGTTTATCTTGTTTCTCCTGCTCTTCTTTTCTCTCTATCTTCTGTGGTTCTACCCGGCTGGTCTTTGGTAGATGGGTCCCTCCATATGAGCTGGGCTCTGCTCAAGGTTTCTTCCTGCCACCGTTGTCTTCAGGCTTGCTCTAGAGGTTTCAGGCTGGTTTTTGTAAGCTTCTTGAGACTATGTATTGTGACTGTTTATTGTTATTAATGCTATATAAATAAAATTGAATTGAATTGACTATAATAGAAAAAGTCCAATGTGCACAGAACACCAAGTTGGATAATAAACTAAATTATACTGAAGCCAGTGAAATTATCTCCAGTTCTTGTGTCATCTGATCGGCTTTTCTGATCAGCCATCATAGGGGTCACAGATCAAATTGTTAAGGTGCATTATGGGCTGATCATGGTATGACCCTGATCAATCGGAGCACCCTGAAAAACACATGATAGGTGTCGTGAAGAACCAGTAAATGCTTAAAGAAACACCCATCAATAATTTTACATTAGCAATGGATCAAATGACGGTGGGTCCTGTCAGATACTGATCATCCACTCTGCAGGTTAGCATGTTTTACAGTTTTTATGCTTAAATATTTACTCTTAGTATCTGCTGTGTCATGTGAGTTTCAACTGTCACCACCCACAGATGTCCAGTTGCCTTTGTTTTATCTGTTTGTTTTCTCGACATACCATGACCTGGACAACTAAGAACATGGACAGACATATTGTAAATCTCCCTCTGTCTGTCTCTGTCTGTCTGAATTTCCCTCCCCTGATAATAGAAATGTTTTGAAAAGAGATTACGACTCTGCCTCTGTCTAATATGTTAGGCTAAATATGACAAATGCTACCTTACAGTTTCAATTTATATTGGGAAAATGAAGCTGGTGTGGGGAAAATGTGGAGATATTGCAATAGACAAGATCACTTTATACTCATTTGAAAGTCTTACAGGCTGTTTAGCAACAGGTTGGCCTGTGATGAAACCATAACTCAAAACCTTCTCAAACTAATCTACTTCCAATAAGTAATGTCTCCAAATAGCAAAAAGTATGTTCAAGTGTTCAGTTCTTCAACAATGTTGTCAAGCAACAGTAGACACTCTAGCCCTTGAGGCAAACACTAGATAGCATACTACTGCTGACAAATATTAAAACTGTTAAAATTTCACCTCCACTATTGACCAACCAGTTTGCAGGTGTATTACCAGCACCCAACAAACTGGAGTGAAGCTCAGCTGATTCATAGCAAGTTGTTTCACCATCAGTTTCCCCCTGAGGCTAAACAATACTGAAGAGTGTTGTGGAATTGGTTGGTCTGAGAATGGAAAAAAGAATATCTGAGAAATATTTTCTAAAATGAGTTATGCAACCAGGTCAGGTAAGATTTTAAAGCTCCTGTAATATAAGGCCAGCATTCCTCTGTCTAAAAAGGTCCTTGAATTTGAAGTAATAAGCCATTCTTAAAGTTCACCCATCAGCTCTAGAGTACCGTGCTAAATATACTGGCCGGAGCAGATGTGAGGTTCAAATGCTTCTTGAATGTCCGGTATCACAATCCTCTATGTGTCTAGGCAGTAAAAGTGAAGTTGAAATACTTAGTGTTTCTGATGTTTGGAAAAATAACAGCTAAATCAGATATTTGTACGTTGATAGTAAATAAGCAACTGGACTGAAATACTTGTATTTGATTTGATTTTCTAATGTATATTGAAACTAACTATTTTAATACACTATGCTTAAGTATAGGAAGTTTTTTTATTTTAAATTTCCAAGTTACAAAGCAGAGTCTAAATTATTGTTTGTCAGTCATGTTCACAAAAGTATTTTTAAGCCAAATACTTATGTGAAAGGAGAGGACCTTTGTGTTGATGTAAACTAAATGAATTGCAAGCCTTACTATGATATGATGCCATATTCGGGAGCATGTAAGCAATGTTAATCCCTAGTTGATCTAGTTCGTTGCACTAGGAATTGGAATATTTGAAACAGAGAGATTTTTGTTCCTTTTTTTTTTCCAGTGAAACAAATCAAATGTGTTGTTATGCAATCGTTAATAGAAGCACATAGGTGAATTAGCCCTCCATAATGTTTGTGAAACTTCACCGATCAGGGTGTGAATGTATTTATACAGCTTATATAGTGATGTCCCACACCTTTTTTAATGGTCATGGCAGCGCACTGGCAAGACCGTGAGATCCACAAGCTGCTCTGCATCCGAGGAGAAGAGTAGATTCTGCGGAAGATATCGGGCTCTGTGCAGGATGCAGTGAATTATTCAGTTATCATCAGCCTTTTGAAAAAGTGTTTATCTGTATATACTATACTCAAATGTATAATGATGACGACCCAGGATTTGCGATGTGAAAGGGGTATATGCAGTATGCTCGTTTCGAAGATATACTGTATGTATGTATTTGCAGATTTAGACATTCAGTGAAACATTTTAAGTATATTATATTTTCTACACAGACATTTTGGCTTGTCCCAAGTGCTTGAGATAACTCAGGTCCACCAACTTTATCAGTAGCTTAAGCTATGACATGTTAAGAGCTGCACCCATGCGCTTCATGTACGACATGCCAAAATCTTTGTGGACAGATATGTTTGTCCACGTTGTTCCCTAATTCATCCAGCAGTCAACAGGCCTGCTTGCCTGAGCAGAGCAACTGCAGGGTTGCAGCCAAGTTGTTTGAGTATCATGCAAATGATGGTGGTTTCCCCAGAGAAACAAGACTGCAGGAGTTCACTGGTAGATGCTTTGAGATAAGAATGTGTTGCCACATAGAGCTCTGTTCCATTCATTTTTTGTTTCTGCCTTTTATTACACAAACATCTTAAGATCACGAGAAAGGCGTGAGAAAGACTCAGAACCCATTTTGTACATGCTAGTCATCGCAAGCTCCAATCCCATCATGGTCAAATGGTTTCTGTGTAGACCTGTGTGTTCCTCTGTGCCTGTGTGGGTTTCCACCCACAATCCACATGTAGGTGAATTGGAAACTATCCTGTCTGTGGGTGTAAATGTGTTGGTCAGGTTTGACAGGCAGTCACTGGACAGTGGGCTCTAACCACCCACAGCCTAGCAGGAGAAGCAGGTTTAGACAATGGAGCTTTATTTTTTTATTGGATTTGCTTATTTCTTTATTGTCCAGCTGTAACAGTCATAGATATGTGCTAACTGTACATTTTCAGAAACCTATTTTCAGAAACTGGATATTCTTTCTCAGAAAGCCACATAATGACAAACCCAAAATCTTGCCCTGGCATCCGTCCATGTTTCCCACCAGTTTCTACATGTGGACTGCTATTTCTCTAATGGTGCTGTGTATAGGGATTTCAACTTCCTGAGCAGAATAAATTCAAAGATGTAACATTTCAGCTGACAAAAAGGAATAAATCCGGAGCATGAAGAAAAAGAGTGTACCCAGGCACGTATACACAACAGAACCTACTGGACACAACAGTGGCATTGAGATGTCTGACTGTTTTCCATTCAATGTCTGTTAGAATGTGATCTGCCAATCACACTTCACTGTAAGAAGAAAAGGGGGATGGTTTGAGGCAGCTGGAGGAAGTAAGCAGTGTGTGCACTGTCAGCACTGAGGGCCCTTTCACATTCTCTGCCTGAAGGCTTCCCATCTGTCAGAGGTTAAAGGGAAACCCCAGGCTGCTCCACAGTGACCCAGCTGACCTCACTATCTGATCCACTTTCATCTTCACTTGTGAAATGTGGTGCTAATTGTGGAACATTTCCTCTCCACTTCGAACAGTCCTGACCATTCAGTCCAGTTCATATTCACGTTGTCCGAGTTACCTCTACAACATGCCACTGTCAAGCAAAAGAGATTGATATATTTTTACTTATTTTCAAAACTATCTCTCTCTCAACTATCTCTCTATCTCTCACCATGTCCTTTTTGTCAAATTGTAAATAATTAAATTTTAGAAATCTATTTAATCTATTATTATTTATTTGATTTGATTTAATCTGTTTTTTAATACTTATTATAGGTTTGGAAGATACCCCCACAAGGTCACATACTGTATTTGTAGATTTTAAATGATCAGTGAATCAGCATTTGTATGATGCAGACCTTAGTATTGCCTAATGAACAACTTTTTTGTGCGTAAACAAACTACACTACCTAGCATGCACACACTGTAAACAACGGCTAAGATGGAACAAATCACTGATTAATGTGTGCATTAGTCAACTGGAAGCATTCCTCCTTTCTTTCACTAACAACTTTTGTCAATCACAGCAGCTCATTGCAACAACGATTCCTCAAGATATAAGATTGTGTACCCTCAACTCCGCCTCTGCTGGAATGGAGCAAGGTCAGCGTTTGATTCAAGTTGATGCGAATATGCGAATATATTTGACTCACAACAAAGATAACAATTATTATTATTTTTTTTTTTTTTGGCAAAAAAAAAATTACAAAAAACTGCAGTTTAAAATGCTGGTGTGATCAAGTCTGATATTTACATACCTTGTCATTTGTTCTTCCAGTGCCAACCTAACCGCCTCTGTAAAAGACTAAGACTAAGATCAACTGAGTGGGTGACCAGAACTCCAATATACCTCTATTGTAAGACAGACATTGGCAGTCCTTGCCATAAGTGATTGGTCCGTCTTCTGTCTGGTAGAAAATTTAAGATGTACTATTTTTATGGTTTGTCGTAGAGTGTTTGTGTTAGTGAATGCTGGTAGTCTCAATAGCTGCTGTAAAGCAGGTAGCTATCCTAATAAATTCGTAATAGCTGGTCAATACGTTAGGTTAGTAGGTCAGTCGTCTTTCTGACATACAATACATACAATAGCATTAAAATAAAGAAATAAAACCCAAACTGGAGTGCTGTCAATTTATAATGATGTCATTTTCTAATTAGACATTTCTGTCCAGCATCTTAATAGTTTCTGTAGAAACATTCACTGCGACTGAGAATTAGAGATGACATGTTTATTCAGAAAAGGCACAAAAGACTAACTCCAAGGCATGTTTTAATAATTTACATAGAACTGACAATGCTGCATTTGCAAGAACTATTGCTGTCTATACCCATTATCAAACAGCTGTCATAACTATATTGCTGCAACTCTTTCAGCTCATGTGCTGATCCATAAACAAGCAGATCCATAACACAAATCAAGATGGTATTGCTAACGATCCTCAGCTTTATGTGTTGCATAAGCCCTGAATTTAAATGATATCCTGATCAGTCCAGAAGCAATGACAGTAGCAAAGTATCATGGTCAGTGGTCGGTATCTGCACTAAAGGTGTATTTTGATTCACTGAGAGAAGATCAGTATGCTTAGTTGCTACATAAAAATGCCTCACTTTGGTTCAATCAATATACCCACTATCAGTAAACAGACATACATAAAAGTATTTGCACTCATATTTGCTCAAAGTGGTGTACATTTCTGTATAAAATTGTAATGTTCGCAAGGTGCAAAATAAGTTAACCCTTATTTTCAGTATCTGGTGTCACCCACTTGTGCAACGGCAGCGAAAATGTCCTATAACTTCTGATCAGTCGTTTACAGTGTCTGGGTGGGGATTTAAGGCCATCCCTCAGTAAAGAAGCACTTCATTTTCGACATGTTGGTGGCTTTCGTCACATGAACTGTTTGCGTCCGGCCCTGCCACAACATTTCTACTGAAATAAGGTTCCTCCTAATCACACCCCTCCAGGTCACGCTGTCATTGTCCACATGAGCATTGAAGTCCCCCAGCAGGACAATCCCAATTGGGGCGTAGTCCAACATCTGTCCTAGGGCCTCCAAAAATCGCAGATACTCTGAGCTATTTACTTTTAGAATTCATTGGTATAATTCTATAAATTCTACCAATTACCAATTATATTCTATAAATATAATTGGTCCACCATTGATAATAAACCATCCTGGCCCATATGCAGCAAAATCAGTGCTAACCACAGAGCCACTGTGCTGCCCAATACAAAGGTCCAAAAGAAGTTCAATTTACATGCTCCATGTGCTTCCATAACATGAGACACTGCCATTTCTTGGCTAAAAGGAGCAATCATAGTATATGTGAAGTGTGTTTGAAGATAATGTTCAGTATATCAATCTACTGAGGGAGAAATTCCTTTAAACCAAATAAAAAGAAAAGCGTCATGATGTCAGACACACAAAAACAAAACCTACTTTGACTTGAATAAAAATAGTAGATTAGTCGAACAAAGTGTCATTTCAATTTGATCAAGTTAAGCCACAAAAGTACACTGCCATGACTAAAGCAGAAAACTGTGTGGGACTCATGCAAAACTTAACATTACTTCAAATACTACACAAATACACTTTTTAGAGTGTAGTTTCCAGACATCATCCTTTTATTTAAACCAAATAATTCTACTTTGTCTCATCCATCCACAAAACATTCCAAATAGACGTTCCCGATAGTATTTTGACTTGGAAGAAATGTTCTTTTTTCTTACCACTCTAATGTAAGACAGGCCTTTAGTTGCTTAGAAGCTGGGGTCCTTTACGATCTCTCAGGCTATTATGCGTCTATTTTGGAGTGATCCTTGTTGGTCAGCCACTCCTGTGGAAGACAGTCGTCTTAAATCTCCATTTGTTCACAATCAGTCCGACTGTGAATTTAAGGATTCCAAACTCGTTAGAGGGAGGAATTATAACCTCTTCAAGCGTGCAGAGCAACAAAGCTTTTCCTAAGGTCCTTTATCCGTGCTATCACACACTAATACAAACACGTGTTGTGAAGACCAGACTGTGATAAATCCCTGATTTTTTTTTTAATCAAAACAAGGCACTGAACAACACCTGAGTCTCATCACATTGTTTGGTAAAACACTTAAGAACAAATGGGCACTAATTTAGCATTGAAATGAACTGGTAACCCTGGAGGTGGACTGAGTTTTGCACCTCATGCACCTTATTCTTCAGGACAAATACTAAAGCACAATATTTATATTTAAGTTGTTTGACTGAGTCCTTACTACCCCTACTCAGGATTTATTTGAAACCCTGCTGAAGTTTTAAATCATTTTTATAAATTCAGAGGGATGTAAATACATTATACAATCACATATCAATAAGCCGCCACTGTGTGAGAGTTACATCACAGTAAAATTACATCAAACTTTAGGATACTTGTTCTTTGCCTCCACCCTAGTATATAATAGGATTTAAAGGGAAATCTTTGGTAGTGCTCAACGGCCGTGATGTATCAAATTCGAAAACCAGTCCTATTATGTTGTATAATGTGTGTGTTGCTATGAGTGAACAATGCATACATGGAGTGTGGTCTCCACTCTGACCATGGGGCCACTTCTTCAAAAGCTTTGCTTCAGTCCACTGGACAAAAGCTTCTCACACACGCTACAATCTCCCTCTACAGGGGGGATAAGTGCAGGAATACATGTACACAGAGACTTTTGTGGTCATGAATAAAAAGGAGAGTGCTGAGTTTAATAGACTTTACTGTGAATTTCTGAAGAAAATCATTCATCGTCTAATTTCCGAGCTCCACAAAAGTCTTTCTCTCTCCTTTAAAGGCTAGTAACAATGAAAGTATTCTATTTTTCTTTTGATAACCATAAGAGATAAACGGAGAAACCAGTGTGCAATATAAAAAAATGACTCCCCGCTTTTCCCAGCTCCCAAGAAGAACCAGTTCTCAACAAACTTGCAGCCCAAAATAATCTTTATTTGCTATTACAATTAATCTTCAGGATGAGCATGGCCACAAACAAAGCTACTAGTAATTTCTGAGTTACCCACCAAACAAATCTGAAATTAAGTACAGGGGATGTTGGAGTCATTATATATTTTGCAGTTATCCATAATTACAATCACTGTGTTCATGTATTTAGTTCTGGGGTTTTACCTAGAGGGAAGATTTGCAACCATGCTATAATATTTTCAACGTGGTGAGAGTATTCTCTGTGACTGAAAATAAACGGAATTCAAGAATCCGAATATATGGAAAGCACATTGTTTATTATTTATCCCAGAACAAGTTCACCTGCATTAATTTTCACTTCAGTCACTACAGGAGACCTTTCTTGGCTCCCTAACAGAAGAAAACCACAAGGTAGTAGTGGTAACATAAAAGCAACACCCAACAGCCTTTTTAACCTATGCTAAATATGCTGTTCTCCAGTCACTGCCCCAGCAAACAGGAAGCTGAAAAACACAAAAGAAAACAGCAATCCCTGTAGGCAGGGAGGGAACACAGCACCACACAGGCAGATAACACACACATGACTCACAGTCTTATATCGCCAAATCCCTGGTTTACCTACAGGCTGTTTGACAGACCATTTTATGTTGCATGCACAATGTTGAATCTGAGGCCATGAGTAGAACCATGACGAGAGACATAAATAATGTTGACAAATGTTACAGGCCTCAAGAGTGATCAGTGAACAGAAAGTGTCTCATTTTGCTCAGGTAAAAACAAGACATGTGACAAGAATCTTTAATTGTGTTCATTTAGCAGGCTATCCTGCTGAATGAACACAATCCTTTTCTCTTCAATTACACATACCTAGTCTCTTGTTCACACCATCTTTCTTATGACAAATTTATATTTCCTAACACAATGAATCTGACAGTAAGCCACTGTAATAACATAATTAACACTTGAAATGAAAAAAAATGTGCTATTAAAAGACCTATTTGGCTTATCAAAGACTTAAAGGCTACGACATTGACAGTCCGTTGATGCTGCTTTCCAACTAGTGCAGTTACACTATAATTAAGCCTGCTTATATGTGAAGGAGCTACACCTACAGTAAATCAAATTATCATCAGTGTGACTGACATTAAGTTTCCTTGTATACATGGGAGATAGCAAAATTCTATCACTGCATGCAAATAAAAGAAAGTTTCTCAGCTGACCAAATCTATAATTTTCTTCATAAAATTTTATAAGAACCCCATACAGAAGGATTTTAAAGTCCTGAGAAATGTGTTGTGATGAAATAACACATGTACTAACATGCTGATTTGTACAGGAAAAAGCTGAGACAGGAAGCGTTCATTCCATTTGTTTAGCAGACTGTTCTGTCTGAGGAACTACACTCCCAATAAAAATACCAATAAAAACCATTGTAAAAATTAAATTAAATCTGCTCTTTTTCACAAATGATTACAGAAAATTGCTATAAATTGTGACCATACATTTGCAGGAACCCCTCAAGCATACCAGCCAACCTAGTGCTGCACTGTGTGGTTCAGCAGCTGCACAGAGGAGAACAGGAAGGACCTGCAGCGAGTGGTGAGGGCAGCAGAGCGGACCGCTGGTTCACCACATCCCCCTCCTCAGAGACATTTATACTGGCCGACTCCAGAGGAAAGACAGTCACATTTCCGGGGACCACACCCACCCTGGATAAATCCAGAACCAACAGATTTAAAAAAAAACAACTTCTACCTTCAAGCTGTTAAATCCTCCTCACACCTTCAGCCTCTTCATAACACTGTTGTGCAATAGCCCCCACACTTATCCCCCAGTCCACCTGCACTCAGTAGACAGATTTGCACTTTGCACCAGATTTGCACTTATTATGGACATTATGGATAAATTTGTTAATATTTCTGTATTCTGTGACACAGCTGTTCTCATGCTACTATTTCACAATGCTGCTACACAGTACCATTTTACAACGTTTCTTGTGTGTTGCTGCTGTAATCTGTATGTTATAGCTTTGATTTTTACTGTTTCTGAACTAGAGAGCTGCTAAACTGTGTTTTTTTTAACCAACAATGACAATAAACTTCTATTCCCTTGGGATGGGCTGTAAGACTGCTGAATTCCCAAAATGAGGACAGTCTGAGTCAAGATCAAGACTGGCTTGAGATGTGATGAGATGAAAGCCTTACAGATCCCACTGGGGAAGATTCTGGTATTACAGTAGCTAAGCAAGAGGCAATATACAGTGCATATTTACACAGTACAAAAACAAGATAGAGAGAAAGGCAGATAACATATACTGTACATGTGGTATGACAAAATAAAATGATACAAAATGATATAGCGCATGTGCAGGTGCAGACTTGCCTCCTAAACAAGGTTACAATAATATAAACTACAGTAATCTAATATTCTTAAGACTTCTAATTGAGGACACTGAAAGTGATGAGAGCAGAAAATCACTAAAACATTTTCACTGTTTCTGTGTGCAGACTTCACTTTCTGGGCAAGATGGTTACTTCTTCACACCATGTTGTTACTTTATTGTTTACTGCTGTTTACTGAGATTTAAATGAAAAATTCTTCTTCTAAACCGAGGTGGATGGAGAGGAGGTTGTCTTCACTCATGTTGTCTTAATGGGACACCTTTAACCTCTACCCTCATCTTCCATTTTTCTACATTATGCTGTGTTCTCGGAGGTGGTGGTGAAGTTACACTTTAGGCTGCACAATTTTTCCTCTACCTGTGAAAATCTTACAAGTACAATGTAAAATCATACATATAATACAAAATATGGAAATGTAATGGAAAAGACAGGGTATCACTGTAACCAATGTAACCCTACTCAGTCCTACTTGAATACTATAGTTGTCATGGAGGATTTTCCATTATCTATGCAAAAATTAAGCAACAGTTTTCAAAAAACAAAACAAAAACAAAAACAAAAAAACATCCAAGTACCTGAAGCTTGAATGTGTTGTTGCTTTTTAATAGAAATCTGCCATGTTTTACTTTTACAAAAGAAAAGATTTCAAGGGCTGTGCTTAACTGTTGGCCTCCATAAATGGATCTTTCACCGGTTAATTCCCATTGCTTTTGAATTATCATGACAAAGACTACTTTGTTTGGTTTTTATGCTGCACTATTTTGTCTATATTTAAAAGATGCTTCAGTTGGTATACTGCACTGTATCTGCCTGCCTCATGTTTTTATCCTCTTATATTCTTCCCACTCAGATTCCTTTGCAAAACTGCAGAGATGCATCACAGGTTTGTGTAGTTCTCCTCAAGTGACCCAAACATCACAGTGACAGAGAAAGACTAGAATTTGCCAGTCTTACAAGGCAGGAAGCAGCTGTTTGATCTTGTCAACAGACCTGACACTGTACAAAGATGGTCCAAACTGTGCTCTGTTGCTCTCTGTTCATGTCTTTCAAAAGTTGACACTCTGTAAGTCAGAAAAGGAAGTCGACACGCATATCAAGCAGTTGCACCTATGATTGGTATATGCTGTATTTTATTATTTTATATATTTTTTGAAGCCATCAGCAAAACTTTACCATGCATCAAACAGATTTCTCTCTTAGTGGTCAGTGTATTTTGTGTAGGAGAAAGGCTTGTGAATGTCAGAATGCTACATTCTCACTTCTAGATCAGCCAGTTGTTGTACTATATTTGCTGTTGACAAATAATGTTAGCACAGAAAGTGCAAATTATTTGATTTTAAGGTAACGAGCAGCATACAAACATGCATTACATTAATATACAAATCATCCTGTGATATATCACAGACTTGTACCTGCAACCAACATAAAGAATGTATATATTTTCATTAGTTTGCAGAAAGAAAGCAACATACATTCTATGTGATGAAGCAAATAAATTGTCTATCTCTGTCTCCTCTGGTATTTGGACCCAGTCACATATTAACATTCACTCAGCCCACTTGTATTGCATACAGCAGCTAAGTAATATGTTAATCTATAGAAATAGATAGAACAGAGAAATAGTTGGTCTAGAGCCAGCTGTTAAAATTAAAAAATGGCTCTTTGTTTTTTGTTTTTTAACCAACAGAATGAGAAGTCCAAGACTAACAATGTGATAAACTTCAATGATTTACAATTCCAAACAGTGAAAACATGAACTTTGGTTTACCTACGCTGGATGAGTTTTAATATCTAAATTAAAAAGTCTAAAGTTGACTTCTGGCTCAGTGCAACAAGAATCTCAGGAGACTCCTGCAGAGTTTTCACTTGAAATGATTTCTAGGCACGTTTGTTGTGTTGCTACCATCTAAGACTTATGTGATTAGAAACTAATACAGTTACTGTGGCTTTTGAATTTCAAAATGTTTCACAATCTCACCTGCGGCCTATTGCCCACTAAGCCTCCCAGTCCCACAGTAGCTTCACTCTTCCACCTGAGGCCCATGTCACACACTCCCACAATGCTCCAAAGTCATCTCCGGGTGAATGGGCAACAAAGACAAAGAGCTACAAATGGAGCAGTGGATTATTTCTGTCTTCCTGGACCAGACCGCCAAGATAGGCCTGCATTGCCTTAGCCTATGTGCTATGTGGGATGGAGATAGTCCAGCTCAACTCTTTTACCCAGTCCAACCTCCAGAGGAGAGCAAAGACACTTCACTTCACTTGTTTGTTTAGCATTTGCCAATGTCTTGTATGTATTCATTTTGTTCTAAGTAGTGCTAATGCTAATTTTCCACCTTTCTCCCTCTACTTCTCTTCTAAGACTGTGAGAATTGCAAGAACCAAATGCATTGTACCACTCTTAGTGGAGTCTGCTCTGCCATGGAGGTGAGATGGGGACTGTTTTTTTTTTTATTATTATTATTATTTTATTGTTGGTTCTGGTTTCTGTACACCTTAGATTTAGGTGAACTCTTTTGTTATGTATTTCACTCACTTACTATCACTTACCCTTTATACTCCACTCCTCAATTAAAGGAGATAATGTAGATGCTGGCTCTTCCATGCTTCTGAGCTGGAATTTCTAGAGCAGGGCTCTCCAATGTGCTGCTTAGCTCTTTTCCAAGTACCTCGCCAAAGGATCTCTCAGCAAACTATTTTGTATGTCTGCTAAAGATCAAATCAAAGTTCGGTATCCTTCGGTAGACAATGTTTTTCATTCAGCTTTCAACTCTGCATATGATGCACCAACAGACAGTTTGCAGGGTTTTGGGTGTCCTGCTAAATAAAGACCCTTCTATTCATTTGAAATCTCTTCAAATTTGTTACGCACTAGTGCACGTCAATGGGATAAACTGTTTTATACTGGTATCCAAATATAGGCGAAAAAAAACAAAAAACAAAACAAATATAGGCGATGGACATGCAAATCATCTGAAAAACAAACAAATAAATAAAAAAAAAGAAACAATGATGGCCAGGGTCCACTAACCACAGTATTTGTATTAACTAACATGACATTTACCCAAACCCAATCAAGTTGTTCTTTTGCCTGAGCACAAGCAAGCATTACCTTAACAATGTAACACCATGAAAGCGTTTACTTATCTGCCCAATACTGTCCTGCTGCCATTAAGCTTCAGTGGGTCATATTAAAACAGGCCACCTGTGTGCTCATTTATTTGCTTGTAAATTTAGCAACAATGCTAAATATAATTCGACCAGCCATTAATCAAAAATGCATACACAGTTCCAAAATGCATTTTGCTGACTCAGTCTAGCCCAACCTACACCACTGTCTACTCATGTGAATACAACTTTTGATGCAAAACTTCAAACAAAGAAAAAATTCAGACATGGATGTGTTTTTAGAACGTCCTTGACGAAAGAAAATGTGTGTACTGTTTAATTCCCCAAACCCGCAAGTGACAACGTCTTCACAACAATAGCATAACCCAGCTGGCATACAGCAGCAAAAGTCCCAACACTCCTGAAAAGTGTCCACATTCCAACACATAATCGTGTGACTTCAATAGGCAGAAATGCGTTAGTTGTCAACAAGATGTTCACACCAAATCAGGAAAATCATGCCCAGAGTGAAGATGTGTTAATAGAACATTTCATTATCACCTCTAAGAAGACACCAGATTAGATCACTCTGCTAATTTAAGCAATTAAAGGTCTGGTCCACAGAGGATCCTTTTGTGTCCACTTTCCTCTGTGTGTTCTGCTAAAAGTGATTATATTCCATAGAGCAGAACAGAGTAGAGAAAAATGGTAGTGACAGCTGTGAAATATGAGCCCACAGTGACAGATCATGAGGGAGATGGTCAGAAAACTGTATAACTGTCAGAATGGCGATTAATGTGCTTCACCAATAGGCTGCCTCCAACTAACTGTTTGTGACTATGTCTGTGCCCCCTGGCTGGAAAACCATTTCATGTCAGTTGTCTAACTGTCCAAGGCTTTACGGTTTAAAGAAATCTGGGCAGGGCTACAAGACATACAACACACCCACAACACACAAATTAATGATTATTTGGACAACATGCAGCGTTAGGGAAAAACCTTGATAATTTTCATCAAAAATTATTTTTTAATTAACCAACCTAAATGTGAGTTACTTTAAAATGCCTGCTATACACACTAGATATTTAGTAAAGTTATCGTAATAGGACAGCTCATATATGGCCTTTACAATAAAATATAGTACAAAGTCACAAAACACAACCAGATATTAAAAGTGTAGACCCTGGTGGTGGTGGAGAAGAAGAAGCTGGCTGAAGGAGATCTCTGATAAAGGATGACCATGGAAAAGATGGAGATGGTTGAGGAGGAGAGTTGTGCAACAGACAGCTTGCGAATGAAATGACCGGGTGACGAGTTATTGGCTGGGAGAAGGTGGGCAAATAGTTCTCAGTAGTGACGTAGAAATTGATGATGGACAAATTTTGACGGCCTGTCTGAATAATTCTGTTGTCAGATGGCATCATTATGCAACATTATGGCCACAATTTGCCATCTTTTTATTTCTGCACCCAGCAAAATCATCTCAAGCAAGACAATGAGTTCAGTAAATCAATCAATTGGAATTGTGTTAAAAAATTATTTCCCAATTGGATGTTGGTTGAAATAGCAATGATTTACTCTATTTTGTATGTAACATAAACATATTGTCTCCAGTGAAAAATATGGAAGAGCTGTGTTCAAAATAGTATACCAGTGCAAACAGTGGCAGTGGCGAAGCTAAACAGCTGAGGCGAGCAAACCATTCTTCTCCAGCAAACCACATAGAAATGAAAGAAGGAAACTCAGAAAGGACAAATTGGAAAACTACCCAAAGCCCAGTCTGATGGAACGAAAGTTTTAATATAAATTGTTGAATATGCATCATTGTTCCGTCTGACTCTTTGTGTCTCAGTCTGTATTAGACTTCCTCTGTTGAGACCAATTTCTCCCACATACATAAATACACACACTCTCTCTCTCTCTGTCCCTCTCTCCGGTACAAAGTAAAATAGTTCCGATGGACTTGTTGAAGCAAAGGCTCATGAAAGGCTGCTGTATGTTTTGTTTTCCACCAGAGCGCTCTCAACCAGAGGGCTTCGAGTGTGCTCAAGTGCTGGGACACCGGCACAAAGGGAGGGAGAAACAGGATGAAAGAACACAGAAAGGCAGGAATAAAAAGAAAAGAGAGAAGGGGAAGATTTGAATGTGCGGAGAATGTTGATAAAAAGGTTTCCTCTGGACTTGGACTGGCAACACTTGAATGCATACACACAGTGGACTGTTGCCTACATAGCCTTTAAGCACAGAGTTCTGCTAGTATTTTGAAACACCTTTTGTTGTTGACTTGTAAGGGGTGCAGGCGGCCTGCTATCTACAAAAAGAACAGAAAAATACTCAAGTGAGGCTTGTTCCACTTTTTCCACTTCCTTTTTGTGAGTATCAGCAAATTACTTAAGCTGGAAAACACAATTTTGATCTTTCCACTATCCCACAACAATAACCACAAGAACCTGACAAGCACTTATTCAAGTTGTTAGGGAGTTGGAGGACAGCAGCTTCTACACTCTTTTACACCTTCTATGTAGTTGTTTTTTTTTTTTGTTTGTTTTGTTTCGTTTAGTTTTATTAGTTTTGGTCTATTTAAAGAGGACATCTTGACACACATGGAACTCCCACTGAAAAAGGGAGAGGTAGGTGTTTAACATTTCTTTGTTTTGTTTTGCTCTCTGCAAAGGCCTCAAATATTCTGAAAATGTATTTATCATATTGTCAGAGTTCATAAAGATATATATGATCAACCATACAAAGGAATTGATGGACCATCATGACAATGAAGGCGCCACTTAACCTTTACACATTTCATCATGTCCTCAACCCTTTACGGGGCGAGGAACCACACATTTTACATTGCGTCCCTGTGCCTCTCAGTGAGGTTTAGAAACATGTGGTTTTCACTAATCAGAGAAGATCAAGGAAGCATTCTCAGGTCAAATCAAGGTCAAGTGTGGTCTCTTAGGTGGACTGCTGCATGAACTCAGAGCAAAATTGATTTATTAGGTATCATGAAGAAGTGGCCTAATGTTATCTAATGTGATAATGTGTATGTTAATGAGTGCCTGATTGCCTGACGAAGTCTAGTCTGTGTCTTAACCCTTAATGTAATTTCAGTCACAATTTATTCTAATCCATGTTATCCAGGCTGAAACTGATGATGCATTACATATTAATCTGACATGATATGAAGTGTACCCACTGTTGATTGTCTCACTCCAGTCCTTTGTTTTAATCGCCAAAGCCAAACCAAACAAAAGTTTTCTAAGACTGGCAGTGGCTGGTATGTGATTAATGTTCAGGTTAATGTTTTAGATTTTTTTCGGTTTTGGCACCAAAAAAATACACCAAGACGACATTTTAATGGTTGATATTGATTTTGAACTGAACTGCATTCTTAGAAATTTAGATAGGACTGTAAGATTAACTTTATTATATAATTCATATACTGACATTTAAGTTGCTCATTTGCAGTATATTATTATATTTTGAGTTTAGAGTAATGCTGATTCCTGATTCCTGCCTGCTATTGTATATGCTGGGAAAAAAAATAAGTATTACTTTCTTTGTACTTGATACTGAGAGGGAAGAATAATGATGGGTGAATACTGTCCTGGCATGTTGGTGGTAATTAAAGGCAATTATTCAAAAGGAAATCATGGCTACACTATCATATAAGCTATTCAATTATATACAACACTGATCTGTTGGAGGATAAACTGCCCCACAACAAACATTTAATAATCTGCATCTGGGATAGGAGTCAGTGATGCAAATATACCCCTTCAACAAATGTGCTGCATCAGCTTAAAGTAAACTCCTTTTACTTCTTCTAGACTTTACCCTACTTTAGCAAAGAAGTTTGTGGTCATTCTAGGACAGGAGTTTAATACTAAAGTTATTGTTGCGTTACACTGAGTTGTGTTAGGAGTTTGGGATAACACATTGTACAGTGATGACGTGATGAAGGAGAAGAAGGTGAGGAGGTAAAGAGTTGAACATCATGCCCGAGAACGTATACATGCACAAACAATCAGAGAGGGAGGTACAAAGAAAGAAATACAAGGAGTGGGAAAACAGAGAAATGGAAATCAAATGCAAACCAAGACATAGTCACATGTTCCCATAACTCAATATGTTAATTATGTTGGGAACTTCATGTTATGGGTAGTGTAGTTTATGAGCTTAATGTGCTTAACTGCTGCTACCAGAGGATTTACAGGCAGAAACTGGTTTACCATGTTGCAGAAAGTGACATTTATGGATGAATTTGTGAATGGATATGTTGCTCTCACTGTCTTTTACATATTATAATTTTTCTGTAGATATCATACACTTAACTCATGCATAGCAATGACTGCCCTGGACCCTTGTGACTACTGCCGCTGCAGTAACTGCTGTGAGAGTGATGCTGCAGCTGTGAATCCTCCACACTCATCTGTCAGCCTCCGTTTTTATCATGTCTCATTGACGCCAAATGTTAAAGCGTTGCCCACAGCGGGTCACACATTACCTCCCTAACACCTCCATAATTTTCATTTATATTCAAATACGCATTTACACTTCCATATTGTAAAGGTGATGAAAAGCAGGTATATAAAGAATTTTAAGCTGGAGCTGATGAATGCCTTGCAAGCAGGACCTAACAGTATGTCATTTATCACATTCTAATCTGACTGATGCTTTAAACATCATTTTAAAGCATCAGCCACTTAGGAACAACCTGACACTGTTTTATCTTGAACATACTTTTAAATTTTTAATCCACTGTGCCACCCCCAGCTCTCTAGATGCTACATCGTGTTTGTTGACTTTACAGACGTTTAACGTTGCATACACACTGCTGGCTGCGTCAGCGGCGTCATGTATTGTATTTTACTGAAGCATAAATGCATGAATAAACCAAACAGCATCTCAAATAACAACTTCAAATAAAAACTGAATTACACTTATGGTTTTATGGCCATTTGTATTCTGGGATATTAATAGAGATCTCTGGCATCCCTTAAGGACAGACATTTTTGTTTAGCAGTTTTTATACATCACACTGAACATTGACATCTCAGGCCACGCAGTTGCAGTTTGGTAATTATAGGCAAAGGTGAGTAGTAACATTATATTTATTCTGTTGCATTTACTTGAGTAACTTTAAAAATAATAATAATAAAAACTTTTTTTTTCTTTAGTTTTACTCCACAATACTTTGAAGTAGATTTTCAGAAGAGGAAACGCTACTCTTAGTCCACTATATTAGACCACACTCAACTTGTTACTTTTTAATACCATTTATTCAACACAGATGTACTTTATTTTTCACAGAGGCATGCCTCCAGTGGATCTGCTACGTGACTGTGTTTCACCAATCAGATGTAGCCAGGCAGTCACATGACCTCCCACAAACTGTGGCGTCATAGCTGCACAAACTCTTCACACGCAACAAATGCTTTTTTATGCAGTGTATGAGTGGACAGGGAACAACATGTGTCTGATGCTAAAACTGAAGAGAATGGATATCTCTTGTCTAAAATGTTATTTATGTTTTTAGTTTATTTTTTGGACATACCAGAATTATTATTTAATATTTTTTGCCTGCCTTTTCATTTCTTCTGACTTCTGACAACAGCAACAGTAATGTTCAACCCCAAGTCTGGTCTATAGCTAAAGTTTGGGGCACACTCCAGCTCCTTGATTCGTCCCCACTATTGATATGAAGTACATTCCAGCTTGCAGCATTATAGCTTGTCAAGCTGATAATTCACACTAGGCTAAAACAACCCTTACAGCCCCTTGAAATGCTAATATGGTCCAGACAGCCAGTCTTTAAGAGTGATACTTTATTATACTATGACTCATCTTTCTACAAATACCTCTTCTTCTCCTTCTCTTCTTCACCAGTGATTGTTTTCACAGTTCTCTGTTTGCGCTTCCATGCTGAGAGAATAACTATATGGATGGGTTGTGTATGTGCATTGAGTTGACACAACTGTGCAGAACTACTGCACTCCTGAACTCATGTGGTTTATTATGCAAATCTGAGCAATTGGTGTGGTTTTCTTGGCTGATGTTAATGTGAGCAGTAAAGTTGCCACAGTACAGCTCCTGAGCATATCCATGGAGTCATATTCACCCTTACCCAATTCACCCTGTGCTCTCTCCTAAAATGTCTAATGTACAATGTAGCAGTGTAATAGAACTGTATTTGAACAACACATTATTAACACAACGTCAAACTGGAGCTGTAGTCTGGCAATGAAAGACTCTTCCATGTTTGATAAAGTTAATTATAATTGTATTTTATGGCTATTGCTGAAAATCTGATCTGATCTGATCATAATGATGCCAACCTTAATGTTACTGTGTTGTGGACTATTTTTGGTCACTAACTGCTAGTCCCAGGCACCGATCACAGCCCTCGCAGCCTCACAATTGAAACCTGAACTGAAGCAAATTCCAAAACTTGGTAATAAGTTAATATATATCACTCCTGCATTCAAAATGACAGTTGATAAGGAGTGGAGAGTTAGTAAATTCAAGCCAAACTGTTTATTACAACTGAGCTCATGTTTTCACAGAGGGGATTGTTTTAAAGACAAGGACCTCAGTATTAGTGTAATGATGTAGCTTATAAGTAGATATATTTATCTGCATGCAGGTGTGTAGAAAGTAAGGAAACGATAATAAAAGGGTGGCAGATGTTAAAACATCCAGGCCATGAAATATGAGTGTGTTTTCACTTTAACACAGGCCAGCTCATAACTCGCCTGATTCAAAGTCAAGGATTATATTTAATTTTGGAGTCAGTCCAGCTGCTTCAGCAGGCCAGGGTTTGACCTACATCCTGTGTGGTGTTTGATATCTGATCTTTAATCCAGAACAAACGTTCTCCAGCATACCCAGTAGAGTGAAAGCGATCAAAAGAATGATATATCACTCGCCTGGCTTACTGCCCCACACACCCAGCCTTTGACATGTAACTACATCTAATTGAAATTTGCTTAATGTTGGATTCTGCTGTCCTGATTTAGACTTCACATTACACTTCCTTTTAAGGGTGGTAGGGACAGTAATTACAAGTGAGCTACTTTATCCAAACAAATTAACTTCTAACATCTCTGCCTACACCAAAGTCTCTGTCAACAGCACAGTTTTTATATCCACATGCTGTCGTGATGCGTGATGTTCTCGCAGGTTTGCATTTAAATATATTTTGTAGTTAAATAGTGTTGACAACTTGTGTACATCAGAAACACAATTAAAAGAACCTTAAAACTAAACAGAGCTGAGACAGAGGCCAGCAGAGGCATGCAGAATGAAGAAGCAGTAACAATTCCGGAGAACAGTAACAGTGTGTTTGGAGAATGGATACGTGAAGTACGAAGGGGATGTGGTAAAAAATCATAATCATAATTCTGTGCTTTAAATTTGGGTCTGTTGTTGTTGATTTGGACAGCAAACCAACACTTCTTTTAGTCTTCTTGCAGTCTGGGAATAAACAACTTCAAACGCTGAGTGTTGTTTTCAACAAGGATTGTTTCATTCGGCTGTATAGCTTTTCGACCAGGATGAAGAAGAACAGGTAGGAAGGAGCATTTACATCAGATGTCAACAAAGCCAGGGGGTGGGAGAAAGAATTTTGACAGATGAGGCTTCCTATTATTTAAAAGTATAGACTGCAATGGGTCTGGGAGCTCAGTGCTCTACCACTTGAGAAAGCACATGAAAATGATCACAACAAACTGAAAATGCTAATCACATTAGGAATAAATCTTCACCAGTAGACAAGGACACAGGAAACATGAGGAAGACATGGCAAATTACAGAAACCGTACAAATAGCAAAGGCCGCAATTAAAAAGTGATTGGCATGTCTGGGACGTGCATGGAACATAAAATGTCTAAAGACAAGACAGCACTAAATTTGATGCAACATGAGTCAGTGCCCCTGAATACTATGTGTGTTTTGATGTTTAAATCCTAAGAGCCACCTTGGCATGAATGCTAAGACATTCAGTTGCGTCCAAATACACTAAAGCCACGTTCACACATGCCAAAACGATCTTTTTTCTCTGGTTTTCCTAAGTGTCATTTTGAGAATTTCTCTAGTTGAAAAGAGGCTGTAGAACATATCCCAGGCCTATGTATGGTGCTGTTTCTGCTACAAAACTACAGAAATAAAAAGAAGAAGAAGAAGAGGCGGAGCATGTGCATCAACCTTGCACACCATGTACAAATTTATAGTCCTGATTACAGTCCTTAATTCTTGTTAGCTCATTGTAGCGGGGAAGCAACAGTATATAGTATACTGGACATAGCCACCCAACAAGGCTCAATATCTGATGCAGCACCATCACAAGCCTGTAGTCCACCATTAATGTTGTTGTTATGAGACGTCGGGGGCTGAGGGGCAAGAGGTCGGGTTCGTATCAGGTGTCCACACGAATGATTTGTCTATTTGTCTTTTTCATCCTCGGACTTGAATTCAAAAAAGTTTTTTTTCCAGGCTCTGAAAAATCAGGATCCGTTATGGACTGCCAGCCTAAATGTGCAGGACTTATGCAGTTTCACCCAAAAATCAGATTTGTGTGAATGTGGACTAAGAGCTACCTGTGGTATTTGGTTGCCCCACTCACATGTTTACAGCAAACTCTGTAGTCTTTGTCTTTGAAGCTGTAAACATTCTGTATCTACTATTAGCAGCTCAGCCTCTCATTTAATAACCATTAACTTCTTGTGTTCACTTTCAGCTACTCTTTAAAGTTTGACGGGCTTTGACAGTTTCACCTGAATCTTTGTTCTGCAGCTGGTTTGAAGTTCCTTTATGTAAATGTCGTTTGCAAAGTTTCAGATCTGATACTCCCTTGATATTCTGTTAAACAAAGAAAAGAGTCCCTTTTTAATCTTTCAACCACTTCCTATGTGAGAGCAGGAAAAAGTCAAAAGGTAAAGAAAAGGAAAGCAGTAGATAGAATTAAAGAGTTTTATTTCTCCCCACAGGAGGACTTGTGAGCAATAGGAAAATGTGCATAATAGAAATACCATGAAAAACAAAAGGCCAGTTGGAATCTGCTCATTGACATTTGCTGTATTACTGTTAAGGTAAGGTAAGATGTGGAAATTATCTATGTCTTTACATTTTTATATCTGGCAAATTTGCCAGGTATTGCTGGTGCTATTTTATTTGTTTTGCAAAAATGTAAGGTGGCCTATATAAAGCTCATGTTAGATAGCTAACAAGCTAGCCAGTTAACAAAATACCAGATAACAAGCACATATTAAATTACCAAGTCTAGACAATTAGTTAAGCGACCATGTTTTATGGCATTTTTTGGGACAGCGCATGATGTGGGTAGCAAGGTATGGTAGTCTTAAAACATCTGTTGATAACTGTGGTTTACATGTTGGGGAAAAAAACATTTTGTTTATAAGTTGAAAAGCAGCGCCATTAGCTTGTATTTTAGCTGCAGGCTAACAGCTGATGGTAAGGTAGTGGAGTGAGAGAGTGTCATGGCTTACAGGTGGGCTGAGCGCTTGGAGCTGGGCCAGCATTTGAAAATTAATAACATAATATCTCTGTGTGTAAGTATAATATGAGCTACATTTTGTGATAAAATATACTATGAAGTCCCTTTGGGCAAAGCAGAGTTAAGCCCCTTTAACATCAAGCAAAAAACGATCCTGGTTTATCACTCTGACATTGATACATCTGCCTGATACTGATTTTGTTACTTGCAACCTGCAATGACTACATCATTGTTGAAACTTCAGTTCAAAAACAAATTTTGGTCAACTCCCATGAAGATCATCTGTGAAGGGCAGAGATTTTTGTTCATTTTTTATTTTTTTTTAAAACAAATCAAATGTGTTGTTACACGATCATTAATAGAAATGAAAAAGGTGAATTAGTCCTATGTTTGGGAAACTGGACCAATCGGGCGATTGTGCGACTAAAGCTTGCATAGTGATATTACACACTTTTTCAACAATCATGGCAATAGGTAATCCGCGAGCTGCATATCTTAGGAGAGGAGATTTGGCGTCAGATATCGGGCACTGTGCAAGACACAGTGATTTATTCTAATATCAGTAGCTTCTCGAAGGACTGGTCCATTCTTCAGGTCATCAAAAAAATGAAAAGGGTTAAAAAAAAAATACACCCATGCTGCCAATTGTTTACCTGCAATGTACACGATGAGTTATTAGAGGGAAAAAAAAAAACAGGCAGGCAGCTCTCACAGGGGGAGGTCCAACCTGGGACTTCTGGCGATGTGAAAGCATCAAAGACTGCCATTCATTACTGGTCCGGGATTTTTGATGTGAAAGGGGTATTAGAGAAATATGTCAGATGTTGCTCACTTCTGTCAGCATGAGATCAGTCATAACATTTAGTTTATTACATTTTTAAGGGGGTGAAGGGATAACATTTAAAGGAATCTTCACTAGGGCTGTAAGAATTTTCAGATGTTTGTTTACACAAACATGCAGTTTACTGTCAAATGAGTAAATAAACTATAAAATATAATTTAAGCAAAAGTAGTTTAAGCAATTTTGACCTTTGTTTTGTCTGTGTCAGAAGGTACAGGATTAAAATGCTTTTTCTCACTTTTCCAACTCTGGGGGATTCAGTGAGTGACTAAATTTCAAATAGAGGTGGCAGCCTTAATTGCTCAGCAGGATATTGATTTGAGGACAGTGATAAAAAACAAAAACAAAAGATAAGATAACCAAAAACTGAGATAAAACGTTCAGTTAATCATGATGCTGATTTTAAGTCATATTGCTCATACTTTAGCTGCAAATCTGTGTCTGTTCCAAGTGTGAAGCTGATATGCAAATAGCAGACAGCTCCATTCATTGTGACACAATGAGAAAAAAGGTTTTGTTTATGATGTTCATGTACCTCAAATAAATACACATTCAACCATGCCAAAAAAAATGCATCATAACAATTTGTTTGGTTGAACACTCAGTACATGCATGTGAAAAAAAAAAAATGGATTATTGCCTTAATCGCAATCTTACTGTACAATTTAAGTGCATGTAAACATGTTACTCCGACTAAAATCGGAGTTCTCCATATCTGATTAAAACACCCAGATTATGCGACTGGAATTCAGTTTTCTCTGGCATGTATACGCTTAATCGGACTACAGTAGGATAACGCGTGTGCGCATGCTCCACAACCGCTGCACTGGCATGTAACCCTGTAAACAGAGCTGGTAGATGAACCATCTGAGGGTTAAAGTGCATCTTATCTTCACCAGAAATAGCGTGCACATTACGTATTGTGTGAAATGCCGGCCTACCGTATGACTCTTGTTTATTACATGACGTAATAGGTCAACCGGAAAGCGAGCCATATTAGCGGGATATTATCCTGCTGAAAAAACACATATCACCACCTAGTGTGGAGAAGTAGGACATGTTCTCATCAGTTATTCGATTTTCTCCGTTGCATGTAAACTTGGACAAGCCCTGTAGTCAGAAAGTCAAATTTTGAGCATGGCTCGATTAAGCTGTGCATGTAGACGTACTGAGTGATGCATCTCTACTGGTAATTGCTACAGTGCAATAATAGTAACCCCCTTTACACATTTCTCTTGTTCTCTGCTGTAGAATGATGCTGTTGAAACAAGAAGAGCCTGCGTGCTGAAAGCAACGGTTTACCTCAATGAAGACCCTGAAAATCTTATAAGAGAGTATATGGTAAGTATTTTTACCTCTGCTTTCTACTTAATTTCTCTCCAGAAACTGAAAATATGATTGTGATTTCTACACCACAGAAGAATAAGAGATCAGGCTTGAGGTACACACAATATGTGCCGAACAGTTCCTTATTGTTTTGGATCCAAACATGAGATTTGTGGACAACAAGAAAAATGGATCAGATTGCCTGATATACTAACACAGCCCTGCTTACTGTAGTCCAGACAGAAAGATTCAGGCCACGCCTCCATCGTAAAAATCCTTTTATTGAAATCGCACTAATAGCAGTCTATGTACAGCTGTTTTAAGGTATTGTTTATGGATGGTGCTACATCCTTCCAGACAATATTAAATGTAGTCTTGGAAAGATAGTAAATTGGTCATTGGATAAATAATAAATGGAGATTTTTTTGTTGTTGTTGTAACTGAAGGTTTATTTGTTCTGTTTTTGAGGATGTGTAGAAATTGTGAAATAGAAACTATACATGCTAAAGAAAAAAAAAAAATTCTATGGATATAATTTTTTTTTTCACTGGCTTTATAACAATGAAAACTATTTAAGTACTGCTTATTCAAGCCAGTAAAGTTGAGTTATATTTATACTAGTGAGAACTGTCAGCATAATGACTGTTAACTGAATACTTATGGATCAATTAAGGCTAACTCAATAAGATAATACTGACATTACTTAATACAGTCTTGTTGGTTTCACATCTCTGTAATAATAGTATTGAATTAATTTGAACACAACTCAGTTGTGTGGAAATATATTAGTTAAATATGCTTAAATATATGTGGAGGTTACCAGGAAGCTGGGTAGCACTGGACTTTGAAGTGAGACCTCGCCCAATGTTGTGTTAAACACAAATAGTTGATTTAGTTAATTCCACTGTTGCAGTTTCATTGAATGCTCATACTTATCAAATCCATATGCATTCATTTGCAGGTTTATCACGTACACTAGAGAAAAGAAAAGCCCTTCTAATATATTAGTCCTTCACTAAATCCATGACTGTTGTAATGTTCAATTTATGTTCAAACAGCAGTAAGTGGTAATTCAACTGGATGATCATTTTGTAGGATGTACTTTGTGGTAGTGTTAAACTAGAATGAAGTAAACACTTAAGTGTTTCTGTTATTTAATCTACTTAACTACCTAAATTGTACTGCAGGTGGTCATTTCTTATATTGTATTACCACTTTCAGTGATCTGTGGAAGTCCAGTCATACATTTGGATGGATGGTTTGGATCTCTCAGTAGAGATGTTGGTATGTTTTATCGCATAGCTTGCTTCTGGCATGAATCATATTCTGCACCTTACATGGCAACAAACTGAGAATATTTAAGCCCAAAAATTGAATTCAAAATTGTTTGAACACTAATGTATGAAATGTTTTATGACTTTAAGATTCTGAAAATCCTGAACCCATTAACACCTTGTATGTATGGTCTATATCTGGATATTCTACATGGAAAAACCTATTATTGAGGGTGTAGAAGTCTGTTAGTTTGTGATCTATCAGACTATATCTAGAAATGGTTGTTTGGTCAGATATCAGACAAGAGTCAATGCATTTTATGTGGTTTATTTAATATTTTTGATAAACTTCAGTGACAACATTTCAAAACTCTCAAATATTACCCTGTGAAGGCTGTCCAGTGTGCATTCTGACTATGATTCTCTGTGTTTCAACCAGTGTAATTTCTCATTTGCTTTTGGTATTTTTTTGCGGAGGAAATTAAATAGGCAGCACAGCTTCCCTCAAGCCTCCATTGTTGGACCTTGCATGTTTGATCTTTATATTCTTTCACTTGACTCCATCATGAGTAGGCACGTCAGCTTAGGTGAAAGGCAGTTACTGCAGGTGCAAGTTTTGGAGTCACAGGCGGTTATAACCACTAAATAACTGACCTGGTGCATGTTTAATTATCCAAAAGAAAATCCTAATAAGCATTTTAACCCTTCATTACTAACTATTCTAATAATATTTGGTGGAATGGTGTTCCTTACCCCTCACAGGTAATGTTTCAATTAAGAATATTCGCTTGTTTTTTTAATTAAAAAAATAAAAAAATACATGTTCAAAATCTTTTAATGTTTTTCCACTTGGTTATTTGACCGACTTATAAAACACAACACTAGCTGGAAACGCAACATTTAGATTTCATTTTATATCCATGAACAAGAACAAGGAATGAACAAAATAACAAACGATATGAACAAGGGTTATGTGTGTGTGGTGAAAAGTTTTAGGGGTGGTATTGGGTTAAGTTTTAGGTTTAGGTTTGGAAATTGCTGTAAATGTTTTCAAAAATGGAAGTGTTAATAGTTTATTTTTTCCATAAATTAACAAAATGCAGTGAATGAACAGAAGAAAAATCAATTCAATATTTGGTGTGACCACCCTTTGCCTTCAAGACAGCATCAGTTCTTCTATGTTCATTTGAACACAGTTTTTGAGGGAACACGGCTGGTGGGTTGTTCCAAACATCTTGGAGATCTAACCACAGATCTCCTGTGGATGTAGAATTCCTCAAATCCTTCTGTCTCTTCATGCAATCCAACTCCATGATATTGAGATCAGAGCTCTGTGGGGGCCATGCCATCACTTTCAGGCCTTCTTGTTCTTTACACAGAAGACAGTTCTCAATTGCCTTGCCTGCATGCTTGGGATCTTTGTCATGCCGCAGAATACATTTGATGGTGTTGATGATGGATAAGATCCGTCTGTATTTTTCAGCATTGAGGACACCATTAATCCTGACCATATCCCCAACTCCATTTACAGAAACGCAGCCCCAAACTTTCAAGGAACCTCCACTAAGTTTCACTGTTGCCTGCAGACACTCATTATTGTAGCTCTCTCCAGCCTTTCAGTGAACAAAGTGCCTTCTACTACAGCCAAAGAAGAGGAGAGCTCCCAAATATAATAGTTAGGCTTTAACTTAAGAAAAGCAATCAAGACAGAAAACAGACAACAAAACAACAGAAGCAGAACAGAACAAAAAATGAAAACAAGCTGATGGCTCTGCTGGACATCTTCAGACTTCAAAGGGAAATAAGCTTAATGTGTTTTTTATCTGCAGCACTAGATGCACGTTGTGCAAGTGTACCAAGATTGATGCTGGTTGAGAAAGGCAAACGTTAGTAATACCAAATATTGATGTGACTTTCCTTTTCTTTTTTCTTTTAGGTTTTTCGCTCACTTTGCTATTTGTAATTGCACACACACCTGCCTAAAGCTTTTACACAGTACTGTATCTCTCACAGTTCCAAAGAAAGAAATAGTCTCACATTTGTGACACCCTTTTACCTCTAGTTTGACTGCCGGGTCAAAGTGACCCAAACAGTATCTATGTACTATACACTCACTGGCCACTTTATTAGGTACACCTTGCTAGTAAAAGGTTGGACCTCCTTTTGCCTTCAGAACTGCCTTAATTCTTCGTGGCAAAGTTTCAACAAGGTGTTGTCCATATTGACATGATAGCATCACACAGTTGCTGCAGATGTGTCGGCTGAACATCTATGATGAGAATCTCCCGTTCCACCACATCTCAAAGGTGATGGTCTATTGGATTGAGATCTGGTGACTGTGGAGGCCATTGGAGTACAGTGAACTCATTGTCATGTTCAAGAAACCAGTTTGAGATGATATGAGCTTTGTGACATGGTGCATTATCCTGCTGGAAGTAGTCGTCAGAAGATGGGTACACTGTGGTCATAAAGGGATGTACATGGTCAGCAACAATACTCAGGTAGGTTGTGGCATTTAAACCATGCTCAAGTTGTACTAAGGGGCCCAAGGTGTGCCAAGAAAATATCCCCCACACCATTACACCACCAGCAGCTTGAACCGTTGATACAAGGCAGGATGGATCTATGTGTAGTGGTATGAGGCACCACTGTCTTGAATACTTCCGGTTCACCCTGCCCTCTCTGGCCAATCATTAGTCACACAGAGAGGATAAAAGTAGGAGAGGTTTCTCCCCCCGGTCCTCTCGCTTCCTGCCTCGTCGGCCCGCCCACTTCCAGGTTGTCCCCGCTGCTCACCGCATCGGACAGATCCGGCATCCTTGACGCGGCCCTGGCAGGGCACTGGGGTCGCTATCACTGGCGTTTATGCTGGTTGTTGGTGTTGTGGTGGCTGTCCCCCGCCGCTACGTCAACCCTCTTCACCCCTCTCCCTTTTTGGTAGAGACCGAAACCGACCGGATAAAAGGCCGGTAGTTTGGACGCCAAGCAGAGTAAGACTGGTACTGAATAATCCCGGCTGATTAGCCACGGCTGCCTCGCCACTTCGCTACTGCTGCCTTGCTACTGCTACTTCGTTGTTCCTGTTATTTCGCTGCTCCTGTTATTTCGCTGCTCCTGACTTTGGGTTCTTGACGGCCGTTTTGGGTCGACCTGCTTCGCGCTGCTGGCCCGGGTTTTCTGCTGCTATTGCACGTGTGGCGGTGCGCGTTCGTGGGTGTGTGGCTACCGCTTGTGCTGGACATTACGAGCCCAGTCCGGACCCCCAGCCCCTAGTTTGGATTGCGTGTGTGCGTGAGTGTTTGCGTGTGTGCGTGAGTGCCCACGTGTGTGCGTGAGTGCTTACGTGTGTGTGCGTTTTAAATGTAATTGTCAAGGTGTCGTGTAATTTAGTTTATTCATTTATTTATATTTTGTTTCTTTTTCTGATTAATAGTAAAGTTTATTGTGGTTATTTATTTTTTGGTTAAGTGGTTTGCTTTGCTTGAGTAAGGTGTCATTTTGGGAGTTTATTGTAATTATTTACGTTCTATTTGGGGGGAAAACTTCTTAATTTCAGCCCTCAGTTACTTGTCAGAAATGGATTAGTTACGATTACGGTTGAGTAGATATCTCTGGCCAGAGACTCTTTAATCTGTGTAATTTGTTTGATTTTTGATTAATCTAATTGTATTATTCCTTAGTGTATTAATAGATTATTCTTTAATTCGTTTATATTGTGGGATATGTTTGTTTTCCTTTAATTGTGAGCCCTGTTAACTGTGCTTTATTTTCCCTAGAGCTGGAGGTGGACGGTGGTGGTGGTTCTTCCCCGGGTGGTGTTGGTCCCCTGTGTGTGTGTGTGTGTGGTGGTCCCTGCTTATTTGGTGCGCTCCTCACGTTTTTTTGGTTGTGTGAGTGGGGTGCTCCCCCTTTTCATTTTTATTGTGGACATCACTCCCCATGTTGGTTCCTCCTCCAGCCGGTAAGCCCCAGCTCGTATCCTTTTTCTCAGTTGGCTCCGTTTTTTTATTATTTTCATTTTGTCCCATGCCTTGTTTATTTTAGAGTGCCAAAATAAAGTTTTTGTATGTGATAATTGAACTCCGTCTCCTATTCTCCCTGATTGAACAAACCTGTGTCCTTTTGTAATAGTTGGTAATTGACCTTTAATACGGGTCCTTGGGCCCTAACCCAAGGTGGCGTTGTCGGTTGTATACAAAAGAGAAAAGAGTTTTGAGACATAACTGAGTAAATTATCCCTCGTGTTGCCACAAACTTGGCGTTGTCGGCAGGATACAAAAGAGAAAAGAGTTTTGAGACATAACTGAGTAAATTATCCCTCGTGTTGCCACATATGCTTTCAGGTTGTCTATGCCAAATTCTGACCTGACATCCGAATGTCGCAGCTGAAATCAAGACTCATCAGACCAGGCAATGTTTTTCCAATCTTCTATTGTCCAGTGTTGGTGAGCCTGTGTGAACTGTAGTCTCAGTTTCCTGTTCTTAGCTGACAGGAGTGGCCCCCGGTGTGGTCTTCTGCTGCTGTAGCCCATCTTCTTCAAGGTTGGACATATTGTGCGTTCAGAGATGGTATTCTGTATTCCTTTGTTGGAACCAGTGGTTATTTGAGTTACTGTTGTCTTTCTATCATCTCCAACCAGTCAGCCCATTCTCCTCTGACCTATCTCATTAACAAGACATTTTTGTTCCCACAACTGCTGCTCATTGGATATTTTTTCTTTTTTGGACCATTCTTTATAAACCCTAGAGATGGTTGTGTGTGAAATCCCAGTAGATCAGCAGTTTCTGAAATACTCAGAGCAGCCCATCTGGCACCAACAACCATACCATGTTCAAAATCGCTTAAATCCTCTTTCTTTCCCATTCCGATGCTCGGTTTGAACTACAGCAAGATGTCTTGATAACCTCTGCATGCCTAAATGCATTGAATTGCAGGAATGTGATTGGCTGATTAGCTATTTGTTATTTGTTAAATAACCAGTTTAACAGGTGTACCTAATAAAGTGGCAATTGAATGTAAACACGTCGGGGGTGGTTCCAAATATGTGAGATGAACCATTGGCATTTTATATGTTGATTACACTAATTAAGCCAAGCAGAAGGAGTTTTGTACTGAATACTATTACCTATTTTTCCTAGATCTTCAAACTTTAAAACGGGTCAATTTGACCTGGAACATAATGACCTTAGTCAGACATAAAGTGCAGGCGCCTAATTAAAACATCTCTATCTTCCAGAGTGAAAGTATATTTCATTTTGTTCCATGCAATTTTATATCCTATTCTTATCCTTATTCTCTTTTAATCTCTAACCTCTTCTCTTTGATGCAAATATCCGCCCAGACAATCCAGGAACCTCTAGAAGAGAAACGGCAAACAAAAAAAACCCGACATCCTGCCTACTGTAAATGTAGATGGATCACCGGATAAAGACATAGCAAGAATGAGAAAATTTCTTTTGCTTATTCTGATCTTGTGTTGTCTTTTCAAAGTTAAGTGATTCTTTTCAGATGCATGGGGAAAGTGTGGGCTGCAGATGCCTTGCATTCACCTCAATCTAACATGCTCTTTGTTCTTCCTTCTTGCCTTGAGCTGCAGAAACTGAAGGTTGATCTTTGCCGCTTCATCAAAGACACAAACTGGGTGACACTATTCAGCCTCTTCGCAACGACAAAAGCGACATTTTTGCGGCAAATGGCATTTGATAACTGACAGTACGGCCATCACTGTGTTAAAACATTAACGACCTTTTCCAGTTGTCACTCAAGTGTGCCACAGTGTGACTCATGCCTTTCTGTGGCAAAATGCAGTTGAGTGTCAAAGGCAGGCTCAGCGACATGAATAACATGGAGACATTTAAGCCAAAACAGTCACAGATCTAAGACGAATCTGTGATTACAGCAACACACAGCACTTTGGACTGTTCCACTGACACTGAGGAAGACAAAGAAGCTGTCAAAGTTACACATCTAACTATAGAAGAAAGAATCTCTGTCTGACCGTGTTTCTGATTCTCATTCGAGTTGTTTCACATTTGCTGAAAGTATTGCTATACACCCAAGGAAAAGCAGTGCCAAATGAGAAGTCATTGACATGGCCCTTATAATGTGTCTGTAGGTAATTTTCCGTGACGTCTTCTGCAAGCATATGTAATCAGAGTAGCTCATTTTATCTTTTGCTGGTTCCTTAGAAGAGTGATTCCCTAGAAACCTTCAAGCCTTACCTATGATGAAGATCGGACACATTGCAGAGAATATTTCTTACATTTAATCTATTTCTTAATTTTGTTTTTGTGTCTGAATCTAGAGCCACAAGTATTAAAAAGATATGTGCCAGTGTCTATGTGCTTAGTAAAGGGAGCAAGGGCTTCCCTGCATATAGAATTGATATCAAAAATACTGTAGGTCAAAATGATGGTGAACACTGACATCATAAATGACACTGTTTGAACCTGTGCTGGATTGCAGTCAGTTGTGTAGATTCTCTGCTGTTTACCTGAACTGCCTTTTTTCCACACAGACATATATACTGTATATTGGAAGTATATGATGCTTATATTCAAACCAGAGTTTCATTGCAGTGTACAAAAAATGTGTTGGATGATTGGCTGTACACTGTAGCTAATTTTATTCATTAAATGTGTCATTTGTGTGTACTGTGTATGCCATAGGTCCATCCATAGGTCCCTTCAGTCATCAGTGATTTAGTTATTTTCTCTAATGCCTATTTTCAACTCCTTTGAAGACCTCTTGAAGACCCTCTATTCTGGAGTCCAGTTCCATTTTAAAGATTTGGTTTATTATTTGATTTACCTTGATTTGACAGTTGACAAGTAAGACAGAATAAATGTTGCTTACAGAGTCAAACTAGAGAGGATGACTTTCCACCAACTGAAACAGGGTAACTTTCATTAGCTACAGCTAATAATGCAATGCAGTTTGATTCTGTAGTTACAGCAAGAGCCCAGACGCCGTAGCCTGATGTCATTCCCAGAACTGTAACTACTGTATATGTCACAGCAACGTACACCACGAGCTGTGATTGATCTGCTCGTTAGTAGCGCGTTTCCACTTTAGTATTTCCAGATGCTTCTTCATCTTTACAAGTTTCAAATTTATTGTTTTGGATCAACAAAGATGGAACACATAGAAGAAACTCACTGAGGAGTTTTGAAGGTACAAGCATACAACTAGTAGTCGCCATTGTTGAAAGTGAAGCAGGAAATAGAAACAAAAATGAACCCGACCGGGAAAAAGAACACACCACCACCGAATGTCTAGTTCTGCAACGGCACAAACCACACTTAACTCTTGGCACAATGTGATCCTGTATGGAGACCAAAGGTTAGCAAAATGATTCAGGTGTGATAGAATTGTGGATGAATGCCTTCAACCAACAATGACAGTATATGTATTCGTGGGGTGACCCTGTGTCCATTGATCTTCCAACTTGAATAATCACGTACTGTAGATACTGCAAGTCAACAAAGTGAACTCAAATACTGTATAGCAGACTGGCTGCACATAAGAAAGCCAATCAATTTAGAGGCAGCACTAATACAACAGGACACTTGTGTTTGATACAGAAAACTGTAGACAAACGCAAAAGCAGAACGTAAAACAAGCATGAAAGACATTGGTGAAAAATTTATGAAATAGTTTCTGTTGTAAAAATACTACAGTAACATTCAGGCATAAATGAACCCATTTTAACCCATTAACCCATTTTAATGCCGTGTGTCTTTCTTCTCCCTGCGCTCTATTTGTGGTTGGTATTTCCACAGTTAAATGAACCTTAAAATCATAAACCCACTCAACCCATGGAAACAAAGGAAAAACGGTTGAATTGAACAGGGCCCAGATGGATGTGGCGGATGCGGTCTGCTTCCTACTAACTAGATAAACAAGACATTTTGATTGTTTAGACCTTGAGAAGTCATATTTATGTCATCATTGCTGATTCTTGACAATAGAGCCATTCATAGTTTACAATAGCACAGCTTGGAAAATAATACTTTCTCAGAGATGTGGTATTCTTACTTTCTTTGAACCCTTGCGATTGCTAAGTTCTATGGAATGCTACCATTGGCACTGATTTCCTTCACTGTATTTATCCGTCTGGCTGCTGTGTTTACTGTCCCCTCAGTGATGTTATCTGTCTGTATGTCAAAAAAGGAAAAAACACCAAGGTTATATTGTAGTCAGGCTATCATATAGACATTTTATGTTGGTTTTGTCTGGACACTATCATTCTGGAATAATCAAGTCAAGTCAAGTCAAAGTTTATTTCGAAAACACATTTAAAAACAACCTACCGTGCAAGCAAAACAACATAAATACAAGCACCATCCCCATTAATAAAAAACAAATAAACATGAGCTAAAATAGGCAATAAAACATCAAATAAATATTATATCCTGCTCAACTTGGTTTGAAGGCCAGCGAGAAGAAATGGCATTTCAACAATGCTTTGATATGAAATACATGAAATACATTATGGCTATTTGTATCCATATTTAGTGAACAGTAGAGCCACTTCAGAATGGGGCTTTGTTCTGACTGAAGTCAGCACTGCTGTCCAACTCAGTTTAAATCTCAGTGGCTCAAGTGTGCATTTACCCTTAATTATGAAAAGTATGAAAGTGATTTGTGATGGTAGTCTATAGCAACCTGATCAAAAGGTCCGTATCATAAAATTTCTTTACAGTTCTTTTAGCTTCAGATTACATTATAACACAGTTTGACTTTATAGTTCTGCACACTTCACTTTTCAGAAATAAACACAATAAGGAAGATCCTGCCCTGATTCAGCCTTGCAACACATCACTTCTAAGCTTCATGTTTTGCTCAGATCATGACCAGTAGTTGCAGAGCTCCGTAATAACCATACATATGGAGGTTGCACCAAGTAAACACTTTTGTGATTATAGTGTAAATTCCAGGAGATATAAAATTTAGAACAGCGGGGAATAAATATTAACATATAGACAATGAAATGCAGGAGCTCATACTGAAGTACTGCATAATGAAAGTTTGCTTTCAATACTGTTCTACATTGTGTGTCAATAGGATTCAGTTTCAACCACACAAGTTTATTTGCGGTTAAACTGTTCAAAACTGAAAGTGGAGGATTTTAAAGAGTAGCAGGCTGACACGTCAGCGGTGATAGACATAGCAACAGGAAGAAGAAAAACTGTAAGAAAATATTCAATTCAATTTCATTTTATTTTATTTATATAGCGTCAATAATACTACAGATTGCCTTAAGGTGCTTTACAAACCTGGCCTGAAGATCCCAGAGCAAGCACTAAGGCCACGATGGTATGAAAAAACTCCCTTTGAACTGGAACAAACCTTGACCAGAACCCAACTCATATGTAGGGACCCATCTGACTGAAGCAGAGACAGAGGAGAAGAAAGGAGAAATAAGCTGTCATAAATACAAACATCTTTGACAGGAAAGGGAGATGGATTAAGGGACATACAACAGCATGAATAATAATAGATGATAGGTGCTCAGTGCATCATCTCCCAGCAGCCTATAGCAACATAACTAATGATGGTTCAGTCCAGCCCTTATCTTAAGCTTGACCAAAAATTAAAGTCTTAAGCCTGACCTTAAAAGTAGAGAGAGTGTCAACAGTCTCTTACTCTGGGAGCTGGTTCTATAGGAGAGGGGCCTGGTAGCTGAGGTGAAGCTGATATTTGGAAGGTGAAGATAACAGTGGTCCTTGTGGTGATTGTAACACTCACGGCTGTGATCTGGAAACTGGGAGAGTGGCTCCAGAAGATTCCTGGAACAACTTCATAGGTCTCTGTCCAGAAGAGCACAGTTCCCTTTTCCAAGCACCTGACACAAACCTTCCGGCTCTCATTATATGTACATCTCATTTATGAACATTAAACATTTTAAACAACAGGAGCTTGGGACCACTTATAGTAAGCTATTTGGACTGCTATATTTGTAAAGCTCAAACTCGGTGGGATGTAATTTGGTCTCAAGAAATACGAAGAAAAAGCAGCTTTTCTTCAGAGAACCTGAACTAGGCTGCCCTCATCGTCCATTACTGCCTGCTGCTTTTAAAAAACAAGGGTGAGAAGGAGCCAGTGTAACTAGTTTTTATGAATGCTTGTCTTGGCCACACATGGTGCTGCTCAATTGCTCCTAGTAATAAAGAATTCTCCCTAGCAGTGCTGCACCAGGATTGCATTATAATTAGTCATCATTTTGCTCCATCCATGTGTGCAGTTCCATGCACACAGCAACCTTGGTTTGCCCTTGGATTTGTGTTTTGTGACAAATACTTTACAGACAATGCCACATGCTACACACTTCTCAAAAGAATTTTTAAATTGGTGCATACCATGTAACTGATGAGGCACTGGCACAACAAAGTTATGTGACTTTGTTACATGCTGACTGGCTTGCTGGGGCCTTTCTGTGCATGCAGAGCTGGGTAGGCCATCTTCCTCCCTCCATCTAAATCTCAAATCTCTACATAAGCAGTAAGACATGATGGATAGACTGAAATGAAGAAACAGTTAGTTACAGTTAACACCACATTGTTTTTTGGAAATGGAAACTATATTTTGCAGATTGCAGGAATAGTGTGGGGTTCGTTGTTCTGAGCGCCTGACGCAGAACTTATTTACTCTAGCACTTGACATACACTCATATCATCTACATTAAATTTAATTTGAGACATTTGAGCTATTTGGAATGTCATTATATTTCTAAAGCTTATAGTTACAGTTAACAGCCATATTTATTTTTGAAAATGGAAAATGACCATTTTATATTCTGTTTTTCTTTCACCATTTTTTGTACAAACCTGAATATAGGTACTTTATCAGCTGGAGCTCTACACAAGGTCCTATGGTTCGCCTAAGGGTGATCAATAAATGAACATTCTATCTTATGTTTTAACATAGTATAACTGTGGGACAGGGGTGTGTGAGCCTGTATAATGTACCCCATTTTTAAAAATCATTTGAAATATATATCATGCTCTAATGCCAGGATTTGTTTCATCAAACCACCACCAAGATTTATGTCTGTGGAGGTTCTCAGTCCTTAGGGTCACCAAAGAGTTAGTGGTTGCAACAAGTTAGACATGACAACTTGTTGTATTCCTTGGTATTTATGTTGAAGTCAGGTGTCAGTGAAGGCAAGTCGACAATGGTCATTGTGTTTCTTCTTTGTCCTGCTGCCATATGACTCCTCCACACCTGGTGTCATGTTTCCCACTATTACATTTCTACTTAATAGGTATATATTCTGCTGGAAACTGGAAAAAAACAACCGTATTTATAAAGAACTGTGGCAGGATTTTGAGCTTACTGTCCCTACAATCCCTTGATGAGCCCATCAAACCAGCTCCCAGTTTGGGTTCGGGAGGCTTAAGACTTTCCTTTTTGACCAAGCTTATAGTTAGGGCTGGACTTAACCATCCCTTAGTTATGCTGCTATAGGCCTAGGCTGCAGGGGGATGATGCACTGAGGACATGTCTTCTACTCTCTCTTCTCTGACACCAAGCTCCTGTCCTCTGATCTCTTATAATTTATTTTCTATTACTAACTGCTGTGTCTCCGTCTGGAGTCTGGAGTGCCCTGGAGCTCCATAAACTACATCTGCCCCAGTCTTCACGGCCTCCTCCAGTTGTCCACTCCTACCTAGATGAACACTTCACCAACCTGCCCATGATTCTTGTTATACTCTCAAACTGTCACATAAGATCATCAGCGTATGTTATATTATTAGATTCTACATGTTTCCATCAACATGATGTATGTATCTGACAGAAGTTTGTGTATCTTGTTTCTCCTGCTCTTCTTTTTTCTGTTTGCTGTGTCTCTACCTGGCTGGCCTTCGGCAGTATTGACACTATATAAATAAAATTTAATTCATTTGAAATTTAACTGAATTGAATGCAGCTTTCATACAATAATACAAGTTAGTATCGTCTGTGCCACTAATTTGCTTCAGAATCTCTTGAAATGTTCCTTTATATATATATATTCCAATTATTAACACATGAAAATTTTACAGACTTTTGGTGTGGTCTGAGACATTTAGAGCCCTCGTATACGTGGTCAAATTTGTCCAAATACTTGCCTGTGTGCCTCTAGGAAGACAAATTAAAAACATTGTATTGGCATTAAGCTGCAAAGCTCTGCAGATTATAGCGAGAAAGGCAAAGTAGACATTTGGAATTGGTAAAGTCCTTTGACATGGCAGTACAGGCAGCAAAACATTCATAGAACAAGGCGCTTCACAATTTAATCCCACCTGGAGAGACTTTAATCTGCAGAATGGCTGATCTTCCTGCCGCTCCACTTGTTTTCTCCATTCGGGTACGTCATTTAAAGGTTTAAAGCTTTTTCCTTTATCTTAATCTGTTTATCCACTTGTTTCATTTTTTTTGTCTTTTTGTGTCATTTTAATACCCTGTGGAGCTGTAGAGGTTTTTTTTCATAATAACATTGAAGCATTACGTGGATGATTTCTCTCTCTCGCTCTCTGTTCTCTCTCTCTCATACACATTTTTCAATCGTGCCTGCTCTCCCTCACTTTCTTTCGGTCATTCTCCGTGTCTAAATCCAGCTTTCTAAGTTACAATAGAGCTGTTTAAAGCCTCTGAAATGCTGAGCAGGCCTTGAAACTGTCCACTGAAAAGTGGGCAACAGATGGCACTGGGAGGAAGAGAATGAGAGAGAGAGAGAGAGAGAGAGAGAGAGAGAGAGAGAGAACTTAAAAGAGAGTGAACAGGGAGAGAGTCAGAGGTTGGTCTGAAAGCTTCAAAGTGCCTTTAGCGACGTTGGATTAAGGTCACAGCGGAGTTTCATAATGACAACATGCAGCACAATGTCAGTTAATATCACAATCACTCACACACACACCTCCCCTCCACAATTACAGTTCAGTTGCTGTACTGGGCAGCTCCTAACTGTCGTAGAGTGATGGACTGGTTTGATGTGGGTGTTGGGGTCTAAGCATTCTGATTGTTTGAGTTTTTCACAAGCAGCGCTCCCAAAAGAATGAAAAGAAATCTCTGCTAATCCCCAAATCCCCACTAGTTTCTACTGAATGATTCAATTTCCCTCTCATTGTGTCACACTCAGCATGCCTTTGTGACTGTGTGTGTGCACGTGTGTGTTATAAGTATAGGGTTCTGAGTTTGTGTGTGTGTGTGTGTGTTTGTACTTGGACTCAGGTCACCAGTCTTGAGCGCGTAGCAATGAGGCTTTCTGCCACGGGTGTCAAAGCATGGACAATAACAGCTATGGAGCATGCTCAGTGGCCTTTTGACTGACAGCCAGGAGCGGTGGGCTGTGTTTTTGCGTGGGTGAGGGGGATGGACGCTGTGTGGAAAGTGAAATAATGACTCTTATAACTTCCATTTACTCTCCTCTCTAGGGTGAAGGTCTGACTTGATTACCAACAGACATTTCAAACATATTTGTCATTCTATTTTGCAGGCTGATGCCAAATATGATGTCAGTTTATTAGACAGCTTTATGATCTGTTTTATGATGGGAGCCTCTGACCAAAAGCTCAGTTTGTGTAAGGTAAAAAATTAAGAATAACCACATTCTGAATTCACGTGGCCAAGTCCTTCAGTAATATGACACTATCCTTCTAAACATGAACAGACACTAGCTTGTTCTGACTCAGTCCCACTATGCCCTGCTACCAACTAAAGCACTAACCAAAGCTACATTTGCTTGTTTCAGGAAGTTACTGGATATATTTTAAAGGTAAACCACCATCCTCTAAAAGTCTGAATTGTAATAAAACATGTAAATAATCACAAAGTTGAGGATTTTATTTTTATTTTTAAAATCGCAAGCTCTGATTTGTAAAATGACAAAGAAACATTTTGGAATCCTCAGTGTTCTGCATTTTTTCCAGTTCAGTGATAAAACTGACAGATTTGTAGCACTGAGCATGTTAACTCCTTTGTATGATGATTTAATGGATTTTATCTTTTCAGTGACTTAACATTCAGATAACTGGTAAATCTGATGAAGTCATCATGGTTTGTTAAGTAAAATAATGCATCCATTGTTCACATGACAAACGGATAGGTGTGCCTTAAGTTTCCATGTGGTCTTTTATGTGGATTGTGATTATGGGAAACATGACATCAGAACTTAGTAGACATTAGCAACCATTAGCATGGTCATACCAGCAGCTGTGGAATGGGCAAAATCTTCCACAGCATGAGAAAAATCTCTTATTTGGTCTAGAGCTACCATGACACCATAACTTGACATGCGGAAGCCAAATAATTGAGACCATGATGTTTGTGAGTGTGTGTGTAGTTGTAGATCTCTTTCGATGATATGGATCTCAGGTGACAAAGGCAGGACTCTAATACCACCACAACATGGTTCAGATCCCAATAAGCTATACCAGATCATGACTTGGGTAAATATTTATATACTTTGTCTGTGAAAGTTCTCAGACATCCAGGTCATGGTAATACAAAAGGGGTTGGAATAAAAGCAACTGGACTTGTAGAATTTCTTGAAGACACAACATCTGAACATCTGAGTAGCTTCTTCAGTTCTGAGAGACTGGTGGGAATTTGAGATTTAAATAGGAAAACTACTAGCATATGAATGGTGGTCTAACGAAGATATTGTAAGTATGAGCCTCCAGTCTCAAGGTGTGAATGGTGTTTAAACTCCTTGGGGACAGAAGTTAAGACTGTATTGTTATTGCTCCAAAAAGAACCACATACACTGGTATACCTCTCCCCGCCATGACACTGTGTAGCAGCCACAGCCTTAAGGCAAGGTATCCATTTTTACAGGATCCAGTTTGGTGGAAAAATAAGTAATCAGAATCAGAATCAGAATCAGAAAAAACTTTGCTTATCCCCGAAGGGCAATTAGGAGGGCGAAGAGCGGTACATAAAATAATAGCAAGAGAATAACGTAACAAAAACAATAAAAATCACAAAAGTGTGAGCATATTATGTGCAATGGCAGGCCTGCTGCCAGTAACAGAAGACAGTGACGAATTGTGGAAAATAATATAAAGGCCAATATGTAAAAAGAGTAAAATAGCAGATAAAGTATGACAAATAAATAACGTGAGGAGTGGATAAATTTAAAGTGACATTGCAGTTAAAGCAACATTGTAAAATTGCGCATGAGGACATGTGATATTGCACTTGAGTGTAGCACAAGAAGACTTACGTTATTGTAACTGTCTTAGACTTCTTAGAGTTCAGGAAGAGAATAACATTGGGAACAAAGGTTGCTCTCCTCCTCCGGGTCTTACAGGCCGGACAGCGGAACCTATGACCAGATGGCAGCAGCTCAAATGCTGGAAACAGAGCATGGGTTGAGTCCTTGAGAATTCGACGAACCAGGCCGCTAGCCTGCTGCTCATACACAGTGCTCAGGTGATGAGCAGGAAGTCCAATAATCTTGGAACACACCTTGACAATGTTATGCAGGCGGTTCGTATCCTGTACAGTTACGGAGTGATACCAGCAGCACATGGAGAAAGTTAAAACACTTTCAATGAATGTGTAATAGAATGTCAGCAAGATGTTCTTACTAACAGAAAAAGAGTTCAGTTTCCTTAGTAGGTACATCCTCTGATGGCACTTCCTCAGGATCCCTTCGGTGTTGGAAGAGAACCTCAGTCGGCAGCCCAGCATGGTTCCCAGGTATCTGTATTCCTCAACTGTCTCGACCGGAGAACCATGGATCATAGTTTCCTTTGGCTGCTGGAGAAGGTCACCACCATCTCCTTCGTTTTGCTGACATTCAGCTCCAGACAGGAAGAGTCACACCACTCTACGAACTGCTGCAGAGCGGGAGGGAGGGACCGCACAGGAGGGATAGGAGAACTGTGTCGTCAGCAAACTTCACTGCACTCATCGGTGTACAGTATGAAGAGCAGCGGAGAAAGCATGCAGCTTTGTCGGGAACCAGTGGAGGTGGTGAGGAAATCGGACAGGTTATTGTTAATCCGGACTCGCTGGGTTCAGTTGGTCAAAAAGTCCAAGAGGTGTTTGTGGATAGTGTTGATGATGAAGGCTTTGGCATCGTTGACACCTTTGTGGCTTTGATATGCAAATTGGAGCGGGTCGAGTTGTGAATTGGTCAGGGTGAGAATGTGTTGCTTGACTAGCCTCTCCATAGCCTTCATCACCAGGGAGGAGAGGGCCACTGGGTGGAGGGGGGGGGGGGGGGGGGGGGGTGCTGGTGTGCTACCAAGGATGTTAGTATTGGTGAGGATGACTGCCGGCAGTGTCAGCTGTTTACCTGTTGTTCGACAAAGTCATGCTCTGGTACCACTGTTCTTTTTTCCCCGTCTGGTCGCCTTGTGAAGTTTCTGTTTGGAGTTGGACTGATCTAACTCGGATGTCCGTTTCCGAATCTCCTCTGGAAGACTGAGGTTGAGACGCATCAGCAGCTCCCGCAAGTACGTTGTCCTTATTGTCTCTGTGGGGAGAGGGTAACAGGGCTATAAGAAGAGTTATAACGATGAGTGAAGGACAGACTGCGCAAACCCATATTTTTCATTCATTGTAAGAACAATATGAAAGATTGGTCATAGTCTGGGAATCCTAATGCCAGTGCTGATAGTAATGCTTGCTTCAACTTATTAAATGATTATTTTGCTTGTTGTGACCATGTAAGGGGATTAGCGGATGTTGAGGACTTTGGAATGACCTGGAGCGGTGATGCATAATCCATAACTCACTGTCTCAAATAACATGACATTCTTAAAAAAAAGGCTTTATCTGATATAGCCATTACTCTAGAGGAGGTAAGGAGTCTTCAACAGTCTGAAAGTACATTAATGCGGACCACACGCACATATTCTGGACTTGCAAAAAACTGAAAGGGTTTTGGGATCAAATATAGCAGAGTTTACAGAAAGTAATAGGATATTCCATACCCAAAACATGTAAGATATTATATTTGGAAAACTTGACACACGACATGATACAAAACAAAGACGAGTATTTGGTTAAAATACTATTATCGGGAAGCAAAAAAGTAATTATCAGATTGTGTTGTAAAGTGGAGCCAACGACTAAGGAGCAGTAGGTATGCACTGTCGAAGAAATATTTGTAATGGAGAAACCTACACACAAATTTAGACTACAGGAAATGCAATTTGAGGTAATGTGGGAAAAATGGATTGATTATAGGAGGACAGAAGAGGACACCAACACCATCACCAGTCAATATGGGCATTGATGTAAGAAGGTTTGATGAAGATTACAAATTCCCTGTACCCTGATGCTGTAACTGTTACATCACTGTTAAAAATTCTAATAAAAATACCCCAAATATTTCACAGTGTATACAACTGCACTTTCTCAACCAAAGCCTTGAGAAGACCCATCGTAACCATCCCACAATCTGAGGCAAAAGGAGAGGCCTGGAGTAACATACTGTATCAAGGTAGATCCTCTGGTAAGTTAGATATTTTTGACATCATTGTGTTGGCATGAGAGAAGTGTCTAGGAGACTTAATGTGCCCTTGGGGTAATCTTGTGTATTGTTGACCCTTATAGATGAATGCCAACACATACTAACCATCTGTTGGGGAACTGGGTTGGCGGTTCGAATCCCGCTCTGTCCCGGTTACTGTCGTAGTGTCCTTGGGCAAGACACTTTACCCACCTTGCCCCGTGTGAATGTGTGTGAATGTGTATGAATGTGGTGGTGGTTGGAGGGGCCGTTTGGCGCACATTGGCAGCCACGCTTCTGTCAGTCTGCCCCAGGGCAGCTGTGGCTACAAAAGTATGTGTATGAATGAATAATGGGTTCTGTAAAAGTGCTTTGGGAACCACTCTGAGCGTTGAAAAGTGCTATATAAATCCAATCCATTATTATTATTATCTGTATGTAGTGGAACAGCATCAGCAATAACCACTGTCCCATTTGAGGGACAAATAACCTCCTCACCCCGTCCATGCAAGACACAGCAGCCTGTCACTGAACGAGCTTCTCTTCGTGTGGAGGGTGGTGGAATTTTGTTCAAAGCCAGGGAAATGTACCGCTTTAGTGATGACTGAAATCTTGTATGTATTGTGGTTTTCCTGTTTTGTGTTGTTTGTGTTTTTTTTTTACTGGAAGTATGGGAGAGTTACATGGGCTGTTACAAGACACTATTAATCTTGGGATAATTACAAAAGGAAGTCCAAACTGACCGAGAAACCCTAAGGCCCCCACTTGAGAGTGGATCAGTGGCATTTTCTCCTCCAGGAGAAAACGGCACCATATGTCCTCTTTTTTATTGTCTCTGTAGCTGTCATTAATGAAAAACACAATTCTTCTCTGTTGTGTCAGTCAGTGCGTTTACATGCAGAGCCATGCTCAAAATTTGACTTTCTGACTACAGTCCTTGTCCCAGTTTACATGTAGCGGAGAAAATTGAATAACTGATGGGAACATGCCTCCTCCTCCACACTAGGTTGTGATATGTGTATTTTCAGCAGGATAATACCACGTTAATACGGCCCGCTTTCTGGTTGACCTATTACGTCATATAATAAACAAGAGTCATTCATGCGGCAGACCTACATAATATTCACGCTACTTTTGGTGCAGGTAAGATGCGCGCTATCCCCCAGACGCTTCTTCTTCCGGCTCAGTTTATCGTCTTCTTCTGCGACCGGCTTTCTCGGATGTTTTTGTTCTGGGGTCACACGCCAGTGCAGGAGTTGTGAAGCATGCACACACGTGTTATCCTATTGTAGTCCGATTACACGTATACTGTATTTGCCGGAGAGAACTGAATTCCAATTGCATTATCTGGGTGTCTTAATTGGATAAAGAGAAGTCTGATTTTAGTCCGAGTAACATGTTTACATGCCCTTACGTTGTCCAGCTAGAGTCCGATTAAGGCAATAATGCCTGTCTAGTGAGATAATTGGGCAAACACTGGCGATTCTTTGTGACTTTAGCTATCTCCACTAAATCTGGCAACTGTTTTCCCAACCAACCATCATTTGCACTTTTTATCTAATTAATTTAAGGTTAAAGACTATTGATAAAGGCCCTGTTCATATTGTACCCCACCTCTTGCTTGATGACAGCAACCCCTGCAACCAGAGAGAGGATAAGCGGTCGTAGAAGATGAGATGAGACCATTCACAAACACACTTTGCATGTAGCCTGGAGGGAACAATCAATCTGAATCTGTGACAAGCCATGTGTTTCTTTTACTGGCGACATCATTATGCCATAGAACTCTTCTTTGCTTTGTGTGGGATTAAGATCAGTTTATTGTACAACTACTAAGGCTAAGATATTGCAGAACACATGACTTTCTCAGGTGGGATATTTGCAAACTCTGTCGGCTCACAGGAAATTTCATCTGAAACAACAATATTCTCCTTTAAATTAGTTATTGTGAATTGCACATTTCTCAGGATTCCTTTTCTTTCTGCTTTGTCTTCCTTATACTTTAGCACAGACCTGGGCATTTTACGGCGGCCCGCGGGCATTCCCGTCCGGCCCGCGGTACGTCAGTCATAAGCACAGATGAACTGTGCATGCAATACGACTGTGTTGCTTTTATTTTGAGCCATGATGTATTCTTTACGTCATGGCACTGTTAGTTCGTCAACAACAAAAAAAGTAAGATTGAAACAGCTTCTTGCCATCTATTAACCCTCAAAAGCCTGAACGGATCGCTGGCATCCGTCAAAGCGGCCGATTTTAAAATTACCGTAAGTCACAGTGCGCTATTGACAGTATTCATTGTGAGTGAACACTGGTTAGTTGTGCTTTTGCCTGGAAGACCTTCGTGACATCTCAAGGGTATAACTAACTTTGTTTTTACCAACAAATTCCTTTCAAACAAGTCTCTCTTACTGGGGCTCCACGATCGTTGCTCTCCAACCTGCAGCCGACAGCAGCGGTGCGTCATCATTACCGTAATGGCAGCATTTTTTTCTAGAAAGCGCAACTTGAATATTATCCATCGGGGATTACGGTAATTCAAATACAGCAAGCTTCTCTTTGTGGGAAGACGGACATTCAGGTCTTAAAGGGTTAAACATTTATTGAGATTTATTGAGATACAGAAAATAATTCATGTAGCTATATGATCCACCGTAGTTTTCCAAAGAGGACAAAGTTTCCAACATTCCAATGCGTTATATCCAAGACTACAGATCGATTGTGTTTCATTTTCCTCTTCAACCTACACCAAAACTCTATTTACAGAATATTCTTATGTTTCTGATTAACAGTAGCAGCTTATCAACATATAATATATAATTTACTGCTTTTTACAATGGGAGAAAATGAATATTGAGCAGAATAACGTTCAAGTTATCGTTTGGTTTGGCCCTCCAACACACTTCAGATTTTTCATGCGACCCCTTGTAGAAATTAATTGCCCAGCCCTGCTTTAGCACATATGAACATATTTATATTAATATGATTTGCATCAATTACTAGAGCATCAGTTACATTACGCATTTCGCCAGTGTCAAAACAAACAACCGTTCATGATGTTGTGTAATAAAGAAAACAGAAATGTTAACATAATTGTATTGTTTTGTAAAGAGTAACTGATTAACATTAAAACTTCTCATTTACTTGCACAAAACTGAATTGATTTGTTGGCACTATTGCAACATTGTGTATATAAGCGTTAGGTATTCAGCTTAGATGTTTAACATGATATTCTTACACTTCTTATTTTTGTTGGATTTTCTAACAAGGTGTGTTACTGCCACATGTCTTGATATCCAATAACTTCTTTCCAATAATCTCCCTGTTTGCTGACAGTGGCTAATGCTAACTAAATGTAATGAAGAGTAATTGATGCCACTTAAGGTCAGATCAAGGTAATTTGGCACTGAGGAATAGTTGACACTGGAAGCTCTTTTTGTCCAACTAAAGTGCCTGAACTGAAACACTGATGGGTGAAATCAATAACAGGCATATGGCTGTAGTGAGAAATTCTCTGCTGAATAGCAGCAGTGTAACCTGAGAAGGTGAGACAGATGGATACTTCGGGGAGTAAATGTCCACAGGTGTAACAGATGTTTCACTGGACCCTGCTTTGAAGATAAACACAGTGTGATCACAAACCAGAAGAGATTCTGGGATGGATTTGACCGTTTTGTTTTTTCATCTTTTTGCATTTAGCATTAAATTTGCTCACTACAAATTGCAAATGGTTTCCATTTTGTTCAAACCTTATCATGTAGTGCTGAGCATACATAAGTTTTCAGTCATAAAAAGATAAACCGATTTTCCTTTCACTACTCACATATTCCATCACAAAATAATCATGGGACAAGTTTTGAAATGGCTGTACCAAAAATCATTTTATATCATATAGTGATCTCATCTTCTACTACCGCTTATCCTCACTAGGGTCGCAGGGATTGCTGGAGCGGCGGGGTACACTCTGGTTAGGTCGACGGTCAATCACAGGGCTAATACAGAGACAAACAACCATTCACACTTACACCTATAATCAATTTAGATTCACCAATCAAATTAACAAACATGTCTTAGGAGACACTTTCTTTGGGGTACCCGGAGAAAACCAAACTTGAACCCGGACCTTCTGGCTGGGAGGCATCAGTGCTAACCTCAGAGACAGTGTGCTGGCCATTTCATAGTAATCCCAAATAAAATGTTTGAATGAAATCAAATGATAGATGCCATGAAGCAGAGGGTGTGGATGTCAGCTACATCAGATTTGATTGTTCATTAATCTATTTTGAATATCACTGAATCAGAGGAGTGCAGTGCTAAATTAGAACAGTCTTAAAGGCCCTGCAAACCTGCACAGGTTGTTACACTCGCCTGCTATCACCTGTGAGGGTATACTGTGGAGGAATTTTAATACATTGCATTAAAGTACAAATTTAAAAACATCGGGATCAAAAATAATAAAAGGTTTGCTGGAAAGTGTGTATATGTGTTGACTTTCATTGTACCAAAGACCTCTGAGGTGTCTTCCCATACAAAAGGACCCACACCCACTCCATCAGAGTGTACCTACATGAGGAAACATAATTTTAGCTGCGCATAGTTAAGTGGCTTGGTGCAGTGCAAAGTTTTGAAAAGCCCGCAGAGAAGTGATACTGCTATCCTATGGATTTATTAAGATTAAGTGATATTATTACCTTACTGAAAATGGGCGTATAGTAAACAGACTAGGGAGTTAATTAACCACAATTTTTAGTTTGTTTCCTCCATTCTAGACACAAAACAATGTACACTGTTAGAAGGCTTTGTAACCCACATCCTCCATAATTGTAATTGGTTTGGAATGTCTTTAAATGCGGATGGGCAAATGGAGTGAGACAGAGAGGAGGTCAGAGCGGGTAGTTGCACAACAAATTAGACAGTGATTATTACCGTTTACACATTCAGTACTATCATTATGTTATCTGTCATCATTATCATAAATGCTAATACTAATAATACAAATATAAAGTATACTGTATATGGGATACACACACAGCTAGCTAGGAATGCATGCATGTGCACTCACGACAAGACAGACAAAAAAATATTTTTGCCATTTCCATGACAGGGTACAGGGGGTCATTGTCGTGCACCACTATCTTCCCTTCCTCTCTGCAACATAATGCTGACAGCATCCTAATAAACAGGCTCCCTCCTCAGGTTTAGGGGGCTGTTTTTGGAAGGGATATTGCAAAGGACCAGCCCTCTCTTGTCTAGGTCTGTGGGCAACCCAGATCTGGGGGACAAACAGCTACCAAATTAAATGTGTTGGGTCCCATCATAGCAACACTAATAGTATTATTGACCATTTTCATTACATTTAATATTAAACTACGCCACATTATTATGGATATTACATTATCACTAAATCATTACTACACATCATATTCATGACTAAACTGTTGCTGTTAATATTGCACTAAAACAAATAGTAAATTAGTTATGTACTCTTGTATTTTCACATTTTTTTGTCCTTCTTGATGTGTTTGTTTGTTCATTCTATTTCCATTCACATATACACTGCATTTCTTCCCGACTCAACAGACAACCACATAACCATACAAATGAATGTGTGATGAATAATTATTAAATTAAATCATGTATAATAGCATATCAACCACACAGTATGTATTATTTACATACTGGTGATTATAATTACATGTTTCGTGCAGCATTTTTTCTGCACAAGCAGAAGAAGTTTTCAGGTATGCTTACTGTAAATGAAGCAGAATAAAGTGGAAGCTATACACAACAAATGCATCAAAGTTCCAAATGATTTGGATTCTTAATACTTTGCATATATCAGATGCCAGCCTGTTTTGCTTTTCACTCCAAACCTTTCAATGATTCAAGCTTGACTATGAAGTGAAATACTATTTTCGAGTTTCTCTCTCTTCTTTTCCTTACTCTCATGACCTATAAAACTAACCAACATGTGCATAAGTAAGTGCATAAGTAAGGAGATTAAGTGTTAATACATTAGCTACCAGCTTATTCATGTTCCTTCAGCCTACTCGCTAGGCGAACAAGTTGGCTGGTGGCCGGGTCTTGACTTTGGCACACTAGAGCTAGACACACTGCTGCTAGCTGAGTTAACTAATGTTAACCAGCCGTCATAGGAAGAGAATAACAAAATAATGTAGTGCTACTGGAAGTTATTTTTTTCATAGTTAAGGCTAGACTGGCAGTATGCAATTATCATTTTTACTACACCTTACCACTTTACAACGTCATGCACCCAAACTGTAACAATGCTTCGTGTACAGAGTTGTATAAGATGGGGAGTCCTTAGGGAGGTCTCCTCCTGTCACTGAAAACCTAATCAAACTGCAGTTAGCTGTGTATACTGTGTAACTGTACCACAAGCACTGACAATAAAGTTGAATTTGATTCTAAATTGTAATGTTTGTCTGCCCTTGGGGGCCCTCCTGCTGGCCTGGGGCCACAAGCAGTTGCTTGCGTTGCCTGTTAACAAGTTGCACCTCAGCATGGAGTCTTGCAAGAAAGTGTCCTGGTCAGATAACAACTGTAACTTTAAGAGCATGCTGTGGACCCACAAAGCTAGCCTACCCTATTAATAATGGTAAAGCTCACTCTGTGGTTTTTATCCCTTATGAATCTCTTGTTTTGATCATAAATGCAGCATGCACTTATATCCTCATATCCAGATGTATGAATATATCTGCTTGATTCTTCTTTCTTTTCCTCCCCACACACATTTCTTTCTGTCCCATCACTTTCCTCTATCTCTCTGCCTGGCCAGTCTCAAACAGATGGGTTCCACCATGAGCTGAGCTGAGCTCAGGGTTTCTTCCTGTTAAAATTAAGGTTGTCTTTTAAGATCTAAGTTCATTAAAGGATCTTCAGACACCATTAACAGCATATAATTGGACTGAATTGAACTGAATGGTGTATTCGCAGACCAAGTGTGTTTGTCTTACACTTACACATATGTTGTAAAGTGTCACCTGAAAGCCCTTCGTCTGCCCATGGTTCAGCCATGACAGGTCCAACACTGTGAAGTCAAAATTATGTCAATGAGACACTTTGGACACTCACTGGTCAAGAGTGGCTTTATAAATACAACAGAAATGTAAAAAAAAAAAAAAAAAAAAAGAAAGAAAGAAAGAAAAAAGAAAAAATGTCAGCTTTGCTGTTATTGAACCTGTTCTAATCCTTCTCAGATGTAACCAAATTTGAGGAACTAGAAATCTTGGCAAAAATACATCCGTTGTATTGATACGTTCTCTCTACACTGAATGTAGCACCCTTGGCCAGACAATTACATAAGTGTCATGGCAGCAATGCAAGGACCTCCAGGGTGGAAATTGTTAAAGTTACACCAAGAAATAAGAATGCAGACAATAGTAATTCTCCACTCCTTGTTTTCTGCTGATGTGCCTGTGCGTCCACAGACACCTTGTGGCAGTAATTCCATTTGGAGAATGAGAAGACACACCTCTGAAATAACAAGCAAAACTTCATTGATGATTGTTAACATCACACCCATTGCTTCCATCATATTTACTGTGTGACTCTGAGAGAATTAATTAAATGAGCAGATAGAGATGAATAGTTTTAGACAGATGAAGAGGACATAAAGTGAGTTGTAGTGAAGACTCCAGAAAACCACAGAATCCAGGAAGGGTGAATAAGAGTAGAGGGAGACGGAGTGGGTGGGGGCTTGGTTTTGTGTTGGCTTCTACCAGTACAGCCTTATGTTCATGACAATTCCCCTCTACACTTTCACTGGGCTTGACAAAGCGTTAAACTGTGCATAAAATATGTTGCCCTGTTTCAGTGCTTGAGCTGTGCATCACTGTGGCTACCATCTGTTCCACCGGATGTTTTGCGTGGCAGTAGAATAGGTAAGCACACTTATGACACACCTGGCTCAACTCACTAAATGTATAAACACTGCCAGGGACTATGAATTATTCCACATGTGGAGGTTATTTCTGGATTGCTGAAAAGCCCTTTCTCCAGTATCTCAACATAGTTTATGCAACATTGTCACAATTATAATATTACAACAATCTGTTGTAAATATAGCCTTCACCTTCACCTACAGCTTTCACTAAACACCGATAAATAAAACACAACTTTAATGCTATGCAACAAACAGAAAATGTATTTGTGTAATATGATGGTCCATATGTCTAATTAGACATATTAGACAGTTGACATAATTATTAATTTAATACATTTTTAAGCTCGGGGTGGACTTCCACAGGGAGAAACACACACCACACCCTCTGGTGAACATCTTTGGAGTTGACATTGAGACAGCAGACTCTTAAAAGTACCTGGGTATTTACCTGAACAAAAACTGTAATGGACTGACCACACTAAGGAACTTTCTAAGCTGCACACACGTAGAGTCTACTTTGGCCTTCCATTTAGGTACTTCAGAGAGCAGGGAACACTTCTGAGGTCCTTTACGACTCTGTGGTGGCATCAGCCATCTTCTATGGAGTGGTCTGCTGGAGCAGCAGCTTCTCAGCTTCTCAAAAGAGACTGAACAGACTGGTGAAGAATGGGCTCTGTTCTGGGATGGAATGTTGAACCTGTGGAGGTGGCAGGTTATCGGAGGATAATAGCAAAGCTGTCATCCCTGATGGAAAACCAGAGCCACCCCCTCCATGGTGCTATAACAGCGCTGGGCAGTGCCTTTAGCAATCTGTGTGAAGGAGCATTACTGCAGGTCCTTCCTTCCTGCTGCTGTGAGGCTGTACAACCAAGCCTGCTCCCAGTAGACCACAAACACAGAACTACTGTTCTACTACTGTTATTTCTGTATTTATTTAATGTTTACTTTTCCTTGTCTTGTGTGAACTGTCCTCAACCCAATACTAACATTATCATAGACTACAGAACTGGTGAAAGTTACCAATGATGTTCTCTTTGTATAACACTATAGACTATCAGTGCTTGATAACTCTTATTCTTCATTTATTGATATCATCACTGATCCAATAAAAACCATGTAGTAACATGTCATTGGGATTAATGCAACCATGCTCAACTGGTTTATATCGTCTTTATCAGACAGATTCCATTTGTTATCACTGAGTCATTATGACCACTGACAGGAGAAGTAACATTGACCATGCTGTGACAGATCAATATTCTGCTGGGAAACTGTTGGACCTGGCATTCGTGTTAATGTTACTTAGACAGGTACCCACCAAGACCAGACCAGACACCACAGGACACCCTCAGAAGGCCCATGTCTATTTTCTGAAGAGTCACAACTATTTTGAAGGCACAAGACAGACCTACACAATATTAGGAAGGTGGTTGTAATGCCGGTTATGCCTAATTGGGGTATATCATTACTGCTTGTCATTCAGATTGTCTCTCTTGAGTAGTTTCTGCTTTTTCCCATCTGTCTTCTTTCTGTCAATAACTTTTTGTAGGTATCTCTGGCTCTTCATCTTACATTTTTAGGGGCAGATGGTTGCACACCTTGAGCTGGTTTCTGTCTCAAGTTTCATACTTGTAACTCAGTTTTAAATCAGCTGTCGCCCTGTGGTGACCAAGAAAACAAATTGGCCCCATAGAGATATGAATTAAATTAAAATTTCTGTGGGGCATCCAAGATCATCCACCATAATACACTATATGGAACTATAAGCTTCATGCATCTTTTGTGTCATGCAGTATTGTATTGTCTTCTACCAGGCTTATCAAACTGATATTTAACCCAGCATAAAAATGTCTATCGAGAATTAAACGACTCAACTATTGAATAGATGTTTTGTTTTGACATTGGGGTACTGTGAGGTTGAACCTATTTTGCCCAAAACCATGTGTGATGCTTTTTGAGAGAGGTGATAAGATAGTGACAACTTAGCATTTATTTTTGGTGTCAGACACCTGTTTTTTTTATTTCCTTTTCTTTTTTTTCATGCAAGGCTTTCGTGCCTTGGAAATGGAGGTGTGAGAGGAATAGAAGTCACTACTTCATGCAAAATATACACTGGCAAGAAAATCTAGATAACCCCTTTTAAAATTCTCTATACATGTCATGATGGTGTGGTTTAAAAGCTGCACCGGGGCTGACAGGAAGTCTCTGGAGAGAGCCATCAAGTCAGTGCAGAAAAGCACAGAAAAAAAAACAGAAAGACACAGCTTCCCACACCTGCAGACTCACACAGAACCAGATGTCTGGGAAAAGTCACAGACACCACAGAGGACAGAGGCTCCCACCCAGGCAACAACCTGTGCAATAGAGCAATCAAAGCTCACACCTACAGTCTTATAAACTGCTTTTATCCAAAGGCAATAAGTGAGCTAAATGCTTGAGAACCAGACTGTGCCATCCACAGTGCTAATTCAAAAATACAATCTCATTGTGCAATTTCAGTGTGCAATCTGATCAATACTTGACACTGGTACTGAGCTGCATACTGTTTTTCTTGTCTGCACCTTATTGTTTTTTTTATAGTGTGTTCAATTTTATCGTGTTTTCATATACTGTATACTTTACAACAAACTACAGAGGAGATCTTATTTACTTTAAAAAAACTGACTTAATTGGCCACTTTTATAGAGTAAGTTTCAACAGTGAAATGGCAGTGGTTGGGAGTGAAGTTGAATGTAAATGAGGAGTTGCCTTCTAATAAATAAAAAAGTAATATTTTACAGTGCGATCATACATACACTGATGCCTCCCAGCGAAAAGGTCCAGCTCGGGCCTTTCTGGGGGGAGTTACATGTTGTCCTACAACCCTGTGTCGGCGTGAGTTTTCTCCGGGTACTCTGGTTTCCTCCCATCTCCAAAGACATTCTCATTAGGTTGAGGTAGAGGTGACTCTAGATGTGAGTGTGAGTGAGAGTGTGAATGTTTGTCTCTGCGTTAGCCCTGCAATGGATCTGGCCAGGGTGTACCCCGCCTCTTACCTGATGACAGCTGGGATAGCCTCCAGCAACCCCTGCGACCCTAGTGAGGATTAAGCGGTATGGAAGATGAGATCTTACATACTGAAGGAACATAATGTCCCATTTAGCAGTCTCTGTCTCACTTAATGAACATTGACTCGGTACAGGATCATTGTGGAGTTGTGGTGCTGGCAAAGATATTTTTCATTGTATTGAAATTTTCCGAAGAAAACTAAAATTACTAATAGAGCGAGGGGATTTATATTAATCTTGGGAGTTTTGCAGAAGGACTTTAATGAATAAAATGTGTTTTGCAGGAGTGGAAATGGCACCATAATGGTAATGTGTTTGGAATACAAAACCTTGAGTAGACAAAAAAAAATCTTCCCTTTTCACCTTACTGTTAATGGAATTAAACATTGTCTGCCTTCCCTCATGGCAGCAAAAAATAAATAAATAAATAAAATAAAAAGCAAGGAGGTGAGCTGTACAGGTGAAATCCCTGATTGGCCTGGTATATCAATTTGCAGTCTCTACTAAAGGCAATATCAAAAGCAGTTTCACCATCTGTGTATGGAAGACTCAGATATAAAGAATGAAACATCTTAACAATGGCTAAGAATTCAATCACAAAGTCAGTCAAAAGTTCTTCTTCAGAAAAAGAATAAAAAGTTATCCTTCACAAAATAATTGGACCTCTTCACTTCTTGCGTACCTTGTACATTTAATATTAAATGAACAAACTTGCCATTTTGTCTAGTCAGTCTGCATTTAATAATCCATGATAGCAATGTGAAAATAAGCTTTTAGAAATATTTAATAATTTGCTGAAAATGGACATATTTCACTTACAATGAAGTATTCATACTCTTAATGTAATACTGTGCGAATGTAATGATAAGGACTTTGTCATCACTTATAAACTCCCCAGATCCATACCCAGCATTTGCACATTCTTAAGTTAACTTTTTTCCCCCTTATGCTCTCAGAGTCTCCAGTGTCCTGCCTTGTGCCTTCTGGCTAGTTGCTCTACCATAAAGTCCTGATTGATAAAGTGCAGTTGACATGGTCATCCTTCCATCGTTGCAAAGGACTTCTGAAACTCCATTAGAGTGATTGTTGGATTCTTGCTCACCTCCTGAACCAAGGTCCTTTTTATCCTGTTAGTCAGTTTGGCCAGGTTGCCAGTACAATGACTGAGTGTGCAATATGCTCTTGTGTGCACCCAAGGCTTCATGGTCAAAATGACTTAATGGCTTTTTTATTTCTTTGTTGTTGTTTTTTTGGCAGTCTCATCTTTTTTCCACTGTCTGTATTGCAAATTGTGGAATTGTGTATACAGTACATGCATGCAAAGGTAAAAGAATTTATAATTTTATGAATAAATCCCTGCATTAATTTTCAACATTATTGTTTATCTGCATTTGTTGCTGGACTGGGCTTTGGTTGTATAGAAGAAGAACTTTAATTGTTCAGTAGCTGTCTTTTTATTAACTGCTCGTGGCAAGCCTACAATCCACTCAGCCATCTTGATGACCTGCTGCTACAGTTTTTTCCTTGCCCCAGTGTAGCTGTCGTACCCCACTGTACATCCATAGGTTAGTGCCCATTGAGGTTAGGTTAGCACTCTCTCTATGATGCGTTCTCAGAAAAGGAGACGGTTCTGGGCCTTTTCATTAATGTGGGTCATGTTCACAGTCCAGCCGAAGTCCTCTGAGATGTGCAGACCAAGGAACTTGAAGTTGGTCACCCGCTCCACCACCTCTTCATGGATGCTTAGACCTGTGTGCGGCATTGTCCTCAGCCTCCTAAATCATGATTTCTTTGGTATTTCTGGTATTGAGGTTGAGGTGGTTGTGTTACTGCACCAGGCCACTAGTCTCTGAACCTTCTCCCTGTATGGAGCCTCATTGCCTTCACTGATCAGTCCCACAATGATCGCATCATCAGCAAATTTTATGACAGTGTTAGTATCTCAGGTTTACAACATGAAGAGGGTTGGGCTCAGGACACAGTGGTCCCGAGTTTATGCAGTTTGTTGGCCAGTTGACTGGGGCTGATGGAGTTGAATGCTGAGCTGAAGTCAACAAACAGCATCTTGACATACATGTATGTACCACGGCTTTCAATGTAACTGAGAGCAGTGTGAAGGGCTATGGAGATGACCTCATCCGTTGATCTGTTGGACCTGTAGGCAAACTGATGTTGGTCAAGGTCAGATGGAATCTGGGCCTTGATATGTTGTAACACCAGTCTTTCCATACATTTCATTATGACTGGTGTCAGGGTTACAGGCCCCAATAATCATTCAGCCCTGTGATGGAGTAAGTTTTGGGCACAGTGATTATAGTAGCAGTTTTTAGGGAGGTGGGGACTGTGGCTTGCTGCAATGAGCGGTTAAAGATGAATAGAGAATACTGCAGCAAGCTGATGGGCACATGACATCAGCACCATCCCTGGTACTCCATCCGGTCCTGGCCCTTTTCTGGTAAACTGCAGGACCTGCAGTACCTGGTATTGCTGAAGGGTGAGGGGCTGATTTTGTTCTGATGATGTTAACAGTGTTCCCTCTGCCTATCTGCTGTCCTCTTCAAAGCATGCAAAGAAGTTGAATGATATGATGAATGTTGAGTTGGTCAAGCAGAGAAGTGTCAACAGGTGAGGGGGTGTTGTGGTGCTACTTGTAATCCGTAATGTTCTGAATGCCTTACCACATTGAGTGGAGATTGTTTCCTCTGAAACTGACCCTCATCTGCTCTTTGTATCTTAACTTTGCAGCCTTGATGCTTTTGTTCAGGTCCACTCTAGTCTTCCTATAGGCCTCACTGTCTCTTGCTTTTAGTGCTGAATCCCTGGCCCGTAGCAGAGCTCTGATCGTGGAGTTGAACCAGGGTTGTTATTAGCTAATGTTTTGATCTGTCTATTGGTGGTTACACTCAGCATGTTTACATGCACAGCTTAATCAAGCTATGCTTGAAATTTGACTTTCTGAATGTTGTCCTTGTCCTTGAATAAGTGACGGTCCTGTCCTCCTGATTCTCACACTGTGTCCTCAAAACAGTCTTGTAAAGACAATGTTGCCTCCTCAGTCCAACATTGCACTCTTTTATGTAATGGCTTCGATATACAGATGAGGGGCCTATAAATCAGTGATAGATGGTCTGAAGGTCCCAGATGTGGGGAGGGTCAGGCTTTGTAAGCTCCAGGAATGAGTGCGAAGCAAGATATAGATGGGGCAATGGGGCACAGAGGTCCTCTACTTAAACATAAAGAAAAAAAAACAGAAGAGAAATGGTTTTAAGTGGGATTACACAAGACAACAGGGTCAAGAGGTTTTCGGTAAGAGCCAACAGGATGCCAAGTTGTCAAATACTGTGTTACTATATACTTCTACTTTCTTGGAGATACTGTAGTGTTACTTCCAGTGTGTGTGTGTGTGTGTGTGTGTGTGCGCGTGTGTGTGTGTGTGTGTATGTGTGTGTGTGTCAGACATTAGCCTTGTTGTAAGTCTCAGTGCAAGCTACTTATTAACACCATATTCATGCCCTACTGTTGCTGCCCACAGGCAAGCCCTCCTAATGAATGAGCATTATTGTTGTATTAAATTCTTTTAGGTTTGCAGGTATCAATATTATCTCCAGTTCTAGGTACATGGTGGTAGATGCTCTTCTCAGAACTAAATAACTTTGGTTTTCACATAAAATATTTCTATGTTCCAGTGAATTTGTTCTGTAAATTCTTCCATTTACCAGAATTTATTAGTTTATCATGGGCAATCGCACTGAAAGAATAGTTCAGTCCCTTTAAAGGAAATGCAGTTAGTGTTAGGAATGTGTAATTTTACAAGAGTCAATTTTAATATACTATAAACATCACAAACCTTCCAATAGATGCAGTAACACAGGATAGGCCAAGATTTGATATCTCTGATTTCCCTTTTGTTTTACTCCAAAAGTGTGTCCTTGCATGTGCAAGGTTAGTAAGACAAAGCACAGTATTGAATTACTGAGACACAGAATGAATGGATTGATACCTTTGCTGCGGTCACTAGTTTTTAACAGATAAAACAACAAGAACACACAGTGACAAATGAACAAAAGCTGCAAAAGCAAAATCATCGTTCATGTGGTAAACAAAATAAGCAAGCATAACAGGACCTCCACTGTATTATTACAGCAGCACCAATCATGTTTGCAATTTATAAATTACGCAGCAAGCTTCAAATCAACTTGTTTCAGCCTGCCCAGACTTAATCCTCTCACTTGTAATGCTTATTTAATTCAAATCAATTCAAATCACTTTGTCACCGTGGGGTAATTAAAAGGACATAAAGTAGCTCAAAAATAGACACAACCAAACAGCACACATGGTACAACAGATAGATTCCTCACAAGACAGACGATGTTTGTAGGTTTGCACAACAGCTGATTTTCATAGGATCACAAAGAAGTAGCTCAACTTCGAGTGATGTGAAAGGGTCGACGACCTGGGAATCGACCCTGGATTTTATCGGCTCAGCTTGATGTGAACAGGAATGCCGCACCGACCCAGGTTTTTAGCTCTGTCGTTGATGTATCTGCCTGTTACATTCTGAGTTTGTCACTCGATGGTCTGACATACTGTATCATGGTAGAAACTTCGGCTTGAAGTTTTGGTCTACTCCCATAAAGATCGATCTGAATTGCAGAGATTTTTGTTCATTTTTTTTAACAACAACAACATGTTATTACACGGTCGTAAATGGAAGTACATAGGTGGATGTCATGTTTGGGAAATTGCACCGATCGAGGAATGCATGTGCGATTGTGTTCATATACAGCTTGTATAGCTTGTATAACTGCAGTGTTATTTGCAATGTACGTGATGACGTATGAGAGAGTTAAAAACAGGCACGCACAGCGGGAGGTCCAACCTGGGACTTCTCGTGAAATGTAATTTGTAACGTTTTACGTTACATTACCCAATCTGAGTGACATATTCTGAATACCTGGATTATCGTGGAGCTCTAAGAATGCATAATGCTGATGAATGCAGCAATCGCAACCTGCAGTTTCTAAACCCAACAAGCTAATTTTAGCTAATGTTAGAGAGCATGTCCCATGGGTCATCAATTAAACATGTAGCTACTTACAACTACTTCAGGTTCAGGCTGGAGATGGAATCTTTGGGCAGTGAAAGAGAGGTTGGTTGCTAGCAAGCACAGGTTGCTCTGCTCCATTATCTTGCTTATCACCAAAATAGCACAACTATTGTAAAGTAGTACTTACAGGCCCAGCTTGGAACCGAAGGCTCCATTTCCCTGTGTCCATGACTGTGGGCCCTTGAGAAAACACCTAACCCCCAAACTGCTCCCCAGGCTGCAGTCAACTGCTTCAACTGTACCCACTACTGTGTAAATGAATGGATGGGTCAAACAGGATGCTGAGTGTAAATAAAGGCCATAAGTGCAGCTGTAAATTGCATATTATTTGAATGTGAATGCAATTTTTAGTGACTGTGCTTTTACATCGCAGTTATAGTATCGAATGAGCAGAGAGCAGGGTGGAACTTGTTTTTGTCTCAAAGGCGGACATGGCAGACAGCCGGAGGATAGAACAAAGGATACGCAAGTCCTCAGGAACCACTGACCATGTCTGAAATAGTTTAATCCAGTTTGACAAGAAGAAAAAAATGACTGAACTGTCATGACATGCATTGATTGATAGAAGGGCCCTTAAGTAAGTTTGGAACACAGTCATAAAAGACGTATGTCAGTATAAGAGGTTTAACCTGCCCTGAGTCTGTTAACCTAAAAACTGACAAAGCAAATGCGCAGCCAGGACTTCTGCACCTCCAGGCACACCATGTAGCACTGTGTTTGCTAGCAGCAATGTTTTCTCCCAAAATAACCAACCAGCACATTACCATTCTGGCATGCTATATATCACCACTTAGGAGTACAACCCTCTATGAAGTCAACAATGTGTTGTCCTGTTTTAACTTTGTTCCTTTTATTAGTCTTTTTTCCCCCAAACTTTCATGCAGAGGTGTGGACAATGAGTATGAGGTGTAGTTTTTACCTTTATTTTTAGTTTAGACTCAGTAAGAATCAAAGGCAAAAATCGTGATATACATACAAATTGCAATATAATATATAATTACTTGTCAGATTCATAGCACATAAAATAATGTACAAGAATGTTTCTAGAATGAAATGTGGCATTTGGTACTAAATAATAAGACTTTATCCTTCACATATTTTAAATTCTAGTTTTATTAACTTAATTAGTCTACCAAAGTATTTCTATTTCTTTTTTTCTCTTTCATTCGTTTGTTGCCAGAGCTTTTTCTTTTTCAATTATTTACGCATACTTATTTAATTTAGAGACAGTGAGCTGGTGTTTTGCTGATTGGACTGTAGACACATTTAAAACCTCACTTTACATTCTAGCCTTAAATTAGATGCTAGCTCCTATCAATCATTATTGATTCGTTGTTGTGTCAAATACTACATGTACTCAGATAATAAGATACGAAAGCTTTGATGTCTTCTGTGTGGCTGTTGATTGACACCTATGATTGACAGTTGACTTGCCTGCTACTCTGAAATCATCCTGTCTCAGACTCTTGGAAGTCATTCACAAAGAATAAGCATTTTTGCTGAAAAGGTTTTAGAATGCATGGAGGATTCCACCCAAAGCTTTAGCACTATCAACAGTGAATATAGGGGAGGACCTAGAACCTCTATGGAATATATCATCAGCCGATAGATAGAGTTGCTGACATTAAGAAATCCTACCGGTAGCAATATATGACTGGTCGTATCCTCTGGCCCTGATCATGGCAGCCCAAGAACAAGCCCTAAGAACTAGGTCCATAGAGGAAGGGGTTTACCACATCAGAGAAGACCCAAGGTGCACACTGTGCAATGATGCTCCTGAGACAGTCCAGCATAAAGTACCAGGGTGAAAAATGCAGGCTGGAAGAGTGTACACGATGAGGGATAAACAAGTGGATGGAATGGTGCATGGGAACATCTGTGCGTTGAATGGCTTAGAGCCAAGCCATACTCAATAATAGTATATGACCTTGGCAGTAAAGACAGGCTAGAGGCTTGGCAGACTGAAGATAATGTAATAGTGATTAAATGAACTTCTAGCCATTGATGCATGCTAGGATGTGATGCTCCAGGCCTCTGGGACACAGAACAGGGTAAATAATATGTAAAATGGGTGGATGATTGAATAAATACCTTTAAATCAAGATAATGAAATGATGATTAAACGAAGAGATATGCATATGAAGGCTAAAATCTGATCAGCCATGAGCTGAGCCAAATAAAATTGAAGATAATAGATTTTTTTGGGACATAAATTCCTCTTTTCATCAACCTTGAAAACATAATTGAGTCTTTGAGGCAGTGAACCATAAGTCCATTTGGAGATTTTGGGTGAGTGCTATTTAGCAATTTAATTTCTAAGTGGGTGTGTTGTACTTTCATGTTTCAATAACAATCATCCGACCATCTGAACAAACCGAGAAAGTCTGAATTTGTTGGTAAAAACTAAGTTAGTTATACCCTTGAGGTCTTCCAGACAATAGCACAACTTCCCAGTGTTCAGCCACAATTTGAATTTTGTCAGAAGCACAAACCATTTTGAGTTACAGTAATTTTAAACCTGCGAGCTTCAACATCTCACTGACGACACAATCAATTCGAATGGGCAATGACTGGTTTGCTAAAGCTGAAAAGGGGAGCATCTGTAGCAACAGAGTTGGAGTATCAATATAGCAGAGCCTAGGGCAGAAAGATGTAGGAAGCATCCAAGAAAGGTTTATGGATATTGTGTTGCACTAGGATACCATATTGATCAGTAGGACAACGTATGAAACACCATTTTGTTTCTGAAACTGAGAATTTCTCAGTAGTTCATGCTTATTCTCCAACAATTTGTCTTTAACCTCATCAACACTGTACAGAAGTTACAGTTTGAGTGCAGAGTCACAATCCTCTGTGTCACTGTCAGAATAATGATGGAGCTGCTAGCAGCAGAGAGAAATGAGTATGGATTTATATCAGCTAATAAACACAGACAAGATAATAGTATTGATTGATGGCTGGCTTAATGACACAGTGGAATAGGGCCTACAGGCTTGTGCAGGATTTGGCACCAACCTGTGTTTTTGGTTTGGTTACAACCATTTGTTGTTTTCATGCTGTCAGACAAGTCCTCCACCGCTAAGACACTGAGCCGAAGACGACTGATGAATGAGGGCTGAAAGTAACAGGCTATCAGTGTTTTAAGAGAAAAGAAAAAAGACGGTGCAAGACAAGGGGCTTCAGTTCTGTGTGCCTGTGTCTGTGTCGTCCAGTGTTACCAGAAAAGAAGTTTATTAACTCCACTTTGTGTGTGCACTGTCTGTGTGTATATGAGATTATTTTTATGTCACTGCTGTTGTGGAGGAGCCCTAAGACATCAATAGACCCAGTCAATAGACCTACCCCCCGTATAATGACTTAACCAGAATGGCTTAGTAAATACTTATATAAGACTATTTGTGTGCCAGAGTGCATGTGCATGTTGTGTTCTTATCTGGTGAGAACGCGCCCTTTTTCAATCAGTGAAAAACTAGAGCAGCTCTCCCCTCCTTCCCAGATAGCAGCAGCAGGGTAACATGTTATATCAAATCCTGCTTCCTCTGATGAGAGCAACTTTTAATAGCCTCAGAAACCCACCACATCTCTGGGAACCTCTTGCTTACTCACCTTTTACTCCATAAGAGCACACTATGAGAAAGTGTACTACTGGCTAGATTATAATGTTATATGTAGTTTTTTGGAAATAGGTTATTAAATGCACGGTTGACTAATACTGAAGAGCTAGAAAATTACTTCATCAGATATCTTACGGTCTATATGCTCCCAGTTTAAAGGTGTGAATGTGTTCAGCATCCATAAATTCCTGACATCTGAAAACATGTTCATATGATCTGATTGTGCTGCAGAAATGAATCACAACCGTTAAATAAAGAAGTTACAAAAAGGCAGAAAAAAAAGATTATGAGCTCCATAAAAGCATGGCAGTACAGAATGTGAAATTGTGACTGGTTTTATACATCTCTTTTCTTTGGAGTAATAGAATCTCTGGATCGCTACGACGGCAGGACTAGGTAAAAGTATTTTCAATCTGCAAATAGTCTTTTTCTCAGAAGCAGATGTTGGGTGGGGAGGGGTTGCTATAATCAGTTCTAACCCCAAAACCAATCCCTAATGTGTTTTTTACTCACTTAAAGACTACTGTAGCTTATTGTGACTTGGGTACCTTTTTTATGTAATTTTTCTACCTTGGTGGTACATAGTATTTCCCATTCACACTCATACTGACAGCAGCTGAGGTGCTATCTCATACCAGGAGCAACTTTCTGTTCATTGTCTTGCCTGAGGGCACTTCGGCATGTGAAGGGGTTGTGGATTAAGTTACCAATCCTGCGATTAGTGTACTTTAGCCGTATTTTAGCCAGAGCTGATGTAGTTCAAGCCCTTTAATAGATTGGCAACCTGTCCAGGGTGTACTTCCTATTGCCCTCTGGGACCCTCCAGAGGACAAGCGGTTACAGAAAATGAATGAATGATGTAGTTTATCACAACCTTGGAGGGTAGGGTTTTTAAAATAAGGCCCTAGAGGGCAAGATACATGAACAATCAGACATCAAGACTGGTTCTCCATATTTACTGCTTCAGTGAGTGCGTTTACATGCAGAGCTTAATCGAGTATGCTCAAAATTTGACTTTCTGACTACTGTCCTTGTCCCAGTTTACATGCAGTGTAAGAAACTCGAATAACTGTTCTCCTCCTCCACACTAGGTGGCGATACGTGTCCTTTCAGTGGGATAATACCACGCTAATACGGCCTGTTTTCCGGTTGACCTATTACATCATATAATAAACAAGAGTCATTTATGCGGCAGACCGGCACTTTATCCAACAACCAGACGGATAATTGTAGGTTTTTTAATCTCATACGTAATGTTCGCGCTACTTCTGGTGCAGATAAGTTGCGCGATATCCTTCAAACTTTCTTCTAGCGGCTCCGTTTAGCTTCTTCTTCTTCTTCGATCGGCTTTCTTAGATGTTTTTGTTCTGGGGTCACACACCAGCGCGTTATGCATTATTCGAATGGAAAACTGAATCGAATTCCAATCGCATTATCTGGGTGTCTCACTCGGATAATGAGAAATCTGATTTTAATCGGAGTAACGTGCTTACCTGCGCTTAAGTTCTCCTGTTATAGTCCAGCAATTAGTTTTTTTCACATGCATGTAAACACACTGACTGTTGACACAGTAGAAGTAGTTTAGTGGTGGGCTTAGTCAGAGTTTTGATGAAGGGCATTGTTTCCCTGCAGCAGATTTTTGGAACAGATTTGTCATGATGATAGATGATAGATGATAGTCATTGCTGGTTACGCTGCATTTCCTCCAACTTCTTAATAGGTAAAGTTGAAGCATCATTTCAAGTTGGCTGAGAACAAAATGATTGCTATTGCTTTATTGTATTACTTTATTTTGTGCTTGACCTAACATAAACGTGTCCTAAATCTGCTTAAACCGAAGTCTTAACCCTCAACTATTGTTTTGATCAAAGATTAGGGTTTTATAAAACGGTATAGTGGTAAAGCTCCTGGTGTTTTCAAAAGAAGTATGAGATCACACACATTCAGACACTTATATCCAGTATTATCTCTTGCAGTTTCTCTTTTCTTTCTAGTTCATTTGTGTCCCCATCCAGAAACTACAGGGATTTGTAGTAACCCGTCAGTAATAACCATTTGCATTGGTTCCAGGCTGACAGAATAGCGAGAATCAACGGGAGTTTGTACTCAGCTACCCATGCAGCGCTGCTGACCTTTCCCCTGTCAACCCCCATAGTTTACCTCATTCTAATTTTCACCCTCACCCAAGAAACTAACGCATAAGCTGTAGACTGAATGAGCTGTGGGAGTCGGGTGAAGGGAGTGAGGATTAAACCTGTGAGTTTGAGGATGACAGGGAAGCAAAAGGGGACCAGAGAGGGAGTAGGGTGAGATGAGATCTGTGTTTATTGGCTTTCAGTGAATTGCCTAACAAGCTGCCTACAAAGCCAAGCGAGCCAACAATACCGACCAAACTTAGCTGCTGCTAATTAAGTTGAATACTAAAAAATGAGAGCACATCATCAAGTCAGCACAATTTCATGGCTCGAAAAGCTAAATGAGAGTCAAACTATGAAGAGTAGAATAAAAGAATGAAAAGCTCTAAAGTTCTTTGCTACAACTTAAGAGCTAGTACACATCTACTAGAGCCAATTAGGCCAGACACCAGGAAACATTTAGTGAAGAAAAATGTAAATCAAACAAGATAAAGTTTTAGAAAAATATAATTTGCTTTGCCAGAAAAGCAGTTAAGCCAAAAATGAAATGTATACAATTGGCTTGTGCAATTTATATATGGCCATCCACTCTACAAACAAAATAATTGACTGATCTATCAATTATTTGTTTGAGCCTTCAAAATTGTTTCAAACCCCTGATGGAAAATCAGATACTTGGTGTGACAATGCCGCCGTTGGTTTTGTTTAAATTAAGGTGTGTTTCATCTTCTGAATCAGACCTAAATAAGAATAAGTTCCCTGAACAAATTCACCAAATGAATGTTTAGAGATGTTTCTGACTGGTTATTACAGTCTATTATGATCTGTTTTGGTTAACCCAAAAAGCTAGTGTTAGTTATATTTAGTTGTGACTACAACCTTAACCTAACCCTAACCTAATTTACGTTCATGTGTTCATCAGAAACCACATTTCTAGCATTACAGTAGATTTAATTAATACAGACATCCTTCCTGTCAGCGTTCCATAAACATTATCTGGTTGTAAGTTAGGGAACAGCGTCCAGTCCAGTGAGATAGCTTGCTTGCTACTTTGTTTAGTTTGTGTGAAAACAAAAAGCTGCACGCAAAACCTTTGGCTATGAAATATAACCTTGTAATTGCAGGGACAAATCATGGCCTTATTTCATCAGGTAGAACAAGAGTTTTCTCTGAATTGTGGTTGCTAATCATATCACCGACCACCAATATGACTGATTTTCAACGTAGGCGCAGGGCTATTGGAAGGAAAACGGCTCATTACACAACAGTCCAGGCCAAATCCAATTGACCTGTCCAAGGAGGTGCTGTGGGGGTATCCACTCTAAAGGTACAACACATATAGCACTGAAACACAGATAGAAGTGGCTTTAAGTTTCCTTCAAAACCTTCTTTGAAACATAGTTTTCCTTTTTTATGACTGTCCATTGGTCAAATGTGCACACACAACATAAGGCAAGAAATCCTGACAGCAAGTGTGTTTCCTAAAATAAAATGTTGCATCACAGTTTTTATTGCAAACAGCTAAAGAGTTGGAAAATCTCTGCTTAGAAGGAGAGTGCCACTTCACTGAGCCAATTAAACACGCATGGGTCAAGGGCCAGGGCGAATACAAAGGGATATACATGTTGCCTGTGGGTGATGAGACCTCTGAATCGATTTACAACAACCTTAGCACTAGGCACATGCTGGGCATCTCCGGCTGAGTGCCCCAGTCACTAACAATGACTGCTGGAGGGCTGGCAGTAAGCAGGGCCTCCCTCACGTACACACACATACACACACACACACACACACACACACACACACACACACACACACACACACACACACACACACACAAATCCCAAGCCCCAACCGCACCATCTCCACCTGCTAATGAAGTACCAGTTTAACAAAGGGAAATGTGTGATCTGCTGGTGAGTCGCAAAATGTAAAGGTTGAGAGAAGAATACAACAAAAAAGAGAAAATGAGTTGGAGACTACAAGCACACACACAGTCGGTGACACAGAGCAAGTCCTCTAGTTGGTTAATGAGACCAGATCAGATGGTGTAAAGGGAGGGTAATTACAGCATGGCTCTCTGTCCCTGTCTAGCCTGATAAACCACCCGCCTTCCTCAGTACACCATCCTCACCTTAATGAACTCTGTGTCATTCTCTTTCCCATCGATTCTCTCCAGCATGACGTTTGTGTTGCTTGGTTTGTGGTATATACAGCATTTTAATAACTACACATTACCATTTAAATATCCTGAGTGTTTAGTTTACTTGTAGTTTTTTTCCAAAGCAAGTGTATCTGTATGTAAGACTACCTGTTCCTGTACTAATCAAAGTGAACATGATGTGACTATGATACATGTTAAGTACCCAGATATTAGAAATGGGTATGTCTGGAGATAGCCACTGTTTTCTTACTGAGAGGGTCTAAGCCAACAATGAAATGTGTCCCAGTGTTAGCGAATAATTAATAATAATTAATCTAAAGTGCAGTTTGTACTTCTGCACGAGGTAGACCAGATAACATACACATTTAGCCACTTATAGTTGAGCTCTCGTCAGTCCGGCTCTGTAAAAAGTGCTCTGTAACAACGCCACCCAAACGCTAGTCCATGCAGCGTCTTTTTTGTTTCTACTTCCTGCTTCACTTTCAGCAATGGTGACTGGAACTTTTGCCGAAATTATACAAATATTTGTCTCCGAACCTCATGTAAACCTTTCCTTGATGTGTTTCATCTTTATTGATCCAAATCATCAATCAATCATTGATGAAGAAGTAGCTGGAAATACTAAAGCAGAGACATGCTACTACCAAGCAGACCAATCACAGCTCTTGCTTGGCGTAGGGTCTGGGCTGCCGCCGTAGCTATACCGTCATATTGAAGAAGTATAAACCAGTAGTTCAGTTGTACTGAACTAGCTTCAGTACAGAGTGGATGAGCCACTGGTGTGTGTGGAGAGCCTAGGGGGAGGCGGCTTTGAGGAGGAATAGGAAAACATGCAAGCACAACATTGTTTGAAACGTTGCAAATATATTTCTGATTCATTATAAGTCCATGGTGGAGTAAATTAGACCTGCATTCCCTTAGATGGGAATGCAACATATTGCATCATTAACTACTTTCAATCAGAGTGAATCAGTATTCAAGTACAATTGCAGGCAATGTGGGACTGACAAAAATGCCAAAAAAAAGTGATGCAATGTGTAATTTATTTATTACGCATTTACAAACAAACAAGCCACTCTCTAGCTTGCAAACTGCAAGCAGCGACACAACCACAACATGAAGGAAATGGTTATCATCTCCATGTATCTGTATGCACAAAGTATTCAAGAAAGAATTGAGGGAAAAAGGGTAAACCATTATCACTTGGGATCCTTCCAAACTGGCCACGGGAGTCATTGATAATTGATGATAATGAGAATTTATGATATGGTCTTTACAGTCATCAGACTGAACACCTACTCTCTACCACCATCATTAAAACCACACAAGAACCAATATATTAAGGGAAAATTAAAGAAAAGACAACTTATCTGGAGGTTGATGGTGCAACTACCCCTTGCTTAAACTCCATTGGTCCATTTCCCATCCTACTCTAATATTGATGTTTTAGCATTTCATCTAATCTCGAGGACATTATTTGCTTTTTATCTTTAACAGTCTGACTGATTTATGATGCCTGTGGACTACTGACATACAGCAGAATCACTACCTCATTTTCTGTTTTGAGAGTTACACCAAGGAAAACAAAAACTGGCATATTGGAGAAAAATGACAGGTACACTGAAAATACAAAGCAGCTTCAGGTGATAAGTGCTGCAACAGAACTAATTGAATTTTCACATACCCCCCAAAGTCTAAAAAATAGAGTTCTGAACAGCTAAAAAAGCAATGTGAATTCATGTTGGTATTAGATTAAACTGTAATAAGTTAAGCATGTTTAAACCATTAAGGGCGCCTACATCAGAACCCTGCACATGACGTATGAGGCAATTAAGTGATGATTAAGTTTCTCAGACCACCAAGCAAAACATTAAATATAACAAAGGCTACAAAAGCTGGAGAGAAAAGGGAATAGCTTTAGGTAGTTGAGATTTCTGTCATTAGATGGAAAGAAATTGCTTACAAGATGCTTCGGCTCTTCGTCTCTAAATTCTATGGCCTACCTGCAACTGAGCCACCAAGACCCCAAAGAATAGGTACAATCAAAAAAAAAAAAAAAAAAAAAAAAAACTTGATGCGAAGCTGCTGAATTATGGTCATGAAGCAGACTATTTGGAATGTGTTCCTAAGCAACAGGGGCTTGTAATCTTCAAATTAGGTGTATAGGTATAAAACAGGATACCTGGTCTAGTATGAACCTTCTGTTATGATCATTAGCTGTGATCCAAACAGTTCACCATACAGTATCTACTTGCACTCAATGATTCCAATGGATGTTGCAGTGCCCAGGTTGTCTATAGTGTACTTAGCCTGATTACGTGACTTCTCATATCCCTGTAATTGCATTAATCATATCCTGATTATGAAAAGAATATAAAAAATTGTGATACTGAGAGACCTTAGGCTGGGGTTGTGAACCTCCAGAAAAAAATGTTATTCCTTCCACGACCTTTTCTGGCTTTTCATCATATGAACAACTCCATTGGGAAAGTGCAATGCTACTGTTATGAATGCTTTATTTGCTTTGATTTAGTCCCTAATAAGACAACCAGTGTTACAAACAAACAGTTTTGTTTGTGCAAAACAGTGGGGGAGAGTTGATGAAGTTGGTCAGGCAGTCCTATGTTATAGAGGAAATGCTCAGGGCATTGTGCCGGATCTCCGGTATCGCAATTTTAAAAAGATCAACATTTAGAAAAAAAAAATTGTCTACGCAGGGTATTGTCATGTTTGAGCAGTCAGTTGAGTTCACCTATCAATGGAATGAGAGTAGAGGCTTTCCCTCTCCAAAATAACACCACCAGTCAATCAGATGGGGTGGGGGTGGGTCTTGGAAACTTGCTGGAGATCCAGCTGCAACTGATGCGGCATTAAAGACAACTTGGGAAAAAATTAGTGGTTTGAGTGGTCAAACTTGGAAATGACTGCTTCCAAAATAAAAATAAATAGCTGCTGCATATATTCTAATGTTCAGCAAATGGTGGCAATATTCCAAACTTACTTCTTCTCCTCCGAGTTAACGTGAATGCTATGATATTGGAAGTTTCCCTCCAGAAAAAAGTTCAGGTTCACAAAATTAGTGATGTAACCAGGTATGCTAGCTGTACAGCATACCCTTAGAGACTAATAGTCAGGACACTAAAACAACAGATTAAGACTTTAACATCCATCCTGGGCAATGTCAAGTGGCCTGTCTCAGTATGGTGGTAAAGGGTCTTGCTTTTAAATAACGATTTTCTACCTATTGTGCACACCAGTGCCATGCACTGGGAGCAATTTGAGGGTTCAGTGTCTTGCACCCAGGTAATACCTGACATTAAAATGTCATTCATGACATTCATTCCTAGTCAGAATTCGAGATCCGATCTCACTTTTGCTGTCTGTCTGCAAATGGTAGATATAAGAAAAATAGCTGCTGTCTCTAATGGATCTCTGCACAGCAAATTGAGAAGAGTTGAATTCTTGGTGTTAAACTAGACATACACTAGTAGAGTTAATCCATGATAATTAACTCTCAGTCGATAAATAAGTGTTGTTAAAACCGAGTGTAAAAAGGAAGTGTCACTAAATCAAAACTCTAGGTGTAAATGTTTAAATATTAATATTAAATATGATCCTGTATTTAACACCTCAAGTGTTAACGTGTTAACTGTAACATAGAAAGTGAGTAGTTTTTTGTAGGATTATATAAGAATTATATTATTATAAGATTACTTATTAAGCGGGGTAACACTTGTGTAGTTAAGAAATAGTCCTCTGAGAGAGTTAATTGCTAACACTACATGACACTGGTGGGTGTTAGGCAGTGTGTTAAATTTTACAACAAGAAGAGACAAATTTACACTAACTTAGTGTAAAGGTACCAACACTCGAAAAAGTGTTAAATTAACACTCTGAGGACCCATATAGACACTTTAAGAGTGTTAAGATCAACTCTTACAATGTTAATTTGGGTATGCTTATTTTACTGTGCACTGCTGTATCAGAACTACAAACTTTGCTGCTGGCAGCTTCTTTACACACTGAAGGTGCATAACCTGCAGTTTGTAACGAAGCTGCCAGCAACAACCAATACAATCATACCAATGATTGAGAACATATTTAACTTAATACATTTTTTTTTTTTTTTTTTAATGACAGAATCACACATACAATCATTTGGTTAGCTGACAGCTCCAAGGACAGGATATTTCAAAAGGGTCTCATTTCCAATGAATAGACATCAATGTGCTTTTTCCTTTTCAGGCTTTAACAGTGGTTGTGTGTGTGTTTTTTTCTAAATGAATGAGGCAGCAGCCCAGTAGTCAATACTGCCACAGACAGTGTTAAGGGACACTTTCTTCAAATTTGCATATTCAATCAGGCATAACATTACGTCAGCCTAATATCTCCCGTGAGTGTCTGGTAACAGGATGTTGTTAGTGGGGTCTTTGGATCCTATGGGTTGAGGGGAGGGGCCTCTGTGGATCACCCCACAGATACTTGATCAGTTTAGGATCTCATGAATTTAGAGGCCAGGTCAACAACTTGTGCTGTTCTTCATGTTTTTGGAGTTGTTTTGTGTGTGTGTCTGCACCAGGCTGTATCCTGCTGGGGATGTCTGCTGCCATCAAGGAGTGTCATTACTATGGGGTGGGGGTGTCTGGTCTGGTCTACATGAGTGGTACATGTCTAACATCCACATTAATGCCAGGTCCAAAAGTTTCCCAGCAGAACATTGAATTGTCACAAGGTCAATGTTATTCACTTCTCCTGTCAGTGGTTTTAATGTTGTGGTTGACCACTGTACATTCTTCTGCATGTGCAGTATACTGTATACCCACAGCTTTATGTTTTATTTTCTTAGCTTTTTGTTCAACCAATTTTCTTATCTTATTTTTGATTTAATCAATAAACTACAATCTAAAATCCTCTATAATTTCCACTTTGTTATGAACACTGTAAAATCTCACAATCCTCATATTTATAATGGAGTTACCAGATTATGCTCCTGTGGATTTCATAATCATCATCATTTAATGCACTTTGTAACAAGTATGGTACTGTGAATCACAACTGAGCTGAGAAGTGATCTCAGTCAACACAGAGAAGCTACACTGATAAGAAAGACTGTGACAATCACTGAAATTGGCAAAAGCCCTGTTCTCAATAATGTGTTCATGCTACTAGTTCTATCCACTATACAGTTCCCTGGAGACTCATGATGCTATTTGAATGTCGCATATATATGTCTGATAGTTATAATAAGATAAAACACATAACATACAAACATCTAGCATGCAAATCACATAATCAGCACAATTCTTTTGCAAACGTTCTACTGAACACTGTTTTTTTAAATGCTGACCATGACCTATGGAACTATGGTCAAAAATGTGGCTATTTGTAGATTTAATTTTTTTTTTTGTGTGTGTGTGTGTCATCTCTAGTTTTTACACATAATCAAACTGTGACTTAAGTTTTGGATACTTCTTTTAAAATAGCTTTTTAATTTTACTATCCCCAGGAAGAAGTCTTGACTGCATCAGCATGTTTCCCATTCTTGTCCTGTGCTGAGTCTTAAATAACTGGCATCCGCACATTTGGAGAGGCTCAGCTTTTCACAGGAGGCAAGAGTTGTTTGCAAAAGATTAGGACATGTTTATGTACTGAGGAGAGCTGTAGAGAAGGAAGGGGCATTTGTAAGGACTGGAGAGGAGGATTTGTGAGGCACAGGGGAAAATGGGAACTTTGTTCCAATAAGTAACACTGGAATTATTCTTGACTTTTAAATCGTCACATTTATCATTTATTATCATTTATCCCACCAACATTGATTGGATTCCCTGGAGAGTGCTTTAATATTAATACAATGAATATTAAAATAGATAGATAGATAGATAGATAGATAGATAGATAGATAGATAGATAGATAGATAGATAGATAGATAGATAGATAGATAGATAGATAGATAGATAGATAGATAGATAGATAGATAGATAGATAGATAGAAGCTACTAAGGCAGAAATAATAATAATAAAAAAAACTATAATGGAAAACAACATATGAAGTTGGATTGGTGGTTCAGTCCCCAGTATGGGGGGATACACGGGATACATGCTAAAGTTTCAGTGAGTGTTTCATCGAGTGCTTGGAACTGATGTGCTAATGAGTGTGTGCTGTGTGAATGTGAATGAATGAGCAGCCATGTCATTGTGATTGTGAAGTGCTTTGAGTAAGATTAGATAGAAAAGTCCTATAATAGGAATGATAGAATAAATCACTTGTGAGATAAATATCCTTTTTAATGTTAAAAGCACAAAACCTGAAGCACGAAGTGTGTTGGCACATATGAGCCAAACTCCTATCCACCAGCCATGCCCTCTTTATAACTGCCATCAGCTCACCCTGGATGCTTCTAGGGAATGAGAGGGAACATTTTTAGGAGCTTACCTTCAGGCTGCAAATCTGCTGTATGGGCTTACTCAGTAGGAACAAAAGGTCCTTTAAGGTGAGAAATGAACCTCTGTAACTTTAATTTTATACTAATGCCTTAAAACAATGTAAACATTTACATCAGACGACATGAACATACCTTAAGTAACAGTAGTTCTGTGAGGTAGTAGATGTTAGATGTTGAAGATTTACTGGAAAAAGGAGAATAGGAAAGAAAGGAAGCACTTTCTCCTTGAATGAATAATAATTATAATTGTACTATTAATGATACTCATCACGTCATGTTTAGCGTTTTATTGGTGGTGTCCTGTAATGGGTAAAGTCTGCTGATGCAACACTGGTTTCCCAATAAGAACAACATCATCACTCAGCATGACACAAACTAGGGTCCAAACATCTCGACTTCTAAAGCTATTTTTATTTTGCACTCACTGAGAATATAGCACCAATTGGTACAAATATAATGGCAGCCTGACAGTTTGATGAAGTAGTTGAAAAAGTGGGTAAATGTGCATGAATCTCAGAAAGTCTTAGTTTAACTACATTGAGCTTACAACCAAGTTATTCCAGTTAACTTCCCACTCTGACAAATATATTGTGCATGTAAACGAAATGACTAATTTCCTGCATCTGGCAACAGTCAGTGTTTGTTAACACATCACCACGATCCATAACTACTGTGTGTTTGATAGCCTTAATGATGAAAGCCTGGTAACATAGAGTAAAAACATTTACAACAAAGTAGTGAAAGAATTTTTTCTATGCTAATGGTTGTCTCTTCATGTACTATTTTTAAAAGTGAATTAGAAGTTAGGAAAGTCTTCTTTGAGTACATAAAGACATGATATGTGGGAGATATTCGACGCAATTCTAATGGCAGTGGTGATTCTGTGACCTCACTATCATTCACGTTGCAAATATGAGCTATTGTATAAGGTGCTATAACTTGTGCTGGTCACTTGCAGAAACCTTACCCATAATAACTGGATATAAAGTAGCCGTTCAAGAGATATAGTGGATCACCCTATAATATAAGACCCTGAGCCTAACCTGTGGTTAGACATGCACATTCACACATCTGTGTGAATTAGAAATATAATTAGAAAACTTTTATTTTATTTTTTTCATTTTTTTGATTGCTTTGTATGTCAATTTCTTCACATTTCTTTTCCATTGTCCCACAATGTGGAAATTGCAGTGTTCAACATCATACGTAGGGGCAGTAAAATAACAACAATAAGGATTGGACTGTATAAAAGATAAATAATGAGATAAAAATAGAACAGAATAAACAACATACAAGTATTGGCAATGGGTGATTGACAAAAACTCCATAAATTGCATGCAAGTTATTTGTCCATCCATCCATCCATCTTTAACATCTAGTCTTTAATTTTATTGTTTTTTGTGTGTTTATTTTGCTCATTATTTTAGTTCACAAACAACGTGACTCAGCTGTGATGGACAGCCAAGACCTCAGGATGTCACAGGATGAGCTGGAGAATGTGGCTAGTGAGAAGAAGATCTCAACCAACTTGCACGGAAATGGACAAGTGGACCAGGTTTCAGGCATCATTGTAGATTAATAGTTTTGTACAATTTCAGATACCACACACACACACACACACACACAAAAAAAAACCTTAGAATTTAAGTGCAAAAACACAAAAATGGGAGACCTTGGAAAAGCAGAGTCATAGAGGGATTGTGCTATAGTGGCTGGATATGCCTGAGGTTCATGGGTTTATCTATTGTCATTTTTGCTTTGAAGCATTGTATTTGTCTGGTGTGTGTGTGTGTGTGTGTGTGTGTGTGTGTGTGTTACAACCTGTTCCTCAGTAAATCTGTTATCCCCACAGATGGTTCCTGATGAGCCATAGGCCACACAGATTTTCCAACAACAGCCAAAAAAAAAGAAAAGAAAATCAAGGACAGCAACACACATGGCTGAACTTCATGACACATATTCACAAACACACACACACGCACACACAGGGCTTCGTTAGAATTATATCTGGTTTTACAGAGGATTTTAAATATATAACCTTCTGAAATAACCTAGTGATCTGCCAAGAACTGTCCATCACCACTGATCACCAACGTTAAGGTGGTGCCATTACAGTGGACAAAATAAAGCAGGAGTGACCTGCTCCTGAAAGATCTGTCCCATTTGTTAAACTCCAAATGTACTGTTGTTAATTCATTCCTGCCAATAGGAACGTCTTCACCTGATCTTTTGAACTGATCCATATGTTGGTGCCTGTAAAGTGTTCACTATGCTGACTCCTTGTCACAACTCACCTTCATCTCGAGACTCTGATTTTAGTCTAGGACAGGGGTGTCAAACTCATTTTAGTCCTGGGGCCACATACAGTCCCGACTTGTTCTCAAGTGGGCCGAACCAGAAACATAACAGAATAATAACCTTTAAGTAAAGACAACAATTTGTTTAAGTGCAAAAAGAACAAGTAAATTAGGAAAATGTTCACATCTAATAACCTTACCCTTAAAAAAGGAAAAATAAGTGCAATTTGGGCACATTTCTGCCTGCTGGGACATCTCTTACTAATACAGTGGACAAATTAGGGTTAACGGTTATCTTCATTGACAAATTTTCGTAAATCTTTGCAAATTCATGCCGCGGGCCAGATTAGACTCTCTGGCGGGCCACTTTTAGCCCCCGGGCCGTATGTTTGACACCTGTGGTCTAGGAAGAGAAGCGTCCAGTCAGTCGAACACAAAAGAATTTAATCCTGGATTTAAAAATATTTTCATCAGGATCACTAAGATTTGACAGATACTTGCTTTTTGGACAAATATTTGCCTAGACAATGTAATTAAGAAAGTTTAGCATTGTGTGTAGCTTGGGTTGAAAAATACTTATCTTGGCAAAGTGATATGGCCTGTTGTTAGTTATGGCTGAAAAGAAACTCTCAGATACTGCCTTCAACATGACACCATCAACTGCCACCGTCCCCTACAGCTCTTGGCCAGCTGCTGTGTTTGAGTGTCCCCTTGCAGACGAGAGGCTGTGCTCACCAGAAGTCAGACTAAGGCAGTTATTATGCTCTCCCACCTTATCCAAGCCATATTCAAGATACGTCATGGTTGTCATCCAGCCGGTTCTTCCTTTGTACGCTGTGCACTTCTTCCTGGAGAAACTTGGGTGTACGGAGTCACTGGAATGGTGCCCAGGCCTTATCTTCCTGCCACCACTGTGCAAACGACCATCTTGTGCTTCAGCCTTGCTTCTGCAGACTCTGAACTCCATTTCCTTCCTGTGTAGATTTTTATTCCAGCTCAGGCAATTTTTGGGGCGTTTGAGTCCATACAACACTGCCTCCATGGAATGGGAGACCTTGAACTCCTCTTTAATGCTGTTTAATGGTTGCTGTAGAATGTTGTTCTTACCATACAGGACGGCATTTCTCAGGTTGCTGATATATTGATCATCCTGACTAATCTACTCTATGTGGCCCAGTATCCAGCTTACCTTCCCTGACTGCGTGGATGCTGCAGCTCTGAGGCTGCTGTCAAAGAACCCTCCCAAGAGTGGCCTGCCAACCAAAATTATACAAAGAGCGCAGCAATGACTCATCCAAGAGGTCACAAAAGACCCCACAACAGCATCGAAAGAACTGCAGGCCTCACTTGCCTCAGTTAAGGTCAGTGTTCATGACTCCACCATAAGAAAGAAACTGGGCAAAAATGTAAAAGCCACTGCTGAGCACAAAGAACATCAAGGCTCATCTCAGTTTTGCCAGAGAAGATCTTGATTATCACCAAGACTTTTGGGGAGTTGAACTTTGAGGTGTGTGTCCCATTACATCTGGTGTAAAAAATAACACCGCATTTCAGAAAAAGTGCGGTTCTGCAGCAGGACAATGATCCAAAACACACCAGCAAGTCCACCTCTGTATGGCTGAAGAAAAATTAAGCCTTTGGAGCGGCCTAGTTTTCCCTTAATAATAAAAACTTTCATTTAAAAAGTGTATTTTGTGTTTACTTGTGTTATCTTTGACTAATATTTAAATTAGTTTGATGATCTGAAACATTTAAGTGCGATAAACATGCAAAAAAAGAAAAAAAGAAAGAAAAAAGAAATCTGGTGGTGGGGCCAACAGATTTTTCACACCACTGTAGAGTAGCCGGATTTCCATACACACCCTACCTCCACACTGTCCCACACCTCCCCAGCTTTTTTTTTTAACTACCTTTTCCATTGCTTAGGACTGGCCCCCGCTCGCCCCGGTTTTGTGGGCTTTAGCCACACCCACGCTTGTTGCTACTAGCAACAATGGGGTACACAGTAAAGTTATGTTCCACAACCAGTGAACGAAAGAAAAGAACTGGTATGCAGTTATGAGCATTCAAGCAGAACACAATGAACGTAATAAAAGATAAAAACTTAGTGGAAGACTGCGCCAACGGTGTAATGGATTCAATGCAAGCTTCCCTACCGGTGCTCCCTGTGGCCGTATATCGCATCATACCTCCTCATACCATTTCGGAAGCTTTCAATCAGCTCCACAGGGAGCTCGATAATTGGCCTTCTAATAAAGTTTCTCCTTCAATTGTTTTACCATCCTGATAAAGCCAAGTTTTGCCATCTCAGCTGCGATCCGCTGGAAAACCTTGACGTTCCTAGAGGTCCCATCCAACTCCCGCTGTATACTCTCTTCTACCAACAAGGACAGAAAAGCCCTCACCTCATTTCTGTTGGCTGAGTTGCAGTAGAGTTTTTTTTTTTTTTTTTTCAAATAGGTTTAATTGCATTAGTATCACTGAGTTAATATGATAAGGCTGTTATCTACTCTTTTTGCTGTAGTTTTGTTCAAATACCTCTCTAGCTTGTGATGGAGACAAAGGGACTTATTATATAAGTGTCCCTTATCAATAGAGCCAAGGTTGCTCAATTTGACCTCACAATTCTGGAGCTGTCACTGACTGGATTTCACAAGGTTTTAAGAACAGTAGCTTAGGGTTTAATAAATTCTTGTTGCCTATACCCTAATTAATAATTAATAATAAGATATCAGTGTAAATAACTTATTTGTTACTGATTAGTAAATGTATTCATCCACTAAGAAACAGATATAGGCTATGATAACATGGTTTCAGGAGGTTTCTAGAGCTGTGAGAGTGTTTGGTAATTAGACCTAATCATGAGAGGGACGTGGTAAGGCCTTGCTTAGTATAAGAAGCTCCCTGGGTCTTGATCCTGGTGGTGCTGGTAATGAGTAAAAGAGAAGTAATGGGGCGTACACTCTGACTCTGATGAACTTGACCTGGACCCTGGATGTGAAGACTGGGAGTGAACCCTGTAGAGGGGGCTCTGTGGTGGCTAACAGCAGCAAAGGATCACATTTTTAAAGTTTGACAGCATCGATATGATTGATAGAGACTTTATCAAAATTCCAATTAACAATGGAAAAAAAACATAGTCAGCTGATTAGAGAAGTGTAGAGAGAGAGACAGAGAGAGAGAGAAATAATTGAGAATGAGTGAGGATAGACTCAGAAGTGTTCTTGATGGAACATATGCTGAGCTTCATATCAAAGTCCTCATTAAAACCATTGGAAAATCAGAAAATAAATTCAATATTTTTTCTGTCATCTGACCTTAAACTAACTAACTGCAAGCTTTCTCAGCACTGAATAATTTGCATTTGTTTCGGTGAAATCCTGATTAGCCACTGTTGACCAGTTTTGTATGTTGTCTAATACAGGGATATAGTGACACAGCGGCATATTTTTTAAAATGGTACCAACTGAGTTATTTTATTACTTTACAGGTTCACAGTACCCAAGGGTTGTGATAGTCTTGATTTTGGTTTGTGTTAGCATCACCTTAATTTGTATTGCACTAGCTCCACCTGATGTGTTCAGCAGGCTGACTGACGGATGGCAGCTTCGAAAAGAGTCAGCTCTGTGACAGTCTATTGTGAAGAGGCTCAGCTGCATTGTGGTAGTCACAATTTGACAGTTACGCAAACTTAGGTGATTAATTAGTGTCTTTGTCAGCGCACTGATATAAATAATCCGATCTGTGGATGGAAGTGCTCCAGTGTGACCACAAATAAAATTTTAGAGTGAAAAGATTCATTTCTCACAGTAACTCATTCACACATTTATTGATTGATTGACAGACAAACAGACAGGGAGGTGCAAATACAGGTAAAGTGATTGACAGTTGCTATGGCAATGCCAGACTAATCAGTGTGTGATTGACAGTGGGTTTTTTATTCTTCTGCAAGATGGGTGGATGGATGGATAGAGGGCAGAATGCAGCAATAACAGGCTGTAGGGGGGGACTGAGGCAAGAGAAAGAGTAAAACAGAATATAAGAAAAATGAGAAAGATCATGGTTTCACCTCTGCTCTGTTGTCCCTCTGTGTGATGGATCATTTGCTATTGTCATCTCTGCTGACGTCCTCCGTCCTGTCAGGAGGCTGCAGCCATCAGCAGCTGGGAAGGCCAGCAGCACCTCACGTACTGCGCCAGCCCTGCTGTCTGACACACTGATGCTGTATAACATGAATGCGTGCCTCAGCCCTGAACTTAATGAGGACTCTCGGAGCCCCCCTCTGTATCTCCCAGCAGTAATTGTGCTGCAGACTAACTGCACAGGTTTGTTTCCAGGCTTGTCTGTCTTTTCTTACAGCACAAAATGACACTCTCACATTGGGATTGTAGAGAGTTAGAGGAATCAAAGCTAGCAACATTTGCTATGTAATATTATAAATGCCTGTGTTGTTGTAACAGTCAGAAAATATGGATTTATGCAGTAAAAAAACAATGTGTTAATAAACTAGAAAATGTTTTAGGATCAAGACTCCCTGATGGGATTTTTATACATAATTCACCCTCTCTGCATCTTTGAGAGATGCTGTTTGGCCTTGGCTATGGTAAACACCTCACCAAAACCTACCTCAGAGGGTTGAGGATAAACTGGACGACAGAGGGAAGGACAAATAGCCGTCAAGTGATTTTCACCTGTTGGAAGAGTTCCAATGGTGTAATGAAACCGGTTGAAGAATGAACAGTGTGAAAAGCTGTTTTACAAGCAAAAGGAGGCTAGTTCGAAGAAGCTAACATTTAAAAGATATTTTGTTTTCTTTACTCTTTTTTACCAGTTTGTTTATTAGTTTATTTCATAATATCACTGTCTCCAGTTATGTTGTACAATGTAGAGCTGTATACAGTTCTGGAAGCATATGAATATTTTATCTTAGTAACATTAACTCATGCTATCCATCACAGTATGTTTGAAATTTGTGTGCACTGGATTACCACAGTTAAAATAACATTTTAAAAAAGGATACTGTCTCTGTTACTGGGCTGATGCTACATATCAGTACTTGGTATCATGCATAACTGAGAAAAGACACTGCTGTGTGATTTGTCTTCCACAAAATTCATACAGATAAGAAGAACATAATTAATCTGCCGCATAATCTATTTGTTATGACTGAAATGTATTATTTAAGACAGTAAAAAGCTCTCCTGTTGTAGTTCTAGTATTTTTCTCATTTGTCTGTCTGCTCTCATTTTGTCCCTTCCCTCAATCTGTCCTGTGTGACATTTAGGAGTCAGGAGGGAAAAGCTGCTAATGAATCTGTAGGGAGTAGCTGGTCAGCTAACAGGGTGCAGTCAATGCTTCCAGCAGGAGACTCAAAGCACCAGTCTTTACCTCCCAATTCACTAAATTCATCCCTGATTCTCCCACAGACCAGTGGTCCCCAACCATTGTTCAGGCTTACCAACGTGACAATGCAGCAGTACTCAGAGATTCAGTCTCCTGCTCACACACACACACACACACACACACACACGCAAATATATAAAAAGAAATCCGAAAATAAGACATCAAGTACAAAAAAGAAACACTACACTTCTTCGCAATTGTTTCCCACGTGCCCTAAACACTGGAGTCAAGGCACACAAAAAAAGAGCAATCCAGACACCTCACTAATTAACAGTGTCTTGTTTATGCAAACTCTCTAGGAGGACTGTTTTTAAACTGATCAACACCTCCTGGCACTAAACATCCGTTAAAGTCTTGGATGACATCCATTCTAGAGTAGCACACTTTTAGGCTTGGTATAACTGGATCTCAGCACTGTACACTACAAGGTATACTGGAAACCCGTAGGACCTGATTTGAGTTCTATCTAAATGATGAACCACTATGTGTAAATTGGTTATTCTATTGTGTAGACATAAATGGCATGTTGAGTTCTCAATTTTGAAAACTAATTTGTTCAGCATCTCAGATCAACAAATGGATGAACTTGAGGATGACTATTTCACTAGGTCATTTTAGTCACACATAAACAGTGAGTGAGTATATTCAATAAATATGTTTCTTCAATATATAATGATAAGATCAGATAAATAAAGATTTAAGAAAAATAGTTATTGGAGCAACAGAAAATGATTCAAAGTCAGTGCTCAGCTTCAGGTGCTAACATTAATAATGTCAGATTAAACTAGAAATCTAGGTGTCATCATCTGTGGGACCAGCTTGCAGTTTGTGATAAGACAAACACCCTCTCTACATTTGAGGTCAGGCTTAAGACTTTCCTTTTTGATCAAGCTTATAGTTAGGGATGGAGTAAACCATGCCTTAGCTATGCTGTTAGAGGCCTGTAGGCCATGAAGACCGGGCAGGTTGATGAGACCAGGACCACTTAGGTCAGAAACACACAACTCCAGGCCAGAGACACTCACAAGAAGATGGTGACGTTTTAAGGCTATGCTTAAAAGTAGAGAGGGAGTCTGCTGGTCCAACAGGTCCAACTTTACACACATAAATTAGAATTTGTTTATATATATATATATGATTTATTCATATTTCTCACGGTCCGGTTGACCTATTACGCAATATATTAAACAAGAGTCATTCATGCAGTAGTATGAACGACTCTTTTACATTTTTTACATTTTTTAATCTCGTACGTAATGTTCGTGCTACTACTAGTAGTACTACTACTACTTCTTCTTCTACGCCTGGCTTTCTTGGACGTTTTTGGTTGTGGAGCATGCGCACACGCATTATCCGATGAAAACTCCGATTCCAATCGCATTACCTGGGTGTCTCAATCAGATAATGATAACGATTAAAGCAATAATTTGTTTTTTTCACGTGCATGTAAACGCACTGTGTGATTACACTGCAAACAGAATTTTCTTTCTGGTCTTTACTTGGTTTTGGAAAGGAAAGGCTTCTGTGTTGCTGTTTATATATCTTCCCTCTTAATGCATTTTATGTTTTATGTAAAACATGTTGTACTAATAAGCCTATCTTGTGTTGCAACCCTGTCATGTGCTATACTTTGTTAAAGTCAACATTTTAGGTTGGCTGTTCTTGAACAATTTTAATTTATGGATTATTTAATTCCCATGTATACATTACAAGTTTCAGTATGTCAGTATTTAAACATTGCTGTTTATAATTTCAACCTTCTGTTCTTGAATACATTTACATTGGCATTTAACAATCACAAGCAATCAAGTCCCCAGTTTAACCCAATGATATAAACAAGTAGTTTTACTAACTATTTTGACAAACTGTTACACAGGGATGTATACAGGAAAAATGTCCTTCCTCAAACGCTCTGAATATTAGTGATTATATAATTCTTTATTTAATGATACCTGGATTTTGCAATTTCACTCATTTTGAAAATAAGTATGCACTTGATTGTTAAGACAGGTTTAGTCCAAAATGTTCATAAAAAGCAGAAAAATCTTTCTTAACACATGTAAAGGAGGAGCAGATTCCGTGTTCCCACAAGCTCATTCAAAAACAACATTTTTCACAGTTCATCAAAGTTTTTCTTGTGTGACAGTGATGTGCTCTCTTGCCACGGTTTAAGCAGCAAAGTGAAGACTTCCATAACTAAAACACTCTAAAATATACTGGCTTGCCATGGGTGGGGCATTCTGATACAAGTCTTGTAGGAAGAAATACATTTATTGAACAACCTCTGAAGTTGCCATTAAAGGCTCAGATTCATTAGCCATGCTCTCAGCAAGAACCACGCATCTTACTTAGGCTGTGATCAGTGAGTAATAGAAAAACTGGCACCATATCCAAGATTTGAGCGTTAGTCAGAGGAAAAAGGCATTGCATTCAGCGAGCTGTGTTGTCAGGAAATCAAAACCAGGGGACAAAAAAAATAAATAAACAAACGTAATGAAAAACTTTGTATGAAAGCTTTTTGTCAGCTCGCTAGCTTTCTATAAATGATGCTTGTCAGAGACCTCTGAAAGCTCTGGTGTTGGAGTGTCCTTGAAAGCACCAAAAGAAAGCGATTTTCAGAAAGGATCCTTTCCTTTGAAAGCTGGCTGCCATGTAAATTTTCCACAATTTGGAAACAGTAATTTCGAAATCCTTGCACCTGGTGAAAGAATTTTAGATATTAGCCATATAATTCTTCTTTTTATTTTAATCATAAGTCCAGTGTCACAAATGTGAAGAATTGAACCTTTTTAAAAATTTAGCTATTCATATTTAGCATTATATATTCCAGTTTTTATATTTTTGTAATTTTTTTTAGCTCATCTTAAAAATTCAGTTAGCAGCAGACAACTATTTGTATAGAGTGGATACTTTTACTTATTATTAAATTACAATCCTAAACCTTTCAGTTATGGCTTACTTAGCAACATCATTTAGTGTTTCAATTTAATTCTGGAGAAGCAAAGCAAACTACTGTGTTGTTAACAAAGAACTCAGGCAATAATTTGCCTTTTTCCAACAACCATGATCTGATTTTATGCTACAACTCCACCACTGCCCTTAGCCTCACTGAACTGCACTTGAAATTATCAATCATTTAGTTACTGCTTTGCAGTCATCAACAGCTGTTTCTTTGTGGTTACACTAATCTTGACATATATCAGTGTTCTCATTTATGAGAAGTTAACATTCGGCTACTGCTGGCCATATCATTGAAAGCAGTGATGTTTGTGTGTTGATTTTAAAAGACTAGATTATGACCAGCAACTGGTTAGCCAGACATGTATCAATCTTTGATGCACTCTCTGTCTATGGCTCAGGTTCAAAACACAACAACTAGGTGTTCAACATATCAAGTAGATAGGTAATATGATGCACTCAAGTTCAAAAACAAAAATCAATGGGCACCCTTTAAATGAAACATTTCGTCTTCAAATAGCAAATCAAAGACTGTGATGTCAATATTTTGCAATTTGTGTTTTATCGTCCTTTGTAGCATGTGATCCGCTCTCAATGTGATGACATGTTTAGATAAAAAAAGAGACGGTGGAGTGATTGGGAGGTATTAACAAAGTTGAGGGAGACTGTCAGAAAAAGAAAAATACTGAAACCATCGGTGGGCAGGCAGACAAAGCAACGTGCTTCTTTCCTCTTCTTCAGCTTTTCCCTTTATTGTGTTTTTCTGCATCTCTCCCTCATTGTTTCCTCTCCTCCTGACCACCTGCCACAGTCTGGCATCACATTTCCATATTTTCTTTTCTACTTATCTGTGACCTCATTCAACACCCCCTCCACCCACATGTGTAGACAAAGACATGAGCACAACATCAGTGTTTATGCAAAGGTGGACGTTCATCTCTCCACTGTTGTGGACAAGGTGATGAGATAAAGGTAAAACCATTCTAATCAATACAGAGAGAGAAGCTACATCCATTTTGTTTTCAAATGGACATTGACTGGTTGAGCTAAAAATGCCAGGAGGAAATAACATGACTCACATTATCTGGATAATGAATAATAAGAGATGCATAACTTTTCTTAGCAAAGTTGCAAAATGTTGAACATTAAAAGAAGAAAAGACCACCACCACCATCATCATCATCATCATCATCATCATCATCATCATCATCATCATCATCATCAGAGGACGAAAGCTCTCCTGACAGGAGTAATCTGTTATTTTAATTCAATCTGCTGGCATTTTTAGAAGGTTGTATGTTCTGCCTCTGTGTAATTCTGAGCGACTGATAACATGCCATTTGGCTTTGAGATCAGGAGTCAACCTGGCTTCCAGGCTAGGTGATGGTAGCAAGGAGTCTCATTATATTTTAACTCTCTCCAAGAGTCTCATATATACAGTCAGTGGTGGGTGATAATTATGACACTTCTGCTTTAGAGACCATCGACATCATGCAGATACGCATTAAAACAGGATGTTGCGTAGATGGGTATCGTATATATGAAGACAAATGCCACTACTAAAGCAAAAACAATAAATACGCTTAGAACTAGGGATGTGTATCGTTGTGTTTTTATTGATACCGATACCAATACCGATACTCATCAATACCCATATTTATCGATACTCTTATTGATACTACAATGTAATAGAGTAAACAATAAAGACATTACGAGACGTTAAAAGATTCAGACAAGAAGCCGGGTGTCACTCAGTAACGTTTGGTGGACGAACTTTTGCCGCGTCTAAGTAGTCAAAGACAGCGCACTCCTTCAGTTTTATATTATGAGTGCGCTGCAAGTGCTTCATGATGTTGCTGGTGTTACCTCCCTTGGACAAAACTTGTCTCAGACATTCAGACGAATCTTTGTCAACTTTGATAAAGTGGGCCCACACTTTGGATGCTTAGACCAGGGGTCAATTAAAATTAAAAGAGCTCCAGTTACTAAAGTTCCCTCCCGGCAAAGGTCCAAATCTAATGTCACTCAAAATAGTTTACGCTGATGTAAATGAAATCAACAATGTATGTACATTTCTGTATCATTTATTGTCAAATTTCAAGTGCTTTCAAAGTAATAGCCTATACTTTTAACATACCAATAAGTCTGAACCATTAACTGTATAAGTCTGAACTTGTCAAACTACAATCGATTTGATTGGCTTGGCCATTGATGACGCTCCTGACGTATTAACCAGATTAGCGGCATGTGCACAAATGATTTATCTTTTTATTGCTTTAACCATCCGTAAAAACACGCCGATTTTGACTTACTGTACCTTACAGTTGTTTGTGCTATTGACAATATTCAAAGTGTGGCTGGACACTGGGAAGTTGTGCTTTTGTCTGGAAGACCTTCGTGACATCTCAAGGGTATGACTAACTTAGTTTTTACCAACAAATTCCTCCAAACTGTCTCTTCCTGGGGCTCCATGATTAGGGCTGTAGCGATACATTAATCTCACAATACGATACGATACACGATATTCAGTCAACGATGCATTTCAATTCAATTCGATTACATCATTTCCTGAAAGATTTTAAAGAGACAGTGCAATTTTGGTGACATCTTGTGATTGTTCCATTGACTTGGATTGAATTAATTGAACTGAAAACTGAAAGCATCAATTACACAATATATGGCTCTGACTGGACAGAGAGTCTAAAGCTTGGGAATACTGGACAAAATGAATCAAAGATGTGGTGAGACAATTGTGTTATTATTAAATATATCATTATTGTTTTTATTGTTAATATCAGTCCATTTTGACAAATACCTACAAGCCTTTCAATGGCTTTGCACATTATCTACATTTTTCATTTAACCAATCTATATTGTATCATAAATATATGTCTGAAACTTATAATAAACCAAACAGATTGAAAATTGGTTGAAAATTCAGTGAGTTATGACGATTTTGCGGTGACTGCGTACACATGAACAGGAAGACGTCAGCGTGACAAAATATATATCATATATATCACGGGATGGATAAAATTGCCCAGCACTATTCGTGATCATGTATCACTCCTGGAGTCGACAGCAGTGGTGTGTCATCATTACCGTAATGGCAGCTTTTTTTCCAGAAAGCACAGTTCCCAGTGTTCAGCCACACTTTGAATTCCATCGGTGAGTTATGGTTTCAAATACCGCAAGCTTCTATTTGTGCGCACATGGATGTTCAGGTCTTAAAGGATTAATATTAGAATTTTAACGGGTCCAGGCAGAATCGTCACTGGGAACAGTCGAACATGATCAGTCGATTAGGTGCTGCGTCATCATCTACCGGCGGTAGTGTTATGATTATGCGACAGTTAGGTAGACAGTTAGATGTTCAAAAAGTACCTATAACAGTATCGGTACCAAACAATATCAGTACTTGGTATACAACTACTCAAAAAGTCCCCTCTCACTCACTGTAGTCCCAGCTGTGCTTCAATATAATTAATTTTTCCTTCACAGTCTGCTGTAAAAACTGCTTTCTAAGAAGATCTGGAACCAAATGGATAATCTCTCCTCTTTAACACGGACAATTTGCTTGAGCAGCTTGCAACAGATGAACATGAACCAGTAGCATGGCTTAAACGGAGTGGATGCCCGGTCAGAGGACGTAACGCTATGCATAGGCCACACAGAAGACCTAAGGATACCAACTTGAAATGTGATTGGCTAAAGGAACAGCATTACAAGGATTTCAAGCTGCCTTTCAGCCGCCTGCTGTTTTAATTGTGAATGCCCAGGCAGATTCTTTTGACTCTGGCAACACATGATGACTGAAATATGATTGGATAAAAGCTCAGCTGAGTGGCAAGCAAGCCATAAAATGAAAACGATAGACTAATGGGAATAATTTAATAAGATCAATGGGGAATTATTAAAAAGGAAGTCAGTGATTTCCCACCACTGCATGCAGCCATTTACATAGTGTTGCAAGTGTTGATAATCTTGGTTCTTAAGTTTAGGTTTAACAACAGAAATCAGAAAGTACGTCTGTAAAGTGTAGAAGAGTTCATAGAAGGTATTTTGAAACCAACACATTTTTTTCAAGAGGAGAATGAATGTTACACAAAACTTCACAGAGAGCCAGTAGAAAGTATAAGTGATGTAGAAAGTAACAGTCTAGCCTCATGCCTTGGGGTACTTGAATGGTGAATGGCAGTTCATTTCACATTTTGATTTGTTTTGTTGCCAAGAAAGTTATAGAATATCATGAGCCTGCTTATTCAAACTGTGCTGTGAAAGTATTTGTAAGCCATTGCAGGAACATTAGCATGTGGTTTTGAATTATATTTCAACAGTTCCTAACTTCGGAATGGAGAAGCAGAGGGAAATCTAACTTTGACAGACAAAGAGAGCTCATTTATTTATTTTTTTAATAGGATTTTTATTTACTAGCCTTGCCAGCAGCACCAGTGTGGTCAGATGTCAATGGTCGGAGTTATCACTCAGAAAAACACAATGAGCCTTTTTTGCTGTGGAGAAAGCTGTGGAGAGACAAATCTGAAGGGCTAGGATCACACATCCTGCTGACTGCCTGACCTCCCTTCACTTTGCTCTGTGCTTCCTACAGTGAAGATAGACCCCTCTCTGTTGGTCTCCTCATCCACTGCATTTCCATGATATCAGACATACTTTTGTTGATGCATTATGTCAGAAAAGTGTTAAAGTTGCATTGTAAATTATACAACTTGGACAGACTGGAATAGAAAGTTCTGCAGTATAAAATGTAGCTGCAACTGACTTGTTGACTGGTTAGACAGAAACTTCCTTCAGTACTTTTTAGCAGAGAAAACCTGTTTCAAATGTACACAGCTAAGTCTTGTACTTTGTGTTTAATAATCACTCAGCTGGTCCAGAAAGAACTATATTAACTAGTGGAATCATGAATATCATGAAGTTGATATTTGTTGCTGTTGACAAGATGCCATACTAATAGTACCGGCATTCAAATGAATTAATCAAATTGTGTTGTTCTTTAATGATTCACTGGGAACTCTCAGGCTTTCACGGCACCAGTAGAGAAAGTACTGGATAGGATAGAAGAGTAGATCTCTAAATCTGCTCCTGTACCTCAGGTGACAGGTTGGCTGTTTAACAGAAAGCCACAGTTATAAGCTGTGACCAAAGTAGTTTTACATGACAGCCATCCTTAGGGTGAATCTTGATTGCAGTCAGAGTTTTCACTTTCAAGGCTCATTTAAAGTTCTGTGGGACACAGGTGCTGTAACCTATGTATGTAGCCTACGCCAGTGAGAGCCATTTATTCTAGGGTGTGGTCAGTCTGGTTGGCTCTATAAAAAGGGGTATAAAAAGAGGTATACATTTAGTAAACTTAGTAAAGTTCTGATCCGTTTATTCTTGAAACTGAAAAATTAATTCTCTTTAGTTTATTGTAAGAGATTTGTCCATTTCCTGCAACATGTCTACATCTTGTGTGACAGTAACGTTTATATTTATCCTCTTCCTGCCCACATCTTAAGACCTTGCACATATATTTACCTCAAGTACACACTTGAGCTACTGTTAACAATTTTGTTGTATACACTAATGACGATCAGCATAAAGATTCTCATTGTAATACTATATAATTTAATGTCACGTGGTTCTGTTTATCCACCAGTTGGCTGGCTTTCATGTGATATTACCCTGTCCTGCATGATTTCCTCTGGTGTTTCCAATCTCCCACATGCTTTTAGGGTCAATTTAACATAGGCGTGAAAAGACCATCTTTTCACATCTTCTTTGCTCTCCTGGGAACTAAGAGGTAGTTAACAAATATATGTTTTCACGCTGCAAAGGCTTTTCTTTTCCACTCTCTTTGTACTATGCCAAGCGAGCATTTTCTACACACATGATTTTTCACTCATGTGACTCACGTGATAATAGTCTGACCAAGTGTGGATGTAGTATGCATGACTTCTGTTCACCAGTATTTACATACTACTCAAGAGAGGTAAAACAAACATGCATAAAGCCCCTTATTCCATGTCTTTATTATTGAGGAAAAAAAGAGCAGTGTGTTGCTTCATTGATTCAGGAAGGATGAGTGACAAGGTGTGGTAATAAAGACAAGCAGACAGGATAAGGGCAGCAGGAAAAGGAAATGGTTCAAGGTGACTGAGGGAGAGAGGTGTATCCACATGCTCTGGACTGATAGGGAGACTTTCATGACTGCACAGACCAGTTGGACACAGCTAGGCAACACTAATCATAGCCATCGAATGCAAATAAGAGTTGTGGTTTGTTGAGTGTGTTAAGCCAGAGTATTCCCAATTCATTTTACCCAAGGGCCACATATTGTAAAGCATGCTGAGCCTAGGGCCAAAACATGTGGGGGATTTTCTTTCCCATTGCACCAATAACACGTGGAGCTGCTGCTGCTACAATTAGGATTATTATTAGTAGTGCTATACAGTAGTTGTTATTTATTATTTGTAGTAGTAATAATGATAATTAAGTTCACAAAGCCTGTTTTGAGTGTCAAACCAGGAAAAGAATTACTCTTGAAGTAAGTTCATAAGCTTTGATTTAATCATGTTAATGCTGATATGTGGACCATGAACAGGACCAATGACGAACGACGGGTCTACATCAAGTGGCACACAGCGAGAAAGGAGGACCCTGAGACAAAGATATCTATGCCAACCTTTAAGCATACCTCCAAGAACATCGGGAACAATAAAGGCTGACATAGAGACAGGAAGACAAACAGGGAAAGATAAAACAAAATCTTCAGTTTATCACCTTTGAAATATGAGGTTAAACACCTCAATGACACAGCAATATATTGTTAGGCATTTCTGTGGCCTACAACATATATTTGTTAAATCCTTGTCCCCTCTTTGCTTCTATTGTTTTTTTTGTTTGTTTGTTTGCTTTTTTTTAAAATGAAGCTCTGTAACATCGAAGTATAGGTCCCTTCATGACCTACATCACTGTGATGTCACCATGTTAACTGGAGGCAAAACAGAGGGAAGCTTGAGGCTAACACTGTCACTTTCAACCATGAAAATGTCGTCTTGCTGTATTTTTTGGTTCCAGAACCGGAAAATCAAATATCCCTTTTACATCGAAAATCCTGGGTCGACCCAGGTCTAGAAATCCTGGGTGCACATGCATTCCCTGAGTGGTGCAATTTCCCAAACATGATGTAGGACTTATTCACCTGCGCTTCCATTAACGATCATGTAACAACACATTTGATTTGTTTGATTAAAAAAAAAAAAAAAAAATTAAGAAAAATCTCTGCCCTTCAGAGACCAGTCTTTATGGGAGTAGAACATAACTCTCTGTTTTGTCTACTCTGTTTTTGAGCTGAAGCTTCTACAGTGATACAGTCTGACAGGCCTGTCTGTATTAGTATACTGTCTAAAATATGCGATTTCTCCGTCCATTCTCGCCAAAACAGTCTCTTGAAATATGCTAACTAACTGCTTACAAGAGTGTTTGAGATATGCTTCCAGTTAAACCCCACCCCTCAAAATATATCACATTTACAAACCGTGAAGGGGTCTCAAAATGTGGTATATACAAATGTATTTATCATTATACCACAGTCAGACTTACGTGATCCAAATTAAATTGACTTTCACTGACCAGTCAGTGAGAGAATGGATGAACCTGCTGCTACATTCTGCATGCATATCAGCAAGTGCAGCATTGACGTGGTTGGCTCAAATTTGAACTGGTCGACTTAGCGTTTTTCTCATACAGCACATGAGTTCACCTTTTTTTTAATGTTGTAAATTATTATTTGACATATTATGACAATATACCAGCCAGGCATTTGGCTTCTGTGGGAAGCCCTGCACATTAGCCAATTGCTTAGATTTTAGTTTGAGTTAAACTAAATACAGTAAATTTAACATGTTACTGCAAGTGGCATAGCTGTGGTGAGGTGATGGTAGGTGAACTGGCTCTGTTTTCACTGTTTCTATTCTTCACAGCTGATGGCTGCAGCTTTATATTTACCTGAGAGGAGAGCCTTTAAAAATAACCTCATAGAATAAATCTAATCCAGACCTGTAGACCTTTAAATTGTCTTGGTTTGTGTCAATATACATAGAAATACCTTTGTATGATATACAGTAGTTTTACTACATAATGCCAGAGCAGAGAGCATAAAGAACAAAAGAACATACGAGTGCCAATTAGCAATACTGACAGGTCCAACAAACATACAACATAAAACAATTCACTTCTACAGCTTCTGCCAGCTACAGATGCAGTTGGTTTAGTTTTACTCATAAAATGAAACAAAAACCCACAAGTGAAATTAATTTAAGTAAGTGTATAAAGGAAATACAATTGAAACTATTTTAAAGCTGCTCATAAATAAGCAGACATACATTAGATTGTCCCACAAACTATGGACATAATCGAATCAGAGCAGAAGGTGGACAAAGCGATGACAAACCTAACTTTGTCCAGACTCTGAATTAGTCACATGCTGTCTCATGCAGACCACGCACAATGAGTCACCTCAGGACACTTGCTGCATTCGTAAAAATATTAGGACCATTTCTTGATTTCTTTGGCAAATAAAATATCCAATATATCTGACTCAAGCCTTACACCGTTGACGGGCTCCTTTATTGTTGTGATACCATGTGATGTTTGTCTTAATTTTAACTTTTATATTAGAAAAGCTTATAAATAGAGCTCATAAAAAGAATCGCTTTCAGTGTGGGAATTGATTTGGTGGCACATGTTAATCTGTCATGTGTCCTGACACTGTCTGCAGTAGTACCCTACGGGGAAACACTTCTGCGGATTTTTGTTGTCTCAGTGTGTCCTGTCACTTGATATAATCCCCAGCTGACTCCATGATGTTGAGATCCTAACTGAGTTCTTTGGGGACCAGACATCTACTGTACATGTACATGTTCCTCTTGTGTCTCGTCTTTATAGCCTCCTGTTCAGACCTTGCATTAATTTGACCTAGGCATTATGATCGCAATAGATCAGCTTTTAATGTCTGCGTTCACAAGCATTAATGTTTGTATGTTTGTGTAATGTAATGTTTGTGTTCACAGGCATTAACAGGCGCCTCCACATGTGTCTCCAGCCGGCACTTAAGATTCAATCTCAGTTTCACGCTCTGTGCTTGAAGAAGCTCTGACGTCATTTAGTGGAATATTTTAACAGGTGCTGTCTCTAATGGATTGTTACTGCTGTTTGAAGAACAGTGCTGTTTTTTGTTTGTGGGTCATGTCTTGTGCACACACGTTAAGTTTTCATTTACTGATTTCCACCCCGGCGTCACTTTTAGACCTCCTCAAAACTCACATTATAACTCCAACCGTGGAAGTTTCAGGATGCATCATATTATACATCAACATCATGACATCAGTAATTAACCACATGCTGAATGATACATTATCAGTACAGCATCACACAAAGTACACTCATATTAAATACTTTAATTTGTTTATTATTTAGTATAAGTAAGTTAATGACAGAATATTTAATTATTTCATTACTAATTAACAGACACCACTTACAGTGCTTTCTTGTTTTCTGGTGAATTTATAATTTGTAAGGGCAGTTTTGTATTTTTTATGAATGAGTGTGGTAAAACTGACAGAAGAGCACCCCTACTGAGTAAGTGGTCTTAAATGTGACTCAGGGCGCACAGTGTGTTCACACTACCAACGGAATGTGCAACCCAGACTACCTCCAAATGTGGTCAGAGTCTCTCACATGTGGCCATTTGACTTGACTGGATTGCCCAGGATGGATGTCAAGGTCTGAACGGGACCTATGACTCTAGTGGGACAGTAGCTGTTATTACAGCTGATTGAGCAATTTATCCTTTCAACCCCTCGAGGTTCCTTTACTGAGACCGTGTTCTGTTAAAACACAACATTTCCAAAGTTGAGTGTGGCATATCCAATGGAGGTGATGCCTTCTATGAATGGTAAGGAAGGAACTTTGTTGTAAAAAAGAAAAAAGTAACAGGCTCAATCGTTCTAAACAAAAATTAACAAATGAAAGTATTTTATATGAATACACTGTGTGAGAGTTTATAATTAAAAATACACATCTGCATGTGTTTAATTATTGAAGAGATCATGTGTATCATGGCTTACAATCAGACTGAAGTTATGTTACATATTTCCTCAATAAGGACTTGTGCCTTTATTTACCTTTTTTACTGGGGAATTTTCTGACACTGTTTCAGACAGCACATCTGTGGAATTACAACACATATGGAGTTAGTGGGTTAGTTGTAGTCTTAGTTTTTGTCCAAGGCTCTGAAATAATTGTCAGGTAATGTGTGTGTTAATGTGTGTGCTTTCAGTGAGTGAGAGAGATTTGTTCCAAAACATGTATCAGTTCCACACAACACACTCATGTTGGTGGTTCTGAAAGAGCAGCAGCAGATTGGAGGATACATGCCGAATGATGAGTGAACACACATACAGTCATACTTAAAGCAGGCCATTTACGATCAGATGACCCAGGTCGAATGTTAAGGTCAGACTAGGGTCTTTATCAACATGGCTGAGCATGGCTTCCTGATGAGTTTGTATAAATAGTGAAATGCTTCAAAATCAAGAAAGCAACCTTAATGTCTTCACAACTCTTGTAGTCATTCTATTAACTTAATTGCCTCTGTTGCTGCTGAGGTTTGCTGTAGGGTGCTTTAAAAATAACAAAGAAATAAAAAGGTGGGGTGGACACAGTAAGCATTCTTGTCTCTAAATTTCCACGTCTCCCCTGTCTGTCTGGTGAAACGGGGTCCAAGAATGGAAAGAATGGGACAAAACAAGGAACTAAGTCAGTAGGAGGCCAAGGCCTCTGGGGAGAAGGACGACTGGAGGGCGGCACAAACTCCAGTGATGGAAGGAGGAAGGGAAATGAGAGCTTGAGGCAAAGAGAAAGGAAGACAGGGGGTTAATAGTAGGGTCTGAATAGGGGATTATCCCCCCTGCCAACCCACAAACCTATTCTCATACTGGAGTAAAGCGGGACACCTGAAAAGGTTCTGCTTTAGACAAAAACTCTTAACGATACACTCCTGCCTCAGTCCTACACTCACATTCTTGTGCATTCTCCAGACGTCTGTTTCCTTCATATTAGATGTCATAAACCCAGTCTCCTATGCCATGCTGATGGAGTGAAAGGATTTTCTAAAAAGGGACCCAGAAGACAAAGAGCTTGAATTCTGTTCAGATTCACTGTGAAAATTTCTCATCAACTTGTGCATAATATTGTGCAGTCAAAAATGATGGCACGCAGCCCTATGTTTGGTGACAAGCATGACTGGATTTTCAGCTGTTGTTTGTTTGTGTTTTTTTCCCTACATTTTATTTGATATATGCCCCACAGGGGACTTGCTGTGCCAAACTATGTCCTTGGCTCTTCTTTAGTTTGTTATTTAGTTTAGTCTGAGGTAATCTGTGCTTGGCAGGGCTGAGTGGCCAAGGCCCAGATATTAGATCGTAAGCACCGTATAGTGATATTATGGTTAGCATATAAGTAAGTGCAGTCACAGTGCATGCAATAGAATTAAATGGTGTTGCGATGAAACACTGGGGAGCACACATGCTCACATGCTTCAGTTATATGCAGTGGTAATAGGTCTGGACAGGATGCAGACATCAGTCTCCACACACACCGTGCTCATGATGCAGTAAGAACCACTCAGGCAAGAGCAAACAATTCAACGCAAGACAATGGGGCTAAGTTCAGATGTTGAATCTGATCAATTTGAACTGAAAATTTAAACAACGCAGAGGTGAAATTTAAACCTTTTTGCTGCATAGACTTCGGTTGATAGGGCAGTCACCTTTTGAGGTCTACCCAAATTTCAACCCTACAAGTAAAAACCACCATCTATTAAAGAAAAAACAGTGTCCTTCTGAGTTCATATGTGCTGAACTCAATAATGTTGTTTTACAATGATTGCCTGGTTTACCTGTTGCCTTTGTAAAATCCCTTTGTAAAGCACAATTCATATAGAACAGGTTGTAGATAAATGCAGAAAGAAACATATAAGATAAGATATCTTGGAGAGTGCTATACCGTGTTTCACCTCTAAATAAAATGTATCAGTTATTATAACCCAGTAATACAGTGCGGCACTCAGCAAAAATATCCTCCAAAATTATTTTTAAAACCATGCCGCTGTTATTCAGATGCATGAATTTTACTATTTTTTTTATAGTGCAGTCGCTTCTTCCTTAATATAAAAACCTCCACCACTAAACATGCCACTTTAATGTGGTTATCTGACATCAAGCAACAGAAACCCTCCTGCTCTCAGAAATCATCTCTTTAAGCATTTTCCCTTTTTTGTCTAGGAGACATCTGTATAGCCAGATTCCATTCTTCTAAAAATATGAGTATAGTAACATTACATCTGGATTTCATTATGGGGCTTGTATTAACCGACAGAGAGAGAGAGAAAGAAAGACAGAGGAAGAAAAAAAACGCCTACACACAAATTGTCCTACCAATCAGAGCCATTTTGTTGTAAAGTCATCTCCACAATGCACAGATGAGTGTGTACGACTGTGTCGCTTTTACTTTCCTGTCCATCACCATATAAAGCGCACCTACACCTAGTATCTTATTTAGTTAGTTTACAACTACAGGGACAGAATCTTTTAAAAGGCTCTCAGTACAAATGAATGGACATCAGTGGTGTTGCTATTTCCTTTTCAGGCGGTTATTTATAATAGCAGCTGCGTGTTGTTGTTTTTTCTGAATGAATGAAGCAAAAGCATCCCCAGTGCGTTCACACCCTTGCGAGATAGCTATTTGCGATCGGATCCAAGCATGCAAGGTGTAAATATGGCCTAACATTTAGGACTATGGGAGAAGGCTGGAGCTCTAATGACCTGAAAGGGTTAACAAGTACTTTGGTGCTTGAAATGTAAGAAAGAAAGAAATAATGAAAATGTAATAATAATAATAATAATAATAATAATAATAATAATAATAATGATAATAATAAGCCCTGTTCTTTTTTTTTCTTGATACCAAACAAAGTACATTGTTGGCCAAATATAAAGAGAAATTAAATGAAAGTGATGATAAAATATCTACATTATAAATAGGTGAATAAAGATCCCACCTCCTGCCCAGCCCCTCTGGCTGGTTGAATTATAAACTCTGAGAGACATATTAAGTAAAATATACTCTTAAGCTGCCCTGCATATGTTTGCTTCAGGTTACAGCTGTTATGGTGGTTTTCTGTTGGTAAAGAATCTAAAAGGACCGAACTACAATAAACTTGCTGTTTAATGTACTACAACCGAAATGGCTGTCGGCAAATTATCAAATGCTTGACTTATTAACTTAAAATAGCAAGTATTCACAAACAGGTGATTTCACTGGTCCTCATCTATAATGAAACCCTACTACTAGCAACCCCAGAGCGTTTCAGAACCCTTATGTGGACAAAAACACTAGTGTGTGATCAGAGAGGAATCTAATGGCAGGGGGATGGCAGCGCCCATCTGTGGAGTCAGAGGGGGGTCTCTAATCTCTGCCTCTGAATCCCCCACTCCACAGCAGAGATGGACAGAGGAAATACTGTAAAATGGGGAGAAGAGAGGGGGCTATTATACTCCAGCAGAGAGCCTGTTTTGATGGCTCAGAGTTTTTACGAGGGCTTAAGGATCAGGCTGTGTGTATCTGGACATCTCACTGGTGAGCAGAGAACAGACTGCTACTCATGTCTTCTATATGGTTGAATGTACTTTCTCTAGTCACTTCATTAGGTACCTATATACAGTATATGCTAATATACATGCATACATGCCAACATAACATGCTTATGTTCCATGAAGGTGATGGGTCTGCATTTCTTTAAAATAAGTGAGAGAACAGTGTTTTCATTTTAGATACTGTGATTTGTTGTACTATTGTACTGTGTTGCACATGTTTGGATTATTTTGACAACCTCATTAGGCTCACTCAGGTTAAATAACAGAAACCCCTCCTTTAATTCAATTCATTTGTACAGCACCACACATTACATCCTCCAAAATGATCAATTCTGATGGTGTTTCAACACAAAGGGGCATTACAACAGTAATTAACTGTTACGTTTTATTTATTTATTTGCTAGTGTACCTAATGAACTGTCTAGTTCAGGGGTCGGCAACCCGCGGCTCCGGAGCCGCATGCGGCTCTATCGGTTCTCTGCTGCGGCTCTCCGTGGCGAGCGGTACGGGGCAAGGACGCTGATTAAAGTCGTTTCTCGCTAACTGCCTTAGAAAAGCGATAACTGTCCAGTCAATAGTAAAAAAAATAAAAATAAACAAAAATAAATAAATAAATAAACAAAACAAAAAAACAGCCACGCAACAACTGAATGACATTGAATGCCACAGTACTCACACTCATGGTTTAACACATAACATCCAACAAAAGCACTCAACTCCCACAGTGCATTGCAGCACATATAGTCTACTCCTTGTTATCGAGTATTTAATTAAAATGCATTTTATTTCACTTCGTTAGTTGTTTTTTTTTTTTTTTTTAAATAAAATTATAAATTTGAATTTGTGGTGATCTTATAACATTAAAATAAAACGTGTTTATTTTTTTATATTGTCGCCCAAAAAAAACGTCACAACTGCCGATGTGCGACACCCGTCGTCTGGTCCAGCTCGCTATTTATTGAACTTTTCGACCGCAGGTAAGCCAACCATGGATAAATCTCTGTTATGTATGCATAAATACAGTTTTGTTTTCGCTATAGTAGTTCTTTCATCTCATAAATGCAACACATTATATTTTTTTTTTATACATAGCATAGAGGTAAAAAACGATAGATGCAGTGTTATCTTCATTTCAGATGTCAAAGGGGTTTTGTGACTCCCAGTGTTTTCTTTTCTGTGGGAAACGGGTCCAAATGACTCTTTGAGTGTTGAAGGTTGCTGACCCCTGGTCTAGTTAGAGTAAAGTTGTGTTTTTTCATTTTCGTCAAATGAGACAAAATGAGACTTTACAGATTTGAGTAGAATAACTTTATTTTCACCTCACACTCTTTTCATATAAGAGAACCTATCTGCTGTGAATTCTGCAACCCACATGTGAACACACAAACCATCACCCTGTCCTGGTCAGGTGCAAGGTCAGGAGTTTTATGCCAGGCCTCTTCGCTGTGGACTGGGTGTTAACTAAATGCAATATTTATTATCCTGTTGCAGAGCTCATTATACTCCACAACAATGCAAACCAGAGGGTAGAGAATGTCTCTGAAGAATGGAGCGCTGCTTCTCCTTGGTAATGGTGGCGTCAACACACCCAGAAGTAAATATTCCTACCGCCACGTTTCTCTGTGGTTTGATACACTGTAGTTTCATTCTCTCTCCAGTTTGTTTTCGTACATGCACCCTGCTGTTACTGCCACAAATCTGTAACAATTATTTGTGGAAAAAAGGCACTGCCATGATTATAACAAGTGGCTGCAGACTGATTAACTTGAACGATCTTCTTCAATGGAAGAAGGAAAACTGACCTTTGTGTAAAGGAGTTATGTTCAGTTTGACTGGTGACCTAGCAATAGCTAACTTGGAGCTAACTGGATTCTTGCAAAAGGAGAGTATTTCTTCACTTAAAGCAACACTGCCATCCTTCTGAAGCCCGTTACACTGTGGCTTGTACACCGATCAGGCAGAACATTATGAGCCCCTTCCTATCATGTAGGTCTCCTTGTGCCTCCAAAACAGTTGTAACTCATCGGAGAGTGGACATGGGTCTTCTGAGGGTGTCCTGAGGTGTCTGGTAACAGGATGTTGTTAGTCGGGGTCTTTGGGTCCTATGGGTTGAGGGGAGGGGCCTCTGTGGATCATCCAGCAGATACTAGATCAGTTTGGGATCTAGTTAATTTGGAGGCCGGGTCAACACCTTGTACTGCTCTTCATGTTTTTTTTTTTTTGAGTTCCTGAAGCACTTTTGTGTGTGTGTCTGTGTCAGGCTGCATCCTGCTGAGGATGGCTGTTGCTATTAAGGAGTGTCATGGGGTGCCTGGTCTTGTCTAAGTGGGTGTTACATGTGTGAAGCCCCTTTCACATTGGACGTTTTCAACCCGGGTCAATTGACACTGGATTTTTTCAGCTTGTCTCAGCTTTGATGTGAACAAGAATGCTGCGTTGACCCACTAATTTACACAATGATGTTGATGTACCTTCCTGTCACATTCTGATTTTGTCACTGGGCGGCCTGTCAGACTGTGTCACTGTAGAAGCTCCAGGGCTTTGAGCAGCTCAAAAACAGAGGAAGTTTTGCTCTACTCCCATAAAAGACTGATCTCTCAAAGGTGAATTAGCCCTACCTTATGTTTATACACAGCTCATATATGGCACCCTTTTTTATTGATCATGGTAGTTCACTGGCAAGACCATAAGATCCACGAGCTGCTCTGCATCCGAGGACGAGATTCAGCTGCAGATATCGGACTCTGTGCAGGACACAGTCAGTGCGTTTACATGCACGTGAAAAAAATGAATTATTGCCTTAATGGGACTATAACAGGAGAACTTAAGTGCATGTAAACACGTTACTCTGATTCAAATCGGAGTCCTCATTGTCTAATTAAGACACCCAGATAATGTGATTGGAATTGGATTTTCTCTGGGATGTATACAGTTTATCAAAGTTTTCAATCGGATAATGCATGTGCGCATGCTCCACAACCACTGCGCTGGCGTGTGACCCCGAAACAAACGCGTCCAAGAAAGAAGAAGAAGAGAAACAGTTGCATGTAAACTGGGACAAGGACTGTAGTGAGAAAGTCGAATTTTGAGCCTAGCTCGATATCAGATATCTGAATATCAGCAGCCTTTTAAAAAGCAGGGGTTTGACCCGACCATTCGTCAGGTCATCAACAAACTGAAAGAATAAAAAAAAATACACCATGCCGTCCATTGTTTATCTGTATGTACTGTATTTAAATGATGACGTTGTCTTCGCGATGACATATGAGAGGGGGGAAAAAAACAGGCAGGCAGCTCTCACAGCGGGAGGTCAGACCCAGGACTTCTGGCGATGTGAAAGCACCAGAGGCTGGTCGAAACAGGTCTGAAAATCCTGTGTCAACCCGCTATTTTTGATGCAAAAGGGGTATAAGTAACATCCACATGCCAGGTCCAAAGGTTTTCCAGCAGAACGCTGAATTGACAAAGATGGTCAGTGGTATGCATTTCTCCTGTCAGTGGTTTTAATGTTTCCAAAGGTTGACATCTCAGAAGGTTCTGTGTAACAAAGCAAGGCCGGATAGGCCAGAACCTCTTTTATGCAGGTTTACATATAGATGTATATTAGTAGAACGTTACTCAGGAAAATCTAATTGTTAAATTATAAACACTATTAGATAATACATAATGATGTAACACTGAGGCTGTGTTCTGTTGCTTCTGGTTGGCAATAGTGATGTAGTTATTTTTACATAATCTTTTTTAAAAAAAAAAAGAATAAATGGATTGGGGTTGAAAACCCATTGAAACCCCAATGTACACAGGGATTGGCAAATTAAAATATTTGTAACAGCTGGGCAGCATGTTGGAGCTATTTCTAATACAGCAAGAAGTCAAAGCTGCAGTGACATTATTTTCTATTAAAATCCAGCATAGTCAGCATTTCCTTTGAGCAAAGTGGTTTAAAGGATAAGATATTAAATTAATCTTGTTGTGTCATTCACCAGTGTAAACACTCATGTATTTAAACAGCATTCTCTCTGTGGATGAACAGAGTAGAGGGCTTGAAGCACAACACAAGGAGATTCTTTCTTCTTTCTCTCCAGTGGCCTCAGGCAGCCCAGCTCCCTAGGACTGTGTGTATGTGTTTGTGTGTGCGTTTGAGTGTGTGTGGGTATCTCACAGGACATCAGAAGGCTCCAAGATGCTCCTCTCAGTGATTAGCTGTGCTCAGCAAGCTCCACAGAGAGCCACTCAGAGACACTCAGTCCCCCACACACCTAGTTTGTCAGGCTGACAGAGACAGGCAGACTAGCAGGCCCACTTGTCACTGGCTAAGCTGATGAACAGACAAGTGTGTGTGTGCGTGCGTGTGTGTGTTGTGTGTGTGTGTGTGTGTGTGCACGTGAACAGCAGGGTTCTGGTCATGCTTCTTCAGAGACTGACACTGACTAGCCAAAGCCTGAGCAGCAGGATGTCAGTGTGGTGACTGATGCTGACAGACAGACAGACTGAGGACATGATGAAAGTCTTGGTTTTGCAGTCATATACCCCCACCCTGCTCCCCTCCACTCCCCATAAATACACATCAGTAACAGGCTTTCAGATCTCTGTGAATCCTTCTCTTGTTGCAGTCGTCATCAGAAACCGTGCTGCTGTATTTTCTGTACTTTCAGCAGATGAATAACATCAAAGAAACTCAAACTGCCAGTGTTCAAAATGAAATCAGTCTTTATGTCGACAACATCTTACTCTCTTTCCAAGGCCCTCATAAATCCCTGCAAGAGGATATTGAACTTACCAAAACACTGTCAGCTATTTTGTGAATTAGGCCAAATCACCAACTATACACAGCTCACATGCTTTCATCTCCTAGCTTTAGGTGTATAGGGCCTATTCAGGCCTGATTGGGGCTATCTGATCTCAAGTGACCAGCTTAAGGTACGTGTGTTCAGACCTGGCAGTAACATGCGTCTCCAAATGTATCTGCAGATCTGATCTCAGTTTCTTTCCATGTAAATAAACCCCAACATCATCTGGGGCGCAAGAGAATATTTTAACAGCTGATATCTCTCATGGATCTCTGCCACTGCTCCAGAACCAAGAACAGCATTGTTTAATGTGTGTGCATCATGACTTTGGCGCAGTTATTATTACTTGATCCCCGCCTGTTGTTAGTTGGCTCTGCACAAAACTCAGTTTAGAACTTCAAACCTGGAAGTTTTTGCATGCACTGTGATCTCTGGTAATAAAGGTAAATAAAAACACAGGTAATTGAGAAAACACGCATCTTAATTCTGACTCTTCTCTCCTTTTCTCATCACCTCATCATAAGTGTCTCGTATTCTGTGTTGTGGTTTAACCTGAGGTGTTCCACAAGGTTTGTTGTTTTGCCACAACTCAATAGTTTAGTTACTTTCCACTCTGTTCCTACATTACCTCCAATGCTTGAAGTTCAGAGATGTATAGTAACGAAGAAGAACTACTTCCCTACAGTACTTAAGTACTAAAATACTGTACTCTACTGGAGTATTATTTTTTCTCTTATTGCCAATTTTATTTCACTACATATCTTTGATTAGTTTACTGCAATATATTTTTCATGTGCTGCATCCCAGCAGCAGTGAAATAAAATTAAGGATACTAAGAAGAAAAGTCATTTGTATATTCTCGCATAGTAAGAATATACAAATGTCATGTAGCACAAATTGACTTCACTGTTGCCATCTATTTTGATAAAATGGTCAGTTTGATTCAGTGACTGACTGCCATGAAATTTATTAGACACAATCATCCAAGATGCGAAACATTAATGCTGGTGAGACTTTTTTATCTTGCACCATCAACAGTTCAATCAACACATCAGAAACTGTATATGTGTGCCGGACATTAATGACAAATACACCCAACAGCTGATGATCTCTAAATCATGTATCACATAAGATAATTTGTCACATGTACAGTATACCTGGGATGCTGGGTAATGCAGAAAAGTAGAAATGTTGTGCTAAAAAATCATTCTTACCTACTATATAAAAGTAGTAGTACAGACCTAACCTAAAGAAACATTTTATAGTAACATATTATATAAGGGGGCAATTAAATATGTCCTTAATTTGATTAAAGCAGAAAATGAGCATGAAAATTGGATTTCACATTTTGTTACCAGGGCAAAAATAGCCAAAACAAATCCCTGATGATAATCAGCTGGGGAACGAGAGGTCTTCGGCAGCAGAATGGATGGACTGTGTGCGCTTGATGGGACCCAGAAGAAGGTGTGTTGTGAGAAGTGCTTTGGAGACCTAGCTCATAGGACTTCAGGACTCTACAGGCACACACTCTCTGTTGGAGTTTACATCCCTCCCTCAGTAGACAAGGAAACACCATGCGACACGATCCATGCCACTGTTGCTATGCAACTGCATCACCTTGGACACTGTTTTGCCAACTAATTTTGTACATTTGTTGATAATGCTAATTCTGTATGTTTTTTGATTACACTGTTTATTTTATTTTACTAGATGCCACTTATTTTTATTTCATTGTAATCTAATCTTATTTTATTTTATCTTTGTTGTGGTTTTATGAGTGTTTTGTGTGCAACTAAGCTACGGTGACAAAGTAATTTCCCTCGTGGATCATTAAAGTGTGTATATGTCTAAGTCTAAGTTTTGGTTTTAGTCTTTTAGCATAACAGCACAACAGTAAGTCCACAAAGAATATGATACAGGTTTATATCAGTTAAAACAATATGCGTGAATTTCAAAATGGTTTGAAAACTTGGAGACGTGGGCAAAATGTTGAAGCACATTGTGAAGACTCTTTCAGTCACTGAAAACATGCCCATATTAAATTGACATGAGTTATTTCAGAAAGCCATCTAAAGCTCAGATTATAGCTTGAACCCTAAAGGGCTTTGGAATTTGATTCATCAGACACAACCAGCACTTCTTTCACACACACACATTTTTGAATTTTAAAAGTCTAGAGGAGTTGTGTCATCTAATATTAATATCTTCTTTGCATCCAGTAAGCCAGAATGAACTCATCCAGCTTGGTCACAGGAAGTCTCTAACATGGTCTTTTGATGCTTGTGCCCACTGTGCAGCTTTCACAGAAAGGGATGTGATATTGAAACACAGTATCTATTGTTACGATCCAGCTTGTGCAGGGGAAAGAGAAGTAACACAAAATATAGTTTCAGGAACTAAAAACTTATTTATTGTCAGGTGTATAGTGAAGATAATACAAAATTCAAATTTTTGCCAGAAAATGTACAACAAAAGGAGGACTCCAATGGAGCTCAATTGTTTAAGGTGACAAAAAGAAATAGGTACTAGGGGAATTAACAAAAGATACAGCTATTTCTCAAGCACTTATTATGCAACCAAAAATCAACTCCAAGAAAATCAAAATCACTTCCACCAGGGGGTTTAACAACAATAAAAAAAACCCAAAAAGGATCTGATTACTACTGAACAAAAACACAAACTCAAAAGACCAGGTCCTGGCAAAACACTCTTAATTACTAAAACTTGACAGAACAACTAGGCTCAAGGTCAACACAAAGAACTCATGAAACACACTAATGCCAAGTAAACAGGGCAATGCCTTTACACCTCCAATCACAGCCATTGAGTGCCAGGGAGGTCCTGCTTTTATAGTGGTGTCTCATCTGCTGGTCCAGGATTGGTCAGGGTTCAGCCAATAGGACCCACAGCAGATTAAAGGAGCTTCAGTCAGGAGTTTCAGGGGTGGAGTCTAGAGGCCTATCAGTGTGGAGGGAATCTTCTTGTACAATATATGAATCTCTAGGTCAGAAAAGTTTATTAGGCAAGTTTTGGCTCATCAGCATACACCACATGATACCTAAAGGAATACACTGTGAAAGTCCTCAATTCCTAAATCACATGTACATACATTATTTAGAATACACAACATGCTGCAAATGAACAGGTCTAATAATCAAATGTTTTTATTATATATTTATTATGTATATTATTATTTATTAATTAGTTTTTAGCTCCAGTGTTTGCTCCTAGGGGCACTAAGCACAGGGAGCTGAATCTGGTCTGCCTGTGGGATCTCTGTGGTCTCTGTGGTCCAGGTGGTCTCTGTGGTCACTGGTTGCGGTGCCTCTCAGTGTGAATGGCCCCACATAGGTGGTTTCCTCACCTGGATCCTCAGTGCCCTGCCATGTTACTAGACTGTCAACTATGTGCTGTGTGCGCGGATGTGTTTATTTGTGTGTGTGTGGGGGGGGGGGGGGGGGGGGGGGGGGGGGGGGGGGTGAACGAGATGTGTGTGAACGTTACTTAATATTTTTACCTGCTACCTGCTTTTTTAACATCCAGCTACTGTGCTTTAGCATTTCCTCCAAAGTAGCGACAGAGAGAATCTTTTCTATTCCTAAAATAAGGTGAATGGGAACATGGATATCGATGGACACCAACGTGTCTCAGCTCTCAATTTAGTTTTAAAGGAAAAGATTTACTTAAATTATGCTATCACACTGTGAAACATGTCCACCCCCGTTCATATATAGGCACAGAAAGGGCTTGAATGAAAAACTAATTTTCCTGCTTCCACCCTAGCATCCTTATTCAGTGAGAGCTCCAGTTTTTCACTTTGCCTTGGCAAGGCACAGTAAACAGCCCCGCCAGAGTCAGTCAGCCAATATGGTGTAACTGATTTAAGGCGGATTAGAGATTCCTGTGCTAAGCCTCAGAGAATCCTCTCAAATATCCACAGACGGGCTGAATTAGTGAAAGAAACAATGGCCATTTTCAATGCATCTTATGTAAAATGTTTGCATCCTGTGATTCTTGCAGCCATTGTAGGTGGCTGTCGTTAAGTCTCAAGAACATGTGACATGATTATGCTTTAAAGCCTCTCAAAGCTTGGCATTTCTTTATATTACAACAAGATGTAAAAATACACACCAAAGAAAATGCTCTTTCTCAGATCTAATGTTGTTGTGCTTTATGATTGCTCTTGGTTTTCCTGCACTGTGACTTCAGCTAATTCTTAGAAAAGCTTTTGGCTCAAAGGAAATGAAACTGCTCTCAGATTTCACCTGTTGAATCAGCTCAGCAGTTTTTCTTAGTGTTCCTCATTCTAGTGAACAGTGACAATAATACCAAGAAGCTTATGATATAGAAAGGTAAGAAAATAAAGAAATATTTTTTGTCTGTACTGCAACATTTTTTATATTCAATGACACAAAACTGTGAATACAAGAAAGCAGGAGCCATGCAAACAGCATGTCCAAATGTAACTGTGGCCTTGTATTTTAACTACCTCAAACCATATGACTATATCTCAAATATAACAATAATAAATGGTAATAGTTTAAATGATTTCCAATATATTTGCTTTACAGTACTAAACGAAACTCATTGACAGTGTGAATTCTGAACTGATCTGAACTTAAAGTGCATAAGGGCATGTTTTTATAAATGTTTCAACTCTTTTTTTTACATAGCAAGTTGCTGTTCTTTCTGGCTTGGTCCAACCATCCCATTGTCTGCAGTTAACCTCTGGGGAGAATAGTTGAGCCATCTTTTGACATCATTTTCTAAACACAGTGGACTTTCAATAGAGGAGTCGAGGCAAATATTCACTTTGAACATCCAAAAAGTCTGTTTGCTGCACAAAATGGTGACTATAACGCCTGTTCAGTTGAGTGAACATTGCTTTGTGTATTCCAATTTATACCGTATTCATTTTCTTTTCTTCTTTGGCATGTTGCACAGCCCTTGGCCACTACATTGTGCTTCTTTCACCTCATGAAACATCTCATTCAGACAAGACAGCAAACCATGCTTTGTTGGTCCATCTGATGAATACAGAAATTCTCAGATCTGCCAGATCCTAGAGAACTTGGTCGATGTATACACCTGAGCAGCAAAATGGCCAAGGTCCTAATTGGCAAGACTTTTGGGCACTGTTGATGTGACCTTGCATGTGTCTTGGAAGGAAAAATCATGAACCTGTTTCAGGGTGTCTGATCAAAGGTGTGTCCAGCTTGCAACCTAGGACATAAAGGACCAGGTACCATGGGGAATTATGGATTTTATTCTGGAGTCCATGTCTCAGTGTTGGAGCTGATTTGATGGCACAAAAAAGACCAACAGAAAATTAGGTAGGGGGAGTTTAACATGCCTAACTTTCCCAGAGGCCCTGCCCTGGATGACCAGCAAAGTTTAGGAAAGATATTGTACGAAGGTTGAGGGATTTTCAGGGCGGGGCTTTGATAGGTCTAGCATCCCACTAGTATACTGTACATAGCATTTTTTTATTTTAAGTCCAAATCGTACAAGCTACGGCTAAAAGTAACCAGCATGGTAACACAGATGGACTTACACTGAAGACCTGGTTTTGCTATCAATTTTTGCAATATTTTTAGAACTTGTGAAACTCTCATGCTTCTGATGTTTTGGCAGAATAATTAGCTTTACCTTCAATTTTAAAAGGCGTACAAATCACATTTCTGATCCTCTTTAGTGCCTTATATGTATCATTTATTCTTGATACACAGAACTGAAAGGATTTACAGAATCTATCACAAAAAAATGAACATTCTTGATAAAAATAATCCAAAAAAAAAAAATGCTGAAGGCAGTTCATCGAATCAGTTTCTTCTTGCTGTTCTGAGTATTTCTTGGAGGCAGAGCTTCTCGTGAGGCAGAAGTAATGTCAGTGGTTGAATCGAAGCACAGTGAAAGTGAGTCAACTGGCAAGCCTGGATAGCAGAAATAGAGCTCAGATCAAAATATAGATAACACATACGAATGAACAGCTGAATTTTTCTCTGATTTGTGAGCTAATCAGTGCCAGCAGCATCACAAGAAAGAGTAAGCCTGTCAGTGAAAGTGTCAGACAGTTTTAGATGAAAGCTTGCAATCAAGATTCAAGATTCCTTCATTGTCAAATACGCTGAAACAACGCAGCATCATTACCAGTAATGAAATTCTTTGTGCACAGAGCCAACTCAACTTGACAAAAGCAATATTCTCTCTACGTTCAAATGCTCAGGAATATACGTACATTTTTAACTTACAAATCAGTTTTTCACAGATGTGTCTTGTTGGCAGCTTCATCCAAGCAACGGTGATGCAACATTTCACTGGGGCTATCTCAAGCAGTACTGTATAAAACAAACCGCAAATAAATAAGTGACTTCTGTTCACACTTTCTACTAGGGGTGGAAGTATTGAATTGATATGTTCAAGAATATTTTCGATTCATTTGAAGTAGGTAGCCTTTCCTTCACATCTTTGTTTGATGTTTGATTTCGCTGTCTAGTTTTATACTATCACCCCATCACTCTGTGTAGTAATATAGATATATAGATATTGTTTACAGTATACATAACATATGTAGTTGTAAGATATAAGATATTAAATAATGCTTTATAAAAAAAAATATAGTAGCAGCGGTAGCAGTAGCATAAGTAAATTAAACAGAAGGAGGCTATATAACCTAGAAATTGGTCTGCAATTTCAGACATCGAGCAGAGCATTCAACTGGAATGGACGAGAGTAGTGGAACCTTAAGTGAAAAGGCTGTGCTATCTGTTGTCCAGTCTCAAGTGGCACTATGCCGTGAGCTGCCTAAATAACCAACTATCTCCAAGGATCAGGGTTCAGGGGATCAAAATAATTTCTTCCACTTACTTGTGTACAATAATGTGTGGGACATGATGGTCTAATGCAGAACATAAGCACGATTTCAGTGAATTTAGATTAATACAGTTAGTTACCACTCACCACAGTCTTTTGGAGTTTAGCAAAATGATAAAATTTTGTTAGAACCATAGGGCTGTCAAAGTAAACGTGTTAAATATTACATTAACGTGTGCATACAAGGGTGGTCCTTATCAAACTATAGTGTCATAAGTGTTGAATGCGTCATGTGTCACCCTTAATTTACTCTCAAAAAACAGTGAACAAATTGTATACCATCTTGTTGTCATCTTTTTTTATTTAATCTATTGAACTTCATCTTCATGGACCATTCATTTAGATTAGCTTCCGAAGAAGAGAATAGTGGAACCACTAATTGTATGTATTCAAATTACGACAAATATTGTCTTTTCTAGGTGACACAGAAAATACAGTGGTAATTTAAATACTATGGTGACAATGGTGCCAGAAACTCCTCCTCAGAGACAGAGTGGGAAACCAATTTCCTTTAACTAAGGATGTGTGTTAGTCATTAGATAATTTCTTTTTAATTTGATATCCTGCTACACATAAATCACAGATATACTGGATTTGCCACACTGACATATTAAGCTGTGTTAGAAAAATCATTTTATACGACACCTCATATGGAACAACATCAGCATTTTCTAGGAGTATTTACTGTCTTTTATCTCTAGATTTGTTCTCCATTATTTCCTGACAAAAATGTTGTATATGGCTCTTAACCTTCTGAGTACTGAACTATTATGTAATACTTGAGCCAGTGTGTTTTTAATAAGCAGCTGAAGGCGGTATGGTTAGTGAGGGATAGCTTCCTCATTCATATAACCTGGTCCACCCGGAGTTTCACGAAACATAGAAGTATTAAAAGAATATTCAAATTCTTATGATCCCCTGGCTCTTCCATAACTGGATGCTGCTACTTACTATTCTGATCATGACGGTGATATTACTCTTTAATAGCACAGGATGCAATATAGTAATGAACTGATCCTTTATAATGTATAGTTCAGAGAATATTGACAGAAAAAGGACATAATTACAATTCTGGCAGGGAAACGTATCTGGAATGAGGTCTAGTACTCAGGGTCTGTTCTATTACATGAAATATTCCAGTAAGTGATCTATAACTGTAACTGCAACGCAGTTTTGTCCCATTTTTACCCAACTGAAATGAACAGATGAAATTTTCATTAAGCTTAACTGAACTCGACCTACAGGCCTGCCCAGTGTGTTGTGGACTTGGAGCTATTTCCACCAATTTCCACCACTTAATCACCTGTTTCGTGGTTTTCAGAAACAGGAACCTTGTGAGGACTTACTACATTTTTTTTTTTTAACTTTTATATTGTATTTTATATATTATGTATTACTTAATGGGCAAATAGCGGAAATTGCAGACTTTAACTATACATTTGAAGATACCATTTGATTCTCTTTGAAAGAGTGCCTATTGATAAATTTTTCAGAAAAAGGACATTAATTCCAATAAACAGTAAAATCAAGAGTTCCTGACTGGCCAATGATTCTGATTCAAATACTCAATTACTCTTAAAGAGTGACAGATTGAAACTTGGACTCAGGGTCTGGTGTATCCTTGTTACTGAAATATATAATACTGGAATACATAAGTCCACTTGGGGAAAATGATTTTGAGGGTGGTGTGGTGTTAGTTATTTTGTTGATGTTGAAAATGAGATTGCACAACTGTGACCCATATGGGAATTTTTCCAGGAAAAAAGGAACATTTGATCAAAACTGTAGTGTGCCAGCGAATACACATACTGAAAAGGGAAATGAGCTCTCAAACATCTTGCAACATGAGGGAATTTTCAATGGAAGACTAGGCATAGAATTCAACAAGCTGATGTCACAGACTGAAGAAGAAGGACTTTCCACTAAAGTGAGCAATAGCTTCTGAACTCCAGGGTGTACTTAGTTTTTCAACAGATTGATACCACGTATGTTGGTCTGGTGGTCTGTTTCATGTTCATCACCTTCATCTGTTGGCTCTGACATGAAATGTGGGGTTATCCAAATGTCAAAGCAGCAACTTTTTTTATGGCATGAACCTGTTTCCTCACATGACTGCATACAGCGCAAAATACTGAAGTTAATAAAACTTTTCTGCTTTCTCAATCCATCCATCATCTCTCAAGATAAATTCCTTATATGTACAAATATACGTGGCAATAAAGACGTTTCTGATTCTTGAAGAATACCAAAGAATGCAGCAAACAACAAAATTTGTTTCAAATTGCTATCAGTGTCTAAGCGTGACTTGAGTGGGGTTTCCACACACTAGAAGGTTAGTAGTTCAATGCCTGGAACATACATGGAAAGTGTCCTCGAGCAACCTCCATTTGCTCTCAGTGCATGGCTCTGACGGTAGAAAACCCTTCACCATTACCATGTTCATACGTGGAGAAACAAAAGCTACAACTAACTCTGTCAGTTGTCAGTGGCCAAGTTGCCATTTGAGTCCATCCAAAAGGGTTTTTTGGAATGGGATTTCTAAACCACACAGCGACGGATGAAGCCAACACATGATTGGTTGATGTGTCACCGTGTCAGCGGAGCGATGGAAAAAGTCAACTCAACTTTCATATGTCCCACATCTTTCCCTTCACAGACACGGTTGAACATCAACTTGACGCCAGCTTCAAAAAACAAATGCACTGTAGCTCCCTCGCCACTAGTGTGAGCCAGGCTTTAGAACTCTTTGTGTGTTTGCTGTTTCTGTAAAAATGAAGGTTAAAATTAAATTCTTAAAAGTAATGAGGATGAACCAAGCCACTGAAGTTGAGGGTCGTAAAATCAAAACATTGGTTGTGACAATGCGACAGAAGGTAAAGGTAGAAGGTAAATTGCAGAGCAGCATCCTCACAAGTGGGGTTGTGCAAGGAATTCTTTAAAATTACATGCAGTTATTTGATTCATTATTAACACAATATTTTTTGTGTAGCTTGAAGTTTCAGCACAGAGACAGTGTGCTTGGTGGATACCTGGAGATTTGGGGGCTTTGGCATCAGATTGTACAAAAGCAGGTATATCACCATTAATTATGTAGAATATTTTAAGACTGCACCTATCCTGTGTCACTCTTTCAGTTAATGTATGTGACACCTGCAGACTCGTGCTGACTATGATATACCAGCTCCTGCTCATTAGCACCAAATCAGAAACAACACATGCCATTTCAGATGTTGCTGCTGAGAAGTCTCTGGATAACCCAGAGCTCCCTTTAAAACGCAGGCAGTTGGCTTCTGAAAATACCATCTGATTGAAATGTGTCTTCCGGGTGAAGTTGGGGCGAGGGCTGAGCCCCTGGTGTGCGTTCACGTGCATGTGAGCGTGCGCGTGTCCCCGTAATCGCCTACGGGACTGTAATGACCAATCAGCAGCCATTTCAACTCCTCAATTTGTGCGTGTGTTGGGGGAAGGGGAGGTGACCGCGGAGCAGGGGGGCTGGCAGAGCGAGGTCGAGGCTGCACGGGAGGGGGGAGAGAGAGAGAGAGAGAGAGAGGGAGGGAGGGAGAGAGAAGGAGAGCAGAGGCAGAGAGGGGACAGACTCTGAGAGGAGCAGTCGCTCTCCGTTACATCCGCTGTGAGCTGGTATTTGGAAAGCTCCATCCTCGGCATACGGCGGTAAGTGGCACTGGCTCTCAGCTGCTTTTACAGTCCCTACAGCGGTTTAGAACACCTGCAAAATGTTCCACAGTTTTATACATATTTTTACATGTTTGTGTCTTTGCTACAGTGGACAGAGTCATTATAATTTTGAAAATGCTAATTGTATTTAGTTGGCTTGGCTTGGTGTTGCGGAGCGCACGCAGGACTATCTTATGCCGTAAATTGAGGACATGTGTGGCACAGAGCCAGCAAGCAACTTTGTTTTTATATTTTTATATGAGGCTTTCATCGGAAGCTTTCAGTCTTAGGAACACTAAGATTTAGTTTTTTCCCTCCATTCCGTTACTAATAGTACTTGAAGTTGGAGTCTCGCTTGTGCGAAAGTTACCGTGAACCCGTCTTTAAAAATAGTCTATGTGACTTTGGACACTTTTTTCTACCAGAAGTGCATTTTCATTTTTGAGTATATTTAATAGATTCATATTACAGACCACAAACATTTAGGAACTCATTGTAACGGTGCCTTGTGGTAAGTCCTTTGCGCAAAAAAGAAAAAAAAGAAAACTGCTGCTATGGCCCGGACACGTGAAAATAACGTTCAATTTAAAATGTGTGCGTTTTTTCTTTGGGTCAAGTTTTTTTTTTCTTTTCTTTTTTGGTGGAAGTTTGATAATCCCTCAATCCCCCATCGTGGTAACATCTTAGTCGACTGCGATGCACTTAATGATGCGTGGCTGGTGAAAAAACTGTTTTAGTTCGTACAATATTCAATATTTAAGATTTGTCAAAAAACTCGAAACAGTGATGGCACGGTGTTAGACTTCTGTTTCCGTGTTTGTGATTTCTCAATGGAGAGGGAGAAAGATCTGCAGAGGGACTCAGAAAGAAAGAAGCAGAAAGAAGTGATGCTGATCCGTTCCGACTGATTTTCTTGTCTACAATGGTCTCTCTCTCTCTCTCTCTCTCTCTCTCTCTCTCTCTTTCATTTTGGTTATCTTGTTCCTTGTATATGGTTAAAATAGTCGGTTATGTAATTAAGAGTAAAATATTTCTATAAGTAAGTGTTTAAAATGACACCTCTTCCCTCACATCTCGTGTGTGGTAACATCAGTTAGATAACTCATTTTTTAACCTCTATCATTTTGGCCTACACAAAAACACAATTCAGTCAGTGCTTTCCTGCTTTGTGTTGTGTGTGTGAATTACTGTTCACTTGTGCCCTTTAATGCGCACTCCTGTCAGATTGGGATGCACACTGCTTTTAAATGTGAGTGCATTATCTCAGGCTGGACAGCATGGAAGGGAAGCGGTGGCAGGTTTGGGTCAAGCAAGCAGCAGCAGATCAGGCTGTTCAGTTCTGCATTCGACCTGCGCAGACAGCCAGTCGGATAGGGTTTACAACATCTGGGCAGTTGGGGTGGCAGCACTGTTGATAATAGAAAACAGAGAGAAACAATCAAAAAAAAACAAAACAAAACAAAAAAACAGGGCGTTCAAAAATCGGCTAGTGAAATTGCATTTTTTTGTATGGGAGCAGTAATTTATCTGAGTGAGTTACAATGACAATCACAATCTTAAGATTTTTTTTTTTTTTTTCTCGGTGCGTGTGTGATTTGATCCATCTATTTGTTTGTTGCTTTCAGTGTTTAGTCAGAACTGGTTGCTTATTTTAAACACCAACACTTATGAAAGTGCGGGAATACATTTCACAGCTTGTCTTTCTAACAAAACATACTGATGTTGCAAGATTCTAGCTATTAAATTAAGTCATTAATCATTTTCATTCTCCTCAACAGTGGTAGATAACTGCAGTGTGGAATCCTGTAAAGACCACTGGAATTCAAAGTCCTGGTTGTTAATTCAGACCCCCTCACTGAGAGCCTTTGATTTATCCTTGGTAGGAGTCTGGGGTTTCCCAGCATGCATGGAAGTGCCTTAGACGTGTACTTAGCACTGGCGTCCATCATTTGTATTACGTGGCCTGAGTCAGTGTTCGTGTTAGACATTCCTCACTGACTCAGATGTGACCTCTGTGTAGCCTAACAGTCCGTCACTTACAATTTTCAAAGCCAAAAGTAGGTTGCTAACTGGTCAGCACATAATAAGTTTATTGCAACTCTTAGATGGACTAACGATTCAAAAATCACATCCACTGCATCAAGCAGCCCTTTCTTTTAGCAGGCAGCAGTATGAATGTGTTCTGTAAGTCAACAATAGATTTTTGGTGGATGACACATTAAGAATTACATTTGTTCATAAATCTGCATGCATATCAAAATGTAGGAATATTGAGTATGATTGATATTATTTCTCTGCTAATTATGTGGTCAACTAAATGATGATGTGTTTACTCGATTGAAACCATAACCACCCTGGTGACATCTAAGTGGTTGATCTAAAGGTCTGTCCCACAGTACCAGCATGTACCACGATGTATTATTTGTGACCATAATTGTCAACTCTCAGAACTACAATAGGGGGCTTTGTTTCCCTAAGCGCAACGCAATGCTGTTTTTCAGACTGGATTCAAATCCCAGGGTGGTCTTGACCTTAGCCATAATGGTCTCAGATCTAAAGCTGACCGCAATGTGTTAGTGGTGGGCCTCGTTGAAAATAGGTGGTGACAAAACTGCTGTTGTGAACTCTGAGAGCTTACTGAGCTGTAGCACTCTTACAGCACAGATACGACAGGATAACAGAATGGGGGAAAATCCAAATTTGGCATGGTAGATGTTCTTCAGAATCCTCAAAGATAATGTTAGAAAACAGTAAAAATGGAAGAATAGATGTAAAAAATGAAAAGATAAAATATTAAATGAAATGCTTTGAAATGTTCAAGAAAAATGACACAATTAAACCGACACATGAAAAAAAAGGGTTTTCGTGCTTTTCATTCATATTTGTCCATCACTGCCGTGAATTAATCATCAACTTTGATGGAAAAATACAAATATTTTAACTCAAGGTCCATTTAGACCAATATGATGAGTGATGGATAAGAGGTTAAATATGCAGCACAATTGAGGATATAACCAATCAATAGAACACGGAAGCAGATACACTGCCAGTATAGGTTGTGGAGGCAGACCATTCAAAAACCATTCAGAATGACAAAAGCTCAATCACCTTCAGTCTTCAGCCTGGACACAGTCACAAGCAGACGGGCTTTGCAGTATGGAATCTATCAAACACTCAAAGGTTCAGAGAGATAACCTGAAGTCAGGCCGTTTGCATACAGTCACTATAAAACTGAGTGTTGCCATCAGCTAGGAGAGGGAGATTAATGTTTCTCCCCTTTGTTGTAGGTGAAACCCTCCTTCTGTGCTCTTACCAAACGGGAGGCGTTCTCTTTTTGGTTAAGGCAAACAAACATGGCACTGCATCAGTTTAGGCAAGAAGAGATAAAAGCACGTAATCCCCTGTATCAGTAGAACTCCGGATGGATTAGCAATGCTCCTGAGATGACCAGAAAAGCCTAAATGAACAAGTATTTTCGTGTGTCATTTCAAATTAGGACTTTGGCTAAATGCTGATATTTTTTCCTTAATTTTGTCAGCTATGCAGACAGGAGGGCTTTTCTCAGTTAATTCGTCCTTCAGAGAAATTATTGTACGTATGTTGGAAATGTTGTTTTTTAGAAGAATCAATATATATAAGCTACATTTGAATTATATCGTGTCTGAAATGAATATAGACAGAAATAAAAATCAAAATAAATAAAATCATCTGCTGTTGTCAATGTGCATCCTGTACAAATCCAGCTAATTGTCTGTGTTTGCTTCCTTAATGCACGCTCTTTGGGGAGTTCACCAGAGGGAGCTACTGTCTCTCCCAGGCAAAGAAATCTTTCTGGTTCAGCTGTTGTGTTCAGATATGAGCTGGAATTGATTGTCTTATTAAATGAGTATTAAAAAAACCCAGTACATGATGTCATCCGACAGCATAGGCACTCACACGCATTTAATAATAGAAACTCTAAATGCTAATGAGGCCCTGATACTGCTCTGTGTGCTAATGTACTCTAATGGCAGGCAACTGCCCTGACAATAGTCTTTGTATTTTGTGTGTGTGTTTAGAAAGTGATAACCCTGATCTGGTCCAGGTGCATCGTCAGGTACATTAAGTGGATTAAGTAGCAGGAGTGTGGCTGTGGAGAGGTGTGAGTGTTTGTCTCCTTTTGATCATCATTTTTCCATGGAGAGCACATTCCCCGCGCCCGGTTTTCCACTCAGTTAGCTGAACCAAACAATGGCCACGTCTGCTTTTCTAACCTTTAGACCTTGATCATCACAGCCATGCATAATCACATGGAAAGCATAAACCGAAGAATATTTCATACGTGGTGAGCATGGCTGTGATATAAAACAGCTGTAACAGTTTGTTATCATCACTACGTCGGCAACTCCAGGCAACAGCAGATCCCAAATTGGTGTGCATGTGAATAGCAGCAGCTTTTAACACAATGCAGAACGCATTCACATCAAAACAGTTTTCCTCTGACAGGTGTTCATCCGCATCTGCCTGGTAGAGAGACGCTAAATTGCTATTTGAAGACAACTTCAGCCTTCCTTGTTGCTGGCTTGACAGCTCTTCCAATTACAGCTCTCTGGGACCAATGCATTGTTTTTGCAAATACAGTAGATCTCTGTTCATCAAAGCTGGGTCAGAGAGAAGGAAGAGACGTGGCAGCATGTCGAAAATCTCAAGCCTGTGCTCTTCCACTTTGAATGTAATCAGATGAGAGGCTTTTTTTTATCCTATAGCAGCTTCCACGCTTTCTAATTAGTGTTTGATAGATAACCGGAGGTAACAGAAGGGAGAACTTTGTAGAAATCAAACACGGGCTGGAGAAAATCTGTGAAATGGGGTGATACTGGCACATGATCAGAACACATATAGTTTCGCTCATGAGCTTTGTCAGTTTCAAACTGATGCTACCTCACGACTGTAGGAGGGCAAAACCCATGAATATACAACTGGCTGCAAAACTGATCAGTTAAAATATTCCGCAGTAGCACTAATATTTAATCGTAGTATTGCTGATGAGAATAGAACGCTGTATTTTCAACAAACTGCGTGGATCACCTAATTTGATTTCATTCTTTCGTTTTTTATGTTAAAGATTTTATTTTGGAAAGAATGGGACAATGCACATTAATGAGCAGTACAATGTACATGTAAACATGCCAGATTATAGCCTGAAGGCTGGTTTCCATCTGCAGTCCCTTGGCAGGTTGGATGTAACTGTGAGCAGACAAATGGCAAAAAAGAGCACATTTAAAAAGAGCAACACATCCAATGTGAAAAATGTAGTACTGGTACAAAATATTAATCAAAGGAGAGAAAGAGAGAGGTTAATATTGACATAGTGATAAAGATACATGTGTGCACACGCTGTGCTATTATACATGATCACATATCTGATTAAGTCTAAGCCATGGCTCCAGATGGCCGTTAAAGGTCGCAAGGCTGGAGCTTTCCCTTATAGAAGAAGGGCTGTTCCACACAAACTTCCTCTGAAAGACAAACAAGGTTCTTCTAAGCGGAACCACACAGTCCCCATTTGTGACGGTTCTGGTGGATTGGGTAGTTCACCTGTATTTAATAAAAGTTGAAGCCATGCAAATTTTTATATATTAAGCAGGCAGAGGTGAATTTCCTAAAATGATCAGAACTGTTGCATTTAGTGTATTTTTTTTATCCAAAATTTTCAATGTTTTTTATAGATGTTTTTATTTTATTATGGGTTTATTACAGTCTTGAAGGAGTACGATCAAAAATCTACAAATAAAACTACGTAGTGCCTTTGAAATGGTTTGTTTGATTATCTAATTTTAAAGCAGTCAGAATGAATACCTCAAGGGAAAAAAATCACCTCAGATCAGTAGGATCCAAATTAGACACCAAAGAAATCAGAGAGTGCACTGTTCCAGCAGAGCTTCAGTGCTACGATGTTACAAGTTACAAATGTTACAAGCCTAAAGCTGCCATCCTTCATGTGAGAGAGAAAATTAAACGAGATATTTTTGTTGGTATATTCTTGTAGTCTTTGCTATGTTTATGTGATAAGTCACTGTCAACAGCCTCACATTTTAAATTCACACTGCGTCTGTTCCAAAAGCAGCACAGCCTTAAGAAGATGTGCTGCAGTTATTGAGATGCCATCATACATACGATTCCATGCATGTTCTACTAAACAACTTCAAAATTCTGGAAATGACAAGGAGAAATCTCGATGTGATGTGGCTTCATCTCAAACGGCACACAACAAGGTGGTGTTTAGATAACTTTTACACGGACACTTGAAAACCCTTGCTTTATATTCACCGACAGCACAATGTGGAGATGACTAGGGATATGATGACTGAATAGGAAGAATGTGCTGCCTTGCCTCTTAACCCGCATGTTTACCTACATCTTGTTTCACAGGCCATAAAAAGAGACGCACACACAAGGAAACTCTCGTCTCACATGTCTTGTTTGTGTGGTGTGAAGTGCTCCTCATCAACAGGCTTTGTCTGCTTTGATTGGAGGTCAAAGAAGAGGCAGGAGGGAGTGAGACAAAGCATACATGTTGGCTAAAAGAAGTTAAAAGACAATAGTTAATAGACTACCTCACAAACAGAGCACGCCTGTTGTTTATTGCACTTCCCTGTAGATTTCTTCAGGTGGTGTGGAGACGAGTTGAATGATAAGAACACAAAGACGGGGGTTAAGCTATTCCTTTTTTGATTATGGTTCACTTTCATTGGATTGGATTAAACTGGATAGGGTGTGCTGCTGTGATAAAACTGGATAATAAAAAGACTGCCTTTCAAAGAGAGCTTTTATTACTGTGTTCTGGATGGGCTGCCAATTTTTTTTTTCTACTTGTTTTCTGGCCCAGTTTTTAGTTTTAGTGTATTCCTCTGAGTAATTCTTTAAATAGACAATACTACATATGTTCCTCTCAGCAGTAGACATTGAACCATAAATCCTATTTGCGGTATATTAATTATTCCCTATTTTATTAAAGATGGGCTATTAATGATAATTTTTGATCATGTCTGAATGACATGCTGTCTCATTTGAGCTATAAGGGTAGTTGTTTTGCAGTTTTTGTAGTTATTTGAAAGTTTAGTGATGAGTGTGTGATGTTAGACTTAAGAGAACAACAGAGGACCACATAAAGCCAAGTGCTGTCCACTTGCCACGGCCTTGTGCACACCGTATACAGTACTTCTCTGTTAGATAAGGTACTGTACAGTATACTCTTCTTTTAACCACCACCCACGACCACAGCAGCGACCTGCTCCCTCACTGATCCTCATCCATCCATTTTCTATTCCCATTGATTGCAAGTGGGGCTGCTGGAGATGCGATGTTACCCCAGCAGACAGCGGCTACACAGTGGATGCACAGTGGACAGTAGCCAGGGTCACTTGACTGCTTAAAGCTCAAATCTGTGGCAGTATTTTCTACAGATACGCTGTGTGCGTCTTGACAGAGGACACAACATTTCTCAGGGAGATAAAAGTGACAGATGTTAGCGTTTGTGTGTCCCATTACCAGTAATTTATGGTATCTTTTTTCTGTGATGTTGTCACTCCTGCTTCTCATTAGCTCTTCAAACTCTGGTAATTTGTGAATGCTGGTGAATCATGGTGACAACTGGAGATACTCAGTGTGCTAGGAAAAACTTTAGAGTTAAGAAAACTCAACCAAACAAAAAAAAAAATTATATATATACATATATATATATACATATATATATATACTAATTCTTAAAAAAGCAACTATTCATGTTTTACATAATTTATGTGCACTCGCTCCAGTTTCCCCTGGACAGGTGAAGTTAATGTTAAAAGCTTCCCAAATAGTGATAATCCATCTAAAACCAAAGATGGACAGATGTCCACCACAAACGTCAGTCAGGTCAAAATATCACTCAACTTATTTTCACTCAACTTGAATGTGGCGACAGCTCTGCTGCTGATGGCAGAAACACTAGTCATTATTAGTGTACACTTTAAAATGAGCAAAATAATTTCATTCATTTTAACTTACTGCCCAATTTCCATCTTGGAATTGAACATAGGAAGCCAGCAGGAAAAAGCACCATTGCAGATGCTGGTTCCACTCACATTAGTTAACCCAGGGTAGAGCCTCTAAAGCATCAACCATACTGAGTAGTTTTAGAAAATGTATCTAAATTCATGAAAAACAAACAGTATGACATAACATTAGAACATTACCAAATGCAGTTTCCACGTGAAGCCCTCAAAAACAGTACAGAAGAGTAAAGAAGAGAAGACTGCTGCCTGCAGGATTTATTATAGAACTGTTCTCTGAGGCTTTGTTAGCTGTTGATAGGTACCTAATAACCCCGCAGCCTTTTACTTGATAGTGACTTAATACATATAATTCATTTCAGCTCACGTACATCTGATGGAACAGATTCTCCTGATTGAAGCGACACAGCTGACATTGTGTAGTGGACTCTGAGTAGTGTTTCTGAACCTGACCTACAATGCAGTCACTGCAGGACACAGCTTTCCATCATTAGCCGGTTATGAGGCTGAATGATCACCAGGGTTTCTGAAAATTGGTCAATTTTTGACGTGGCAGGAAGGATCGGCCTGGAAGTTGGAGCCAGCCCAACATTAATATTTGATGACGGTTTCTGGAGCAAGTCAATATTTTCCTCGCTAGACTCTTAAACTGTCTCCAAATTTGATTCATCCCTTGTCAGTGAAAATAAGATAAGAGGAAACCGCAGTGAGGACGAGCTTGTAATGTGTAGAAAAAGCTGATGAGATTGGGATGAGACAGCTGCGTCTTCCTGCTCAAGTAGGAAAATTAGAGTGGATGACTGGGCGGCATCTTTTAAGTCCATCTCAACTGGAGGATTTAAACCAAGCCTTGTCCTCCTTGTGTGTTTTACCACTGTCCTAACCATATCATTGCTCCTTACACACTCGTGTAAACACAGCAGTTTGAAGGAGTAGATGCTTACTCATTTGCATAGTAATGGCTTGCTACATTCCAGAGGAGAGTGTCAAAAGCATTGTCTCTGTGTATGTGTGTTCCTGCTGTGCCTCGGCTCTGTGGAAGTCATAAAACAGGGGTTCACATGATAAAATGTCCTTGTGAATGGAGGAACTGCAAACAGCACCACTACCACCACAGTAAACAGTCACACACAATAAGAAATCACACTTCTTTAAAGCCCTTTTTACTGGCAGGCCAAAGCATTTTCGCTACAGAGAGGTGGCTTTTTTGCAACCTTTTCAAATAAATGTAGTAATATTTTTTTTCCTTGCTTTCTTTCAGAGTCTTTGTTCTGCGAGCTTGTTTTTATGTGTGTGTCCAACAGAGCTAGTGCATCTTCAGTATAGTGTTTCTGAATTCAGTAATATGCTTAAAGAACATTTTATTCCGTTAGGGATATTATAACAAAATAGGAAAGTGTGGTTTAATGTTCTTGATGCATTTTCCTGCAAATATAACCACTACTTTTGGAATGTGGCATAGAAGATATACAATATGAATAACAATAGAGTGTTACATAAACATTACATAAATGCAACCAACAGCTGCATCAGAAAAATGTGACAAGTTTAGCTGGACAATCAGAAAGGAAATATGATATGCAGTGATCAGAAGTCAGAACCAGGTGCCCGGACACACAGTCCCAATTCTGAATTTCTCTCATTCTCTCTGTTCAGACCTTGCATTAACATCCATCCTGGGCAATTTGATGACATGTAGCCAGCTTTTAGTGCTTGTATTCACACATGGCATTAACATGCCTGATCTCAGTGTGCTAATAAACACAGACATCATCTGCATCTCAGCAGAATATTTTAACAGCTGATGGCTTTCATGAGTGATAATTCAGGAAATACACATGCAGCTCCTTATACATGATTACATGAGGACACAGTAGTTAATCACACGAGGACACGTTATTTAATGACAGAAGCATGCGCAGTATGCTTATGATCTACAAAATGCGATTTCAATGGGTCCTGAGGTTGTGCACACCTGTACTCTTCGTAGTACAGTGGGGCCGTATTCAGTCCAAAAATTAGTTATTAAGTTTCAACAGATTTAGAATGTCTAATTATGGAGGTGATTGCAGGGTTAGGGTTAGGGGACACTTTTTCAGTAAAACCTTTCAGTAATATATATATATCAATATTTAAAAGTTTTCCACTGTAGATGGGCAACATAAAATAATTTACTGCTTTAACCTCTCAGTTAAGTCTTTGGGTTTTGGACTTTTTGGTCAGTAATTAGATTCCTGTCTTTTTATAAGACTGTATATATTTGGAGTATACCCACCACAGAGGCCCCAGTGACGTAATTTCAGAGACTTTTTAGTCAATCATTCTCCATACTGTCTCCAGCTAAGAACTGAGTCTGGCTGTGTGTGATAAAGGCTGCTCATAGTGTGTCAGGACCCACATCTTCTTCAGTCCTGCCCCCTGCGTTACCAAAGAGCTTGTTGGTTACATAACATTGTAAATCCTAAAGTACCATCTGGTACCAACTAGACTATCCATCACTAATTGTTGCTGATACACATGGCAACAGTCATCACAACTCTCTGTATCTCTCACATACACACGCTGCATATACTATGTCTAACTCAAACTACAAATTGAGACGTAATAAACACAGGTATAAAACTTAAATTGGGTCTTGGATGGACTGGAAAAACCCACCTCCCCCCCCCCCCATTTGTCTTTCTCTCTTTCCTCTCTTGCTCTCTCTCTCCCTCTCTCTCTCTCTCTCTCTCTCTCACCACACACACACACACACACACACACACACACTTTTCGACATCTATTACCTCCCCTTTGTTAAGATTAAAGCAGCTCAGGTTGGATTAGTCTGGTTGGGACGTTGTAATTGCTGGGAATGGGTCACCCAATGAGTGCATGTGTGTTTATGTGTGTGTGTGCTGGGGTCAGGCATGGAGGGTAGGGATTACATGACCCACAATGTCCATGTCCTGTTGTGTGCTATGTCAGTTCCTGTGAACCATTCACTCCACTAAAAGCATGCTTTAAATGGCCCCAGTATGAGGCAGGGGATCTCAGAGCTTTAGATCCACTGTTTTATGTCCCATCAAAGCCTGCTCCTCAGTTAATATCCATTTACCATGCATTGTCCAAATTACTACTCATATATGTAGGTCATTGTATGACACAAACACACTTGAGAGCTTTTACATAAACAGTACATTCCCCAGATGCCTGTCACACACTCTTACCAGTGGTGAAAACAGAGTCTTTATTTCGTTAAGATTAATGCTAATTCTGTCACACTGTGTGTTTTTGTGTGTCAGATATGAACAGGGCTAAATAAAACCACAATCAAACACGTCTGGAGGATCATCCCATATTTCTGCCTTACAGCGAGGTGTCAGTGCCAGTTGACTGATTCAAGTCACTAACCTCGCTGTCACATTGTGCGCAACCCCATCAACAAGTTCATTGATTTCCTCAAACACAGAGTGACCTTAAGACCCGAGTTCAGAACTCTTCATGGTGAATGAACAGTGGTTCTATCAAGCATGAGCCAAGATTAGATGGATGTTTACTTAAGTTGTTCAAAGCTGCCACATTTCTACAGCTGAATTTGGAAGTAATGGTCTTACAGATGTGGTTAAGCTTTGAAGTAGCTATGTTTAAAGGTGTATTCATTGATTAGGGTGCCATCAAGGAAGCTTTCATATTTGACAACTGAACTCTTCTAGCAATCGAAAACGTCTGTGTGAGTAAAACGAGACAGATATTCCCCACCATGAATTCTGAATTTACGGGTCCACACATCTTTTTATTTCAGTCTTTTACTCATAATTTTTAAATGATGATGATGGTGATGATGATAAAATTATCGATATCCTGCCCACACATCGACTCAACTCGCTCTGCTCTGCCTCCACCAGTTACAAAGAAATGCTGGCTTATAAACTGTACTTATTCAGTTATTGATTTACTTATTCCAATTTTGTTTATCAAGGTCCTACCAGGCCGCTTTGTGGAGTAGTTGGCATGGCAATTTGCAGTCGTCATGATTTCACATTGTGTTTCTATAGCATACTCACTAAAATGAAACTCATCAGAAAAATAGAATCTAATATACCAAAAAATAAATAAATAAATTGTACAACGTGATACTTCTTCTTCTTTTGTTAGTCATCGTTATGGCACTGGAGATTTGTTGAATGTTTTTGAATAACTGCACTTCCATCTCAGCATATAACTGTTATTATTTTGGACAACAGGTCCACAACCAGCTGCTCAAATAAATACAATACAGTGAATAGTGTACAACATTGTTTGGAAACTAGGTTAAGAAAAAAAATATTTGGAAGGCGTAAAAGCTGTCAAATGGACAATCAGGACTAAACATTTTTTATTTTTTTACATTGTTTGAAAAGCATCTCAGCTTTACAACAGGGCAGTCTACTCAACCAATGCTGACAAAATCAAGTCCACGTTAGTAGCAGCATTCATACTGGCTGTGATCTCAGGTAGAACCAGATGCCTTAGCAGTTCATAATTTTGTTCAACCACAGGATGTATCTTTGGTTCTGTCTTACGCATTTACTGTAGGTTGTAACACCAATAGTGGTTGGTGATGACGATTTACCAGCTCAGGCTTGTCGATGAGTAACATGTAGCATGTCTCTGGTGATGTGCCGTGAGAAAAGAGTTCATGAGCTGTAAATTTACTATAAGTTTGTTATTTGTGTGTAAAACCATATATATTTATGCCTGTGTTACAGCAAAGAATCATAATTCTGACATTTAATAGAGACTGAATTTAAATAAGTCTCCATCCTTCTGTATCTGCAATGTAAATCCATTTATTGAAATAAATACAGTACAGCAGTACAGAATCATTGACACCGGTCAGCCAAAACAAATATAATCTGGAACCATGTCATACAAAATGAATGTAAATACCATTAATCAAGAGTTTCTTCTCTCTATGTGTACTGATGCTTTAATGACTTCATGGGCCGGTTAAACTTCTAAAAACAATGACACTTTTTTTCACAACTCTCTTCAACATCAAGAAGCCAATTCAGTGTTTCTATTTCGTAACTTGCACGTGACACATCACTATGTAATTATGGGTAATATAAAGTGGGTGGAATTATCCCCACAGACATAAATAATTTATAACACAATTTCTTTTAGATAGCTGAAGGAACATCAAAGATTTCGAAGTGCATCTAGGTGTACATCAAACTTAGAACGCCACACATTAAAGTGAAAGTACCTTTCGGTCAAAGTCATACTTCATCTATAATTGACAACTGTTTGAAGAAGTAGTATATAATCTTTTTTTGCAGTGCCTAAGTGTGTTTTCAAGTGTAGGAATGGTCTATCGCTGCCCCTTGTGGTGAAAGAGGAAAAACATATCAGGCAAAAAAGATGGGAGGGTGTTCTCACGAGACCACACTACTGAAACTGAGCTGAGAGTAGATGGTCTTTGTGTTTGTCCTGGGAGCAGGAGTGATGAGGAGAAGAGCTTCGATCACAGCAGGAGTGTTGAAAACAGATTCAGAATGTGATGTCATGGCTTGCATACAATCACACTAGATGCTCTCATGCACACAGATAATTTCTCCTTTGTGTTCAGTCTTTGTGTTATTGATGTGTTGACGTTATTGATCTCACCTTCATAACAAAGGGCTGTAATGCCTGACTGGTTGACGTGCTGAATATCTTGATGCAGTGAAACCTGGACACTCCTCTAAGCCTTACTATGACAACTACCAAAAAGCAGCATTTTTTTTTTTTTTTGCTGTTGCCTTGAAAGAAATGTAATTTAAATGTGTACTTACACACCATTCTGAATTGTTGTGGTCTGAGTTAATACTGAAAAATGTCTTGTCTCGGTAATCGCAAATATCCTCTGATTGTCAAAGTGAGAGAGATGATCAGCAATGGAGATGATCAGTAACAGTTAATATTTCAATGAGTGAAGCAGTATGGAGCATCTCTTTCTTAGCTCACCCTGGAAGTAGTGGAAGTGAACCAATAATGGAATTAATGGAGGTTTTAATGTGATGTAATGCGCCCTTTGCTGGCAATACTGGAGGTCACCAGTTCATGTAGGATAAATGTCAACCACTGATAGCATTTCAGTATCTGACTTTGGTATTTCCACCAAAGGCCACAATAAAAACTGTGATTTGACCAGTGTGAATATTTCAACTGTTATTTGGCCACTGATTATTCAGCATGTTAGATAGGGTATGGGCATCACCAGATGGGCAAGCTAATGTGTTCAACTTAACAGAGCTGACATCAACATCTACACAGCAAAAATATCTATTTCTTTCTTTCTTTCTCTTTAAATGAGTTGTTATGGTAAGGCCCAAAAGTCTTCCAAATAAATCCTCAAAGAAACTGGCAGACTATATTGACACTTTATTCCGTCATGGTGCCTCAGATATGTATTAATTTGAAGTTGGAGGTGGTGCCCATTAAATACAAAATTCACCCCCAGGGTTTGCACATTTTGGAAACATCTTCAGTTCCTAGCTATTTAAAGAAAGAGAGGTGAGCATCTTATAAACATTTCCGAGTTGAATGGGAACCGGTTGGCATGAGGCTGAAAACTACAGCACCCAAATATAGACCTCTGCTCACTCACAGAAAAAGTGATTGTTGACAAATATGACATGAAAAAAACTAAGATGAGATTTTGATGAGTTAAAACTAAATTGTGATAAAAAACTATGTTGCACTTTTCTCATTAACAGGATGAGACAAGTCTAGAATGGTATTGGAAATGATAAGATGTTTCTGAACATCAGATATTCAAATTATCTGATATCTTTGTATAAGCTGACTGACTTTCAGCATGTGTGTAACAGACATTAGGTCGGATAAGGGGCGTTTGCCTGATCTCAGGCAGTTCTTCTGGGGTTTTTGGCAGTATTGACTCTACTGGGTGTATTACTGCCCTCCTACAGGTTCTGATTATCTCAGGCAGTTGATGGTAGCATCAACACTGGCAAACTACCAATTAGGTGGGAATAATGTGCCATTTGAAGGCACATTATCGATTTTTATGCAGCCTTCATCACCGTAGGTAAGCTCACTTGTGAAGTTTAATATGTTGCATCTACTTTCCAAGTTGTTGTCTTGCACTACATTAAGTTATTCCCCTTTGCTGACTTTTTATATGCACCAGTAAAAAGTCAGCAAAGGGGAATAACGTAATTAACTTAATAATAGGTTAACTCTGAAGAACTGTCTTATAAAAACAGTAAATAAAAAAACAACAGCATGAAAACTGCTCAGAAAGCCGATTGCTTCTATGATCAACTGCTGAAAATCTATCTCCTGGCCAACTGCAGGTAATATCGCAGTTTCTCAAGGGGCAGCACGCACACTGGAGAGATTTTCACAAACAAGTCATTTTCCCCCAATGCTAGACCGAGCTGAGTGTCCAGTATATCAAGGTAACGGCTCTATGAGGCATGAATGGAAACTCCATCTTTATACACACATTGTTTAGATGCAACAAAAGCAAGCTTTGTTCTAGTAACTGAACATATGGTTAAAAGATAGTTTGTAGAGTACTGCTACGTGTATAGCTGTTTAGCATGTAAGTCAGCACACCAAGGCGAAAAGAAGTGCAGTAATAATCCGTATTAAAAAGGCAGGATTTATTTTTTTGTTGTATTTTTTACTCTGGTCCACCACTTTGCATTGCTTTAAACATTACACATATTCAACGTTGTCTTCAGAATTAATGCTGCTGATTGATGCCAGACTTAATTAATATTCTTACCTCAGAAGATGGTCATAAGGAGACGATGACAGAGTAATGAATTCCACACTCTGGACCCCAGTCAGTCATAGTCTGCCATCTTTCACCATGTGTGATGTAAACAAACAATGATGTTTGAAGCATCCGAGCCCTGCACAGTGTCCTCCTGTGTTTTTCAAACCTCACTTGCTGGCAAAATCAATCACTTAACTTAGTTGCTACTCACTGTGCCAAACTTTAATTGTCTGAGGTGGCTGTGCAGGAAAACAACATCATCCACAGGACCTGGTTTACTTGGACAGGCTGTTCTTGAGTCATACACAGCCAAGGAAAACACTATTCCACTGGCCTGCTTGATTATGAGATGGTGAATACATTTTATTTGCCTGTTATACATTTTTTTTCACAGGTTATCCGTGGCTTTGCCAACAGTGTGGACATTGTGCGGCATTTATTGTTAGGATTTTTAGTATAGAATAAGCACCCCAGTGTCTTTAGCATTTCCCCCGATGAAGGTGGAATGAATATGACTTAAGTACAAAATCTGTACATGATGTGATACAATATGTTTATACTAGCTTTGCTATTTTTTTTAATATCTTTTGGATAAATTGGACATGATGTAGAGCTTCAAATCACTGAGATGGATTGCTTGTCTTTAATATTGCATTATTGTGTAGCGTCATGGTATTATCTGTTACTAGTGTGTAATTTTAATGTCTTTGAAATTAATTTACAATGTTGATATGCTATTTAATATGACACATTTGACATTATTTTGATTTGTATGTACACACTCAGTCCAAGATAAGCTGTAGTAGCAGTTTTAGTATTTAGTCAACATAAAATAGTTGGAATTTAAAGAGATTTTTTTGAACGTTGGGTTGTTTTTGGGATCTAGGGTTACTGACGGGCTAGGAGGATTACTGACGGGCTAAGATGTCTTGACATATTCCCTCAGACTGAATACCTAACTAGACAACTGACTGACTAACAGACATGTATGTTAAGTGCTGATAATGTCTGGGATTGAGTGGTAGTGATATCATGTGGGCAACCAAAATGTTCCTCCCTTTGAAAACTTGTCGTCAAGTGTCTAAAGTCAAGGTGCAGCTTCTCCACATCATTTATGATTTATTCATAATGAGACTTTATATTCCCAAGGACCAGGGACTGGACTATCTGACAACAGTGTGTGTGCATGTGTGTCTGTAGGTGTTTGTCCATGACAGAGGGATAGACAGTGAGAGTGTGTGAGTTAAAACTGGACAGGCAGTGTGGATGCTACCTTCAGATAGCTGGGCTATTCTGATGGAAAGGGGTTGCTGGGTTTGTATTTCACACACACACACATACAGATGCAGAGAGAGACAGACAGAGACACACACAAGCTGCTCGGTGGCTGACATTCTCCTTTTTTCACCTCTAATTGGTCCCCTGGGAGTTGTCAGAGGTCTCAGTGGCTGTCTGCAACGTGGCAACACACACACACAAACACAAACACAAACACACGTGTGCGCTGGCATACACACTTGCGCAGCTATGCATCAGGAAAAGTAGGAAATGGAGTAAACAGAGGAGGAGAGGTGCTGTGATTGTCACCTGAAGGTCATGAACATTTATCACTGTTTGTAGAGACAAAAGAGGAGAGATTGGAGAGGAAATATCACATTGGCTTGAGCCTCTGTTCAGGACTGGGTGAGAAGGTTTATCATGTGTTCCGACTGCTTAAATAACTACGGTTTTCGGGCTATCAGCTCATACAGGCCACCCAGTTATAAAATGTGTAGGGGAAAAGACCACGGCATTGTGTGGCTGCAGCATACACATGAGATGTGTGGAGCTCTGTAGCAGATGGAAATGGGTGATTGCTGTTGTAACAGTTGGGCCAGAGTCTCCACATAACTGAATATAGCAGAACTGAAGGTTGCCATTTCGACACTGTATTTTGTGGTAGTATAATTTCAGCTCACTACACACGTGTCCAAAAATAGGTTGTACAAATGTGACGGTCAGTTCTCCCTTTTACTGAGACATGTCCATGAACGCCTCATACATCAGACTGGAAAAACATTAGGTGTCATGTCTCAACTAGAGATAAATCATTTATTTGGAATGCTGTCTGTGAACTGTTGATGCATACTCCAATATAGGGTGAAAGTACAACAGCATATCAAGGCACAAATAGCCAAACGGGTGAGCTTTCCTTAAATGAGAAACACTTCACACACACACACATAAACAGCAGAAATACTTTTTCCTCGCAATACATGCACCTCATACACAAAATATACATGCACACGGTCTTGCAGTTGTGTGTCTTCGTACATAAAACAAAATCAAGACACTTGTTTGATGTGAGAATTTTAATAAAGACTTGTGAAGTGACATGTTGGTCCAGAAACACAGTTTTAGTGCCAGGCTGTTTCCAGTCTGAAGGCCCACAGATAGTCTTATAGCCCAGTATGTCGATACTTGAACTCAGTTCTAATGTTCAAGTTGAGATTAGTTCAAGCGTGTAAATGGAGTCACAGGTTTGAAAATGCGCATTATCACCTTTGGGTAATCCACTCCAAACTGTCATGTCTCAAAGCAACTGAAAGACAGCTGAGACAACTGTTGACATAGATTGCTGTGACATGTTGCAAACTATGCATGATCTACAGTACCGTGTCAATTTGACACGGTTGCTATGGTATCCCAGAACCCTGGGCGGGATCCTATATCGTAGCCTGCCGTGCACCTAGAAATCTAACTATGTGTCATGGCAACACGGCCCATAATGGCTGTGACTGCATTGACCCCGAATGAGTGTTGAGTACCACGACACCTAAATCAACCTTCTAACACACCACACGTTACATGTGTGCTTGAATTGCCATTTATGGAACTCTTTTTAGTGGAAATCCATGCCAACAAGCAGTCATGTACATTCTGAAGCAATATTGTTGGTTTAAATTGCTTTTAAAAGTCTACTTTTATTAAACTGATTTTTGAATATACCTAATATTTACTTGTTTAAGCTCTATTTTTAGAAGCATTCTTAGCCGTGCATGCAGCGTTCAGAAAGATGGCTAAAGACTCATTCCCAAGTCCTCATTTAATCTTGGCGTGACTAATAACTGTATTATCTCTCCTCTTTGTTAACGTTCGGTTACTGCAATGGAAGCCTTTTGTAGGGATAAACCCTTTGAGCAGATGGTGCTAAAGATCAACAGCTGATAGATTTATATAACTGTCAAGAGTTTCACTGATACTTGTCCAGCAACACCCTGTCCACATGTTTAAAAGCTTGTCTGGATAAAAGAGAAAGAAAAGTATTCGGAAATGGATTATTACACACAACTAACCTGAATGAAAATAATCAGGTCTTTGAGTTTTTCCTGTATCTAGATCACAGTTTTATTTTTCTTAATACCACTTACTACTGGGTTGATTTTCATATGCTTGAAAAGGTGGATGCACTGAGAATTTTTGTGTGCCGCAATGTGAAATACACGCCCAAATAATAGTAGCTGGCCCCATCACTTTGGTTCACTGTCGACTTTTTTTATTTTTGAATGTTTTGTTTTTTGATGGAAAAATATTCAACGATTAAACAATGCGTCATGCCAGGATTTTTCTTTCTGGCACTGAAGGAATTTATCCTTTTCAAATGGGAAACAACATCAACCTAAATACTGGCAAGAGAAAAATGTCCCGGCTGTTTTTGTCATTGGTGGGATGCAGTGTCAAGCAAAAAAGGCTGAATAGAAACTTGGTTATCTGCTTATGTGAGAGTTAATCTGTAGTGATGACTTCGTGCTGGTTTCCCGTGAACTGGGTCGATACAACCATGCTTTTTAAGAACATTTTAATGAATGAACACACACTCACATACACACATGAATAACTAGGTGACAGGGGAAATCCCTTTGAACTGGAAAACTTGGAAGGCTTCAGCCTCTTTCAGTGGACGGTGATGGAGCAGTGAGGCTCATTAAAAATGAAGCAGAGGCATCCAGCCAGAATCAATCAGTCTCCTGTGTGTTCTTCACCTGACTCAATTAGAGCTTTTTTTTTTTTTTTTTATAAAAGTACTAACTTAACTAATGCTGTTCTAATGCTGTTCAGGCGGAGAGACAGAAAAAAAGTATTAGACAAGGCAAGATAGACAAAAGAAGAAATGAAGAGAATCCTCTGATCCTCAGCATGTTTAACATCTCAATCCAACTGTGTCACATTTGAACCTCATAACATCAGATGTTTCATATTTGATGAATCCATTTCTGAGACCTCTGTACCACACACATAATCAATACATACCGGAAAAATCTGCAATTTGATACTTCATCAGCCCCTTGGTGGATATATCCATGCTCTGTAGTCAGTAGCACACTTTTGTAGCCCTTTTCAAAATGACTGTTTTGATGGATTGACTTTCCTTTTTTTCTGTCATAGCAGAATTGTGTTGAAAAGCTGTGGATCAAATATGACACAGTGGATATATATGGTAATTTACTTTAGTAATTGCTGTAGTGCATTTCATGATACAATATGCATAAACCCTAACCCTAACCCTGCCACAAAGCCAATGTTTTAGTCGTTTGATGTGTTTTTTATTTTTTTTTACAATTAATAAACTGATCATTCATATTCCATATTGGTGGCTTATTGATTCAATATGTTTTAAAACAGTTATTTGTGATTTTTTACTTTAAATCTTTTTTTTGACAGTTAAATGACAAAGAAAGTCAGGAAAATAAAACACGCAATTGTTGTCCTTTATTTTATGTTATGTTATTATGTTATGTTTAAAATGAATGTGGTCAGTAAATCCCCATAAATGCCATAAATACGATAATATTTTTTTAAATTATTGTTTTTGGGATTTAGCTGCCATATAAACCCTTGTATTTCAAAAACCAGAATCTCCTGACTTTTATTTTATTTGTTAGGCTTGAAAAAGCGTTTGCACTTCAGAATATGAATAATCTTGTGGTATACTTAATTGAATGATATGACGTTTTATATGTGGTTTTGCCCTGTTCCACTAAAGCTGAAGATTGTGACTCACATTCTGTGATGGCTGATATTTAAATAGCTGCCGTTGCTTGTCAGGGCTGCACCCTAGTGCTGAAAATGTGAACTGATGTGGTGCATTATCCTTAAAGTAAAATCTCTGTAAGGCCAGTAGAAAATGCAGGTAATTAGGTGACAAGTCTGTGATTTTAATCTGTTCGATCACATTCATGCTTGCTTTCACCCAGACGAGCTCAAGAAGCCCTTTCTCACTCTTTATTGTCCAAATCTGTTTTTGAATATGAAAAATTAAGTGTGACACAGATGTGGTGTGAACAAAGTGTCACCATCAAAGCGATAAATTTGGTTACATTTTTGTGGAAGATGAAAGGGAAATGAAAGGAAGATTATTTTTCGTGTTGCAGCAACGCACTGACAGAGCTCTGTGTGGGAAGATAAAAGTACATTTCCTTTCAGTCTTGGAATTGCTGTGTAAGCTTTCCATCCAGATCTTTAAACATGTTTGGATTCATTGATTGCTCTTAAGTTCACAGAGGCAGTTTTGGGGACAGCTTTTAAAGACGCTACATCGCCCAAGTCAGTGGTTTTGAGAAGACCATTCTGTTATAGTGACTAGATGGTGCACTACAAACGCAAATAATATCACTAAAGCTGAGTGTATATTCCCCAACTTACATGTAATGTATGTTAATTCAGTCCCTAAAACACAGCGTGGCCCTTAAGGCAAAACATTTGCCCGGTTCTTCTGTAGAGGTCCGCAAAGGGTTGGAGCCTTTCCCAGCTGTCATTGGTAGAGGAGCTATACAAACTAGCACCACCTAGCGCCTTTCTAGTTTATCACAGGGATACCAAATGGAAAGACAAACAAGCATTCACACTCATATTTAGAATTATCAGCTAACCTCAAAGTATATCTCTGAACTGTGGAAGGAATCTAAAGCACCCGGAGAGAATCCATGCAGGCTCAGGGGAAACAACACCACTGTGACTTCATTTAAACTTGCAGTTACAATGCCACACACTGTAACACTCACAGATGAAGTGAATACCATCCATTATCTAGTTTGAGATTTATTAAAAAGCAAGTGAATAGTATGTTGTAGTCCACATTTTAAAAATGAGCTGGCAGGTTATGGGGCAGTGCAGAGGCGGCGATAATTGATGGCTACAATAAACTCCTTTCACATTTAACGTTGTCATTTCAATCCATTAATGAATATGTAAATGACCAATTAGTGGAGTTTTAAAGACAAGGGTATTAAAAAGTGGAGATGGATGGTGGTGAAGGACAACAGAAGCTTTAAAAAATCAGCTTTAGTTCCAGAGACGGACGATACGGGTGATGCAGACAGGACCTATTCAGTATTACCTCCATCACTACATATATCATCAGTGAAGTCACATTCATTCATGAATAATTCACTCCTTTCACTGTATAAACACACATCCTCATAAAAAGGGCCTTTTCAAGTCTTAGCCTTCAGTATTCAGAGATAGTGAAGATTACATGCCACTTATCTTTTATGTTTCTCAACCCTGTCTTCTCAGTATTTTGAGTAATGCACTCTGCTGTTATTACAGACTCTCTGTGGCATTTTCCGTGAATTTCCGCCTTTGTTGTGTTAATATGCCATGATAGGTCTGACTCTGTTGCTTTTGTTAAACATCTTTTTTCCATGTGTTAGTAATGACTGTATGGCTGGGTGATGGGAGCAGTGAATGCATTTATGTTCCGTCCTCTTTATTTCTGGCAGAAATAAATCTTTTCTCGCAGAGAGACGACTGCAGCAAATGGGGACATTTAATGTGTCGAGGAAAAGGAATAAAACATGTGAAAATTGTGGGGTTAGTTCATGAGCACTCTTTCAGTGCACTGAGTGCATCATCTTGCTTGAGTTTTCATTTTTATTGGAAGAGCTTTGGCAGTTTGATGCATTGTAACTCTGGCACAATTCAAATTATACAGCATTTGATTTGCCTCTGGGGTACTAAGCAACCCCTGCTCTTTCTGGAAGGCTTTTATTTTGAAATATTTGAGGATTGAAGTGTTTTGCGCACAGTACAAGCAAACAAGTATAAACCATCAACAATTTTAAGTGAGGGTATAAAGTGCAAAAGACAGATCATCCAGAAATGTATTACACACAAGTTGCCAAAGAGTTAGTGTTCTGCAGCAGTATGCAATGTTAAGAAGCTGTTTGTCCCAGTTTAACACAACTTGGTTTGCATACATATGTTTCCAAATCAATAATATCATATATACAAACCCATATCAAGAAGTTCAGGTGTCAAGAAATCAGTAAACTTATTAAGCATGAACTTGAGTGCTCCTCTGTTCAGCCCAGCATCATCTCCTTTTCTCTGCTTCTTTTACAGCTCCTACCGCCTGTCAATCAAAACCTAAAGGACTATGACTGATAGACCCATTTCCCACTTCAAAGTCACCCACCTGGGAAGATAGAACATTTGTGAACAGTACGTATTACATCTCCTTCACGAAGATGAGGACTAGCTTCCTGGCCATTGTATGGCTGTGCTTTGCCCTGTCCCTGGATGCGGTGTCATTGAATGGATGGAGGACAGACTCTGTAGATGGAGGGGAAACAGAATCAGCGATCAGAGGAGAGAAGCCACTTAAAAGAGTGAGACGAGGCTGGATGTGGAATCAGTTTTTCCTGCAGGAGGAATATACAGGCAGCGACTACCAGTACATTGGCAAGGTGAGAGCCCATGTTTTAACTACATTCAGGATGAGGTGTTCCCAAAAGATCTCACATACAGTTGTCTTCATTAGTTGGAAAGATGCCCAACAGTAATGTTTGTCTTTCTCATGTAAACCATGTAGCTTTATTAATTAGAATTTATGCGTTACGTTATTCACTCTTTAACACATACACTTACGCCATCTATACCTGAATGCATGATGAATTATCACTGCTGACCAGGTGTATCGATGTGAGTCTCCTCAATTTTGCTCTTAATACATAACTACATGCAACAGAAATAGTGCAAGACTTATTTTTAGCTTATGTAACTTTTGAATGAATAATACAATCCTTGTGTTGCAGATGATAAAGTAATGTAAATGATCTACCATTTTCCTACCCTACTCAAAACACTTAACAGTCACATGACTCATCTACCCACTCGTTCATAAGCACACACACAAGCTCTGGGAGCAACTTAGGGTTTAGCGTTTTGCTAAAGGATACTTCAGCACGTGGTCCATGTAGAAGGGATCGGACCATTAATCCTCTGGTTCCTGGACAGCCTGCTCTATCTGCTGGGCCATAGTTGAATAATTAAATTCATAAGCATTTCAAAAAAAACTGCTGAGTTCAATAAACTCTCAACTTTAGCAAATATAAACTCTTAGCTGGTAGCTGGTGTACCCAGCGTTATGTTGGCTAATGGGAGCAATCTTCAGCTAGATATTTCTGTGTAACTGATATTACTTCCTGCTGGTAGGCTAGGATTTACCTCAAGCATGATCATTGTCCTGTAACTGTCACTTGTTTCTGCACTGGCCGTTGGAGCTTATTTAGTAAATGAACAGCAGTTATTAAGTGTTACTTAATATGGCATGTTCAGAGTTACACTCAGCTCTTTGTGAGCTGTTGTGGTTTAAGGACAGCAGCACACTTGTTAAGTTTAGTCTCAATGCCTACACGGGACGTTTCCAGCCTCAGGTTGTTGTTGCCCTCATACAGTTCTGATTCTGATAGAGAGTTCCCTTTTGGATTGAGTTCATCTGACATTAACGAGTCTCTAGCAAATGCCCATATCCATTAATTGTCATTTTGTCAGGCATCCGTGCTCAAATGACAATATTCAAAACATGAAAAATAAAAAGTTGACATAATCTGAAAAAAAGTAAAAATAAAAAGTAACAGGCTTCACTGACACTGCTTTGGTCACTTAAATGGATATATCTGTAGCTAATCCATGCTAAAGTCATCACAACTAAAATGGAATCTTCTTGTGTAACCGTGGTCTCTGTCTGTCCAGGTTCATTTCTGAGTGGAAAGTGGACCCTTTCTTTAATGGATGATTATGGTGAACGGTGACTTTGACCTGTAGAAGAGCTTCTAAAATCAGCTCTAATGAGAATGTTCATTTTTATGTCCCAGTCGGTCCACTCTGTGAATTAACCATGGTGCACATAGATATAGTCTAAATGTGTGCCCTCAGATTTCAGCAGCACTGCACCAAATAGCTAAAGACTAAGTGGTGAACATGGTGTATTTAGCAACCTAATGAAAAAAGTACACCTTTACGTAGTGCTTTAAAGATTGTGTCTTCCAGTGTTGTTGCTGTTATCGTAAGCTGTTTTCTACATACAGCAGTAATGTAATCTAATTACATAAAACCTACTATTCTCAGAGGTGCTTTACTTTTGGCAGTGCAGAGTACACTGAGCACACAGTACGGTGAATATATACCATAGTTTATAGTTCAGACATGATTCAGTTGTGTGGTTTGCTGTGAAGCAGTGACTAGCAGCACGAGCACCATGAAAGACTTTCACAAAAAAAAAAGGAATTTCTAAAATTGTTGCAGTGTGATATTTTTTGCTCTTTCAAACTGTAAACATTGTGCAAGCACATTCAGGACGGAGGGACAGAGAGGCAGGAGAGGCACAAAAACAGAATGTGCATAATGTGACAGAAAATGTAGAGAATATATCAGGAAGGTGTGGAGTTTGCTCACTCCACATGCTGAGAGACATCTGTGTGTATGCAGTGACTCATGCGTTGCTAATATCAGAATCATACTGTTCAACTCTGGTGCCTCAATGCGCTCTCTCTCTCTCTCTCTCTCTCTCTCTCTCTCTCCCTCTCTCTCCCTCTCTCTCTCTCCCTGTCTCTCTCTCTCTCTCTCTCTCTCTCTCTCTCTCTCTGCTAATCTTCTGATTGGCATACGTTGCTCGACGCATTAGCTTGAAGTGTTCCCCATATAAAGGATGATATTTCAAAATCTTAACAGATTTATTTGGATCATTATGGAGGACAAGAGGGAACTGATTCCGTTTGAGTATGTTAAAACATGTTTTGCCTCACACTTCACTGACAACGTATGTAACACCCAAGTAAGGCTGATTGAGATCGTTGTAAAAGGGCCTGTGAACACCTCTCTGTTCTGTCTAAAGCAACATGGCAGTCACAGAGGCATGGACGGGAATACAGATTGTGCAGTGGTTAGGAGGCATAGCAAGATCTATACTTTCAATAATAAATGACATTGTTTACACAATTTCTGTATTGAAAATCAGACAAGAAGTGCTTCTGATTTATGAGGATTATATGTGGAAATTGATGTTACAGCTCAGATGGTGTGATGAGCATGTCAGGGAAGGAAGCCATTCTTCGCAAAATGGAACAAAACTGTGAGATTAAACCCTACCAAATAACGTAAAAAGAAATCTGATGAATGTTGGCCAGAGGAAATCTGATTTAGATGGGCTCCCTGCACACTGACCGTGGAAAATGGCGGGAGTGTGCTGATATGGGGCTATGTGTGTGTGTCAAAAAGTTGTAGGGGAGATGACATTTACAGCAGGCTAGGACTCAAATATAAAAAGAAAAGTACATTTTGTGCTAGGGTCCTTTTTTGCTTAGTTTGTCATTAAATTCAGTTCAGTTCACTCCAAAATATAAAAGCATACACATTATAGGAATAATATTAAGGTTTAAGCTGAGATGGTAAGCTTAGACTTCCACGTTTCCAAACTAGGACCTCAAATTCCCACTGGTAAAGGGTCAACTAAACCCAGACACTGGACTGACCACTCTCTCGGTGTGATCCATCCTGACTACTGTCATTCACAAATGAAGTGGTGTTATCTAACAGCATAGAAACAACACGCCATGTTGTGTGCTATTGCTAAGCATTAATTGTTTGTTTTTTTATTACATATGTGTCTCACATTCTGTTTACACTACGTGTCTCAGGTGATGTGCTATATATAAGCAATTGAATTGCTATCATATACATTTGCATTTTGTTGTGTAACAAAGCCACATAAAACACCAGAGCAATCAGAAAATTCAGTGCAGCATAACTCAGTCCTGAACCTTCAGGAAGCTCCAGTTACAAATCAGGGTAAAATAATCCCCCTCAGAACTTTGTCCAGACCAGGGGTGTCAAACTCATTTTAGTTCGGGGGCCACATTCAGTCCAGTTCCATCTCCAGTGGGCTGGACCAGTAAGACAGAACAACAGAACAATAGCCTATAAGTTATAACAACTGCAGATTTTCTCTGTTTGTTTTTGTGCAAAGAAGAACATGTAAATCAGGAGAATGTACACATTTTGGCAATTTGTGGTCTTCTATGTAATTTTGTCACGTTTGTAAATTCATGTCACGGGTCAGATTAGACTGTGGTGGGCCCCCTTTTTTTTAGCGTTTCATTTGACACCTCTTTGTATCCGTACTTCTCACAGTACATAGATCTATTAGACGCTAATCGTGAATTAAGCTGTCACTATGTTGACAACCTCTTTTTTTTTTTTTTTTTATGCCGCTCATAATCCACAAGTGTTGCAGTTTCTAACTGTGGGCACTCATCTTTTCTGAATTCAAAGTTCCTGAGACGGTGTCATTAATTATTGGCAGTTATAAATAAGACAGGGATATATCAACGTACACTAGAGAATATGAAGAACTGAAGAAGAAAAAAAATACACATTTACAAAATCAGTCATGTTTTTCAAGGCAAAGGAAGGTTTTTATCCATTCATTCATAATTAAGTCCCTCAGCGAAGGTGTACGCAAAACAGGCCGTCTGCAGATGTATTATGACACTTCCAATAAGTGTATTAAGCTCACTTACCTTGTACAAAGTTAGTAGGGGTAAAAAGCAGCTGCTGTGTTAAATATCTAGTGGAGACTCTCAGTCTCACTTATAAGCCTATTAGTGAAGTTAGCACATAGTGCAGCACGATGATAGTGAGAGTTCTGCTGTTTGATCAGTAGCCAGATGCCAGGAGGTATTGTGCTACTCTGTATGAAACCTGGTGTCTGACAGCAGAAAAACAAAGTAGCTTTGGAACAAACAAGAGTTTACCATGATTGAGGTGAACTCACACAGAGAGAAGTAAGGCAGAGTCAGCAGACTTTACCTCGCGGCAGGAGTGTTGCTTTCTTTGCAGGGGGTCTGCTGGGTGCTTCAGATATGATTTAGTGACAGTACTATGGTTTACAGACTGATTAGCAAGGGAGGGCATATGTGTTGCAGAGGCGGCAGTATGCTTGGACAGATACTCACACATGTTTCACTCCTGTTCCGACATTTCAGCATTCTCTAATGCTGAATATTTATCAAAGTATGATGCGGTTTGTTAATATTCAGTTACACCGATGCACAGTAGAATTGCTGTTGGAGGCACAATGCTTGACATCCTTTTCTATATAACAGTAAAAAAAAATGAATGGCAAACAGCACAAGACTGAGTTCATAATACTCTGATCCTGCTCCATGTCTGAGAGCAATTTTGGTTCTTTGGAAAAGGAAGACAAATAAATAAATTAATGAATTAACACCCACAGATCTGCTGGTGCATTCATATAGTCATTTATGAATGTCTAGAACTTACAGGACAACGATTACTTTTTACGACTTGGTCCCTGTTTACATCATTTTGTCCACTCTATTAGGTAATAACTACATTGCATTAATACAGTTTGTAATCAGATCTTGAACACGTCAACTAGTCAGACCAGCCAAAAACATGATCAGACGCTTTGGAAGCCAACTCGCAGGTCTGGAAGTCTGGCATCCTGTCACAACAAGCAAGGTCTAAGCTTATCCTCAGCCAACCAGCCTCTGTGGGCCTACATTATTGGAGGCTACACTGGTGAAAACATACATACTTGCTAGGTCGTGGGTTAGCACTTTTCCGCAATAATGCAACTAAAGCACAAGATGCTGATTGGTCAGCTGTGTCAAGTGGCTGAGTGGCTCTTGTTGGAGTAGATGTAAATAAATTGACATTTTCACTGAAATCACTGCAACGTAGAGAAGATGGTGGGTAGCATGTGGAATAAAGGAGAACTTTCTATGCCAGTCTGGCAGCTGAACAGCGAAATGTATTTTGAACCAATCACAGTGATTGAGGTCTGCATGTAGTTGCAGTATGTTGTAGGGTCTGGAGCAGTTTTAGAAGAAGTGTGTTTAGAAGTGGTCACCTGACTGCCCCAGATTTCAGCAGTTTATTCGGTAACGGTGGTGTTATCATAACCTACTAATTCACATTGAAATTAGCCAAAGTCATCATTTCCGTAGGCCGTAAAGACTTGGGCATTTGGTCGAAAAAGACATAGATGCTATTTTGTAGATACAGCAATGCCGCTGCATTGTATTCATTAAATGTTAGAAATGGCAGAGACCAGAAATAGTTCTGTGGTACCTAATGATGCCATTGTCAGTGTGAAGGATGTCTGAAGCCCATAAGAGACAGCGATCTGGAATACATAAGGACTCCATAAAGCATACTCTGCTCTGGAAATGTGCTGCAGCGAAAAGTCCGCAGGCTTCGTCAACTTTTGTTAGGTGAAAGCATGGAGGTGTTACAGGCCTGCAGACTGACAGATCAAATCAGACTGAACACTGCTGGAGAGAAAAGGAAGCGAGGATCAAAAGGAGGGAGGGAGAACGAGAGCAAGGGAGAAGTGAGAAGATACGCTGGAAAGAAGAAAGAAATGGAGGAATGGTTGGGTTCTGTGGTGGGAAGAATGCGCACAGAAAAGCTGTTGTTCACAGAAACAGGAGGGCAGGTTGAACAGGAACAAAACAAAAGCAAAGAAAACGCAAGAGAACAAAAAGTCAGCTGTGGGAAGACAATGAGGTGAGGGGGAGCAGAAAGCAAATGTATACAGACAGGCAGTGAGTGAAAGGTGAAACACTGCAGGTCACTTCAAGGCACAAAAGTAAAGATGTAAGGATTTTCATTCGCAAAATTGAGAAATCTTTCCTCACTGCCAGACACAAGGGGTCGAAGCAGAAGATGTGAAATACAATAAACAGCATTATAAATTTCATTTATTTAATGAAAATTTAATGAATGAAGTAGACCAGGGTTGAATGGTTTGTTCACAGACGTACAGTATAGTTACTCAATACATGATGCAATGAGTCAACATCCACTAGCTCACCTCTGGGGTTATGGTTAATTCAGTTCACAGTTCCCAAGTTCAGAGTAGTGGGAAAAGATGCTGACATTCTGATGTCTTTGTCAAAGTCATTATGTGCAATGCACGTTGTTTTCCTGTGCTAAACTTCCTCTGCCTGAGAATTAAAGTAAAGGAAAAATCTAACAGATTCTGTTTTTTGGTGAGTTGTAACAAACATCTTAAATTAGTTTGAAACCGTTCCACTATTTTAAACCTTTTTCCTTCTTGTACTTGTCCTTGGATCTGAAGTTGCTACTCAACTACAGTACATACCACAAAAAATAACATGAAAACTTAAAGGGGATTATTCTAACTCCGCATTTCATTGATTTTCATTTGATGCCCAGTATCAAATCAGCATTCAGTGTGTTAAGAGAAGCACAAAGAATTACGTCCTTCAATCAAAAAGAGTGGGTCTAAGTGAGTCATTCAGTTTGACTATTCCTTAGGAAGTCAGAAGGGGACAAACATCACTCTGAGCTGTTTTCAGTTTTGGAAAGCAGAGACATATAAAGTTGGTGTCACCAACTGTGCATTATCCATCGTAGCAGCAACTAGCTAAGTTAGGCCAACTTGTCAGTTAAGCATTCAAAAACAGCCAGTCTCATTCTCAGCATTGCTATTCCTCTGCAGAAGTCTCTACTTGTTCTGGGTCCAATTGTCGTTCAGCTGTACTCCCATAGAAACTGAGAAGTGTGATTTTGTGTGACATTCATTTGAAATGACACCACATTTACTGGATGGAGGGACAAGTCATATATGTACCGCTGCAGATGGTATGATTAAAATAAACAGTAACCAGGTTTTTCTGCATTGTTCGAACATTGTCCTAAATATGATTAAAACTAGAATACTGGTGTTTATGTAAAGAAATGCAAGTGCAGTTACTGAGTGCTTTAAATTACCTAACTTCCATTTTATTGGAAATTGGAATATGTTGTTTCTGACAGTAAATAGCCGTATGGCTAGATACTGGAAGGGTCAAGCAATATATGGATAAATCATGCTTAAGCAGAGGGGCAAGTGGGGCATTTAAACTCGGGCGAGTACAATGGGTGACCATGCCTAGTGTGATAGACTGTGTAAAGAAAAGTGAAGCGAAGCCAAAGTAGAGCTCCCCCCAATGGTAGATTGCAGTAAAGCTAAGCATAAGCTCCACCTCCTCCATGTTAGTGGATGGGACTTGGGTCAAACTAAAAAGTTGCCATGCCAACTACGCAGTGGAAGTTGAGAGTGGCTCCACTCTCGGGCTCTACCACACAGACTGTTGCTCCAAACTCGCAAGACGGTGACGGCCCATATCCCCTGGAAAATACGAAATTGTATACAGTCTATGTTATGACTTTACCACAGTATTTTGAACTACAGCAATTGGGAGAAATCATGCCTAAAAACATAATGTTCTTCAAATTCAGTAGACTTCAATTACAATAAAAAAAATAACCTTCACCATGCTGCTCTTAAGTTTGTTAAGAAGTCTGTAAGTTTTAAATTCTCATAAAATTTTCATGTAACCTTGTATTTGTTTGACTCTGTCGCTGCATCTGCTCACCAGTCTGTTCAACAGTTCCTTTGGCTTGAACTCAGGAATTTTCAAGGTGGACGGAAAAAAAAATGGTGAACTAAAAAAAATTATTTTTTTTTGAAGACAAAGTATAGAACAACAGCATCTGTTTCTGCTGCTGTGTGGCCTCAGTGAAAATTGTTCCCGTTCATACCAGAACGTGGTGGATGAAGTGTGACCCATCCCTCCACTTTGCTGATTTGCAGTGTTGCATTGTGTATCTGTGTGTGAGTGTGTGTGGTTAAGTGGGGTTATCAGCGTGAGCCAGCCAGACCCTAAGGAAAAAAAATAGCTTTCTGCTCCCTTTGAAAAGTAGTGCAACTGTGGAAGAGTCTAATTATCCCCTCAGTCTCATCAGAGTTGAACAAAATTCAGTTTGGAGTTGTTTGGCTCTTCCATGATTCATCCATCACCCACCAAAGGAGCATGTCCAGCCTACCCACAGACTACAGTTTTATTAAAATCATTATTCTCCATGAGAAGAATCATCTGGATTCAGTTTTGTGCAGCATTCTAGTGTCTGTTTCTTGCATTATCGCACTTCATTGACCTAGGTTTTTGATCTTGGAACAGAATGTTTTTAGCCTTTTTTTCCTCTAATTTCTGTCAACTATCCATTTTAATTTTTAAAGGAAACTGCACCAGTTTTACGCATTATAGTCAGTCATTAAGGTTCATCTTGGTTTCAGAGTGTACACAAAATATCTACAAGGAGAATAAACACAAACAGTGGACCTCATTTTATAATAATCATGTAAACCACACAGGGATGGTCAAAAAATAATCATTACTGATGCCAGTTTTGGGTATGGTCTGACGATCTGCTCTGTACTCAACCATACCATAAGTACCACTTTACAATAGCATGTACATATATGAAGCATATATCCATTGAATCATCTGGGGTTATAATATGCAATAGGCTCAGTGCTCAAACATAGCATCATAGCATTCAACAGCGGTAATACCACAATCACATGTGGAGAAATGATGAGACAGTATTCATAAAGGCTACAGCTGATCATAAGAGAAGCACAGCAGAGAAGCCTACTAAAGTCCTGTTAAAGACAACACAGACTACCTTTAGAGCCTTATTTTGATTACATAGTATTTTAATTCACCACAATTTCATTGAATGATTTGGAATACCTCAGATTGATGATTTTTTTTATCCTCTTTTGTGTTTATGTTAGCTGTTATTGATTTCTGACACATTGTGTGTAATGGTAGCAGCTAAGATGTGAGTCATCTGGCAGTGATCTCTGTTTTTGTCATTGTTTTTCTTTCACTCACAGGATAGCTGTTCATAGCTCAAAAACTGTAAAACATAGCTAACATAGACATGATGATGACGTTCTGCAGTGTTGTAAAGGTCCATCACATCAGATGCAGGAGTGTTAAGTTCCCTTTAAACATTTAAACATTTAAAGGGAACTGCAACCAAACGTCTTAAAGCAGTCAGCAGGACAGTCAGATTCTATAGAAAAATATATTTTTTGTCTATGTAAATCTAATGTCTGGAGTGCCATTCAATGCCTTGATCATGCCACGTTGACCATGTTGCCATAGCAATGTCACAAATCCTGTGACATCTCATTGAACTTTTATTTTCATTGTGCTGGTTTGTGCTGCAGTCATGAGTATTAATTTTTTTTAATGCACATAATTCATGCATGTAAATGCAGTCAGTAGTAAGTAATTGTGTTATTTTTTAACCGTCAGTTGTCATTAAATATAAGCAGTAAAGTAGGAGCGTATTTCCTGGGAAAAAACAGACCTGGTATATCAGAGTTCAGCCACATATGAGACAGAGGAGGCATGGATTGTCTCTGACAGCCGTGGCTGATTCAGGACACAGTCGGATCATATGCACATTGGCTTTCAAATATTCTATGGGTTTCTGTTTTTGTTTGTTATCTATCTGTTAAGCACTTGGGCACTGAATTCAATGTGAACCTAATCAGAGTAGCAGGGATGCAGGCTACCAAGAGTACAACCAGTAAAATCTATGCAAAGACCGGTAAAATATATTTGGAGCAGGCAAGCCCGACGAGAACTGATTTTAGCTGCATTTCATGGTGTGAAATGCCATGAATAGCTTAAGCAGACCTTGGCCTTGGCTTCTTTTTTACTGTAGAGGAACAGGAACTTCTGTGTGGACAGAGATATTAAGTTGAAAGGAAAATCCTCTTATTGACAACCCAGCAAAAAAAAAAAAAAAAGGAAAAAAAAACTGACAGGCCAAGTCTGCGGATAACCTTTTTTTTCTTTTTTTTTAAGAGGAGGACAAAAAGAGTGTGAGTCAGCACTCTTGTTTGCCATCAAGGCTAATTGGTTTGGGTGGGGAACTGAATTCTGGAGGCCAGAAAGCTCAGCAGCTGGCCCAATGTTTGAGTTATTGGTTATGATAACAGCCTATGCTGTCAGGACAGTGACAGCATAGGCTGTTATGTCTATTTTTTATATTCCACATAACAGATTGCAGTCATTGTATAAATGAAACATATGTCTGCATCAGAGGATAATATTACTTGATGGCCACACCCTACAGAATGTCTGTCAGTGATATTCAGTCATGTGAAATTACAACTAGTAAACAACTAGGACTAAGGCAGTAGATGTTTTAATTCTTTTAAGATCTGGATGCCAGTTTTCACACTGGCATCCAAAAGGGTGTGACAAAGAGCAGCAAAATGAGTCCACAGCAACACCCTGTCCACGGTTTTAACAGTTTGTTAACCTGTGAAAGACATTCTACTGCATTTTAAAATTCCCCAGAATGTTTTGTTCACGAACGGGCCCACACTGGCATTATTATTTGCAACACAAAAAGGATCCTAAAATACCCAGTAAGTCCACTTGTGTTTATTCAAATAAATGTAAGACCTTTTATAAATCTATACATAGCCAGTGTATATAGCTGGTTCACACCTTTTACCACAGGTAGTGGAAAAAGCACTAGCTGACTCTCTCTCTCTCTCTCTCTCACACACACACACACACACATACACAAACACTCAAGCAAAGGCTTCATCCTAACACCTGGCCTCAAGGAGTTAAGCACGGATGAGGGGATGAAAGGTGAGCAACGAGCCACTTGAGGTCGAGAGATACAGACAAAGACAAAAGGTGAGGGAGAAAGAGCTGGGTTATTGCTGGAGGTATGAGAGCAAAAGCAGCAGAACCCACAGCAGAGCCGATAGATGTTTACTCCTTCAGGCGCAAGACAAACGCTGGCTTTCTGCTGCTCTGCCTTCACTTTGAGACGGGCGTTCTGCCTTTAGAAGATTCTTGTTTCGTTTCTCAGTGTGCAGCTGACTCCTGGTCCTTCTCTGCTATTGCTATTGCTGTTTCTGCCTTTGTTCTTCCTTGTTCCCGTCTTATATAAATCTATCACCATCGCCCATTGTGCTGTCCATCTTCTTCTACATCCTTCAAGCCCTTAATACTGAAAAAAAGGAAAGAAGGCAGGAAGAAAGAGAAAAATAATACTGGTGTGTTTCCATGGTTTAACTTGAGGCCTGAATAGGCCAAAATGTAACCTGGCGTAGCCCGATATGTGTTTATATCACACATGAAACTTAATATCCTCAAGGGACTATACATGCGGTGGCTCATTGCTTAGACTATCTAAAAGAAACTGAAAAAATTGTGATAGATAAAATAGTGATGGATAGTCATAAATAAAGTGAGGTTTATTAAAATAATAATAGAAATAATTACAATTCTTCATTTTACATTTAACATGCGCTCCAGACTAAACAACTAGATCTTTAATTAGTCATTCCAAAGTGACTGATGAGAAACAGCACATAGCTATTAGGATTCTATTACGTTGCTGTCAAAAAATTCCAGTATGCAAAGAAATCATGTGTCCTGACATCCTTAGGAGTCTGTGACTCACACTGATCCATCTGAAGATGCAAATCTCAGCCATTAATTGTTCCTCATCCACTAGGTTGTTAGGAGTATTTGCTAAGGACTATTTTCCAAGTACACCTACACACATAGCCTACATCAGTGCAAGCCATTTATGCTTGTGCACACATCAGTCTGGCTCACTCTGTTAAAACACCACCCAAAAGCTTGTCAGCGGTGTGCCTTTTTTGCCGGTCGGGTACATTTTTGCTTCGACGTCCTGCTTCACTTCCTACTTCAACATTTGCCAAAATTTTGACGGAATTTTGCCCAAGACAAGTAATGCAAATGTTTGTATCTCTAAACGTCCTCAGTTAATCATTCCTCGATGTGTTCCATCATCATTGATCCAAAATAATCAATTTGAAAAATGCTAAGATGGTGAAGCACCCAGAAATACTGAAGTGGAAACACACTGCTACCAAGCGGACCATTATTCACAGCTCTTGCAGTCTGTGTGGCCGTGATGCCTAATTTTCATTTCTGGGGAGTCGTCATTAGATGACGGCGTTAGGGTCTGCGTAGGGTCAAACTGACAAAGAAATATTAACTGTTCATAATTTGCACTGCATTTATGATTGAGTTTATTTCAGGAGAAAAGCCAAACTTCGCAATAGTGTAACATACTTTCTCATGAATTTGTGATTTATTTTCAAAATCTCAGACTATCCTTTTTAAACAGTAATCCTTAAATTTAAATTCATACCGGGAAGATGAATCACAAATTGAAACTGCAAGCAAATTGAAACTACATACTATAATATAAAATATTACACTATATTTTTGCAGCATCCACAGTGAATATTTGGTAATGCAGGAAAAAAGGAACAAATGGGATGAGATTACTTGACGTATGTGAATTATCACACTCCAATGATTGTCAAAGTCTGGGCCTGAAACCCCACCCCACCAATATACTGCAGGGAAAAACATGGGGTTGTAATTTTAAATGAAGGTATTATATTGTCTAATGGTCTGATACGGTCTTGAAGTGTGTTGTAAATGTTAAAATAATGCTAAATTTGTGTCTCCATCTGCAGCTCCAGTCGGACCAGGACCATGGCAATGGCTTAGTGAAGTACGTCCTCTCTGGCGAGGGGGCTGGCACTATCTTTGTCATTGATGAGAATAATGGCGACCTGCATGCCACTCGACGCCTGGATCGTGAGGAGAAGTCCTACTACATCCTCAAGGCCACAGTTGTTAACAAACGGACGGGTCAAAAATTGGAGCCAGAGACCGAGTTCACAGTCAAACTCCACGACATCAACGACAATGAGCCCCAGTTCAGCAAAGAAGTTTACATCGGCACTGTGCCTGAGAGGTCTGATATTGGTAAGCACAATTCTCACTGCACTCTGTCATTCTCACTGTAATCCTTTCTAGATTGTTTTCATGTGATATTTGTCATGGTCTTGTTAATGTGAATCTTTCAGGTACATCAGTCATCCAGGTGACGGCTACAGATGCTGATGACAGCATGTATGGGAGCAGTGCCAAACTGGTCTACAGCATCAGCCAGGGACACCCATACTTCTCTGTGGACCCAAACACAGGTATATTTGACAGTACCCCACAGTGGCGCAGATCGACATAAAAGAAATTATGCATTAAACCCATTTAAAAGCATGGTATACCATTATAACACTTCAGGAAGGCACTGCCTTGCCATGACATGGTACAAAACCCACCTATGCTGCAAGTGCTTGCTGGCTGCAACCATTTCCTATAGATTTGCATGTGTTTTTAGTGTCAGTCCATATGCAGAAGGTGTAGCTTAAACGCGTTCCATTTAAGATGTAGCTTGAACAGATCTAGCCCAGCATAGGAAACGTACCAATACCTAACAACTCCAGCTCGCATCAAAATGATTGTAGCTATAATATTATGAACAGATGATATTGACCAGTGTCCTCTAGTCACACTCCCTGTAGCTTCTTCATAGGAAGAGCCTAAAAAAGTTTTACCACTGAAACACTTTATTGTGAGGAAGCAGACTTAGACAGTTTTGAAAATGGTGCTGTTACTTTAAGCTGGCTCATTGTGCTAAGCAAGGCTAAACAGGCCACAGATGCATCTCTATATTGGATGTACAGCAATTAAATTAATAGCTGTTTATCTATCTGACTCTGGGAAATACAGGAAGTTATCCCAAAGTGTCTGCTGCTCTACTGACTGCTGGGCTGCTCTGATAGTGCATACTGTGTTTTAAATTCCAATTTACAAACAATTTAATAGAAAACTACTTTCACTCTTCCATATTCATTTTACCAATTTTAATGTATTAGATTCTCTGTGTAGGACATTTTTTTATATGCGTCAGAATTTGGGTAAGCACTGTGAATCAGCTGATATCCAGGAAGATGCTCTTCTTTTGTCAACATTTAATTTTGAGTTAAAACATCTGGAAAGAAATAGTAATGTATAATAAGTGCACACTTAGTCTACCTTCATCTCACACATCAGTGTGACTATTTCGGTGAATAAGGAAAAAGAAAATGGTATTTGCTGCAGTAAAAACAAAACTCAACCCTTTCTCCGTCTTATGTATTTTCTGTGTAAATAAAAAGTGAGTCATGCATTTAGATAATCAGGGCAGTAATCTCCTTCCCTCTGTTCATCTGTTTGTTTCTAACAAATACAGGAGACCCAGGCCATGGTCAGATTACTGCTGGCTATGGATTGTTACAGCAATGATAGACTGTTGCTGTTGTCTGTGGCAAAAAAAGGAAAACGTGAAGACGACAAGCTGTTGCTGAAGTAAACAGCAATTTTGCACCTCTAGAACTCAGTATTTGAAGGAATATTTTAACAGTTTTGAAAGTACACTCTTTTGCTTTATTTTTATAAGTGTGAGAAAAGAAAGCTGGCACATATTTAGGAGTTAAAGTTTCAATCCTCAAGATTTCGGTGGTTGATTTGGCATTGTTACCTCAGTAATGGCAAATTCACATTAAAGTAAAAGAACTACGCGTTCCACATTGGTTGGTACATTAATCACCACCATCTCAGTGATCAGAGACTCACACTGTGACTTTCTAATACATCTGGTTGATGGGCTCTCTAGGTACTTTGCCAAGAGAATCGACTCCTGCTATTTATCTCATTTCGGCGTGATGATAATTAGGTACTCTTCAAGTCTGAAAATTTACAAACACAAGTACACTAATTTGTTTTTCTGTTCAAGCCACCGACTATGGACACTTGTGCTCTACATCACAGTTGTTGTGCCAGCTGAACGCGGATGAAATCTAGTTACATTTTTCCTGTTAAATTGTTGTTTTATAAGGCGACAGCAGTAGGAATACGGAATCTTGCATCACCTGTAGGAGAAGAAACAATAATGATGAGGCTGATATCAGTGAGACTAAATAAAGAGAATATTTAATATTTTATCCTAGCTTTGAAATGGCAGACTCTGCTAACATCTGACTACTTTTTCATTGGGGAAATTACCCAAAGTAACCCAAAGTATTTTCTGACAATCCAAAGTATGTTAATCAGTCAGCAACAAAGTAAGGCTAACAGTTTTGTCTGTCTTTACACCAAACTAAGCTAAACATGTCCTGACTCCAGCTGTGTACTGAATCTACAGATATAAGATTCAATCTTGTATTTGGGAACAAAAAGCTAAATATCATTGTAACACAAAAAACACCAGACAGTGAGGAGGGCTGATGATGAACACTAGCCAGTAAGAATCAATAGAATTGTGGGCAGAAGTGAAAAACAAAAGTATGTGCAATTTTTTTCCAGGTGTGATCCGGACGGCCCTGGGTCCCGGTGACATGGACCGGGAGCAGAGGGAGCACTACCAGGTGGTCATCGAAGCCAAAGATATGGCTGGGCAAAGAGGAGGGCTCACTGGTAGCACTGTGGTTAACATCTCGCTCACTGATGTCAACGACAACCCTCCCCGCTTCACTCAGAGTAAGACAACGACAAAGAAGGAGGACAGATTGCATGCAAATGATGAAACACTGAGTCACACACATGCATTAATTATAGAGTTCAGAAGCATAAAACCCACTATTCAGAATTCCTCTCGAGCATCAGGGAGGTGTTACATTTAAATGATTAAAAAAATTTGATGTTATGCAGCAGCTCAGTGTTTAATCACTAACAAAAAGGTAGCTACTGCTGGTTGTATCTGTACAGTATAGTCCACATATTAATGAAATCCTTATAAATGTAAATGGAGCAGTCATTGCTAAGATAATGTTGCTTTCAAAAACTAAGCTGCTGTCTCCATCTCAATTGTGTTGACTATGGCCGTGATGAGGGAGTGAAAGGGGCTAAGTGCGATCACATTTGAGAGATCTGATCTCTGACCACAGTTGGAGGTGGTTGGGCCGCATGTGTCTGCATTTCTTAGGTCGCATAATTGCAGTGGGTCCTGAGTCGCATTAAAGAACACCTATATTCAACAGGATTGCTCCTGCATGAGTGGAGTTTTGCCTCATTCACTCAGAAAAAAACAGACTGGTTTAGAGGTTATGCATTGACATCACTTCCACCCGGGATGAGAAGTGGTGAGAAATAACGTTAGCATACAATACTGTAGCGTCTCTACAAGTACGAGGACGTTAAACGGATGGCGAGGAGTGATCGCAAATATTCCGTTTATTGTTTTATTGTTTTTTATCATTGGAACTGTCAGTCGTAACTACACTTAAACAACAACATTGACAAATACTACCTTGTAGCTGTTAACTTACAAAAAAATAAGTAAGAATTTATGAATGAAAGTACTTACTTTGAGTACACGACTGTAATTCTGAGTTAATTGTTGATGTGGATGTTTGAGGAACCATGTGGGGTTAAGTTATGTATTTGCTTAATCACTGTCTTTATTTACGTTTATTACCAGAGTTACAGTACGTATGGAAACTGCCAGGGCTGGATTTATAATGCGAGTCTTGTGCAGTCATCAGGGCAGAGACCAGTAAATAATAACGTGTCTGCCAAAGTCATGATGCACATACATAAACAGCGCTGTTCTCGGTTCTAGAGCAGTGGTAGAGATCCATTAGAGACAGCTGCTGTTAAAATATTCTGCTGCACCCCTGATGATGATGGAGTTTATTTGCATACAGAGCATGAAATTGAGATTGGGTCGGGAAACACATTTGAACACACGTACCTAAAGCCGGTCACTTGCGACTGGATAGCCCAGATCAGATTTGAACGCAAGGTCTGAACAGGTCTGAATAGAACCTGACTGCAAGTTCTATGAGGAAGGAAAGGTGATACAAACTTTTTACTGGTGTCTGATTTTCCTTAATTACATAATATTTCAGTAGCAGTGAAATAAGACGGAAGAAGTTTGAAGTCTGAAGGTACATAACGGTTATTCGATCTGAAAAGGCACAGAGGCTGCTTGTTAAGGTGATGCAGATGATGGGCCGCAGCATGCCAATCACAAGCAACATTTCAGCTTGAATTGCTGTTGACTTTTTGTGCTCACAGTTCTTGCTCACAAAATTGTTATGGTTTAGTGCTCAACTGACAAGCCAGAGGCGAAAAGCTTCTGCTGCACTATGCACATAGCAGCACACATAATGAAGTTTCTAACTAACTATATAACTCATCCTGTCCATCACAGCAGAAGCACAGTTCTCCCCCAGCATGTGGACCCATTTAAAGTCCAACCCTTTCTTCTGTAGCAATGAAATGCTACTTATCTGGAAAACGATTTCACCAGATGTGTGGGTCATTGTAGGGGAATTAATCCAACTAAAATGAATTCTTCTCAAAGGTTTTCTCAATTAATTCAACTTAATTAATCCGTAATCACTGTAAACATAAGGGCTTTGTACCAAGAAGTACAATCTCTCTCAATGCCTCTGTTGATTCAGCAACAGCACAGTCTATTTATAATACCTCTTCTGAATCCAGACTTAAATTATAGTTTGGACAGTCATGGTTTAAGGCTGTTGCTAATGGGTATTCATTATTTAATCTGTAGGTCACTGTTCGCAATTATCAGCATCAGTTAGTTTGTAAAATGTCAGAAAGTAGTCAGAAACAGTTCGTACAATTTGTAGCAATTTGATTATTTTTGCTAAACATGGAAACTAGTTAGAACTCAACTGTTTGGACTGCTGTGAAGTTGACCGGTGTGAGCACAGCCAGCGTTTTTTATGCATCAAATGTCTATGCTTGGTAATGCAAGAAGTGAGCCAGCATGACGACCTCCATCACAGTTTCAGCACTCCAGAGGCTTGTGTTTCATTTCCATGAAGGTGGAAAGGTAAACTGAAAAGAAAGGTAGCTCAAAGGCAACAGAGACTGTGATATGGTACCTGCTTTAAATCACCAGTTTGGGTCAAGCTCCTAGAGCACAGTCTCCCACATTTTAAACAATGCAGCTTGACAGCATCTCTTATTACTGAGTCTGGTAAATGCCTGCTTTGATAACATTCTGAGCAGAGGTGAACTTAATGATGTTTATTCATTCTACCAGAGTTTTCTGAGCTACATTGCTCATAATTAGTATACTTTGAGTTCTTTTTATATATAAAAATAAATTCATCTTCCTCTCACCTGTGCGGGATAGGCCTTTCCTATAAAGTGTGGCACGTTCCCATAGCAACCGACCCAGAATGGTCAATGCCAACACACAAATACATTTTAGCATCCACAATAGTTCATTAATTCAAATTGGTTCCATGTGAAGGCAGATTAGACTGTCCAATTTTGCCCTCTAATGTTCATAATTGGAACTTAATCTATAGCCCTTTCTAAATATGGGGTTAATCTTTGAATCCAGTATATGGCCAATTTCAATGCTGTAATGTAAGCTTGTTAGATTAGCCGCAGCTAATCCAATAACACAGATATAATGCTGCACAGGCCACAGTGCTGTGAATAGAGCATCGCGCTAACAGAATCAAAAATATCAGATAGCCACACTGCACGTCGTGCTACACCCGCTGACCGTCTTTAAAGGCACATTTCACGTAATTCAACAAAGCTGCATATGCTTCCACTTACTCTAACACGGATTTGTTTTTTTTTTTAAAGAATGAATGTTCAGCACCGTGAGCCAAAATAGGATCAGAGCAACACAAACAACTACCTCAAGGCCTAAGACCCTCAGGGGCTCCAAAGTTTAGCTGTGTGGAAATTAGAATGTGTAACCACAAGTCACAAGGGACTTAAAGTTGCCTCTGCATTTTCACTCGTTACTTCTGTTGGTTAAATGTTTTCCTGGTGTGGATTTCAGAAATACATAATGCATTATTATTACAGTATTCCTGGAAGCTCTCGCTTTCCTGATCCACAATAGTTTTTCCCTCCATCTCTGCTTCATTCAGTCACAGTCACTATACCAGAGGCCCTCCTATCTTCTGTTGGGACTAGCACCCACTGTGTCTGTCTCCAGGTCAGGGGGCAAAGACGCTCAAAACCGAACATGTCGCATGTGGTATTATCATCCTGTTTGAATCACCACACTTAACTGACAATATATACTGTATGTTTCCTGTCTGCTAAATCCCAACACTGTCCTAAATCTTGAGGTCAGAAACTGGTCATAAAAAAACACACATGCAGTTGTCGTGAACACACACACACACATGCTTGCCAATTCATTTCACTTCACACCAGGACTCCAATCAGTGCATGTCGATGTCTGAGCCAAGAGGCAACACAATCTCCAACCAGCCAGAAAGAAAACTGAGTGGAGATGAAATCTGCTTCTCTCTTTACCTCTGGGGTCTTTAGGGCATCACCAGGCTCCCACTTATTTGTTTCAGTATTTTGTTTTTTTGCAATGTGTACTTGAATGCTCTGCCGAAAGTGTTGGGATATAAAGGACAATTGCTCTTGTGGCTACATTGTTTTACTACGATGTTGTGTAGGGTTGGCCATTCTGCCAAAATTTTTGTCACCTTATTTTATTCTTATTGTTTGATATCAGGGTCGTTGTAATATTTGCTTAAGGATTCACATTCATGCAAGTTATGGCTCATTTCCAAGGTCATCTAACATGACATGTTCATGAGTCAACCAACGTTAGATTGACTTAAATAGTTTATAAAATGATTGTGTCACAGCATTAGGTCTGTTATCTAGATGACTGTGCCCATATTTGTCATATAACTGGAAGACACTAGCATTAGGAGAAGTCGGCCCCTTAGTTTGTGTGAGATCGACATGGACTTGGTGCCAAGTCAGTTTATATTTTGTTTAGGTCAGTTACTATTAATATATAACTTTTAGACTGCTACAACATGTGAAAGACTCCATGCAACTGAAATAATGAGGGAATTTACCATGCAGCTCAACATATTCTAAGCGCATGAGTTGTTGTTGTGAGTCAACATACCTTGAATATAAATGGGACAACTTTGACAGTTCAATTTGTGATTTTCGGCTCTCAGACAAGAAGCACGCTTTGGTGTTGATTGGATCTTCTAGTGCTCAAAAATGTGTGTGATTTGCAAATATTCTGCTAATATATGCAAATATTTTGTGCCTGCTGTGATAAAGGTCTGTTGTTAATGTGGCAATATTGTGTGTGGTAATTACAGAGGTCGTTTTATCGTCAAAGCGTAGTCACACGTTTGCCACCCGTAGAGCGCCAAAAGGAAGTCATTTTCCTTTGATCAACACATCAGTGAGAAACATTTTCTCATAAGCTGGAACATTTAGAGATAATAACATTTGAAGGTGTTGGTTGAGTTGTATACAATCATCAGTTTTCCCCTCATCTCTTATTCATGTATTGTATATTTGGTTGGTAACTGGTTTACTTTCAGAGCTGAATATGTACACTATCAACTTGGCAGCTGTGAATTGATTTTGTGTTAAATAAGACAGCAGTGGCAGTGTGTTTTCCTTGTTCGTTACAATAGGTGTGTACACATGAGTACATTTTTTATCTCAATCCCTTGTTTGGCTCCAGACACGTAAATATGGCAAACAGTGGCAGCCTGAGTGTGTCTAGATGTCAGGGTGTATGAGGCCTTCTGTGTCTCAGCAGCATATAATTACTCACTCAAGTGGTTCGAACACATGTGCACCACGACATCTCTAAGAAGGAGCACACACACACACACACACAGGCACACGCACACGCACACACACATCCAGCAAAAGTGGTGTCCTGATATGAAACAGCCTCAGGTTCATATAGTAGACATCACTTTTGCATTTCTTTAGGTGAGTTTGTGTGCTCGGACTATTTCTTTTTCCAAGCAGGCTGAGACAGTGTTTATGTCACAATGAGGGAGAAAAATCTCAGCAGAGAAAAATCTTCTCAGCAACAAACAACAGACGGAAACACAGTGTTTGCACTTATTCCTGAGAACAAACGGATGCGTCACACTCAGAAGAAAATACGTTGAAATGCCTTTTTTAATGACCATCAGCAACCTGGCAGAGAGACATTGTTGCTGCGTCTGGCTTCCATCAGCATTTACACTACTTTTTTTTGGATCAAGCTACTTTTGTCCTGGCTGTCTACCTGTTATGATGTTCTTTCTCTATGTCTTTTCCTGAGTTTATGTGGTACATCCATTTCCTGTGATGGATGACATTAGTGTCATATCTTTATGACACATCTTGAGTAAACTCCTGCATTACTGTGGAAGGTTCGAAGCTAAAGAGATTCGGTGTTCCATGAGGTTGAATGCATTTTGTAAAATATAAAGCCTTTAATTCTACAAACAGAATGACATTTTCCAGACATTTTGAACTCCTCACACAGGGAACCACACAGTGCGACATCAGTCTGTCATGACGGATTCAAAATCTGTTGTCATACAAAACCCATACATTTATATGAAAAGAAGTGAGATATGCATCCTCATGGTAAACAACCTGTTGTGACCTATTGTGACCTGGTAGGTAGTCTAGGTCGATCCTTTTCATATCTTGGCCTCACATGTTCTACCTTGGTCGTTAAAAGTCTATTGGTCCTATAACAATAGCAACTATTTACAATAACAACATACAATGACATGACTTTTTCCAGTGGTCTCATTTTTGTGCAGCAATAATTCGTCAATGTCGATATGAAAATCACTCAGATGAGGACTAATAATTTAAAAGTCACCTTACAGTTCATCATATCGGTGTACCTTGTTACGCCAACCACTGTTTGTGTTGTTTTTTGTAGGAATATACCAGTTCAGAGTGCCCGAGTCATCCAAGTCTGGCACCCCAGTCGGAAGAATTCAAGCCACTGACAGAGACATTGGGAAGAATGCCGAGATGTACTTCACCATTGTCAGCGGAGACGGCATGGACATGTTCGACATCTCAACTGACAAGGACACTCAGGAGGGAGTCATCACTGTCAGCAAGGTGAGAGGGAGTTTAAAGTGCTAACGGCAGTTCTGGTACTAATCTGAATACTCGGATTATAAACTGCTTTAAGAGAAAAACTTTTAACAAGATGTATTACGGGGAATTACAATGAAAAACATCTAAATAGGTTAAATTATGCTTTAATAGAAAAGCAAGTGAAATACAGACAATAATCAGCTGTCAGTTGCTGTACATTACACATGAACTGCATCTGTAGTATAACCCATAGCTTTCCTGATTCTGAGGCAAGGAAGGCGTTGAATTATCTTGGTATTTCTCCTACACCATTAAATCAAATTAATTCTAAAGCAGTGATTCAGCAGATCCTGCATCTTTGACTCATAAGGATCCTGCCCACGTAGTCTGTTTTACATGTACTGTTTAATATGCAAAGCCCAGGCATGCTTGACAGATGAAAGAAGCCAAATTAAACTTATTCATCTACCTTCACTACCCCCAGTGCAAACCTTTGCAGCAGGCACTAATACACAGGGCTGGAGGTGTTCATGCTGCTGGATTTTAGAAATGATTCATGGTGTCGTTGCAGTGTGTATTTACTCATGTACAGTCACAATTGATATTTAGAAACGCTTTTGTTCTACTGTGCTGCTACTGTTCAAACTGCAACAATTTGGTGATATATGCTGTCAGCAGGATACAAGATGAAGACTGTACCACAGTTTTTGTCAAGAAAGAAAGCGTCACATGTAGAAGTGTTCAAGTGTACTGTATGTGATGCTTTGCTCTCAGATGAAACGGCAACCGTGAAGCATATGCCGCAGATGATGTGAGGGATTCCATCAAAACTGTTTGCACTTTTGAAACACCATCATCATTTGTCATCCGATTGGATCTGTCAGCTGCTTCCCATCACATTTTTATTAATGGTTCGGGTTTTCTCACCCTTTGATCATTCAGTCAGCAGCAGTGATACAGTAGAAGAATGTGTTTTTGAATTTCATAAATCCTGCCTTTGATGTTTAACTTCTCAGCTTTTATATGTGATATTAAATCAGTGATTGCCTTGCTGGATTACAAGTAAATGTAACATTTTACATGACACCCAATCTTCTGTTACTATGGCATGAAAACTCAATTGTTGGCCCAGTCACGGCCTGAAATGTGACTCCTACGATTATAAATTCAAACAGCACTAACTGATAGATATTGGAAAACTGATGGCATAGATACTATTTTTGTACTCACAAATACATATTAGGTCTTTTAACATTAGGCTTTGGAACATTAGTCTGTCCAATACACGATAAATGTTGTTGGTCAATTAAAATAAACAGCATATTTTCCAAATTGTGTTAACACCAGCTTTACGTCACCATGGATAAGCATGTATTTTTTATTTTTCCTTGGAAGCCTTTGGATTATGAGAAGAAGCCATCGTACACGGTAGAGATCCAGGTCCAGAACCCCCAGATGGACCCTCGCTTCATGCCCATGGGCTCCAAAGACATGGCCACAGTTCGGATTGCTGTGGAAGATGTGGATGAGCCGCCACTGTTCGAGAAAGCCAGCTACCTGATGGAAGTGAAGGAAGATGCTGCAGTGGGCGCGGCCGTGGGCTCGGTTAGCGCCATGGACCCTGATGGTGTTCGCAGTATGGTGAAGTAAGGCAAAATGGCCCACTTTTAGACTTCCTTAGGTTCTTACAGCTTCACACATGAAAAGTCAACTCAAGTTTCAAATGCAGCTTTTGTTTCTACAGACAGACCACAACTTCTGACAACTATATGTTGTGCTTTTATTTGTTTATTTGATAGATCTAATTGGTCCTACCTTACTTCTGTTACAGAAAAGTGAGATTTGAGTTCTAATTTTCTGAAAAGTCCTGCGTCACAGGCAGATGATCACTCTGACTAAAAGCAGCCTAAAACTCATCACACATTTGAACAAACATCAACCTGTATCTTCACTGCACTTCAAATGACTGTATCATATTTACATGTCTGGTCTACCAGTGCCTCCCTTTAGAGACCAGATAGATAAGTTGTTCTACTGATCCACATTAAACAGCATGATCCTTATCTATAAAATGATAGTCAGCTATAAAATGATCCTCACCTATACATGTAAACTATGTTCAGAATGTACACTACAGTTTAATTGGAAGCTACAACAGCTTTTTAAACTCGTGTTTGTCAGTCAGTTATAGATCCTGGCATACCTGCTCAGAAGCAGGACAGGATAGAAGCTTTGTTGTATTTCCTTTTATTAACAATAGTAATAATAAAACATATCAAATGTATTCAGATATGTTCACAAACTGTATTTATGAATATTTCTTTTAGATTTCAAAGAAATCACTCTTTCGAGTGATGTTGTGCAGTCCAAGAGTCGTTTATTTGAAAGCTTTCATGTCTACATTTATTTCCCTGCTATTTTAGAAATCTCCGCCAAACTCCTTAGCATTTTGACATCAAATAGCCCCCAGTGCTCTGAAGGTTTGCAAAGAGCTCTGATAACAGGCTGAACAGAGAAATATAAAGTAGGTTTAAAAAAATCAGGTGGTACCAGGATCACTGTTAAGATTATAAGCACAGCTGTCTGTGGACTATTCAGCGCTGCAGGAAAACTGCTGAGTAACATGCCCAACAAAAACCTGCACCTACAAGCTATATTTAAACTCCATCGCCTCACTGCGGTACTGTTCATTATTGATGCTTGGCATTAGGAGTGTTCGAGCTCAGTTGCTCTCTTGTTAGTAATTGTCCATTACTCAGACGGCATCAATACATCCTGGGAATTTTCTGGTGCTGACAAAATAAAAAGCCTACAGCCCTGAGTAATTTGCTCTGTTGGCACCACTCATTGATCAGGATGTATGAGATTGTTCAGATAAGTTAAAAACATCCTGTTCTCACAGGGCAATTTGTGTCGCCGCCAAAAACGAAATAGACCACAGCCACAAGAAACAAACGTGAACTTATAACAATGTGCGGAATAAACACAGAGAACTGTTGGATGAGTTGGAAATAATCAGAATATATGTATGGCAGGTGTTTTCAACTGTGGCAGGCAGAACAGAGCACAGTGGGGAGTGGAACTGGACCATTAACACTCAACATTTGAAGCAGGCAATCTGATGATTACCATATTCCAATTAGAATGAGCATAGAAGCATGGAGTGCTCTTAAATGGTGTGTCACAAGGGGCCACACACACACAGATCCAATTATTCGTCTGTTTGTGCATTTCTGTGTTAGGATATATCTATTCACATTGTAGCAGTGAACTATTTTTTTTTTTTTTTTTTACCGTTGAGTGCTTTCTAATTATAATCAAGCCAAGGCAATTATTTTTAGATTTTCTTTAGTCATATATCTCTTTATGCAAAAAATAATGAAGATTGAAAGGTATATAATTAACAGCTGATATCTGTTAGACACTGAGTAGATGCAGTAGTGAAACCAGCCTTGATCCAGACACTGGAGATGTTCATATACAGTATAATATGCAGTTCCTGTTCAAAGAGCAGTTTGCCTCCACTTTGACAGGCAGGCGGTAAAGACGCAGGCAAAGGCATCTCAGTTCTATTATCTATGGGGTGCTTTGAAGCTGTGAATAGCTGCATTCAGCAACTAGTTCAAAAATAGAGAATGCTCTGTGAGCAGTCCGCAGACAGTGGAAAGTTTTATTTTTTTCCAGTGGCTGTGATGTTTTGAACAGGCTACAGTAAGAGTGAATAGGAGGAGAGGACAGAATGCTGCAGATTCCACTGCGACAATTATGCGATTCCAGTTGTTTGATTATCAGAGCTGTTGGTTCTTTCATGCCCAGCGTACAGATCAAAGTTTGTACCTCATTTCTTGGGTTAGAGTCAATCCAAGCAACAAAAAAATATTTATTTATTTTTTTTACTTTCAGCGAACCTATTGCACACACTGGCTGTAGCTAGCTTGCGAAATACTGCACACACCAGTGTGCCTATTTGTAGGTGTGCACATTAACTAGGAATTAAGCCTACATCAAGACAAAAAACAGCCCTGCATTAAAACAACACAATTGCGTTTGTCTCTGGGTGAGTCTTCATCCAAGCACCATCTGGAAGAGGATGTCCAGAATTAGTGCAAAGGTGTATCAGACATTAGGTTTACAACATCACATGGAAGATATTTACAACATTGCAGTGTGTGGTAATTAGTTTTTCCTCATCTAGATTGTTTTATGTAGAATATTTTGTGAGTTTAGTCTGAGCAAACAATTTAATAATTTGCATAGCGTCCATTTAATTCACCTCTTTCAGAGACTGAGACGGGGAGATCAGTATCAATTTTACAAAACAAAGTTGTTAAGTTTGCAAGGGAATACAACAAACAGCCTAGCTTTTAGCTACATCTGGCCACAGGGTTAGTGGTACATTTTAACCAAGAGTCTCCTATGCTAACGAAAACAGCTTCAGTTGAGCAGTTCAGATTCTCAGAAATAAAAAGTCTATGAGCTCGCTCCGTATCTCCTACAGATTTAAAGACTTAAACATAGCTACAATAACTCAACAGAGCACCACTTTTGACTCAGTTCTGTAGCCATGTGCTCTTCCCCATCATGGATACAGTGGGATCAATTATTCTCTCTGTCGCGCTGACTCCCTGGTGGGGTTACATAGATGTGAGGGTTACAGTAGTTCATTCCGCCTGCTGGTTTAACTTAGCCCTTTCTCACCTTCTCGCCGTCTCCCTTGTTGCAGGTACTCTATCGACCGTCTCACTGACATGGACCGCCTGTTCAATGTCCATCCGGGGAATGGATCTGTGTTCCTGCTCAAAAGCCTGGACAGAGAGGAGACCGCCTGGCATAACATTTCAGTCGTTGCCACCGAGTTCAGTAAGTTCAGCTGCTGGGGCTAATTGCAAAGTTGATATATCTATGTAGACTACACATGTAGGGAGCCAGACGGCTTGTATGGTCACCCACACTGATATCTTTGGTGACTACATGTAAAATGGAGGGTGATGCAGAAATTAGTTTGTCCTCTTCAGACCATTGATAGAAATGGGAGTGAAAAACACAACAGTAGCTTGTCTCTCAATAATGTGCCTCCAAGATGCTGAATCCATCAACTGTGACAACCTATTTTTACTATTTCTATTTTCAACCAAGCAACCAGCACTGTTCTCAATTAAGTTTGTAGATTATCTGAATAACGCACTTGTCTGGGCGTTTCAAAACAACACTGCGATCAGGAAGGTTTTTTCAGCCAGTGAGCTGACTTATGCAAATTCCATGTTACTCCATGCGTTTGCACTTTGGATGATATCTTTATATACAGGATGTGCGTTTGGATCTTATTAAAGTTTTTTTTTTTTTTTTATCAAATGTGTAATGTGAGAAAGGATTTCAGATTTAAGTCCATCCACAGAAGGAAGTGGATGCCATCCAAAACATAGTGAAAGAAATGAAATCATGGGAGCATCGGAGACACAGAGGTTTCATTTTGTTTATCATTCAGCTTCCTGTGTGTCCTGATTGAATATTGAATGGATAAAGATTACTGTGGTACACACATAACCACCAGTTGAGCTTCTTGTTCGCTGTTTCCACTCTACACTAATATGTATACAGGAACAACTTGTAATATGCCATTCATTCTGGGTTACTGACGTGTACGATTTTATATGTATAAATGTTCCTGTAGTACTAGTAACGTAGTAATAGAAACAGAAAAAAGTAGTCATGGATCACGCTGCTGCTACATTTTCAGAGTTTGTTGGACTCGTTATCATTTGGATTTGTTGTTTGTTAAAGAAAAAGGGTAAAATATAAATAAGTAAGTAATAACTATAGTAAAATAGTTTGTTTAGTTTTCATTGAATTATCTCTTGAGGTTTCAGCTTTTATTAACATCAAATAACCTTAGCCACCACATACAATTTGACTAAGGCCCAAGTGTGAAATAGAAGGCTGATTGGTTTCCTGGCTTGCACTGAGACATGCTGTGAAAATTGCAGCACCAACTACTTGGACAAGGGCTATATATCTATATCTATATCTATATCTATAGTGCATAGACAGATATATATGTGTGTGTGTGTGTGTGTGTGTGTGTGTGTGTGTGTGTGTGTGTGTGTGTGTGTGTGTGTGTGTGTGTGTGTGTTTTGGACATTTCCTATTTCTTCAAACCTATTCTGTATGTATTCTGTAATATGTCTAAATAAAGTAGAAGTCTAACACTCACATTTTTTCCCTCATCAGCTGCTGACAAGATACCTTTAAGCAGGGCACTGAGCTGCACAGTGGGTTTAGTATGGCTCACAGTGGGCAGATGTGTAGAAGGGTATGAAAGTGAAACAGACTGTTAAGTTGTCCCCAGCGTGAGTTCTTTTCTGTTTGTCCTCCAGATAACCCTCGTCAGAGCAGCCGTGTCCCCGTCTACATCCGTCTCCTGGACATCAACGACAATGCGCCGACATTTGCCGCTGTGTACGAAACCTTTGTGTGTGAGAGAACTAAGGCTGGCCAGGTATGACAGGTTTATCACACGGCCAACACTTCCGTTTTTGAAAGCATTCTTAGTTTACAGCATTTTTTCATATAGATGATAGATAGCTAGATAGATAGTCCCAAATGAAATAAATAAATACAGTGTATAATCCAGCATTTATTTGCAGGGGCTAGAGCAGAGCACAGTATTAATTTAATGAAAATGTGAGTAAGTCTGGAGAAAGTGAAGGCAGGCCATCAATAATGGGGCTCCATGTGACTCCACCCTTGGACCGTACTGTGAAGACTCTGACTCCAAACTCGCAAGATGGTGCCGTCCATGTCCCCGGGAATATAGCATCAGTTTGGCCAATGAAAGAGATTGGTGATCTGTTGTCCATATTTATATATAGTCTGTGGTATACTGTAGAGTTCTATTAATCAATTTATTAACTTTGGGTCTTAGCTGAAAACAGGACAGAACTGCTTCACTCGAGCCCTTTGTAACTGTTGCAAATGAATTAATAGGTAAATAGACAAACAGATGAATAAATGTATATATGATAATATGAAAGATAGAAAAGCAGTAATTTAATGACATCATCTTTTTAACGCGTGTTATTTCTTCAGCAATCACTTGATTAATATAACTGAGTGCTGAGTGTGTAGAGAAGCTGCTAATTACTACTTCACCTCAACCAGCAGGGACTCTTTGTGGGGAGAAGAGATAGACAAATGAGAGAGGAACGGCACAGCGCTGCAGTGTGAGAAAAAAATATAGGCCCTATATTAGATTGTTTAATAATCCCATACAAGAAATACTTAAATCATCTTATAGACATGGAAATATGTGCTAGCTGCAAATGTAATTCCTTGACATTCTGAGGGTATTGCTTGGGAGTTCATTGTTGTAGTAGTTATCACTTGAGACCGTTTCTGCTACAAACACAGTAAAAGTCTTTCATCACAGCAGTCATACACGATACCACATGCTATCATATTGTGTGGAAACACGCTCATGGAAAAGAAGTACTGCACGTCTGTTTTGTCTACTTTGAGTTTAGAGACAAAGAATTATAGCGAAATGTTGAAGGAGGAGCACAAACGAGCACAAGACGTATTGTACTTGTCTGTTTCACCCAGCTAATGCTAACACCTAATGGCCTGTAGTTAAAAAACAGACAAAAAAAAAGACATTGTGCTCTAATAGAGTAGAAATACTGCTCAAATATACTGGTACCAACTTGTAATGTTCACTGTGAGTATTTGCACAATGTAAACTACCTGCAGGATTCTAAAGAAAACTTTGCAAAACATAATTAAGATAGACTGAAACAAGAAAGGGCAATGGACAAAAGATGATTGGAGTCTACAGGTCTACTAAGTTGTGAACTATACCCAAAAAAAAAAAAAAAACTGACAGTGATGTAGGGCCTCAATAAACCATGTAACACATGCAGCTATAGTGCTAAACTGCTCCTTACTGGTAGTTCCTAGGGGAGCTGCTCTGTGACATTATTTCAGAGTGGAATGCTGAACTTGGATGACTTCCACTACAGCTTTTCAGCTGGCTCTACAGCCTGCCCAGAGCAGGTGGTACTGTTGTTACTGCGCAGGGGTGTGCTTTAATGAATCACTTCAAAGACATACCAAGGACAAGAGGCTAAACTGAGCTGGTAATCTCAATATGAACCAAAGCACACAGCATTTAATGGAATCTGCCATTACCAACACTGACCCAATGATCAATGAATCAACTTTATTTCTAGTCAGACAATTACATCTTGTGTTTTGTGTGCGTTACACAGTCAATACACCAAACCAACTCTATTTCCTAAATGGCTTGTTTTTTGTAGTAGAAGATTGCCTTCGCTATGTTCTAATAATGTTTAATAATATCTGAATTAGGAGGTCTGGTGCAGTACTTAGTGTGAGTGTACACTGAACCACACAGTATGGGATTCCACTAATGTGCGCACACCACACACACACACACACACACACAAACACACACTCACTCTCACAACTGAGATCTTGACTGACTATGTTTCTGGAGACCGCTGGGGTTCTTTTGTTTTGGCTGACATACTAATCTGCCATGTACGCTGACAAGAGCTTTCATACACAGAGCATTGTAAATAGGGATTTACAAGCAGATAAATGCATCCACACACAGACACTCGAGTTTATTGTGCATCTAATATCACGCAACCGTTAATTGGATAAAAACATAAATTTGTATGGATAATCACATACAATATGTGACAGGTTAAATATAACGCAACAAAACTAAATTAGGCATAGTACACTATGCTCATACCACACACACGTAACCAGCATCATCTCCACATTCTTCAGTGTGGTGGCTTGCTGCCATTGGTCTCCTTACGTCCCTGTCATTCTGCCATCCTTTCATCCTTTAATTCCTCTGCCGCCCTTTCATCTGTCCGTCACTGTTATCAACAGTATTTGTTCAACAGCTATCCTCCGCTGTTACCCCCAGGCTTTGGATTTGTTTGGTGTATGTTTGCGTGTGCACATGTGTCTGCTATTGGCACTGATCATTGTTAAAGCCTTTAATCTCTCAGCTAGTATCTCCCATTGAGTTAAAGAAACTGGAGTTTAAAAACAAAATTACGTACATACTGTCACCAACTGAAAAATAACAAGAATACACAGCTTCTCAATGATCAGCCAGATATAGAGCCTGTAAAGTTTGTGTAGTGTATGCCTAAAATAATAATAATTAAATAATTGCCATATAACCCCTAGTTGCTTTGCTGCTTGTATCCATGGCTGCAGGAGTCCTGTACAGTATTTATGTTGTTCATACATCTTTTCTAGGTCTTCTCTCAGTGCTTGCTATTTCTTGAGCTTCTAATGTTCCTTCTTCCTGTTGCCATAACTCGGAATTACTACATCTATCACTGTGGCCCTCTTCTGCAGTTTATCGTAGAGATGTTCCTGTACACTGTTCCAGTAACTTGGTTATGACCTTCTATGGATGCCCTGCCTGCTAGCATCTTACATCTTGCTGTTATCTGGTGGATTGTCTCAAGGGTGTCTTTTCACAGCCTTCACCCAGGGTCACTCCTGGTGTGGTAGATCTCGGCTTCTATTGATCTTGTACTTAGAGCCTGTTCCTGTGCTGCAACTATTACCGCCTTTCAGTCAAGCCTTTTCCAGCCACTGGTAGGATTTCTGGATATCAGCTACTTCTGCTATCTGCTGGTGTTACATACAATTACATACATTTGTCCTCGCATGATGGTTAGTTATATATCTATATTTTATGAGCTATTACGCATCGATTCTGATATTCAAGCCGATCAATATTTCAGCCGCACAATGCTGACAGTGAGGCATTAATGTGTATTGTCACTCTGACTGGAAGCTGTAACCCAGTCACTTGTTTTCTATTTATTGAAAGCTCTTCATTTAGCTAACTGGAAAATTCATATTAATGGATTTTGGTGTGTCTTGCAGCGGATCCAGACAGTGAGTGCTGTCGACGCTGATGAACCGTCAACGGGACACAAGTTTTTCTTCAGCCTGGCTACTGAGGGGAGCCACCGCAGCAACTTCACTGTCCGAGACAATGGAGGTAGGTGACCTGACCCAGGGTGACCCAGGTTGTGTTGACTATTACAAACAAACAGCAGACATTCAACATTTAACTTATGTGAACTGTTCAGGAACGTTTAAAAATGCGATGCAACTTAGCTTAGCTTGTTGTCTGGTGTCCTATACTCTTAATGATCACTGTACATTTAAAGCAGGGACTAGTAAGTATATAACATAGAGCCTGGAAACAGCTACACTGGCTTCTCCACAGACACTCGCCAGAACCACTAAAAATCACAGATATGCAGGTCCTATACTACAACTCTGTCAATCAGTCAATTCTGACCTGCCTGGACATGTCACTTAACATATGCTGTACACATCTGGCAATCAGTCAGTTTTCACAGAACCACATTTCTGTACATAACTCTTTATTAGGGCTATAATTTTATCTTGTGGTTTTCTTACATACACTATTGCCATTGTTTTTTTCTCCAATGTGATTGGCCACTTGTATGATGAAGTCAATATTTTATCAATATTAAGATATTAATCAGATAGGTACATTACTTCTGTTACCCAGGCCTGCTTTGTAGTTCCTTTGTCCCGTGTTGTATATCAGAAACATGCTGGCTTGCTGCACACACATTTCTCTTTGCAACCTAGTAATAAAGTGATTTTTTCACACCTCTGCTGTGCAACAATGTCACACACTGTGCACTGTAGGCATGCCACAATAATCTCCCAACGAAACCTTGTGTGACTCAGATAACACTGCTGGCATACTGACTCGTCGAGTGAGCTACAACCGCCTTCTCCAGAGTGTCTACATGGTTCCTGTGGTGATCACCGATGGTGACTACCCCATGCAGAGCAGCACAGGGACCCTCACTGTCAGGGTGTGCACCTGCGACCGCGAAGGCAACATGAAGCTGTGTAACACAGAGGCTCTGAGCAGCTCTCCTGGCCTCAGCACTGGAGCCCTCATTGCCATCCTCCTGTGTGCCATCATACTGCTGAGTAAGTACAGTAAAATATTTTCAGCATGCAGTGCATGGTTGTACCAAATTGATTAAAAATGCCACTGTGTAAAGATCTCAATGAATAAAAGATTAAAATATGAGAAAAAACAATGTAAACTAAGAAAACTAAGGTGCATTCCAAAGTGAGATACATCATGTATACTAGTAGTCGATCCCTGCATGCCATTTGAATTTCTAGCAATAAATAAAGCTTCCTTTTAATGAACCGTACATGTGTACTATATGTTAGGTCCTGGCTTGTCAACAAGACTTCGATGTGATTAGCACAAATGAGAAAAATATAATTCAAGCACAGTTCATACAATCCAACAATGAATATGAATATCAACACATAGTATAAGTAAAATTCAGTTTAAAAACCAAACCAACATACTTATCCATACAGCTCATTTCAACCAACCCAGGGGCTCTTTAAAATTTTATTGAGAATAAATGATTTCCACATATAAAATATCAGTTTCTACTGGAGCGGTTGCAGACAAACTAAACATCTTGATAAATGTAGATTTTAAGACGTTGCTCAAATCTTATGTTTATGAAATACAGAACTTGAACTTGCTGGTTTGTACACAGCACAACAAAATATACTTACACAATAAAGTTAAAAGGCATATTGGAATGAGAAAATACATATTCAAAATTAATTTTGAATATAATTGGCAAATAAATATATATATATCAGAGCCGACTTTACATGTGTCAAGCATGGACGACACTCACAGCCGCAGTATTTCTCAGTTGCTTTTATGAAAGCAATGTTGGTTAAGAGCTCAAGTGTGCTGCTGCTGGTCTGAGGCAAACCTCACATGGAAATGAATGCATCTCATCTGCCACCACATCCCCACTTATCCTCTTATTCATGCAGTGGTCACAGTTCACTGGGCTGCTCGGAAAACGAATACATATTTATGCCTCTGAATGTGCAGTCATTGCAGACTTAGTGGACACACACAGAAACACAAAGAGAGGTGTACGGACACACATATACACAAGAGGTAGGCATACATGTGAGACTGGCTGTACCCATGGGCAGCAGTGGCCTTATTAAATGTCTGATTACATGGTTTTTCAGTGTTTAGAAGAAAGACAGAAAGTGGAATCAGTGGATCTCGGTCAATAACACCTTCCTTAAACAAGGAAGAATGGATTGACCAGCTGGGTCAAAGTGTGTTTTATGAAGTTCCTTTCTTTGCTCATGTGCCAACTCAACCTATCTGCCGGATTATTGAGGCTGGTTATTGGCCTGTAGTGCAAAGGTGTTCCTTTACAGTTGGGACTGCCCTGCCTTATATATGAATGAGTTCACTCACTGATGCTGCCAGGTGATCACGGAGTGCGGTTAGCTTCTTCAGCCTGGAGGAGTGGATTATGTCTGATGCTGCCAAGCTCTTCATTTACGTGGTTAAATCTTAACTAGTTCTTTTTCTGGTAGGTTGTGGTGGTCTGCTCATAAGACCACACACCACTTGCAATTGGTGTTGTTTCATTTCTTTATTGTCCAGATGCACATCTAGTAATGCTCTTTGGTCAACTCTAGGTGGGTCTATATTCATGCTGTGGTTATGCTTTGGTTCTCCTTCATCTGGATGGGTTTTTATAGAACATGTAATTCAGTTCATTGACATCTGTTTCTCTGGCGTGTCTCTTCAGGCCTTGAGCCAGATCTCTGAGCCATTTGGCAGACCCTAGAACAGAGGTGCCTAATACACTAAACACAATCGACTGGTAGATCACGAAAGGAGTGCAGGTCACTGCCATGACTCTTGGCTGACATACAATACATTTTTTTATTTTAGGTAGAGCATTTTGACTTAGTCATTGTAAAGTCATTGTGAAGTGTTATGTCTTTTACCTGTAGAATACTCACCGATGCGGCTGAAATGGAGGTTTTAAGATTGTATGAAATGTATTTGCCGGCAGTTCCTGTAAGGCAGACTGCTACTTGTACTCAGCTACTACAATAGTTCTTCAAAGGTTCTTAAGCAGAATAACCACTAGAAATGAAGAATTTCAGCAGGGTGCAAATAAGTGATTGTCATCTGTTGTTGTTTAGCCAAAGCTCTCATCAAAATAAGTAATTATTTGCAAATAAACTGAAAGTTAAAGCACTGCCTTTAGGAAAATGTCTGGAAACACTAGATTAACACAAGATTTAACAATGCAGAATTAAACAGAAAACATATTCAGACTTTACATTCTACCAGAAAGAAGCACAAATAGTGCCGATTCCCACTATATAACGACATTTAATATGTTAATCAAAACACAGCCTTAAGCTGCAGTATTGTAGTAAAGTGGATATGCATAAAAATATATTCATCACTACTTCAACCATCAGCATTCCACATCAGGATTAGATTTTTGTTCTTCTTGTACCAGACGGCCTATTGTATCTTATTCTTGCGCTGTCATTTAGTAGTTACTTTTCCATTTTAAATAGTCTGATTCTCCTAGCTCACACCTTCCTGCTCCTATGCAGGCACTTCAAGCTGTGATATAAGGTGCTAGTGTGTATGAATTATCGGTTATTTCAGTTCTCTGACCTTAACACCACCACTGCTCTTTCTTGTTGCCACCGTGCTTTTACTTGATCTAAATTCAAACTGGCCTGCGTGAGCTTAGCCAATCAAATGTTCTGCATGATATTTATGTCAGAGCCCACTCTGAAATCAAAGGCTTCTTCTGTCCTTACAGTCTGCCTGTACCAACTCTATGCCGCCCTCATATTTTTCCACAGCTTTTTTAAACCTTGTCAAGGCTTACATGTGACAAGATTGCTATGTGTGAGGTACATAGTCGCTCTCAGTCACTCTCAATCCTACTCTTATTATAGTACAGTATATTGTTTTCTGTTGGGAGATCATTCTGGTTTATTAAAAAATTAACTGAAGTTGCTGAATCATCCAACTGCTAATATCCTGCTCCACTCACATGGCACATTCTTCCAATCGGAGAATATTTCAAATGCATTCGTTTGATGTACTTAAGCTGTCAGTGCTCTATTCCCTCTTCTGCTGCCACACCACTCACCTGAAATACATGCTGTCACTTTCTACTATTCATGTAGCATTTCATGGGCCACACAGAATCCAGTATCCTCTTATAAGCCATAAATCTACATTGCCCAAGTTATTATTGTCACGCCTCACTAAAAATGCATCCTCTGCCATTAAATTCTCTTTAAGTAAGTATTTTCTCTGTTAGAAAAGCTGTTAAAAGCCTACACACCTAAAATGGTGGTCAAATTATTTCTTATGGCTCACGTTCAATTCTCAAACTCTGCATCCTTCCCTTCTTTCCTCCAGTGATCGTGGTTCTGTTCACGGCATTAAAACGCCAGAGGAAGCAGGAACCTCTCATCATCTCCAAGGAGGACGTCCGGGACAATGTGGTAAGCTACAACGACGAGGGTGGTGGTGAGGAGGATACCCAGGCTTTTGATATCGGGGCACTGCGACACCCTGATGCTGCCGCCGCCTTAGAGGAGTCTGCTAAACAGAGGCGTGACATCATCCCTACTGATACTCTGCTGTACCCGCCACACCGCCGACCCGCCCCCGCTGCATCTGGTCTCCTCATGCCACCAGTGAGCATGGCATCACGGGATAATGGGGACGTACGCGAGTTCATCAACCAGAGGGTGCTGGAAAATGACTGCAACCCGACAGCACCACCGTACGACTCGCTGGCCACCTACGCCTACGAGGGGGCGGGCTCAGTGGCCGAGTCTCTCAGCTCGCTGGGCTCAGTTTCCTCTGAGGCTGAACAGGACTACCACTACCTGAGTGACTGGGGGCCCAGGTTCCGAAAACTGGCTGACCTGTACGGAGCCGAGGACAGTGACTTCTCCTAACAACGACATGTCACATTTCAGGAAACATTTTGACTATTGCAGGGCCGAGGACGGCAACAATCTAACTTCAAAGTCATTATTAAAGACTGAGAACATTGCTGAAGAGCTTTAAGAAAATGTGAGAACCACACCCACCCCTCCCACCTCCCACACACACCCAGACACACATGCTGGCAGATATTAATACCGCCATTTTGAAAACGGGACTGAAGTTCTAAATTTATATTTCTGGGAATTTGAGCTCATGGATATAGAAATGTAAATCAACCAGCGCAGTGGTGGAGCCCAAAGATGTCCAGTTCCACTTGTGTGAACTTCTTCAAAGACTCATATCAGACGGTCTGACTGGAGTTTGAAATTAAAAATACGACTGTATTTTTCTTGAGGATCCGACTTGTACTTCTTTTTTTGACTTTGCTTTAATTTATCCTGGGTTACCAAATAGTCGCGTTACAGAGTGTTTTGTGCCATACATGTGCCATTCAAGGCGAACCGTACAGAGGGTTTGGAACCAGGTCAGTGACCCCAAAGTTGTTATTTCAGGACTTGACAAGACACACTTACTGCTGCATACATGAGGTGAAGTGTGTGTAAAGATGACTTCTTCTTCTCTCTTAGACTAAGTGCCCTTCTGCTTCCCTTCGAGCTGAACTCTGGGTGCCTGTTGGCTGGCTGAGACTGGAGGGGGCTAATGACTTTTACATGATTTCGTTTTGTCTGTTTTGCTGTCTTGTACAAAATGACCATTCCAGAGAAGCTGAAGGATCATGCTGAAGGATCCTCGCTTGACAAATCGCCTTTTTCGCTTCTTCGGGACACAGAGTAAAAAGAGGACAAAATGCACTGATTTCTTTTTATTTACACAGGTTTATAGATGCTTCTGTTTTTTGTTTTTTATGTGTTGCACATGAAAGAAGTTATATGTTCATAGCACCATTTCTAGATTTTTAGATTGTTGACTAGGTGTATATTGTGTCAGACCTGTGGTTGAACTGAGTTATATTGGAAGTATACTAAGTTCTATAGATCTTTCATTTCACTGGAAACTTTTTCAACTTCAGATATCACACACAGACAGTTCACAAACAATGTTTCTTTCAGAATATCCTTCATATTTACAGAAATGACATGGTTCATCCATCCTGGCAGGGTTGTCGCATTTTATTTAAAATTTTACTACAAATTGATCAAAGAATAAATGGATCAAATAATAAAGCTGCAATAATCGTTTGTAAAATAAAACTGCATCAAATGACTACATGTAGTGTTGAAGGCAGTGCTTGTGGTTTCACATCTCCAGAGAATTGTCACACAATTTGCAGTTCTTCTCTTACTTACTGCTGGCACATCTCTCAGTCCATTGTTTAGGCTTTCCACAGCACAGTTTTAAAGTTTTGATTCACTCTCACCACATGTATCGACTCCATTTTCTTCTCAAGTTCTGACAATGCCATTGCATGGTGCCTGCACAATGGCAAACACAACAGTGTCTGGACTGAGGGAACAAACCAAAACAACCCAGTTATAACTGAAGTAAAATGTATAGTTCCACTTACTCGCAGGGCTCCTTACATACTTGCTGAGAACTTATTTGAAAAGTTGAGACTCTGAAATTGGCAGCATTATTAGGAAAATAGACAAACTAACTTGTGATAAGTGATATATTGATATAGTTTGACTAAGAAATGGAACCTTAGTAACATGAACGCCTCTACAAAAAATCTGTTGACCTGTTTGTCCATTATGATGGAGAGTACGAATTATTCTAAAAAAAAAAATAAAAAAAAAGGTCCATTGCAATATGTCATCACAGACAATGGAGCTCTTCAATCAATCAATCAATCAATCAATCAATCAAAACTCCAACTCCAGACAAGCTGAAAGCTAGCTTACTTTCTGACTCATAATAAGTAAAGTAAACTAATGCCATGCTCACATCTGTACAGCCACTTAGCCACCTAGCTGAGTGGAAACACTGAAAAAGGGATACAGCTAGCAAGGTCCTGCTTAAAATGGCTAAAACCACTTACCAGCACCAGCCTCTCTTGACTGCTCTGCTCACGGAGCCAATTTGTCTTTCATCTCAGCTGGCATATTGTTCACACGACAACAAAGTGGGCAAAAAGCAACAACGGCAGGATAACTTGTAAGAACCGCTAATAGACACCAAACAATCTGAGGAATTATATTAAAAATACTATAACATCTATATAATAAATCTGACCAGAGTCAGTTTTACAGTACAACATCAGTAAAGACAGTGTTTCTTTCAGATTTATTCCAACCAATGTCAACGTCGATGATGAACTTTTCTGTTTCATAATATTTTCTGTTTGCACGTTAATTACCATTATTTGCAAATTTCATGATATGATCCAAATTATTTTCCCTAAAGGTATCCTGGCACAAATTCTGCTCACTGCTGACACCCTAGTCTCTCATCAGTTTCAAGATCAGAATCTCAACCTCAGTGTTACATTATAAAGAAAACATTTTACAAATGACAGAAGTAACAGTTATTAAGTTTGCTTACTGATTTTTGGTTCTGATTTGATATCAGGAGCTTGTACTGTGTGGTTTAGCTGTTTGGTAAAAGCAGCAGTTTGTTCCAGTTGTGTTTTGTGACTGTGATCTGCGCTGAAGGCTTAAAACAGAAATGTCCACATATTTTCTTTATATTGTAACTCATTCTTTTTGTACCAAATATTTATAGGACAAAATACTATTACTGCAAGGGGGAAAAAAAAGAAAAAATCAAAAAAGTGTCCAGCTTCACTTTTTTTTATGTAATTTTGGAGGTGTGAAACTTGCTGTGGGCAGTCTACCATCCGTATATGATAATGTATTATCAAGTTGTTTAATTTTATCAAAATAAACTTTTACATTGAAAGTGATGTCTTACTATTATTGTATCTGCATCTCTTTTGTTAACACACTGAGTCAGCTGTCAGCCATGGATTAGTGTTGTGGCATCAATGATCACCTGTGATCCTAGTGAGAGAGACCACTGCAATGTTTTCATACACATTATGAATATGAAAAATGACATGCTCGCATGCACGTGTGAAACACTCTCATACACATACATGAAATGATCGTATGCGATTGAGAGCATTTCATATGTGAATATGAATTTTCATGCGCTTGTGTGAAAGTGTTACACTTGTACAGTAGCCTGCATGTGATGGACGTATGTCCCCTCGGCCCCTCATAAAGTTAAAGGGCACACACAGAAGGCTCTCATTTTGCTTCATCTAATCTGAACATACAAATACGTACATATACCGATCAGCCACAACATTAAGACTACTGGAGAAGTGAATAGCATTGACCATCTTTAGGCAAAAAGTAAAGTCTGTTTCCAACAAACATTACAACTGTGAGTATTCTCCATTTTGTCCACGTTCTAACTGGAAATGTGGAAATGTACCCTCACTTTCTGCCATCTGATCTCCCTCTATGATGTTTAATGAATCTCATCACTTTCTTTCTTTGAAAGACGACCTCGGTCCTGTCTCTTCTAGAGGACCATCTCAAACTAAAGGCTCTCTTCTCTATATTCTCTTTCTCTCTTTCTAGTTCTACAGCTGCTTTATATTATCTCAAGTTCTAGACAGACTTTATGCATAAATAACTAAACCACTTTCCATCAAAACGTACTGCAGCGTCACCCGTCTCATCGTCCTTTGAGATTTTACTTTCCTGATGGTTTTAAATGTGCTTTTTCTGTGACTAGGTCACCAAGCCGAGTCGCCTAATCCTCTTGAATTTGCACCCAGACTTCTTTTCAAGTGTTAATTGTCTATAATTCTAGAGCGAGAAACAGACAGAATAGAGGGGAAGAAGAAACAAGATTTTAATCATAGAGATGCCTTTTCACACAGGACTAGTATTATGACAGCACCTCTGTGTTTGGAGAATCATGATCAGCAAATTGCTGAGTTATTTTTAATTTACATGGTTGACTCACACAGGATTAAAATGACAGCTGAAGCCCTCTTGCAATACTAGCTTTGTGCAAATAGAGCAATAGTGTGAACAAATTTTTCAGTGGCTCAAATATTACAAGATATTCATATATATGTAAAACTCCAGATTTAAGACCGGTCCTACCCATAGACTGTGTATAAATATGGACAATGTGTCACCAAAGCTATTTTCCAAGGATACAGGCGGCACCATCTTGCGATCCTGGAAGACGGGTCTGCGCAGTGCGGTCCGAGAGTAGAGCTACATATCGGTAATATTGATATTATGATATCAATGATCACACTTCTGCCAGACTCACATGTGTTGTTGATTAATTAATACTAAGCATCAGTTACAAAAGAATGTTGGATTATACATGGCACTGGTGGAACTTTTTTACTGGATCACTAGGCAAAAGTAAATCCACAGTTAGCCCATCGTGGCTGTAGGTGGAAGTCTACATAAAGCAGCACAAACACAGTGTTCTTGTGGGCTTCAACAGCATATGGGGCCCATGACGGATTAACACCAGTGTTTTCTGCTTGCTTTACAATCACATTCATCCTCTTACATCCAGTTACTGTAATAATCAAACCTCCTCACCCCAACCTTCAATATGACATTTTGTGTTGTTGACTGACTGTAGAACTGCTTAAAGAAAAAAAAAATACAACAGAAAAAACTAGTGCCTCTGACAGAATTAATCATCAAACACCCTGGCCGAGGCAGTACACACCTCTGCCAGGTGTTCTGTTTTTTTTTTAGTTTTTTTTTTTGTTGTTGTTGTTTTTTGTGTTTTTGTTTTTTGTTAACGCCAAGTCTGAGTTATGGAATCTTTCATAAATGGGCCAGTGTTGCATTGAAATTAATTTTTAACACCATGTTTTTGTCAGTAAATGAAACAGAGAGATGAATAAATAACCTACATAGTTACATAAAACAGAATTTCATTAAACATTGAATTTTTCTTATTCTAGACTGAAGTCAGAATAAAGAGACAGAAAAATACGATGCAGTGAAGCTGCTGACAGATTCATTCCTGCTGGTTTATTTTCCTATGGTTTTCATTATATATTTTGGGGGGATTGAGGGCAGTCTTTCTCTGTTATTTTTATTTTATTTCATTATTATTATTAGTTTTTACAGGAATTACCAGATTTTAAACAACAGTATGCTGTCCCCACTCTCTCTGTTTCAGCAGTGGATGGACAGTCAGCTGTGAGGGGTAGAGTACATCCGTCATCTCAGTCCAAGTTTCTCGCTCTGCGTATATATATATATATATGTGCATGGTTTGTGGTGACAGCTGTTACCATGCTATGAGTACACCGCATGCCTCCATTAGTGCTTCATATTTTTTTCTCACAGTTAAACTTTGATGGGGCTGTCATGTAAGGAGATTAAAAATGACTGTCAAACTGACTAACCCCACCCCCGTACAGCAAGTATCACACACTCTCACACTGTGCATTCAGAAATGCACACACAAATTCACTCAAAAATGCAGAACCGCTCATCCCTCAAGACGTAGACCGAATGAAGTGCTGAGCTGTGTTACTGGAAAGAGGGGTTGTGTCAGGTGGGATCTCCAGGGCTGTCCTTTCTCCATGCAGCTGAAGATACGCTGCCACTGCTCCTGAGGAAGGGACAAGAAACAAGGGCGGGAATCAGTTATTTAGCAGCCGAGCAGTGTATAGAAATGTCTTTACTTTTTTCTGGTGCTAAAATCACAATAAGAGAAGCCAAGATGCTTCAGGAATGAAATATCAGCAATTAAAGTGGTACACACGAACACAAAACGTTTGATCAGACACACCGTCAACAGACTGTGTTCAACAATATCTCTCACAGTGCCTCTTGTGAGTGTTTCCCTGTGTGAGAGTTGTGAGCTGTACCTTGTGTGTGTGTTTCCTGCAGAAACACACAACTGAATACTACTTGTCTGTGGTCATGGTCTCATCAACCTGCCCAGTCTTCATGGCCTGCAGTTATCCACTCCTACCTGAATAAACAATGCTCCAATCTGTATGATACCTGTTATATACAATCATCATACCAGCTAGCTCACCTGTAATTGAATACTGTCACTAACAGTTTTATGCCCAAATACTCTTATATCATATTCATTAACAATCTGTCAGGTAACATGCATCTTGTACTTTTGCTTGAATCATGATCATATTCTACGTGTTTGCTTTAGTCAGATATATGCGTGTATGACAGATGCATGTCTATCTCATTCCTCCTGTTGCTCTTTCTTTTTCTGTCTCTACCTGGCGCAGATGTGTCCCTCCCCTTTATGCTTCCTCTGGAGGTGTCAGACTGGGCTCTGTAAAGCGCCTTCAGACAGTTTGTATTGTTATTGGTAATATAGTAAATAAATAATAAGTAATAAGTATTTTTTTTTTTTTATTATTATTATTTTTACATTAAGTCTATCCTTGATTGCTCTTTTGTTTCAGAAAAAACGATCATCAAGGTGGAGGCCTTCTATTTGTATGATGTTGTAAGAGATTTAGCCTTCCGCAATTACAGTGTGCCTACATGGTTGCCACTCTGCATTCAGAGGGTCCCACTTTCTGTCTGTAATCCTTGTTCTTCTTGTATTTGCTCAGTGTTTCACTGGATTTCAAATCCACAACCATTCTTTTGTGCAAAATGCATTTTAAATGTAGCCAGCAGTGAAAATGTCCTTCCTAGATATATTGAAACGTCATATATACGTGCATGTTTTCAGATTTTGCAAAACGGAGCATTTTAGACAAGCAGCTTTTGGAGTGGCTTCCGCCTCAGGCTGTGGTAGGTGTCCAACTGGTCCAACTAGAGGGAGATCAAAGACAAGACTCACAGCACATTACAGCTATATCCCATCTGCCCTGGTAACTTCTCGAGATCTGCAGGAAAGGCTGAAGTGGATGCTGTTGGCTTGTTAGTGATTATTTTTATTTTCATAAATTAGAATTTAGTATTATTTAGTATTATCCACTTTGTCTCACGTGTACTGTCTTGTCAAGGTCACGTAAAGGTCAAGTGCACACAAAAGCCTTCACAGTGCGTAATATGTTCGCTGCTGTGAGGCTTCCTCTGGATGGTGTTTTCATGCGTCACAATGTTTGTAACAGATCTTTCAGATCCTCTAAATTTAACCATTTTAATTTAACTATTCCATTTTGAGAAATTATCAAAACAGAATTAGCAGTCTATCCTTGAGTTGATGAAAATGTCAGAGATTTGACATGCGACTGCTAAATTGAACCAAGCTGAAATGAGGAGAAATATTATCAGATGTAGTCCAAAAGAGATCAATAATGAGCACGCAGAATAGAAGCAAAAAAATCAGAATTAATCAGACTCTGAAGGCAGGGGAGCACAGATGAAATGGGAGGTTGAAAAAGAGACAAATTGCGCAGGGAGAGAGCAAATCATCTTTAATCTTAATGTTTCATGCTCAATATTTAATCAGATACCTTCTAATTAATTGCAAATTGTTTAATAATATTTCTCAGTGATTAAAGGATTATCTCTCCTTTGATTATTCTAACCTCCAAACATATACATGATTAGATTTTTTAATTAATCCCGTTCTTGATGCTTTATCTTAATGAGGACCGTCTTAAAGATGCGCCTTGAATGATTAAAGTCAGTCTGAGTTTTTCTAAATGTGGCAGATCCACTGTTTAACCTCCAAGTTCAAACAGATTTTCCACAATATGACTGAGCCCAACTCACTCAGTCACACTGAGTTATATTTTAATTTGAAGTTGAAGTTTACCAGTAATTTAAGGAACAGTTACATGGAAATATCATACTTTACAAATATAAAATACATCATCATACAACATCATACAACACCAATGAAGCACAATACCATGACCACCTTCCTAATATTGTGTAGGTCTCCCTTGTCCCTTTTGCGATGTCTGTTAACAGAATGTTATTAGTGGGGGTCTTTGGGTCCTATGGGTTAAGGGGAGGGGCCTCTGTGGATCATCCTATGTCTTGATGTCTGCTGCCATCAAGGAGTGTCATTGCTATGGGGTGGTTGTGCCTGGTCTGGTGTAGGTGGGTGCTAAAAGTCTAAGTAACATCCACATGAGTGTCAGGTCCAAAAGTTTCCTAATTATCACAAGATGGTCAATAATGGTCATAATGTTATGCCTGATTGTACACATATATATAGATTCTCATACAGGTCTGACTGGTTTTTATTTAGGACCATCTCTAGGTGGTTTCTTGCACAATACCCTGTCCATCCATCTGTCTGTCCATCTTCTTCCATGCTAGAGGTGAAGCAGGGAATTCATAGGTCCTGTGTAATGCTTTCCAGTTTGTCCTTGGGGATTTGGAGGTGTTCCATGGCGAAAGGAGACACATTATCACTAATTCTGGGTCTACCCCGGGTCTCCTCTCTGCTGACTCCTTGTCATCCTCACCAGATGCCTGAACTACCTTAGCTAGCCCCTTTAAACGATCAGGAACAACACCTCTAGTCCCAGCTGCAGATCTCTAGGACTGAACCCAGTAATGGTAACCACTTCTATATGCGATGCCATTCTTCCAGTCATTTCCCAAAGTTCATGATCTTCCCATTTCATCTCTCCAAAGATACTTGGACTTCTTTGCCCCCAACCTGGAGGAAACAGGTGGTTTAGCATCATGGCTTTGGACTTGGATATGCTAACTCTAATCCTGGGCACTGGGCAAAAATTATCCCACTGCATATTGAAGGTCACGATCTGACGAGGCCAACAGAACCACATCATCTGCAAAAAGCAACGCGATTCTGGTGTTCCCTTCTCACACTGGCTGTGCCAAAAGGTCCTGTCAATGAACAGCAAAAAGGGTCCAAGGGACCGGCCTGGCAGAGTCCAAAATCTACCAGAAATGTACTTGACGTGGTGCCTAGGATACAGACTCAGATCACTTTAATTATACAAAACCCAGATGGCTCATAGCTACCAATATAATAACCAAACAGTGGAAGCAGCTTCTTATTCTACAACAATCTCTACAACTTCCTTCTGAAAGCCTGCCAAGAAATGTGAAAGAAAGGGAAAAAGGGTCGAGAGCCCTTAAGTGATTTCTGAGGATAGCCAAAGGGTGGGGATGTGCTGAAATTCTGTATTTCGGTAAAGATGCCAACAGAGGCAACATTTGAAGGGGCTCAGATTTGTATGTGAAATTGGTAGGTGGGTGTTGGAGTGACAGAACCAAGAAATATTTGTAGCAAAATGAAAAAAGACATTAAACTTGGCGCTGTACATTGTTGTTATCTATATGACACTGACATGATGCATACAATCAGTGCGTTTACATGCAGAGCTTAATCGAGCTATGCTCAAAATTCGACTTTCTCACTACAGTCCTTGTCCCAGTTTACATGTAGTGCAAGAAAATCAAATAACTGTTCTCCTCTTCCACACTAGGTGGCGATACGTGTCCTTTCAGCGGGTTAATACCACGGTAATACGGCCCGATTTCCAGGTTGACCTATTACGTGATATAATAAACTAGAGTCGTTCATGCGGCGGACCGGCATCTCAAACAACAACCAGACGGATATTAGTACATTTTTTAATCTTGTGCGTAATGTTCGCGCTATTTCTGGTGCAGGTATGATCCGCGCTATTCCTCAGACGCCTCCGTTTCTCTTTTTTTTCTTCTGCGACCGACTTTCTTGGACGTTTTTGTTCCGGGGTCACACACCAGCGCAGTGGTCGTGGAGCATGCGCACACGCATTATCCGATTGAAAAGTCCGATTCAATCGCATTATCTGGGTGTCTCAATCGGATAATGGTAACTCCGTAAATCGGAGTAACGTGTTTACATGCACTTAAGTTCTCCTGTTATAGTCTGATTTAGGCAATAATTCGTTTTTTCTCGTGTGTGTAAACGCACTGAAAGTCATTGAAACAAAAACCATATTTACTTCTGGTAGGTGTTACTACAACAATTAGAAATGGCTGACTTGCATTTACTGTATAAAATAGTACATGAAAAAAAACACAAATATTTATATGATAATGTACTCAAGACTTTTGTTGAATGTAATTGAACAAGCCTTTCATGAAATGGTGTGGTCCCCCACCTTCAGTCTGTAGAGAAAAAATGAAAACAGACGATTTAAACAGTTATTTCAGAACTGACTCAGTAAATCTTATTCTGCAGTGATACTCTTCTTCTTAAATCAGGCACACCACAGATGGTCTGAGAGAAGTGTCAGCAGCTTAAGATCCTTCTACAGTGACTGCTTGTTGTCAGTATTATTATTAGTATTATTATTATTATAAATGGCACCTCAGATGGTAGATGAAGATGAAAAGACCAAGAAGATTTTTTCAAAGCCATTCTCAAGTTAGCAAACCAAATGAAAAGGTAATCCCTATATAATGTTTGTAGCCCTGTAACCTTCAGATTTTGTCGAGGATAACTGAAACCGAAAGTTGTTCCATTAAAATAGGTACATACAGTACTGTTGGAGTTTTGACCTTTATACAATTTCTTTTCCTCCACCTTCATAGCAGGTGAAGTCGCACCGAAAAAAAAAAAGAATATGGATCATAACAGTAGCATTGACCCTGTTAGGTGTCGAAGAGGCCAGGAACAGACCAGACTGAGGAGAAACAATGGCTGTGAGAAAGAAATTAACCTGCGATCAGTCTTAAATGGCTCTGGCTTTGACATCTCCTCCCCTGGAACATTACCAAAATAAGTACCTCACATGGCCATATTTCATATTAGAGATGCAGTGGTGAAGCCCTGTCTCTTCTCCTGTTCAACAGAAACCTCCGTTCTTTTTCCTGTTAGGAGAAGTTTCCCCTTATAGGCTGAAGTCTGTGCAACTGACACAAACACAAGAAGTCACCATGGTGAAGACAGCAAAAAAAAAGACAAACTAAATAATTTACAGCTGTTCAGGCAGTAGTACTGCTGGACATGACTGCGCGGCTTCATTTCTGCAGTCAGGTATACAATCATAATGGTATTAATACAAATACAAATTTTATATATTCATAATTCCAGCTCTCTTTATGAGATTGGTGGAATCGTTTAGTCAGTTGAATAACTTTAAATTGTTCTCTGTTGAGGTTGTATTCATAGAGTGTATTGTATTTTAAGTCAGCATTGCAGTAAACTATTCATGAGCATATTGTGAGCAGCTTATCTCTGGACTGAGCGGAGCAGCATTGTAGTTTTCCATTAGACTGCTGAGTGATGCTTTCATTTGAAATAAATGAAACACAGCAATTATGACCAATTCATATGAGGGAAGAGATGGTTGCACAGAAATTCAGACCACTTGTCCACCAGATGCAGCAGAGAGGGTTTAATGAAGCTGCTGTGACTTTTTTTTAAAGGCGATAATTACATCTCATCGCGTATGCCTCCCATCACGCCCTTCCTGATTCTAAAGCACACCTTAATGCTCTGCTCCAACCATCCTATTGATTGGCCCTGACTGCATGCTTCCCTCAAAGTGGTGAGTGCTGCTGTCCTAAATATAGGTGAAGCCAAAAAGGCACTGCTCGAAGTTGATCAATATCACTTAAAGTAAAATGCTAACCTATGTCATTTTCTTTTTAGCCACGGTAAACAGGTGAATCTTTCTACCGAAAGACAGACTACTAAATGTGATTATATCTGTTCCCTCTTTGTTTAGTTGTACATAAATACATACAGGACAGACAGACATGTGTAGACTTGCCAAGAAGCATAGCAGATCTATCTTCTTTGTTTTCCATGCGTAAGCCCTCAATCTGATTTTGACACAGCAAAACGAGATCTGAGGTTTGTAACAGGATAAGATCTTCTATTTATGCCTGAGAACCAGAACAACATATGTGATATTTTATTTAGCACTACACCTTAACATTTCACTCAGAGCTGCTAAATTACTGTAGATTCGGGACGTACTGTATACTTCCTGAATTCGTCTCAGTGCTACAACCTAAAAGATAAAAATAAATAAAATTAATAGTCTACGGTCATGAATGAAATAAAAATCTGATAATGTGGTTCTTTTCAATACATCATTTTCATACATGCGTCATATATCACAAATACACAGTGCAAATATAAATGTATAATAACAACCCTGCATAAAATATTGTTTTAAATACCACACCTCCTTTCCAATGTGGATGCGGTTTCTCTCAAATTGAGGAGCCTACACAACCTATATTCATCAGAACTCAAATAGGTTTTGTGTCAGTTTCCAAACATACTCCGTACAGTCCTAAATGAACCTCCCATATTTTTTCTTTTGCTCAGTTTGTGGTGTTTGCTGAGGGAAAAAAACTGTCTGTTTAGCTGCTAAATGCTCCTGGTTCACCAAATAACTTGGCTAAAAGTGCACCGTGGGTTTATCTTCCTTTTAGAGATTAAATATTTCTAGTGATGCTTTCTATTGTCTTCATTTCTTGCTAGTAGATGACAGGTTATGCAGCTTGATGTTAATAGGATGTTGTGGTTATCGCAGGTCACGGTCAAAGGGAATGTCAGACACATCCCTTCCTGATCTTCCTGATCTCCTCCCATGATCCGTTATTTTTTAGCATCCATTTTCAGATTAAACTATTTTTCTTCTGCAGATACAACATTAACTGCACTGGTGGTGTACCAGGCTTGGCAGTTTTCTGTGCAGATGACCTCACAGAACAGGGAAATTACAAACATATTTTTCTTCAATATCGCATGGATTTGTGCATTTTTTAAAATAAAGGCATTTAATTGTTTTTAAATATATAACTTAAATGGTTCTACAAGTAGGTCAATGTTCATTGTACATTCCAGAGCTGGGAATGAAGGTCACCTTTCTTCTCTCTCTCCTGCCGTCTGAAGAGTGAAGCCTGCGTCCTGAGGGAAGCCACTCGAACTCAGGAGACAGAATAAGGGTGGGGTCCATGTGTAGACCCATACATAATATTAGCCTGGATTCAATTCATTTCATGTCATGTAACTTGTACTCTCTTATTCTTACTGAAAGGGGGCTAACACGATGAATATTTTAAGCAAGTCATACAAATATATCAAACCATTTTACTCAACATAGAAGACATATGAGTGTAAAATTTAAAAAAAATAAAAAAAAAACGTGTGTATTTTATTAAGTCATGGAGGCTAAACTCTTGAGATATACTGGGGAAGTGTTGTCCTTGTCACACCGTGGTGAGGGTGTCTTGTCTTGGGTTTGTTTTGTCCTGTCATTTCCTGTTTTATTTTGAAAAGTAATTCTCCTCTCGTTTCAGGTCACTTGCCCTTCCTCATGTGTCTCAGTCTGATTGTCCTAAATGTTTCCACCTGTCCCCTATTTCCCTCCATGTGTTTAAGTAGTCTGTGTTCCCCTTGTCTTGTGCCAGAGTGTCTTCGTCCGTGTCCTGCACCAGAGCCTTGTCCTATGTCTACAACCATAGTAGTTGCCACGTAAGCCGTTTATTCCTCTCAAAGAGTGATTTTTTTGTTTGTTAATCCTTTCCTTAGTTTAGATTCATAGTCCTGCGGTTTTCCTCCAGTCGGAGCGTTTTTGTGTTTCTCGATTTGTTTCTTTTGATTTGAGTTTCTTCCTCCTCCTGGAGAGTTTTTTGTTTTTAGTAGTCAGAGTTAGTGTCTAGGTTTTTTATAGCCATTTGTTTATCACTCTGTCTGAGATCTCCGGAGAACTCAATAAAAGCCTTTTGTTATTCTATATCTCTGCGTCTGAGTCCTGCTTCGAGTCTCGGCCTGACAGTCCTTGAGGACTTATAGGGTTATGGTTAGGATTAGGGCACTTATTTGAAATGGTTAGGGATAGGGTAAAGGGCTTATGCCAATAGAAAGCCATCACAAGTATAGAGACACGTGAGTGTTGTTTGATAGAGAGCGGGACTGGGAGACAGAGAAGCTGCCTCTGAGGTTAGTGGTTTCCCCTCTTCCTGCACCTCTCTGAATACTTGATACTGTCTTACACTTCATGTGCACATTTTAAATAATAGATAGTAGCCCCTGCACTGTCTGTTCCAACTCTCTCTACAGCTGTGCATCAACACAGCTGTTATCTATTCACTTCTATGGAAACTGGGAGTTCTGACAGTGGATGTGCATTAACATAGAGCAATGAATTACATCCAACCTATCACTGGATGACCAGAAAATGTGACATGTTGCTGGGGAGCTTGCTTCCTGGCTGTGTACAAAGAGTATAAAATCCCTCTGATGAAAGAGGACATCAGCTCTTTGTCCCTCCTGTGACAGTGACCTTAAAATAATGTGACAGTAGCTGTTGACCTGACTTGTTCAACTGTGGATTTGGGAAACCAATGTCATGTAATCTGTCCACTGCAATACACTACAGGTCGACATGCTTGCACTGTGTACAGTGGTGTGAAAAAGTGTTGGCCCCTTCTGGGTGAAAAAAAAAGGGGACATCTGTCCCCTCATGTTTTATCATTCTCTATAAATTACAATATCTTTTTTTCCTTTGTTCCTCCTTTATTCCACACGAGCACATTTGAGTTGCGCATCGTGGATTGTTCTAGAGTTTTATTTAATTAGCATTATCATGTGTGCCACTACCAGATTTTACTGTTGGCATGATGTTCTATTTCTGAAACGCAGTATTACTTTTGTCAGATGTAATGGGACACACACCTTCCAAAAAGTTCAACTCAGCATGATGTCTAGCTTTTGAGGATCTTTTGGTCTGCTTCACTTTTTCAGGCAGGTCCTATTGAAGTGATTTCTTCACTGAGAACAAGTGTGGCAGTAATCAGGCCTGGGGGTGGCTAGAGGAATTGAACTGTGATTAACCACAGTTAAGATATGTTTCGACAATAGGAGCAAACACTTTTTCACAAACACTCATTTTTCCCTTAATAATAAAAATCTTGAACAACTGCATCTTGTGCTTATTAGTGTCATCTCTGTCTTATGTTTAAAATAGTGTAATGATATGAAACATTTCTAGGGTTGATTTTGAGTGTGGAATTGGAGACTATGGCTGCCGATTCATAGGATGTCTTCAAAGCATCTCACAATGCAAGAGAAACAGGTCATCCTTACACCATCAAAATCATTCCTTCAGAGAGAGAGAGAGAGCTGGGACATTGGGAGGAGCCAAACATTTTGATTCATTTGGTACATTCTGAGAAAAAGAAGAACATACTATACATTAAAGCCAAGACATCCAAAGAAGACAATACTGGATGATCTCAGGATCTTTTCCAGTGTAAATAAATATCCCAACATACTTCTGGAGGTAGATATGTCATGATCAAAGTCTACCATAAAGAGAGAACTTCATGAGAGCAATTACAGACAGCTACCCACAAAGTGCAAATTATTCATTTGTTTTTATATGTGTGATATTATTCAACCTGTACCTGAATGACTCATGATTCAAAACACACACAACTTCATCTACCGATCAGCTAAGACATAAAACCACATTTGGACCTGGCATTCATTCATGTAGATGTTACTTTTCACATCAAAAATCGTGGGTCGACACAGGATATTCGGACCCGGGACAACCTGCCTTTGGTGGTCTTTCACATTTTTTTTTCCTCTCTCTCACATGTCATCATGTTGACAACCTCATCATTACATATTAAAGTACACTACACGGTGGGATAAACAATGGGCAGCATGGTGCATTTCTTCAGAAATATGGACCGGTCAAACCCCCACTCTTTCAAAAGGCTGTTGGTATTTGAATAAATCACTGTGTCCTGCATAGTGCCTGATATCTGCCACCAAATTCCATCTTCTCTTCTCCTCGTATGCATAGCAGCTTTGATTTGTTTGATTGAAGAAGTGGACAAAAATCTCTGCCCTTCAGAGGTCAGTCTCTTATGGGGCTTTTGAGCTACTCACAGTCCTGGAGATTCTACAATGACACAGTCTGACAGGCCGTCCAGTGACAAAATCAGAACGTGACAGGCAGCTACATAAACACAGTGGCTTAGAGGCTTGTAAATATTCAGGTAAGCTAAAGCTACTACTAGTTAAAACGACAGGTTACTGTTGTTTTGCAGCTGTACTGATCAGCATACCCACCCTCTGATTTAAAATGGAAAAACAAAAACCATGAAAATCTGGAATTATTAATAACAATGCAAAGTGTGAGACAGTCACTGTTTTCACTGACTGACAGCGGCGGAAAAAAACAACAAAAAAACAATAGCAGCGAGAGCTGGATACAGAACTGGATACCAAACAATACATGATTTGATGATAACCTAAGTATTAGTGGGTTGAAAGATGGGGGAATGAACAATCATTATTGCTCCTCTGTTTAGGTGTAAGGATGGAGGTAAAGAAGAGAAGAAGAGAGAGAAGGAGGAACTGGAACAGAGAGGTGAAGATGAGTGAGAGGAGGATGATCATTGAAAATCAATGAATAAATAAGATTCGTTTAGCTTGGTCTTATACTCAGTTTATGATCGTTTTAAATGGGTGTGTATCTCAAAGCAGAATGGGATGATAGGCTATGATTCAAGTCGAGTTCAGGTGCTTTTTTAATGTGCAGTCAAATGCCACAGTCTGCTTAATTAGATTAGTTTTGAAGACTAAACATTGTAAATTGAATTGACGCTTGCCATTGTCTTCACAACTAAATAATTGAGTGAACTGGGTTGGTTGTTTTTGGGATGTCATGGTTGTGATAGGCCATGATCAAATGGAATATCAGACTCTTTTTTGGACAAGACAGAGATAGACATAACTAATTTTGCTAATTAGCACTAAGGGCTAATGTGAGAGAAATGTCATGTTTGAAAGTTTTGGATTAATATTCTGACCTCATGGTGGTGCTGGTTGAAAAATCAGTTGATCACTCACCAAAGCTATGTGTGTGTCACATGTGTACCAAGTTTCAAAGAAAGTGACCTGATACCAGTTGAGGTATTTCACCCTGGATTCAAATGTAAATGTGCATATAAAATGTCCTCTAAACAACTCAACTAACAAGGTCCTTCTTTTATGACTTGTCTGAGGTCTCTGGACAACACTGGACAGGACTGAGTTATTCTTTTCTTACACGCACGGCATTGTGTCCTAAGGGAGTATTTGTGCAGTCCTGGAAAAAGAAAAGTACACAGGGTCGATATTCTTTTCATGTAATAGAAAAAGAAATAGTGACCTTGAAATCCATATATTTCATCACAGTGTAGAGGCAAAAAAAAAAAGAAAAAAAAACACATTCTGTAAGGTAGCATAAAACAAAACCATTAACTGTAATGCATTCCATTTGACTTCTCCATTAAGATAATCGATTATTTAATTTAATACCATGAATGGATGCACCATCTGACAGGTTATTGTGCCTACAACAAATGCATTTAATCTCCTTCTAATGTTTTTCATTTCCTCTGTCTTTCCTCCTTTGATTAACAGCTAACAGGTCCCTTTCTCTGACCTTACTTTTCTCCAGAGGAAACCTCCACTCAGCGATGTACAGTAGTAGAAGAGAGATTCAGAAAAAATACTGGTTTGTTCTTGTTTTTATTTGTGGAATAAAGTGTTTGTGGGAATGCAGAGTGTACATAACAGTAAGCATTGCGAGTTTATTCCCCCTGAGGGACATTATGTCTTTCATGAACTCTTATGCCTCTTTTTGACTCTTAGGCACTAGATACTAGAAATCACATCACTCCTTAACTCCCAATCCAAAAGCACTTCTTTTCTGTCTAATGTCAATTACATTTTTTCAAGGACTCATAGTGATGAACTAAACTAAATTGATACACTTTTTATTTCTTTTGTCTATCCTTGTTTTGACTAAAGGGCTGGAAATAACATATTCTCAACCCTTCTCCTCTTCCATCATGAAATCTCAGTCTTGAATTGTGCATTAATATAAATGGAAATGAAAATGAAGACGAATTTGCTAGAAGCAGCTTTTCAAAGCATTTGTAATCGATATTTCTATCTGGCCACAGGCAGCTGGGCTGAGTTAACCAAAACTTCTGTGCAACACCTCTTAGATATTTTACTCAGAAATGGTGGAGACCAAAAAGTGAATGTTATTGCTTTTGCATGTCAACTTTAAAACTGATAAAAGATCGGGGCTGTTCACAATGTATTTCTGCTGCCCCCAGGTGGCCAAAAATCCATTATTGCACCCTTTAAAATATAGTTTAATTAACTAATTTAAAGAATGAACTCAAGAAATGCTTTTAAAGACAATGGTCAGTCAGGATTGAAATTTACCAAGGACACACAAATAAGGCTCTTCTTCATTTGTTTCCAGTGCTGCTTTTTTTTTTTTTTTTTTTTTTTTGTGCTTACAGGCACTGAATAGTTTTTCCTCCAACCTGTGGTCCCCTAAGATCTGTGACAGCCTGTTGTCTGGCTAGGACTGCTGCTCTCTGATCCACTGGCTAAACACGTTCACACATCCAATGTGCTGTGTTCACAGCTGCCCTGGTGTAGCCACATAGAAAATTGGCTCTGATCAGCGAGGCCTGAAAAGGTTCAGAAGTTGAGACGTGTCCAAAAATGCAGGTCTCCTTGAGGCTGTCTGTCACCATCCATGCCAAGCTTTTATTGATTTGTGGTATTATCTTTCATGCTCCAGTTGACATTTGTGGGGCATGGTCAAGTGTAAAACACGAAAACTAAAACTGACAGACACACACAAGTCCACTAACACTTGAAGAGACAGCGCATCCTTATCCTCTCCTTTCATGCTTCCTTCTAAAAGAAGTCAACACTCTAGATAAGGATGCCGCCCTCATACACACATACACACACGTACGACCTCATATCAGTCAGTCCATAATACAAAGTTGTGACATTCTTATTGGCATAACAGAGTACATATTCATGCATAAAAAATACTCACAAACACACACCCCAAGCATGCATATAAACACTTGTGCATTTGAAATATGCACATGAACCCACCCACTCACACTTTGCAAAAGCTGTTGTGCTGAGCGTTGTGTGGGTTGTGCTGCCTAAAGCTGTTTCTGCATCCTCGAGCTTCTCAGTCCAATCCACAGCCTTTCCCTCTGACTGCTGAGCCGTCCAAAGAACTGATAACCCAAACCCTTAACTTCAGTACACAACAATTTGCAGTGGTGTCCAAGTCAAACATTAAATTAACAGGGGATTTGACTGGAATTTTCACCTAAGATTTCTTTGTGCTCTTCTTTAATGTGAAAGCGTTGACAAAGCATTCTGGTTCATATTCATTCAGCCGCAAGACAACACATTTGCTGTAGCAGATGAATAGGTGTATGCTTGGCTTGACTCACTTCAGCAATAGCAGCTGAATGAGTTGCCAGTGTCTTTTGAGGAAGGGATTGTTATCTCTAGTCTTAGGGAGGAAATAGAAGTGCTACTATTCATCATTCCTCTATGCAGCAGTATTTATTGTATTCACTCTAGTATTTTCTTTGTATTCAAGAGTAATGAGTACTACCACACACAAACGGACTCCTCAACCAGTGTTTTTCACAGCCATATTTACATCACTCCTAAGACTGGGACAACCCCTGAATTGTGCAAGTGGTGACTGGTGACTAGGGATGTAACGATTACCAATTGCATGATAAACCACGGTAAAATTCCCGATGGTTAGTGTTACCGTTTAAAATTTTTATTATCATTACAACCATGCCTAATTAGCGCACAAAATAATTCACGATTTGCGTGTGATACGGATCATTTCTGGAGAGGCAGTAGCACTCACTCCCTCAGACGCCGAGACGCTGGTGCGCAGTTGGCTCTGAAGGTAAGTTAACTTGTAGCTGAATGCCTGATGTCTGAACTTAGGAAAAGTGGAGAATGTCATGGTTTGTCTGTCAAATTTTCCTATATTTCATCAATAAAGTTCTACAGCAAGTGTTACCTAACGTTGCTCCTGTAAAAATACTGTACATACAGCAGCAGAGCAACATGCCACTTAATTATGCATGTTTGGTCTGTTTCCGCTGCAGCGCTGCAGTAGCACTGCTATATGAATGAATATGGATATGAATATTTGAATGTGGGGATCCTTGAAATAAACAATAAACAAACAGGACGTCCGAAACAGATTCAGTAATTTTTGATAAGAAAATGTTGGAAAATGTCCGTGTTAAAAACTAATCCTAAAGGAAATATTGAAAAGAGTTTTGTTTTTACATGAGTAACGTCTGTGTCTCACTGTCACATAATAATGATAATATTATTTACTTAGTGGCGTGCATCAGGCAAACCAAGTGACGCTATGTCTACTACATCATCAAGATCAAGCTCACATATCTATCTATATAGATAGATAGATAGATAGATAGATAGATAGATAGATAGATAGATAGATAGATAGATAGATAGATAGATAGATAGATAGATAGATAGATAGATAGATAGATAGACAAGATACAGTTTGGTTAAATGATTTCAGTGTGTGTATAAATATTTTTTTAATCAATACCATGATAATAGTGTTAATTGTGAAATTTTCATATTGTAATATCTCTACTGGTGTCTGGTCTGGAGACTGATTATGCTTATTTTAAACTGGAACCTGTTGAAGCCCGCTTTTACTTTGCCTCTTCACCGCTTGGTGATAGTGGTTGGTCAAAGAGGCAGAAATTTCATTGTGAAAAACAACAGATGAGTGCCCTGTACGCATTGAGTTTGGCGACCCTGAACATGCCATACACGACAAAAACAAACTCATGTCCTATAATTGACTTTAAAGCATGTCTGACTAGGCTGGAACTTATGGAAACCTTGTAATCTGACCTGTTCCCATATTGAAATATGTCAGCAGTAGCTGCTGGGAAATGAGATGCCGGATATTGTGGAGGCACACAATGACCAAGGAGGGAAAAAGACAGACATATTTCATACAAATATATCTGCTGGAAGCACTTGCAAGCTGTGGTTGGTATAAGCTTTTACAGGCTCATGTTGACAACATTCTGAGACTCCTCAGATGTACATATTTGGTTTTATTCGTTGTTGCCTGATTCAGATCTGCTTCACAACAGGTTTCAGTCCTGATCTCTGCCACCTCCAGTTATGTTTATGTCTATATCTGCAAACCCATAATTCCAACTTTATATTTCCATCTTGGACACCACCAGATCTTCTTGGATGCCAAAATAGTCACTGCAAGTCCATGCACCATTTTTGTGTGTCATCTGAAAGAAAAAAAGCTTTCTGATGGGTTATTCCATGATTAAGCAAAGGTATACATCCATGTAGCTCTTGCTGGACTCAGAAAACTGGCCTCCCTGCACAGTTGCCATGTTTGATTATTGCTAAAAATACTTTGATTACATTTGGCTGCGCCTTCTGACCTTTTTCTACCCTGATATCACCATCCAGCTTTCTAGTCCTTTGCTCCCCACCTGTGCACCACAAAGCAACTCCTTTCATATAATGCAACAGCATTCAAAACAATAAGGATGTCGTAATTTAGTTTAGAACTCAAAACAACAGAAACAAACTTACAATGCCCTACAGTACTGTAACACAGCCACACACCGTGAAGAAACTATTTGAAACCAAACATGTTTCGTAACAGTCACCAGTGTCAGGCTGAGAGTGTGCAGCAGCTCGCACCACTTGCAGCATGACTTGACGAGCAACAAATCTTGACATTTGTTAAATTGAAAACATAATTACAAACTGCACCGAACATAAATAAGGTCTTAAGCAATCAGTCACAGTAGATCATAATAATACTTCACCATAATAATCAGTAAGAGTGGACTTGGGAGTAATTAGAGCTTTTCCCTGGGCAGCTACAACCAGAAAAACCCTATGTTCTTCAACTAATTAATCTATAATTGGATTGGGGACACGGTTATGTAGTATCACAAGCAGTACAAATACAACAACAGAAGTATGACCATGGTTCATGAGTTGCCCAGATTTGTCAAAAACAAGGGAATATTCAAAAGCAACCACTTAGAGGCCTGCAGATGGTAACTACTAGAGCTGAGAGAGAGAAGGCTGCTGAGGTATTCTGGGAGTTTACATAGCAGGTCTTTATAGATAAAGATATACCAGTGTTGCTGTCTAGAAATGCTCAATGATGTCCAACCAACCAGGTCATAATCTGTAACTCTCTAATGGGTCAGAGAAACTGCAGCTTCATTATGATGTTATGCAAAATGTGTTTATAGGTTATAGGCAGCAAAGTTTTCAAAAATATTCTAGTTGTTACCATGCAGGGCTCTGTATGTCTTCAACATGGAATGAAAAAGAAAAATCTGCTAGTGTTGGTTTGCCTCACATAACAATGCAACAAAACCTGGCCTTTGGGATGAATAAAGTTAATTGGAAAGTTGAAGCATACTCAAACACTTAAACAGGAATGCTGCACAGTGAGCCAGCCGCTCAGCTCCTGAAATATGAAGATGATGCTACAATGATAGTACACTGATGAGCATGACCTTAAGGTCACATCTACACTACCAGTTAAAAGTTTGGACACACCTTCTGTTACAGTGTTATGTATATATATAACTGGCATATATTAATATGGAGTATTGCCGGTGTGTGGAAGGAGTCATGTGTAGCATTCAAATACAAAGCAGTAAATACCGTAGCAGTGAAAAGGTTTGCACACTCATTCTGTTAACCATCTCCATGAGGTCGGAGATGATACACACGTGTTTAGCATTTGGTGGTTGCTTTTCCGTCAAGTTGTGGTGCAACTCATCCCAGACAATCTCACTCCGCTTCACGGTTAAACATGAAATGTCCTTTTGCTGAAGAACAAATAATTGCCCCAGAAAGCTCAGAAAAGATAGGAAGATATGTGGATGTATGGCTCCATGGTAAACTAGTGTTACCTTGAATTCAAAATGCATTTCCAACACTGCCACTAGAAAAGCCTCCACTCTCCTCCTCCATGAGTCACAGCAGAAGCCAGACACAGATAAACTAGGTAGATGTACACACACAGTACAATATACTCTGCAGTGGTGGCTGGTGGTAAAGTTTGAGGGTGGACTAACAAAAGCATTTTTAAAAATTATGCACATTTAGTTGAGAATTTTCTCTACATGAATGTATGACAACCGACAGTGCACCATGGAAAAAAAATCATGTTCTGCCCTGAACACTATTTGAATCCCGACCTCCCGTGTCCCGCACAATTGAAGCCGGTGTCACTGACAACAGTGCAGCGCATGTTTCTGAATGTCATGTTTTCTAGTTTTGTCCGACAAATGTTTCAAATTCACAATTCTTTGTTGGGTCCATGCCGTATCTCTTCCAAAAAGCAGGCACGGGAAACAGAAAAGTGAACTCTTTCCTTTCTTTCATATCAAGAAACACTGAACTTAGGAGTTATTTGAGTTATCATTATCCCAGTCTCTTAACTTCCAAATTTTCCTCCAAAGACATTGAGGAAAATGAATTAGAAATCAAGTAATCCACCTTGTTCATGCTAACTCTGCCATGGCTGAACTTCTTCTCCCTCCTCCCACTCTGACACCAGCAGCACTTTTGACCAATGACCAGCAGCCTGAGGGCTGACTGGATTTAACCCAAATGATGAGTGAATGAGGGGGCGTGGCATGACACCTGTCAATCATGTACATGAATTAAATGAATGGAAGCAGACTGGGGGCTCTGGGGCTGTAAAAAAAATCAGCCATTTAGAGATATTCCATGATTTTCTTTTGACTTTTTGGTGCTGTTGCCTGCCCTTGCCCTTGGTATTATTTAAAAAATAATTTTCTCTTCTTTTTTGTATTAGCTTGGGAGAACTTAGCCCTCTTAGCCCATTTATACCAGCCGTCCCAGATACTATACTATAGTTGGATTAGTACATGCAGCAAGACACTGAGGTAGAAAATAAATACAAGAGGACATTCACCATTAGTCATTCAGATGGCCTGAAACCCTTCACTGCAAGTATCTGTCTTTTCCTGGTGGTGCAGACATACACATAAAGTCAGATCATATGATGGATGCTGACACTGAGGTTATTGTTTAAAGCTTTAATGGGGTAACAGCATGTCCCTACCGTGTCATTTTCTTATATATAATTAAACTTTATATGAATGCTTATGGTTCTAGTGAACTGACCCTATCTTGCTTTATGTCTACCAGGAATAGTGTAATACTTAAATTTTTCTATAGAGTAACTTCAGTTTTCACATTTTACTTAGTCTCATGATTAATCCTGATTACTAGAGTATCACCAGAGGCTGTTATACCCTGTTTAGTGCATGGACAAACTTCAGTAATGTCCAGAATAAACCTGGCGCCTGATGTCTTTGACTTCGTGGCAGAGGTGAATCACTACATTACCCATCAATCAAGAGTCAGGACTAAACAAATTCACCTCGATGGTCTACATACTGCTTTTGTGTTAATTTCATTATTAACCACAAACTAGAAAATTCTGTTTCTGAAATTATTATATATTAACAGTAGAATGAATGGATTCATCTGTGGTTTATTTGAGAGTGTTTCATTATGTCTATTTAAATAGACAGTAGCCTACTGTAGAGGTCTGATATTTGAAAGATCCCCAGGGACAACTTTACTCAGTAGAAGGTTTTAAGTGAGATCTCTTTGTTTGCTTTTCGCTCATTGTTTTCTTTAACCTCCTTCATGTCGACCTCACTCTCAGCAAACCTTCCTGCCTTCAGAAACATGGCCTAAAAAACAATTGCAGTTTTTGCAGTGCAGTTTGGTCCTGAGCACTAATTACTAAAAATGATTATGTATGCAACTTCTTGGATATTTATTTATGAAATGCACTCTCATCAAAAGTGTAGCAGACTCCAATTGCTGACCTGTTCTCCCACTCTGTTCAGGCAGTTGCTGGATTGTGAATGTACTACGTAAAGCATGAAGAACACACACTTAAAGTAAAAGAGCGAGACACTTTTCTAAGAAAGAACACGTATTGTATGGTTTATATTTCCGTACTGAAACTATAGTATTTTCACAGGAACATGTGAATTGAGACATTTGAATGAGTCTGACATTCAAATGTCAGACAGCACAGTCACTACGCAACTAAAGTTGCTTACGGTCTTATCTGTGAAAGCTTATTAATTAACTTTCTGTAGCTGTTCTGAAATTAAGATATATATTTTTTCTTCAGTAATTAAAGTTGAACTTCCAGAAAGTCAGTATGTCAATCAGTTAAGCCAGAACACATAATACATTTACTTGTGGGTAACCGCCAATTTTGTTATGTCCACTGCACGACACATAGAGCTCCTGTTTAGACATGGTTAAATTCTACCATTGCATACCTCACCCTCGTGTCTCCACCAGAACTCATCCACTCAGAGACATGACTGGGGCGTGATGATTTATCTGGGTCCGGTGGGACGAAGACACAGTGACAGGCTTTTGGGACACAACATCCTATCTGTCATAGCCCAGATTTTCCTGACCTAAAATACATTGCCATCACACTGTATTGACCACAACCTCTTTTCAGAAGCAGCCTCCTGTTAAAAGAACTTAAAATAGGGATTGTTGCTTTTTTTTATATACATAATACAATCAGTCAAAGTATGGCATCCTGTGGCATTTTATGAATTCAGTTAAAATAAATTAAGCTGGTTAGCAACTATTAAAATAGTGACTATTAAAATTAAAGCAGCAAATTATTAAAAATAATAACAACTATTAAAATAAATTTTGATGAACAGTCTCCAACGTCCCAGCATGATTCCTGATAAAATAATTAAAATAATACTCAGCTTAAGAAGTAAAAGGACACAGACTTTGTCCCTGTTATCAAGCATGTCTCAGTACATATGCAACACATATAAAAATAATGTTTTTACTTTCTACCATACCAATGGTATGGTTTGATTCAAATAACGTGTGCTCTAAAAATGTAACCTCTGCAGTGCAAGTGTTCCCTCCTAAAAAGCAAATCCTTTATTTGAATACACTGAATGAACAAACCTTGCACCGACATACAAAAAGTGAATTAGCCAAGGCCTCCTTTGAAATCGGCCCCTTTGAACGCTCATGCCTGATGTTATTTTTCTGTGGAAAATGATTCTGGAATTTCCAAATGTATGTCACTCCATTCACTTCCAATCTCATGCAATCAGCAAAACCAAGCATATCCCCGCTTTCATCCTTTTGATCAGAAGGAAAAACAATTTACACTTTTCCATTTCAGAGGCAGTGTGAAATGAAGGCAGAATAAAAGGGAGTGAGTAGAAAGGGCAAAAGACAGAGAGAGATGGGAAACGGTGGGGTGTTCATGAATGGATGAAAAGCACTGAGCAAATTTCATTAAAGTGATCCATCACAAATGTGGCCAATACAGGCACGTGCACACACACACGCACACACAAACACACACACACACACACACACACACACACACACACACACACACACACACACACACACACACACACAGAACTACACACAAAGAGTAACTCGGTAGCTTGGAACCTGATAAGTTAGTAGAAGTATGTAGTTTTTTCTGATTACCCCAGTTCCACATATTAAACAGAGGGTATTCTCATCCATACTGGAGGGACAGTGTGAGGAAATACAACCATTCTGACTGCACGGAGCACTTAGACTCACAGTGACAGTCACAGTGGACAATACCTCCTATGTCTTGTTTTTATGTCCTGTGTGTTCTGTCCATGTTTTTGCTCTCTGTGCCTCTTAATAATCCATCATGCTACTGTGGCCATCACGATTATAGTGAGGGGCTGAAAAGTAAGAGAATTAAATAGAACGTTAACATTTAATTACTTTGTTGAGAATCATTTGCAGACAATGCCTGTCAAATAATGGCTTTCCTCTTTGTTAATACCTTCACAGCAGCTGTCCCCACTTGTTGTTGGTCTTTCTGCCTTTAGTTTAGTCTTCAGCAAGTGAAATGCTGAAGACTACATGTTTTTACCTTTAAAATCTCTAAAGAGACACTGCAAATTTTGTCCATTTTGCTATGAACCATTGCAGAATCAACTTTGTTTTGTTTGGCACAATATATCATTATGTACTTGAAGATTCATCCAACTGCTTCTTTCTTCTGTCTGTCTTCTGTCACATCATCATTAGACCCTAGTAACCAAGATTTTGTTTTCATCTCTGCAAGATGCTCAGTATAAGCAGTAACAACAGTATTCAAACAATAAAAATAAACATTAGTAAAGAGAAAAAAAAATCTAAATCCTCATCAAAATGCAATGGAATTGAACAGGGTGCAAATAGTACACTTCGTCTCACTGTGTCCAAAAATTTCATTAAACTGGGAAGAAGTCATTAACAGAATAGCAGTAAATGGTCTTGCTGTCATATAGTGCTTTTCTATCTATTACGCCAAGAAAACAAATTTTAAGAAAAGAAAATCAAGAAACACATTAAACATTATGCAGTGGCTTAATCTGCTTAAGGAATGCATTGACCATGATGGTACATTGGTGTAGTGGGGGTTACAGACACAGTGGTGTAGTAGTGTATAATAACTTCATGAATGAGTAAATTGAACATATTTTTAAAAGCTTTGGAGCCTATTTTTAACTGCATAAGACGTGCCTATGTAATCACCCAGAAGCATTATAGCACAATAAAAATATACAACTGTAGTTGGGGGAGTTACAAAGTAGACTTGGTCACAGACAACAGAGCTGGACACACTTCTCTGCTAGCAAAGTCAAAGAAAGAACAAATGAAATAATGTGACGCTAGTGGAAGGCTCTTAAGCTCCAAAACTGGAATATTTTGTGCATGTAAATATACTTTGTGCCAGTGATGGTCATCTTTTAATGTGTAAATCACTTCTTCCTTTTTTGGGAAATTTCCATTCCATTCCATTACCAAGAAATATATGCTGGTCTCTTTGCTTGCAGTGTATTTCTGGGATCTACATCCTACTCATAGGTCAGAATGGATTTAATGATCAAAAAGATGCAAAATGGTATATTTTTTCCTCTCTGCATTAATCACACTTTGAAAACCATGCAGAACCATAACTATAAGCTGCAAGTGGTGAATTACATTACTTAGCTAAAAGAAAATACTATTTTTCAATTCAAGATTTTTTTTAAACATAATTTGTATCCTTTGTTTGTTGTGATCGACTCCACAAACTGAAGCTACAGCCCTCAATGCGTTGAGCATTGACTGTATATACTATGGACAAACCCATCGTGACGTCACCCATTGGATTCTGAACCTTGAAAATGAAGCCCGAAGTGGGCGGAGCCATGTTGGATGAGCTTTACTCTACCCACACGCGGATACTCCAAATATGGACGTAGGGGGTCGTGTCGGAAGTTGAGACCCAACCCTCCGCTACCAGTTAGCTCAGGCTACTGCCGGTCACTCAGAGCGAGAACGCCCTTAATTATGCAGAATTTTAAACCTTAATAAAAATAAATGAATAGGTTAGAAAAAAAATTCAGGTCTTAAAAGATTTTTTTGAATTATTGAATTATTATATTTGAGTTCCATTAAGGCCTTTGCTTCTGTGTATACAGCATTCATTATGCAGCACCTCTTGCTGCCCCAAGTCAGGATGGAACTGGACAAGCACTGAATAATGTGCAGTTATTCATAGACTTGCAATCATTCAGAAGAAAAATTGAGTTCGCATTTGAAGTGTAAACATTTTCATTTGTCAGCCCATCAATTACGACATTGCACAGAACTACAGAATCTTCGGTATGAGCAGCCAAGGCTGACTGTAATATCGCTAATATCGTTCAGTTTGTGCAGGACTTTCTTTATTCAGCAATGTTTTAATCTACAAAATGAACTGTCTTTTCTTTTCTGGGAACAAGCATTTCAACCTGATGTACTGCTCGTGATGGTGTTTTTGTCTTTGTTTTTCTCTGGCTGTTTTCACTCATTCAATGTGTTTAACGCATAAGATGAGTATCGTGTCTGGCCACCCTGCCTGGGCACAGCCTGTTACATGCAGGGGACCAGCCATTTATCCAGATTAAAAGAGATATTTCAAATGTGAATACAGTAGAAACAAATACTGAAATTAACATTTTACCAGGGAATCTCTTGAAACTGTAACCCTCTCATAGATTGCTATATTCTCAGGCAGGAATTTACTTTAATGACAGTACATTCCTTCAAAAAAAGGCAGAATAAAAAGTTCAAGGTGCTCTGTTTCTTTTTCTTTGTACTAATCTGAAAGCCAGAAAAAATCTGATTCACTTTTTTTTAACATAAAGGCAGAATACATAATATTTGAACCTAAGCAAACCAGTAATAAATCTGGGTAATGCCCAAAGAGTTACCTCTCCATCTCTGCAGAAGTCTCTTTTTCTCTTTCATTCTCTGTCTCTATTTGCTCCCATTACTCCCGTTCTTTTACCTACAGCAAATCTCCCCTGTATTTTTCCTCATCTCTTTCTGCCTTCTCAGTCTTTCATCTACCCTCCCCTACCTACACCAGATACGCTGCAATACTTTTGGTCTTACCCCTTCCGCTTTCTTTCTTTCTTTCTCACTTCACTTGTCCCTCTTCTATCTGTGCGACTACCTCCACCCATCGTCCTGCTGTCATCTCCTATGGGCTGTGGTCCAAACCAAAAGGAAGGTAGATCAAAGCCTCCTATTCCTCTCGGAGGCCACCCAGATCAAAGGGTGGATATATAAGAAGACTCTCTCTCTCATACACGTGTACTGGATGAATCCCATCACATAGCTATACGGGAACATGGGTCACACTGATAGCATAGATGAGATGAAAAAGGAAAAGGTGTTTTCACATATTCGTACGGATGTGTGTGCCTGATAGCCTACAGAGTTTATTAAAAACATAATCATAACATAATCATCAGCTTGTGTCGTAAGGTTATCATTTTTTGTTTTCAATAAAATGTGTTCTCACACGTCATCCTCATAGTTTAAATTAACCAATTTACCGTCACAGTAATGCATTTCTGTTCTTCTCATCTCATCTTCTACTACCACTTATCCTCACTAGGGTTGCGGGGGTTTCTAGAGACTATCCCAGCTGTCATTGAGCGAGAGGCAGGGTACACCCTGGACAGGTCGCCAGTCTATCAGAGGGCTGACGCAGAGAAAACAACCATTCACACTCACACGCCCACATGGATACCTAGGGTCACACACACACCTATTCTCTGCTGTTAAAAAGTTGAGAAAAAATTTACAAAACTTTTATATTTTCTATTTTTATTCAGGTTCTGTGTTCCAAATGAGGTTACAATAGGACGTGACCAAAACATATCAACTGAAGTGCCTGACTTGGAAATATTGGGCACTTTGTGCCTGCAAAGGTAAAGGTGTCAAGTCACATGGTTACAGCTAGTGAAGGCCAAATTACGAACCAGCTCGAATCATCCAGAAAGCATCACATTAAACTAGTGCTGCACCACTGCCACATTATGCTGTAATAGCATAATCATTCATGTGTAAATGTAATGTTTTCGTTTTATACACATTTCACTGATATAGGACAGTTTTTCATTTATTGAATGAACAGATGATCTAGTACTATATTTGTTAAATTGAAATGTACACATGTATTTATACTGACAATTTAGAAACAATTTAGAAACAACATAAGGGACCTTGTAAAAAAGATGGATAAGTAGTTTGTTTATTCATCAAGCAGAGACATCAAATGTGGCATTCATTTGGAGTCCCATGGGAAAACAAATCTTGCTTTTTAGATGCAAAATGCCCCCACTGTGTTCACCATCTCACTGACTGTGTCTGTCTACTGTCTGCTGCTGAGCAGGAAGTGTACCATGGCTTTATCAAAGCCTTTTCTCTGACAGCAGCTGCCAACTGCTGCTGTGGGGGGCGAGACAGGACCAAAACAGAAAATCTGTGGGCTGTAAAAGCCAGACAATTACATTAAAATGTTTAGAGTTGGGTGATGATTTTCTGTGGCCCTCTCACAGGGCATCACAGAGGTATTTACAATATCTCAACAGTTCAGAAACACAAGAGAACTCAAAAGCAGCATTATTATATTATTACTGTTTCTGTGAATGCATTGTATGTGCCATGGACGTTATATAGATCTATCTATCTATCTATCTATCTATCTATCTATCTATCTATCTATCTATCTATCTATCTATCTATCTATCTATCTATCTATCTATCTATCTATCTATCTATCTATCTATCTAGATATATACACACACACACACACACTGGTCACAGTAGAAGGTAAACAGAGCTGGTAGAAGAACAACCTGAGGGATAGCACACATCTTATCTGCACCGTAATTAGGCACACATTACCTACAAGATTAAAAAAGCTGTACTATTATCCATCTTGTGGTTGTTTGAAATGCTGGTCTGCAGCATGAACAACTCCAGTTGTTTATTATTTGACATAAAAGGTCAACCGGAAAGGGGGCCTTATTAACGCGCTGAAAAGACACATATCAACACCTAGTGTGGAGGAGGAGGACATGTTCCCATCAATTATTCAATTTTCTCCGTTTCTGTTTTGCCTATTACTTTTGTTTTTGTTTTTATTACATTTGTTCATAGTGATAATTATGTAATTTATCTTGTGGTTTTTAAGAGTGTTTACTTGTATATGCAACGAAGCTACTGTGGCCAAGTAATTTCCTTTGTTGATGATTCTGTGGGACAAGGGACATTCAGAAAGTTGAATTTTGAGTGATAAAGCTACAAGCAATGCATCGTACATGCATTGTCAGGACCAATACATGAAAAGCCAAACTTTAAATAATCAGGGTCATACTTACTCCGTTTTCTGCTAGCCCCAGACTTTCTGTCCTCTCTCACTTTCACTTGAGGTAGCCTACTAAAAATCGATCCATTTTGTCCCTCGCATGCTCTGTAGTTAGCTAACCAGATGTCTATCTATCTATCTATCTATCTATCTATCTATCTATCTATCTATCTATCTATCTATCTATCTATCTATCTATCTATCTATCTATCTATCTATCTATCTATTTTTTTTTTTTTTCTCACACATCCCCTGAAGTCCTCTGGCGCCTCCCAGGGGAGGAGCACCTCACGCTTGGAAAACTGGTGATGTAGGACAGTGAGAGGCTACTCATGTAAAATAGTAGTATATCATATGTGCTACAGTTCTGCTATTAAATCTATCTCAACAAAGATGATAAATGAAAAGGAATGGAAAAATGTCTTTATCAAATATTGTGTGGTTTTGAGATAGGTCAATGTCAGTGCTGCACAGCAAAGTAGGTCTATTAAAAGGTCCAATGACATAATGGGATAGTATTTACTTGCACTTATGCCATTGTCATTTTGTCTGTGTGTTTTGGGTTTTGGGTACCACGAATCGGAGGTTCCAAGTGTCCTGAACACTTGGTACACGTGGTAGAAAAGCACTATATAAATAAAAGACCGTTTGGGATATTTTTGGGGGATATTTTGTCCAACAGATGAGAGCCTGTCTAATTTTCTTCTTGTGTGTAATTTAATGTATGTATGTGCCAAATTAATTTTGTGCAGAAGTGTCGTGTATTTGGTGTGTGCAAGACTGTGAACTAAACAGTTCTTTCCACATAATGCTTTACAAATTTTACAGTCTTATGTCACCTTTACTTTTTCACAGTTACTTTAGTGCTGTACTAGGAACGTCGTTTCTTTGACTCGTGTTTCTTTCCGGACATCAAAACAAAGCAGTTGTCCCATTCTTGTGCGTTTGAATTTCACTCGTGTCAGCGGTCTAAATCGCAATAACAGCTCCTGTCAGTGTAAATATCAGACTGTTTCTGGCAGAAGTGAAGCGTTATCACAATGTGTGCTGGAGAGAGATTTGAATAGTAACAGTGCGTTGACGCAGCGCTCAAGCTCTAGTTCCCCCGTGTTAAAATGAGTCGTGCGCCGCTGAAAAGAGTCTACAAGGAGCTCCCAGTGTGGATAGTGGAGGACCACCATGATGTAAGACTACTTTCTATAGGAATCCTGCTGTGAAATGCAACTGTAATACTGGGGCTTCTCTCTAAACTCTTTCTATAACCAGACTGTCTAAAGCTAACTGTAGCATTCGTATGTCCGCTAGCTTATTGGGTAAAGTAATTTCTGAAATGAAATCCGGCAACATACAGCTTGTTATCAATGTTATCAAGATGAAATGAAAAAACGGGGACAATTTAATTTATTTTGACATATTTATTCCTATTTAAACATATTTAAACTATGTATATAATGTCAGCTCGACCGGTTACCGTATTAATTGTTGTAAAAATCTGAGCGCAACATAGTCACTGGCGCTTCCTTTTCCTGCTACCGTAATAAGCCAATCAAATTCACCAAGTTAGGAAAATAAACAGTGTTGAAGCAAGCAGGTTTTTTAATTGTCCCTAGGGTAAACCTAATCAGGAGATGATGTAATAAGGTAATATTAGTAATTAGTAAGTAAAGTAATATTAGAGTTTTCACAGTCTTCACACAGTCACATGAATTTCTCAACAAAAAAATCCTTGTAACTACTTCTTCAGTGAAGGCTTTCTATTGCACTGCTGACAACTGCTGATGGCTAAAAACATATTAAAAATTAATTCTCATATAATGGTCACATAATGAAGAACTTTGTGCAACAGATACATTTAATTTAGATTCCAGGTTTTTGTCTAGGTGCTCCAGCTTCATCCCACAGTCCAAATACATGCTTGTTAAGTTAACTGGTGTGAATGGTTATTTGTCTCTCTGTGTTTGATAGAGGGTGTCCAGGTTGTACTCTACTCTTCAGCCAAAGTAAACTGGAATAGGCTCCAGCTTCCCCATAATTTTCTAAGGACCAGCAGTAATAAGATCTTTCAGACCGTGTATCCATCCATCCATCCATCTATGAGTTGTAGGATGGATGGATGGATGCAGGATGGATGGATGGATGCTTTATTAATCCCAAAATGTGAAATGTCACAGTTACAGCAGCAGCGTACAGGCACTCGAAACCATACATAATATAACAAAAAAATAAAAATAGAAGAGCAAAAACAAAAAATCTCTACACCCAATAAATTAAAAACATTAAAAAAATATAGAAGTAAAGTAAAAATAAAAATGAAATTAATTTACAACCATTAACCAATTTCATGCACGGTGCAGTAGAATATTTTAACATCTGTCTAATGGATCACTACCATTGTTCCGCATCTGTTTTATATGTCTATACGTCATGACTTTTGCACCCATGTTGATGTGTGGTGAATATATACAGAATCACACTCATATTAGATACTTTGATTTGTTAATTCTTGTTTATTAAATATTTGGTTTATTAACAGCTCCATGGACAGAATCTTTTAAAAGAACTAATGAACAGACATTACTTCGTATGCTTGTTCCTTTTCAGGTAATCATTTCTAATAGCGAGTACGTGGTTATATTGTTTTAACAAATAAGGCAAAACTCATCTGGCACAATTCAATTTAATTCAGTTTTATGTATATATCTCATCAATAACAAAACAAATTCTCTTGAGACGTTGTACAACCCCCGGTCTGAAACCCGACCTGAGGCCCCATGCAATCACACCTGTACTTAAACCTGGTCCGTTGTGATCAGATGCCCCTGGACGGATCCTAATGCAACGTCTCAATAGGCTCATACAAAATGGATATGAGATCGACCAAGAATCCTCTCCTTCATGCTCTCATAGAATAGAGTTTGACAAAACATGCTTAAATAAACATGGTTAAATCTTTTTTGCATAAAGTGCTTTTCACTTCCTGCCACCTTCCAGCAGGTTACCTCATTAATGATGAGAAGTCTGTCTCTGTCAATAACAGCAGCTCTTTTGGTATCCCTCAGTCTTCCCAGACCATCTGCTCCCATCACTCACATTAAGGAGCTGCATGGTTCAGGCCATTTGAGTGTGTAGTCATCTCTTGGTTATTCAGTATGGCCAGACCATTAACTCTATGAAGAATCCAGCTGCTTCCAAAGTTCTTTACAGTTATTGAGGCTCCTGGAAAAACTCTGAGCTTTCAATAGACCTTATATTGTCACTCACTAGATTATCTCTCGCTAGAGACTTACTTCAACTCTTTGGATTGTTCTTGTGACCTGCCGTGCAGTGTCAGTTGGTAGCAATTTATATCCTCGTATAGCTCTTTGTAGGTGAGTGTGTCTGAGTGTAGAATTAAATTCTAAACAGGATAAATTGTACAAAAAGTGAAGAGGTCTGAATATTTTCTGAATCTACTCAAGACACCATTACAAGCAAAAGCTATGCCTTAATGATTTATTTTTGGAAGAAGTGCTGAAGTATTGGCATCACGATAAAACAACAACATGCTAATGTCACATTCATTTTTTTTAAGCTGTAGCTTATTTAAATCTATACACTGCTGTCTAGATGGTTAATTTAGCATTTAATAAAGAAGTGAATTTGGTTAATTCCATTTTTGTTTTAATTTAATGACCTAACATTCCTAATGTCATTATGTCTTGACAAGGTGGTGAGTCACATCTACAGGGCGATTGCATCCAGACACCTCCCACTAAAGAACATTAAGATGGTTCATTTGGACTCCCATCCTGACCTTCTTATCCCTGTCAACATGTCAGCTGACACAGTCTTTGATAAGGAGAAACTCTTGAGGTATGTTTTGGGTAGAGCACGTAGAGCATGTGTCATCCAGGGTTTTCCTTCAGTCTGCTTCAGAGAGGTTGAACAGTAAAGGTGTGAAGCTGCAGTTTGCCTGTGTCCAAGCTGCAGCAGATAATAACTGTAAAAACCCTCACCCTGCATAAGTTATTTATATGTATCCATTCATTTGAGACATATGTCACAAGCAAAACATCTGGGCGTCGTTCTCTGAAGCCATCTTAAGGGTTAGACAATTATAAAATCGATCCTACAAGGCCTTGTTACTTTAGGAGCTTCTACTCATTCGTAGGCAGTTTTTCTTCACCTGTTCTCTTTGTTCAGTGCAATCTAATGTAATGGAAAAAGAGTGATGTTTAAATTGGAAAATAACACAGACAGAGACAGACCACTGAGTAGCTGATAAGTAATTTGATTTTGCTTTCAATAAACAGATTGTCGCTTATAGCAGTTTGTTAGCCTGATAAATCATCTTGTATGTAAAATTATGTGCGCTTCTAAAGGGAGAGAATAGTGGTGCACATGACCACGTGGCACAGCAGCTGTAACCTCATTATGGATTGCGTAGGCTGATGGGGAAGAAATTGTCCTTTTCATATATTCAAAATGTAGTCTGTGTCGATTTCAATGAAGTCTAGGTTACTGTAAGGATGAGTACCATTTTATCTGGAATTTCATCTGGAATGTAAGTCTTCCAGGTGAAAGGGAGGAGGAGGAGGAGGAAAAAGCTGTATATTTATTTTGTCCCACCTTCTACTCTCCTGCCTCGTCTCTCTTTTCTGCCTCTACCTTGTCATCCTCAATCCTCCCTCCATGTGAGCGCGGTTCTGCTCAAGGTTTCCTCCTGTTAAAGGGAGTTTTTTCTTGCCACCATCGCCTTAGTACTTGCTCTGAAGGTTTCAGGATCTTGGTTCTGTAAACCCTCTGTCGAGTGATCTTGGCTGACCAACAGCTTTAAAGCCCGGTACTAAGTGGGTGATCGGAACTTGAGTTAATGGAATTCAGAAGCATGATATTATGATTTAAGTAAGTAAGTTTGATTAAACATGTTGATTTTCAGTGATTGAATGTGATACACAGAGTGTGAGATGAAGTTGAAGCAATGTAACCAATGTTTGTGAAATTAGGAGCAGAATAAAAAAAACAGGATACAGATGTCAGGCAGTAGGAGCGAAAAGGGGAACTGAAACCTGTTGTCCTGAGGGCAGGTCAGGACATGTCCAAACACACAGTTAGTGGAAAAAAACAAAATTATCTAATAAAGTATTAATTAATAAGTCATGAATGTGACACCCTTATTGGATAAAAGTAATGGGGTGATGGTTAGTCATGATGATGTATAGATGATGTCCTGTTTTAAGAGTATAAAATTTGAAATGCAGAAGTATTTTACGGGAATTTCACCTCGGACACGGACTGCATTACTGGAGGTTCTGGGGGACGTGAGGAAGCGGGGCAGACATTAGGATTAAAGATGGTCAGAAGCCAGGCGAGTTACCCCGCCTACAGCTTGAGTAGTGCTATCATTGAGTTCAGTTGGGGTAATACTCTGCTGACGTGAAGCCATAACCCTGTATAAACAGAGAAGCTGTCTTACCTGTACCTGTGGGATCTAACACGTGGTGCTCAATGTGAGGCGTGGCAGAGTAGCGACTTTAGCCACGCCTAGAGAAGAAGAACCCTGGTAGCCCGGAGAGGTTACCATTCATGTGAGACGACCCGAGGTTGATTGGAATAGCAGCGCGAAGCATCAAGGACTTTGTGAGCTGTCTGTAGCCAAGGTAGCGGGATAACCAACGCTCTCAAGGAAAAGTCGCAGCAGTCGCTGGAGAAAACCCCGACCGACAGGGATCCAGATGAGTCTGCAGGGAGGCATCACTGCCTGACTCCATCCCTGTCTCGACGTGCTACGAGAGGCTTTGGGGGAAGGTGGCTCAAGACGATAAAGACAAAGAGTCTGCAGTGGCTGCTCAGCGATACAAGGAGCACAAACCCTATCTGGAGTTATTGTAGAAATTCAGCACTATGGCCAACCGCTTTATGGGGGAACCCCCTGAGAGTGTCGCGGGGAGCCATAAGGAAAAACTTCAAATATTGACAGTAGTTCGGGCTCCGAAACGGATAACAAAGGACTGGATCCCTTTTTGGAACTACGTTAGCAGCCCTGACCGCGAAGCAGCGCACACGAGAGTCTCAAATACTCCCCAAATGGTGCGGGACTGTCTGGGTCACATGGGGGAACAGAGTTGGTGATCCCGGAGGAAGCCCTCGAGGTAGATGACTGATAAGGAGAATCAATCGGACTGGCTCCCTACCCTGGCCGGTGTGCCTGCAGGGGCTCTGAAATGGAAGTGCCAATCCCCGGCAGTAATGTATCAGTACCATGGTGAACAATGGGACTTTGACGGGCATGGACTAATTATTCTGACCAACCCCAGGTACCACCCTTGGAATACCAAGTTCAAGAAGGAACTCCATAGGCAGGCTGGCCAGGACTACGTCAAGGAGCTGAAATACAGGGTCCAGGCGCTGGGGGCAGAGGATGGACAAAGTGGCAAATGAATCCTGACTGTCAGCGGCGGCTGCTCACGTCACTTCGCCATAATACATGTTCCAGTACGGGACTGTGAGAAAGGAATTCCTCAGGAGGATTATGAGAAGGAGTTGGCCGAGGCCCTGGAGAGAGGATTACGCTCCGCTAGTAATGATGGATACACTCGAGTGACGATGAGCGTCGATGGAATAAGGTCGGGAGGTCTGCCATGGTTAGTGGCTGAAAAAGCCATGGCAAAAGCCGGCCATATACACACGGTGGAGGTGTCGGCATGGTCCGGGATCGAGGAGCTGGTCCTTGTCACCTCTCAGAAGCACCAGAAAGAGAAGCGAGAGCGGCTGACCAGGACCCTGAACCGGCAGGAAGACGAGTGTTCCTGGTCGCGAGTGAGGGGAGGATCACCAGGAGCCCCTCTGAGAACTTCACAACTTAGGAGCACCTCAATAAGGGATTACCATGGCATGCAGACCGAGAGAACCCCTGGAGTAGCCGCTGTTGCCTACCAGGAGCGACTGGAAAACGGGGCATTTAATACACCGGGCCAGGGGAACTTATCTGCACCAAGACAGAGTGCACCAAGAGAGACTTCACCCCCGCCTACCCGTCCAAGCAGCCCTCCAGAGATCAGGAGCAGTGGCAGTGACGGCAGCGGCGAGGAGGATGAAGAGGAGGAGGCAGATACCATGGCGTCCGTGAGACAAGGAGATATCACTGGGGCTAAGGAACTGAGGGTTGGCCAAAGGAAAGGAGCGAAGAAGAAGGCCCTGGTGTACACCATCTACATCGGAAAGAGTGGCGCGCGACCTTTCCTTTGGATACGTGGAAACGCTGGATGGGCGGAAGGCTTATATGCCCGAGGCCGACCAGCAGGACTATGGTGTCCCAGAGGTATGGGGGGAACGGTTGGACGAAGAAGTTGTGTTGTCAGTAAAAGCGACAGTAAGGGAGTGGGCTAATTTTTTAATGGCACCCACCTACCCAACGCTGAGAAGCTATGAGAATCTAACTGCCAACTGATGATGATGTTATGTTGCGACGTCTGAAGAAAGCAGCTCATAAGTATGCAAAAGAGACTGAAAGCTGACGACTGCAGAAAATATCCTCCAGTGACAATGAGGAGCCAGGGACATCTGCCCGGGCCGGAGCTGAGCTGCAGGGGCGTCGGCCTACATAGGATGCAGCCGTGAGAACCAACAGAGCTGGGGTGTCTTTGTCTTTGAGGAATTTAAGAAGATAAAAATACTGGTGCAAGACAAGCCCCCTACGCAGAATTTGCAGGATTATTTGAGGCAGAATTGGCCCATGGTAAAGTCCAGCACGAATGACAATCTTGGCTGTCCCATGTTACCGGGCAGCCTATGGATCAGGATGAGACTGCAGAGGAACATTACAAAAGGCTGGTATTGGAAGATGGAGATGACGAGGATGCGCAGATAGAAAAGGCACGAGGTCAGCTGGATCAAGGGCAGACTTTGACCCAGGTGTGGTACATCCTGAGCCGAACGGTGCCTGCAAGTTTGCGTGTTAAGTTGCTTAGGAGGTTGGTGAAAGGCCTAAAGGTGAGTTGGATTTTGTCACCTTGGATACAGTAAACAGCACCCCGGATCAAATAATGGAAACAATGAAGAAATGGGATCGCAAGAGGAAGTTTGAAGAAGAGAGGCGGGTCGAGGGGAGTCAACGTACTCAACAGAAGGTGGCAACCCCGAAGCCCCCATTGAGCACACAGAACCAGGAAAGGAGGGTGGATCCACGACCACCCATACGAGGTCCCCCAACCAACCCTCCTGGCAGCAGGCCATCTGAGCACCTAGGGCAGAACCCAGCAACAAGAAGACTGGATATCTGGCGCCAGAGGAATATAAAAAGTTGACATGGCGCAGAAGGACGCTCTCCAACTAGCTCGCCAGCAGGCGGCTAACAGAGGGGAAAAGGATTAATGGACGCGACAGCTCAAGTCACCCTGGACCATGCTTACCGAGTCAAGGATAACATCTATACCCAGGTGGACGGTGTACCCTATTTAGTGGATTTGGGGGCTGAGATGTCTATGACACGGAGGGCCCTGAGTCCCAAGGGGAGGTTAAAAGTGCAGTTTGCAGATGCCTCGATCACAGAGGTTCCCTATGGCATATGGAAAGGGATAGTATGGGTCCTGGGTGCCTATGACATGGTAACCATAGCAGACTTAGAAAGATTACATCGGAAACCATGCAACTGCAGGAAGGTGGAAGAACGGCTGAAAGTTTTGCAAACTCGGTTGGTTAAGTTGCTGGCGGTTGATGACTTGACCACCAGAGTCTGGTCGGTGAACATTCCCGAGGTGACGGAGCAACAAATACAGCAGAGTGATCTTTCTCCAGAGGGGAAAGCGCGGCTGAGAGAGATCATCTCTAAAGCGAGATCATCTCTTGAATCTGTGGCGAGATTCAAGAACGACTGTGGCGATCTGCGAACCCTTAAGTTGAAACCATACAAATCCTGTATAGACTTGGCTAATGGATTTTTCTGTCTTCGACTAGTCCGGGGTTCGCAGGGAAAAACATCCTTTACCCACAAGGGGAGATCCTACGTGTGGGAACAGCTTCCCCAGGGTTACAACGATTTTTCGATCAGCAGTTATGGCTGTACTTGAAGGGCCGGATACCACTATCTACATAGATAACGTGTTTATCATGGATGATACACAAGGGCAGCACCTGGACAAACTGCAGAAGATCGTGGGAAGAGTGGCGGTAGCAGGACTTAAATTGAACCTGAAAAAGTGTCAGTTTGGGTGAAGACACGTGGATTATTTGGGATTCCAGGTGTCTGGCGATTTGGGATTATCCGAGGAATATAAGAAGAAGATCGAACGGATAGAACCCCCGTCATCATTAAATGAACTACAAAAGGTATTAGGACTGTGTAATTATGTAAGGGATCATGTACCAGAATATCAGAGGTACGCTAAACCTCTGTATGCCAAGCTTAAGAAACAAGATGAGGCCGTAGAGTGGGACTGGACTGCAGCTGATCAGAGCAACCTGGAGGTTCTGAGAAAAGCTATCCAGGGAGCCCTAACGATTGAACCCAGGAGTCCTATAGCAAGGCTGGTTGCGGAGATAAGTTGCGAGGATGACAGTACTACCATAAAAGTGAGTGATAAAAGCGGTGGACTGGTCACCCTGTGGAGCTATACCCTCTCTTCGGTGGAGAAGAAGTATCCGCTTGAGGAAAAGGAACTCGCTGTGCTGGCCAGGTACTGGAGTGCCTTGAAGGATTTATCCTAAGGGCAGGAGGTCCGAGTCATCACCCAGAGCCAGGAACACCGCTTCCTCAGAAAAGCTTCTGTTGAAGGCACGAAAGCAACTAATGCCAGATGGGGTCAATGGGAAGACATCCTCATCCTGTTGGACCCAGACCTCGAGATTGGACATTGCAACTGGGAGCACCGAAAGCTGCAGCAGCAGAGAACGCACCGCGAGAGGATTATGAATAGACTCTTTATACAGACGACTCACGGAAGTGTCCCGATGACGCAGCGTACTGGGGGTTTATTCTCCAGCTGAAGGGGAAAGAGGAATACCGTCAGCGGAGGAAGGCGCCCAGTAGCGCCCAAGCTGGGGAAGTGACAGCGGAGTTGGAGGGTCTACTCGAGCTCGAAAAAAGGAAGATTAAACAAGCAAGGATTATAACAGATAGTCACTATTGTGCCCAGCCACTGAATGAGGATTTAACCATTTGGGATGAAAATGGATATGAAACCGCAAAAGGAAGGAAGGTGGCCCGTGAGGATTTGTGAAAAAAGATTGTGGAGTTATGACTGAACCTGGACCTTGAGGTGGTGCATCAGAGAGTGCACACCAAAGAGGGAGCTCACTGGCATGAAACGAAGAAGTGGATCGTTTCGTCCAGATGAGGAAAATTGTCTTTGTCGGGATCGAGAAATGGGATGGTACGCCTAAGGGTAAAATTGTCCCGAAAGACTCTGTGGAGGGGGTGACGCGGGCAGTGCATGAGGCACTTGACCATGCTGGAGCTTTCTCGACGTGCAGGGAGCTGGAGAGACAGCAGCTTTGGATTCCGGAGAAGGAGTTTCGGCGGGTTCTCAAAGACTGTGTTGAGTGTGGTCGGTACAACGCAGGTCGGAGAGAAAAGCGAACAGGAGGACTAACCATCAGAAGCACCGTCCCATGGGGGTCGGTCTGCATAGATGTGGCAGGGCCTCTGGGGGTAACAGGTATGAGTGGGTGCTGGTGGATTCTATGTCAGGGTATGTTGCGGTGAAACCTGTGCGCCAGGCTAATGGCACTAGTGCTGTCAGCATGTTGGATCAGGTGTGTTGCTGTCTCAGAATAACAAAAGAGCTCAGAACAGACAATGGAACTAATTTTCGCAATACAAAGGTGGACCAATGGTGTCAGGAGAATGGAATAATCCGAGTGTTGGCTTACACATCGCAAGCCAACGGAGTGGTGGAGTGAACCATTGGACTGGTAAAGAGCTGGATTGGAAAGAACACCAATGGCAAAGAGTGGAGTACTCAGGTCCTTTCCCTGGTCAGGACCCTGAATGACAGACACCGAGATGGAAGGCCATTGCCCGCTGAGGAACTGAACCAGCACCTCTTTACGTCACAAGAAGTTGGGAGGGGCTCTGAGGACAAGAGGCCAACCCTGGACAGCAAGATGTCACTACATGTTGGGCAGCGAGTATGGATTAAAGCACAGAGCCACCCAGCCAGAGCAGCAGTGAAGCCAAAGTACGACAAGATTTTAGACCGGAAATCCAAGGAGTAGAGCAGCTGAAACCAGTAATAAATAAATAAATAAATAAATACAATGTTTGTTGACAATTATTTCCCCTTAACACTGGTATAAGGATGGCCTCATGACAGTAAAACTAAAGGCAACTTGAATGGTAGCTCTGACACCCAGCTCTTATTGGTCACACTAGTCTATTCCACTTAAAACTAATATATGTCCCTAGGGCTTTCAGCCTAGCTTTTAAATTATAACCTGGCCTGTACCAAGTGCACAGATCCATTAGGGGAAAGCCACCACAACTGACGGGACTCAACTTTGGACCCCAGTTCCGGGGGACGTGAGGAAGCGCGGCAGACATCAGGATTAAAGGTGGTCAGAAGCCAGGCGAGTTACCCCGCCTTCAGCTTGAGTAGTGCTATCATTGAGTTCAGTTGGGGTAATACTCTGCTGACTTGAAGTCATAACCCTGTATAAACGGAGAAGCTGTCTTACCTGTACCTGTGGGATCTAACACCTCTTTAGACACTTTGTATTGTTATTGATTCTATATAAATAAGATTGAATTTAATTTTGTGCTCTTGGTAGATGTACAAACATCGGGAGACAACAGATCAGCTTTTGTCTGTCTAAGCAGGGTTATAGCTGTTTATGTAATGGACTTCAGGGATATGATGACTTCGCTGGAAAGTCTTTTAGATGTATTTAAAAATAAGCATATGTCAAAATCTGGAGATATAAATCCAAAGCTTCCCTTAAATTACGAAACAACAAGGATTACATCAATGAAAAAAGACTGGTGACCTGTCTGACTCATGCCCAGTATTTGCTACTGTATGTTCAAGGTTACTGTACCCTTGCACAGTATAAATGCACATAGATGTTGGATACAGCAGGTGGATGGATGGATACTGATAGATATTTCCTTTTCTCAGTGAGTTGAGTATAGAGAACTGGATAATGCCTATGGTCTATGCTGGTCATGTGTCCTGTGTGGCGTGGCTGCATCCATATTGGGCCCAGCAAATCAGGGAAGGAGAACACAAGATGACTGTCGGCAGAGACTCCTCCACCACCACCATCAGGTAGGACATATTCTGAAACAGTGGCAAATAACATTGTTTAGCTCAACAAGAAACTACGTTGAACTGTATGCCGCCCTCTCCTCCTCTCTGTCTCTCTGTCTGTTTCCTATGTCTGTGTCTCTCCTCTCCCTTCAGGGTGACCAGTACAGACAACTACTTCCTCAGTGATGGTCTGTATGTCTGTGAGGAGCAGCTGGAGAATTCAAAAACCCTCCAACTGAACGTGGTCAAAGTCAATCCTGTCAACCCAAGTCACGTCTCACTTACCGGTACCTGCTTTGACGATAGGGGCTGGGTGGACAGGAGACAAGAGATAGTGTTCACTTATAATTACCACTTTTTTGACAGGATTTATTTCTTTATGGGAAGTGCTTGACTTTAATATCACTGACCCTAGTCATTATGTGTGTTTGTAAGTTTTGAATATATTCAAAAGTGTTTCTTTTTCTTGAAATGTAAAATATTTAAATAGTATTTGTCAGTTTGTCTGATGCTGTATATATATATATATATATATATATATATATATATATACGGCTTCTAAACCAGTCCCCAGTATCCTATACAGAACTACATGTACTTCCACACTACATGTGCAGAAGTGGACAATGCAGACCCTATGCTGTGTGATCTAAAATACATATCACTTAATAGTGTTCACTCTATTGATTTTACTATTTATATTTACTATCTTTTAATGTTAATCCTAATTTTCTTCTCTTCATCATCTTTGACTCATTTAGTTTGTCACTAGTGAGTCATTCAACTCATTTGTATCTAAACCCACCTTCTGCTTTGTCATTTTCAGAAAGGAAAACAGTCATGAACACAGAGAGATGCTTTGCCAAGAGACCACGGACAGAGGCGAGTGCAGCTGGGGAAGGCAGCAGCACACAGCCTCTCTCAGCAACCACTGACGCACTGCAACCAGCAGAGGGCAGCAGCATCAAGGAAAAACAGGGAAGAAATGGAACCGATGCCAGAGATGATGATGAGGGTGATGAAGGATCAACCAGTTACGTTGTTAACAGTGTATTGTCATTTCTAAGTGAGACGGACCCGTACATCCTGGACATTGATTTGGATTTCTTCTCATGTAAAAATCCCTTCAAGGAGTTATACACACAGGTACCCCTTAAACACTTTTCACCTCTGCCCCCTGCCGCATGTTTGGTTCTGTTGCAACTTCTCTTCGATTTTTATATTTTTTAATCCCATAATTATGCATCAAATGAAACATTTGCAGGTGCATGACATTTATTTGAACCAATTTAATTTCATGCATGTTGGGTGAATTATTATTCCTATTAGGTATATTGTATAGGCTATATATACTGTCTGAAACTATTGTAAAGACCGATTGTAATAACAGGAGAAGCCATTTTAATCATAGCTTTACAGGTCATCACCTACACACATTTATAACATCATGAAAATACTCATTGGGCTTTTAACATGATAAATAGATAAACAGGATAAAACTAAAACTGAATATCCAATAAAAAGAAACGAGTATATTACATTTGTGTCAAATAACAAACATAGAGATAGGCAACTAAATAAATAGTGCAGCACTGTAGAGGAACATAATTATGCGTAACTAATCAATGATGGCATGATGGGACTAAAGAAGCAAAGTTAAAGAATAAATAGTATACATTCAGTATCTGACAGTAGGTTAGGAAACATGCTGTTTTCCAAATACATCACAAAAAGGTGATTGCAAGTATACTGCAGGATATTAGAGTGTATGTATTTTACACACAAAACATACATTATGTAAATACAAAATCCAGACTTTTTAAATCGCTTATGCTTATTGCTTATGAAAAATAAGTGATACGTTTTCTGTTCATTCTTTTTTATATATTTTTTAGTTCCTTGGAAAAACAAGAAAAGGAACGTAAGTAAGAATGTACCCATGCCTGTGCACCATGGCATCTTGCAGACTTACTGAGTTGTTCCACTAAGGGACTTAGAGTTCCACTCCAGTGAATATTTCCAGTCAGGAATATACTCATTCTAATAAAACTGTCAAGCGTGTAGTGACTCAGTTGTACCAAGCCCATGCTTTGTTTCAGGGAAATATTGCTGCATTTAGTTGTCAACTTCTTTAAAGGTACCTCCCTAACTTAAATCATATCTAAAACATTTGTAAAAATGAAGTAATGGTTATGACCTACCTAGTGTCAGCATTCAGAGTGGAGTGAAAGTGCAAAAGAGCCTCAACATTAAAATGTCTTCTTGCCACCATGTGAATGTACTTGCTTGCCTCTTTTTCACATTTCCAAAGCAAATCTTGAGTTCAGAAGCACCACAGACAGGATACAGGATGCGACTGAAATTAGGTCAGTTAAGCTTGACTAAGGGAGAACCCTTAGGTTGGATGAGTGGGATGCAATATAAACAAAGAAAAATACAGCTCAGATAATATTAAAATAAATAAATAAAGAGGCGCTGAAGTAGGCCAGGCTAAATTTAGATCACTAATGATAATCACCTCAAAATCAATCAATGATACAATTAAATCACTTTTTTTCTGGGCCTTCTGAAGTTGCTGGAGGAGGACCATAGCCTCCAATTACTCACTTATTGTGCCCTAATTAAATGTTCACATCCGAAGATCAGCTCTAAGAATGGCTTAGCACATATTAGTATCTCCAGAGCTAAGACATGACTCAGTGACATGTAATAGATATTTGATGATTTTGTGCATTTTAAGTTAAGGTAAACGGAAGGCCATTCTAATGATGTGGTCGATTTAAGTAATGCAGCTGCATTAAAGCAGCATAAAATGGATTCATTGACTCACAGCTTAAAAACTGTGTTAAAATTTAGATTAAAACCTCATTTCACCATCATGAGATAATGAACATCCAAGCTTTTGTAGCTGCCAGTGGTTCCACTCTTACTTTAGAAGTGTGGAACACCCTCTGACGGCTGACAGTATTGTAGAAATACAGTTTACATCAAACATGTCTGCCAGTGGCAGGCAAGAGAAAATCTGTATTCTTTTGTCCTCATACTTGTTTGGGGGAAACAGAATTCATTGTGTCTTGCTGCAGACACCCTGTCATGTCCAAGTAGAGAAATTGGACATTCAGTGCCAATTCTGTGTCGTCTAACAGAAAGCTCAAACCGCCACTTATTTCAAAAATGGAAAGTATGTGAAGTTTTGGCCAGACCTAGCATGATCTGAAGAAAGATGATGTGATTATGTCTAACTGTTGGTGCAGCGATATATACTTAACAGGAGATGTGTGAACATACATACATTTATGTTTAGAAGCATTACCATTTTCTTACTTGAACATTGCCTTGTTTTTTTCTAATATAGCTTTTTATATATTTTTTATATTCCTATATTTTTATTCTTTAGTCCACCCATATGTGCACTGTGTGCACTGTCTGTGATGATCAATGTCTCTGCTTAACAAGATTCTCGTTGTTAACGAGAATCTTCCCATCGTAGGATGAATAAAGGCATATCTTATCTGTGAGCACTGTATTCTGTACATTGGGTCCAGCAGCTGTTTCATTTAGCCAAAACGTAAAAAAAAAAAAATCTGATCCAAGATGGGTGTGTGTCCATATAAAGCTTTGTTCATAATGATCTCACCCTAGTTGAATATTAAGAGGAAACCGGTGTTGTCTCTGTGTCCAGGAGGAATACACCATCCTTAAGGAGCTCTACAACTTCCGAGGACCCAGTCTGAACGCAGATCAGGTCAGACATTCTGTTCTGCCAAAGGGTTTCATAAATCATAAAGTTGTATTCCTTGAAGCCTGTTTTTAGTAAATTTCTTGTATTTTGGAACCATATGCCCAAAGCACAGTACAAAAGAAATAGTTTCTTCTACTGTATACGACTGACGTGAGGTGTGTATGCATGTGTGCACAGGAGGAGCTTGACGACTGTGTAGATCGTCGTATACGTCAGTTAGAGGACCTGGAAGCTGCATTTGCTGACCTGTTAGAGGATGATGGAGAAGAGACGGTCACACGCTGGGCCAGCAATCCAGGGTAAGGTTTCTGTGGTTTTCATTTTTCCTGCTGTGTTGGACACATCTGCCAATTCAGTCAAATCATTTTTTTACCAACAGAGATGCAGATGAATCCTATCTACCTCTATCACTGACCACAGACTTTTGTTTAATGGTTTTGTATGAGATAGTTTACACGTATCATATTTACATAATGAAGACACTGTTGGTAACATTAGACCAGATGGAAACAGCTGGTCTAACAACGCTGCACAGCTGGAACAGATGTCCACAAATACTCTCGCACCAACTCTCATCAGTCAGCAATAATTAGGTTAGTTAGTAACATATTTTCAGTTCATGAGATTATTACAGACAGTTAATTGGTTAATAGTCACAACAACATGGTGTTTCTTTTTCCTTTTTATTGTGTTAATGCCACAGGAAATCTGTGAAATCTGGCAGGACACACAAAAGGAGAACTCACAAGAGCGTTTACTTTGGATGAGTAGCTGTCAGCTTATGCCTGTGCTTCTCAAAGTGTGGGGAATGGAGACATGACAGGTGGGCGCGTCACACGGGAGGAAATATTCAATTCAATGCGCCTTCATTCTTGACAATAATGACAGTTCACTTAAAACAAAACACCCACACACAGTATTACATGTCGCTGAAATTTAAAGAACATTAAATTATTAAGCAGCATTAGCTAGGCAATTGGGAGAAAAATCTAACTTGGAACTCAAGTGCAAAAGTGATGATTGACGTCGGCATGTCAATTGCAGCAGAACAAAACAAACTTTCACACAACAAGGCAGCAGGCTACTCTGAGCAGTATGAGCAGATTTGTGACACGGACCACCAAGGTTGGCCAGCCAGCGGCATTACACACTCACATGCCCGCACGCGAGCCAGAGTTCTCTAGGTTTTGGATTCATGGATTAATGCAGAAAAAAAAATCACTCGCCTTGACAAATGGTTTTGCTTTGTTGTTTTGTGTTGCATTTTTTTTTTTTTACATATTACAAATGACTAAAACAGTGTTTCATTATTTTCTGTACTTTTGACTACTTTGATGCAAGTGATGCACAACTGCACTTTTATTTTCTCTTTTTGAACTCTGTGTTACGTGGTGTTATTGATTTATGATTTGTTATGGATTTTTGTTGGGGTGATTGGGATGGATGCTGGAAAGTTCCACCTTGTGCAAAAAAAGTTAGAGAAGCACTGGCTTAGTCAATCAGTTATTGCTAGTAACAGTTGTGATAGCTTGATTATATTCAGAGGTCCCAGTAAGCCACAAAGGTGAGACATCATGATCCTGATATTGAGGCAGCTTCATAGAATTCAGACGTTGTTAACTTTACTATGTAAACCTGTTCTTTTTATACTGCAACGAAAGGCCTACAACCTCAGATACAGAAACCTGATAACAAGCCTTGGTGAGCAGATATTATGACTTTTCACTGAAACACATTTTTTAAGCCCTGTCTTCATCAGGTGAATAAATAAATACTGCAACACAGGAAAGATATCTCTGAGGTGATTACATCCAGCAAAAACTGTACTGTTTCGTGACAGAACTGAAAAGCTGTGAAGCTCTGCCTAGACAGTGCTTCTGTTAGGTTAAAGGTGGAAACTATTCAGCTACAGTTACAGCAACCGATCTATCAGAGTCCTAGTGGTGCCATGTATTTCCATTCTGCTTGCACCCACGTAGATCTGTCTAGGGAATGACAGTGGATTGATTTTACCTCATGTTAAATGTACTTGACATGTCCATTGTTGAACTTTTGTGGTCTTATGTACAGTATTTCACTTATTTTTACTTTGTCTTAAGTAACTAATTTTGGGACTTTCTCCTCCACATTATTGTCTCTGGGCCATTTAATTTGCAAAGAACAAAACAACAAAATGCTGACAACAAAATGTTCAATACTTCAATGACACTGCTGCAGAAAACACTGTTAACAAGCAAAACTTTGAACCTGAAAGTACTACTGCCAAGCAGACTGTTTTGGGCAATGGTCTATCTCTGTAAAATGTAGAGCTCCAGTGATAATGCAGAAGGCAAACTAAGTTCTTCTAAAGTATTCAGTCTTCCTGGGAAAGCTACTGTAGTATAAGCACAGCCTAGTAAATGTGAGTGACTTTGAACTTTCTCTGCTGTTTGTGTTTTTTCAGCATGGCTTCATTAGCCCAACTGGTTTCCAGTTTGAAGGCCAGAAATCCATGTCCTGACTATGAAATGGTAAGAATAATGTTCTGTAACTATATATACCACGAGCAGGACAACCACACTATGTTGTAGATTGAATGTAGTTTTAATGGATTATGCTGTAACTACATCAAAAATCAAGTAAATGGTCAAATTCAAGGGGGGCTGTGGAGCAGTGGTGAGAGGCACAGCTTATGGTTTGAAGGGTCTCCCGCCCTGTCCATGGCTGCGGTGCCCTGAGCAAGTACCTAACCCCCAATATGCTCCCCGGGCGCACCCACCACAGGGGCTGCAGCCCACTGCTCCAACTGTACACATTACTGTGTGTGAACAAATGGATGGGTCAAACAGCAGGACAGAATTTCCCCTCGGGGATCAATATAGTATATCAAAAAAAAAAAGTCTTAAAACTAATGGCATTTGCATTGACCCCAGCTGTAGAGTACTGTGTGTTAACTAATTAAATAAAAAATGTGGACATCACATATTCTTAATATACCCTTTGGTCTGTAGTGATGTAAGTCACTGTTCTGGTCAGATTAAAAACGTAGCTATCCAGTAGCAAAGTATATAGATAATCATATTCAAATATGTATGTACAAAGATAACACAAGTAAACACAAAATGCAGTTTTTAAATGAAGGTTTTCATTATTATGGGAAAACAAAATCCAAACCTACATGGCCCTGTGTGAAGTGATTGTCTTGTAAATAATAATTGGTTGGGCCACACTTAACGATGACTCTTTTACAGCGCTGTGGAAGAAGTTCATCTTTGCAGAATTGTTCCAATTCGACCACATTGTTTTCCAACATGAACCTCCTTTTCAAGGTGATGCCACAGCATCTCAATAGGATTCAGGTCAGGACTTCGACTAGGCCGCTCCAAAGTTTTCATTTAGTTTTTCTTCAGCCATTCAGAGGTGGACTTGCTGGTGTGTTTTGGATCATTGTCCAGCTGCAGAACGCAAGTTCGCTTCAGCTTGAGGTCATGAACAGATGGCCAGACATTCTCCTTCAGGATTTTTTGGTAGACAGCAGAATCCCTGCTTCCATTTATCACAGCAATCTACTCCAGATGTAAAGGGACTCACACCTTCCAAAACGTTCAACTTTTGTCACGTCAGTCCACAGAGTATTTTCCTAAAAGTGTTTCTGATAATTGAAATGTTTTCTGGCAAAAGTGAGATGAGCTTTTATGTTCCTTTTGCTCAGCAGTGGTTTTGGTCTCTGCCATGCATGTATAAGATATTTCTATTTAAGATATGTATACGTTATTAAGTATATCATTCTGTATCGGAGCAACTAGAGTTTAGTTAGGGAGGTGTTGCAGAGTCTTATGGCCTGAGGGACAAGCAACCTCCTCAACTTGTCAGTGGAGCAGGACACAGGTCACTGAGCGAGCTTCTCTGTCTGACTATGGCATTGTGTATAGGATGAGGGACATTGTTCATGATGGACTGGGGTTTAGTTTAGAAATCACAGAATAAATGAATAAACATCTTCTGTTGTGCTCCTGTGTTTTGTCTACCCATTCTACTTTCTCTTTCTCTCTCTCTCTGTGTCAGGTTCACCAGGCTGGGCTGACCTGTGACTCAGTGGAGCTGCCTCATCACATCAGCACCGATGAGGAGATTGACAGACTGATCTCAGCAGTGCAGCTCTTCTTGAAGCATCTGCCTACCCCCACACTGGTGACTATGTCCAGGTGACGAATACAGCCACATAGATTACACAGTGAAAGATGTGGTCTGTCTTGTGGAAAGCAAGCTTAAATGTCTGTGTTAATGTGTGTGTGCTTTTAGGTCAAGTCTAGACGAATACTGTCCACTGGAGCAGGTGGATTCACTCCAGAGCAGAGTAGTGGCCATACTGGAGGGTCTGTATGGATCACTGGATTTACACAAAGACTATGAGAACAGCAGCACAGAGACTCAAAACTGTCAACCACAAGCCTCGTAACCGACAGTTGCATGAGATGGATTTTTTTTGTGAATTTTATGAAGTACTCATCTGTCACAGGTTGGAACATGTCTTGAGCTAGTCATGATGACTATATGAGAAGTTTTAATGTTTGAAGTGGGCTAGATGTTGAGTCCTGCTTTCATTTGCCAACAAACAAATGCACTACTTCCCAGCTGTTGTAGGAAGTTGTTTTAAACTGAACTTTTATGCATTGTTTGTGAGCCATATTCAAAATTTGACATTTTCAGAGTAGGGAAGTTCTGGGTTGGCACCAGCACTAATAATACACGGATATTTAGCGTGGACATGCCCTCAGTGTAGAATTATCTTGAGTTACTGAGTTGTGGAAATTAATGTGTTAAGAGTTGTAGAATTATCTTGAGTTACTGAGTTGTGGAAATTAATGTGTTAAGAGTTTTAGATTTTGTCATCATAAGAAAAATAGTGTTATACTTTGAAGATAAATTATTCTGACAACAGCCCGAAGTTCTTCAGTTTTTCACTGCTGCTTCATTTTCATTATTTCAGGACTAATTTATGCAAATGTATAAAAGCTAAATTTAGACACCCAGAAGAGATTTTGATGTGTTAGGACACACTGAATTAACTTCTCTCAAAACAACACCTACGTTATTTTTTTTTTTATTTATTTATTTTTTCTTTGCAGAGATCTTGAACCTTTGAAGCAAATAACATGAGTTCAAACTTGGCTTTCACAAGCCTGTAAAAAGTCCATGTGACCCCGTTAAAGTTTTATATACCATCCATGCAGCTTCAACGTTAATTCAAAGTAGAGTGAAGCTAGCAACAGGGTATGCATCGTGTTCCACACATCTATCTTCCTAGCAACTCACCTTTCTTTCCCTTGAAGAATCCTGAGATGTTTCCAGGCTGGTTGAGATAAATAGTTCCAGGTCCTGTCCATGGTCTTGTCTAGTGAACCTCAAATGGGAGATACAAAGAACAACTTTCCTCTTATCACGCAAAGGAGCAGTGGCTCTACTCTGAGCTGAGCCCCGACACCTCATGGAGAAACCTCATTTTAGCTGCTTGTGTCCACCATGTCATTCATTCTTCTGCTAAAAACTCCCTGTACATCTGCTGGATTTTATCATCACGTGTGAACAACACCCCAAAATACTTGATAACATTTGCTTGGAGCAACAGTTTAACTCCAGCTTGAAGAGTGCAGTCCACCACTTTCAGAGAGGGTACTACAGCCTCCGATTCTGAGGTACATGATTAGATCCCTGCCTTCCCAGCTTACCCAGCAGCTGGTGGGCCCACAGTAAGGTTAAGGTAACAGATTATCATTTGCAGGCACCCCTTCGGCTCAGGTACCACAGATCCTACTTAGTTCAGGCATCAAGGTCTGTGAATCTCTCTTAGCCTACCCCCTCCTCCTTTTGCCCCTAACAACATAGCTCCCAGCACCACAGGAACTTACTCCACCATGTTAAGCAGGTGATTCCTGAACTTTTGTACATTTATTTGCCCCTACCTGCTTGTGATACCGGGTTACTGTAGTGAATTCTCTTATGTAGAAAAAACAATGTTTTTATGTGTATGAAATGAATATTAGCTTATTGTCTCTGTGTCATTATTGGTGTCGACACAAAAGATCAGCACATAAATACTGGAAACACTCATGAGACCATTTAGAAAGTCTGATTTATGTTTGTCTACCAGAGTAACGGTTTCTCTCTAATGCTCTTGTATCCTTGCTGTATCTTTTACACTGGATTTGAATCAATGTAAAACTGTGCCAAACCACTGTTCTTAAATAAATCTCATTTAAGTCTACAACTGTAACAAAATTACATTTGTGAGAATGGCACAGATAGTTGGTCAGACTGGGTTTGGGGCCCTCTGGGGAAAAAAAAAGACAAGTTGGTCCCCATATTGCTATCTTTTAATAACAACCACGAACCCCTTAAATCCACAACGGCCCTATAGTACATTGACAATTGCACAAACCCTCCTCCAGGCCCCCTTTTTTTGACACTATGACAAGTTTCTCTAGTTTGGACTAGGGGGATGGCATACACATGTCTTTGCCTGGGGCTGCCCGGAAGCTAGGATCACCAGTGAATGCTTCTACATTTATACATTCTGAAAAAGGGAAAACTGACAGGATCACAGCAGCATGAGTAATGACAGACAACAAACACTATTGCATCATTATCCATGGCGGGGGCCTTCTAGGTGAGGTTAAACTGATTCCAGTCAGGCTTAGGGTTGTGGTTGGGCCCAGCGGTCATTTAAAATGTAGCACTGCTAGACCTCAGAGAGATCTGGAGAGGTTTTAGCCTCTAGGGCAGATTCCCTCTGTCTCTTGGAACCCTCCCAGAAAATGTTATCCTCAGAAAGCATGCTCAGTTCAGTTTTCCAAAAGTTGGAGATATTTCTATAGTTAATCACGCATTCATAATTCAACTAAAACACTCCTCATGATCAGTTCTCCATTGTCAGAGCTTACAAATAGCCTTCAGAGAGAATATAAAGGGATATTTTTCACTGCATGCATTGCACCACTTACTCCACACCACTCACAAAATAAGACAAGAAGTAAGAAGTTGTAATTTAATTAGTGTGAAGTTGCAAATAGCCAAAGAAAGAAAAATAATCCCTATACATGCCATTTACTGGAAGTGTTTGTCGCTGTTTTTTGTGACTTTTGTTACAAGGAACTGAGTGCTGTTCATCTGGACTCACCACACATTAAAACTTATTTGAAGGCAGTGATACACAAAGAGCTGATGTCACTTAAGACAGGATGCTGGAATAAGCAATTATAAAGCATGACAAAACACAAAGATGGAAAACAGAAGTTACAGAAAAAAGTCCCAAACATGACAATATGGTATCACCGGCCACCTGGCTGTTTGATAAGATTCAACCATACACAAATTGGAAGGTTAAAGTTAATGTGAAATCAAAAGAGGTAAATCAAATCATTTTAGCCTCTTAATGTTGCCCCAGAATAAGAACAGACAAATGGGAACATTTGTACCTGGGAATGATCTGCTTTGTGAAGACTTCAAGGAGACGATGAAGGGGAAAAGACAGTAAGGCATGAGAGAAGAAACAATCTTGGAAGAGTAGAGGGGCAAAACAAGCAGAACCAAGGATCTCTCAGTTCTCTATATGCTGCATCCATGGGAAGTGTCCCTCCTCCATCGAGGACCCCTCCTCCATATATATACAGGGACAGCTGGTATAAATGGCCTAACAGGGCTAATCCACCCCAAGCCAACACAAAAAAGATCTGAGAATTATTTTTTAAATAACTTAGAACAGATTGATTTAAACTTTGGTGATACCAATGGTAGTAACAGCACCAAAAAGTCAAAAGAAAACTATAGAATATCTCTAAATGGGCTGATTTATTACCACCCCAGCACCCCCTTTCATTCATTCATCCGCTTTTATTCATTTAATTTTCGTAAGTAAGTTTAATTTCGTAAGTGGTTGTAGTCATTTCACGCCCCCGTCATTCACTGATCATTTGGGTTAAATCCAGTCAGCACTCAGGCTGCTGGTCATTGGTCAAAAGTGCTGCTGGTGTCAGAGTGGGAGGAGGGAGAAGAAGTTCAGCTATGGTGGAGTTAGCATGAATGAGGTGGATTACTTGATCTCTAATCCATTTCTGTGAAGGAAAAGTTGGAAATTAAGATACTGGCCAAACAATGTTCAAATAACTCAAAGAGACAGTTTTGTGTTTCTTGGTTTGAAAGAAATGACTGGCTAACGGCAAGTGTAGCCAAGAATTCACTTTTCTATTTGCAGTGCCTGCTTTTTGGAGGAGATATGCCCAACAAGAATTTGTGGATCTGAAACATTTGTCGGACAAAACTGGAAAACATGGATGCAGCAAACACACTCCAAATGTTTTTTGTTTTTTTTTCTCCATAGTACAGTGTTATCATAGTGAAGATTCTCAACTAAAGCTACATAATATCTACATATCTGTACTGAGAGTCAAAGACAGACATCCAGAAGATGGAGGCAGAGAGCTAAACAAAGTACAGGGTGTGTGGAAAGGACGACTGAATGATGGGGAGTAATATTAGGCTGGTGAAAAGGAAACTTCGTAGGTGTAAGAATCATACAGATGGGGATATTATGGACAATGACAGATATCTGAGAGTCCACTAAGACAATCCAGCTGACTGCACTAAACAGAAACTCCAAACACTAAAACTCCTTCCCTTTCAGTGGGCATGAGAGCTCATTTGTTCATTAGTAATGCAATACCTTTTTTTTACTGCTCATATTTCTTACTGGTCCTAAAAGTGTTTTGTAATGTTGCTCTTTAGACTTTGGTTTTAACAAAGTTTTATCTCATATTTTCTTATAATGAGTGAAACAACTAACTGAATGAAAACATATATGTTGGGACCAGAGCGGAAAAGGAGGAGTAAAATTACTTTTTACTGAGTCCACATTACCTTTATTAATAATAAACAATTATTTAACTTGTACCCTAATTCTCCTCTCCATACACATTATTCTCATTTCTATTTGTGAAAGGTTTTTATTTGTTCATTTTCCTATCAATTTAAATGCAAAGCAAAATGTGACAATGTCTTAAAATATATTGCCTGAGGCTATTGTGTTAAACTGGTTTATTTTCAAAAGTCTTTCACCAAAAGAACACAGGAGTGGAATCATTTGTTGAATTTTGCGGGAGGTCTGTGACTTGTAGTTTATTTGCATAAGAGCTTAGTTCTTCTCCGGGTTCCTTCCAGGTAAAAGGGAGGCCTTAGCGCTTGTTGCCTTAGTGTTTGCTCTGGGGGTTTCAGGACGGGATTTATATAGCCTCTAGAGACAATTTGTATTGCTATTTATACCATACAAATTGAATTGAATGAAATTATCACACAAACAGAAATGTTAGAAATTTATTAGGTAGTCTATTACTGAATGTAATAACCCAGAGTGCCCCCACTCACACTGCATAAAAAGAAAAACACTATTTCGTGTCTTTAGGACCAGTTAGTATTGTTTGCCATGTTAATAACATATTGTTCAGTCTGAAATGAAGACTGGAGTCTGGAGAAAAGGAAGCGCTTGGTTTTATGGTTTTGTAACATTTGCTGGGGGCGTTCCCGTAGTGCACGTGAAGGCATCGTTGTGTCAACGTGCTAGTGTTGTTCGTCCTCCCTGACGTAGATCAGTCAGTAGCTGCGAACATCGCTGTTACACGCGAAGCAGAGAAGAGGCAAACATGAAGGACAACAGTTTACCCCGAATCCTTTTAATTATCTTGTGCGCGGCGGTATATGTCGTCGTTTTAGTTTTTAACGCGTTGGCCGGAGCGGGTAAAGGTGAGTAACGTATTAAGGCTATTATTTTTGTCGCTTTAACCTTTGTACTCTGGCTCTTTTACATTTCTCTTCATGTGTTTCCTTTTACCTAACTTTTTAGCCACATTGGATTCGTTTTCGCTCTGAACAGCTACGTTGTTTCCATTCCACCAGTAACGAAAGCGTTTCGAAACGCTGCGGAGCCTCCCAGTTATTAACTAATGCTGTGTTGCCTGCTGCTCGTTATGTCGTTGCCAGAAAAACAAAACAAAAGAGAGTTATTTCCACCACGCTGCGAGTTGTCTTGTTTGTCTTGTTTACCTGCTAATTACGTGACTAACGTACTAACTACAGTTGTCATGACGACGGTACAAACTGTTTTGACGTAATAACTTCCAGATGTGGAAAATGTTTTTCTTTGGTAAAAGGTAATTTAGTTACTGACGCTCCAGTAACAATAAGTAAATAAATAAACAAATAATAGCAAAAAAAGTGTGCATGCGCAAATAGTGCATGAATAGTTGTATTAGATCTTTTTCACTCGCAGATAAACTATGTCGCGGTTAAAGCAGAGCTTCTGGGATCTCCTACACCCACTGGTTCTGTTGCTGTGGAAAAAAGAACCGACATTTAGCCATCCATGGACAGGGTGTGGTGTAAAACTCCAAGGTTCCTCCTGTTTAGAACCAGACAGTATTAAAAAAATCTCTCCTAACGACTACTGTTAGTAGTAGTGCTGTTAATACCCAGGTTTGGATTCTGCTGCGTCTCATCTGACTGTTGCTGAGAGTATTGTCCAATATTCCCAGATTGTCTAAATTATAAACAGTTTCAGTTTCAAGCCATTGATTCCCATCATGTCCTAGTCTTAATTCTAACTAAACCTTTAACCAGATCTATGATTAGTTTGTTTTTGAAGCATGTGCGCCTATGAATAGCGCTACCACACTCGTACTGTATTTTTTTATGTACACAGTAGGGATATTGAAAGCAGAATAGTTGTCCGGTGATCTGTGTACGAGGGTCATGCAGAGACCTTTGGAGGGGCAGGTACTCAAAGTTAAAAGGGGGCACATGGAGCATGCATTTGAAACACTATACAGAAACATGCCTGACAATATGGTTGAATTGTAGCAACCCATATTCATAAAGAATAGATAATGGAATCACAACATACTATATTATTTCCCATACCCTGTGTCTTTGTTAGTGAACAGTGCAAAGCAAAAGTAGTCTATGTTTTAGCTGTTGGGGTACATTGAACAGCCTGTGTTGAAGGGGTTGGTGCGGCGGCGGCTGCTGCTGATGATATCACTGGAGATGGGCTGTATTGGGCCGATTAAACTAAACAGAACTAGTTGTTCATTCTTAAACTGAAAGGGGAACATTAATGTTTCCTTCAATAAAACCAGATGCAACCAATTATTTTGACACAAACATGACTTCAACATAAAATGTTTCAACCTGTATTTATTTACAGACATTGAAAAAAAAGTAATTAAATAATGCATTTAAATGTATTTATGCTGTTATTCAGTTTGACTATCTACTTGACGCAAGACATGCGTATTATACAGATGTTCTAACGTTAAATGTTCTTAATGAGAGCTTGAGAAAATCTCAATTCAAATTCCTTTAATTATTATTATTGTTTTCTTTATTGTAATAGCCCAAAATTATATGAATATGCACGCACCTTGCATAGTGTTAGTGAAATAACATAGCCTAAGCCTCATTGCCTCTAGAAACAGAAAAAACACTGCGACTTACAGCAAAATGATACATCTCTTTAATACACTTTGCTCATGACAAAAGAAACAAAAAGAAGCTTGACATACTTTCTTCTCCTCAGCACACCGTGTGTGGTTAACAACCAGCTGTAACTTGTGGTGGGTGCAGAGTCAGATGCACAAAAACACACACAGGAAGGATGCCCATTTCATACTGTCAGTCATCTTGCAAGAATACACCATGCACAAAGGAATACTGCTGTAAACCTACTCGCCAGGCAATCAGTTTTTTAATTACTCTGACTTTCTTTAGCAGGGATCAGCTATCTAGAGCTATCCTGGCATGCAGGGCAGTGGCCAGTGAGGGCATGTCTACGTGGATCATCAGGATGCTGTTCATTTTTCTACGCATAGCCATTGGTGCCTTTATTTCTGATCCGTGCATTCACTTTAACACAGAAATTATCCTGGAGATCTGAGTCCTCTTTAATGTCCCTGAAATAGCCTTGTTTTTGTTGAACGCCACTGCCACATCATGGTTTAGGCTCCTTACTCATCCACCTCAGGAACTTTTCCACAGCAAAGACCAGGGTTTAAACCAGGGTAGTACAGTTAAAAGGTTTAACATTTTGAATCAACTTGTCTTTTTCCTGTTTCAACATAACAGTGCTCCTGGAAACAATCCATTGGCATAAAAACCAGCACGCTGTGTCCTAACCGCAGCCCTCCACACCTTTTAAATGCTTGCTACATTCACCTCTTAGAAAATCCATCCCAGACATCATCAATGCTCTTATGGTTTAATGTCCCTTTTGTTTTTTTGTTTTCCAGCTCCCTTCTATCATACAACCGGCAATGTATCCGCCCGCTTTGAGACTGACATCACTCCAGCTGGCTGGACCTTCTCCATCTGGGGTGTTATCTATACCTGGCTAACCGTGATGGTCATTTACATAACTTCATATGTATGCAGAGGGTAAGGAAACATCATACCAACTATTTACTGCTGCAGATTTGTCTGCACAACATGCAGTTGAAACTGATATTTCTCCTTCTGTGAATAGATCCTGGGCTCAGTGTCTGCTGCCCTACGCCTTCTATTTTTGCTGGCTGTCCAACATGGCGCTGAACGTGACATGGCTGCTGCTGTGGGACAGAGCGTAAGTCCTCACTTTCTACTTGTGAGGCTAAGAAAAGGCATGAAAACGGCCTTAAAATAGTCAATATATTGTAATATATTGTACTGGTTAGGGCATCTAAGACTGAAGGAAGACACCACACAAAATTACTTACTTACTTACTTACTCAAAATTACAAGTGAACAATGGTATAATTAGTGGAATTTATTGGTTGATGGTTCCTCAAAGCAAGAGAGTAAATGACGCAATGGAGCTAGTGAGAACAAAGCCCTGAATAAGAAAAATAAAATGACAGTGTTTCATAGAAATTACATTCTAATTCACAAATAAATGCACCCAGCCCTCAGTACAGCCCATAGGATGGTGCTGGATTGTAGGATCACACAGAAGGTCACGCTGCCATCAGGTCTTTATACATCCAAGACAGACAAAGAGAGAGAGACTGAGCTAGCCTGCTCTCAGGCCTTGCTATTTTGTCTTCCTACACACGGCCCAAAGAATGCAGCCCAGAAACATTTCAAACAGAGCAAATTAAGAAGAAAACCGAGCCACACTGCTAATACATAGACTCCCACACTATAGTGGGTCATAAGTGATTATGAGGCTGACTATTAAATGAGGCAATGCAGTGTTTTTGAACTACTCACTGCTTATTTACTACTTACTGCTCATTCATTATTTTTTCTATCAATACTATTTTTGCAGAACACGTCAGTAGTGTAAAAAAAAAACACATTTGGTTTAATATAGTAAGAAAACAAAACAAACACAGAAAACATGTTTTAAACATTAAGACATTCCAACAACTTTTTTCTCAGCCAGTTTCATGAGGATGTGTTCAGAAGCAACAGAAAGAACTCCCACACATACTGAACACTTGTTGGCTGCTTGTCGCAAACCCTCATAGCTGGGTTTACGTCAGGACATCAGCTCATGCGAGCAGATACAGGCTGAGCTACATGAGCTCTGAGAAGCAGACACGTGGCCTCTAATCTAAGATAAGCGATGTTTACTCCCTAGTATTAACATGTGTCTCAAGCAACCGCATGATCTCATCTCAGTTTTGAGCTCTGTATAGAAATAAACACTAACATCATTTGGGCCAAAGTAAAATATTGTAATGGTGATATCCTGCGAATTGTCTCACTGAAAGCACATGTTTTACTGACAAAATACATACACATCTCACATGACAATGAACATAACATTAACCACATGCCCATACTTTTGTTATAAGGGAATTGGACTCTCGCATCTGTTAAATCTAGTTTGTGTTTATTTATTAGTGTAGTTACAGGAGAGACAAAGGATTTCAAAAGGATCTCTCTGCTAGAGAAAATGGTGCTTTTGCTTTTTCAGACGATTGCTTGAAATAGCAGTTGTGTGTTTTTTGTCTGTATGAATGAGACAAAACAGTATTAAAATAGATTCAAGATTCAAAGAGTTTATTGTCATGTGCACAGTATAGAAACAAGTTTTCCTGTACAATAACCTTTGTCTTTGCTGTCCACTCAAATTGGATTAAATATAATATGTAGAATATAAATTGAGTTTGGGATGTGATACGGCCCAGACCACCTCAAGAAGTGTTTTCAATGTGCCCACATCTGTTTAGGCTGCCCACGTGTGACTGGATTGAAATACTGATGTGGGCTATAACTACAGTACAATTATAATTAGTGTACTTATACTAATACTAATACTTAAATCCAGGGGCTGGTTCCACCCATGAACTGATCATTAGCTATGTCCCTCATGTCCTTCATGTCCACATGTGTCCTCTCTCTGTCTTGCAGGTTGATGCTGGCAGCTCTGGTTGTTTTGATCCTGATCGCTCTGACCAACTACAGTGCTCTGTTCTTCTGTTGCTTTGCCACTGATTACTATGGACTGTGGTTACAGACATACCATCGCAAAGACCTGGCCTGTCTCAGAATACTGGTAGGACAGAGTGTGTGTGTGTACTGTACATACATCACATAAAAGTTGTGACTAACAACACATTTGTGTCTTTCTGTTCAGGTCCAGAATGGTCTGGCTCTCTACACCACATGGACGTCTATTGCCTCTCTGATCAATTTCTCACTGGTTCTCCACCTGTGGGGTGTGGACAAGAGCACGGCAGCCACTGCCTCTCTGTGCATTCTTTTTGCTGAGGTGGTAGGATGGTGAGCTTATTTATTTCTCTCCATGACATTTGAGCAGATTAATTCACCTTTAGATCAACCTCTTGTCATGAATGCTTTTATCCGGAATCCTTCCCTTTACTGACACAACTGAGTGACTCGTTCAGCTATGTCATCCCATCCTGTAAGTTTGTGGTTGTTATAACTACTTTGGACATTACTAACATTTTAAAATACTGCTGTTCAGCCTTTCATTTTATTGGGATCATGTGCTAAATAATCACTTCTCAGAATCAGAGTCAAAATCTGAAAGGATTAATTGCCAAGTATATTTGTACATGCAAGGGATTTGCCTTGGTGTTTGTTGCCTAAAAATATAAAATAAGCAAACACGTACACACTAAAATATACAAAATTTACAAATAAAATTAAATATATTCACTGAACACTGTACCTTTCACAGCTGTTTGATGGTTGCTGTGTCTCTTTGTGCAGGTTCATTCTTGAGAACTGGGTGCTGGACCGCTGGGTGCGTAACATCCTGACAGTTTACCCGGTGGTGATTGTGGCTCTGGTAGGAAACATCTACAAGCATTTCAACCCGGCAGATCCCACTCCAAATTCAGTGTTTATGGGTGAGTTTAACAACATGCATTTGTTAATAATAGGACTGGACACTATGATCAGCATCAGCCCTACATCAGTCTTATTAGTAGAGTCTAATGTTTTCTTCCCAACATGAAGCCTGCACATATATCTCCTACGAGGACTGTTGCCACTTAGGACCTGTTACTTTGTATTGGACTTATTCAGATCAAGAGTTTCAGCTTATGGTGTGAACCATTTAGCTCAAATAAGTAGTGCAGAGAGTTTTCTTTCACACTCTAGAAACACAGTACCTCAAACTGAAGCAACACTAGCTTACTGGATACTCCAAACGGGTTCTACCAGACTTCAGGGTAGTCAAATCTTTTGGACGTCCTGTATGTGGGAACAAACAGAGGAGTACCAGCCACACAGTCTACAGCAGTATATTTTTGAATATTTTTTTCATTATCAGTTGGAACATGCCTCATAAGGAAATGTGTTTATGTGATGTGATTATGTGTTACAAGACTCATACACTGATAAGAACTGAGTCTAGGCTACTGCCTAGAGCAGCATCCTGTTAGGTTAATATTAATGTAACATCTTGACCACTAACTCCAATAGTGTGAGACAGGCAGTTCAGGAATTAGGGAGAGCAGCAGGTAGGTGAACACTTAGCCTAGTCAATCAACAGCCGCACAACAGATATAAAAGCCTTCAACAAGCACTCAAATCAAATTCTCATTTAATTCCAAAATGGCCACATTTCAACCACGATGGCTTGTTGAAATCAGAGCGAGAGGGTGCAATTTTTTCAAAGGAAGTCTGCATCCAGCAGGTGCTGCTGCGCTGAATGTACCTATGGTTTTATTTGAACGTGTCAGTGCAATGTGCCTACCAGTTGTATCAAGAGAGTTTTAAGGACTGTTGATACACAGAAATTACACTGGAAGCTCCTAATCATTCACTTGTCTTTTCAGTTGTGTTGCTGGTGTTGGCATGTGTCCTGCTGATTTCCCGGCTCTTCACAGTCATCTGGAGGAACAAGTACCGGCCTCTGCACTCCCTGGGCTCAGCACGGTTGATGGTATCACCCCTCGACGGCCGTAAATTCAAGATCCTGTCTTAAGTGGAGGTTGTATCTCCTGTATTGCTGCAGCCTTTAAACTCTCCACACAGACCCACCTTGATCCACATGTTCACCAAGCCTCTGACTCCATTAAGGTCTCCGTTTTACAATGGGCCTTAACTCGTCTTGGATTTGCACAAACATAGTTAAGTACAACTCGGTTAAAACTACGTCTTTTGCAAGGTCCAGTTTTGTTACAGTTTGAATCATTATATATACTATGAATTCATTCAGAGGTATTTCCATTTTGAATCTATTTTACTAAATGTGTTCAGGGTTTCAGAGATTTGTGCTATTTTCATAATATTTTACCACTTGTTGGGTCAACTTTCATAATGCTTTGCTTTTTTGCAGCTCTTCTCTGGTCATATTTTTAAAATCCCATCAGCTTTCAGTCCTGACAGGGCATGATTTGGATGTCCCTCACACGTGGACTAATCTTCTTGATACGTTAAACCGATCTTGCAAGTCTGTGCCAAGATTTCTGAGGAGAATGCAGGAAATGGCATTTACTTTATTTTTAAAAAAATTATCGAAAAATTTTATGAATTGATAATGGATCTTTCAAATGGAGATTGATTTGGATTAGAAAATCAAAATGAAAAGGCCAGCCTTAGTAAAGAGTCATCAGGATAATAGGAGGTCAAGCTACCGCTCTCTCCTTTCTGATGACGACAATACAATAGTTCCTGACATTTGAAATACTGATTAACCACTACAAGTGTTTACACTACTTTCAGTTAATATTGTCTGAAGTGAAGGAGATTTTGTTTACAGCACATGCTCGTGGTTTGATGGTAATATGTTATTTTGATACTTTAAAGCTAATTAAGGCCTACCCATTGCACTTTTAATCGCTCTGTATATCCATGCCTTGGCATAGACTGTACTGTATACTGTCATTGTGTGATGACTTAAATATGTCTAGCGCTTTGTTAAACTTGCTTCATTTACAAATTAAAGCTTTATGTTATCCGAGGTGATACAGTCTGGATTCTGATCTATTTGTAATAAACGTATGATGAATGAGTCAAATGTGTTTCTCTGTCATGTAAGTGTGAGAGCAGTTATATCAACAGGCTCATGACATTAGCCATGTTGCTCAAAATGTAGTTGCCATGTTGTGGATGAATGCAGTACCTACTCCATAGATCAGTGATTCTGTCCAGTGAAGGTTTGTTTGGATGAAAATAATATTCTCTTTGGATTTTATAGCTATTTCTCTCTCTTCAGTAAAGATGACCATACTGTCATGTTCAATGTGTAATAAATACATGAACACAGCTTCAGTGCAGTAACAGTTAAACATTAGCTTTAGTCTCTGGTGGTACCATTCTTTCCAATTGCTCACAAAGAATTTCCTGCAGTTTATATTTGGCTGTGGACATGGCCACTGTCGCTTCCTCCAAGTATTGTAACGTTGGAGACTGGCACTCACCACCACAGCAGAGCAACAATGACTAATCGAGAAAATGAGCACTTTCTGCATCTTTACAGTAAAGCTTCTTACTGAACATAGTATTCATTTTGCTTAGGAACTTACCTTGGCAGTCTGTTAACTATATGAGCAGGTTTATAGAGGATTCGGACATCACAGTGTAGTTTCTCCTCATTCAGTCAAATTCCTTAATTTTGTATTTTGTTTCCCTACACAGTTAATTGAGTGAGACTTTTTCAATCTGTTTTTATTTATTTATTTTATTTTTTTCATTATCATTATGTTTTTATATATATACATTTTACACATAGACTACAACACAGAGGAGGTGGTTTCACGTTGCAGACAAACCTCAACTCTAGTTTATTTTAATGTTAGTGTTATGTATCATATGTCTTCCTCCTCAGGTGTGCCCCATGGGTCAGTCCTGGGACCAGTTCTCTTTTCCTTGCATGTGGTCTCTCTGGGCCAGTTATCCTGCTGCCTTCAGGATGTCAGTTATCACTGTTACGTAGACGACAAACAGGTCCATCTCTCTGCTTAACCAGACCAGCCTAATCTGTAGTCCTCAATCAATCTTTCTCCACCATAACCCAGAATGCATGAATTCACCCAGTAAATGATCTGAGGATCATCTCTGACCATGAAATTACTTTTGATCATCCGCCCACTAAGCTTGTTCAGTCCTGTTTCCTTTAACTATGAAATATTGTCAAAATATAAACATATGACATATCCTGTCAGATGTTCATCTTCTGTCTAGGTTACTGCAACTTGTCACCACGTCCACTTCACCGTACTTCTTGCATCTCTTCACTGACTCCCAGTGAAATGTACAGTTGCATTCAAAATCCTTTCGGGCACTACACAACATTGCCCCCAGTTTTCATCTCTGATTTTTCAACTCCATAATCTACGGTTTCTCTTTTATTGCTTTTTATTCGTTTTCTGGGCATTTTGTGTAAAGCACTTTGTATCTTCTTGTTACAAAAGTGTTAACTTTCACAAGAAATTGAATGCTTTGAACTAAAAAAGAACTCTGATGTTACTGTCTGAGTTCACACCAAATTAGCTTCTCTTCTGTAAACATTTTCCGTCTGCTCTTCAGTACATGCTGAACTTGCAATCCTGAGAAAGGGGAAACAAGAAAAACTGAATTGACAGACCGCTGTGTTCGAGATGAGCGGTAAAGCTCAGCCTCATTCCAGAAGCACGAGGAGGAAGTGAAGCAGTCTGAAGATTGAAGAAATAAACACATACTGTCAAACTCATACCACCATGTTTACAAATGCATAGTTGAATAAATGCACATTTCAGTGCAGTTTTCTGACATCAGCCCAAAACTGGTAACAGACCAACTGGGGGCGGCTGTGGCTCAGTAGGTAGAGCGGGTTGTCTATGAACCGATCCCCCGAGTGTGCCATATGCTGAAGTGTCCTTGAGCAAGACACTGAACCCCCAGTTGCTCCCAGTGCAACTGGCACTGGTGTGTGAGTGTGTGTGTGTGTGCTTGTGTGAGCAAATGGGTGGATGTGCCTCTGACTGTAAAAGCACTTTGAGTACCTTTGAGTAGGTAGAAAATCGCTTTACAAGAGCAAGACCATTTACCAAGACGGCTTGCAACAGAATCCCAACTGTACAGAAATGAGTGAAGGTTTTATTGTGTATATAGCCTTAATCTTTATTTGTAATAATGGATTTTGATTTTGACATCTAGTACAAACAAGGGGTCGGGTGTGTGGAGACATAATGGCAAAGGGTTATATACAGTATAGAAGAACTGGGTAGTAAAGTGCACACATTACCACTGATAGTTGAACTACTTAATTGTATTTGGGGCCAAAAATTGTTAATATATCCATGGGCGCAGCAACTACGTTATGCATATCTATGGTAATAGAAGGGTAATTTAGAATGGCTGTAAAGGGGTGAGGTTAGGAGTTCACCTGAGTCTTCCACAACAAAGAGCTCTTTAATTATGTCAGGTGACATTTCTTCTTAAGAAGGAAAATATTAATATGCAGGGAAGGGCAGGGAAGGGCAGGGCAGGACAATGCAAAAAATAGAATAGGGTAGGACAAGAGAAACAGTAGCTAAGCAAAAAGTTGAAAACAATCAACTAGTGTTAATCGAAGGGTAAAGTGGCCATGAAGTGACCAGTGAGATCTAATGAATACATAAAGAGAGAGAAGCAAGAACAAAAAAAGTGCAGAAGAGGCTAATTTCATGCAGAAGTGGTTTGGATTATGAAAATGTAACCAAAACGAAAGATACAAATATATATATAGCCTTTCTGGTACCTAAGACACTTTACAGTCACATATACCTGTCACATTCACACACCAGTGCCATACACTGGTTTAGTGTCTTGCTCAAGGACACTTAAGTGTGTGGCACATTCCAGGGATTGAGTCGCTAACCCTTTCATTGGACGACCAGCTCTATCTAGTTCTGACATGAATCATTGACATAAACCCATGCATACATCACGTGTGAGCACCAGAAGAACCTATATGAGATGCAGAGTGACAAGTGACCGTCTCAATCATTTCATGAGCCGCTTTTTTTGATATTACACCTGAATGTAAACCAGAGCAACACATACACATCTGTGTTTTATTTTAATATGTAATGAGTGCCCTCTTCATTACTCAATCAAAACACATGATCAGAGATTTTGTAATACGTCTGTATGTAAGAAAGCTGTCTATTATTGTGTGCGGGGTTGATAGCTTCCTCTCAGCCTGACCTGCAAAAGAAACACAAACTAGTTTGGCTATTTCAACTTTTTATTATGCAGTCTATGTGAACCTTAAGATTAATGTGGATATACTGTAGGTTTGTGTAGTGTTGGATGACAAAGGTGTGGTATGTTTTTTCATTCAGCTGCTATTAAATGTTGTGGACCGCATGTGTTTGATTTCAAAGCCAAGAAAACACTTTTGAAAGCAATGTGTTTTTAATAATTTTTTTATTACGTTTTACAGTACGAAACAGAAGTGTAGTACGTACAGTACTTACAGAATATGCATAACTCCATAGAGGCTGGCGCAAATATATAAATAATAGGCATGACAGAGAACTGAGAGATACGTGTACAAATGTTTTTATGTATTCAGATATGACCCCAACCTTTCCGTGATTTCCCATTCAAATGCTGGAGTGAGTATCTATTTCAAGTTCTATGCAGGACATGATATCTCAAAGCCATTGTGTTTGGGTGGCTGGAGAAGAGCCTGAAATCTATGTGTTTGATGAGCCTTCCTGTGGAGTGGTAGGGCTTCAGGTTTAAATAACAGCAGTCTATACAGGCCAGTGAACAGTGTGACTACATACATACCACTTTGGTTTTAAAACTTTTTTTTTTAAAACATTCACTTCCTGAGAGAAATTTGAATAACTATTTGTTGTTCTTTTATAATAATGTACAGCTGCTTTCATTAATCTTCCTGTCATGTATGGATGAAGTGGAGATTTTGCTCATGCTGAGGCTCTGCTGCTGTATTCTTGCGCCCCCTGGTGGTCAGGACTTACCCCAGATTTAAACCTCTAAAAGGCAGAGTTCAGCATGTTAACAGTTTGTTTTAAATATAACTATCAGGGGCGGCTGATATAAATGGGCTAACAGGGCTCAACACTCCCAAGCTAATACAAAAAAGAGGAGAAAATTATATTTTAGATGAACATTGTTTTAAGTTTCAGTGATACCAAGGGCAGGCAACAGCACCAAATGGTCCAAAGAAAAATATAGAATATCTCTAAATGCATAGATTTTTTACAGCCCCAGAGCCCCCAGTCTGCTTCCATTCATTTCATTCTTGTAAGTGATTGACAGGTGTCATGTCATGCCCCCATCATTCACTCATCATTTGGGTTAAATCCAGTCAGCACTCAGGCTGCTGGTCATTGGTCAAAAGTTCTGCTGGTGTCAGAGTGGGAGGAGGGAGAAGAAGTTCAGCCATGGCAGAGTTAGCATGAACAAGGTGGATTACTTGATTTCTAATTCATTTTCCTCAATGTCTTTGGAGGAAAAGTTGGAAATTAAGAGGGATGTTGCCCTGTGATCATATCGGCTAAACGATGTTCAAATAACTCAAAGGGACAAACGACAAAATCATAAGTTTTGTGTTTCTTGGTTTGAAAGAAATGACTGGCTAACAGCAAGTGTAGCCAAGAATCACTTTTCTGTTTTCTGTGCCTGCTTTTTGGAGGAGATACAGCATGGACCCAACAAGGAATTGCGAATTTAAAACACTTGAAAACATGACTAGAAATCATGACGTGCAGCATAAGTCTCATCGGGAAAATGCGGCTGCATTTTCTTCGGTGACAGTGGCTTCCATTGCGTGGGACACGGGAGATCGGAGTACAAATCCTGTTCAGGACAGAACATGACATTTTTTCCATGATGTCAGTTGTCATACATTCAGTAAGTAAGAATTTGCAGCTAAACCTGCATATTTTTTATGTATATATTTTTTATATATTTTTGAGGGGCGGGGCTTAGCTGGATGCTTGTAAACTGCAGTTAGCATTTCAATGGACTGTTTTGGCATGAATGCATGAGGGAAACGCATATTTTAGAGAATATACTAATACACCCCCACCATGGGTGTTATTTTAAAAAGTTGACACTACACAGTTGACTATATTCACCGACCCCTACTCTCAATCACTGAATGGATGATTTGACCAAAGGTCGACATGAAGTCTGGTCTGTCTTTATCAAGTGAAGCCTCTGCAGCAAAGATATTACAAGAAGTAAGTGGAACCACTGTGGACCCACTGCACAAAGAGACAACCAAACATCTTTTCCAAGTCGTTTTTGCACGTCTAATTTAGGTCCCCCGAAGGTGCAGATCGTTTACCGAACATCTAATTTCTACGTCCAATATAAACTAATTTCAGACTCCAAACTACATCTGTTGTCATGGTCTCATTAACCTTCCCAGTCGTCATGGCCTGCATCCAATCATACCTGGATGAACAATTCACCAACCTGCCCATGACTCCTCTTATACTCTCAAACTGTCACATAAGATCATCAGCTCTATCTTGTATTATTAGATTCTACGTTTCCTTCCTTCCTATCTTCTCTGTTTCTACCCGGCTGGCCTTCAGCAGATGGGTCCGTCCATATGAGCTGGGTTCTGCTCAGTGTTTCTTCCTGTTAAAAGGGAGTCAGTGTCATCGGAATGTGCTTAAAAGCAGCTTGCTTTATGACTTTGCTTTATGGCCTCAGAAATCTGCGAAGGAGAAAAACGCTTGTCTGGAGAAGTCCTCCCCCTCCTGTTGGGCCAGGGAAGAAATCACATGTTCTCCTACAGCATCATGTTTGTGTGTTATGTGTGTGTACACGCATCGGCTGTGTGTGTTTTTGTATGTGATGTGTGTGCTTGTGTTTGTGTGTGTTACATGTGTGTCTGTGTATGTATGCGTTGTGCATCGTGTGTGTGCATTGTGTTTGTTATGTGTGTGTATGTGTGCATTGCGTTTGTGTTGTGGTTGGGTGTGTATGTACACTGAATGTGTGTGCGTGTTATTTGTGTGTGTTACGTGTGTGTGTACATGTTCATGTGTATGTTGTGTGTGTATGTTTTTTGTGTGTGTGAGAGAAGAAGGGAAGTTGAGATGGACTCATTGTAAATGTAACCTATTATTATTTCTTCTTTCTTCTTCTTCCTGTCATTTCTATCATCTCTATAGTGTACAGTGTTTTCATCTCATTGTGACACATTGGGTGAGAGCTACACCATTTGTCCCATTGATCATTTCAGTTTAATCATGTTTGTTTAATTATTTACCATATTCCACCTTTGTTCCAAAAGATGCAGATGTTTACTGTGCCGCCGTTGTTTGTGTTTGCATTACACTGGGTTACACTTAATACATCAACATTTTCAGTCAAAATCAGACTCGGACAAATATCTTTAAGTTGAAAATTAGTTTATTTTAAATTTGCATTTTTGAGTTACTTACCATACCCACCATGCCTGTGTCTGAAATTATTTCACTCACTCACTATGTAATGACCTCAATCCCAACAGCTTTTGGACACTACCCGTATCGTTGTTTGACGCGCAGTCAGTGACTTCACTGCTGTCGCACCGTAACGTGTCTTACCTGGTTATGGGGCTTTGTAAACAAATATGTGTGATGTTTCACACATATTTGTGTCATGAAATAAAAATAAAACTGTTTCATATTTTTGCAACAGAACTTCAAAATGTCTCTCATTAACAGTCACTAACGGCCATTAACAGCGGCGCCACTAGAAACGCAATGCATGATGGGATATCCACCTCCCGTTGAGTGACCATCGGATGGTCACTACTTTTTGCAATGCTTTATGGGAAATCATGAGTGCCCTATGTAGGGCATAGAATTTGATGACAAAGGTTTCGGACACCACGACAAAATGGCGTTAGGGGGCGATTTTGGACACAGCCCATGTGTTCCAGGGAACAAAAGGAGGAAATGTCGGGTCACTTCCTGCGTTTATGGTCTCAGTGACATCATCAGTGAGGTTGCCAGACTCAACCATCTATGGTGAACATACCTACCTAATGGTACTTTCCAATTGGATGTCTGCTAAGTGCTGATGGACAGCACTATAAAAACAGTTGCCTTTCAGCCCTCTGGAGAAGAAGAAATGTGGTGTAGCAGTGTGTGTGCGCACGCACACACACTGCATTGGTTTCATTAACATAACGCGCGTGCGTTATATTGTTAATTTATGCTGCTACAAGTTTAGTTTGATTCAGTTATGCCTTGTTTGTTTGTTTTTGTACATTATTGTATGTATATATATTTTTGGTCACACCTTTATCATGGTGACACCTTGTAAATAGTGATAGAAAAACCAAAGGTTTCTGAAACACTGAATCAGTCTGTTGTGTTGAAATGGTTCAGTGTTTTGAAGCATTTGCTATAATTAAATGTGGAGACATCTGCTGGGTACAAGTGTACATAGCATTCTGATCCAAATCAGTGGCTCCTTATCAGGCCGCTGCAGAGCTTGATGACGAGCTGATTATTTCAATCAGGTGTGTTGGAGGAGGGAAACATCGAAAACATGCAGAGCAGTGGGTCCCGAGGAAACACTGCGCGAATGCAACCAACTCAGCTGTTCGGAAGCTCCCAGAGGTTGTCAGGGTCAGCCTCTCATGTTGAGAGACCAGGGGCTTCCTCCATTGTAAACTGTGAAAAAAAAAATGAGAATAGACACTTCTTTAAAAGAGCCTATGTACAAACAATGATAAAATAAAGAGGAAGCTATTCCCTGTGATGTCGAGGGTGTGACACATTCTCTCCTCAGTCGTTCAGCTGTGACCCTGCCAACTGCCTCTTGTGCGTTGGTTTGGTTTCCAAATGCTAGCATTTTGAAACTTGGGTCCAGAACAGCTGCCACTGCCAGGACCCAAATGTTTTCCACACTGCACCTCGCCAATAAAAAGTGCAGCGGATTTTGGTTGAGTAGGGATCTGGACTTCTCAGTAATTTTATGTTGTATACGAATGATAGGTATGATTTTGGATGCTGACACCTTCTCTACTGAAAGCTCAGTGGCATTCAGCCACAGCCTCATAGTCCACAGCTTAGTGGCACCACATCTGTTGTTAGTGAGGCAAGTGCTGCTCCCACTGGCTCATGCTGCTCATGTAGACGTTGCAACATAAAGAAAGTGGAATTCCATCAGGTTTCAACCTCTTGAATGAGCTTATGAGCTGTTTTTTTCCAGTTGTTCCTGAACCTCTGTTTTTCCTTGGCCCTTGTGTAAAGAAAGAAATAACTTTTCTGACTCTCATGTGGATCTCGGAAAGTTCTGGTGTTGCCTTCATTGCCTTTTTTGCCATTGAATTTAAACTTTGGGCAATACAACGTATATTGCATATGCTCAGAAGCCTAGCACAAGCCACCATATTTGCAGCATTGTCTGTGACAAGGCAGTGGATTTTGTTTTGGTTTTGTTTTGGCCCCAGTGGTCAATTAAAAGTTCCCTGGCATTCTTTAGATTTTCAGTGTGGGACTGAGGGAATTTAGTGACGCCTAACAGAACAGATAACAGATGAAGCTCCTGATCTAAGTAATGGCAGGTTACCTCAAGGAAGGCACCCATACTGACCGATGTCCACATGTCTGCTGTCAGGGTGACTGTGTCAGTCTTTTGCTGCTGTGCTCTTGCTTTTCCTTCAGCTTCTTTTTTATTTTTTCTCCACCGTGGCCTTCAGTGATTGTCTTGTTCGCAGGGTATATGATGGATCAAGCTTGTTCACAAAGACTTTAAAGCCTTTATCATCAACAACAGAAAATGGCTGCCAGTCCTGGGCAATAATTTGTACCAAGGCTCATCATTTGGTTCAGCTTGTCACCCTTGAAACCAGAAAATTTAGTTATTCACATAAACCTTTTTAAAATATATTGTTCATGTTTTGTATATTTTACATTTTAATTTTAGTCTGTCATTTTAATACATCCTACTTGCTATAGGCTTGCCTTGTCCAGCTACTCCACACTTGACGTTTTTTGGGGGAAATAAGGTCAAAGTGCTCCCACACATAAGATCTGGCTCTTCTTGGTGGCCTTGCCTCTGTTCTCCCTATCTCTCCTCACACCCCTCACTCTCAAACACTCACACTATCACACAAACACTTAATGCTCTCACACTTTCACTAAGTAACTAACTTACTAAATAACTAATGTTTCTCTGTATGTGTGCTTAGTATGTATGTATCTATGTAGGTATGTATGTGTATAAAGGTATGTAAGTCAATATATGTATAATGTGTGAATGCCTATGTCCCAATGTAAGTATGCAAGCTAATCTAATGTTATATTACTGTTACCTAAAACCTCACCCTTACTCTAAATCAATGACATACACAAAACTCTCTTCTCTAAAACCCACGACATTTTGAGGAATTGTAATTGTGGCTATTTATATGCATTGTGAGATCGAAAACCCCGCTTTGAATTCAAAACTATAGTGACACCTCGCCGATACGCGTGTGGTATAATGAAGCTTCGTTTCAGGAGTCACATGATTTTTCGCTCTATGAAGTGAGGCATCAAACTTTCTCGTGGTGATACTTCTGCTTTGAAAGCTTGACACTGTGTCGAGCGTCTGCTTCGAGCGTAACATCTCTACTTGTAAATAAACACCACTTTTGGATTGAAACTCATTTCTGAGTCTGCCTCCTCCTAACTTCCTACTACTCTGGCCAGGCTTCCCCACATTTGGTGGCAGGTTGGGGTACCAAGCCAGTAGGAAGTGAAGAAAATGTCAAGGCAAAAGAAAATTCAAGTAACTGAGTTCCCACCAGACACATCCCAAGATGTTCCTGACCAACTGGGGACAGCAGGGGGTCAACTCCAGGAAAAGGAAATCATGGCTTCATTGTCCAGCGACAAGAGGATAGGTGGAGGAGAATCCAGCATCACACCATGATCTATGAAAAAGTAAAGTGTGCTGTCTTGCAGAAATCTGAAATCAGTGCAGAGGCCTGTTGAGTGAGGTTTTGTTCCAGTGTCCCAGGAGATGAGGAGACCCCCAAAGAGCTACAGGTTCACCTCAAGGACCTTTATGAGAAGTGGATGACACCAAAATCAAAGACAAAAGAACAAATCGGAGACGTCATTATCATGGAGCAGTTCCTCAAAGGTCTTAATCCTGAGCTACGCACCTGGATCAAGGAGTGAACCACGAACACCTCCAAGTCTTTCCTGACTGCACGCACTCTTATCTTTTTCTATTTCTGGTTATACTAACAATGTGATAGTGGCCTTCAGTATTAAAATATGGACTTATTTTTTTTTCGTTTTATCTTTACTACTTCATCCATGGTAATTGCAAGGGATGCGACTCCCAATACCTTAACTGCCCTTATGGCCTTTCCCAGTTACTCTTTCCCCAGCTAAAATGACTTAATAGCATTCACAACTCTGTTGGCCATGGAGGTTGATACTTCTAAAATGGAAATCCCCAGTTCCACCTACCCATACAAACGAGGTGCTTTATTTTCTTAAATTAGAAAAAAAAAATTAGATTGACTTGGATTGGTAAGTTTTTTTTTTTTTTAATATGTATAATTGAATAAACAGATTGTTTAAATGAGATAAGAGGAAACTGTGTGAAATGCTCTCCTGCCCACTGAAAGGGAAGGAGTTTTATATGCTGATGGACATCGGTAGGAAAGACCTCCTCTGGCATTCTGTGGTGGTCCAATAGTCTCAGCAGCTACCTCAGTGTGGTGTGCAGGAGGTGAGAGGCATCCACCAAAGACTCCAGCTCCACTCCCAGGACAGCTCCTGATAAATTTCTTGAGTCTGTTGGTATCAGCTGTGCTCACCTTGCTGCCCCAGCACACTGTAGTGTAGGAAATGATGCTGACAACCACCAAGAGACAGAACATGTGCAGTATGGTTGTGAAGAGTCTCCTGAGAAAGTACAGACGACTCTGACCATTCTCACAGAGAGAGTCTCCATGTGTTTAGTGCAGTCTACAGTAGTTGATTGTCTTAGAGGACTCCCAGATATCTGATGTTGTCCACAATATCCCCATCGGTATGATTCTTACACCCACAAAGTTTCTTTTTCACCAGCTTAATATTACTCCCATCATTCAGTCGTCCTTTCCATGCACCTTGTACTTTGTTTCGCTCTCTGCCTCCACCTTCTGGATGTCTGTCTTTGGCTCTGCATCACTCTGGTGAGTTCAGTGTTCAAGTGTCTTTACCACCACTGGTCATTTTGTTTTGTCTCTGAAGCTGCTGAGTGTTTTGTACCAACTAGTTGAACTCTCCATCTTGTTCTTGTTTCTAAAGCTCATAGGGTTTGTGAAGATTGATCTAGAAATTTCAAGCTGACATGTTAATTTGTTTCAACAAACTGAGTATACAGACCTGTACAACGTGTAAATCAGCTTTAATGACCACGTATACATACACAAACAAGAGTTTGTTCTCCGTTCTTTTAACTAATCCATTTGGACAGAGGAGTGAGTTCACTTGAAGCAGTGGGCAGCCATACAAGGTGTCTGGGGTCATACAAGTTAATCTAGTCTCTTATGAGCTCCAAATTCACAGGCTCCTTCAGATGCCATGTACAAAGACCAAGCACAACATTATTTGATAACACTGAATTCAAGGAAAATAAAATGATGCAGCAGAACATTTGATGAGTGCATAGAGATTTAATTCCATTACTGAATAAATTGAAGCACACTGAATTTGAGTTTGCAGGAACCTGAGACCTTTTAACGTTTCTGTTTCATGTGACCCAAATCAAAACCATGAAACCAGCACATTCAGCTGAGCTGTCAATCAGCCGTAGAGGTCCTATCTATGGGAGGTTCAAGGACCTCTTAGAAACCACATGTACAAAATGTGTCTCCTCCTAGCTGGTGCTCTGAGCAGTCTGTGCTCAGGTGCGTGTTCCACTAACCTTCTATCTGACTGTGCCTCGCACATTGACTGTATCTGGCCAAACACACACACACACACGCACACACACACACACGCACACACACACACACACACACACACACACACACACACACACACACACCATTTTCACTGGCCAAACTGATGCTATTTTTCCAGGGATATGGACGGCGGCGTCGTGTGAGTTTGGAGCCAGAGTCTGTGCAGTACGGTCCAAGAGTGGAGCCACACGGAGCCATGTTATCGAGGGCCCACACCAGACTCACTCATGTTTTTGTTTAATGAATACTGCAATCTGCTCTACCTCCACCAGTTACAAAGAAATGTTGGATTATACACTGCACTAATTTTTTGCCCCCCAACTTTCACAGTGCCACAGATCTGTTGGCATGGCAGCCGGTAGTCACCACGATGTCACATCTTTAATATCCATCAGCCTTATATTACCCACTTAAAATGACAGAAACCATCTTAGAACAAATGTATTCCATGTGTACTTTGGTGTTTTAAGGCGAGACATGGTAGGCAAAAACTGCTTTCTTCAGCCACTTATCACTTATTTTTGCTATTTTGCTTTATTTACATGTCCTCTATAAAAGTGTTTTTTTAAAAATTATCAACATGCACATTTATTCTCTGTTGGACCTCTAATTTACTCCTAAATTGTCTTGTCAGCTTTCTAATCAGGCTTGCAGCACTGTGAGCATATGAGGTAGCATTGTGAAGCTCTTTTTCTCCTGCAAAAGTCTATCAGGTTCAAATATGGTCATATCCTTTGTTTTGGCAACCAATCGGCAGATCGAAGCTAAACTTGCATGTCACGTGACTGGATATTCTGCTGGTCTGTGTTTATCTGCGAGGAAAATGCTGGGAAATCTTATCTAAGAAGAAAATTACAGTTCAAATTTGCAAGCAAAGTCAAAGAAAAGACAGATGGAGGAGAGGAGAGGGGAAGTCAATACTCATCTGAGTTCATCCGACCGTAAATTGTCTTTGGTAAAAGGAGACGAAGGTGGAGACAACAACGCTGATCAGCAATAGCTCATCATTCATGTTTCACACTTGAATGGACTAATTGAAATTTTTATTTGATATTATATTATATAATACTCGTCCTTATCTATAGTTAATAACTATATCACTGAGATCTCGGTGCAGACAAGGATGAGCCGAGCCTGACTTGGACATTTACGTTTATCCTACCACGTAGCGTGGGGGTAGTTTGTAGTTTATTTTTAACTGAGTACTGGATTTCACAGTGAGGGACAAATGTAAACTTGTAACTTGTAAGCGCTGCAGAATTACCTAAAGCGTCGGGCAAATAAATCCTAAGTTTTTATTCCAACACAAAAGAAACATTTTGATTCATTACCATAATATAAATTGAATATTATTGTAATAAAAATTCTATTACTACTAATCTTTTTATTTATTTGTTTGTTTATTGTTTGTTGATACATCTATCTTTATATCCAGTCTGCATGTTGGTAATAGCCCATGAGGACCGTCTATGCCAGACACACGTAGAGGGCGCTGATGTGACAACACTGTACACTAGTCGACCAAATCTTCCAAAGATTTGAGAAAGAAGAAGAAGAAGAAAAGGAAGTGCAGAAGTGGAAAGTAGGAAGTAGGCAGTCTGCAAAGTGGACTGTGAAGCCCCTCGTTTCTGCTGTCCTTAAAGTCTGATTTTTTCTTTTATCCGCCTTTCCTATCGCGTCCAGAATGTCTAAAAATACAGTGTCCGACCGCTTCAGGAAAGTAGACGTAGACGAATACGACGAGAACAAATTTGTGGACGAGGAAGACGGAGGAGAGAACCAGGCTGGTCCGGATGAAGCAGAAGTAGACGGTCTACTCAGACAATATCCTTTGACTTGGTTCAGTGTTTGAACAGCTCAGCCGCCAGGTGTGTGCGTGTGTGTGTATATGTATATATATTTATAGTGCGCGTGCATGTGTCTAGACCGGAGTCATGTAGCCAGCTCGGCACCGTATGGAAGTCGGAATATGGATTTAACATAAGTAGATTATATATATGTGTATGTGTGTGTGTGTGTTTTGCAGGTATATTAAAAATCGAGGCATAATATTCAAGTTTGTAACAGATTTCGTGGTGTTAGCTGCTAATTTCCGTTGTGTAGCTGTGTGTGTTATTTCCGGGTGTCAGTCACAGGAGGGTGTGGCGCCCTCAGATATTTGAGTTCATGTCGATACATGTGGATTTCAACCACGTCCCTTTTCTATTTCTGACTCTTTGTGTATTTACGGTGTTTACAGTTCACTTTAAACTTTAGGTCTCCAGTTCATTAACTATCGTTTAACCTTATATTCCTATAATTACCGAGCTTTAGTTGGTGAGGTAAGTGAACGCACCATTTCTCTCTCTCTCTCTCTCTCTCAAAAAAAAAAGGTTTCTCCAAAAATAACAAAAGTAACTTCACTACTCATACATTATTGTGAAGGGAATTTCCCCGTTGATGTCCAATTGATAACCAACGTAGCAATGCTGGTTAATTGAGGCCATCTCATAATAATTTTGCAGCATGTAGTAAGTTTTATGTGCATGTTGCCTTTCTTCTGTTTTTTTTTTTTTTTTTTTTAATCAATTGTTTGGTGTCCAAAATGAGTGATCAGTATTGTATAGTCAGTCCTAAAGTCCAGCTAAAGGACGTAACAATATGACCCCTGATGGGAGAAGTATTTTGACCAAACATTGACCATATGGTGAAAAAAAGAAGAAAAAAAAACATACAGCAACAGCATAAGGTGTTGACCTCCAAATATCTGTGGTATGCACAGGAACAAGCCCGACCCACAGAGGCCCCTCCCCTCAACCCATAGGACCCAAAGGCCCCTCACTAACAGCAGACACCACAGGACACCCTCAGAAGATTCATGTTAATTCTCTGATGAGTTACAACAGAGACCTACACAATATTAGGAAGATGGTCATAATGCCTGATCGGTGTTTATGGCAATGAACAAATAGGGGAATTTGTTTTCTGCTTCTGTGATCACTAGTTCACAGATCCTCCCTTTCTTTTTTCCTGAACTTTACCACAAAAGAAAACTAGCTAATACTGAGACTGAAATGAGTTAACCTATCAGAATTGTTGGACTGCTCCGTTTCTAGGTTATTTGGTGAAACGGTGTGAAACTTGCGTGTACTGTTAATAATCACACATTCGAAACGTCAGTTCAGTCGATGACAAAGTGCTGCCGCTGCTCTTAACTTGTGTGTACGCTGGGCTGTCCTGCTCTGATTTAACAGATAAAATGTTGAATACAGGATGCTTTCTCGTAGCAAGCACAAACCTGCAATGATTGACAAAAAAGTAATCAGCAAGCTGCAGCTGTCTGTGTTAAAGTGCTTTGATGGTACCTTCTACTATGACAGTATGCCGTTCCCTCATCCTGTAGCGACAGCGCACAGTTTTTGTGGTGGTATATTTCGTGCACATGTACTGCTGTCCTCTCTGTTTGTACCTTAACTGATGTTTTGCAAGGGGAACATGAACGGAGCTCTCCTAGCTGTGCTAAAGAACCCTCCAATCAACACCAAGAACCAGAACACCAAGGTATCCATGTTCTCCTAACACTGCTCCTCGACAGATGATGTTTTCCACTTCTTCTTGTTGCACGCTGATTATTTCAGGCACTAACAAGTAAACTCAAGTGTCTTATGAGAACAGGGGCTTTATATCGACAGCACTTTTCTTGAATGTGGTTGACGCCTGTGTTGTCATTCAGCTTCAGTTTTTAATAGCTCTATGTTTTAGCATTAGAGGAAGTTTTTAAAAAAGAAAAAAGAAGTCAGTTTTGTTTAGTATACTCCTCAATGATGGTATCAGATGGTGCATTTTAGCATGTCACGAGAACCAATAGTGCACCATGCATCAAACAAATCACACTCCACAACAATTGAATGCACCATATCATACCTACACTCATTGTAAAACGTCCTTGAAAAAGCACTTAAAAAAGTCTCATGGAATAGCATTGCAACACTAGTTTTGCACACGTTTTCTCACCAACATTACTTACAACAACAGATTGTAGTGCTGTGCCCCTGGAGTTTTCTCAGTCCAAAGTTTATTGCAGCAGATTCTGTGATTCTGGTATTGATTGTTCTAAATACACAACTATCATGTTATGTCTATTTTAGTTCAATTTAGTTCAACACAAAGACACAAAATCTGTCATGTTTGGTTATAAAAAAAGAAGAATGTCATCTCGCTGTTTGATAGTACTGTTTTTCATCTGTGTGTGTTTGTGTGTTGTCAGGACCGAGCGGAGCAGCTGGTGGTCAAAGTGCTGAGCAGCTTCAAGAGCAGTGACATAGAGAAGGCTGTGGGCTCACTGGACAAGGCAGGAGTTGACTTGCTGATGAAATACATCTACAGAGGCTTTGAGAAACCCACTGACAACAGCAGCGCCGTACTGCTGCAGTGGCATGAAAAGGTGACTAGTTCATATTCTTAGAGATGAAACTAGTACCAGTTCCAAGTGGTGCTTTCACCTTTGAACTGAAACAAAAGTACAATGCTGAAACATATCTCCTTACATGGACACACTGCACTTTACTGTCTGTGGCAGCCAAGAGTCTAATACTTTAACAAGCAGGGTCTTTTCCTGAGGCTGAGATCCTAATCAGGTCACAAAGTCAACACTGAATCCAAAGTGTCATAGTGACACAGAGGTCGTAGTGTGAGTAATGTAACTTGTTTCTGAGTGGGATGGAATATGTTGGAACAAGGATAATGCACAATTATCATTGCTTGTTTGATTCAAACAGCCAAACTTACTGCCAATAATCTTGATGGATGTAGTTGCTGCCAGCGTTGCCACATGGGAAATATTAAAGTATAATACCAGCAGCTTTATAATGATTGCATTTTGAGAAAAACAAATAGGCGTAAATATGTAATTTAAGAAACAGATAATGAGGTGACAAACAACTTTTTGATACTAAGATAAGATAATACATTATTGATACCCATGGGGGGAAATAAAAGCTCAGACTCACTAAATAAGAATGTCCCACCACTGAAAACTAAGGAACAGCAGTTCAATAAATTGAAGTCTTTAATAGTAAACTACAACAGTACAAACTGTGACATAAACAGGATCTAGATAAACAATAAACGTATCCTTTCAGGTTATGGCATTGTATGATATGCAGTATGTGTATGTGCAGCCACATGTTGTTTTTCTTCTTCTTGCTGGATGCCTTGTAGAACATTGCTGCGCTATTTATGGTTGGAGGTTCACTTCAGTACATCCTCTGCTCGACCATGGGTTCAGTTGGTAGTTTCATAATTCAATGAAGTAATGCTACCAGTTATATATGATATATATGATAATAATAATATTTGGATTGCAACTGGACTGGAAACCTTTCTATTGGGCCTGGGATGATATGCTTTTATCCCGATTCGGTTCTTTTATTATTTTTTCTGGGTGCACGTCTGATTTGATCGATTTCTGTTGTTTGCTATTGATGATTTGTTTGCTTTAACACCATGAGAAACAGCTGAACGATGAGGTCTATAGACTATATCAGGAGACATTATCCCCAAAAAATGCAAATCAAATGTGAGTCAGTTTTTAAGATTTATTCAGCAGCTGTATATTTGAAACAGCTGTTTGAACTTAAACTCTTAACCTAACCATATGTAAAGTCTGGACTGTATATAAAAAATGTTTTTTTGTCTTTAAAAGTGTATAATATACAGTACTACTCCCACCTCTATTTTCTATAATGGAATGTACTGAACACAAGCCATCAGTGCAACATCAATCACATAAGCAACAATAACAATCGTGCTGCCCACATTGTACCCAGTCCGTAGTTGATTTGACTACTGCATTAGCTTAGTTAGAGAAAATGTTGTAGTCTGATTTAAGTGGAAAAATAGTTTTTACAAAAGTCCACAGCACTAACTGGATCTGTAGACCATGGAAATCAAGCTAAATGCAGAGAACTCTTTCTGAAATGTGCTTTATGCTCAGTGGTTGTCTGAGTGCTCCTAACCTTTATGTACTGTGTGTTCTCAGGCTCTGGCAGTGGGAGGAGTGGGCTCTATCGTCAGGGTCCTGACTGCCAGGAAGACGGTCTGATCCTCTAAGAAGCTGCAGTCCAGCTGTCAACAGATGTTAGTCAGTCACCAATGCTGATTTTCTGTTCCTGGACTTTTCTTTTTGTACTGGAGCCGAGTGTCTTCCTGATGCAGTTCTTTCCTCTGTTTGCTGCATTCACTGCATTCAGTCACACCTCTGGGATGAAGCAGTGCTGGCAGTCAGGCAGGGAGGTGCTGGCACCTCAGACTGTCTGCGTTTGCCAGCCACGCAGAGAGACGCTTCCCTCAGACACAAAGCAGCTCCTTGCTCCTTTAGACTGCTTCTCACTGCAACATCTCTCCTCTTCTATGCTACAGCTATCTTCCTCTTCCTCCTCTTCCTCCTCCTCTTCGCTGGAGCTTCTGAGTCATCCAGGTTGGAAATGAAAAAGATGGGTGAACTGTCATTGAGTGGTGTTTCCTTGCCTTTTTCCCGGTGCATGCTGGGACTGGATTTATTTTTACCCCAATCATTCTTCCTGAACATGCTCGTTCAGAATATTTTTTTCTACTTACACCAAAACCTCATTGACTCATGTAGCCTGACATCCAGGTTGTACTGCTTATATTGATTTTTCTATCTGAAACGAAAAAAGAAAAATAAAGTGCTGAATAAAAGCTAACTGATAATCCGCTTTAAGTCATTCATTTGAGCTTCCACACCCCACCTTTCCTGGTATTTTGAGAAATCTCATGGTTAAAGCCGATAACAAACAGCACCAGTCAAAGGTTTAAACACTGAAAACTGAAAACATCTGAACTAAAATAACATGAAATTATGAAGTGGAAGGTGTGTGTGATGTGAAAATTCAATTTTCTATTATTAGCAGTTACCCCATCCACTGTATTTAGTGTTTTTGGTAAAGCTCAGAGTAAGTAACAACCACATAGCTTAATGTTGGACACAGACTCAGGTTTATTGTCCCAACAGAAAAATGTAGTATACAGTTCCACACAGACGGCTAATCAGACACACTGGTACCAAAGGAGACGGGCTGGGACTCTGACCCACTTCCACCCCCATCAGTGTATGCTATGACACATGTCAGGCCTCGTTCCTAAAGCTCAAAAGCAGAGAACGTCTTGAGTTAGGGGCATCCCTTGTGGGTTATGGGAAAGTCCGGCTGGCACATTACCAGGCAGACCAAAGACGCAACGCCACAGAGTGATAGGTTTCCTCTCGACACACAATTTTCAGACACTTTCAATTTAAGGTCATTTTTTTCCCTTTCCAGTAGAAAAACAGTCGTATCCATAACAAATTAACAAAGTGTCGTCTGATGAGGATGGTAAAGAGTTTAGAAATACAGCTGCAACTAATCGTTATTTCCATTCCTCATACACACAGTTTTACGTTGAACTGTGCGGTCTATAAAATTTCACAAACTAGTAAAAAGTTCATCTATAATTTTCCAGAGCCCCAAATTCACACGTTTTATTTGACCAGCAATACAAAACCTACAGAGACTTGTTTTACTGTAAGATATGATGAGGAAACGCAGCTCATCACCAGGAGAGAGAGCTGGAGCCGGAGAATACTCATCTAAATTCTGTGCTTGAAAAAATTACTAAACATGATTTTTGTGTTAAAAGTTTAGGAAACAGAGGTACATTTTCAAAACTATCAATAGAGTGGTGGTACACTGGATACAGTTCTGCCAATAATATGTACGTACACAAATTCCCCCCGCATAATTACTGGTTTCAGTGTTTAGGCTTTTTCTCACAACAGTTCTCTTTTTCCCTTCCCTTTCTCACTCTCTTCTTAATTTAACCATTTGACTTTATAATCAGATGACTTTGTTGCATTATTGCATCAAAGTCATCTGATTATAAAGTCCAAGTGATCAAATTAAGAAGAAAGTTTCATACCTTTTTAGAACGTGTCTTTTAATTTGGTCACTGTGACTTCTCGTGAATAATATGCTTCTACTTTGAATGAGCTGAACATCAATCCAGGAACATGAGGTGATGACAACAAGGACACCAGTCTACTAGTTTTTTCATCACTGCTGCGGGATTCATGATTAGCGTTGCATCAGGAACACACTGGAAAAAAATCAAATGAGAAGTTTGTATGACAAGAGAAGGTTTTCACCTTGTCAGTGAGTTTTTTTTTTTTTTAACTACAAAAAAAACAACTCTAAACCATGAGCCCAGACATGTCGCGAAAACAGTAACCCCACCCCTCTTATTTGACCCTTATTACAGAACACACTCATTAATACACCCAATCACTCATGATTATTGTCCATGTCCCTCAGTGGCTATGGCGGTGCCTGTAGACCATGTGAGACATTAACTTGGCATGCTCTTTGCAGTCCTGCTCATACTCTTCACATTTGTCTACCATGGTTTGTCTTCAAACTCAAACTGTTGCACATACAGAAAGGTAGGTCAGTTCAGAAGAGCAGTATCACATTTGAATCAATCCAAATGTTATGGTGGTAGTTTGCCCAGGTCCCTTGAGACAATAATTAAAAAATCAGCTGCAAAAGAAAATAAGGCTGATATGATGATCTGCCTAAACATTCACTCTTCCTCACTCTCAAGGGCTTGAATTGTCTTTAGTTATCTGAGGATTCTGTTCCCGTGGAACATCCAGACCCCTCAGTCAGATACATGAAAGGTGGGGAAAAAAAAGAAAAAAAAAGTACTAAAACATTAAACACACTCGCTATGCGTGACGGCGAGCTAGTAATCCTCCTGTGACAGTCAAGCCTTTTCCACTGGTGAGTCAGTGGTGATTTAACAGCAAGTGGAGTAGATTTGTGGAAACAGTGGGAGATAGTGAATACTGGTACGGTCAGACTGTATATGGTGCAGCAAAAATATCCCTCCCCACAATCACACAAACTGCTTCCTCTCCATGTTACAAAAGACATTTATAAAAGGACGAGCCATAGAGCAGCAACGGATATTAGAAGACGGTTTGTTCCTACCGGCAGCAGATCAAAACAACAGCTCCGCCAGGGTTTCCAAATGACAGGTTACTCTGCTGACCCCCCTCCACTCCCTCATATTATACAAACAGCAGAACTCCTGCTGAAGCTGCAGCTGTACTGTTAATGCATTCAGTATCATGGTCATTAGATCATACGGTTTTACCTCTGGACAGCAGCCTCTCCTGGTAAACAAACTGCAGCCACGCTTCTTTGAAAGATTACAGATAATATGTAAAACGAACTTCCCTCAGTGCTCTAACTTTATAGCTGATGCTTGAACTGCCCACTGCTGGTCACAACTGTCAAGCTCCTCAGTATCAATGCACAATGTCAATTTAGGTTTACTAGATCCCAAACAAATGTATGCATCATCTTCTTATTCCACAAGTCTTTTTCAGAAGAAGATTGAAGCCAATTCTAAACATGAAGCTTCTGAGATTTGACTGATAAACATTCACACCATCAAGGATAATCATTCAGCCTGAATCTGTGTGACTTCTCATTCTGTCAATCATGAGAGCCAAGACACACTCCTAGAGTGCACTTTAAAATGCTAACAGCAAATGGAAATAACATTACAAAGAGGAGAATCCAAACCACATCCATTACGATAAAACCTCCTGAATGTAAACTATCTCAGTGCTACATGTCCAGTCGAGCAAATTCTAATTCTGGCCTTTAGTTACTTCCATACATGACCACGTACAAACCCATGTGGTATCCATGCTTAGATATGTCCATGGAAACTTTCAGTGTTGCATCCTTTTATATTGTAGTTGTGCTTCATAGCAGCTGTCCCATTTCAATAATCTCTCTCCAAGTCTCTCATGTCTTAAATCAACAGCCATGTCACACGGTGAGATCTAGGCCCAGACTGGTGACCAACGGCAGCAACTTGGGACAGGCCAAAGCAAACAAGTGTGAAGGGGTCTAGTTTACTACATTTCCTTTAAACTTTCGTAAAAAAACAGCTATGAATGGAACAAATCTACAGCCAGTCCTGTCTGCTTGCTGTTGTACTGATCTGCTGCCTCCTACTAAGAAAAATAGAAAGAGACACAGAGAAAGATACAGAGAATATAAAACACGTTTTTTTTTTCTTTTTACAAGAGTCTTATTGAGGGTCTAAGGAACCCCCTTGTTCTCCTTCAAACACACACTTCCTCTCCTCTTGTTTCTGTGTGCGCAGGTGTAGCCAAGTCCATCTGCTTACTTCCTACTGTTGAGTGTGTGTGTACATGTGTGAATGCATGGGTATTTTGTGTGTGTCTACTTGTGTTCTTTAGTAGGGGCAAAGTAGAGCTCCATGGGTTTGTTGACCTTCCAGTACTTTTCACTGACCAGCTCCAGGGAGAAGGAACCATTCAGAACCTGTGAACAGAGACAATTGGTTGGTACATCCCACTCTGAAGCTCCATACCCATCCATAATCAATGGCTTCTTTGTTACCCTGAGGACTGTGCACTTGCATTTTTATTTTTGAGAGCTTTTTTTCTATAAGGACAAGCTGAATGGGCTACTCTCAGGAACACATTTTAAGTCAATATGTCAGTAATGTTTCCCAGTTAACCAAAAACATTTGTTAACAGCTGTTATTTTTGACAGGTCTGTATGGAAATGCAGTTGAAAGTTTAGATATACTCCAAAGTCAGCAGTGCACACTTGAAACCTAGCTGCTAGCATAGAGGAGGATGTGGTGGCTTGTCAAAGAGCCAAGCATCCTAAACCAGGTTTGACAAAGAATGTATATATTTGTCCAAGTTTGTGTATAAGGGAACTCACAGTGAACTGATTTCCAGCAGTAGGGATGTAGATGGTGTACTGTTTCTCTGAGGCTGCTTCCACGTTAACAGGACTGGCCTCTGCATTTCTTCTCAGCTCCTCCAGAGCCAGACGGACAGCCAGGTATTTAGAGAGGTGATCCACTGTAGCGTTACCGGACGTCTTAATGTAGCGAGGGACAAACTCCACACTGTGTTGATACACAGACGTCAGTTAGCAGACGGTTGCAAATTAAAATGCACAGTAGCCAGATGTGATCTCAGGTTCCACGAAAAGCTCTGTTTGCAGAGAGCAGATTTGTCAAACACCATACTGGTTGTGAGTGTATGTCTTTGTGTGCCTACCTGTTGTGACCGTCATCCTTTTCCATCAGGGTGGGATGTGGCCTAAACACCAGCTCTATTTCGCTGGCGCCCCCGTCAATGACAGAATCCCCACCCCCGTTTTCAGCAGCATTGTCCATGTCCAAACCGCTGTCATCACTTGTCTTGGTGCGTTTGATGCTTGGACCAGCCTCCTGGAGAACCACATTGAAATATACAACTGAGATTTTGCGTGTGGTTCTGACTGTATCTATTGACCCACTGAACCCGACTGAACAGTCAAACCACTCCAACTGATTCGCAGCTGTGTTTCTGCCACTTGATTTTTTTTATGTACTTTGCAGATTTAAAAAAAAAATGGATAGTCCATGTTGACGTCAAAGTCAGTGTTGTCATGTGTGTTGATGATAATCAATATTGTACCTGATTGCTGTGAACAGAAGCGTTGCTACAGTGGGAGGAGTCTCCGTTGTCCTCAGCTCCACTACCATTCTCCACTGTGTGTCTTTTACCACGCTGCAGTCTGAAAAAAAAAAAATGCAAATGAGTGTTACTCCAGCACAGACTCACACGTATGTATTTGCATTATTTGTGTGTGTTGGGACTTGTCCATTTACCTGGTCATCGCCTGTATCTTCAGCCCTTCTTCTATGCTGTGTGACAGAGCTTGCTGGTTGTTGTGTTTGCTAATGCGGGCCAAAACTCTCTCCTGGTGGGCTTCGTACTCATCACGACTAGGATAAATCTTACCTGAAAGGAGAAGAATGCAGGGGTTTTCCTACAACTATAAGACTCAGACATTCAAGTAAGCTCTGGTGAAAGGATATCACAATGGACTGAATATACGACATTTACAAATTTAAACACTTTTTTTCTGGTAATTAAATCTGAAAAAAAAAAAAAAAAAAAAAAAAAACAGCCACTGTTACAGATCTATCTATCCATCCCTCCCTGTGGCAAGAAACCACTGCAGCACCTAAACCCTCCAGTAAACTGGGAACAACCCTTATAAGAATATACACTACTTGTAACAACATCTTTTACAGTATTTATTACAAAATTGTTAGTCAAAACTGATTCTTGGAGCAGTGATTAAACCTTGATTCTTCTTGTGGTTACTTACTAATGAGAGCATCAAAATTTGGGTCTGGGCGCAGCGACCTCTTGGACACTAGCTTCTTACGGCAGGTAGGACACTCTTTATTGCTGCAGGGGCAGGGAGAAGCAAAATGGTATCATCAGCTAAAATAATAGAGCATCAATGCATCAATGTGGAAAACTATTTATTAATGCAAAATATTTCAAACACGCTGGAATATACCCAACAGCTGATATGAAGTCTTAAGATGTTTCCCCTTAAGAAAACATCTGACCATATGTTGTTCAAAGTGTTCAAATGCAAATGTTACATTTGAATCAACCCCAGACTCCCTCCCTGTTGAAGACATATCACCTGTTCATATAACAGTTTTTGAATCATTTGTCCAACTACCTTTGGACCTGAAGAAGAAAGTGCTACAGACTGAGGAGCTGTGATTTCTAAATCCATTCTCCAATTTGGATGTCAATAACATTAAATACAGTGCCTGTATGCAGTGAATACCACATTCATATATTTGGGTAAACAACTAAAAAAATTTGTCAGTGTCCAAACATAGGTGGACTAATCTGTATATGATTTAGAAGAAAGGCTACACATCACGCCTTGAATCATACATTATATGAAATTTTGTTTCATTTAAAGAAAAGTTCCTTCTCAGTGCACTAAAAGAAAATCCTAACAACCTAAATTTGATGGTGTTGAAACAAGCTCCGCTTCAACACACCATAATCGGAACATGAAGACTGTCTTCTTCCCTTAGAGGTTCTTACTATTAAATTAAATCGTCCCACAATTGACTTGGATAACAATACAAGAACACAAAGTGCCCTCTTGGTTTCTACTACAAGTTCAAACCTCACCCAGATCTCAAAGCTGTGATGATACAATCAGCGCAGAAGCGGTGCAGACATTCTTTGGTTGTCATTGTGTTCTTCAACATGTCCAAGCAAATAGGACACATAAGTTCACTGTGCAAGGACCTGGGCGACACTGCTATCTCCAGCCCATCCGTTATAGCCTCCTGAGTATGAAACAGATTGAGACACATGTTAACGTACATACGATCGTGACCACAACGATGCTACTGTCATCAATTTGAATAATGCACAAATCTGTGTGTGGGGAATTTATTACAACTACTATGTCTGACTCTCGACGGACATGAAAAACGTTTAGGTATTGCATGTCCAACATACTGTTGGTGTATTGATTGCTGCTACATTTCATCTTTCTTCATCTTTTTTTATGTCTTGCCAAATATGCTAATGATATAAAAATGAACTGATTTAAACTTGAAGCAATAGAGTTAAGGCTTAAGAATAAATTAAAAGCCTTTCTGACATAAAATTGAATTTGTGCGACAGTTATGTGATAAACTGTTATGATATGAACCATTACCTGTGGAGTTCTCTGTAGCTCATACAGACTCAGTTCCCAGGTCTTACTGAGGGGTTGAACCCCGTTCGTCTGAACTGTCTGAGTCATTGCTGCAACACTGGGAAACACAAAAACAACATTTTCTTGTATATTTAGGATAACCAGGCAATAATTACTAATTTGGAATTTGTGGCTGGCCATAGTGAACGCTACAGAACTTCTTTTATCTACTTCTTTTACTCCATCCAGCTGTATAACACCTCATTTTTTTTTTATATCAACTAAGCTACTTTGACCAATTAATTTCTCTTGTGGATCATTAAAGTCTGCCTAAGTCTAAGTCTGATAGGCTGCACTTGTCTCCTGTAATCAAAAGAAAAGTAAAATGAATTATCTTCTTTAGTGTCTTCATCAAAGACACTTAGACCTGTGGACACAAAGGATGAAATTATCGACTCTGCAATTAATGTGCAACCTGTTCTATACTCTAATGTTAGCCACCCATGAATAATTTAATAAAACTTTTATTTTTAAAGCTGTGGATGTTCAACCTAAATTTAAGGACTGCCTGATTTACTATTAATGCTGTACTGTACTGTACATTTACCCCGGTGTAAAGCCTAAATTGAGTGTTCTCAGTTGCTTTGTCTTGTGCGATTTCATAAACCATAAAGCGGCTCGCATAACAATACCACAACCAAGTCTTTGATGTAAAAGACAGACCACAGCCTGGAGCAATCATTCACTCCATTTCAACAGCTGCTCGTGGTAGGTCAAAAGGCTATAGGTATTACAAAACCAGTTTATGTCTATGATACCGATGATGGGTTAACATAAATGACCTTTTTCAGTCTGGGTTGAGTGAGACTTTTTTATTAATAGTTATTTTACAAATAAATTCTAGAACTACTTCGAGTGTTTTCATTTTGAGTTGTTCTTGTGGCATGGTTCCACTACAGGCACGACATCTAACTGGATGGTCTGATACATTTTTTTCCTGTAGGTTACATTTGTTACTTGGCTGATGAATACATTATGTTAACAAAACTCAAGTTCAAGACATTGCTGTTTCATAGCAGTACATAATAAGTGAAGCCAACTTTAGTTAACACCACTGCAGTTGCATATGGGTGGGAATAAAGATTGATAAATGTACATGAAAAAAAAGTTCTGATTGAACTACCTACTCTACTGGCAATGAAAGGTCTGTAGGACCTTTAACAGGTCCCTGTTAAATGTATGACTATTGTGGAGGATTAAATGTTACACCCTGAAAATGAGCCGGTCTCTAAAAGGATATTCCCAGAAACAGCAACTGTTGAAAGACGTCAAACCACAAATTTAAATGACAAAATTCTGTGATTACTTTTAAAGACAAATGTTAATTATCTGATAGAAAAAAATAAAAACAATACGGAATCCTCGTATATTTTATGGCATTATCCATATCAGGTGAAATCCCTAAAATTAGCTCTTGACTGCACTAATATATATACCAATTTAGAGGCAGAAAAAATGGATAAATGGGATAAACATCTGCCTTGAAAAATCAAAACTATGTTTTTGTAACAACTGAAAATGCAAGATCTCCCTTTCTAAATGTTAAGAAAAAAAATACACATTTAGGTAATAAAATATACAGCCAACCTCACAACTCTAGTGCCCCACTGCTAGAGAAATAAAAAACTAACGAATACATAATCCAGTTCATTTCTACTCTGGGCTGCTGCAGCTGCGTTGCCATGCTGCCATACATGTGACAGACTAGAGGTGAAAGTGGGGGTGGTCCAAATTAATCAAACTGGATGATTTGGATGACAAGGTGGAAATCGATACCATAGTAATGCTGTTTGACATGACCGCCGTTTACTTCTAACCATTATCCTGTACCGCAATGATCAATCCGTGGATATAAACATAACACTATGCGCTATGTATATATATATATTGATTCATATTAGAAACTCGTCCTCTGCGGCTGTTTTTAAATGTATGTAAATTTACTACGGTAGGTGCTTACTGGTGTGGATCAAGTATTACTATCTTATTATTTGCGTTCATAGACAGACCCCGCACACAGATTCCAAGAGAATCTGTGAGGCTCGGCTAATGCTAACTAGCCACCAGAGAGGCTGGCTATTCTTCGTAACGCTAACACTAGAAGCGAAATAAGCTCGAGATATAGCATTTCAGTAGCTGACAGAAAACAAAGAACACACGGACACGTCTAACAGTCCTTCGGTTCCGCTTAAGCACTACAATATAATGATACAAACAGATACTACATTAAATAGAACGAGAGAGTCGTGAATGTAATTTGTCTCTGTGACAGAGGAAAAAACAACAACAGAGAAAGAGCCGACGCACCAGCCTCTTAACGTAAGGTGTGTGCCTTCCCAGCGTTATTTCCTACATTTAAACAGTAACAGGCTCGCAATCAAACTGTTATTGACGTGCAAGTTCAGAAATAATGTCGAAATGTGCGTGGCTTGCATAAATATCATTGTTTCTCTACTTACATTTTCAGTTGAAGGTACGCGAGCCGATCCAGCCAGCGCGTTTAGTCGAAGGCAATATGGCGGCAGTACAAGGAGCGATGTGATCTGGGAAATTGAGGCGGAATAGAGAGGGGGGCCAGGGTCCTGAATCAAAAGGAGACGTTTGTGCTTCACCATTTTTTAAACACCTGCACCCAAAATTACATTGTTCGAGAAAAACACATTATCCACAATTTCATCAGTGAACCCAACTAATATTTTTGAAACCTTTTATGGATACAACCAATATTAACTGCACTGTATGTGTGACATGCTTAAAAAAACAGCATTGAGAATACACCGATATAGTAGCCTATACATTGTTACCTGTGCAGTTAGATGTTACTCATACAGACCCATTTGCCAAGGTTTACTCTTAGCTTGAGGGCTCACTGATAAATTGCATTCTGTTATATTTTAGCATGCATTGCTTGGCATCTACAAGAGGTTGTGCCAACACAACAGGATATCATGTGTTACCTATATTATAAAGAGAAAAAAATGAGATGAAGTGCTTAGAATCAGAATGTATCAAATTGAAAGAATTTATATGGAAAACACTTTTTCCATGACTTTTTAGTAAGCTTACTGGACACAGTCCCAGGACTTCACAGTGTCTATAGGGAAACATGTTTGAAATGACTCAAGTAGAGGTGAAAATATGAAAGAAATGAAAGGGCTAAAAATTACTAAAATATGCAAATATTCGCAATACGACGAATATTCAAATTTACCACAAGATGGTGTAAATTGACCACAGACATTTAAAAAAAGTGAAAATCAACAGTATGAAATGTAAACGAGTACAAACAGAGACCAAATAACCACGAAGACACAGGAAAATACCTAAACCAGTCTCGAAACGCACAAAAAAAATGCTCCAACAAAATCATTAATGGGTGCATAACGTGTAGGTAACACAAACAACACACAAAACAACCACAGAGAGATTTTCTTTTTCAGTCTGGGTTCCCTTTAAATAAAAAATATTATATTATATTATATTATATTATATTATATTATATTATATTATATTATATTATATTATATTATATTATATTATATTATGCTTGGTCTAGGCTATTTTTATTTATTTATTTTTTTGCCTATGTGGAAGGTTTAAAAGTAATTTATTAATGATGGAGAATTTGCATCGCGCTCTTTGTCTCCAACAGGCACAGCTTGTTGAGAAATATACAAGCCAAGGTCAGGAAAGTGTTGAGAAATAGAAAGCATAGGGTGGAGGTCGTGATTCAGCCGGAGTGCTCTTGTCGTGTGTCGTGCCCAGAAGGCGCAGCTACATCAAAGGGGGGTCGAAATGGGAGGAGGAAGGAGAGGAGCGAGGAGGGGAGAGGAGGTAAGGGGAGGGTGAGTGTTGTCGGTCCCTGACATGAATGAACCATGTTCGGTAACGGAGGCTTAGCTCTCCCCGTTTGCTCCTTTCTCCTTCTGCACCTCCCGGTTCTCCCGCTAACCAACAGCCGGCCGGTTAAGGTAAATAGCTCGAGGTGGAGCCGTTCGTTCACCACACAGAGCTGCGTCCATTTGACCAACGTTTTAAAAGTTAGGAACAGAGCTGGGTAGCTCTCTCTTGTGTTGACTAGTAACGCTGCTCCATGGGTCCGTCACTTTGTTTCAGCTTTGTCTGTCGTCTAGTTTTCACGTTGAATGAATATGTTTTACTACCCGGGTTATAATTAACACAACGGCGCGTGTCTCTAGCTTAAAACATCGTCTGTAGAGTAATTCAGGCTGCAAACGGCCATACAATGGTATAAACCTACAACTTCTACCAAATGCGGGAATGTCACCGTTCCCCTCGACGGACCACCTAGAAAGGTTGATCATCTGAATGTAGTGGGATGCATGACAACGACGTGTAAAACCGCTAAGATGTGTTGAGACGAAATCGCAGCGGGTGAATGCCTCAATGTCAGATGGTGTTTAATGCACCATTTCGACAAACTTCTCAATTATAACGCTGAAGAACTGAGTTCGAATTTTAAACTTAACTAGTTGGGCTCAAACACGTTTTATAACCACTGTGTAACTGTGTGTGGTTGGTCTTGATCAGCAGACTACAATAGTTTCTGGGGGAGGTGAGTGCTGGGACTGTCACTGTGCTTCCCCCTCATTCAACTTGCCTGTTTGTTTATGATGGTACAACTAGACAGAGCTTTGTTGAACTTGACTGATGTAACAATAATTCAAGCAGCTTCTCTCGTATATGAGTAAAAGGGGATCTGGTGTGTTGCCTTCTCACGCCTTCTCAAATTTTCACAATAAGTAACAATAAGTAGTCTAAGATGACTCCTCACCTCCTGGTATGAGTAATAAGTGCTTCATCCCAGTCAGAAGTGGATTGGAAGATTTCTTTCACAAATTAATATATAGTACCTAATTTCCATACGTAAGTCACTTACTGAGATGCAGCAAAATATAACTGAATGAATATCTGCTCTTCAGTTTGGTCAGCAGTTTTTTTTTACTGTTATAGTTGTAGTGGTACACAGCGCTTCTCTGTTTTCTCGACTTATATTTTTGCTGACGCCACCTAAAGACAGGGTTTTACACACCGTTTACCGCAGACTAAATGACTGAACTGATCTGCTGCTTAACTAGAAGGCTTATGCCGTCTGACGATTCAATATGGTGAAGCAGAAAACATGGAGACAGTCAGGCAAACCTGTCTCAGGGTCTTATCGTTCAAACTTAACAGATGCATCGCCAAATGTTGCAGACACTTTTTCTCTGCTGTGATAACCGCCAGTGCTAGCAGTAAACCACAAACTCTGCTTGGTTTGTATGCACACGTGGAAGGGACATTGTTGTCCTAGAAATAACTGATAAAATGCCCCATATTTGACTGTTGTATCGTTCAGTCCATTCATGCTTTTCTAGAGTAAACATGAAAGGATTTCTGAATGTGAAGCATTGCTTTGTGATGATGTGACCACACATTTGTGTACTGCACACAGCAGCTACCATGAATCTAACATTCGTCACTGGATATCGTCCTCCAGTCTGTTTGAACTAATATGAACCATTATAATATGAACCATGCCAGTATCATCTACCTCCACCTTGTGTAAATGTCTCCAGGTAGATTTAAACTGAAAATCAATGTTTGAAATTGGCAACAGTGATCAATTATCTAATGGTAAACACACAACAGACAGTCTGTATGTGCAGCACAAGTCATCAGGCTGTAGTGGAATTAGATTTAAAGAATTACGGTGCATCTTAAAGGTCTATGTAGCTGTTTTGAGCCACCATATCCTAATCTGACCTCAAACCACAAAACTCAAGAAGCTTTTAACACAGGATGTGTCTAAGACAAAAGACTATTGTACGTGTAATCTTCAAGCATTTCTTACTCACTAAACAAAGGCTTAGCACCATCAAACATGAATTTGTCTCTATTTTGCCTGACCTGTAGCCATTAAACAGTTTTAATTGCCATAAATTTCATAGTAAGCAATTATTACTCTACATTTTCAGGTCCCAAGACACACACAGTATAACTGTGTGTGTGCTTATGTGTTGAATTAGCCAGAGGCTAATCTGACAGTGTAAGGAGCATGTGTAGGCTTGTTTAGGACCCTGTTGAGACAACACAGTAGTGGGGCTTGGAGCCTTGATGTGTGTGTTAGTTGAAGGATTAAAAAATACCACTTTAATGAGAGTTGAAGCAAATCGCATCCTTGTGATACATGCCAGTACTCTTCAGTCAACCCAAACAGCTCAGTGAGGGTCAGTGGGGATAAGTGTAAATTTGCTTAATGAATATAGAAAGAGCATCCGTAAGAAACAAAATTGCATAGATAGTGTGATTTTCTCTGTTATCCATTTAGATTTTTATTATTGTAGAATGTATAATATTACAGTATTTATGTGAATATGTATAATACAAAATAAATAATATCTGTCCATAAATATAAACCAGAGTAAAAATGCTGTTTATTATAACATAATTTGCAGGTAATAAATTCATTGAAAATCCCAAATTCAGAAGTGTAGTTCTTAGCTGAGATAGACGCCATTGTTTTTAACATGCACACTAAAGGGTTACTTCAATTCCTGTTATTCAGCTATTTATCAGTGAATCCACCTTATATGCAAGGGGCTTAATAAGTGAATGTGTTTTATGTTTACATATGTGTTTGTGTATGATGTGTGTGTCTATGTCTGTCAGGACAGAAGTGAAGGGAGAACGGAGCAGCGGAACGCCCATCTACAACCGCATAGCCATGGAAGTCAAAATGTCAAACACACAGGCAAAAAGGTACTGTGAATCACACCGCTTTTTGTTTTGTTGTCTCAGTGTTGTAAGGGCCGCTTAAATGTGACGGCAAATTCTACAGATAAAGAGAGACAAGCCCACATGTATGGCAGCGCTCCACCATCGTCCAGTTTTACAGTTTACAGTCATGGAAGGAACACATGAATCTTGCACGTTTATTTCATTTGGCAAAGAAACCTACACTTACAATGCCTTTGCATGTTTCTGTTCTTTTTTTCTTGACTTGTTCTCCTGTACTATATTTTCCTTCAGGATGAGGTGTTTCAGTGGTGGGGGGAGTGGTCCAGTTGGTCCTCATGTTCCAGGAGCTGTGGTGGAGGAGTGAGGAGTCAGGAGAGACACTGTCTCATACAGAGGTGGACAAGTTATTATTTCTAATGGTGCAAATGAAAATGCATATACATGTCTCAGGGTGCAAGTGTATTTCACTCTAGGCTCAAACCAAACACAGGGAGTACAGGTGTGAGGTCTGAGCTCTCCAAAAGACAAGAATTCACCGTGACAGATAATACACAGTTGTAGTATGTAAGCCCCATTATACACCAGTTAAATTGTTTGGTGTGTAGGAAAACTTCCTTTCGCGATAGATTCTGACCAGTCGTCAGGAAATAACTGAAGTCACAGATGCAGAGTGATCTCTGCCTTTTACAGACTCTGCCTTAGTCACATTAAAAGTCAGCATACACATATGATTACGTTATTTTCAGAAGTGACCTAAGCAGGTGGAAAAGTACCCACAATCTGACAAAACGAAGGCCGCAACTGCACTGTTCTGCCTTTTGTGAATAAACAGAACTGCAACTTTGAGCTATCACTCAGTTTGTGTATTTGGCACAAAAATCAATCAGCAGATGGACTATCTGGTGTTGCGTCCATGTCTTGTACCAAAATTGTATATACAGGAACAAAAAACAGTGTTACGTGTTTAAGGTATGAACACACAGATAACAGACTGCAGAGAATGACCAGAGACATGACCATATAGAGGACGAATTTAGGTGAAGCCGTGACCAAATGTGTGCGTTTGTAGCTGTCTTGTTACATCTGACCTCCCCCTGTCAGACTTGCGGAAGTTTCTGTCAACCAAGATTAACACCACTCTGCCCTCACTATTGGCCCTCTGTTTCTCCCATCCCTCCCCCTTTCTTTCTCCTCTCTTTACGCTTCTCCTTCCCTTTTTCCCTCCCTCTCATCTGTTCCTTTTGCTCCACTGTAACCCAGTTTCTTTCCTTCTCTCTTCTTTTTCACACTCTTCTCCCTACACTTGTCCTCCCTTTGCTGTTGCTCCTCTTGTGCCTTTTCCCCCTCTCCTGTCCTCGCCCCATCACCTTCTACCAATTAGAAGTGACAGTCTTACATAGTGACCTCCCGCTCACCTCTTCCTGCTGTCTCTCCTACTTTACTGTCTAAACAGTGTAGGAGGATGGGCTGGAGAGCGAGACAGAGATAGATAGAGGAGGTGAGTGTGTGGGGGGTTGTAGTTAACATTGTAATGAAAGACAGATGCATTAACTCCATGCTGGAGTTCTCCAGATCCTCCCCAACACACACAGAATGAGGATCATGTTAAACTACAGCACTCTTTTCTTGGTACAGCTGTTGCAGACACATGGTACTCGTAATATTTGGCAAACTTTTGAAGTGCTGAGTCCCTTGAGGCATGCAGCATTTCCATCAGCTGGTGTGTAAAGAACTCTTTATTCTTTAGCTGTCAAAAAGTTAGTTGTTAAATGAATGCACTTGTATGATTGCACAACTACAAAGGAAGCTGTGGGCTGGTGGTTGGAAAAGCAGCTTTGGGACCATGAGGTCAGCGGTTTGATCCCCACTATGTCCAGTGCTGTTGTGCCTTGAGAAAGCACCTTTAACTGCAGCCCAGTGCTCTAAGTGTTCACACCGCTTTGTGAACAAAGGTTGAATGCAGAGAAAGAATTCCCCATGTGGGATCAATAAAGAAAAATATAAAAAATATAAAATAAACAAAAGAGAGCCCAGAAGAAGGTAATGGTTTTACCATGGCAGCAGTATACCGTGCTCCAGGTTTATGATATTACAAATATCTTCATAGCCATCGCATTTTGCCATATATATGTATTTTGTAGTGTTATGTGGGACTGAACAAAAACTCTGCAGAAAGTGTTCTGACATGCATGAAATAAAGGGTTTTATATAGCTCATTAAACAAGAACATGAAATCCACCATTACCTGGAGGAAAGTGGTTCTGATGTTAATATTTAACTAAAAGTAGCAAAAGATTCTCTGCTGCTTGCTTTAGAGTTTCAGCATCTTTTACTCCCATACTCCATTCATGTTATTATGCGTTGAGAATTGAAATGGCAAATAATGACTTTGTTAGTCAGTCAACTGGGAACAACGTTTGCATTAGTCAGCTCGAAGCACATTGAATGTATTGTGTGAATTTGTTCCAAGTGTCTGTCTGAGAAGTGTATATAAGTACTGTTTGTACATAGTGGCAGCTGTTCGAGCTACTCATTACAGAAACAAAGTCGCTTTTCATTAAGAGGGCTAAATGTCAGTGAATCACTGTTTATTCTACAAAGGAATAGCTATGGGTGAGTTGTCATGGAAGCTATGAGGGTGTGAAGGCCGTGTATGGGGAAAAGTGTTCTTCTCTTAACTCTGATTTTGTACACTACACCTCAGCTTCATATTGATGCCTAGTCTTTGATTCCTCACACCAACAACTGTTTGCTCAGCTGAATTTAGATCTTCAGACTGTGCAGGCCAGGGGTGTCCAAACCACGGCCTGCGGGTCAACTGCAGCCCGCCATCCATTTTTAATTGGCCCCATTCAAAGTCTAAAAATATAATGGACTACGACACACACATAATACTTGTGCTTAACTATGTTCTACTTCTTAGTTTAAACACTTGGTGGTGCACTGTCTTGATCACGTGAAGCATTGAGTACAGTATACGAAGGCATTACCTCCTACACTGGCGGCGAGCGAGAAGAGAAGGTGAAGCAAATGGCAGCTAGCCTGCGGGTTTAGTTTTACTAGTTTTACCTGGGGACCTCCGGTAGCTTCTTTTAATCATGGAGGTCGTCTGTGATCTTAATACTTTGCAAATCATCAGTGTCCGTTATTTATAAAGTAAAAATTCTACCACAAACTACCTACCATAATTCTCATGAGGGCTTCTGATAAACCTAATCCATGCTTATTGACATCTCTGTGATTTAGGGTCTTTTTTCTGCATCTTGTCACTTAAGAATTTAAGAAAAGTTTGGATCTATGTTACAGCGCAAAGTTGAGATGTTGCTGAACTATTCAGCCATTTAGATGGATGAAATCATTAAATCAATCATTAATGCGTTCATTGACAAAGGTAGAGCTGATTTAAATATCGCCAGGTCATTGGTAATTTCTTCCTCGGGATAAACTGTATTAAGAACACATTTTTTTTATCATCCATTATACAGTCACTGGCCATTTAATTAGGCGCACCTGTTCAATTGCTTGTTAACACAAATAGCCAGTCAGCCAATACCATGGCTGCAATTAAATGCATGTATTCATATAGAGGTCATCAAGAACTTGCTGGAGTTCAAACCGAGTATCAGAATGGGGGAAGAAAGAGAATTTAAGTGATTTTGAACGTGGTGTGGTTGTTGGTGCCGGACGGGCTGGTCTGTTGTCAGTTTGTAGTAATGGTCAGGCTGTTCAGTCACTGCTGTGGTCACCAAACAAGATGCTGTCCTGCTCACTGATAAGTAGCAGTTAAACCATCACCTAATTTACACTGTTAAACAAAACTGTGACAAAATCATTGTTTTCCTACTTGCTTCTTTCCAACTTGCTTTTATGCACTGAAGCACTTCAGCTGGGGCATGGTGTAACTGATAGACTGATGAAAGTGGAATATGCCATTGCAATATACTATATTATTTTGTGCATCTAGTGTGTTCTCTTTGCAAAACCATACAGTAATTATGTTGTATTTTCTATCCTGTATTTTATATTGTATATATTGTGTCACTTTCTCAGGCTGTCAGCCACCCAGAATGTAAACAGTTCATATTGTGTTGGCTCCCCGAAACAGTACCAGCTCTGTCCAAACCAGGTAGGATGCTGCATATATGTTACTGATTAATTAACTGGGGAAAAAGTAGTGAAAAGCTTATTTCTCTTTGTTTGCATGCATGTTGCATTTTCTAGCCATGTCCCAGCCCCAGTGTTAGCTTCAAACAGCATCAGTGTTCTCAATTCAACTCTAAAGCCTTTGGGAGACGACACTTCCAGTGGATACCCCTTTACCCAGGTATAAGTTCAGTCTGTCAGTCTTTCCTTTATCTGTATCTCTGTCTGAGTGCTAACTAGTCTTATATATCCATAAGATGGTCTTTCACTCGTTAGTATAGTACATTGTAAATTCTGATAGTAATGTGACATTTGTTGTGCTTAGATTATATGAATTATATATTGTTCCAGCAGTATAACATTAAAGCCAGTTGTATCTAATTGGATATCGTTCATCATTGCACAGAAATCCTATATACTGATGTCAGTAAATATCTTCTTAAATGTGTATTTCCCTGGACAGCTGATTACATCAGCATCTCCAGTAAGCCATGTGACCTGCAGTGTACGACTATCAGCGGTGAGCGACAACTGCTTGTGCCCGCCCATGATGGTACCTTCTGTCGTGACACTAAACACCATGGAGTCTGCATAGAAGGGATATGTCAGGTAACCAAAGTATTAATAATAATGTTTTTGAAATATATTCAACCAATATGTATGTCATGTTAACATTAAAGTAAAAGTTTCTTGATGATAAGAAAAATGGATGAGCTACATGGTAAAGCCTCTAAATAACTAATTACCATCTGTTCTGCTCCAGCCTGTAGGTTGTGATGGAGAGCTGTACAGCAGTAAAACAGTAGATAGATGTGGTATATGTGGAGGCAACGGGACGTCATGCCAGCACATCTCTGGATCCTATAGGAAGGCACTCACACAGTTAGGTAACACACATGTTGACAGATGAGCATACGAATATGTCTCTAATTATTGTTCATGGTGTGTTTCATGCAGAATGTCAATTCAGCCTTAAACTGATGCAATAGCTGCTCATAAACTATTGACTATTACTATACCACTTTTACTGTTTGGTGTATATGCAGCTCTTCCAGCGACCGGGGTTAGAGAAATTCTCCATAAGTCATCAGTTTGGTTTCCGCTTAACTGTGGTAGAATCTATACATGCACATTTTTTCGGTTTTATCTGCCTGCATTTTAGGGCCTGTTCAGACCTTGCATTAAGATCCAATCTGGGCTATCCAATCGCAAGTGGCCAGCTTTAGGTATGTATGTTCAGACATGCGTCTCCAAATGCATCTCCAGATACCATCTCAGCGTGCGCTCTGGAAACAAATAATCCCAGACATCATGGCCCAGTAGAATATTTTTTTACTTTTACTTTTTATTTAGTTTTTACATTTTACATTCAACATGGGTCCAACTAAAAGACTCCTTTCCCAAAAATATTAGAAAAGGTCTCGAAGATTGACTTTGGCAAAGCTTTGGTCATGTGTAAGAGAGTGGCTGGATGTGGATCCTGCAGCATCGATCCCAAGTGGGTTCTATGTCAGCTTTGAACTTAGAAAGTCTTTCTTTAGACCAGGACAGACCGTGTACAATGAGATGACAGTATGTCTAAGACAGATTGAAGAGGAGAAGAGTCCCTGTATTATTTTTGCCAAGTTTTGTGTGTGGTTGGTTCATTTAAATCCATCTATTTATCTGGTTCCAGATCATGATTGAAAGTAAAACAAGTGGGTTAGAAGTAAAGTTAGAAATGGGCTATGTAAATGGGAACTTGATGGCTTCTCCAGATTTAGCCATCCAGTGTCAGTGTTGTCATTATCACTATAATCCAGTATAGCAATACTCTGATATTAACCACTCCGTGAGGGAACGCCATCTTTCCCATTGAGCGAGGTGTCTAAAGTACTTGTTTTTGTCCAGGCCGTTATTTTGGGCCCAGTAGAATATTTTAACAGCTGATGTTTCTAATGGATCTCTATTGCTGCTCCAGAACCAAGAAGAGCACAGTTTTATGTGTGTACATTTAGCTTCACATATTATTATATTATTGTTATTTATTGATTTACATTCCATTTTATTGACGTTAGTTACATTCTAACTCCAACCCTGGAAGTTCTAGTATGCACTGTGATGTCTGATAATAAACATAAATTAAAGCATAGGGGAATGAAGAAATATGTTATTTAGCCACACATACATACATCAACATTTAACGCAGAATCACTCTCATGTACTCATATTAAATACTTTCTACATTTGTAAAATCTTTATTTATTTTCTAATAAATTAACAACTACCGAGGCAGAATATGTTTAAAAGCTCACTTAGGGTGCTTTTCCATTTAAAGTGATCATTTAGTGGTGTGTTTTTTTTATGAATGAATGAATGAGGTAAACCTTATTCATTACCTGAGTGTGCAGTAGGTGTTCACTACTCATTGCTTTTGCGTTACCGAAAGAATGGGGGCCCATGTGACAACTCTGGTCAGAGAACGAATCTCTCAAATGTGATCTCAGTTCGTCTTGGGGATGTTCACACCTGTCTTGTACGTGGTCAGAACCACCCAGATTGGATCTTAATGCAAGGTCTGAACAGGCCCCTGTGGGGGTGCCTCTTAGAGTCTGCATTCAGCCAAGGACAAAATGTCCTTTCTGGCTAAACTATTTTTTTTAGAACTTTTCACAGTTCTGTGATAACCCAGATTTTAAGTGAGGTAATATCTAAGTGGCTTTTTAATCAGTGTGATTTTGGTTTACTTACTCTGGAGAAGCTGAGATGTGAGTGACACAAGGCATATAATTAAATTATTATTCTGACAGAAACATGTTTTTTGATATTTTGAATAATATTAATGTTTGTCATTTCATGTTGTACAGTTCAGAGCATTGTTACAAGCTGTAGCTGTATGGCTCTAGCTTTTTTTAACTACTGCAAATGCTGTGCTCTGAATTTGTATAATTTCCTAACCCTAACCCTTTTTATAGTGTTTCCTCATGACAGTCGAATTATTAGTTTAAAGTAAGTGTTTTTGTCGTCAGGTTACGTTTTTATCACCAACATCCCAGCTGGAGCTTCAGACATTCAAATCATAGAGAGACACAAGACTGAAAACATCCTGGGTGAGAACCTACATCTTCTTTAAGGTCAATATACTGACTATCAAATAAAAGATTTTAATTTTCAATAAAATGTTATTTTTTCAGTACCAGTTGAATACTGCTTATAAGATGTTTCTAAAATACAATGCTATATTTTCTAATCTTTCAATATGAGATGAGCCAATTGATCTGATACTGGTCACCCAGTAAAGGGACTTTCCAAAACAAATAGTAAATATAAAGACTGAAAAATATTCATCTTTATTGTACAAGTATGTTTGGGTTCTTAGTTGTTCCCTCTGGTGTTTCTCCCCCCATCTAGCCCTGTCAGATGAAGCCGGACATTTCTTCTTCAACGGAAACACTGTTTTTGACAATCCTCAAAACTTCCATGTTGCGGGAACAGTTTTCAAATACAGACGTCCAAGCAATGTGTTCTCAGATGGGCTGGAATACATCATCGCACAGGGACCCACAGTGCAGGGTCTTAATGTTATGGTAGCACACACTTATACTCACTTATTTTATGGGGAAGTCAATGTGTATCAATGCATTTTTGTACATTTTGTGCATTAATCGGTACAATTCTATCCACGTGCATGTAGTACTACAACCTGAATGGGAAACTCCCCCACATCACTTACGAGTATACCATCCCCCACAAGTCTGATGACATCACCATGGCAGAAGGCCTCACTGCAGCTCCTGCACATTCTCATCTTAACCTCACCTATAATGAGGTAAATGGGGACGTCCTGGATCAGAGCAGCTTGATGAACCACAGCAGAGCTGTAGAATCTGTCCATCACTACAACACCCAGCTGAGAGCTGATGACCACTCAGATGTCCAGCTGCATGAAGAAGAGGAAGAAGAAGAAGAAGATGAGGAAGTGGTGTGGGAGATCCGGACACCCAGTCCACCACCACCAGTGGCCATCTTTGTGTACAGACCAGATGATGCCCCAAGCCATGTATTCACCCACAACGATGTGGAGGAGCAGGGGCCTCCAGCACCCTCTGGCTACAGTGAGTGACAGACTGATCTGTCTTATAATAACGGACCTTTTTACTTGTTTTGCTAAAGTTGCCAGCAGACAATATTTAAAACAGCACTTGTACTCAACTAATTATCAGAATGACAGTCGTAATTAAAAAGGCCTCAACCAAAATGATCAGAAAATACTGGTCTGATCCAGCCAAATTATAATAGCTGGTCTGCGAGAGAGTGAGGGTTAAACTTTGGAATAAGAAAATATTATCGAGAAGTAAACATGTAAATGCTTCCAATCTTTTCTCTCTTGTTGGAATAAACCAATGATTTCTGCAAACGTTTGCCCCTCATGTGGTACACATCAGGTGACCTGAAGAGTTTTTGGGAGCAACATAAACACTGAGGTGAAAAAAAGAAAACTCGCTGACTGACTCAACATTTTGCTGAAAACATTAAAAAGGTTAGGGAATGTTTCACACGTTTATGTACGCGACACACGGTCAGACAAGCGTTTAAACCTTCAAACTGAGTGTCTGTCAGTAAAATTGGGGGAACAAAAAAATCTTCTATTACATTTCAAGCAGATTGAACAGGGCACAGCACGCAGAACCACTTGGTGAATGGAACCGTTCCATTCTGGTTAATGTTTTGGGGCATGTAAAACGCATAAATCATATCGGATCATTTTATTTAGCGTCCATGTAAACAGTTAAGATAGAATCTCTCATCAGAATGATTTCATTCAAGTTGAAACATTTTCCATGTGAAGGTTGTCAGCATGTCAGAGTGATTAGTTGCTTAAAGCTTTTAGTCAGTCTGAACAGAACTTCTTTTGGACTCTGTCCAACCTATTAGTCATGTCATTAATGTACTGTTAATATCTACCTCTTTTTGTTGGTAATTTAGGGAGTTCCTCCAACTCCATTGATGAGCCTTCCACTGCTGATGACAACACACTGGTTCTCACGTTCCCAGGTAGCAAAGATAAACTAACCTTTTCTTTTTCATTTAGAAACTCCACAGACAGACATTTCAGAACTTTTTAAGGATCATTATTGAAAGAAGTAAACATTGTGGAACAGGCCACAGTTCCCAGGCCAAATCCTCCTTAAAAAAGGACTGGATGGGAATGAAGTGACTGGAATGACACAGTAGAAACACTCAAGTAATCTTTTGCACAGTTACATTAAATATAAAGTGATAATCTGCACCAACCATAATAAATGGTTCTTTCAATGGGCTGAGATTTCACTGAGTTTCAGATCCTTTCTATACCATGACAGGATATCCAGTGCTTCCTCAGAGATACAGAATACTGTATTCTCTGGACTCTCTGCTCCAGATCTATGCACCATTATTTGAAATGTGAAATCAGCTGCACTCTTGAGACACAGTGTGAGAGATCCACTGATGACTTTGGGTCTGAGAGGAAGAATTTGGAGTATTTACTCTTAAGAAACGTTATTAAATGCATATATTATGTACGTTTTCTTTCTGTCTGATTTCCATGTGTGTTCTTTAGAGTAGCTTGGGAAGTATTGAAGAAAAATGAGTGGACTCTTCTTTATGTCCTGTACTATAACTGATAGCATGATTTATTTGGTCTGTTCACAGGTAGTCAGAGTGTTCATTCTCCAGCCCTGTCAGAAGATGCCCCCTACCTGCTACTGGAGGATTTACATTACAACCACACACAGTCAAACACACACTCTGTCAAACATACACTCACTGTTCTGCATTCACAAGCAGAAACGCATGTGGAGACACTGCCAGCCACAGATACAGAAATACACACAGACTCACGATTAGAAATGCACCCACACATGCTCACAGCCACTGACGCACAATCTGTTGCACATGCAGAAGCAGAAACTGGTACACACGCTGCCATCTTGGTACAACTGCAACAGGTGTCAGCAGTCCAGGCTGCCAACACAGAGAGGTATGAGGCAACAGCTGTACAAGAGATGTTTGCTTGAAGACCACAGAGTGCTATTCATCACACATTTATATCACATAACTTGAATCTTTGGATTTCATTGTGTTACTCTCTCACCATTTTTTCATCATCATTCATTTTAGGATTAGATTTTATAATGAGCACCACATTGCATAAATGATTGCATTAAGATGTTTTATTAAGATAATCTTCATTCCAGTCTCGTATCCGCACCGTTTAATGGCTGTGTAGAGACATGTCTGCTTGTCTAGATGATACCCTCACTGTGCATATAATTTAACCATTATTATTGCATTTGTGGGTTTTTATGCAATGGAACTGGGAAGCATCAGGTTTATGAAATCTGCCTGTCTCTGTTTCTGTATCCCCTCCAGCAATGACTTCGACGTAGGTCTGGAGCCAGATAGATCTATTAGTCTGGCAGACATGTATCGCTGGAAGGTTTCTGCTTATGCCCCATGCAGCTCAACCTGTACGACAGGTAATGCCTACATTTATTCTGGTTTTTATCTGATAATGTTTGTTGAGAAAGCTGCTCTCCCACCGCCCAAAGCAAGGACTGTGTCTGACTGGCTGCTTCTGTACTTATCACATCAGCAGTGATTTATTTATTTTTTTTTTTATCATTGTGCTGGATTTATTAAACTGAAGATAACCACAGTGACAGAAAATAGTGTTTATTCTATTGAAGACTTGAATTTGTTGGCAAAGTGCTGAATAGAAGGTGTGATTACTTTTGTAAATGAGAGATATGTGTTTCTTATTTTTAATAATTAATAATTAATTGCGAAAATCTAAAGACTTTTTTTTAACATTTTTAAAGTTAACTGGTGGTTTAAGTGGCATTTATATTTTTTAGATAAAAAGATAACAGTGAAGGGATCTGCAACCATACTATATGTCTGCACTCTACATGGATCAGGCATAACTTTATGACCACCTTCCTAACATTGTGTAGGTCTCCCTAACAAACAGTCCCCTAACAAAACAGTCTCCAAAATAGTTGTGACTCATCAGAGAATGACCATTGGTCCTTCTGATGGTGTCCTGTGGTGTGTGTATTTTGTTAGTGGGGGTCTATGGGTCCTATGGGTTGAGGGGAGGGGCCTCTGTGGATCATCCCACAGATACTTAATCAGTTTGTGATCTAGTGAATTTGGAGGCCAGGTCAACACCTTGTGCTGTTCTTCATGTTTTTTGTGGTCTGGTCTAGATGTCTGCTACATGTCTAAGTAACATCAGTGCCAGGTTCAAAAGTTTCCCAGTAGAACATTGTATTGTCACAAGATGGTTAATGTCATTAACTTCTCCTGTCAGTGGTTTTAATGTTATGGCTGATCAGTGTATGTGTTCTGTGTTAACATTGTGTGCACATGTGCATTCTCAGGAATAACCACCAGCTATGCCCTTTGTGTCCGGTATGATGGTACAGAAGTCGATGACAGTTACTGTGACTCTCTGACCAGACCAGAGCCGACACACGAGTTCTGCACTGGAAAGGAGTGTCCCCCACGGTACAAAGTCCAAATCTGAAAAATCTGATTTAAAGACACAGAATGTACAGTACCCTGTTTTAATCTACTTAAACAAGCATTCAATATAAAACTAAAAGTTACATTATTTACTCTCTGGGGTTTCTTAAGTCACAGACAACTGGAAACACAATGAGTGTGTCTTTCATTTAGGTCATTGAGGTCTTGGGCTACAAGTTTAAAGAAACCAGACATATCTGCATGTTTTCTTTGTGAGCTTATGAAGCAGTAAAATGCAAACGGTGGTCAAGAGTCTAGAGTATACACTCTGCACTCATTATCTGCGATGGAGCTAAGACGAGAGCTAAGACACTAAGATTAACAAGCTGAACATGGACAGCATACACAGACAGTATATTGCACTATTGTAATTTCTTTTACCAGAAATCCCTCATACCAGTATTGTATGTCAATAATTGTTATTAACTACCATCTCACCACTTTCTCTTCAGATGGGAGACCAGTGGCTGGAGTGAGTGCTCTCGAACCTGTGGTGAAGGCGTTCAGTACCGTACCGTACGCTGCTGGAAGATGCTGTCACCTGGTCTTGACTCCTCTGTGTACGATTCACTGTGTCTGTCACATGACCTCCACAAGCCAGCCAACAGAAAGGTCTGCCATGGCCAGAGCTGTGGGCCACAGTGGGAGGTGTCGGAGTGGTCTGAGGTAGAACATGAAGGCACACTGCAGTGGTTTTGTCTTCCTCTCAGTTAGTTAACTGATTTCACAGTTCTCTTTCAGTGCTCCTGAAATCACACCAGTCAACCACATCACAACACCTGAACAAAAACTGTGCTCATATAAACATTAAAACTTTGCTTTTGTAGTTGTAGTTTCTGTTCACACTGGCCATGAAAAGATCACTTTCTAATATATTTGTGAAGTTTGTCTGAAGCATGTTAAAAAATCTGATGGATATGTTCATCATCTAGCCTTTTTGTTTTTAATTCATGATTGTGTAACCACACAATGGATATCAACTTGTTTTATCTAAACAAAACTGCTAAAGCCCCATAAGACATACAGCACTTGAATAGTTGTGAACCTTTAAGTGGTGGTTCAGTTCAATAGAATAACTAAGAGGACAGTTAGCAGTAGTAGTCTGCACCAGTAATTCATTTCTAATGACAATGTATTCTTTATACAGTGTATAACTTCAAGGCTGTTAATGTGTGTGTGTTTGTGCCAGTGCTCAGCACGCTGTGGCTCTCGGGGCGTCCAGACTCGAGAGGTTCGCTGCTCTATGGAAATGAGACTCTGCAACAAATCCTCACAGCCAATAGAAAGTCAGGAATGTGAAGGCCCGCCTTGTGACAGGAGATGGACAGTTTCTGACTGGGGACCTGTGAGTTTTTCAACTTACTGTATAGACCTGTTGACCAGAGCTACATTTAACCATGTAACCATGCGTCTGTTAGTTTCATGGTAACGTTCATGTGTATATCATTTCAATAAAACGTGTGTATGTGGCGTCAGTGCTCAGGTGTTTGTGGGGATGGAAGGATGGTGCGTGCTGTCACCTGTCGTTCATCAGGTGGGCTTGTGATGTCAGAGGGGCAGTGTGACCAATCACTACGTCCACTGGCCATCTATCCCTGTGGTGACAGAGACTGCGCTCCCCACTGGGTTGAACAGGAGTGGCAACCGGTAAATGTGGCACATTTTAGAGTTTTTTTTGTAGCTTTTACATTTTATAGTTTATTGAAGATGCTGTTGTCTTTTTCAGTGTAATGCTACTTGTGGGCGGGGTGTGCGACAGCGTCAGGTGGTGTGTGCTGGCCTGGAAGGTGGCGTGTTCAAAGAATTTCCAGACAGCAGCTGTGACCAGACCAACAAACCAGAGATGAGCTCCTCCTGCTTCCAGAGACCCTGCTCCAAATGGTTCACCACATCCTGGTCTCAGGTAACATTTCTTTCCGTCTCTATGCCTCTATACTGATCTTCTATCCAGTACACAGTAATACTCAAGTCAGTTTAAGCCTGATATCCTAATAGACTGCCTCCAAGTGCTTTACTGTCCAATAGAACATGACACTCTCTGTTTTTAGAGACCTGATAAAAATAGAAGAAACCTCTGGTAGAGCAACTAAGAAAAGATCAATCTGCCACCAGTGTCTGAAACTAAAGAGATGTGTGCACAGACAGTCTGCAGATTGGATTCACAGTTTGAACAGTATTATTATATATGACATGAACTGAAATCCTCACCACCACTAAGACGTGTGTCTCAAAGTAACTTATTCATTATATGTAGAATCTTGTGTCCTTTACGCTCTTGTCTCCTCAGTGTAGTAAGACCTGTGGGAATGGTGTCCAGGTTCGAGAAGTCAAGTGTTACCAGGGGGAGGAGCTGGTAACCAGAGGCCACAGCTGTAACTCTGTCCTGAAGCCAGAGGCCAGACAGAGCTGTGAAATCCAGAGCTGTCCAACTGAAGCACCAGGTACAAAAAGAAACACAATGTAGATGTTTACTGTGCCTTAAGCCAGTATTCAGCACAATTTTAGCTCCTTTAACCTATGAACTGCTGGTATAAGAAAATATATTTTTCCTGCAGCAGTTTTAAGTAGAATGGATTAGAATCGTTGGTTTCTATTTGTTTATCAGCAGCAGCTCCAGCAGCATCAGTAGCTGTAGATGACTCCTGCCAAGACAAGCCAACGGCCAACTGTGCCTTGGTTCTGAAGGTGAAGCTGTGCTCCCACTGGTACTACAGAAAGGCCTGCTGCCAGTCCTGCAAGGCGCCAAGACCCTAAAGCCTTAAACCCTCACTTCATCACCAATTGCTGGTACCAAAGGTCACACTACATTCTTAATGGTGCTACACAAAAGCCTGCTGCTAGCAATGTAAGGCCTTACGACATCGACATTAATCTTATTACTGTTAGCTTATCACTGATGTCAAAGGTCAACATGTGGTCACTGTATTACCCTCTACTTGTCAATCTTATTCCTTTACTATTGGCCCCTGTGTTTCTAAGCAGAGCTGTCAGAACTGCTAAAGATGACCGTTCTGAATGACCCCTCCCTTCATTTTCATGTCATAGTGGCCCTAGTCCCTGTGACAGAGCCTTTGGCCATTTATTTCTTTTTGTGTCAATACATCCACTCACCCACCACACCTCTCCCAGACAATGTGAAGATAGACTAACTTTAGGGCACACTGGGACATATGTCTGTTCATTTGGAACAGATAAAAGAAGTAAATCGGTTCTGTTACTTCTTCTTAAGGTGCAGTATAAGGTACATCCAAACTACATGAAAGCCCTAAGGCAGCTTTGTTGTCACTGTAGCAACAGACCAGGATATACGGGACCAGGGGAAAAATGTAGCTGAGTCCTAGTAGCTATAGCCTGGTCCTGCCCTGCTATACCAACACAAACCCATAGAGAAAGAGTTTGGTCAGGTTGTGTTACTGCTGCGTGCTGATATGTAACTACATTCGTTTTACTACAACAAACACAACATGAGCAGCATACTAGATATTAACAGATCACCTTCCCACTGTACGGTTTTCACTCATTCTTCTTTTAACACACTTAACAAATCCCGTTGCTTACTCATATAACAGCCCCTCTTTGCCCACAAAAGCAAACTTGGCACTTCTCCAAAAAGGAAAGTCCTATAATACTCGCAGTGCACTGAACTTGGACATGTGACATGTGAAACCTGAATTGCATCTTGTGTTCAGACTAGCACTACATCGAGGTGGTACAGTCTGTGGCAATTAAACTAAATGCAGCTCCAGACAAATAAAGCAGTCAACATACTTGGGTTTTTAAATATGAAGCTTTAATGGTTATGTTAACACCCCTGCATACATGTTACCACATCAACCATCCATCCACAATATCAATCCATCATTTTAAATCAACAGTTCTCTGACTTAGCATTACACTCCTAATATCTACAGACTCAAATTGGACAGTTAGAAAGGGCCAGAACTGGAGTTTAATCTTTTCTCTTATTTTCCCACAAGGCAATTTAACCTGCTGGTGGTTCAGTCACAAATGCAGGTGTTACGTTACTAATTGCTAATCTACCATCAACTGTAGATGGGCTGTTTGCCACAGAGGTACAATAAGCTTCCTTTCTTTTAAAACATGTCGTCTTCAGACCCGCCTGGCTCTGACTCATGTGACATCACTTGAGGACATTTAGCTGGATTCTTTTATTTGCAGAATCAGCAAAGCTCACCCGCAACATTTTGGATTTAACAAACGGAAGAAGAACTTCACCTGCTATCAATTTACATGGATATAAAACACTTCCAGTATATGGAACAATTCAACTAATTTTACAGTTAAAGCTGTTTGTTGACTAACCTGTTTGTTGACTAACCAATCAGTATCATCTGCATGTGTCCTGTACAGAAATATAGTACGACCAGGATGTTTTTAGCTTAGCTTACCACAAAGACTGGAAATAGAGTGGGAAAGAGACATTGCCACACCTCTCTGTAGTGGATAAACTGATTATTGCTCATATGCCACTGGGAAAGCTGGCAACAACATATCTCACTAAATGTTTTCAAATCCTTTTAAAGTTCCATATTTCTGCTGAGATTAAAATTCTGTGTACTTTTGAAAGCTTTCCTCTAAAACATTTGTGACAACTGGAACACTAAAAGGTAGTAGTATCTCTTTATAATCCTTTTAGACATTTGAGATCAGACAATTGAACAAACCTGACTGAAGTTTCTGGCATGAGACAGAAGAATAGTTCAACACGGCTGCCAAACTCTCCATCTACCCTAAACCCTATGTATAAGAGACTGTCCTCTCCGGGAGCTTTTTTTTTTTTTTTTTTTTTTTTAACCTGTTGTTACGTTTCCCACAGAGCTGCTGTTGTTTTGTTTTTTTGTTCTACTGTATTGCACATAAAGAATAAAAGAACAGCTGTTTTTGACAAGCATCAGCCCTTGAACTCTAATTGCCTCTCCAGTGCTAGACCAAAGCAAAAAAAAAAACTCTCAGAGATAACTTCTATGATTGTTATTGTAGAAAGAGAGAAACGAGTAAATAATACGGTGTAGTCGTGAAAAACTGGAAAGCTTAACCTTGCTATTACTTTTAATTTCTCACTTTTTTTTATCATTGGTGTCAAATGGACCCAAACCTCCAAATAGCTAAATAGCTCTTTAAATAAAAACAAATCCCACCCCACATCACAACTATTATCAAGAATAATAACATATATTATGTGGGGGGCAGTGTCCCCATTAAATTAGGAAAAGTTATTAAATATAAAGCAAAAACAATTATGTAAACCATGTATTTAGACACATTAAACATTGAATGGTGTCAAATTGATCCCAAGGATGAATAATAGGAGGGTTAGATTTCTGGTGTTTTTTAGCTTAAACATAGTATTTCAGTCCAGGGCTGTATGGTAACCAAATATAAGCGATACCATGCAGCAGGCTGTTTAGAATGAGAAGCATTCAACTGTGGGTACTAATTAGGCTATGCTAGCTAAGCCAGAAACATGACCTGCTACCTCCACAGTCACTGCAAGAATAATGTGTGGATGTGAGAGTTTCATGGTGGAGCTTTGTGTAGCTCAGAATACTCTGTCCTCTTACCTTGCTCAAGTAGCACTAGAAAGGTTACAACAGATGGGATCCCAGTGGATAACCATATCACACACTTGAACGCACACCAATTACTCGCACGAACTGTTTTCTCAAGGTACATGTGAGGAAACAGGTCTGAGCAGAGAGTAACAGACATTTGACAAGAGGACCTGTGTTAAGACCGAGAGACAAGCTCATTTTAAGGCAGAGTTTTACTAAAGAAAAGACCACTTTGTGAATCTGTCTGCAGGAAAGGCCAACAGCTCCAGAGAGAAGGTGAGTACTTTAACTGAACACATAATGACAGATGTGCTTTCTGTGGGGGTTAAGGCTGGGTTCCACTGAGCGTTCTGACACAAATCCTAATCATTACAGAATTGTTGGTACCTTCCTTTAAAAAAAAAAAAGAAAAATCAACGGTGGTCACTGAAATAACTTGAAACTGAAAAACTTATTGAAAATTTATTGACTAATGAAAATCAGACATTGATTTTGACTTGTGGTTCAACAGAATTATTCTCAAATTCTCTCTATCAAAGCAATAAAACTGGCATGGACAAAAATGATGGTACCTTTAGAAAAGATTGAAAATAATTACACCATAGGGACACAATCCCCCCCCCCCCTCCCGTTTTTTCTTTCATTGTACTAATGCATAAAGGGCACTGTTTTCAGTCTTCTAGAATAGAAGCAATGACAATATAATACTACTGCCAGAAATGTGTACCTTTTATTTCAGTGACAACAGTAACACTACTATAGATAACACTACATAGTTGAAACTCTAAAAATAAAAGCCAGATGGATCTGTATGTCCCAATCTCAGGGGTTACTACTTTCTATGGAAGTCTTTCTTTTACTGCGTTCTACCTCCCCAACACTGTCAGTCTCTAATGTTACCATTTCACTTATGTTCCTTTCGTGTTTCTGTATGTTAATAATTTTGTCTTTGTGAGAATCAGTCCAGGATCTGATCTGCTTTCTCATCTAATGTCTCCATTCTGCTCCAGATGCATCTGAAAGTTGCGTTGTCCCTGTTAGTAGCTGTGTGTGTGTGGCGAGTGGACGTGTGTGTGTGTTTCCCCAATGGCTCGGTGGCAATCTCCTGTGGCAGCATGATGCCTGTACACCCACCCTTCACTCCCTCTGCCACTGTCCCACCAGTCACAGTGTCCACCTCCAGTGCCACTTACAGGCCAGGTGAAGTCATTACAGGTAAATATGAAGCGTAACTGCACATTACGCTGATCAGGCATAACATTATGACCACCTTCTTAATATTGTGTAGGTCTTCCTTGTGCCTCTAAAACAGATGTGACTCATCAGAGAGAGAGAATAGACATGGGTCTTCTGAGGGTGTCCTGTGGTGTCTGGAAACAGAATGTTGTTAGTGGGGGTCTTTAGGTCGTATGGGTTGAGGGGAGGGGCCTCTGTGGATCATCCCACAGATACTTGATCAGTTTGGGATCTAGTGAATTTTGAGGCCAGGTCAACGCCTTGTGCTGTTCTTCATGTTTTTTGAGTTGTTCCTAAATCATCTTGCGTTTGTGTGTCTGTGTCAGGCTGCATCCTGCTGGGGATGTCTGCTGAGTGTCATTACTGTGGGGTGGGGGTGTCTGGTCTGGTCTAGGTGGGTGCTACATGTCTAACTAACATCCACATGGATGAATGTCAGGTCCAGAAGTTTCCCAGCAGAACACTGAATTGTCACAAAAGGGTTCTCCCACAAGTGGTCATAATGTTGTGGATGATCGGTACCTAAAATAAATGTCAATATTCACATACACTGTGTATGAACTGCTAAAACTTATGTAATGTAACTCATATACACTCATTATTACTCATTCCTTCACATTTGGTAAATGGTAATGATTTGTTTTGTGGTAGTTCAGTGTCCATTCACAGGGACCAGAGTTGATTTATATCCATTCATGGCATATCAAAGTATCTATGGGACATTTTGATGCATCTGTTATTTGGGCTCTTGGTCTACAGCCACCCTGTTTCACACATTAAAAGTAGTGTCACTAAGCTCACTGCGGTCAGTGGAGAACCTTGTACTTTGTAAACTCGTCCTGGTCATCTTAATGTCAAACTTAAATATCACAGGTGTCTTTATGATTCCAAACCAAAACAACGTAATATACGTTTGATAGAAAAGTTGTCTTTAAATCGCTCAGTACATTGAAAGAAGAGAGAAGAGAATCTTAACAGTGATCAACCTTGTTCAAACCATCGGTAACAAATAAAATGTGTCTAAAAAGACTAAACAGGCTTTTAACTTCAGTTTGCAGAAGTGAAAATAATGTCTCTTAATTATAATCTACAGGTTAATTTGGGTTCTACCTGCTTTAACCTAAAAATGAACAAATGCATTTCATGTTAGAAGTAGTAAAGATCCAAGCTTACTTTTTATTGTCATTTCCCACTGTGTAGAGAACAATGAAATATTTTTTCTTATCCATGGTTTAACTGTTAGAAGAGGAACTGATGTCACAGTGTCAGAATCTCTACTTATTTCCTAAAACAAGCAAAGTTCATTTGGTTTTGTGTGAGCATCAAGACAATTTTGTAGCTGTATGAGAGGCTCGGTCACTGTGAGGGCTGAGGAGTATAGCACGCCATCATCAGCGTTCACCAGTCACATCAGTGTAGATGTTAAGAACTGTGTGCCTAGTATTGACTCTTGAGGTACACCATGATGGTGTTGTAAATGTACATACCGAGGGACAATGGATGGGCAGTGTACGGCTTATACAGCTCTGCATGCACTCCTCCTACCCTGTCTTTATGATTTACTGTTTGATCTAATTGCACTTTAAGTCTGCCTCCCATCAAAGGCACGGTGCTGTTTTTCAGTTCTTTGCTCACAGGTCACGTTCAAAGGATCTTAATTTGACCTTGCTTGAGTCGCACCCCTTAAAACTCTGCATCCCTCTTCCTACACTGCCATCACACACCAGCACAGATCTCAGCTCCCGAGAAGCTCCACAGTTTTATATCACAGTGTGGGAACGTCTGAGAGGTTGAGAAGTCTCCTCTGTTGTTTGTCAGGAACACAAACATCAGTGTGTGTCATATTACTGCAAATCCCTGGAATCGCTCACCTCCCTCCTTCACTCTCTTCTTGCAGTGACTGTGGAGGTGATGAAGAACAGCTCCACAGAGTTCCAGGGTTTCCTGTTACAGGCCAGGAGCAAGAAGCAACAAAGTAAACAAAAATATTCTTTAATGAGTGTTTGTTTTCAGCCCAGGAGAAAAGAAAATCCACTGTGATCCTCAGCAGTGTTTAAATTTGATGTATTTCACGTATTAATGTGAGAAAGGTTACACTTCCACTCCACACATTCATTCTGACATGACTTACACTGCACGACATGTTTTCTAGTTTTGTCCGACAAATGTTTCAAATTCACAATTCCTTGTTGGGTCCATGCCGTATCTCCTCCAAAAAGCAGGCAAGCAAAACAGAAAAGTGATTGTTGGCTACACTTGCCGTTAGCCAGTCATTTCTTTCAAACCAAGAAACACAAAACTTAAGTTATTTGAACATCGTTTGACCGATGTGATCCCAGTATCTTAACTTCCAACTTTTCCTCCAAAGACATTGAGGAAAATGGATTAGAAATCAAGTAATCCACTTCATTCATGCTAACTATGACATAGCTGAACTTCTTCTCCCTCCTCCCACTCTGACACCAGCAGCACTTTTGACCAATGACCAGCATTCTATGATTTTCATTTGACTATTTGATGGTGTTGCTGCCTCTGGTTTCACCAAAACTTAAAACAATCCGTATTAAGTTATTTAAGAAATAATTTTCTCACCTTTTTTGTTAGCTTGGAAGGACTCAGCCCTGTTAGCCCATTTATACCAGTGTCCCTGCCAATGAATAAGGCGGGATGTGCATTTGAATGTAAAACACAATGTTGAGTAAGAGATCCACAATTTGTGATGAATCTCAGGTAAAAATGTACACCCCATCAGTTTCAGTTTCACATAAAAAGTACAGCAACACTTATTTCTGTAATAAAATACAACTAAAACCATAGTAAACCCGAGGTCTCTGTCAGTTGGTCCTAGGCATCAATCCTCAATCAGATCTCCTAGCCTGCTGTCAGTGTGGACTCCCATGAAAGAAATCTCGGTGATTCATTGGTGTTCTTTGATAAATGCCTGGAACCTGGTATTTCCCACTACTGAATTATCAGATAACAGTAGATGTTCTTACCTCATTGTTTTTGGGTACATTTTATGATACTGGTAGGTTTAGATGGGATGAATAGGAATAGGAATAGTCCCTTCAACATTCCCAGATAAAACCCAACATTCTCCACTGCAGAATATCAGAGTGTCTTCATTCCACTGATATTTTGTAAATCTGACTTTTAGTTACCATCCTAAAGACATGACTGTTATCTGTTCTGTATCTGTCTATGGATATTCAGTGCTTTGTTTATATTATGTATGTATGTATGTATGTATGTATAACATTATATAGATTTTTAGTTGTCTTACAATCATCGTATAAATAAATAAATAATGTTTTCTCTCTGTGCAAGGATTTTGTCAGATTCACCACCTCCTCTGTGTGGACTGAACTCTTTTCTATGCTTCCAGCTGTGTTGTGGCCTCTGGGGAAGTTCACCAACATTGACAGCACCCAGTTCACTGCACTGGACTGTAAAGACATGAAGGTACTGTAGGAGTGGGTGTCACATTTCAGTTATGTATTTGCTGGTGATGTGTTTGGGGGCCTCTACAATGCAGGTCAAAACTGAAACACATGCATATTGTCATACATATATCTAATGCATATTAATACTTCCCCATTATGGTAGAATTTCTTATGATCTAATCAAAAAGGAGAACATCAAAGTGAAGGCTGGCGTTAAAAATAATTATGGGATGTGTGCTAATTTAAGGTAACATGTATGAAATGGCTTACATGATGTTAATAATTTCAGTATGAAGTTTAAGATTGTGATTAGAGTGAGACTTCAGGAAATAGATGTCCGTAGTTGTGAAAACATGATTGTGTTTCTACTCAGAACTCAAGTGTCAGTCAGGCATCTGGAGTCAAGAAGAGGAAAGTCCAGCTGACCTGGGAGGCACCTAGCAACAGTAACTATGGAGATATCTACTTCAGGTATACCCTCAAAGACACCCTAGGATCCTTGCTGACTAACCTACCGAGGTATTCTCCAACCCTCATGCAGTTGAGATCTTCTCACCGTCCATTAAACCTCATCACACCCAAAAGAGAACCATAGAACCAATGAACTGAACGGTTTTAATCCTGACCTCATAGATCACACATTTCTTTATTGTGTCACCATGACAGTGCCACTCTGATCCAGGACTACACAACGTTCTGGGTTCAGCTGAACAGCAGCTCTGTGAGACTGAACAGCACTGGGAGCTCTGCAGCTGGAGTGAGTAGTGACTGACTGATTGACTGAAGCTACATGGAGCTCTGTGTTGAAAGATCCATCTGTCTGGGAGGCTGATGTGGTTCTCTCTCTCTTCAGGTGTTCTCCTGTTCAGCTCTGCTCTTCATCAGCCTGCTGAGTCTATCTGTCTACTGCTGATACAAAAGCAAACACACCTTATGCAGAAGTCCCTCTTGATATACAGTGATCAGCCACAACATTAAAACCACTGACAGGAGAATTAAATAACATTGACCATCCTGTGACAATTCAGTGTTCTGCTAGGAAACGTTTGGACCTGGCATTCATTCATGTAGATGTTACTTAGACATGTACCTCCACCCCATAGCAATGACAGCAGGATGCAGCCTGACACACACACATAAAAAATAAGAACAACTAGTAAGTAAGTATATTTCTAAAGGTGCTAGTGACATGGAAGTTTTATGACATGTAATTAACAGATTAGATAATGTGTAATCTATTTCTTTCCATGTGTGCATTACCTGAGTTGTTGCCAACATCAGGTGAAAATGTCAAAAGCACCTTTAAAAATACATTTACTGACAAAAATGGTGACGTGCTCAACAGAAAATCTTACGTGTAAACAAACCAGTAGCTCATTATTCCAAATGTTTTCTTCACTAAGCTTAACTTCTGTAGGTAGAAGTGACTGGTGTTGAAAATGTGCTAGTTTGTACTTTATGCCAAGTTTCCCATAGAAACGTGATCAACTGAGAGTTTTGAGATTTCAGTTCACATTAGTGATTTATCGTCGCATCAAAATACTGAAGATTGTAATAAAATAACTGAATGGTTGTATGTGCAGAGTTTATTAGCTGCACACACACACACACACACACACACACACAGAGGAGGCAACAACAAAGTCATGTAACAGTTTATTAAGTATGCCTTTGTCTGTGGTTAAGAGTAAACATCAACATTACAGACACGTGACTTGACTGAAACAGAAGAACTTTACAGTCACATCATGGTGGTCAGGAAGTCATCGGATACTCAAGAAAACTCTGTAAACCAACAACTGAAAAAGGTGACGCTGGACATAATGCTGTTACACTACATGCAGTGACTTTTCTACACAGAAGTCCATGTTGTCTATATTCTGTTGTACAGAAAGTTTGGTTGTGTAAGTTAAAACCTCACCGTGTGTAACATCTACAGCTGTATAACAACGTTGAGGTCCTGGGCAGAGATCTACAGTGTGGCTACACGGTGGCTTTAGGAAGCTCAGGAAACACAAAGTTCCACAGCACTTTAAACAGCAACATCCATGCACAAAACTCACTTTACAACATAGACACACAGCAAAGTGACGTCACGGCACGCCATAAAAATACTACCTAGGTCATAAGGCTTATGGGAAGAATTCAGTGGCATGGAAGACCATTTCAGCAAGAAATGGGTTTTACTTTAGGAGTATAAAGGCATGAGGTGGAGGTTTCTGCTACTCTTTAGGACAGGACCTGTGTTTAAGGTAAGGAGTCAAACCACGTGAAGCAGGTGTATGAATCACTGCTGCTACAGCTTCTGAGCAGTCATCACATTATCATGTCTGTCCCTTGTTTCCACAGAGTCAGAGGTAGGATTTAAACACAGTGACTGAACGGTTAAGTGTAAAAGAGGAGTTGTTGCTAAATCAAAGCTCCTACTCTGGTGGCAAAAATGATTTATGTGCAGTGCATAGTGGGTGGTGAAGAAATTTAGTATAGATTACACAGTATGTTGATACCAGCGGGCTGGGTTCAGATGTTAATTCCTTATGAAGGAATTTTTTACCAACCAGATGCTGTTTAGAAATATGTCCCTTGTGCCAGACTGGTGATGTATCCTAGATACATGTACATGTGTACAGTGAGTGTGTGGCCATAATAATCGTCTGAAGAATGGACATTCACAAATACTGACACCAGATCAGCTCTGCAGCTGCTACTGCCTTTCATTCACTTGGCTAAACATGGGGAAAGTACCAAATATGAGGTCTCTGAGCTGGAAATACTACAAGTCTAAGCTTTTCATGAAGCTTGCAGGTCAAGTGCTGGAGGCAAAAGCAAACAAATCTGATAGACAATAGTTAATTAACCCTTTCACCCTGGGATATACTTGACAAGATTCCTAATGAAACCAAAACTATTCCCAAATTCAGTCAGTGATTGAGAGACATATGCCTAAAATCAGGCCAGATGAAGATTTGAAAAACTGAAAATGAATTGTTTGGCAACCTTCAGATGATAGGTTGTTTTTTAATAGTAAATACAGCTTGGTAACATTATAGGGGACTGCAAAAAAAACCCTCCAATGTTAAAACGCTACTACGAGACTATTTCCTAAAGTGTGTCTGACGACTACAGTGGCAAACATGACCTCAAATTCCATCCATGTCGGGGCTCTCGTCCTCCCTCGCAGAACATGAATGCAACATAGTAACCACTGTGATGCCAGGACATGAAGTCAGAGCTGCCTCTGCTGTCTGAGAGCTCCTCTAGAGGTCGTAGATGACCTCCAGCACAGTGGCCAGAGACCAGGCCTGAGTCTCACAGCTGAATGAGCAGTACTGCCCATTCTCATTGGTCAGCTCTGGTAGGCCCTTCCAGGGAGACCTGAGGAGGAGGATTGAAATGAGACACTGAGAATATTCAAGGCAGTTTTATCACATCAGAGGAAGGTGATGGGTAACAGTCCTACCTCTCCAGGTGAGTGTAATGTCGCGACAGAACATTTTTCACCAAAGTCACTGTCTTAGCGTACGTTTCCTCTCCCAGTTTCTTGGCAAAGTAGAGTTTAGCACGAAGGAAGTAGCCAACTGGCCACAGCCACTCCTGCACACAAAGACAAAGAGTTGGTTACGTGTAGCTGTTGTGTTTTATGTTTTTTTTCCCCTCTGCTCATCCTCTGGGTTAATACTGGTCTTGACCACCTGCAGTGTGTGAGTGTGCAGTGTCTGTTTTCATTTGCCACATTAAAATGCCCACTCCAGGTCAGGAGGTCCTGCCCCAAGTGAAAGAGTTCGAGTATCTCCCCTCTCCCACCTTGGCTGGGAGCGCCTGGTGGTTCCTCTGGAGGAGCTGGTGGAAGTGGGTGGGGAGAAGACTGTCTGGACTTACCTGCTGAAGCTGCTGCCCCCATGACCTGGACCACGATAAGTGGAAGACAACAGAACGGAACGGTACAGAAGTGTGACAGCAAATGCAACTGCTCAACAATTGCAACAATTAGAAGTTTTAGAATTTACAAATGTCAAACAGGTTGTTAACTACCTGTATCATGGAGGTCTTCTAAAACAGCCACTTGGACTACGTGGTCTTGTTTTTGGATGGGCATGAGGAGCAAATTACGTGAACAAGGTATGTTCCACCTCAGAGGACACATTTTAATGCAATTCCCAATTCACAGAATATGACTCACCGGTCCTTGGTGGTAGTTGAAACCTTTTGCCAGGTTGTAGTTGTCGTTGTCCAGAGCATTATCATAGACACCACAGTACACCATGTCACTGGGGAAAAAATAAGCAGTACCATGAGAGGTACATCTGCTCCTTGTGCTACTTCTGTTATGATATAAATTAACAAGGCATGAGTACAGTTAAAGCAGGAATGTCATGTTACTAACTTTAGAACCTTTTTCTGTACATGAGATTGAGTTTTGAACATTTACTGTGACCCTATATGGTTTGTCTTGTGTTTCCAGTAAGAGACGTTTTAAAGTTCTGCATCTAATTGACGCCAAAAGCTGACGTGCACTTCTCCAGGAATGCAACTACACACCACGGTGATGCACAGTGCAAGAGATATGATTGGTCCACCTCTGCAATTTTCTAAGTGACTGTTTTGGATCAATAAAGATGGAACACATGGAGGAAGGGTTAACCGAGGAGGTTCAGCGATACAAACATTTGTAGAACTTGTCTTCAGACAAATTTCAGTGAAAGTTTTGACTGCAATTGTTGAAAGTCCCAGGAAGTATATCTCACCTGTGTCTCATTAACCCCTCAGCCCATGTGTGTGCATATATATATGTATAGTCCTGTCTTTCCTGTCTGTTGAATTACCCACTTGTTGATGTAACTGTGTTTCTGTTCAGCTTCTAGTGGTTCCTGGTATCTCGACTTCTGTCTTGCTTTTGTTTTTTTTTGGATCACCCTGCCTCACACTGCAGCGCTTTTTGTTACCTCTACTACATTTTCATTAAAATAAAAGTGTCCTACCTTCTTGCTACACATCATAATAATGAATGTATGGACTAGATGTGCAATGAGAGTGTGATGATGTATTACTCGGGGTCAAGCGTTTTCATTCCCAGTGGTCCCAGAAGTTTCTTCTCTGCCACCTCCAAAGCATTCCAGGCTCTCTCCACTGTGAAAAGCTCTGGAGCCTGTTAGACAGAGAGATTTAGTTCTTTCTTATTCTTTTTCATGCAGTAATTAAAGTATTAAAGATCAAATAGTAAAACAGGGTAGCGTTTTGCCTACCACCACCATGGCGATAGTGAAGTTGGGTCGTAACTGGTAGTCACACCAGGGGCTGGAGGCTCCGTAACTGTCCTTATAAATGCCCTTCTTATGCACCAGATCAGGGTGCTTCTCGTTGGGGTCATTGGGATCCCCAGACACCCAGAACCCGGCTTCAAAGGACTGCTGGAGCTGCTGGTTCCACTGGTAGTATGAGATTAAGACCTCTTTACCTGGAACATAGCACAAGTTATGGAAGACATTTATATTAGTCTAACAATATTGGTGAGGTCTCAATGTTTCTGTAATGGTGTGTGTGTTATACCGTCTCTGTTCACTTTGACTCCATCATAAGGAAACAGTCCTCTGGAATGAAGATCCACAACCCAGCGAACTGCTGACTTACTGAGACCAACTATCTCCACTGCTGCTCCGTCTCTGGACAAAGAAGATCCAATGTGAAACATTTTGTCTCACAACTGACTAACCTCTCAATTATTCATTTAGTTATATGAAATGTATTTTTAGTGTATTTCTGGGAAAAATAATCACAATTTTTTAGTCAAATTTGTCTGCTTCAAATACCAGTTAAGAACTAAATCAAATACAGACTCAAAATATGACGAACAATGCAAAGATTGTGTACTAAATCACATCAGGCAGTTTCAAGACACCTTGCATGTGTGTGCATGTTTGATGGGTTTGTGCGTCTCACCTTGGAGTGGCAGGCATGCCTTTGTTCCTCGCTCTGTCGCTCTCGCCCATCTTGTCCATCCATGTGCCACAGTTGAAGCGGTTTCCTCCCGTCACAAAACCTGTGGCTGGGTCCACCTTAGCAAACACATTGAACCCTGGAATGAAACAGCACAATTTAGTAAGGCCAGAGTTGGGACTAAAATACAGCCTGGAACGATGTTGATGAGTAATAACTGAAAGATTCCAATGGTGCCATGACTGATGACCTTCATCTCTCATATGCATGTCTATCTTGGGTCCAGCGTTTCGCTCTCTGAAGGATATTCCTTGTAGATGCCGCTGCAGAGCCTCCTGGATCACATCATACAGAGGCTGCTCCTACATATGAAAACACACATTTTGTAAGGCTGAAACTGTGATGGTAATATTAAAAAAGACACTGATGCTAGGAGACAGGCAATGCTTATCACATACACGTTTTCAATTTTGCATGTTTCCCATGACTATATGTGTAATTTAAACTTCATGGAACCACAGGATGAACCATAGAAAGCAAACTTGGAGCTTTCTTAGCTACAGAGGCTACGTACCACCTCTCCAGGTTTGCAGGCTTCAGAGTCATCAGTAGGGTACATGCGTGTGACGGGGCAGTTGAGGATTTCATGCCCTTGGGGAACAATGGTGGCATAGTCCTGGAAAGAAATGTCATATATATATCAGCTTTAACACATAGGGCTCTATTCCTGTACATCTTTCGTGGGGTGGGGATGGGGTCACCAAAGTGTAAGAACTGTACTGCATTCACATTGAATGTGTCCTTCCTGACTGAAATATTACATCTGCTGCATGTGTGATGAATGTACACCTGTCTTGTAAAGCACATTTCAGTCACAATGACACATCTACTCATTCATTCACACACCAGAGACTGGTACATCATAAATTATTGTTATCTCTTTCTGGCTTCTCTCTTTGTGCTACTTTAACTTTTACTGCATGTATCATACCTGGATGCACTGCAGCCACCACCACACAGCATCACGACAGTTGAATCTAGCACAGCGACCCTCTCCCAGCAAGTTGGGGATCAAACCATGACGCAAAGTCCCAGCAAAGGCCAGGATGATGTTACTATAGAGTCCAACACAAGAGTTTAGTTTAGAGTTTAGTCTCTGTGTGCTTTTAGTAAAAATGTAGTGATGTTAACATTCGGCCATTACATTTAAAAAAAGCTTTTCAATGTGTATTCTGATCACACGTGTGCACGTACCGAGCCTCGATGTGTCTCCCGGTGATGAGCATCAGTCCTCTGAGAGCGATGAAAGTGTCTCTGCCCCAGCAACGGAAAATCCCCGCAGAGAAATGAGGAAGACCTGAAGACATAGTGAGCAATCAGATAAGACAACAATGTCCTTATATTGCTTCTATATTGCTAATTTTTATTTTGTTGTTTATTTCAGTTATTGTCATGAATTGTTTTTAAAGATTATTTACTTTAACTTTCAATAAGGATGACATTAATGTGTTGGTTGCCAGGTTACCTGCAGCCAGTGAGACACAGCACTGTTGCTTCTCGCCAGTAATTGGACTGATGCGGTACGGGACATCACCGAGTTTGGCTGAAAGGGGAGGCAGAGCAGGAAAGCGTCCAACGCCACACATCTGAACTGAACCCAGCCCCAGATGACGAACAAAGGTGGAGCCATTCTGGATGAAACTGTTTTGAGACGGAAATAAATTAATTCGTCAAAAAATCAAAAAAAAAAAAAAAGAGCACAATGACAAACAGACCCTACCTTGACATGAGCTTGTAAGTTGCATCCAGTGCAGTGGTGTACGTTGACACCAGAATAGCATCAAAGTAACAGGGGATGAGGTAGCGTGGGATGTGTTTCAGGTAGTTAAACATGGCTTCCAACCACTGACCCACCTGCAGGCACAAAATGTTGCAAAGGATGATCACCTTATTATTATTATAACAAACAGGCTGAAACGTCACAATCAACACACTTAACTGGATCCTGTGATTTGTGTGTACTTTTTAAGGCTGTTAAAACCTCACCTGTGCCAGTGGTCCCTCTCTGTGTATCAGTCTGTTGGAGACAAACTCTATCAGCCAGTCTCCTTGTCTGAGGTTAGCACACAGAGGATGTCCCAGGTCATTGTTGGGACGGATATCTGCTAACACTGACATCAAACCTGCAGAGACACGACAACAGCTGCATGTAGAGTACTTTTTACCTACAACATTTTGTTTTTGGAACACAGTGTACAGTTGTTGAACTAGACAATGAAAATGTATGAGTTCTGTATATTGACCTTGGAGTCCTGCGTATTTTAGGTTCTCCCAGCCTGGGATATTGTAACAGCCTCCACCATCCTCTTTTTCTTCTGCCTCACAGCGAAACAGCAGGGAATTCATGTCCGCTAATGACAGCTTAGACATCAGCCTAAGAAACACACACAGCTTGACCACATGACATAGTGTACACAGGTGCTGCATTGCCCTATTCATACAGCATTCACCGACCAGGCATAACATTATGATCACCTTCCTAATATTGTGTAGTCTCCCTTACGCCTCCAAACAGAACAACAGAAAGTTGTTAGAGGGGGTCTTTGGGTCCTATGGGTTGAGGGGAGGGGCCTCTGTGGTACCACAGATACTTGATCAGTTTGGGATCTAGTGAATTTAGAGGCCAGGTCAACACCTTGTGCTGGTCTACATGTTTTTAAGTTGTTCCTAAAGTATTTATTATGTGTGTACATGTCAGGCTTCATCCTGCTGGAGGTGGCTGCTGCCATTAAGGAGTGTCAGTGCTATGGGGTGAGGGTGGCGTGTCTGGTCTAGGTGTGGAGCTACATTGTTAAGTAACATCCACACCCATGAATGTCAGATCAAAATGTAGAACACTGAATTGTCAGATGGTCAATGTTATTTACTTCTCCTGTCAGTGGTTTTAATACTGTGGCAGATCGGTGGATGTTCTGTATTTTGTTAGGTACACTTGTAATTATAGCACATGCATGTGTACTCACTGTGCCAGGGGCTTCTGCAGTGCATCCGGTGGGTTGTCATCTGCTACGCTGCCTCTCTTGTACTTTGGACTGAACTGGGACAGATAATACCTCAGCACTCCCACCACCTTCTGGGCTTTCGGGTCCAAACTAACCCTGTGAAGACAAGAGAGAGAGTTTAGAAACCAACAACATGATCGAACACAAAGTACTATTTTATTTGCTTCAACTAAACCATAGAAAGAATTAGAAATAAGCATGTGTTACCTAAAGGCGATAACGCTGCCGGGTGTTAACTTCTGGAAGGTGATTTCCTGCACAAACTCTGATCGACCTTTAGATGTCACTCCCGCCTGCTTCACCACCGTACTTTCCTTTAACTAAACGCATAGAATTATTTTATTGATGTTACATCACCAGAACATTGAAAAATATTGATCCTGAAAATAATTATTAGATGAATGTTTACCGGTATATGTTCTTTTATTTCAACAGTGTATTCTGGCATGCCGTTGATGTACTTGTCATCCTTCTTATAACTCCCAGCATGCCTTTCCACGGTCCTGGCCTCCAACACCACTTCCTCTATCTTCCCTAGAAATAAAGAAAGAGTGAGAGACATATTCTATAATATAATAATATTGGGATAACTTTGTCATGAAATTTGTTTACAAAAATCATGCAAAAACTGAATACACAATAGGACAAAACTGACTATATGTTTAAAAGCTAAAACTGATTGTCGTTTTACCAGGTATGAACATGGGTGGGACGTTGTTGTTGTATTCATGGGTTTTGGGGTTCCAGAAGGCCGTCCTGCTCACCGCCACCACAGACTGGTGGGTGCTGGGACAGTGACGAGTAACTGCAACAATATCAGCATCTACCTGGTCTACGTAAACCTGGCCATGAGAAATTGTGCAATGGTTCAGTGATTAGACATGTCAAGGAAAGCTGGTGCTGGTTCTGTGTACATCGCATACATGATGGCACTGTACCTGCATGAATCCCTGGGCAGCCAGCTCCTGGTGTAGTCTGTTAAGGGCCAGTTTCCCAGCTATGATGCCAGTTTGGGGACTAACCTCACCAGCAGAGGAGGGGGCTGCTGCGGGGTTCCACTTGGGGTAAAACCGCTCCTCCTTTACCACAGAGATCTACAGACACACACACACACACACACACACACAGGCACACGGGTCAGCAAGCAGCTGGGCATGCGTGTATTAAACATACCAGGTAACATTATAGAGTCATAGACTGATCTTTGACATCCTTTTTTTTTTTTTTACATTTGGGACTACCAAACTAGCCCACAATTAAGGTTAAACACAAAGCAATACTGCTGAGTAGTGTGTGATGGCTTGTGTGTGTTTGAAAATGACCTGATGTGGAACTAATTCATCATATCCTCTGGTGGAGCCAGTAGCACAGCAGGCCATGGAGACAATAGCTGAACTGGGCAGTGAGTCCAACGCTGAACGGAGCTTCAAAACAAGAACCGCGAAGTTATACACAAGATTTATTTCCACTTCATGGTCAAATAAAAAGACCTAGCTCACCAAAGCAAACACATGCAAATATTGGTGTTTTGAGTCATCCAACCTAATCATCAAGCAGACTGCGACCCACCTGGATGGGGCACTCATTGTCATGGGTTACATCAAGGAACATAGCATGGGCGATGGAGGGCATCAGTGGACGGAGGCTGGGCTGAACAAAAGCGCCGACTGGCTCACCTCCATAACGATAGACGAGTCGGCCCTCCTCATGGCTGTCACCAGCTGACATGGCCTCTGTAGACAAGGAAGAAGAAATAACTGGTAAGACAACTGAGTACTCCACACGACATACTGAACACTGCAGCACTGTAGGTGAGTTCATTCAAGCTTTATGCAGTTCTGGCCACATTCCAACCTGGAGATTCAGGATGTTTAGATTAGAGAACTGCAGGACAACACAAACTTACTTAGTAAAAACAGGTTAGTCCAAAACTGTCAGGCCGCTTATATACTCTTCTATTTTCCTAATTGTTCCCTAAAGTTTTGATTTTTCTTTAATGCTAGCATATAAAGTCGGATCTGGTTGGTCTTCTTTGGGCCTCAAAGAGTTCTTTAAAGATCTGAGATGTGTTTAAGTTCAGTATATCCTGCTGCAGTGTAAGTCTTCCTTCACAAAGATTCAAACCAGAGAGTATAGATGGTCTCTGAATGGAGTGCTTCTTCTTCACCGTCGCTACATTTCACTGTGCGTTTGACTGTGTTATCATTCCCTCTCCTGTTCACCTTCTTAAGTGCACCCTTTTGTATTTAACTTAAGACATTCTAATATTATATGTGTTAGCCCAGCACAGGTTTTTGATCTTGTTCTGAGAAACTGCTTAAAGCCAACTGTCATCCTCTGAAACTCTATCTCTATAGACAGACTTTTCTGACAAGACGTTTGCCGATTACACTCGTGCAGAAAACTCTTTGGATACTCAACCATTTTCTACAAATGTGTTACTACCATTCAATCTTCTGTCTCCCCCTTTGTCACTTAAAACAACAATTAAACTTAACAGACTATCAGCTCTGGTGTCATGTTGTCATGTCACTGTGCTAATAAGTTAGCGAACTACTTTTGTTACATGTGAACAATGGCAAGTTGATTTAGACGTAATATTCAACTAGTCTGCTGTCATTTTATCTCTAACTATATATGCTTTCCAATGAGAGTACAGCATAACATAAATTAAACTTGTGGGATATTGATCTGGTCAGTTAAGTAGCAGAGGGGGTTGTTAATCAGTTTCAGCAGTTTGGTTTTGATGAAATTAACAACAGCTGCACTAGAGGGGCAACAATGACACGAACCATAAAAGAGGAATGGCTTCACAGATGGAGGCATTCACATTTTTTTCCTCTTCATCTTTTCTGACTGTTTTGCATTTGTTAAGGTTGCACCTCAGATTGTCCAAAACCTCAGTAACACATTGGCCCAGATCTGGGAGGGGTTCCCCAGGACACCATTGGTCATCTCATTACAAGCACAAAAGCATGTTGGGGGTATACAAAATACTGAGCACCATTTTGAGTGGCTTTAATATAATTTTAGAAAAATGGACTAGTCTGTCACATGAATATTTCAATTAGATTTTAGGGGTGTCTTTGAGTGCAGCCCTCTGTAAGTCGACAGTTTTCAATTCCATCAAATGATGTTACATCCTTTTGTTCCTAACACATTTACCCAGTCCATATCAGTAGAGATGTCCAGCATGATTTTTTCCTATTGAGATCTGATTAGTTTTCAAATCATTCCCTTACTTTTTTTGATCACTCTAATGTTATAGTGTTAGGGTGAGCACTTGCCTCATCAATACCTCCATTTAGGTCTGTATTTGTACTTGTGAAAATCATGTTTAAACATAGACATGTAAAAAAACCTAGAACTGAATGAATGCAAACATGTTAGTGAATACAGAACACTGTGTATGCATTGAACACAAACAGCACTATACCTCGAATGAGTGATGTAATCCCTAGTTTGGTAACAAAGACATTATCCAGCTCCTCGCTGCCGGTGAACAGTTCAGCCACCACATACAGGTTAGGACGCACTCGTCTGGCCACGTCCAGCATGAACTGGTCAGTCGCAGCATGGCAACACACCAAAGCCAGAGCAAGATCACAATGTAGGAATGAAGGAGGGGTAGATGGCAAGCACAAAGAAAAAGGCAAGATGGACAACCAGGAGAAGGAGAGTTAATATAAAAGAGATGCAGCCAGTTAGTGAAAACAGGCCTCAAAGTAACCACAACATGCGATCATGTCATGAAGACAGAGTATGAATAAAGAGGTAGATTGAGAGGAGGTGTTTGGATATGGAGATGAGAAATGCAGAACAATGCAGTGGAGACACAAAAAGAAGATACAATCACAAAGTTAGTTTGTGCGTGTACCTCGTATAAGACTGTTTATTCCCAGCCGGTTAACAAACACATTGTCAATTAGCTCGCTGCCTGTAAAGAGCTCAGCTATCACATACAGATTGGGTCTGACCGCTCTGGCTGCATCTAACATGGCCTAGACAAAATGTACCAGCATCACAGACAGGGAGAGAAGAAGAAACTGATGTTAACAGGGACACATCCACATAAAAGCAGTCTCCACTCTGAAATGACATTTACTCTTTTTATGCTGTCAATAATACAAAGGATATGAACACTACAGTGTTTTTCCTGCATTTACAGTATACCTAAAATCACTTCAACGTTTCATGAGTCAAAGTATTCAACAGCATCTCTTTCTAAACTGTGTGACCTCTTCAAATGTAGTCTGATACACTGTAAAACAACGGTTACCTGACTAAATATTTCGCACTGAAAAAGCCGTGCATTTAAAACAGAGTTGATTCTTTACACATATAGAGAATCAAGACTGTATCTATACCATTTATCCATGTTAAATATCCTGTACATTACCATACATGTAGTAGGATGGAATAGACAGCTGCATAGTAGCTCTACAATCAATACCGCTTCTGTGTGTGTTGACCAAACTACTGTATATCATATTATGGCCATGTGTGCACAACTTCCCATTAAGGGAAATTGCGTAGGAAGATAACAACTAAATAGAAAAATTTGTGAAAACATGAGATACTTCCTTAGAAAACTAAAAAGACTATTGATTTGATAGCAATCATTCAATTCTGGAATTACTGTCAATCTCAGTCACGCTGCATACATATCAGACAAAATGTGCTTTGTGAGGTCACAGTAATCTTACACGTTTCACCATCAAATTCTAATCTGTCCATCCTTGAGGTCAAGTGTGTGCCAGCTTTGCAGCAACTCCCTCAGGGAGCTCCAGATATAGTCCATCATGACAAGGACCCTAATGTTTCACAGATCTGTCAAGGGCTTTGCAATACTGTAGTATTAAAATTAAACTGCATGATATCATGATATTAAGTTACAATACCTCAGCAACATGTAGGGGTGTTGAATGACAGTTGTCCAGTCTGACTCCATGGAAATATTTGGCGGTAATTTCAGTGTATTTCCGCATGTGCTCCCACAGATATGGACAATCTTCAGGTCCTTTTCCATAGCGAAGTTTGACACTGTCACCCCAGCAGACCAACTCTCGGCGCACGTACACGTTGGAGCCTATGGAGTACACACACTTAGGATACTTCCCGATACAATAAGTGATACCTTTAGTTAATATACAGTATAACCTACTGTACTGTATAACCTAGAATATTCCAAGAAAAAATCTGTTTTATTTATTTGTCCATCTATAATGAGTTTGTACTGTAGTTGTTTATCATGTTTACCTGGCTCAGCAAAGTTGCGCAGTGGGTCATCACCCATCACCCATCCATTGTGAGCCAAGAAGTGGCTCATCTTGTCTGGCTGGGTCAGTAGCTTCAACTCCTGCTCCAGAGTCATGTCCTGATATGGGAAGGTAAAATACCTAAGACAGGAAGAAGAAATCAATCAGATCCAATGACATTCAACACCCGGCTTTGTTATCCTCATGAATCTGTGGATACAATGTAGTTTGGCCAGTAACGCTTTCAGTATGCATTTCTGTATGTCGGCATCATCCACAACAGCATTTCACCGAGAAATAAGAAAAGGTTTAGTGTTAGATGGCTGCTGATTTACTCTGATATTCATTCTGGAAGTAGAAATCATTTTTGCACATCCTTCTGATGTAATATGTGGATAGCCGTGAGATCAGCAGAGCATGTCCATGCTCCAACCTGAATGACTTGATTTGATTTTGATCTTACTGAGCCAGTTTCCTCAAGAAAAGCATAACATGTGTAACAGCAAGTAACTGCAAAAAGAAAACGTATTCATATACATGAATGTAATAATGTAATGCAACTACATCCATGTCTGAACAGACTCACATGTTGAGACTCTGAAGGAAATAAAAATTGTTGGGGTGATTGTTTTGCAATCTTAGAGAATGATTCGTTGCATTATTGTTAGACATATCTTTCGTGAGGTCACCTTGAGATTTCTTCTTAAAATATAAAGAAAGTCTAAGACAGACATGCAGCCATATAGACAACTCCAAGACAAAATGACTTGGCCATGCTGTCACACTACAAAGCAAATGTATCATATTTGTGGTAAAACTGATGAAAAAAGCATCTTTCTTTCTCTTCCACTATCTATCTTGCCAGCACCCTCCAACCAATCTTGGCTTATTCTTACTAAATCCATCTTGTTAAGAATCCATTACCTAGTGACCAGTGGATTTTTCCTGGAAACAGGACCCAGTTTGGGGCCATGGTCGGCCAGACGTTCATACACTACATTTCCCACAATGCAGTTGGCAGCCTGGCACAAAAAAAGAAGGAAAAGAAGATGAAAAATGTATTCCACTACTCTATAGTTTTTTTTTTAGACATTTCCTCTTATTTGTCCTTCATTACTCAGTTATATGATGCTGTTGTGGTGCATTTGTATTATTTATATAGGAGCCTGGTGCTCTTACACTAAACCTTACCTGCTCCTGATGCTGGTGAACAATGTGGTGCTGTTCTTGATTCAGCTCGTTTAGTTTCTGTTTCAGCCAACCACAGCACTCCTCGATGTGCTGCGGAGAGGAACTATAGACAGAGGTAAGATGGAATACAAAATAACAATACATTACATTCTGCCAAGTGCTACATGTATGTACGCCAACTGTACATAACTGTACTTCCACTATCTGAAACAAAATCCTCTATCTATGAATCTATGATTCAGTTTATGTCTGTGTCAGTGGTTTCGCACTTCAAACAGTTAGCTGATATTTTAGCATCTGATTTAGAAGATAACAGTTTGATAGGCAGACATGTCATTTTAGGTGAACAAATGGCCAACGAGAGAGGGTTTATGACTGAAGCAGCAGCTGTCAGCAGTAACCAAACACACATTAATTATGAGCGATTTCAATTTCCATCAACTGAATTATGAAGAAGAAAGTTAATGGCAAATATAAAGTATGTTGTATAATCTTTGTTTTGTTTTACCAATACTAACTTTGTTAAACTTTTAAGGAAAAGTCATCTGATAGAAATTCATAAGTAACCTGTATCCTCTCTTACTAAAAATGAATGGTTGTGAACTAAAGCCTTTTGACAATCCCACCCTATCATTTTGAGTCTCACCTGTGAGGTACAAATGTCTCCAGGGCAGAGTCCATGTCCACTGTGTTGCCATAACGACGGTATTGTGGGTCCTGGACGATCTTCAGGCCCTTCTCTCCTCCAGTCTTCCTGCGGTCAGGCTTGGTGCCTAAAAACACACGTGCAGAAATGATATTTGCAATCTGCTACATGTACATTATCTCATGAGCACTGGACTAACATTGTTTTCCATCTACAAACCATTTTGTAGCAGTGTTCTGAACTGCTCCACAGCACTGTCCACTTTGACCTGAAAGAACTCCCACAGTTTGACCTCAGGGTACACGTCCTGCCACAACACACTGCGAATGGCCTGATAAATAGAGAGAAGCAAACACAAATTATCGCTAGTACTAAAGGAGCCATGAATAGACAAAAATGCTATAATGTATGTACATTGGTGTTAGCAAGTCTGGAATCCAGATGAAAGCATACAAAACGTCTAACAACAATGGCAATAACAAATGAGTTGAACCAAGATAATATGGCTTCTCTATATTCCTCTGAGGATGTGATTTGTTTATCAAACTTGTTCAGGCTTTATTTGTGTCACTATCACTCATGTGACTATCTGGATTTATTATCGCAGGGACACACAGTCCATGGTGCAGGATGCAGAAAATAGAAGAGTTCATTTGTGGAAGGTTGCAGAGTGCCTCTCTCTTGTGTTCAAATAGATCAAAGGACATAAATTATACTTGTTTATTCTTCAACTTTAACATTTGCCAAAGATTTATATGACCATATTCTATAATCTGTCTCATGCTAGCATTTAATAGCAATGAATCAAGCCAGAAATTCCACTGTTTGTCATGTGTCCTATACAACATATCCCAGCACTCACATTCAGATGTTTCTCACTGGTGATCTCAGCAGGAAGTCCTTTAGCTTCATAGCGTCCCTCTGCCACCCTGGTGGTTAAATGCCAGATAGCTCTGTCTAAGACCCAGGCTGGACGCAGGTGAGGCGCGTTCACCAGGTTATAACCACACTCAGGATGTTCTCTTATCCACGCGCTGTTAGCAGCTGTAAAGAAAAACAGGAGAACCATTGATGAACTCTTTTAGGAATGGTTGAACATATATATTGTGAAAAAAACAAAACAAATACAGATAACAAACAACACAACATTTTTAGCATGAGATAATAAACCACTCTTATTTAAATAGTTAATAACTTCACCTTTATGTCTGTTCTGCGGAGACCAACTAGTAATCTGAAACTAAATCAACCACTCAGTCCACATTTAACCTTTTAAATGTTAAGGTTCAGTTTACAACGTGACCTTTTCTGGGAGGGAGGGGGGGATAAGGAGATAAGACTAGAGGCCTTCAAAGAGTACACCATGCTTACTATATAGGGCAGCACATTCACTATGGATCTATAGCATCCCCTGATGTTTATTTTTGTGTTAGTTCTAGAAAGACAAACTAACAGAACAGTCTGACTGGATTTTTTGCACAAAAGTTAAAAAAAGGCAAATCTCACTACATAAACTCTAAAGCAACATGATGTGATCTCTGCTATTTTTATAGTATACAGTACATTAGTCACAACATTGGCTACAGCTCTGCAAATTCCTTGGGGTGTGCAATCAAAGCATAAATCACCGTACAGTATTGAGGCACATATTTCCTTTGGGGGTCTTTTGATGTTGTAGAAACTGGTTTACTTGAGTCTTTAAAGACCTGAGGCCTTTAATATACCAGGCAACTCTGAAGGGGAATGCAGTGTCATTGGTATGTAGCAGGACAACAATCCCAAGCATACATGTGCTAGGGGTGTAACGATTCATCCACTATATCAATGAATCGATTTCTTTTCCTACGATCCAACTACACCGATCTGTACTCGGCAAGTTGGCCTTCCGGACGACATACATCGATCTAATATCGATTGAAAAGGTAATCAATCGATTGTATCGATACTAGGAAATAACGCATTGGATTAAGCACGTTGAGGGTCTGCTTAGAGTATTTACTTGAGAAACACTGTAAAACTGGACAAACAAAACTTACAAATCGGTTTATATACCGAAAACACCGTTATACAAAACAAATGGCTAAAATCAATGGCAAAATTAATGTATATGCTAATGCTAACATTGGCCTTCATGTCTCCTTGCCTCTCCAGTGACGCACAGTGACCTGAGCAAAAAGAAAACAATTTGATGAAACGTTGGATAATTTAACGTGCAGCGCCGGTCACCACCATCATGTGATATTGTCAACGGAGGAGATAATAAACACAAAAAAAAGAAATGCATATGTGGTGTTAAATGTCTGGGCCATAATAACCTCATTCTTTATTGATAAACCGAGCGCCGTCCAGTGGATCCAGACACTTGAGGAAGTTTAAAAAGTAACTGTAACCAGTAGATTAATAACCCCAAAGAGTAGATACTGAGTAAGATACTTATTTATTGGTGGCCCAGTACTCCCAAATGAATGTAGAGGAAACACTGAGTAGGTATTTATTTCAGTCACACTGGTTTAATTTTTGGCTAAAAAGTTACTGAATCGATTTCAAATCACTGAATCGTTTTGGATCGTATCGTTCTCAATGAACTAAAATCATCCTTGAATCGTATCGGCAACCACAAATCATGAATCGAATCGAATCATTGTTAAAACAAATCATTACACCCCCAGTCTGTATCACTGAAATGTGATGAAAAAGCAAGCTGTGGCAGCATGAAAACCAAAGAATATCAGAGTGAGTGAGCCTCTGCAATGAAGGTTGATAATACCACTAAATATTGACTTGAAAGTCAAGAGTTTTGCTTGTGGGTCCTCCAAATCTGAAAATTAGGTGAATGCTTATTTAAACAGAGTTCTGAATTCAGTCTCATTGGCATCACAGCACATGCTTAACATGGGTAATGCAGCATAAAACTTCATTTTGAGCCATTGACTTCCCATTTTATAGTCTACCCACTCTTTTGGCTAAATGCCTGTTTTCTGTTTAATATGCGGCTCACACGCACCTCTATACACATGCTGCACAATGTGTGCTTTTGAGAGAGAAAGAGAGACAAACTCTGCGTTTCCATTACCCCTAGAAATGTGCGAAAGCCAAATATCGCAATAAAACCTGGTAATGGAAACACTTACATTTCACAAAACCTCTCAAATATCGCTAAAACACTTTTACACTTTCAGGAGCGTGTGGTTTTTCAGACATACTGATATAAAAGTTTATCACAAAAGTGCAACCCAAACACTTTTTTCACAATTCCTCGTCACTAGGGTCCCTGGGGATGACGCAGGAGGTCATGTGGTCAGTTCATTTGAAGTCCACTTCCTCAAAGTGAAGTCTAGCGTGACGAGAATTTAATTATGGGATACTTCAGGAGAGTTACAGCTCATTTGCAAAACACCTTTCAAAGGAAACACGTACAAAGACCAATTATACTTTATCGAAATTTCAAAAACATCACTTTTATTTAGAGAAAAACTCTAATGGAAATGCAGCTAGTGACTAGGAATTCGGAGGTTGGAAAAAACGTGTACAGTATATTTACATACCGTACCCACTTACCAGTATGATTATACACCACATCGGTAATGCACAGCATGTTCCATTCAGTCCTTAGCTTCTCCACTAGAGCCCCCACATCTTGCCAGCTGTAACACTGACCCTGTGGGCTGAACTCAGGGTTGAATGACAGCTGGTCAGCTAAGGAGTAGCAGGACCTGGACTCTCCCAAAGTCTGCAGAGGAGTGAAGTGGATCATGTTGTATCCTGGAAGACGAAAATGTAGAGTAAGCTACATACACAACCACTCATTTCAGAGCACACCATACTACTTAAAACTAGCAATATCCTTCTCCCATCACACACCAACGTGTCTATGATGTGCAATATGTACACACACAAACAGTAAGGGTTGGGACTCATCAGCCTACCTAAATGGGAAATCCTGCACTACTGTATTTTCTAAAGTTGAATACAGAGGAAGAAAAAAGTTTTCGGACACCCTTAATATTTTACAGTGTCAAATATTATCATGAAATATTTGTGGAAAAATCTACACAAAAAATTGTTGTGTTTCAAAAGGTGTGGCTGGATTAGACAGACACAAACAAATACAAATTGCACTTATTTTGATTATTGTTTACATTCTTGACAGTTTCAATATGTCACTCCTCTCACTGATCAATGGCTTCTGTGACTGTGCTAAAATAAACTGCAATTGAAGACCTAATAGTGATTCTTGTAATGCAATATTTCACAAATGCATGGGGTGTACTTTTTCCCACCACTATACTGCTGCTACACCAGAAAAATAAAAATGAGGCAATACATTATGCTCCAGCAAAGTGGTTCGCAGTGGTTGAAAGTCAGTTAAAACACATGCCAATCCAGAAGCGTGTAAAGCCATATTCGAACAGGATTAGTTCTATCTGAGGAAGTCCTGTGATTCAAATATTACCCCCTACATCTGCATCTGTGTGGCACACTCACACAGGACAAACAAACTGTGTGTTTTACTCAAATTCACATTTCGTTGTTATAGCTCTGCTACTTTCCATCTCACTCTACTGCGTGACAAGAGGCAGTAAAAAATCTGCAAATCAAACAAAAGTTGCGGAAAAGCAAAAACTCACCCATAAATTACAGAGATGTCAATTCACAGAGGGCCTGTGCGTTACGAGAATTATGGTAGGTAGGTAGATATTTTTACTTTATAAATCACGGACATAGACGATTCATACAGGACCTTAACAACACAACTCAACCTGAAATACATTAACTGTAACCTCATAAGGGTTAGCATTTGGTGTCAAAGACAATTATTATTATCATTATTATATGTCAAGGTTTAAAAAAAACAACTGCTAAATCTTGACTACAACAAACACCCACCTGACTCCTTGGCCACTCTGAGCCTATCGGGCCAGTCATTTAAGAGTCCCAGACATTTGGACAAGTAGGTCTGGATGGTGATGCAGTCTAATGGGATAACGTGGTTGTCTCCACCCACATGAAGCACAGGGTCAACTACAATGTAGCCTCCTCCTGAGCGCTCTGATTCCCTGTGGGAAAAAGATCAAAAGCCTTAAATGCTGGAAACGTGTTCAGGCTCAGTGTACACATTTATCTCACACATTTACACCTAGTATTGCCATGCCATCGTATCTGCGTAGCTGATCTGGTTAAGGCAAAAGAACACTGCAAAGTTGAGTGGAGGAGCTGTATGTGACAGCACAGTAAACAGACTCTACTTTGGTCTGTCATGTCCTGCACACTCTGCTCTTGCTCAGGATGTACACTCCTTATAGAAGACTGTGTTCATGTGTGAATCATCATGTTTTATTAAGTTACATAAGACTGACATGTCAAAGGGACATCTGATTAATGCAAAGGTGTGCAAGAGGAGAATGTTTGATTACCAGTGGTCCTGGAAATTTAGAACCAAAGCTGAATTCAAACTGTCATACATGACAGAAAATGAGCTGTTACTCTAATAGTTACAACCAGTATGTGATGTATTTTTAAATTAAACAGCCATACCAAAACTAAACCCTGAACCCATCAAATGTGAGAAACCACTGTCAGGAAGGTCTTACGTGCATCCAAAGTAGTACTGATAGGACCCAGCTGTCTTCAGATCCAGAGAGCAGAATTTATCAGAGTCATCCTCCTTTCCTGCTGGATTGCTCCATGCCAAGACACGGAATTTATCCCGTTTGAACTGCTGACCTTCAGCTGGGTAGTTGGTGTATACCATGACCCTCCTCCCCTGAAGGCTGGGACCCAGGCGGAACTGCAGCTCGAAACCTGAGGAGACGGAAATGTTTTGACTACACACAGGACAAAATGTTATGTTGGGAGAATTACGCATTATTTTCATCCTCTGATCATTTTCTACACACTATACTCTACTATGTCTCAACATGTTTAAAATGGTTTCTTCACTTCCTGCACCAGCCCAGGAGGAATAAACTAACTAGTGTTACTGACAGCTTGCTCTCTCAGTCACACTGGCCTGCATAGTGTCACGATTGGCTTGATAACATCATGCAAGACAATCCCACATACTACACACAGTGTGACAAGAACCGGACAATGTCTGTCCTCCTCCAGAATCTGGACCACGACAGGATAGTCTATAAATAGTCCAGTTTAACAGGCAGCCCACAAAATCCCTATCGGGTTCAGAGTGCTGTAAATGTCAAGAGGTACACTTCTCTCTTCAACTTCATTCAACATGTATGTGCTGCATTGCTGCCCCTTTAATTTACCAGTCGTACTGTAATTATTGTGAAAGTTATTGTGAAATACACTTCAACTTTAAAGCAGGGTGAAGTACATTAGGCCACACACTTAACAGGAAAGTGTTACTAGAATCAAGTACCTATTTTAATATTTTGTAAAAAGACAAGAATTATAAGATGAAATGGCTACTGCAGCAGAAACCGACCACATGATACCAAAGAATCTAAATACAAGACTCTAAAGTTGCTTGTAAAACATGAATAATCGTTGTCAGGTCAGAAATTTCACCATTTGAAGTAATTTAGTGAAGCAGAAGATGGATGTTTAGAAGAGACATACCTTGTTCGAGTCTGAACAGCGTCCTCTCCAGATTTTCCTTGTCGTTGAGCATTAGGACTCGGATCTGCTTCAGGTGTTGCGGCAACATATTAAAAGGATCTCTTCAAACTGAACTGATTCCCAGCCTCCTGTAAGCAGAGAAACAGACAGGTTACTACACGATTATACCTGCTGGTTTACCATTTCATATTAACCATGAGGAGATATTTCTTGTGTAATCAGTGAGCTGTCTTCAAATCACCCTCAGGCCACATGAAAAATGTGATCAGTATTTAATGTAGGTTCAAAATGACTTTTAAATTTGATATAACTCAGTATATTGTGTATGTATGTGCTTCAAATGTGGGTGATGGGGGACACAATAAACAGCAGACATGTTATAATGTCACAGGAGGGGATGCTTTACTAATATGACAGCAAGGCATTCTCAGATGCATTAAAAATGAAAAATTGTGAATCTGGATCTTACCAGTGATGTAATAACTTTACATGCTTTAAATGTGCCTCATGTTCTGAGAAATATTACTTCCATATTAGTGGACTGTTGCCAAGCTGGACACTGGCAGACATGTTTACAGAACGTGATCTGAGCTGTTCCCACCTCTGCTGAAATGCATTCAAACATAACCGGAGGAAGATTTCAGAGTGACATGTTAAACAGCCTTTTCTAACGTCACCATTATGGCTAAATGAGGGAATAACCAGTGAATGAATGTCGTTGATCTGTCAAGCATGTGGAGCTCCACACACAGAATCTGTGACAAGAAACGATTAATCTGCTCTGAGGGTTTGTACTGGAGACATTACCAAGATAGTCACATGGACCACAGTGTTTAAAAAATGGTAGTTAATCTAAAATACAGACGTACAATCGCAGACAAAAGACATGATGTTGCTGGATGTAAAATCTTATAGTAAAACTGGGTTACAGTCTTTTGGCTGAACTGACCTTTGGCATTTGTTTCTTTACCCTATACTGAAAGTACACAGTTCAAACTCTGAACAGCAAGTTAGGAAATCTTCTACATATGTGTGTCATTCTACAGTAGAGTAAATACTAAGGTTATTTTTGTTGTTGATTTAAATCCAAGTTTTTACAATAATGTGAGGGAACAGTTCCAAATACCTGTGACTAAAATATACATGTACCAGTCAATAAAGTAAAGGCTGTAACATATGACAACATATCCCAAACCAAAGGCTGTGACCTAAAAAAAACCAAAGACATTCAGCTGATTCACTTATCAGCAGGTACATGACAGATATGAATAGCACAAAGTAGGTATCGCTGACTGGCATGAAGATAACTAGGGTTAACTGACTGAGGTTCCATACTGCAGAAATTACCATTTCCATGTGTTTTCCAATATAAAGCAGGTCTGTGTCTATTTAAATACTGTGAAAACCAATTTGTAATTGCATAGCCTGATTTGTCTGCCCTTCGGATACTTATTTATTACTCTGTGCATACATGCACTGCATTGAACACAGCTGAATGTCCAATAAAGCAGTTCTCACTTACATATTTCTGACAACAGACAAACAGACTGAGAAAAGGGGAACTTTTCACATATTTTTCTGCAGGACCCGAAACAGTTGCTTGGTTTGCCTGTCCTAATGATGCACTTGTATATGGTAGAACGAATGATCTGTTAAGTATTTTGAGCTGAAAATTGAAAAGACACATTTGGAGGATATGTGAAGGGGTATATTATGGAACATACAAACAAGACGAGTTTTATGCAATGTCTCAGTTGACCCATTCAAACGGTTGTAACACAACATGAGGAAGTTAGTAAAAGTACATAATCTACTATGAAGTAAGTACTTCATTTCAAACACACAACCGCTGATGCTTTCAACTGATTTAGGATGCCATTTTTCCCTCAGCAAGCGATTAAGTCAGAGGAACTTTTCTAAAGGCGCACAGAACTGTGAAATGTATATTTTACTGGACACAGCAGAGCAGTGAGAGGTTAACTACAGTATAAACTGCACTGCAACTGAGTGTAAAGTAACCAAAAAAAGGGTTCCCTTTCAATGACTGCACATTGCACATACACAATGATGCGTGATAACAAAGGATGCATTGTATACAACAATACAACACTATTCCTTCTGTATAACAGGTGTGGACCCATACAATATATAAAGGTTGATGGCATTTTTAAATTTTTTAAGTATAAAAATCGAAATTATTTGACCTATCATGGGCCAGAGAGTAGTATTACTACTTTTATTTCAGTAGAGACTTACAGCATGCACCACTATCTATTTTAGCATCTTGATTTTCCATCCTCATACATCTTGATGTATTACGTGCCGCCATACAATCTACTGAGCACTATGTTTGCAAAGTGGACCTTTAAGAACTACTGTCAGAACATTACACGCTGGGTACTCACTGAAGAGTAGTTTGAGCAGGGAAGCGTTCACACTCAGGGTCAGATCTTGCTGTCAGACTCTTGGGTTCAATTCTGCAATAACTGGCTGCGGGTTAACGCATCCCAAGTCACTGAACCCCTCTGAACCCTCGCTCTGAGTCTGCGCAGTGCTTTGGTCTAACCAGGACAAGGTCAGGAATCCAGCCGTTAATGTCACACAATCTATTTATAAAACTCCTAGAAACTGTTCAGCTCGTTTGCCACCTCGGATCCACACCGACGCAAACTGACAAAGACACGGACGCACAATATCATACATTTACTCGTCAATGAGATGCTAGAACGTGCAAAGCTAACGTCCCGTTTGCGGTTGCACTCCAAACTCCATTCGTCTGAGTGCAAGTTTAAAGTTGTTTTGCTTATAAGCATGTCCATGTTCCTTTGAAACGCAGTGCAAAATCTCAGTTTAATAGTTAGGAATCGGTTAACAGTTCGGCATGCATAATTTACCAAAGGCATCTAATTTCAGTGACGAAATCTAATTAATATCGTACAAAATATAATTCGAAAGCCTCAAGTGGGAGGTGTAGTCAAACTAGGATTTACAGAATATATCCTAGAGCAGGTCTTAGCCTGTAGAGCTCAAACTTAAGAATTGGCCTTATATTTCAAGTGTTTCGTGAGGTAATATTGAGGTAATTTTGTCGATAAGCAGAGCAACGTTAAACACGGAAACAACTCGAAATTTTTGAATCGTTATGCCGGTTTGTTGACTGCATACAACCGACATTAGGGTGCAAACTTGAACAAACTAGTGAAACGTGAGGTTCGTCACGTAATAGTTAATGTTAAAACAGTTAGCTAAACTTGTCAGCTAGCAGACGCAGCTCTTGGTTCATCATCTGAGCTAGCAGCCACGGGTAGCTAAATCATGCTATATGGCAATATTACAATGCAAAAAATAAAAAAAATTGCAGGAACATTTTCATTCTCATTCACCTGTCAGTTGCGCCCACGGTCCGACACAGCAGCAGGAGAATATTCAGTGGTGTGTGGGACTGAGTGACAGCTCTGTTTTTCCTGGATGGACAGCAGCTGGACGGAGGGGGCGTGGTCATCACGCAACGGACTGACTGTTACCGTAATGACTCGAATATGTTGGAAAAAGACTGACAGACAAATTTTCAAACCTTTATTCGTTTAAGGACAGAAGACAAGTATTCGAGATAACGCAGTGTAAATAGAAAATATAAGATCCACCTACAGTTATATTGCCTTGGCCTTGAAATATAAAGGAATTTGATACATTGCTCTTGGGAACTTCAGTTTGGGTTTCTGAAGTTGTTATACAGTAGCCTACTTTTTGCAGCTTTTATTTTTACTCAACCCATCAACCCCAATCGTATAGAATATATATTGGCTAAAAAATAAAATAAATAAAAAGATTATTAAGCTATTCGCAAATTGTTTTTAAAACGACCCGCCGTCCTGGTGTAATTGTAATTTAAAAGCAAAGGTTGGACAGGACTTTTGCTGTGACTGAAAATCTTGATGCAATCTGGCATGTTTACAGCAACAGATGATACAATCTAATTGAAGGTTGCTGCCAAAATTCTTACAAAGAACCTTCAGTTGCATCATTTCTGTTGCGCAATTTCCAAGGTTTACTGGTCACATATATTATCATGCACACACACAGACAAGGGAGTTGCATAACCTGACTCTGCAGTGCAGTGCTCGGGCAGATATCGAGCCATTAACACAGGGGAGCTAGTAAGTAACACAATGCCAGGATTGTCCAAGGTTATCAGAAGATGAAGAAGGGATTGTGTTTTAAAATGAGACTTGTAATAAACAAGTTGACATTAAAACATTTCAAAATTTTTGCCCTTTCCTTTCTTATGCATTGCTTTCACCCTCACATCAGTCTTTCAAGCCCACACTTCTTCACTACCAGTTAATTCACTTATTCCACACATGCTACACTGACACGTTTCATGATAAAGAGGGAATGCTATTCAACATATTCATTCCTCTGTGCTTTTTTTGGTGTTGTTTTTGTTGTTGTTGAGGTGAAGAAACTAGTGGTAAAAAAAAATACTCTGGCAAAAGTGTGTCAAATCTTGACCATGAAGCAGATGAGAAAACAGCTGCAAAATAAAATGTCCATTTACATAATCGGAAATGTGCACAAAAGTATTCAGGGAGAAACTGTTATTTAATGAGAGTTGTACAGTATTTGGCCAGTTGTACCCAGCTGAAATGTAGCTCTGCAGAAAGTTTTAACCTATGTTTCTTGTGACTGTCTTTTCTTTCAACAGTCACACATATTTAAGTTACACATTTTAAAACACAGAAGTGAAGTTACTTGATCAGTTTGGGATCTAGTCAATTTGCTGCTCTTCATGTTTTTGTTGTTCCTAAAGCGTTTTTGTGTGTGTGTGTCTGTGTCAGGCTGCATCCTGCTGGGGATGACTGCTGACATCAGTGTTATTGTTATGGCGTGGGGGTGTCTGGTCTGGTCTAGGTGGATGCGACATGTCTAAGTAACATTCACACAAAAGTTTCCCAGCAGGTTACGTTCAGGCTTCATTTCTATACCTGCAGCTTCAAGTCTATTTTCTCACATATAAACAGTGCCATCTGGTGGTGAAATTTGGTGAAATGCATAATCAATGAATCAATCAATCAATGAATCATAAAATCAAGCTCAGAGTTGGAAAGAGCGCTCAGATTTTTGACATATTGTGATGGTTTAAAATCTCTTAGTTTTGGAAAAAGTTTCTCTCTCTTGCCTTCTGGACCAATAATTAAAACCTCATTTTTGTCCTGGTTGTGCTGTAAAAAGTTCTCTGCCATCCATGACTTTATATCTAAAATACAGCATAAAAGGGCATCCATTGGCCCAGTGTCACTGGCGATATAGAGCTGTGCCTCCTGATGATGTCAAGTGGAAGCATATAAATATTAAAAAGTAAACCTTGGGGAACCCCACACTCAATTTTATGTGTTCTTGAGACTTATGCAGACTTAGAAAGAAACAATGATCTGAGAGATATAAATAAAAACAGTTAAGAACACAGAGGCCCACCAGGTTTCTGAGTCTGTTTAGCAAAATGTGGTGATCTACTGTGTCCAAAGCAGCACTTAGATCTAGTAGCACAAGAACTGAAAGTTTCTGCGAGTCCAAATTTCACCTGAGATCATCAAAAGGGCCGTCTCGGGACTGTGGTTCACTGTAGACAAAATGCTCGAGTGTTTCCTCAGGTAAAAGTAACGGGTCTGGTCTGTTAAATGTTGTTTTGTGATAAAAAAAAAAAAAAAAAAGTGGATCTAATGATATCAGTCTTACTACTGACGTGGTCTACAAAGTCTTCACGTGGAGCAGTTGTTGGAATCACAGAGGACTTTTTAAAAGTGGTTAATTAAAAGATTGATTGTAGAGAAGAAAACTTTATGGTTATTCTATCTGAAATGACTTTGGCGAAATGGGAGGTTCTTGCCCGTTTGATGGCATTATTGTAGGTTTTGAGTTTTTTCTGTAATATTTCATGATTGATGAATTTTTTGATTTGCGCATTTCTCTATGGGGGTTTAGGTTTGGGTTTTTAATGTTTTAATACAGATGGAGCCACTGAGTCGAGAGCTGACTTCAATTTACTGCTAAAATTGTCAAGGATAAAATTGCAGGTAAAGTCACAGCAGGAGTATTGTGTAAAATCTCAATAAAATTTGCAGCACTTCAGAGGTACGAAAACATTTTCTCATTGTTCTCACTGGGGTCTCCTGTTGGATAAAACTGGTGACATTCAAAAATACACAATAGTGGTCTGACACAGCCAGGCCAACAACAGAGAACACACAAGTTGATAGAGTTATGACCAGGTCCAGGATGTGTCTTCTGTTGTGAGTGGGCTGTGTGACATGTTGCTTAAAATCCACGCAGCTTAAAATATTTAAGCCTTCAGTAATGGTGGGATCTGAATTGTCATCAATGTGCAGATTAAAATCATCAGTTATTATGACCTCGTCATATGTGGTTTGAATTATTGATAAAAGTTCCTTTGTTAAAATAGCATCTGAGATTATTGATGCAGTTCCACCACCTCTTTTACCATTCCAAAATTTGGCGTGGAAGACTCGTGAGGACTGCCACGTTTCAGTTAAAAAGAGACAATCTATGTTGTTATCTAAAATCAAGTCATTAATGACAAAAGACTTGTTTGATAGAGAGCAGCTGAGTGTGTGGAAACAGTGAGGTAGAGAAGCAGAGAGAAGTCAGCGGTAAAGAGAATTAAATGGATGGTTAACAAGCTAACAAGCCTATTGTTCAAACATGCTTTACATTCTAAGGAAATCTCAATGTTTGATACTGTACTAGAACGACCATTTGAATGTTTTTTTTTGTTACTTTTATTAAAGTTCATCAGTGCAATAATAATAATAATATAATACAATAATATAAAATATAATATAATTTTGTAAAAGAAAAAAAAAATCATGCCAAAGAATTGTGATCTCAATTCTAAACAAAAAAAAGAATCGTGCAGCCCTAGTGTGAGAGTTGTAAAGTGGAGTTGGGGGTGATCTGATGATGGCGTCAATCTGTCAGATCTGAGAAGTGGTTGGAGAAATGAGAAGCGGGGACAGTGATTCCCTCATTGTTGAGGTGATCATAATATCAATTTTCTTAACAGGCTTGTAGCACTGCAAGCATATGAGGTACTGTTGTGAAGCTCTTTTTCTCCTGCAGAAGACTACTGGGTCCAAATATCCTTTGTTTTGGCAACCCATCGTTAAAGTAGGTCGTGAAAGTAGAAAGGCCGATGTTGGCTGGTGTTGATTTCTGACAACGTGATTTGTTCAAAAATGTCACATGACCGGATATTCTGCCAGTCTGAGTTTATCTGTGAGGGACCTTTAAAAATGCTGTGAAGTCTTATCTAAGAAGAAAATTACACCTCAAATTTTGCAAGAAAAGTCAAGGAAAAACCACATGAAAGACAGGGGAATTCAGACTCATCTGAGTTCATCTGGCTGTAAAATGGAGACGAAGGTGGAGACGGTCGCACTGATCAGCAATAGCTCATCATTCATGTTTCACGCTTGAATTAACTAACTGAAATTCTAAAGCTGATGTTTTGATATTATATACGTTAATATGATTGTATGAAAGCTTTAAATGTTGTTTTCACAAAATTAGCTTTTCTGTCACTCTCAGCCAGAAATCTCCACTTCAGCAGCACTTACACATACCAAACTTTCCAGCTTTATTCCAACTACATTCAGGTATTTACAGAGGGGATTTTTTATATTTCATTCAGAACCTCATTTATATAGCATTTTACTCACAAAAACATGCAAAATTCAATTGTTTTGGCCTTTTGACAGTATTTTGTGATTTATGGAGTGATAAAAAGAGATATGCAAAATTCCCTCTGTAAATACCTGGAAATCTAATATGTTAACAAAATGAAACATGATTTTGAAACTCACTTTAGCCATTATTCAGATTTCTGTTCCGGAAATGTATGCAAATTATGGCACATTTAGCATTTACATACTTAGATAACTCATAATTTGCATGTTAAATGTAAATACACAGACACTGGAGAAGTTTCATGGTGATTTCTATTCTAAAAATTTTACCCTATTCCCCTGTACCGCCTTAATTTGGTCCAAGTCCCATCCACTAACATAGAGGGGATGGAGTTCATGACCTACAGTGCAGCCAGACACCTACTGGCTTTGGTTTCATTCTTGAGGAGTAGTTTAGTCCTTCATCTTTATAAGGTATATTACGTGATCTCACAGTGCTGATTGCCATGGCAGTGGGCCTGATTCAGAACCACTGGAGAGTTGGAACGGTCTCCTTCAGCTGTTGGTATAGCTACTTCAGGATACAATTGTCCTAAGGAGGAGGATTTCTCAGTAGTGAGTAGACATGTGATTGAAGATAAAGAATGTAAAAGTTAATCATTGAGCCACTTACTTCTGCTCCTGCTGGAGGGATAATTCTCATAGTGAGAAATGGACCCCTGCCAACAGATGCCGGGCAGTGTTTGTGATGGAAAAATAGCAGTAAACCACAGGCCACATGTTTTTTTTAGCAGATATTTTAACTGATTCAAAAACTTTTTAAAATATGTTTAAAAATATTTTTAAAGGGTTAAATAGAAAGCACTGATGCCTCCCAGCAAGAAGGTCCAGGTTTGAGTCCAGCTCATGCCTCTCTGGGTGGAGTTTGTTCTCCATGTGTCTGTGTGGGTTTTCTCTCGGTACTCCAGTTCCCTCCCACACCCAAAGACATGCTCGTTAGGCTGATTGGTGACTCTAAATTGACCCTAGGTGTGAGTGTGAGTGTGAATGGTTGTTTGTCTCTGTGTTAGCCCTGTGATAGGCTGGCGACCTATCCAGGGTGTACCCCGCCTCTCGCCCAGTGACAGCTGGGATAGACTCCAGCAACCCCCCCGACCCTGGTGACGATAAGAGGTAATAGAAAATGAGATGATAATGAGGTTAAATAGAATTGAGTTCAACATAATTAGTGATTTTAGACAAATGTTGTAGATGAATGATTTTTGTAGGCTTTCACTCACAAGCATACAACTTACAAACCATATATATTTAGACTTTGTCCCAAGTGTCGTTATTTTAGCTGTTTACCAAAACATGTTCAAGATACAGTTGTATACTCAATACGGACTTAAAGTGCAGGCTCTCAGCTGTAATTTGATGGTATATCCAAACTGGAGGCAGGGTTTGGAAATTACAGCTCTTTAAAAATGTAGCCACCTCTTTCTCAAGGGACCAAAAGTAATTGGATCTCATCATTTCAGTAGGTAAAGGTCTGGAGTTGATTCCAGATGTGGCAGCAGTCAAAGGACATCTCCTGAAAGTATAACAGACCATTCTGAGGTTGGACAAAAAGAGGAAATCCATCAGAGGGGTAGCGGAAATGTTAGCCGTGGCCAAATCATAAGCTTAGTACATTCTGAGAAACGGAAAACACACTGGTGAGCTCGGGAACTCAGTGGTGGATGACCATAAGACCCTTTCCACTGTGAAAACAAACACTTCACAAAATCCACCCAAGTGAAGAACACTCTCCAGGAAGTGGGTGTATCGATATCCATGTCCACCATATAGAGAAGATTTCATGAGATATAGAGAGTTCACCACGAGGTTCAAACCATCAATCGGCCTCAAAAATAGAAAGGCCAGATTAGACTTTGTCAAAAAACTAAAGAAACCAGCCCAGGTATAGAACAGCATTATTAGGACAGATGAAACTAAGATCAACCTGTACCACAATGATGGGAAGAATGAAGTATGCAGAAGGCTTGGTATGGCTCATAGTCCAAAGCACAACACATCTTCTGTAAAATATTGCGGTGGCAGTGTAATGGCATAGACATGCAGGGCTTCTAATAGTACTGGGTCACTGGTATTTATTGATGATGTGACAGAAGACAGAAGTAATGGATGAATGCTAAAACATATAGGGATGTACTTTCTGTTCAGATTGAAATGCACCAAAGTGTATTGGACAGTGCTTCACAGAACAAATGGACAATGACACAAAACATACTGCCACGAGTTTTTTTTTTTTTAAGGCAAGAAAGCTGAATATTCTGCATTGGCCAAGTTACTCACCAAGATCTCAACCCAAACAAGCATGCATTTCACTTACCCAAGACAAAAGCTAGGGTATGAAGACCATCAAACAAGCAGCAACTGAAGACAGCAGCAGTAAAGAACTGGCAAACCATCACAAAGGAGGAAACCCAGCATTTGGTGATGTCCATGGTTCCAGGCTTCAGGCAGTCATTGTCTGCGGAGGATTCTCAACGACATATTAAAAGATGAGAAGACAGTGTATAAAAATGATTGTAATTCCTAATCATTTCATAGGATATTTTTGTCTGAACTTCAATGACATCTTAGTTGTTTAATTTAAATCTAATATGGTGGCATTTAGGGTCCAAATAAAGATTGTGTCACTGTCCAAATATATATGGGTCTAATTGTAAATGATTCTCAGGTGGTATGAAAGGAAATGATGGAAACTTTTGTCTGGTATAGCTAATTAGAAGCTCCTCTTCTTAGAGCTGCTGCTGTAATAAAGCCCATTCCTGCTTGTTAATGTACTCTTAATGAAAACATATCCAACAGAATTGTTGTTTAACACCTTTCAGAAAATTTCACCAGATCATTTCACATTCTTCCATTTTCAGAGACAAATCCCGGATCAATGTCAGGTCAGGATTTTCTCCAAGGAGCAGCTTATTAGGACACTGATTTTCTTGGAGAGATTTCCAGTTTCCTGTTAATGTTTAGGATTCCCACCAAATGAGTAACAATTCAGCAGATATAAAGTGCATGTTTGATTCTAAGCATAAGATGACTGGCTAAATCAGTCTGCCGGAGAATGAACTCATCTGCCCCTCTAATGCTTGGTACTGTATAGTGGGTGGGATGGAGTGTCCATCATGGAGAGCAGTTTATCCAGCGTCCTCCTGTCCCTCACTGAGACAAACGTCTCCAAATCCCTACTAATCCCGTCCAAAAATGTTCTCATTGGAAGAAAAACTCAAACACAAAATGTAAGCATGAGTAATATCAATGATTCACTTGCATGTGAAGCCTTTGTTGTTGTTGTTGGAGGGAAAGGGTCTCAGGCCCTTTTGGGGCCAATCTACTGAAATGGGAACTATTTTTCTCCATTTTGCTCTAGATCGTATATCATACTCACTTTTTGCTTTATTCAAATACACTAGTTCGTAGCCTGATAAGTTCTTCCTTGTTTGTATCAGATAACAGAGGCATTTTTTTGCAACTTCCAGAAAATTAAAACACAACAATAGTTGAGCCACTCCCCCTGTCTGTTCTACATACTGTGTGTTTCATTTCATTCAGACCATTGTACTTGAACAGACCTATTCTGTGTAGCTTTATGTCGTTCTTCTGGGTGATGCAGTTTGCGCTGACGATCGATCACCTCCTCGTAATGGACCACAGCTCTTTCAACGAATCCCAATATTTCTTCCGTAGCAGCAGTTAGCCGCTCCGTGATAAACTCTCTCAAAATTGGAACTACAGACATAGTTACTTCACCCGCGAAACTACCTTTTCTGCGGTAAATCGATAGGACTGAATTTTAGCTGAGTGCACACACACACTCAAAACTATAACGTTACCTACGTTACATTTAAAATAAACTACTTCCGGGGGATGTCTCATTGCCAACTTCCGTATGCGTAATTGGCATAGATATATACCGTGACTGTATATACTAGATAAATACACGAGAGTAACCTTACTTCACTGGCAAGGCCACGCTCCCTCATGGGTGAAAACAAAGGAGACGTTGCTGTGTTGTGTATTCTTCTTCGAACAACAAAAGATAAAACTCTGAGATTTTCTCTCCTCCCCTCAAGAGAAATGGACTTATCAATTAGTCTACTGTTCTACAGTAGCACACATGGAAACAGAAAACTAACTAAAATATAAATGACAACACAGCTGAACACCAGTCTGTTAACGTACACAATAACATACAGACACACTGAAGCAGTCTGTCAGGCAAGTAACAGCAGCACGTTTAACACGGCCTCAGCATAGCCTAGGGCTGGGCGTTAATGGTATTTTTTTATTTTTTATTTTTTCGTGTGATATGAATTTTTGATATACCAGCATACCGGTGTATTTGATTACACAGCATTTAGAACACTGCCCTGCGAGACACTGGTTCCTACCAGACTATTTTCTATGCTGCAGTTTACTGCTTCTAAATATGTATGGTGTGATTGCATCATGAAGTAGTACATTTTCCACTTGGGTGTTTGTCTATTCTGTGTAATATGTGATTGAAACCTGTATGACCAATACTCAGACGTGTTATAATAATTCTCCCGCATGTCTTTGTATTTGATATAGATGAGTGTCGGCTTTGGCCAGAATGTCCACATGCTCATTTCCTTCCACACCCACATGAGCAGGGACACAGATGAAATCTGTGAATACAAGCCCTTTCATTGATTATATCCATTTGGAATGCTCACCTCATACACACTGGAGTATTCTGCATCTACTATTACTTGTATTTTCCTGTTGAGTAAGAAGTCCAACACCCAATTATTCCACCAATTCCTAGTGATTTCAAATTAATGACTAGTCCTTCTTTCCAGGGCATATGATTTTTCAACATCAAAGAAAACAACATCACCACTTCCTTGTTGGTCTGTGCTTTCTTGATGTCTAATTCCACACACAATACTGAATCCAATACTCCATTGTTTTCTGACCCCTACGGATCCCATTTTGATGTGGAGACAGAAGAGCTTTACTTTGTAGGAAATATGTTAACCTTTCTGTGACCATTCGTTACAAGATTTTGCACATATGTGGTATCAAGGCAATAGGTCTGTAGCTAGATGGATCTGAGGGGTCTTTTCCTGGTTTTAGTACTGGTATTATTGCTTGTTTCCACACTGAGGGAAGTTGACCAGATTCCCAAACCCTAAACAACCTAAGTGGATCATCTCTCAGGTGTGCCAACATTTTGTAGCATACACCACCTTTTCCAGGAGTAGGTTGACAAACACTAATGAACGCTCCTCTCAGCTCGAACATACTAAAAGGCAGGTCTAACCAGACTATGATTCGACCATAAAAGGCTAAACAAAACAACAATGTGTGGAGTGTGAAATGACATAAAATGTGGAACGCATATTGCTACACTGTAGGAAACACAGGGAGGAGCGAATAAGATTAATGGGAAAGATGTGGAATATTGAGGCTGTATTGGAAACGGTAGGAGAGGGGGTAAAAGATGTACAGAGAGTAACTGTAGAATATTTGACACAGTGTGACGGTATTTGATATTTTGACGTAATGTCCAGGTTACTTAGTCCGATACAGTAGGTGGCGCTATGCTCCTAAAGACATGGTTGCTACCTACCAACAAACGAAGAAGAAGAAGAAGAAGAAGTAGTGCGGGACATTCAGAGACGAGAAGGATTTATTGCACTTTGTGAGAAATGGGTTATTCATGCTGCGTGAACGGATGTAGCAGTAATTCACACAGCAGAAAAGTTGATCGTGGCATCAGATTTTTCACTTTTCCCACCTGGAAAAGAGGCTTCGGGAAGCAGGTAGAGAATATAACGAAGAGACGTCGGACTGCATGGGTTGCTGCAGTGAAACGGAAGGACATCACATTCCACAAAATGTCTTCGTATGTGCGTGTTTGCTCCCGGCATTTTCACAAAGGTAAGATGTTAAATATCCAAAGGCGTTTAAAAGGCAACTGGACTTACAGAAGCCACTGAAGCATTTTCAGTTCTAGGGGACTGGTGAGAAGTTGGGGTAAAACCCATCAGATTCAGCGGTCCCCCTGCACCCGAAGGACAAAGGACACTCCTTTCAAGATAAGAACGTCCAAATCTTAGCTAGAGAAGACAGGTGGGTTTAAGAGAATCGTCCGATTGGAGAAACAAAAAACAACTGTTATCATTCCAGGTTTATTGCAAACTATTTAGAACATACAAAAAGTAAGTTGTCAAGTCAACTTTTTTGTTAATGCTGACATGTGCAACACAATACAGGATTGAAAGCCAAGTCTTTGAAGATCAAAAGTCTGAATCACTGTGGTATTGTTGTAATCAAAGTTGGCACACAGTTAATTAAAAGATTGTGTTGGTTGAATCCTATGACGACTGTTGTCAATGAAATCAGAACAAAATTAGATAGTGCATGCAGCATTTCCTCAAACATAACTCATACAGGCTCAGATATATTCTGCCATCAATTTACAATCCAGTCCTAACTTCTGTCCCCAAGAAGTTTCAACCCCATTCACACGAGCCGATAAAACCCCGGGTCGATTGCCGGGTCATTTGACCCGGGTCGACCCTTTCACATCGAGCAAAAATGTGCTTGATGTGAAAGGGGCTTTAGAATACCATTCATAGGGAATGAAATCTAATCGCAGGTAAGTACCCAGCTGTTAATGGCAATTAGTTGCACCAGTTTCTTGTTTCTTACAGAAACAAGTCAAGCAAGTTTCTGATTTTACCCACAGAGTTTCATATTTAAACCTCAACTTCACAGTCCCTTAGAACTGAAGAAGCTACTCGGAACGAGTGGCAAAACATCTTCTCAAACCTCTACAAGTCCTATCGCCTTTTTAAATGCTTTTACTATGACCTGGAGAACCTTCATAGAAATGTTGTTATATAAATAACAATATTATGTTGTGGTCAGCTGTCTCATAAAGTTACGGAAGACGGTCAGCAGTGGATTCATTTTTTAGCACATTGTGTTGTTGATTTACTTTTCAAAGGTGTTCTACAAACAGTATTAAAGGTGTTATATGATACACACGCAAATTCTTCTTCTTCTTCTTCTTCTCATGCCATTGTAGGTCAGCCTGCATATGAGATGCTGGAGACTGACCCAGACTGGGCTCCGTCCCTACATCTGGGCCACACATCGGTTAAGCCCACAGACGCAGCACGCGCTGCAAGGCGAAGTCGTCGGGAACAGCTAAGGAAGAGCAGGGCGCAGGCAGCCAAGACAGGCGTCCAGCAGGCGGGAGACATTGTTAATGAGGTGACACAGGAGGCTGCAGAAGACAGTGGCCCGCTACAGAAAGACGTGGGGAAAGAGGAAGCTGCAGAAGTCCTGCTAAGCTCTGGGCATGAATCCCACAACACCAACCAGGAGGTTGACCAGACTGAATGTAACTTGTGCATGCTCATGTGTACGGAAGTGAACCGTCTGTTAGAAGAGAACCGAGAGCTGCGGCGTGAACTTGATGAACTCAGGATCTCTGATGACTTCTTTGGAGAAGATGATGAGAAAGTGAAGTACTATACTGGTCTACCAAACCTGGTAACCTTCATGACTTTATTCAATTTTTTGCTGCCGCTCATGTCCACCCAAAACAAAGTTCTGACTCCATTTCAAATATTCTTGATAACCTTCATGCGCCTCAGATTGAATCTACCTGCAGAACACCTAGCCCATCTCTTCCGTGTTTCCCCAAACACAGTGAATAGTACATTCAGTGAAACTGTGTCATTTTTGTATGTGAACCTGAAGCGTGCTATTGTGTGGCCAGATAGAGACACTTTGCACAAAATGATGCCTCATCAGTTTGTGGAGGCCTTTGGACACAGAGTAGCAGTGATTATTGACTGCTTTGAAGTTTTCACAGAGACACCATCAAATCTGGAAGCACCTGCCAAAATGCTTTCCTCCTTCCAACGCAACCACACCATGAAATATTTGGTCGGTATTACACCCAGGGGAGCTATTTGTTTCCTTTCAAGAGGATGGGAAGGCCATACAAGTGACGAACATTTAACCCTGAACAGTGGCTTTCTTGACAATTTGTTGCCTGGTGATGTTGTGTTGGCTGAAAAAGGTTTTGAAATACAGGAAAATATAGGCATGTTGTGCGCAGAGGTCAAACCTCCAGCCTTGACAAAAGGCAGCTGTCAGCTAGCTGCCAGAGATGTGGAGGAAACTGGAAAAATAGCACATCTGAGAACCCACATTGAAAGGGTGGTTGGAAATTTTAGTCAGAAATACAAAATATTAAGTGGAGCCATACCCATCAACAAGATGCCATGTGAAGGTGAGGATGTCACTCTTTTGGATAAGATTGTCACTGTGTGTTGTGCGCTCACAAACCTGTGTGCAGTTGTAGTTTAAAGTTATAACAGCTAAATCAAGTGTTAAGTTTCAGACTGTATTCTTCACAAAAAAAAAAAAAAAAACACTGAAAACATGCAGAATAGTAAATTAACATGTGAAGTGATCTGTTTGGTTTTGTATAGTGTTTGAGTTTTTAATACATTGCAACCTGCTTTAACAATAAAGTATATGACATTTTACATAACTCTGGTGTTATTCACTACTGTTCTTCAACATGCAGACGACCCAACGCTAGATAAATCAAATAAAAGATTTAGAGAATATTTGAAGAAGTGTGTATGAGCTTCAAGGGATTTATAATTTCTTAAGCAGTTATTCCATATACCGGATATTTCATGATGTCCAGTGAAGAAGTTGGAGGCAGCAGTTCTGCGTCGGAGATCCAGCTGTTTGCCCTCCGGTCGAATGGACTGATATTTATAGTGACCGACTTGGCCAAGTACCTGTCCCTAGCGTCTTTGCTGAGTTTGTCTCGGTATCCGCTTGTCTTTCTTCTGTTTTTCTATCTTCAGTTAAACCTCCCCTGTTGTCTGCTCACATTTTGTTTGTCCTCCGCTAACCATCCTAAATGCAGGCGGGGGGCGTGTCATTCGTGTGACTGAAAAAGATTATGCACAGCTACAGTCCAGTCAGTGGGTCGATGTAGTTTCCGGATCTTAAAAATAACATGTAAACACGAGCAAATGAAAATGCTCAGGTGCAACTGAAAATTAGTTCCACCTTTTCTCCGCCTTTTCTCCACCTTTTCTCCCCTGGACTGACAAGTCATATCTGGCAATTCCAAAAGTCCATCTATCGGGCTATAAAACCTCTACAACATGACACTGTGCTACCTTTGAAACACACTCAAGCAGACAGCCATAGACAATTACTCATAGTCACGCGCATATGTAGTCACTCTTATAATATTGGTTATTCCACAGTTGAGACAGTTTTTCCTTCTTCTCGAGCAGAGAGGTGAGTACAACAACTACAGTATATTAAATGTTCTTTTGTGCAGAAATACACAACTCATATGAGCTGCATGTGAATTGTACGATCTTTGTTAGCCTGCAGGTTTCTTAACAAAGTCAAGGTGCAGAGTCTTCTTATTGGAATGTTTTTCATTACCAATGTGTTGCAGTGATTTGGACAGAATAGAAAATCTCCTCCTTATGGTTTGTCATCTCTCTGCTTCTTCCTGCTTGGATACATTGTGACCTGGAAAACTTAGAGGTGACTCTAAGTCACGGAGCAGGACGTTTTGAGGGGATGAAACATTAACTAATCAGACTATTTGGTCAAAAGTACACACAAATAATTAATTAGAAAGCACTAGAATGTTATTTATATATGTACTGTATAAATTCAGCATATATTGGTTTGAGTTCAGTTGTACTGTGACTATGTAACCCCTTTATTGCTCATATGTGGTGCATATGATAACTAGTGAAAATATGCCACCAAGACAGGCTATAAATTCTCTGTACATTTGCCCGGACGTCTAGAAGTTTGCCATGTTAACGTTACGAGTCTGAACCTGCTTTCAGTGATGGGATGAAACTATTTAGTCCAACAGTATACTTACAGTAACTTGAATTTTAAGGCACTTATATATTACCTTTGACCTTATACCACTTTTTTACTACTCTACTCCTTTCACAGCTCTAGTAAATTTTTTTTTTTTTTTTTTTTTTTTTTTTTTTACGAGTGCACATGTATGTAAAATGTAGTGATGTATTCACAAAGAGTACAGCAGAAATCATCAGTCCATAATAATGACTAGTTAAACTGGTGTTTCATGTAAAAATGCTAAATATTTAATGATAAATTCAGTTTTGCTGCATTTCCTTTGAGTTCTCTTTGAACACGTGACGGCTTTGTTTTATAAGTTATTAGTTAAATTACTTAATTGTTTTTTATGAAAAGAAATAATAAGACATTAGCAAATAGCTAGTTGTAGCCATAGTTAAACTTCAGATTCACTGACTCATTGTCATTGAGTCAACTTTCTCTCTCTCTTTAGGTCATTTAAATTCCATTGCTTCTCCCTCAGTGTTTTTAACTTTTAACAAGCAAGATCCAAAGAAAATATTTTGAGTGAATGACTACCTCCCTGATTTACACTTTGATGTTGAACAAGGAGCAAAACCCTGCTGATCCTTAACTACTTACAAATGTTTATGAGGGCGTTTCTGTATTAACTCACAATCATGCTGCAGCTTATATTTTATCCCACAGATGTGTCCTGTGGGCTCGTGGTGTCTCATCTTCTTCTCTGTCTTGGGGTGTTACTGGGTGCCAGCAAATTGCTATTCTAATGGCAAGGTCACAAAGTCCTGTGGCAACATGACACCCCAACATGGTGGCTCTGGTCAAACTGCCCAGAGCCCCTACTGGATAAAAACCAACACCACCACGTTCAGTCCTGGAGATCACATCCAAGGTAATTAATGCAAATACTGCAAATACCAAACTTGTGTTACAAGGTTTTAGAAAAAAAAAATCCCCCATAACACATTCTTTCATTTGGAAAAGAAAGTTCACTGCACAGACTTGATATATTTATCTTTTAATACTTATATTAAAACATTGTTTCTAGTCACCCTGTCTGGAACAACATATTTTGAGGGGTTCCTGCTTCAGGCCAGAGATGCAGCTAATCAGAGCTCAGTATCTGCAGTTGGAACCTTCACCCTGACCAATTCGAGCACAACGCAGCTGCTCACCTGCAACAATCACCAGGTGTCACACAGATACTCACAAAGGCACAAACTGCTATGAGAAAATACACAAAATAATCCTTTTAAATAGTACGGAGAAAAAAAAAAAAAAAAAGGCGGATGAATTTGAAACTGTGTGTGCGTGTCTGTGTGTGTGTGTCCAGGGCTCAGCAGTGAGCCACACAAGTGATGCCAGACAGACAGAGGTGGTTGTCACCTGGAATCCCCCTCAAGATGCTCCGGGAGCGATTCAGTTTTTGTGAGTTTATTCCACGCTTTAATGCTAACGATATATCTAACTGAATAGCAGCTACACTGACCAGAGGTTTACAATATTCTGAGGTGAGGTCCTGCACCTTTTGAATGGACCACCATGGGAAAATATCAGAAAAAACTACGGTCAGTGGTCAGAGAGCATCAAGGACTGTCCACCCATAAAAACAAACCAGTAGGCTGTTTGCAGGCAGCTTATTACAACCCACCGTACTGTTTTATTGCTAATGCATCTTGCAGGGCTCAGGTTTTCTGTGGGTGTGACCAGTATGGATAGGATCAGGAATGAGAACATGAAATGGACAGATCATGTGAGATGTTTCAGAGATAAAGTTGTGAATGTCTCTTTCTACTGTAACAGGAACAGTTCTGTGCTGTCTGTCAATGATACTCAGTGTACTATCACTTAAAACAGATACAACTAAATAGTTTAGAATGTTACTTGTTTTCAGTTCATTTTGGTTATGTGTCTGTCTACATGTTTATTTTCCCAGTGTGACTGTAGTTGCGCACTATAATAAATTTTGGGTAAAGCAACCTGGACCAGTTATCTGCCAACATGGTGTTACTCCCTGCACACCTCAGTCCACCACAGCACCGACAGTACCAACAACCACACCCTCTATCCTGCCTGGACCGGTGAGTGTTAGAAAATATGAACCATCGATTGTGACCGTGATTCCCCTAAAGTGACTAATAATCTGATCTTGCGCTTTCAGTTCACGTCTGATGGCTGCGGCCAATCGAAGTCTTGCTTGTTGGACCCTCCGGGCTGCAATCCAGTCCGTGATAGTCACTGCTTCTTCCTGTCCATGTCTACAGAGGGACCAGACAAAACGGTTTGATTGTTAACCATAAATTATTGGTTTGATTAGCCTGTTATTTAAGGGGACAACAGAAGATTCAAGGTCTAAGATGGGATAGTAAAAACAGACCACACAATGAAATTCTTACTTTGCAAGTGTGCGCTATGCTCAGGCTCCTGAAATGCTTCTCAACACAATGTATTTTAACACGAACATTCAATTTGCCACAGTGTTCAGTTCCAGGTAAAATGCTTGGTCATGTGATTTTGGTGAAGTTTTATGGAATGACAAGACTGATATACATCGCTGTTCTCTGCAGTCTGTGGTTTTCGAGATGAGTGGCCCACAAGAGGGATACATGGCCTTTGCTCTGTCATGGGACACATGGATGGTAAGCTTGCTAGTTCTCCAGTGTAATAATATTTTGCATGAACTACACAGTGCCAGCTCCAGTTCAAATTCAAGTATGAAAAATGGACTTACTCCTTAGTGCTGCACAAGCTTTGAGCAACATTCCCTCATGAACAATTTATGTTGCAGCTGTAGCTCAAACTATATTTTGTTGTATGTACCATATACAGTGTATGCTTAATATTTATACATGTGTTTGTGTTTCTAGGGCAATGATGATGTGTATATCTGTGTACAAGACGAGGACAAGGTGTCAGTGAATGCTGCCTATGTCAGTGGAAGAACGCACCCCGAGGATGAATCACAGGTAACAAATCAAAACACATTTGGCATTACCACATGGAGGCTTTACCTGAATGAAGATAATGATAAATAAGCAGAAAGTATGGGACAAAACAAGAGAGCAGAGGTTAAAAGATATAACTGTAAAGCAAAATGAAAAGAAACTTGACTAGAGACAATTTTTCTTTAAAAATATTGTCTTGAATGAACACTATTCTGTTAAACATTAGAATACATAATAACGGCTGTATGTTTTTGTGTATATTGTGTACACAAACTGAAATCTTAAAGTTTAGTATAGTTTAGTATACCACAAGGGTTTCCTAATAAGGCGTCAGCAATGGCAAAAAAAAAAAAAGTGAATTTAAACGAATAATACTAACTGTGGTTCCATGCCCGTTTAAAACAAAAGCTGTGCTGACTGATCATATCTGGCAACCAGCCCTACGGAGATCCCCTCATTTTTTCAGTCTTTGTATTAAACTAAGCTCTTCAAAGGTCCAAGTGAGGCACAAACATAACAGCAACAAACAAACAACAAACATGTCAAAGAATATGTTTCCCTTCCCTCTCTCTGTGTGTTTGCAGACTGGTCTCTCGTCAGTGTCGTGGCGACTGTCAGATGGATCGATCCAGTGTAAGTTCAGTCGACCAGTCAAATTAAGCAGCCAGGACCCAGCCCGCTTTGACCTGGACCAAGAGTACTTTGTGTTCCTGGCCAGTGGGAAGGCTCATGATGGTAAGAGACTGTATTGTATGCACACAGATGTCTCCTTGAAAACTTAAAGTCTGCTGACCCCAGCACTCGACCTGTGTCTTATCTGTTCACTTACAGTTTTCATCCGTTACAGCTTGTATGATCAGCAACATGTCTCAGAACGGGTGTCAGTTTTATTAAGGCAACAGGATGTCATTAAGATAAGATAAGATAGTCCTTCATTTTCTCCCACAGGGGGGATACAGCTTTACCTGTTGATTTGTTGCTTAGTCTGAGTTATTTACATCCTGGTTTATAAGGAATTGGCCTTGAAAGAGTTAAGTCATGGGAATGTATAACACTGCAGCTTCACTTCAGCTATAAAGAGCGACATTTGAAAAAGTTTGCTGTGTATCTTAAACCACAATTAAATACAGTATGTCTCTGATACTGCCATTCATTACCATCTTGGCAACTGATACCAATGTCAGTCATTATCAATTGCATGATAATCACCCATATACACCTATCACATTCATGAGTGATGACATTTAGGTAGCACTGCCATACATAAATATAACTGTATCTTGCATCTTTGCTGTGCTTGTGGAGTTTTTTGGTCGAGTTACAAAATAATATTTTGTGGCTCTTAACAGTGTTCATGCTCTTGGCATAGTAATCTCCTGGCCCTGGAAGCTGGCTGTGGATTGGAGCAGTGTTTCAGCAAGGAATATCTTGCTTAAATGATTGCACAAGGCTTCGTGATTGAAATAAATGCCTTGTTTTTTGGGGTATCTTTATGTCAAATACTATTGCAGCATGTGTCCTTGTGTCTGGCATCTCAGGGCCTCTTCAGACGTTGCATTAAGAGCCGATCTGGGCAATCTCATCGCAAGTGGCCAGCGTAAAAGACAGGGCTGAACAACCACAGGACACATTTGAAGGTGGTCTCACGGTGCATGTGTCCACCTTTGATAGTGTGAATGCAATGCATCCTGGGTCCTGCTCAACAGGGGCGCTCCTGTATAAGAGGAGTTTTTCCTTCTCATAATAAGTGCCTTTTATAATATTCTGTTTTTGTAGCTGTTAACTAACTGATGAGTAAAAATTTACAAATGAAAGTATCAAATCATATATCAGCACAAGGTTAATTATTGATGCAGTCATGTTGCATAAGGAGCTGCGTGTAAATAAGTTATGTATTTCCTCAATCACCAGTGTCCTTATTTCTGTTTATTACCGGAGATTACATTGGATATGGAGTTAAATTTGAGTTTTATGCAGGTCTAACTAACGTCAGGATGGAGATCATTAAAGTCATGATGCACACACATAAAACAATAGTTCTGGAGCAGTGCTAGAAATCTACTGGGGGAATAAAAAAAAATATATATATATATATATGAAAATTGTGTAATCAAGTACTTTTAGACCCCTGGTTCACATAGACTAGGATATTATTATTCTTTGAGGATTTTTTACAAGCAGCACCTTTGTCTCTCTGTCCTGCAGGTAATATAAGGAGACACAGACAACAACCATTAATCTCCACTCACAAAAAACGTATCACTGGCCCTCCAGAAGTCCTCAGAGGCTCCCGGGGACCAATGATTATGAAAATGCATGGTGAGTAGAGCTTACTTGTTTACTTTTTACAGTTAGTTGCAGACTGTACAGTCACACAATATCTGCTAAGAACCAACAACTGGACCCAGAAGCAGGACCTTGTTAGTCAGGGTTTTATGTTAAGAGAGTGAATTGTGAGTCAAAGAGGTAGCTAGAGAAGTGGACTTGAACTGAACTCCTAGGGAAGCATTGCAGGCTGGAGACAGAGTTTGGCTTGTGTGTGAGCATCAGCTGGTTGTGGCTGGCTGGATTGTCAGGACTGGCTGCAGGTAAGTTGAAGCATGAGAGATAAGGTTAATGGAGCCGAAGACTGATAGAGAAAAGGCATTGAGCTGAGAGCTGAGCAGGAGAGTGGGTGATGTAAGTGGCAAGACCAAGTATGATGACCCAGGAACCTGGAGCATATAGGAAAACAAGGGACAACGGACAACAAAACTTGTGAAAGACTTGTCCCTAGCCTTAGTGCCACATTAATACAGAATCAAGTGACCAGGATATGAATACTGCCAGAGCTTGATGAGTGAAAGATTGTGAGATGTCCAGGTGGACTGACTAGAGAGACACAAAACACACAAAGACAGAGAGCAAATAAGGAACCGACAACAGGAAGCACGAGTTGAAGGAAAAACATGGTAGATGCAACAGGAGTGCAGACCCAGGACCATGACCGTTATGTGGCCTTGCACTTTATGTTTCTTTTCACATTATCTACCTCTGTCTACAGGACATGTAATAAAACATTTCATTATAGTATTAGAATAACTTAGCAAGCAAGTAATATCAGTCGGCTAACTTGTTTCAGGCTTTCCAGCCTATCTAGTGAAGCTCAGTAACTGCTGAATCATCTCTCCATGTCCAGGTGCACTAATGCTGTTAGCCTGGATGCTAACAGGAAGTGTTGGTACCGTCATTGCCAGTTTCTATAAACCTGATTGGCCAAATCAGAGTCTGTTTGGCCAGAGAGTCTGGTTCCAGGTGGATATGCACACATTATCACACATTAACACACAATCTAATCAAAAGGAGTAGCAGTGCAAATATATATTGCGTGTGTGTCTCTCTGTGTAGGTTCATCGAGGCCTGATGATGTTAACTGTGACTCTGACCGTAGTAGCCTTTTGCCTCCCATTTGGTTACAGGAAAGGCTGGAGTAAGGTAGGGCACACACACACACACACACACACACACACACACACACACACACACACACACACACATCAAAATACCTGCAGCTCGAGGCAATAAGAGGACTAGTCAACATTAGGCTCCTGTGACTCAAACTTAATTTTGTTTCATGAAATAGGAAAATGCCCTTTGTTGCTTAATTTATGGCAGACAGAAAATCACACTCATCCGGACATTTTAAGTGTAATGGATGGGTGGATTTTAGAAGTCATTTCATTACCAGGAGTAAATTCTAAGGATACTGTTTTGTCAATTATGAATGCCCTCCTCTCTGAACCACCTTATAAAACAAATCTTACATTTGTGTTAGATGAATCTGTCTGCAGTGAAGACTTTTTAAAATAAAAGTGCAAGTCTTGTGGTATTTATTCATTAGAATGGCTTGTTTGAACCTGCAACCAGTCACTGCTGAATTAATTGTTGTTGTCTGTGTTTTGGTGTGCAGCATGCAGGTGCTCATCCCTATCTAGGCTGCTGTGTTCTGGTTTTATCTCTGATTCAGCCAATATCAGCAGTGTTCAGACCACCTCCTAACTCTGACAGGTAACACTATTTACATTAACTAACTAACTAACTTTTAAATTTTCCAATGACATTTGAATGATATCAAGACAGTCCTCAGAATATGGATCTCAGATTTCCTGAGTTTTCCAAGTGTTAGGAATCCATACTTTCAGTTGTTGTCATGGAGGTCTACATCAAAACCTCCTCAATAAATGACATACAGCTTTGTCTGTATGCTTTGTTTGAGAAATGCCTCCACTACAGCACCAATGCATCACTTAATCATGGACACGCCTGTATCTGTCATTTAAAATGGGTCTTCTTAACTGTACCCCAAACTGACTTGCATCACAGGTTATATTTTTAAAACTCAGTTCTCCTTGTCTATGCTTCCGGGTATGCATAATACATTTTTTTTTTTTTTTTTTTTTACTTTTGTCAGTTGCTACAGTGACATTACTGTACACTAATTTGGTATCTCTGTCCAGGAGATTTATCTTTAACTGGGCTCACTTGGCAGTTGGCTCTATGACTGAGATCCTGGCAGGTAGGTCTGCTCAGACACATTCCCCAATATAAAGAACTGGACCAGCACTACACGTAAAATCACTAATTTCTCAAGGCACTTAAATTGAATTTATAATCTTGTTATTTTTTTATTTTATTTTTTTCTCCGCTCAGTGGCAGCAATGTTCCTAGGACCACAACAGTCATCTTTACTCTTACCTCATCCATGGGTAACAAAGGTTTTGAGTGGATATGTGGCATGGCTGTTTTCATTCCGATTCCTCCTTCTGATGCACAAGTACTTTTATAAAAGAAAAGGTGGGTAACTTATTACTCTTTGTGTAATATATTTGGGAACATTTATTTTGAATTGGATGAATAATAACTCATATCTGTTTGACCTGCAGCACTGGAGTCAGATGAGCAGGGAATTCTTTCTGGGCAGACTCGCCAGGTATGTGCTTACAACCCATACCTCATTTCTAAGTACATTTTTTATTTTTCTTACAGTAATAATATTTTCTTAGAACCAAGCTAAAATCTGTCATTTTGACTTGTGACACTGGTGTAATTCATATCATTAATAATTTATTACAGTTAGATGCACCTGCTCCAGTCCTTATGCTTCAGAGTCTTTATTTGTGTTTGTATGTTGCCTTCAAACTTGTGGACTCATGGAAAGAAGCCATTGTGCAACTATATTGTAATATATATATGTAATATATATTAACCTACCATTTACGGTTCTATCTATCTATCTATCTATCTATCTATCTATCTATCTATCTATCTATCTATCTATCTATCTATCTATCTATCTATCTATCTATCTATCTATCTATACAATGAAACTTAATCTAATATTGTACACACTGAGGCACAACAACATTCTGTAGCCAGACACCACAGGACACCCTCAGAAGGTCCATGTCCATTCTCTGATGAGTCACAACTGTTTTGGCCTGTGCAGGAGACACAGTTTATGATTATTTCATGTGGAGGCTATACCATTGATAGAATAAGGGGATATCACTTGGACTCTGACTGAAAGCATTTTCCAAGGGCATGACCAAACATGCTGAATGAGACAGGTTTCATAACTGTAATGAGAAATGTTTATGTGGAACAGTTCAGCGATCTTGGGATGGCTCTTTCTAATTTTCACTTTTCTTTTCAGGGGTCTTTCATAAAATCCATCATCTTGGCTCTCTTGGCTTTGGGAAACTCTGGCTTCTTGATTGCCTTGCTGGTTTCTATTGGTAAAATTTAACTTGTAATGGCAAAACAATATAAATAAACATGACATATTGAAAGGTGACTTTTCTAATGGAAGACTTAGACTAGTTCCAGGTTCTATGTTCCAAGTCCGTACTCAACTTTAATATCAATCTAATCATATTTACCTTTTTGTAGTAGTTTTACACTGACTTCATACCCAGATTTTCAGATTCACAGCATTATGCTATTTTCAGTGATTATTAATGTTTCATAGTAGCACTTCTATGCCCTCACTGAATTATTCATTAAAGAAAACACAGGAATAAGCAAAATAGTGAATCACTGATGCTCCTTTCATTTGAATATCTTTTAATTTTAGGGCAGTTGATATACATTATTCAAAAGTTAAGAAACTACAGCGCTGCCCATTCATTCCTATATATCGGTCAGAAGCCATTTTGTTGATTAGGGCATAGGTCTTCAACAGGGGGTCTGCAACCACTAGGGGGTCCACAGGGGTACTGTATTTTATATATGTATATATATATATATACTACTATCTCTCAAGATTTTCTCCAAAACAGTCAATATGTCAAGCCAGATTTTTGTGTTTCTGACGTCGTTGAAGAAGCATACTATGTAAAAACAGTGCACTATAGTGGAATTATTTATAGCCTAACATACCTCTACCGAGTGGTAGAGATGGCTCAACCAGGTTGATTTAAGTTAGGCATCCCTCTCTTTGTGATATTGTGTCCCAACATGTGATCAACTATTTGGCTGAGCGGGCAGTTTTAAAGTTAAAACTTGAATCTGTCAATTATTTTATTTATCTGTTAATAATATACACACGGGTAATAATAATGTAATAACTTATTACATCATTGGCCTGTTAAAAAAAATCTTATTCTGGTAATGATACACCAATATCATTTTATTTAACATTATATTATTGGATATAACTATGATAAAATCTCTCTCTCTCCCTCCTTCCATGTATTTGTATATTTAACTTGATGGTTAGAATGATTTCTAGTCCTGTCTGCTGCTCCTTAGCCTATCACGTTATCTCCAAATGAAGATCACAATTGTTTTTCAGTTTCAGATAATTCCCACTAGATGTCAATACTTGACTTTCTTCTTTTCCAAAGTTCCTTGCTTTCTCTCTAACACACGATGAAAGGTAATCACTGATTAATTTTCTTCAGTTAATTTTGTTAAAATTCTTGCATATACCGCACGAAATCTTAAATATTTAGTGGAAGAGGATATAACATTATTGAGAGTGTACTCAAAGTTAACTGACTATAGCTAACTGTAGGCTACTTATTAGCATTATTAACTTTTTTGACTGACTTGTTTGTCAGTCTGGAAGCTGAAGTCCCACAGAACCTTGGCCCTGTTGTTCTAAACCACCTTGGGTCTGATCTACTCCAATAGATTCTGGCCTCTATTGCTCTTGTACTGTTCTTGTGCTGCCATGATTAGTGCCTCTGTGCACTCTGTCAGTTCAGTCTTTTCCAACCATTGGTAGGTTTTCTCGATATCTGCCACTTGTTCAATTTGACAGTGGTACATGCCGTGTAGGCGCTTGTTCATCCAGGTCGCCTGCTCCTCTTCCTCTGAACTCTCTTTGGGTTTCTGTTGTCTGGGACATTCTCTTAGCAGTTCGTCATTTGGGGACATTTTCTTGATGTACTCTTGAATTTTGGATGTTTCATCCAGGACTGTTGCCTTGATGCTCACTAGTCCTCGGCCTCCCTCTTTAGCGTACAGTCTCAGGGTGTTGGGCTTGGGGTGAAACCCTCCTTGCATGGTGAGGGGCTTTCTTGTATTGATATCTGTGGCTTCTATCTCCTCCTTTGGCCAGCTTATGATCACAGCTGGATATATGATTACTGGTAGTGCATACATGTTGATGGCTCGGATCTTGTTCTTACCATTCAGCTGAATTTTCAGGACTTGCCTGACACTCTGGAGGTATTTGGTTGTGGTTGACTTCCTTGTGGCCTTCTCATGGTTTCCATAGCAGTAGTGATAGTGCATCTCCCTGTTATATGCTGCACTTGATGTTGATTTGGGCACTATTAGCCACTGGGCATTGGTGTTTTGTGATGGCTCTCTTTCCCATATGCCCGTCTGGTATTCTTCCACCTCAGCTCTTGGTGGGTCTGACCGGTTGTTCCCTGCCAGTGAGAGTACACCTTGGCTGGTTTGGTGGCCATCTTGTTTGTCCTCCTATCCTCTGTCTATTTATGTGCTCTCATGTCCTTGAGGTAGGCATTGATAGCATTAAGAAGGTTTAATAAAGATTGCGTTTTTCATGTGTGGTCATTTCATTTGAGAATACATCATCCTCAAAGAGGCATAGTTTTCATATCATTGGTCTCTATGCACTATATCAGTGATTGTCTGTGTTTGTAAACATATGTTTTGGAACTTAAATGGCACTAAGAACTGAAGGCAGGGCTGTACATAATAATTCTAACCATCAAGTTCAAAAACAAATGGTGGCGACAAAAAGAGAGGAAGAGAGACACAGACAGAAAGAGTATATATTTTCACAGTTATATCCAATAATAAAAAGTTAAATAAAATTATATTGATATATTATTATGTTATTGGCTCAATTATTATATTTCCATTACATTATTACCTTATTGGCTTCGTTATTGGAATTGCAACAAAGTCTACAGATCAAATAACATGACACTAACATAACATAACACTTTGGATCAATGACGTTTAAGAGAGATAATGCATTTACTCTGATTGTGCTCATACTACAAATGTGACACAAAGTGTGTGTAAATCAGTATATCCCTCCATTTCTGTCCAGACATTCAAGTTCCGAGCAACTTTTTCTCACTCCTCTTTGGTGAAATTAAGTTGAACTCCTTGGTTACCCAATCCAAATGGAAAAACCTTCCTGGGATGTTCTGGGAGTACCTGTACCACCTGTTTCATTTTAACGCAAATAAGTGTCGGTGTTCTTCAGTTCAAGAGAGAGAATCTATATTTAAAGTGTTGTTGCTAAAACAGATCTGTGTATTAGCCTCACAAAGATAGAAACTGGCGTAAGTAGTCTAGCAGCTCCTCTTCGCTGACTCTAATAGTCGACCCTGGTTAATCTGGCCATAGTTCTGTCCTGTTATGGATGTTACCCAAAAAGTAAACTTTAGACTTTTGACAGCAGACACAGACTGTGTGTCCTTTCATACTGCCCTTACAGCACTTTCCAACCTTAAAAAATAAAGAATGTACCAATAAAAATCACCTGTAAGAAAATGCACTCTAATTTGTATGTTATACGAATTTTCACGGAACGTCCTGAGGCTTTATGTTTCCACCATCTGCAGCTGTTCTGAATAACAACACTACACTGCTGTGACAACACATTTGTACAGCGGTGGCTTACATAACAGTCTTAACCAACAAGACAACATTGCATGTAAATTAGAATGACATCCAAAATAGAAGCTTTTCAATGTCTTATATAAAACACAAGGAGTTTCACGCAAACTAAAATATTCCAATGATGCAATAATCATAGACTCTGCACATGCTCGTCGGAGATTATCAAGTTTTGACGTCAAAAATTAAATAATAATAAAAAAAACACTAATCCTCTGAAAGATGGTCGGGCATGACAGATGTGTGTGTGTGTGTCTGTGTGTGTGTGTGTGTGTGTGTGTGTGTGTGTGTGTGTGTGTGTGTACGTGTGTGTGTGTGTGTACGTGTGTGTGTGTGTGTGTGTGTGTGTGTGTGTGTGTGTGTGTGTGAGAGAGAGAGAGAGAGAGAGAGAGATAAAGAGAGAGAGAGAGAGCGTGAGGGAGCATGAGGGAGAGCGAGCATTGCCAATGTCTGTATCCATCCTGTATTATGTGTGTCAGTGTGAATGTGCGGCTGAACATGTGTGTGCCGCAAATGTCGCCAAAGCTGCTGTTTTCTGATTGGCTGCTGCCCACACACACTCAGCATGCACCCTGCTGGCACTGAGATGTGTGCATTAGAGAGAGAGTAAGGGATATAAAAGGGGGAAGACAGGAAAAATATAAGGGAGAAGAGATATTCAAAATTGTAGAAGACGATTTATTGCTGCCATACCAGTCCAATCAGCCAAAATCATCACTCCAGCAGATAGAACGGGAGGTAAGTTCCATTCCTGCTTGGGTTTTCTGTGTTTTTGATTTCCTGGAAAGTTAACCTTAGGTCTGTAAACAACACAATGACATGACTGAATTAAGCAGTGCTACAATGGTTCTCTGTTAAGACAGGAAGTTGTGACATTCTCTGCATGGTTTATAGTTTTATGAAAAGTAAATCTGTAGGTATTCTGCTCTGAAGCGCAGTGTCAGAGTTGTGGTGCCTGTATATGTAGGGAATATAATATATTAATATACTTGTGCAGGTGCGTGATCTATTCAGATTTAAGAGGTCTCAGAGCTGACCTTCTATGTTTTATTTTATCCATCCATTTATTAGCTGTACTTGCTTATCCTGGGGGTGGGTTGGAGCCAATTGCAGCGGATATTGGCTGAGTGGTGGGTTGGATTCCAGACAGGTTGGGAGTCAGTCAATAGCGACAGACAACACTCACACTGACACCTCCGGACAATTTACAGCTGCTAGTTAGTGTTGCCAGCATGTCTGAAGGAGGAACCCTGAACGGATTGAGACAAGTAGCCTTCAACGTGAGGTGACACATTATGCATAACACAATGACATGTTCCTGATGTTATAATACATGGCAATGATTAATAGTTACATTTTACACCTGGGGTCATCTTATATTTGAGGACTATGCAATAACACATCAGAAAACATCAGATATTGTTTTAGAATGCAGTGAGTACCAGTGTTACACAGACTTCAGATTGTTGGGTTTGCTGTAAGCTTAATTGTTTCTATGCTAGTCCATTTATACTGAATCAGCCTAAGTGTGTCTGGTTGGCCCAGTTCAACTGGAAGGAGTTTCTGAATGCTTCTGTAATGTGATTATGCTGCCAGTGAGGAAATAAATTCATGACGACTGAAAACAAATTCACCGTCTCTGCGTATTTACAACCAAAATGCAGAGATGAGAAAATCTGCCAAAAATTACTGTCACAGAGGACGAGCTGAAGATTTTATTTATATGAGTGTACAATTTTTACTTTATCATTTCTCCCAAGGGCTAAGTTGATACATTAATTTGTCCCATGGCACAATTGATTTTTGAGCATGAGTACAGGAAAATACTGGTGGTGCTCACACACAATGACAGGAAGTGTGTGTGCTTGTGTGTGTGTGTGTGCATTTGATCTAGCTATGACCTTGTCTTTGATCTGCTAGTCAAAAGAGAAAAGTGAAATGCATGTAATGATTCACACAGTTGGAAAAATCCACTGCCTGCAAAAGAGTCAGTGCAACACACTGTAGCTATTTGAAGCAGCGTTGGTTTGTTTGTAATAAAAAACTTCAACCCTCCAAACAGCCTCAGTCATGTAGGGAGTGCTATGTGGAGATCTAGTTCACCCTCATCAAATCATTGAGTGGGATAAATTCATTATGTTTCTCAGCTCATTAAGTCTGAACTTGAACTTTTGTGTAATGTTTGATGTGTAATACAAGTTTACTTTAATATGAGTTTCAGCTCAAACCATCCAGAGATCACCTAATGGTGTCAGATCAGGAAGATCACAGGGATAACTAATGATATTAATGCATTACATTCCACCTAGGTATGTCACTTCTGTGTAAAGATTTGTTGTAACAAGGACACTACAGTTATATGTCATGTATTTAGACTGATTTTGAAATACAATTTGGACCCCCCAAAAGTGCTTAAACATCCTGCTGATTGTGGCGTTGAGCAGCAATTATTAACATTTTATTACTGATTGGATATTCATTGTATTATTTTACATCACTTCTACTGGTCCTGATCCTGTCTCATCTTTCTCTTGGTTTTACTATACACTGCAGGGATATCCAAATGTTCCTAAAAGTGTACCATATACACTTTCAGATCACACAAACGAAGGGTTAAGAGCAGATTTTCATCAGATTAAAGCCCTAGTCGTTACATCAACGGTCTTGCTTGGTGGCAGTTTTATAATGAATTCTTTTCAGAAGGTCAGATCTGGATTTTGTGGACATGATGGCACCATTTCATCTTATCTTATATCCCTCGTTCTCTCTCCCTCTCTGGTATGCATTCCACCACATATAGCTGTCTGTGTGACTGTGGCTGTTGTCCTCACCCAGGGTAGCTATCCCTGTCCCAGCCAGTGTGTGTGTGTGTGTGTGTGTGTGTGTGTGTGTGTGTGTGTGTGTGTGTGTGTGTGTGTGTCAGCCTGTCAGTCAGTGTTATGCATCCAAGTGAATAAAGTGGGGTTATTACATGTCAGCCGTCACTTCTTCTGATTGCAGCAATGCCAACGATGTTCAAATGTATTTGTGTACAGCGGAACAAGGAGTCGTGGGTCTTAAGTCACTGAAAAGCGAATTCAATGATACCAGATTAGTCACACACTCGAATATCCCCCCGGTGTCCACGACTGCGTTACATTGAAGAAAATCCTCCTAACCACGGGCAATTTCCCCGCGATAAGAAATTGAAGAAAAATGCTCAGTTTCCCGGAAATTTGCTCATGATACGTTAATGCAGGATTCATGTGGGAATGATGCGTCCAATCAAATGATGAATTCAGTGGCTGTTGCATCCCAATAGGACTAGCCTACTTGTTGTAATGGCTATCTTTACAAGTGCTGGAGGATGGAGGGAGGGAACGGCCGGATGCAGCACGCGCGGAAGAGGGATGACAGATAGAGATAGAGCAAGGGATGAGAGAGAGAGAGAGATGCACAATAATCTGCCAATACAGATTGGGCCCGTCTCTTCTGCTCTAATTCACTAGCATCATAATAGCACCGGTCGATATAGCCCTTTTCTCTCTTTTTTTCTCCCCCTCTCCCTCTCTCCTCTCTCTCTCTCTCTCTCTCTGTCGGTTTCCGTTTACTCTCTACCTCTCTCGACCAAACACACACACGCGCCGTAGCGGCCAGCTTTCATGCGTCCCTCCTCGCGCCGGCGAGTGGCCGCCTGGCTGCTCGCGCTGCCGTTGGGTAGAGGAGGAGAGGAGTGCGCGCGCCGCGGCCGCCTGGAGATGATCTCGTTTTGGCTGCTGTGCTGGAAACTGTTGGTAGGTAAATTATCAGCGACACATGAAAACCAGAAAACACTTGGGCTTGGCTTCCTCCTCCTCTGGGGTGGAGGGGGTGGGGAGAGGTTTTAGGATGATTTGGCGGCCACCTCGCAACCCGTGAACGAGGTGGCTACAGTATATGCGCGATGCTTTGGCTTAGCTCTCCCTACCATCAAAGCCCCGTCTTTTTGGCTTCCATGTGCGATTATCTGTCACCATTTTGGTGCTTTGCCAGATTTTAGGACGCCGTCTTTAGTGTCTTATGTAACAGTTTTCCTCTTGGCTCAGCACTTTTCTGACAAAACTGAATAGGACATGCAAAAACAATACTGTATTAGAACGCCTTATCATTACAGTATGATTAGTCTGAAACCACACCGCACGAGGAACAGAAAGGAATGGAAAAGGTATGACCAAATCCGACTGTGCCACGAAAAAAAAAACGCAGCAGAATATTATAAAATAGAACAGAATATGAGAGAATAGAGGCTCAGACGTAACACTGCTCTATAATCCTCCCAGCACGCACACAGGTGTCTGGTGAAATAATACTGATGAGACTGTCTCCAGCTGTTGATAGGGTGGGGGAGCGGGGAGGCTCAAAAAGAGGTTCAAGGCGAAAAGTAATTTCAGTTAACAGGCTGTTTAATTCCATGCGGAAAATCTGGGGTTCAAATGGAAGCCGTGCAAGTTGACGTGAGGTTAGAGATCCACAAATAATCCAAAAGGTCGCTGGTTCAGATCCAGACAGTCGGTGATCAAAAGCATGGATTAGAGCTGAGAGCTGCTGCTGCACAACTAATAACTGTCCCCAGCATGTCCTCCTGTTTCTGACCTCTCCTCTGACTTCTCTTCATCAAACAGACTGAATGTGCACAGAAGCACCTATGCATTGTCCTTGATTTATGTTGTAATAATGAATACAGTGCATACTAAACACAGTTGCAGCATCTTATTAGATTTTGCTTTGACTGGTAGACAAATAGCTTGGTGCAATGAGGCAGATCCTGCTGGTCAAGGTTAAATGAGAGGCAGACAGATGTTAGCGACAGTTGTTGCAATCTGCTAAATGGAATTGGAGATAACCACAACTAGGCTGCTTCTTATTTTATTCCTCACTAGTATAGACTGATGGCCAGATAAACTAATCACAGAGCAGGACCAGACTTGATTTGGCTGCCCCAAGCTCCCAAAATCTCTACCTGCAGAGATTTGAGGTTAGAGTAGAAGAACTGTCAAACAGGTTCCTTTCTTTTTGACCTGTGTGGTAGTTAATGCGGCTGTTTGTGGTTGCATTCTATTTCCTGTTTCATCCTAATCTCAGCTGCTGTTCGTGTTTCTCACCTGTCTAGCAGCGCAACTAAACATAACAGAGCCATCATGATGTCCACATGGAGACATAAATGATGTCTTTTTATAAAAGTATACTTTGAGCTCAGTTTTATTTCCAGGAACAAAATCTGGAAAACACCAATGAGGATTGATCGAGGCTGGCAAATATCTGTTGTAACAGTCAGTGGGGAAAGGTGAGGTCACAGCAAAATGAATTTCCCATTTGTTTCAGTGAGGAAGGGGGCGAGACACATTTCGATTCGTGTCATGAATTGATCCTGCTTTGTTCAGCTCACTCAGAGTTCAGCCTGACTGAACGTTGAGTTATGAAATTCCGAGAGTCACCAGTGCAGTGGGTGCAGTCTATGTGAAAGAGATTTTATTTTATCATAATTATTTATATAACTGCTTGATGAGATCAGCAGATTAGTAGGAGGTCTACAGAAGGCTGTGTCTAGGTTTACCTCTTTATTTCTCCGTCTGATGTAAAATGTATGAAGTGTGCAGTGCCTTGGAGAAAAAATGTATATAAAAAAAAAACTAAATACGAAACACAGCATCTACATTACATTTTGCTAGTGCCACAATACAATGTATTTTATGTCACCAAGGTAAAAGTTACAGGTGCATCGCAGGGATAATGCACAATAATAAGTTATAACACCTGAATCCCTGGATAGCTGTGGAAGGACGTTTGCTTTGTCAGCACCTGCACCCTGGGTGTGCAATACTTCCTATGTTATTTATCATCCCAACTACTACAAAAACATTTCAAATTATGTTGTCCTGTCTCTTGTGGTGTCAACTTAGAAGTCTTATGGAACAACTTTGAACAACTTTTGCAGTAGCCAGGAGCTACAGAGATTAGTTTTAGAAAAATGTGTTAAATGCAACATAAAGTGTTGTGAAAACAGAACAAATAAATTGCTAACTAAAGATAACTAATAAATAAATTAATAAAAATACTGTTAAAATTGATAATAAAGTAGGTTAAATTTGATTGGTTGAAATTGCAAAAAGTTATGGTTAAATGCTTTAAATTGCAAACTAAGAGTAGCCAATAAAAGCTTCGTAGAGAAAGTCAAGAGTTATATTTTCTTATATTTTATATTGTTTGTGATATGTAGCTAATGGATGGATGTTAAATGATGAAAAAGTAGCTCCTAAAAGTAGTGGATGAATGATTGAAGCTGTATGCTCAAAACTGTCAATAAATCTCTTGTTATGCTCTGCTGTTTTAGAGAACCATTGGTAACATTATGTGTCAATGCACAAAATGTAGTCTTAAAGAAAGCTTTGTAAGAAAAGAAAGAGGTAGAGCTATCATTTCTTGAAAGAGTTCTCATGGAGACTAAAAATAGAGAAATCTGTGAAGTGTGACAACCCCTCTCCTGACCAACATCAAGAAACATCTTAGAAACTCTGGAAATTGTGCAATAAGCTGCACTGACAATCATTTATCTTTTTTTTTTTTTAACAAATATTTATATGTACGTGTGTATCTGTCTAGATGCATTTTATTCTCATTTCAGTATGTCATATTTACACATCTTGTGAAATATGTTAAAGTTTTAAAGACCTATTATCTTGGGACAGCGCTGTAATTGATGCAACCAGAATACATGTATGATATCGGTATATAAATAGTGAGGCCTGAGAATTGTTGCAGTGGAACATGTGATTAATTTGATCTTCCTCCGCACACTTAACTGAAAGAGAACTGACTTTAGCAGCTTGCCAGCCTCTGCATCTATACTTAGTGTTACCATAGCAACACCCTCCGTCTGTCACCAGCACATGCCTCGAATGACAGACCATAATAATCTGCAAACCCACTCACAGCCAACGCAGTGCTGCCATGGTAACGATATGGTGGCTTGAGTTTAGTCCATCAAACATTTATAGGGTAATCTACTACTAATCTACTCTGCTGTGAGTATTGCAGTACTGCTATGCACATTAATATGTGCAGTCATGGTTCTTTGTGGAGTTTTCTTGCTTTCTGTGTGTGTTTTGCTTTCCTCTTTCAGTCAGACATGCACCTTAAGTTCATCCTAAATTGGCCGTAAGTGTGCGCTTGAATGGCAGTTTGTCTCACTATGTTAGCTTACATGCCCCTCTATACACAACAAGCAGAGATAGATGTTGGTTCTATATGTGCATACAGTTTGTTATATGTGTTTGGTCTTCATTTGAGGAAAATATCAGGCTCTTCAGCTGGTCACAGCCAGTGTCTGCCAATGGTTGTTGTGTGATGCTGTACAGCTTATATACTGCAGCAATTAGCAGCCCTGTAAGGCGAGCATTGAGCGGAGAGGATTTTAAATGCATAGAGCTGAGAGGATGGACAGTGTTGGGTGAATTCTTTGTAGGGTTTGTTGCTCTTAGTGTCATCATTGAAACTGTTAAAAAAACGTTCTGTTGAACAGAGTTTTTCACTTCTTAAGTTACAATAGTGGGACGAAAATAAAAAATTATGAATATGTAATAATACATTTATTTGAATTATTTTTCAGTCTTATAATGACTCTTTGTTTGTAATTATATTTAAAATTTAAATCGTGTTCAAGTATATTTTCAACTTCTTTTTTGTATTATTCACAATATTTTAGCAGTTCTCTCCCTAAAGCATAAAGTTATTGCACAAATCACTATTAAATGTATTATTGCATGAATGTTTCCACAGAGAGCAACAACTGGGTTAAGGAGGAACACACCTGAGCTAACAGAGGGCAACCACGACAACAGTAGTTCAAGCAACGATAATTCTGACAACAACACACACAACTCTCCCACCACTGCACATCCAGCAGATCCTGTTACCATGGAGATCAGCTCTTCAACACCACTAGAAGACCTGGAAAGAGACAACTTATTTAGCCACCATAGCCAGGAAGTGGATGAACGCCATTGCCCAGAGGTCCATGCAGTGGATGAAGAGGCTGGAGATAGAGAAAACGGAAATGGAGACCAGTGTGATTATCTCGTCTTTGAGATAGGAAAGGAAAAAGGGAGAGAGGGAAGAGCTGAAAGTGAAGCAGAGGAGGAGAGAGGAGACGATGGAGAAGTCGAAAAGAGGGGAGAAATAGAAGGAGAAGAAGAAGGAAGAGGAGAAACAGAGGGAGAAGTTGAAGGGAGAGTTGAACTGGCGATACAAAATGAAGATAGATGGAAAGTGGATGGAGATGATGGAATAACAGGAGAAAGAGAGACTGATGACTTGATGAGAGAAATAGAGGGTGAAGATGAAGGGAGAGAAAATATAGATGGAGAGGACAGAGGCAGTGGAGAGACACTGGGAGAAGATGGAGGCACAAAGGAAGAGGATGGATGGATGGAAGGAAACGACGACCTTACAGACCTCCTCTTCATCTCCAACACCTCACTGTGCCCCTTATTATTGGAGCCCAATGTCGTCGCCTCAGTTCCTCCTGAGGGAACAGTGCAGGAGGCCTGGAGCCACGACCTTGGCAACAGAGATGACCTTAGCGATGGCCATCTTAGTGACTGTCTCCAAGCAGAGCTGGCCATTGTGTACTCAGACAGTGATGCAGGAGAAGACCAATGGGCTTCCTTCCCGCCCTGTGATGTCACCAGCCAGGTTCAAGGAAGTGGAGGGATTCTTGATGGTACATGTGACAGAGAGAGCAATGAAGAGGGGAGGGAAGAGGAAGAGGATACAATTGAACCAGAAGCTGGAAAAGAAGAGCAGAAAGAGGAAGTGGAAGAGGAGCAGGAGGAGAGCAGGGGTATTGGAAGTGTGGATACTGAGCAGATGAGGTCGAGGAGAGATCTTTTCCTGCGGTCTCCGTCAGTCAGCTCCACAGCTAGCTCCACAGACCCCGAAAGGAGAGTATGTGTGACTTTGTTGTTGTTCAGTTGTGTTGATGGAAAATGCCTTGCATTCATGTAGCCTGTGGAGTGAGATGGCACTGAGGACATGCTTATGTCTGGAGTTATGCAGCCTTAATGTTGCAGCCTCCGTTTCCACAAATCTAAAGTTTCAACAGAACTAAACAGTGTATAATATTTGGTACACTTGCAGTTAAAAGTCTAGACACACTGCTTCTTTTAAAAGGTTTAATTATTTTTGCACAACAACACATAACTCTATGAATTAAAACGCATCCAGAAAAGCGTAAAGAGGACAAACTATGTTCTAAACATCAGAACCACCACACACTCTTAAGTCTTATAACTATGTCATTACTTCACTTTAAGGTCATACTCAGTCCAGACAATGTAGGTTTATTATCTGGCTTTACTGCACTTTCCTATACATAGAAAATCCTGCAGCTCACATAAAAGGGGTGATGAAGAACAATGAACGAACATGGTATGTGTGTTTGTATCAGACGAGAGGAAACATATTCTCATATATCAACATATGTCAGTATCAAAGTGTTGGAATGCTAAACCTGAGTCTGATATTTCTGGTCAGGTTCCTGTAGACTTCTGTGTGCACCAGGAGAGTCAGAGTGAAAACGTCTCCACTGAGCATGTGGACTTCCTGTTAGCCCGTCAGCAGTGGAAGAAAATGGAGGAGGAGGTCAAAGGTCAGCCCATCCCCAAACCAGGACTAAGAGCTCAGGGGAGCTTCCAAGGAACCCACACTTCACTGTACCCCCCCACTCGCAGCCCCCGACTTAAACACAGGTAGGACGTGCAGCTTGGCTTTCTAATGTGTTGCATGGTGGTGTGAGTCAAACACTGTCATATCTAAAATGGCAACAGGTAACACACAATGTTCACACAAATCACTTCAGAGAGATTATTATTGTCAAAATTCATAATTCAATTCAAGCTACTTATCCGTGCCCACATTATAATAATATGTGGGCGATATTTTTTTTTTTAACATTTTAAGGTTTACAGGATATTACAGAAAATACAGTTTAGGAGTCAAAGCTGAGGTATTTCTGTCCACAATCAAAATAAACCAATGACTAAAGCAATCTCCACTTTAGCATCAATCACTTAAAAACAGCTGAAAAGGGACAAGGACGACCTTAGCAATCTTCAATGACAAGTTTACATTTAGGTTCCGCATCTTAATCTTATTTTCATTGTGGATTACTGCACAGACAATTAGTGTTAATTCGTCATCATTTGTTCTATAAAACCTAAAAATATCACTTAACTAAGTCCGGAAGTCTATTTTTTATGAGCTGTCAATCAGCCTGTAGCCCTGCCATCATTAGAGCACCATTTGAGTAAGTGGACACTTTGAGAGCGTGGCCTACTATTTGCCCCACTGGGCTTTATATTCACATCATTTGTTTTTTTCTGACTTTATACCTCATGAAACCATCACATGCATGCACATGCATGACGTCTTTACTTGTTTGACCTTTTCTGGTTACAGGGTGTCAGGTGCTTGCATGGCTCAAGTTCATACAATGGCCCTCGATGTCCTTCCTCTTTATGATTGTTGCTGCTGAAGAAGGGGTTACTAATGCTCACTGAATTTTGTCCTGTCATATTTATATTTATAGGGTTGTTGGAAAAATATGTTATAAGATACGAATGATGCACTTGTATTGATACTTCGTAGAAGAAATTCAGGCTGACACAGCAGCATTAGAATATGATACAGAAGAAAGTTCCTGAACTCTCTCAGCTCATCATGTAGAGGATGAGGGGGCAGTTCCTGATGGCTTTGAGCATCCCTATCATATAGTACAGTATGTTATTAGTTCCAAGCCTAGCTAAATCTAACGTGAGTGTGGTTTCCCCTCTGACCTGTACAAGGGAAATTCAACCCCCCGTGCCCAGGGAACCTCCTCTGTCCTCCACCCTGTCCCCCAGTTCAGAGGACTCAGGCCTGGATGACTCGTCTTACCGCAGTCCCTTAGAGGAGCCAGAGAGTGCTGTGGAGAGGGAGATCCGACTGACTCTAGAGAGAGAGGAACGGCACCGCAGGGAGAGGGGGATGATAGCACAGGGCCTGACTATACCCAGGTAACAGAGTGGAAGAGTCACAATAACATGGCAACATGAATTGGTTCTTGATCCTTGAGTAACAGCAGAAGTCATCTCAGTAATAAAGGTTTGTAAGAAGATATGAAATGTCCAGATGAAGAGTATCAGTGGTTGGGTTTGCATCAGGTAGTGTAGGGAAATGTGAGACGGATTGGGGTGATATTTTTTAACTACTTGAATAGTATTTGGACCATAGTAGAAGCCATAACTGTGAGGACTGAGTGCATACAGTTTACGTTGATGGCATTGTATTACAGCCCACATGCCTCACAGGAGGCCACTTGGAGGCAGTGAACAACACTGATGACGGATTAACAACAAATAAGATGCTAGTTGAACATGTGCGCAAACACTTGCTAAGCAAATGTAAAGCTGACGCACCGTTATTACTGCCACAAGACTTATCATTGTAATTACCATTATTACTACTTTTATTATATCATCATTGTAGATGATAAATAATGTAGATGAAATAGAAATGTAATTATCATTGTTATCACTACTACACATACGTCCCCACACACATTCACACACCCACCAAACATCGATTACAGTCTGTATGTTGTCTGTATGCTGTTTGATGTATAACTGATACATGTGTTTAATACATGTTGAAAGCAATAAAAAAAAAATCAAGCACACACAGATTAGCACTTGTAACATTGGCAGTGTATTTAAGTTGTGTTTAAAGTTAATGGTGTAGTGTTTCTCTTCACCTGATTAACTCAGCCAGCTGTGCTCACATGGGGACAGCAGAACAAGCGGAAGATGTAATATTGGTATACAGACAGCAAAAAAAGATGCTAAGACTTGTGTTGTGAATGTGACAGCATTTAGATATTTGTTGACCAGCATCTGTCCAGCAGCATCTAAAAAATCAGTACTCGCTAAATGTTCCTTAAACAGATGATCGGCAACACAGCATCAGTATTCAAAAAGCTCTTTGGATGTAAGATAAAGAAAAAGTAACCGTCCGTGATTCTTCTGTTGTTCTGTGTTCAGACCGTCCTCCTTGCAGACAAGTCGATCTCCACCCAGACCTCCGGCCTGCCGCACTCCTACTTTGTCTATCTCTCCATCACCTTCGTGCTCCTCTTCCCTCCCCCGATCTATCTACCATGAAATGACAGCCAATAATGTAATCATCTTGGAGCCTGATTCCTCTAGCACCACATCGAGGAATCGTCTCATCTCCTCTGCGATTAGTGGCCTCTCTGACTGGCCGGCCAGCCTGGACGCGGTGCCCTCGGCCAACGTCATTGTCGTGGAAACCTCCAACCTGATCATTCGCAGCGCCTCTGAATTCTGCCTGAGCTCTGCCCCTGTGTCTGCAGAAACGCAGGAGAGCACCTTCTCATCCAATCCCTTTTTCAAATTGCGCTCCCTTAGCAGCCAGTCGCTGGTTGAGCAAGAGATCAAGGTGGTGAGGCAGAGGGAAGAGGAGTGGAGGAGGCAGAGGGAGGAGATGTGGCGGAGGAGAAGAGAGGAGGAGTGGAGGAGAGGAAGAGAGAGGTATGACACTGTTCTGGTGTCCCCGGGCCTGAATGATAACGTCAGTTACAATGGTACGTTACATCCAAACGATTTTCTGTGTGAAATTTGGGCTCAAATGATTCATGCTTCCTTCCTTTTAGAGGCCGTCACCATTAAAGTGTTTTAATACTTTCTTATGTAGCAACCTGTTTTGTTGCCATGGAGGTAATACTTTATGACAACTCAAATAGAGTTTCCATGATTTAATGCAGCAATTAAACATCAAGTGAATGGTAAATGCTCTTCCTAACTTTGCATATGGAGAGGATTTAAGTTCAAACCCTGTGATAACCTGCTGTACCACCTGAGCCACAGCTTCCACAAGACGCCTTTTTTCCATTGTCATTGTTTTTCCTTATTTTTATTCCAGTGCCAGCGTTGGTTCCAGACAAATGTGTCTCCTCCCCTTCGTCCCCCTCAAGGTCCCGCAAAATGGAACGATCCAGTTTGTCGTGTGATCACAAGGTTGGCTGTTACACACAAACACATGTACAAACTCCACAGTAAACGTTAGGAGGCAAAGTTGGAGCAAAGATGCCTCATGGCGATTTGAACATCGCTCTACATACAGTTACCTGATGTACAAACAGATTAATTCTTCTCACTGTGGATAAAACATTGTCTTTACATGCACTTAAGTAACCACAAGACTAATGAGAGGAAGTTGGTAACACAACATGTATATGGGAGACATGTAATTGGTTCCTGAAAATGCAACTTTAGATGCAGCAGGTCAGCAGTCATATTTGTTGAACTTATCAGTCCTCTTTTATTTGATCTGTAACTACTAAAACAAGGTGCTGTCATTCAGTCATTTTTTTAGACTTGTTCATTTTTTGTGTGAGGAAGGTCAGACAGACGACTTTCTGTCGTGGTGCCACGACGATGGTTTCAGTTCAGTCAGACATTGGATAAAATCCTTTTAAATACGAGGATGCAAGCTAAGTGGTAAATGGTAACTAGTCTTGCTTTTATATAGCGCTTTTCCACATATCTGTACTTAAAGTGCTTTTACAGTCACAGACACATCTACCAGTCGCTCACACAAGCACACACGCATTTATACACCAGTGCCAGTTGCACTGAAAGCAACTAGGGGTTCAGTGTCTTGCTCAAGGACACTTCGGTATGTGGCACATTTTGGGGATCCAAACGCCAACTCTCTGGTTGGTGGACGACCTGCTCTACCTACTGAGCCACAGCCGCCCCAGGCAGTTGTGGCGTTCAAGCCTCTATTTAATTATAGCTCCTGCTACCCAGCCATTCTAATGTAGCTCTCTCTCTCTGTCTGTAGTCATCATGCACATATGCACTTACAAAAGCAGATTAGAAAACGGGACATCAGAGTTCACTAGAAAAATCTGCTTATGCCGGGCTCAGACTGCAGGAGAAGTCAAATCCTACTCAATTTGAATTGCATCACACGTAGCGAGAACACAGTGAGAAAAAAAACTGAAACAGAATGCTCAACTACTGTGAATGAGAAAAAGTTTCAAGATGCCTGATCAACATAAGGTCTCTATTCTTAAGCAAAATCTGGGAGGGAGATTTTAAGTGTCAGATTTAACATCTGACAGCAGGAGCTTTCTAGCTACTGTTAATCTGCTTGACAATGGCTTCAGCTCCTATATGTCCTTGCAGCCTTGCTTGTGTCTCTGGCTGTTGTTAAAGTACTGACATATTGATCCAGACTTTAAATCCTAAATATCAAACATGTTTGCTATGAACGGGCACACCCCAGATGAGTCTGCAAGTGGTTATGGAGAATTAAGACTTGTTTAACCTGCATGTCACCAGATAATTTGGACTTCAGTGCCAAGCAAAGTCTGGACAGATCAAATCGCTTAGGATTGTCAGAAGGGAATCTGGAAATAAACTGGTCCATATCTCCTTGAATATGAGCCCAGTTTAAAGGAAGCCAGGTTTCAGTAATACCTTACCCACACACAGGATAGAATACTAAACTTCTATTTTTGGATTACTTAAGAGCATGTAAACACACTGAAAGTCATCATCAACAACAAAGGTGGTATTAAAGTGATTAACATTGGGCTACATACAGTAACCTTGTCATGAATTTGACTAGTGTTCACGTCACCTTAGAGTTGGTTGGAATTTTCTTTAGTTCTTTTTTTAACACGTGTTAATTAAAATGCTCTGTATTGATCCACTGTCAGACATTTTGATGACTACAGCTATAATTAATTATGCATTACATAAACAGTACAGTATCAACTTCCTATTAATAATGTTTTGACTTCATCCAATCACATATTGTCTTCCCTGATACTAACATTCAAAGTAGAGTATGTTGGACAGTGCTCTGCAGCTGACTGAATTACACTGTGTTTAAATGCATGTGTGTGTGTCAGTATATTATTGTTTAATTTCTTTTGCAATTTCCGTGTCAGGTAATCGTTTTCTTCCTTTACTCATTCACTCATCTGCTCCATTTATAAATTGTGAACTTTATGATTTGATAATCAGCAGGACTGATTATATTTTGAATCTGTTCACAATTTAACAAATAGACATATTCATGATTTGCTCATTTTTTTCACCTTTCCATCACACCTGCATCCATTTACCCAACAACCTCGCCAACTTCCTTCATCCTCATACCTTTCTCTGTTGCTCTGTCCATCATCATCCATCACGCATGAAACTATCCACTCGCCTTCGCTCTAGTGGTTTAGCTGAATCTCCCCCTCCCTCCAGTTTCCCCCCTCCCTCTCTTCGGTGCCTCGACGACAGAACGCCATGGCGCAGCGATGGGAGGCCTCCCTATTAGCCAATCAGAAGAAGGAGTGAGCAGTGATAATCCTTGACTGTCAGCCATTTCAAAAAGCCAAAATGAAGTCCCACACCTGCTTCTTGCTCTGTCCAGACAACTCAAATGGTCCACTCAGCAGCCAGTCTGCAGTGTAGGCTAGGAACCAAAATGGCTGACACGTTTCCTGCGAGACGCCATTAACAGAGGAAAGAGAAGTTTCCTTCAGTGACCATGGTTTCCAAAGTTATGGTAATTTACTCTATCTAATGTGGATTTCCATAATGTTGAATTATCTGGAAAAGTCTAAAGTCTTTAAAAGTCAAACTGTTCTTTTGCATGATATGTGAAACATTATGGCACATTGGAACTGCCTGGAACATCACATTTCCTTTAGCTAAAGTAAGCTGCTCCGCATACAGTGTATTCCCAGGAGGTTCCACAATAATAAGTGCTTATAAAAGATTAAGACCACCACTGTTTTTGACATGCGCCATTAAAAGTGAACTTCAGAAGCACGTGTCAAAATCGGTGGCATTTTCCTATTTATTTAATATTTACAGCACTTTTGTTTTGTAGATGTTCACACATTAGGGCACTAGTACAGCTATTTATTCATATTTATAGATTTTTATCAGTATGACTGATGCAGTGCAGTGATTTTCAAACCTTTTCTGGGTCACGTTTTAATTTCAGTTTGTTTTGATCAGCATATATTCAAGTAACTTCAGTTGCATTTTAAAATCCTGCAGCTATGCATCCTAGAGATTTGAGAAGGTACATGCAAAAATAACTGAGCATGTGTTCTTTTTGAATCACTATTCACGTCTTTTAAAGGTGCCAACCCAGACTTTGAAAATCACTGCCTCAGTGAAATGTTATAATGAGCCATTGATCAAAAGAGTTTGGTCGTCCCAGGTTTTTCTTCTCATTCACGTTGGCTAAACTGTGCTAGTTGCTCACTGAAGACCACTGAGTCACAGTCGCACAGAGGAGCTTTAAGCTTTTGTCTCAGTCGCCATAAAATGCTATGTTGTATGAAACAGCGTGTGGAGATTTGTAAACAAAGTTGATTGTATTTTGCACAAAACCTACATTTGAGCCTCTGCTTCTTTTAACCTTTTTGCAACTAACCGCTCAGTTTCAGATTAGCTTCGGATAGCATGCTAGCTGAACTCAATAAAATGCAATATGGATGCATATTGCAGGCACACATTCACGCTGGGTCTGAGCACACCTTCCAAATGTGTCGCCTCACCACCATAATGGATTAATGGATGTCACTAGCACAGATGCTGGGACAGTGGGTGCTGCAACTAAAGCTTCTGTTGGATTGATAGAACCTGGCCAAACTCTGTCCGTCTGTGGCTCACCTGTTTTAACAAACTGAGCACTTGTGAAAGAGTCCTGATATTTTAACCTTAAGGTGTAGTGAAGATTTTTACATATTTTTATGTCCTGTCCTGATTCTTATAAAAAGAGATTTATTGTATTGTATTTTTGCTGCATATATTTATGAACTGACCAATGCTTCTAAATCCCTAAAGCTCTTATTTGTTTATAATCATGTGATAGAATTCTTGGAAATGTGAAGTTGCAATGCTATTTAGGAGATGACTTTTTGTGTGATGTGTATAAGACCAGTCCATTCTCCTTACACCAACTTTCATTTGACTTCTGCAATATACATCCAAAACAAGCTCATTCACTGCTCACCCCCAAAAACAACAACAACAACAACAAAAAAAAACAACTCAGAAATGCGATGACTTCAGGGGGAAACCGAGTCAAATGCTGACAAGAAAAGTTTCAGTTCAGCGTCACTATTTACTGACTGTGCAAAATGCACAAAACTGCGTTCAAGCTGTGAGTAACTGTGCAAGCTGTGTCTGCACAAATTATGTAGCTGGTTATCCTCGTAGACTTTCAGCCCTAAATGTTTCGAGGCAAAGCTCGTACTCATTGTAAGATTTGGTTGCTGTAATGAATCTGGATGAAAGTAGTGATGTTCCCGGAAACACCAGCCAGTCCAAACCTGGCACAATGTTTGCTCCTTTTGTTCAGCTGCATTGTCCAAACAGGTCAAATATTTGAATTAAATACAACATTAAACCTGCATACAGTTATGTCATAGCTAAAGCTACAAATGTCATTAACAGAGCAATAATTTTTATAACTACTGGCATTAGAGGGCCCAAATATATCAAAAAGACTCTAATGACTCAGAAATATTTTTTCTTCTTTCTTTTTTTTTTCAAATCAACTAACGTTTAGGGAGAAACTGACAGTTTGAGAGTGGCTGTTGGTGGCATTGCACTTTGAAGTACTTCTGCACTAGCTTCAACCTCAAGCCTTGGTAGCCACCACATCAGCCACCCTCTCTGAACCCTCTGATATATTGTCTTCATAATTGAAACAGTTCTAAAATGAATTTAAGCCTCCAGTCACTACCAAACCAGAATTTAAATGTAAGGCATTTACTGTTTCTAACTGCACACCATAAATATAATTTCACACTAATTTTTCCTGCCTGTAAATGCATGTATGACCAACAAAATCTGCTTCCTTTAGATGGAATTGCTAGATGGAGTGAACGGCAATAGCTTGAGGTTGTCAAACAACCTATAGTCCACATCTTATTTAGTTTTATGAAAAAGTCTATATTTTTGTTTGAGAATTAATGAAGGTTGAACTTAGTTTGTTATATTGTATGAACAGGTGTTGCATTTCGGTGGACTTGACAAAATGTGTACAGTCCCTCCAAAGCTTCAACCTGTGACAGTACGTTGACTTTGCAGTAAGAGCTGTCATGTCAAATACAGGGAGATGTAAAGCTCAGCATGTTGTTTTGTCACTGTGTTAGATATACTGTATGATAGCACCTATTACACACTACTGTATGCTCAGTGTTTTCCCTTTGATTTTATGGTAGCTGGGAACTTGTATTCACATCCATACCTGTTTTTGTTTGTTTTCTTGGTTCCAGGTTTAGTTTAGATGCGATTTGTGGCATCACTACTATTTAACACACATTATTAGCATTAGTTGAGAGACAGTGCATTTAGTCACGTTTTCAGTTTTCTTGCCACTTTTTGGGGAATGTGGAGGCCACTTGCTGGGATAATCTCTATGGACTGTTTTCCTCAGTAGTGTCATCTACTATGACTCTGTTTGTTTGCCTTGAGTTTCAGTTATTCATTATTGCCAAATGAAAGGTCTGGTAATCTTCAATAAAGCGTGTGACTACTGACTTCCACCATGTGTGTGTCTTATTTTTATCTGTCATTGAACCATTGTGGTGATGAGAATTTGAAGGGTTGCAAAGTTTTTGTACTTCAGATCAACAGCCTTCTGCATTAAGTATGTTCTCTGACAGGAACCATACAAACATCAGATTTTAATTTAGGGAACATTGGCGGAACATTAAAAATCTTTTGAGCTACTAATCAGGCTCTCATTGATGATGGTAATTCAACACTATAAATATGTACATTTAATTCAGAATTCTGAACAGGCCCATGGATAGAAACCTAACTCTTAATGATAATGCTGCATCCATAGACCTGTGGGGCTTGTCTGTTCATCGCAATCTTTGATTGATCGACTGATGTTGTGTTTTCTAGCATCTTATTGACATATCAAAAGACCAGCAAATACAAAAAGCAGCATTAAGTCTGTGTCTACAGATTTTGTGTGTGACCAACAACTAGCTCCACCAAAGTGTTGTGTGTAGCCTGAGAGTCAAAACCCAGGGCCTAAAAGCAGCAGGATATTTGTCCACAACAAGCAGACAAATACACTGCTGCTTCCCATAAAGGAAACTCACACAGAAGAAACAGAACCTTTTTTATTACACCTTTTGCATGTCCAGTGTCTATAACTTGGCACGTACTGTAAATCTTCAGCTGGGATACACGTCATAGGTGCGGCTGGTGTTCTGTCTGTTCCAAGTCAAAAGTAGCCTGGTAGTCAGCCCACAACTTCCACATTTAAGGACTGAGTGTGGCTAAGCCAAACATGTAATTCCTTTTAATTTATCATCATCACTGATGTCAGGAGATGTCTTACGCTATGGTATTAGAACATCTGATGACCAGAACAAATATTCATTTTCAGAAGATGGTCACACCTTTTCCTACATTTCATTCATTGTATGAATTGTGTAGATCTAACATGGACTGGTTAAGGTACTGAGTGGTAGTTTGTATAGCTTGTAATTTGTACTGCAGAGGGGAAACATGGTTAATAAGATGTAAAATACACATGTGTTTGCGTTTATTAATCGCAGCAGAGAAAGAATAAACTGATGGATTCTTCTTCCAAGTGTCCAGTCTCGGCCTCATTTTGGATGCTGGGTGACTGGAGAGGTTTTCAGGAGTATTCTATGTCCTCTCCTTCAGACAAATGCATGGAAAGTCACTCAACCAGACAGTGATCCTCATTGTTCTGCCAAAACAGCTAAAGAGATGATCAGGGTGGAGAGGTGGAACATCCACATTAGAGGCAGAAAGATTCTACAAGAGTTCTTGTAAGTGAGTCATCAGGAAGATGCAAAGACTGCGATGTCCGACAACATTAAAGAAGAGTGTAACAGCCTGGAGTCTATGTCCCATGTCCCATGACACTCAGCCTCAACCAGAGACTCACCTGTTGTTCACTTGTGCGTCATACGACCAGAGCTCTGCATGAGGAAACAGCAGACAACACATGACAAACATAGAAACCTTGCTAGATGGAGGCAGCCGAAATCAGAGACCACAGCAGGACCTAGATACTGATCCACCTGTTTCATTCCTCTTCTGAACCTGAGACACACACACACACACACACACACACACACAAATCCCTCTCATCAGCGTGTGGCATTAAGCTCATCTAAGCTGATAAAATGCCTGACGAGTGCAGAACGATGCTGAAAACATATGTAATGTAATGAGACTGAAATACTGCCTGTGGATGTTAAACTAAGCATACAGACAAATCCTGCCTGCAGTGAGTGTGGCGGTGTTCCATTTAGCTGCCTGAGATTTTTTTGTTCTGTTATTAACACCTGTATTAATCGTGTTTTTTTTGTTTGTTTTTTTGTTTTTTATGAAAAGCACAGCTGGACTGGTACTTTTAACATTATAAAGCTCAACAATGCTCTAAATAAATGTTGCACATGATATCTCAATGTACATTATTGCTCACTGACAGCTGCTTTGTAACCGTGGAAACATTCTCGTCCAGTGTTAGTGTTAGTCTCAGGAAATGTTCCACTTAATGAAAGCTGTGGCCCCACAATTTATCTACACATTAAACTATAATTCAAACCTGATCCATTAATAAGTCTATTGTGGGTCATATATGGGTCATGTCAACTCTACAGCCTCCACCTCCACTGTAGAGTAAATATGTAGACAAACTGCATGGGTTTCCTTAAAACAAGCAAAACCTTTATGCAGTAATAATTTTAAACATTTTTAGAAATTTCAGAAATGTCACTCAAAATTAACATTCTACATTTGTGAATGTAGAATCCTGGAGTGGGAGCCATGTGCAGCTTTGATGAGCATTAGTATCATGCAGGTGATTCATTGTCCCATAAATCGTTGTTACAAAAGACAAGAAAGACCAGTCCTTTTCTGCACCTGGTGGCTAATTTCTTCTTATTTTTGTTTAGAGAGAAATTAAACATGTAAATTGATTTGTCCTTTTTAAAAAAAAGCCGCAAGAAGCCAAGTTACAATGACCCACAAAGAAAATACTAGTTGGAAATGCACAGGACTAAAATGGGTGGCTTTGGCAATCCCCATTTGCTCCCAATGCAACTGGCACTGGTGTGTGCCAGTTGCATTCACCCATTCGCTCACACGAATGGGTGAATGTGTCTCTGACTGTAAAAGTGCTTTGAGTACCTTTGAGTAGGTAGAAAAGCAGACAAGACCATTTACCATTTAAAATGAACTAGAAAGATGCTTTGCTCGCTTGTTATTTTCATGACTCTGAACTGAAAAACAAATAGAATTCCTGAGTGCCATCAGGAGACACCAGACTGTTGTTCTTCAGCCTGACTGGACTTTGATGAACTAAACGACTCATTCCTCCCCTCTATCCCCGTTTTAGTTATATATCCTTTGGTTGTATTTCTTTTCACAAATGAATTCAAGAACAAATGTCCATTGACCAAGTTTCCACATCTTAACAGTGTGACTAATCTGGCTCTAGTGCTGTTTGGTAGTGTTGGTGTGGATAACACTACCATTGTATTCAGTGATAAATTAAAGCTGGCTGTGTGTCAAAGCCAATGATGCAAGTACCAGCTTCAAAGACATTTAACGTGATGCGCACACACAGGGCTCTAATGAGATGACATAAACTAACTCTGACTGATATGTAGCATGACTCTGTGGAGGACATCTGAGCTGATCCACATCACTAAGGATTAACGTCACACACACAACTGGTTAGATCATCAGCTGTTAACATCAGTCAGTAACAAAGGTTTATTAGCATCATCATTACATGCTTCTCCACATGCTCTTCATCTCAACACAGAAACATACAAATGACGTTAGTATAAAAATGCATAACAACATAAACAAAAACTCTATCTTAGAACTTGTGCTTTCTGCTGCAGCTGTGAAGCTGTCAGATATTTTACAACACACACGGTCCAAGCTCATATTGTCAGATAATGGTTTGTAAATAAGAATACTGTTTTTCACGTTCAAATGTTTCATTTTGGGAAATTAAAATGTTCATTCACCTCAATGGTTGAATGGTACGTATATAGAGGAGTAATTGTTGGCTGATATCATTTGCATTCATTTTCCATGGTACCACTCCAGCTAACATGAAACCTTTGGGAACTATTGTAGTATGGTTTATAGTATATAGCGCTACACAACACCACAAAGCGCTCTTATATGACATGTCATTGAGCTGCTCCTGGATATTCCATGTAGTGTGAGTTAAAATGCAGTGTTTTTCTTTATATCTAGGTCCAGCTTTGCTACCACTGTGAGATATTAAAGCTGCTCACATTGCTGCCAGCAGATGGAGCCACAACACTATGCACTCATATTCGTCTCATTAATGTAGAGAGAATATGACGCTGTTTCAATAACTTCGTCATTGTTCAGTCCAGGCTTACAGTTATTTACAGGCTTTTAGTTATTTACCGAAATAAATAATATGTAATCACTGAGAAGAAAAACATTTGAATGTAGACAACAGACACAACAGTCCAACTTATCAATGAATGGGTTTTCTTATTGTTTGTCTTCAAATCATAAATATTGGGGTATTCCTTTCAATCTGAATGAATAGATTTTCTGGCCACCTGAACACGCTGTCAGGAGAACTTATGTCATCATATCAAGGAATCCTGAATTCTGAAGGTTGAATGGATGAGATTTGACAGGGCAAAATATTTGATAACAAACTAGTCATTAGTTTGTATTTAGTCAATGTCGGACACTCAGGTATTAGTCAGTCCAGTTAGCAGACACTACAGCATGCCTTGTGTTTTTTCTGCACCTTTCTGTTACCTGTTCCTATCCATTTCTCTGGCCGTCTGTCTCCAACTCCCTCTTTGTGTCCCACATTTCCATTGGTTAAGCTGCTGTGGCTCTTCTCCTTTGTGCTGCTGTCTTCACAGTGATCTTCAGGGTCTTCAATGATGACCAGCTCGGCCTTGAGGGAGCCCTCAAGCTCCTGCATCTGCCCGCTGTCATCCTGAGCCGTCTGGAAGCCCATGAAGATGGCTGTGATTGGCTCCGTGTTGTCCAAGCTGTTGAGGATGGTATAAGGTGTGTCATCTCCATAGAGGGGGGAGGGCACTCTGTGTTTGTGGGCGGGGCCACTATGAGCTGTGGATTGGTTGTGTGACTGGTAGTATGGTGAGCTGTAGTGATTAAGTTCTTCCTCGTCAACACTGATGTAATCACTGAGAGGAATATAATTCGCCGGAGTGTAGCAGAGCTGTGGCTGATAGCCTGCCACTATTCCCTGGTCATGTGATCTAGAAGGAGGAAAGCCATTGGGTCTGGTTCCACTTAACAACCGGCTGCTGCTGCTTCTGGTGACCCCATTTCTGTGGTGCCTAGCACGTTCTTCTTCCTCAGCACTGTGAAAATTAATCACTTGGTACGAACCATGGTGACAATGTTTCTGGTTACCATAGTGATAACCAAGGTCTTTTTGGTTTCCAAGGTGATGACGTTCCCTCAGGTTGTTTTGGGGGTTTCTGTGTTCTTGCCTCCAATAATGGTGTTCCTGGTGACTATAGCGACGCCCATCGTATGTTTCTCTCGGCCTAATTTCCCTGCAGATGAAGTCTTTCTCTGCAATGTCGCTCCTGAGGACATGATTCCCAGAATATCTTCCCTGTTTCCTGAGGTCATGCTCCTGCACCATGTCTCTCTGATCCTGGTGCTTGTGAAAGCTGCGTCCCTCCCTTCTGATGGGATTTGGGTGGTAGTTTTGGTGCTTTACTTGGCGATGCACTGTAGCACTTCTTAACAAATGTTCGACCTCATTGGCTGACAGCTGAGGAACACAGGTCTGCTCATGTGACCCCTAGATGTAAAAAAAAAAAAAGAGGTTCAGACACCACAAAGACAAGTCAATGACAAAAGCAGACGACAAGAGGCACGATAACTGTCTTATGTCCCAGCTTGATTGGTATATGCTCAAGATCCTATTAGACTTCTGGCTGAAATTTGAACTTGTACTATGTATTTTAACATTGTTCTGTTCTGTTTGCTCCCGATGCTCATTAATTACAAAACATATTTTTTACATATTTGTAAAAAATATGTTTTGTAATTAATGCAAAAGACTAGTAATGTGTAATACAACTTCTTTCATTTCCTTACTGTACCAAATATAACCCCCAGCTTTTATCGCCAAGACTGGCACTTTTTGTGCACAAGACCATAATGTGTTCATAAAGGGCAAATAAAAAGTAGACTAAACTAATTTTATTTTTAAGACATATGGAGTGTTGCTGCCCCTGAAGAATCAACTAACAATACGAATACGCAGGACAAACCTGTACTTGGATTTTGGAATTATCATGCTCCATAAATGTTCCTGCTGCCACAGAGTACCAGAGTATACGGAACCGCTCTAGACTGACGCTGAACTCAGCCTTCAGACTTTAAATCAAAACCATCAAATCGCTCCTGTTTAGCCTCTGTCAACTCACACTAAACCTGAGTGCTGTCAAGTAGAAATTAAGATTTTCCGGATTCCTTTCAACAAGAAAGAAAGTCACAGAATAGCAAAGTAACAGCTGACAAAAAATGAAATACCTCTTGTGAACTGAGGGCATAAACACACTTCCTGCCGTCATCATAAACCTTAAGCCCAGCGTGTTGGTTCAACTCCTCAGGCGGAACAGATGCAGTGGAAAGTACAGTGCTCTCCCCAGTCAACATGTTTTTAGTCACATTAATCTCCATGGCAAAGAGAGCTGGGACAAAGAGGGAAGAGTTTGTGTTAACGCTCCACAAATTCCACATATGTAGTTACAGTATTATTAAATCAACCCACAAGCTACAATCACTGCACCTGCTGTTCCACATTTTAAAGGCTAACATTACATTTGTTTAATTTGGGATATTGCTGTACCCGTGGACCTGTATTTATAATTTATTCTTTTAGATATTGGAGTGAATATTATCATATGTTTATCCCATGTTTTTGCAGGGTCACTCAGAAGAATGATTACTGTGTGTGTGTACTGTAGTACACACCATAAACACTGCGATACAGTGGTCTCCAGGAGAACCAAATACTCACTATGACTACTGCGTTGTGTTTGTGTTTTCGCTGGAGTTGTTCTTGAGTTCTACGCTATGAGTGAAAGTTCTGAACTTTTGTATATTTGCACTCAAGTTAAAGGTTCTATGTGCTGACTTCATACGATATACTTCATACAGACATGTATGAAAATGGCCTCACTCTTTTTAGTAGTGTCTTGTTCTGAAGGTTTGCTGGCTGTTGGAGAAAATGATTCTGGGACATCAGGGACCACTGTGGTGACCTGTAATGGTTCTGGGACAGAAAACACAACTGTTAGCATTTAATGGTTCATTACAACAAAAACACCACAAGTGTTGTTAAGACTTACCAGGAACAAAGCTGTCCTGGACCTCCTGGAATACAGACACAATCAGTAAGAATAAAAGAAGGGAAGAACAAAACTACAGCTTTGTTGATGTGTGAAATTATGTGTGCACACCTTAATAATGTCCTCAGAGCTTTTCTCCACAGCCCTCAGTCTTTTGATAATGAAGTTCTCATTGGTAGAAATCATGGACTCCTTCCTCTCCAGAGACTCCACCTCCATTTCGATTCTAATGAGGCAGTGAAGGTGGTGCAGGTTAGCAACCAAAACAACATACTGGAATGTGTCTGTGGGAACATGGGTTTGTGTGTTTCTGTGGTTAGATACGTGTACCTGTGGATGCTGAGCTGTAGTGCTCTGGCCTGCTGCTGGTCAGACAATAGGCTCTCCAGCTGCCTGGAGTCTGCTGCATTGTGGGAAGTCGAGTCATGTAGCAGCCACTGCTCTCTCAGAGCCTTTTTCTGTTGATGTTCAAAGGACAGAAGGACATGAGGTTCACAATGTGCACCATGGCCAGACTAGAAATACTATGACTGGTGGGCAATGTGACTACAGGCCCTATAGGCCCTTCTTCTTATAAGAGATAATACTCAACAATTTACAACAGAGTATTTCACATGTGTTGCCACTGCTGATCACTTATAGATTTATTCAGACAGCGTTTAAGTGTGAGTGAGTTGAACAACCTTTAGGTGCTGTAGTTTCAGTTTCTCTTGGTCCAGTTCCAGTTTCTTCTGTCTAATGTCCTCTTGAATGCGATGTTTCTCCTATTCCATCAAACATAAATATTCAGTAAGAAAATGTAAAAGGCTATTACAATTTACAATATATTATTGGAATAAACTGAAGAACGAAGTTGACAGAGTAATGCATAATGTAATGTTTTTGCATTTTGTAATGTTTCCGTTGTTTGCCTACAGAACTCTAACATCAGTGTTTTCCTAAGAAGACAGTGAGTAAAGAAGAGAAAGGTTTTACAGTGATGGCCTGGAGCCTCTCCTTCAGCAGGTCATTCTCCTCCATGCTGCAAGAAGACAAAGATAGTGAAGAGAAAGTGGACAAGGTTGTCAGACACCCTTTTCCACAGTTCCACACTGCACACGATACTACAACATTCAGAAATGTTAAACAGGCCTGACTACTGTGACAAAACTGGCATGACATCCTATACAAAACCAAACTGTACAAATGGATTTCAGCTAACCGCCAGGAGCCACCACTGAGCAATGATCTTACAGTATCAACAACAGGTGTATTCCTATTGCTTAAGTCCATTATCTATCTAGATGTCATTTAGAAGAGGGTTAATGTTTAGTTACTGTGCAGTCTGAGGCAGGAAGATAGAAGTTCTGTCTTCTAACTGAGTTTTTTTTTTACTTAGAGGAAAAGAAAATGAAAAAGAAACTGGCCTAAATGAGCTTTAAATGTAATTGTGCAAACACTGCTACTAATGATCTTGAAGAACTTGATAAGGCCACGGTTACCGTAGCTGTTGCTCCCTCAGCATCTCTTTATGAATCTATTAAATGAAGAGACGACTGCCTGACAGGAGCCCCTGATTTACAGGACTCTCCTATAACTGCAGCTGTGTGTGTTTGTGTGCGCGCGCGTGTGCGTGTGTGTCCCAGACTGTCTGTCTCCACCACTGTCCTCATCATTCTGGGAGGAACCTCATATCATGTTTTATGTTTTATCCTAAATCTCTCTGCTGACATGTTTAAATAATCACATTTCTACTTGTACTGGATTGTATGTATAATACAAAGGCCTATATTAGCTATGTTATTATATATTATTATACAGGTATATACATTCTGATCACATGCATGAATTTATATAACTATGATACATGACTGTAACAGCTGATATATTCCAAGATCCTCCCTAGAATGAGTATATCTAGGACTTCCTGTTCAAAAATATACTGGCTTTTTATATACTACAGGTCAAACCTTTTATTTATATCTAGTGGGTCAGTGGGCTGTCTACACAGGAGTGTTGATGTTCAAAGTGTGTAAGAATAAGAAGTTTTATTGTCACTGTCCAGTGAAAAACTAAGAAATATGGTGTGGTTCAATAGCAATAAAAATAGAAACTATAGTAGCATAAGGATTTTACTAAAGAGGCACATTATGGTTAAAGCTTTTGTACCACAGGAAAAAACAAGAAAAGCAAAATAAGATTTGAAATACCATTGTACATTTTTTTTTTCACTTATTGAGAAACCGTCAACTATGTCTAACTGCGTTCTAACAGTAACAAATAATATGTAACAAAGACAGTGACAAATAAGTCTGTAATGTCCTTTGGTATTCTCAAAAAGGAAATGAGCGATGTGTATTATGTGTAAAGATCTTCCTCGTTAACTTATATTCAAATTTAAAACAAGCAGCGCAGTTTCTGCTTTAGTACTGTAGAAAGTATCCCCAGCTGTCTGTTTTTGTCAACATTATCAACTCTGGCATCTTGTTTGAATCAACTTTATTCAAATAGATGTTGTCAGTGGGATGTATATAGAATGAGTAGCGATGACAGGAAATATGGCTACCAGGGTGACCAGCTGGACTTCAATACTGGAAACTGTCTGATGCCACTATGATGCTCCTAGTGCCGATCTGACTGCACAATGTCTTTGCATTTTGTAGTTTTTATCTTACTGACACAAACATAAAACATAAAGAGAAATGTCATCCCGCATATACTGTTGTTCACAGCCTTCTTCAGCATGCCAATTTGCATGATAGCTGAACATATGCTTTTTGCTCCATTGGTTCAACTTAAAACAGGTGCAAAACTTTCTAACAGCATTTTTCAGTCAATTTCACACCCTGCAGAGTCAGCGGCATGCAGCAGTCAGGAAGGCTCTGTGTTTAATATAGATATGGGTTCAAATGGATAACAGGGGGTGGAGGGTATTCTTAGAAGGAAACATCCACATTTACTGCTTCTATTTCCAGGTCACCATTTGCCAAACTCACTGTGTAAAAACACAGATGGCTGGTGGAAGACTCAAACACATCTATTTGGTTAGATTGTAGAACAAAGGTATCCAGGTATTTTACCAGTGTGTTTGTAGGACCCTGAATGCCTTGTAGCTAAGCAAGCCCTATTTAACATGTTAGTGACCCACTGCCTCAGGTCGGCCAGGAGAAAAGGCTCTCAGATTAATTTTGCTCTAAGTCATTTAACAAACCAGGCTGTTCACACTGAAGAAGAGAGATGAGTTATTCTGCCCTAACTGCTTCAAACAAGGCTTCCAGCCTGTCAGCCTGGGGCAGGGGTTTAATCTGACCCACCTCCAGTAGTAAGGCCTTTCTTTGTTCATCCAGTCTGTCCAACATGACATAATCATCTGTTAAGTGAAGTGAAAACACATTAACCCACAAAGCAGTGAGCAATCAATTAGGAAGAGTGATTTTTCTTTCCCTTCTACAAAATAAAGGCTGAGTAATGTTTCTATCAGCCTGTCAGTCAGTCAAGTAACCAGTCAGTGAAGCAGCAGGTAAACTGAGCTAATCTTCTCATGAGGCCGTTAATCTGTGTAAGCCATCTGCTTGCCAACTACAGGCAGTTAGAAAGACCATGTGGGGCAATCAGTAAAACTACCATGTGCTCGTCATATCTGACCACTTTATTTCTTACAATTTGGTGTAAATGTATTGTAACCACATTTGCTCAAATTGCTGTTCGTTCTGTGCTCCACTGTTGAATGACACTACGTGACACGTGACGAGCAACATGATGGTGTTTCTCCATCATGTCAACATTTGAGAAACTTTGTCAATCCATTTCTATAGAACTCCTGAAGTCATAAAAACTAGTTTCGTGTCTTCTGTCTGGGCTTCAGGGCTTTTAAAACATTTGACATAGGAAACTCATTTTACTGAAAGTATAAAGACCAAAAAAAATGGAAAAACATTTGTCATAGTGTACCCATAAACCATAAACTACTGCCAGCCGACAATATAATACAAGTGGGATTATTATTATTATTATTATTTTATTTATTTTTTTTACTGAGTAATAATTAAAAGTTTGTAAATGTATGCAAAAAAAAAAACCTCACACTCCTCACAATCCTCTGTGTTATAACAGCCTATTCACGACAGTGTGATGGGACCATTTCAGTCGCCTTTACTAAGAATATAGTCTGTACAAAGTACATTTTCCAAATGTTTCAAAATAAGAATATGAATCGGTAAACAAAGAAGCAGTTAAGCCGGTGCATGCTGTACCATATGCTGTCAGACCTACACGGACAAAGTAGTAATCAGGAGAAACTGAAGCTTAAACAGAATTAAGGAATTATCTCCACCTCTCCCCGTCGTCTTTCTGTGTCCCTTTCTTGCAGACTAAATGTTGAGCTCACTTAGTGTGTGCTTCTCAGTCCACATTAATGTTAAAACATAGTCTACAACATTCTAATAAAGGTTCGCTCCTTTGCTGAGCAATGCGGGACGTATCCTGGACCAAGGTAAACAAAAAACAAACAAACGTTCCCGCAGTTGTTTGAACAGTTTTTGACCTGCTGCCTAATTAGCATTTGGGACTATGCACAAATATTGACACGTGTTAGAAACCCCGTGATGGCATCCAGAAAACAGTTGGTCCAAAGTGTTAATTCAGCGCCACAAAACTAGTAAACACTTGAACTTCTCTGCAGCTATCCCTGCTGTCAGATAAACAGGAATAAAGTGGAGAAGAGTCAGCATACCTGGCCCACCGCTGCTCCTCCTCTCCCGCACAGGACGGTTATGATGAGGGACGGGTCTGTCCCGAGGGAGGCTCCAGACCACCAGGCTGGAGGAGCGGAGGGGCGGGGCGTGCGCGTCGACGTCTCTGTTTCTGCTGATTGACAGCTGTCTGCCCTCCTATCTACCAACAGCAATGAGACAATAATAATAATAATAATAATAATAATAATAATAATAATAATAATAATAATAATAATAAATGATCAAAGTTTTGCTTTAAGTTTCAGTGCGACCAAGGGCAGCAACAGCACCAAAAAGTCAAAAGAAAAACATAGAATATCTCTGAATGGGCTGATTTTTTTTAATTAATTAATTTTTTTTTTTTTTTACAGCCCCAGAGCCCCCAGTCTGCTTCCATTCATTATATTTCTGTAAGTGATTGACAGGTGTCATGTCATGCCCCCATCATTCACTGATCATTTGGGTTAAATCCAGTCAGCCCTCAGGCTGCTGGTCATTGGTCAAAAGTGCTGCTGGTGTCAGAGTGGGAGGAGGGAGAAGAAGTTCAGCTATGGCAGCATGAAGTATGGACCAGGTGGATTACTTGCTTTCTAATCCATTTTCCTCAATGTCTTTGGAGGAAAAGTTGGAAGTTAAGATACTGGGATCACATCGGTCAAACGTTGTCCAAGTAATTCAAAGGGACCAATGACAATATCGTACGTGTCGTTGTTTTTCTTGGTTTGAAAGAAAGGACTGGCTAATGGGGTAGCCAAGAATTCACTTTTCTGTTTTCTGAACTGTAAATTTGAAACATTTGTCGTTTGTCATTTGTTCATTCACACAGCAGTGTGAATGAACAATCGGGGTTAAACACAGAGAAGGAATTTCCCCACGAGGGATCAATAAAGGAAATTAAGTTTAAAAAGTGAAATGAAATTTGCGATGAACTCTTGCCAGTAGTTGTCAGCATTTTTTGTGTCATGCCACCCTAGAAGCATGTCTCACTGCCTGCTCATATAACTGGATATCAAACTGTGTATTGTACAAACTATAACATTGTAAGCATTTCATAACTATTTTCTGAATATAATTAACTATCACCTTATTTGACCGATTTACTATAAGTTCAACAGTCACCAGTATTAACTCTCTGTTGCAGTATCCAGTCAATACTTTGAATGACAGCAGTTTCACGTGACTAAGCAGTCAAATCTAAGAATTGTACTTGAATCACTTCTGATATTGCAATGAAACTTCTGTGAGTAAGCTGCAGTAAGGCCAGTGAGCAGCAGATGGGAGTCTTGTATCATTCAATGGACACAAATAAAAACAAAGTCTAACAAATTAGAAAGTATTCCTCTAAGTGATTTGACTCATGTCTATTCAACTAAGTTATGCAACCAAATAATGAATGTTTGGTTAAAAAATACTTTTATAAGACTATGTTCCACAGCACATTGGAAGCCATTGGAGACAGGAAAATCCTTGTGGTGTCAGTGGAGAGTCCAGGATCCTGGATGAACAAAAGGCTGACGAAGCCAAGAGGGATGCATTAACATGACATGCAGAGGGATTGTGAACTTTGGATAGACTCTTCTGTTCAGCCTGTCAGACTGTCTTCATCTCAAACAGCAGCCCTTCACAAACGAAAGAAACAAAAGAGAGAAGACAGAGGATCAGGCTTCTTCTCAGTGAAGAACACATGGACAAGGACAGTGACATTGACCCTGGTCTGGAGATACACTTCATCATTGTAACTTTAGACCTTGAAACATTTACTACATAGACATCAGCTACATTTACACTACACTCAAGTAAACATACACAGTGATGATATTTCAAAATCCATTCAACAGATAAAACTGAAGATGCCTCGCTACTTGCAGGAAGGTTTTAATGGCAGGTGACAGACATGAGGCCTCAGGGTCTTCCTTTAGCTCAGAGTGGAGCCTCAGGAGACAGTCACACCCACTAAGCTGAGCAGCAACTGTCTTTTGGAAAGCACTGATCTGTTTTCACCGTTCCTGCCATCTCCCCCTCGAGCAGTTCCTGCATGAAGGAGCAGAATGTCGCGACCACCGGTGCTGTTGGCTGGATTGAAAAGAAAAGGTTGGCTGCTCTGAGGCCTGATACTGTTCAATGACAATCCAGAATCAAGAAATTTTATGTGCCGTCTGTGCATACACACATAGGAACTCCTGTCACACAAAAAGACACAGGAAAGACACAATTATAAAAAGAAATATGCACATCCAACTGTATAATATATAAAAAGTGCATAAAACCTAATATAAGAAAGGGGACACTGTGTTGCCCAGTTATTTGTGTTGGTCAAGAGATTCACAGAGGCAACGTGTTCTGTGTGTGATGGTGCTGTCTGAGGTTGTATGTGCAGTGTTTATGTTTGGGCAGGGAGTGAGCTGGATGTAATGTGTCTGATGATTCTCTCTGTTCTTTTCTGACGGTGCTGTGTGTAGATATGTGCACAGAAGGAAGTTCAGTTCCAAGGATCCTTTCTGCGGTGGAAACACTTGTTTCTTTGCTGTTATTTAGTGTCTATTGATGGAGCCACACATCATGGAATTGTTTTCATTGTAAGGCCCCTTTTCTGAACTATCACAGCATACTCTTACAAAGATTACTTCACCATAAATCAGCTACATTTATATGTTTATTTGAGTAAACGTGCTGTAGGAACATCAGCTATAACCATCTCCATCTCCAAAGCTTCAAGTCAGATTGCCAAGAGGTCCACTCTGACTGTCAGTGGAGCAGGTAAGTTCTTTTCTGCCCCTTTTCTGATAACGGTGGAAAAAACTGTAGAGTTAAACATTATTACGTCGGCTTCTTGAACTTCTTGTTAAAAAGTTTTAGCTGCAACATTGCGTTCAGTGTTCTGAATGAGGGGTGAGGAGACTAAGAAGTATTTTTCTGTTCAGCAGGAAAGAAGACAACCAGTGACTGTAGCCTGAAGACTGTGAAGACTTTGATCAGACCTGTAGAGTCTGTTGCACTGCTTCACACTGATCTCCTCAGACGACTGCTAAGACATTCACTCTAGACAGCAGTCTGTTGTACCAGCTGTACCTGGATCTTATGTCAGTTACATTACGTTAGAGGTGGTTGTTTTGATACTAAACCTTTCACGCGTCCCAGTTTTAGTGAGGAGACGGTAAATAAAAATGTATTATATACTTAACAGTTCATTTTCAACATTCTCAGAAACCTTAGCTGTGTTGGTGACATTTGTTCTGTTCATGATGTCATATTTAGTCTGATCAAGTTATTATTTTTATATAAATGAACAGGATGAAAAAATGTATGTCTTGAAAATCTTTCAAGCTCTGTCCCAGCACCACTCTGAGACTCTGAAGACGAAACAGGTGGAAAACCTACACTCTGCAGTTGTGTGTGCTATGAACTCCTTAGCATAGCAGGTCACTTCTACCAGATGAGGCCTCTGAAGACGACCGGAGGTGACAGTCATAACATGGCAGGTATTCACCTGTTCCCCTTGTCTGAATAAAAGAATGAATGAACACTATTACTGAATGGTCTTTATCTTGAGTCCATCCTCTAATTTTCTACTCAAGATTCTAAAGTGTTCATCAGTTTTTATTCGAAATGCATGAAATACATAGAAATATTTGGCAAGCTCAGGCAGTCATCACTGACTTAATACACTGATCATTTTCTCCTCAAAAGTGTACACAACAAGTTCACAAAGACTTAGGGCCACTAGATTTATTTGATTAAATACCATTTCAGTTAACAGTGGAGGGAGACTTCATCCATGGTTCTTTCTCATCTATTACTAATTCTTGTGTACCAAGGACTGATTTCTACAGACATTTTTCAATAAGTGGTTTAGTAATAAGTTTGCATAGTAGATATTTTGACAAACACTCATTATTAATGTCTTAAGTGAGACGGTTTGATATGAGCAGGGTCTCAGTATATGTGGGAGTTAAAGATTGTAGGAAAAGGTCCGTGCAAGGGCATGAAGCTGGTTTGTGGGGGGAAAAAAAGGTAATAAAGCAAAGGGTTGTTACTGTGAAGGACCAACATTTCAAATAGACGTTTAACAAATGCAGTTGTTTCACCAATGAACAGACAAAAAAGACGATTTTGCAACAAACCTCCAGGTGACAGCAAAGACCATCCATTTCCTTCTAATAACATCCATTATTTTACACACATTTACACATATAAAGACTCTGCCTATGGACTTCTAATATACATACTATACACCGATCAGGCCTAACATTATGACCACCTTCCTAATATTGTGTAGGTCTCCCTTCTGCCTCTAAAACAGTTGTGACTCATCAGAGAATGGACATGGACCTTCTGAGGGTGTCCTGTGGTGCCTGATAACAGGATGTTGTTAGTGGGGGTCTTTGAGGGAGGGGTCTCTGTGGATCATCCCACAGATACTTGATCAGTTTGGGATCTAGTGAATTTAGAGGCAACGCCTTCTTCATGTTGTGTGTGTGTGTGTCTGGGGTGTCTGGTCTGGTCTAGGTGGGTGCTACAGGCCTAAGTAACATCCCCATGAATGAATGCCAGTTTACCAGCAGAACACTGAATTGTAACAAGATGGTGAATGTTATTTACTTCTCCTGTCAGTGGTCATAATGTTATGCCTGATCGGTGTGTGATGTCACTCAACTGTACTACTTTAGAAATAAACAAAGTTTACAATTAAACAACTTGTTGTCTCTAGCTAAAGGTAAAATGTGCTGCATGCATCATCATTTAGAGTCCAACATCAATATCATATACTTCTTAACAAAAAGGTTACATGCCATGTAGATTCTGCTATTGCAAAAATGAATGCCACATTTAAACTTGTTAGTTTGTCTTATTTTAAATGAACCAGCCAGATTTCACTTTGTCACAGCATCATCCTTTACCTCTGCGATAATTGAAGTCACTCATAATTAAAGTTACCAGTTGGTTAATTCTCCAGTGCTGCCAAAGGCGGGCTGAAAAGGTGGTGGCTATGTTCTCAATATATGGAAGTTCATGTATCACGTAGAGTTTGTGATGATCTGTTTCCCCCATGGTCACATTTTGACTGGGTAAAGGGGGTGCAGGGTCATAGTCATGTGACTTCTGCAAAGGATCCTGTGCACTAAAGGAACAGGAAAGGGAAACAAAATGCAGTTCAGTCATATTCCTATCTATTTTATTTTCATGGTACAATAAGCATCAGCATAACAGCAATTTGTTGTTCAGTCATAGCAAAAACAACAAAAAACAGCAACTATGGATATACTATATTATATATATGATATATATGATATATATATATAGATAGATAGATATATATATATATATATATATATATATATATATATATATATATATATTATATATATATATAGATATATATATATATATATTAATATATATATATATACATTACATACATAAGTTGCATACTTTACCTGTGAAACAACGTATTTGTTGGTGGCCTCCATGGTGTGATTGATCTGAGGTGAAACCTCATCAGTGTTGGCTGTGCCTGCATCAGATGGACTCTGAGGAATCACTGGTCTCTTTTTAAAATACTGGACCACAAACACCACCTAAAATGAAACAAAGGACAAGAAACAGTCATGATGATTTAATCAGTCTAAAAAATACTTTGCACACAAACCATCCCCCAATGGTCACAACAACAAACAAATAAGTCTAAGGACTTAGAAGACATTCTTAATGTGATTACAGGGAGATGGAGCTTGATCATTTTGTTCTTTTACTTTGATTGTTTCTAGACCCAGCTTTTTGTTGCAGCCAACACAGATCTGTATGGACCTTCATACCAAATAGTTCAACATCATCCAACCAACAGCAATTCATGTGCTGTGTTTGTGTGTGTCCTGCAGCAGTTTTGTCCATTAAGCCAGTTTTATATAAAAGAAAGAGCCTACTATATATTTGACCAAGTAACATTGTGACGCTCAAGAGCAAAGTACTGGAATAACACTCTGAAAAGGGATTTTATTTTGATGAGAGTTTAAGAAATCTTAAAGAAAATGTTTATTGCTTTTATCAGTTTGAAGTTATTTCAGCAACCACCATGGGTTTTCTTTCTTTAATGGAGGGGTGCCAACAATTTTTGTCCATGTGTGTACATTAGCCCTCAGATTAGCATGGGTTGCTAGCTACATGGAAATCTTTTTCTGAGCCATATCATTTGACCAAAGAAGCTTGTATTTCCAGTATGTGATATATTTCAGAACTCTTTTATTTATTTTTATTTATTTATATGTTTGATCATTTTAATTAGATCCTGGTCCATTAGACTTCTGTTAAGACTGCTATTTCTGTTTATTTGACGAATAATAACTGACCAGAAATACAGCAATAGCAACCCCAATGACTTGTCCTGCTATAACATCACTCCAGTGGTTACGATATTCAGCCACTCTGTTGATCCCTGTCAGCACAGCCAGGCTGACTAATGATAGACTGAGGAGAGGACCAGCCAGTCGTCCTCCACTGGAGCCAATACAGGACATGAGGTACATCTGAAAAGGAAGATTATTTCTGTGACACCCTTAAAAAAACATATTTTAGGTTCTCTAACAAATTGGATTCCTTTACTTTAGTATCAACAGTGTCACTCACGGCCAGGTAAACAGCTGTGTACAGACTCAGTGCAGCCTCTTTGGAGGGAAATGTCTTCCTGGCTCTCATAATCTCATCGGGGTCACCAGTGCAGGCATCTGATTGGCTGACAAAGAGCGCTGTATCCTCACAGCCGAGAGCAGTGTAATTGGGTTGGCAAATGGTCAAGAAGTAAGGAGCCAGACTTCCAGTGACCAGCTGACCACCGTTAACGAAGATGTCGGTTGTAAAGAGACCGAAAACATAGACACCTACAGGAAAACATCATAATCAGTAAAACAGAACAGAGGCTGACAGTAACTTTGAGCATATTTTTACTTGACAACAATTTAAATAATAGCTATAATATGTGCTAGCCACTGACGTGACACCTGGGATGCTAATGTTAGCATTAGTTATTTTACTGTGGTTTTTGTATTATCCTTAGATTACCGAGGAAACGGAAGGTCCTGCGGACCATGGGGTTCACGTAGCAACAGTCCCCCATGACAACAACCTTCTCTTGGTCATAAAGGTTGTTTGAGTTGTACTGAAGAATGAAGATAACCAACTCTACTCCAGAAATCTGTGAGAGAAAAAAGAGTGAGCAAACTGGTCTGCTGGTGGTGTTGAGCAGGTGGTGTGACTCAATCCTATAGTTATAAAGTTCTGTTTTTATTTGGGGGCCCAAAATACCGCAATTAGGCAAAAGATGATCAATCTATGAGTGGAAGTGATAAGTGTCTGTGGATTGGTGCTACAAGTGAGCATGAACCTAAATAAATTCAAAAATCTGTACTATGTTGGGTCATGACCTGGGTTGTATCCAGTACAAGTAGAAGTAATCACAGTAAACAGCCTGTATAGTAGACATGTTGATAACTTGGTTGGTATTTTGGGAGGCACAAGTCAATTAACACATCCTTAATGCTACATCTAGTAATTTGAGTTCATGTAAAAATAATGATCAGTATAGCTTTCAAACTTTGTCTTCATCCAAACGTAGAATCAATGAAATTGCAAACACAAAGCAAATTATCGCTCATTTCCATCCTCTACATCCAATATTCTGTAAATATTACCAGTTCATTAGCTCACACATAGCATCACTTACTCTCTAATTCTAATTCCTGCCATTAAACCATTAAATGGAGCAACACACTAATGGCGTACCTAAAGCAGTGCCAGTCTGAATCCAGACAGTGAATGGGAATGTAGACAACATGACATGAATATGGTATTTCTGTTTGTATCATTTATTTTACTGTGGAAGGTAACAGTTCCCATCCCATCACTCCCAACAGATGTGATGCCATCTATTGTTTTGTCTCTCCAGGGAAGCGGGCGCTTCAGTTAAATGCAGATTAAGCCTCTTGTCATCTTCAAGCCATCACATCTTTGTTTCATCTAATTTCTCTTTCTCTCTAAGCTGTCTCTTGTCAGACAGTCGCTCTGTTGTTGGGAATAGCTACAGCATTAATTCAGAGATGCATCAAGAAATCTATGAATGCTGTGGGGAGGTGACCTAGCTAATCAGAACACGGAGTCAGCAGACATTTTATGAAAAGGAGTGGTTACAATTCATTTTTAATGATGAAGAGAATTCAAGAAGATGAGATATAAATATACTTTTATTATTGTTCAAGGGTATATGTCTCTCTGTGTGCATGATTCTAGCTCTATTAATAGCATCATTGTTATCTCAATTGTCACAAAGTAAAATAAAAGCTGGTGTTGACTCACCAATACAACAGGCAGCCCGCCCACCGCAGAGTACAGTATAACAGGTTGTATGCAGCTGTTCTGTTCAGGCCCGGGATCAGGTTTAGTCAAAGTCGGATCTCTGCAGATGAAGCCCTGCTGTGCTGGACTGAAGGTGTCCGTGAACTCACAGTAGTAAACCAGCATCACTGTAGCTGCCAGAATCACCACCTGGAAGTAGAGCATGGTGTAGTCAGTCCGGTGCTACAGCGAGGATAAGGAATCCAGTGGCAAGGTGCAGGTGATGACTGATCCAACTTATGAGCTCTTGGCTACTGCCAACGTGATGATGAAGAATCCAACCTTCAATTTGCAGTCACTGCTGTTCTTTCTATTCCATTTTTTTTACATTTTTATCCCCAAGGTAGATAATCCAGTTTTACTGATGTGATTATACAAATCTTCAGTCCAAATGACATTCACAGATGACGATTATGACTGTACCGAAGACCACTGTGCTGATGGTACACCCCTCAGAGTTCAACGAAGTTGTTCTTCGTTGCCTTTTTTATGTGTTTCTTTGAGAGTGAAGCCTTGCCCTTCCGCTCCTGTGACTTTATTGAATCATCTGAGTGGACCAGAGAATTTATTCTATTTCACTGAACAACCTCTAAAGGGCCACTTTGAGTCTACTGAATGCAAACCTACATTACTACAGAGCAAAAAGACAGAATTTTGGATCAGGACCAGGTGTTCTTACTGGATTTTTTTTGGCCATTTGGGCAAAGCAGCACAAGCTACAGCAGAATCTTGGTGCACATTTTCAGTTTTTTTGCTGGAAATTTAAAACAAATAGAATCAATTTATTTATTGCAAGGGTTTCACATTGGATCAAGTGGAACAGTTATGTGATAAAATGTCAACTGAAGCTGCAGCTCTACTGAAAAGTAGATAAAACCTTCAGATGAGTTTGGAGTAATGGGGAAAGTTACCATGATACCTTCTGTAGGTTTATAATTATCAGAGTAAACCTGACCTCTGATTCTGCTATTTCTGCTCATTAGTTAAATACTAACTGACCAGAAATATGGTGATTGTATCGTCAAGGTTTGGGTACTATTCAGATATCAGGTGTGTGTTCTTTCATCTATGTAGTGGGTAGAGGAGAGGATAGAAGGACTTGCTGTTAATCTCAAAGAACAGATGTCTACAATTTACATAATATGCATTTCCTTTTACCAATGCAGGCCAAATTTTTCATACATTTGGATGGAAACTCGGCTACTGACATTGTACTAATAATGCAGACACAGTAACATTTATTTGAAGGCATGACATGACCAGTGACATTGCCTTACAGTTGCATATTTTCAAAGTGGGTCTTTCAGCTGTTTGTGCCACAGTGGGATCAGATGACATGGGCTTCAATGGTACCAACAGCCCTGCTGGTTTACTGCTCGTCCCTCCTTGGACTACTTTTGGTACTAAACTGCAATGCTCTGCACAATTTGGCCCTTTACATAATCCAGAGAAGGCTGGTAGTAATAGGTGTGTTCCTATAGACTCCCAAGGAAAGGCATGTAGCAAACTAGAGAAAAACAAAACTTTCCCAACATTATTAAGCTTTCAGGCAGATTACAGCTTTATATTATAAGCACTCCTTCCCTCCAGTGTCCAGTGTCAATTTCATTTGATTTGGCACCTTTTAAGATTTGTTAAAGCACAACAACCACAGTGGAAGTACAATAACCAACTGACTGATTTTTTATTTTTTTCAATGCATACCAGGGAAACCCCCAAACCCCCCACGGAGCTTGGAGAGGAGGACTCGAAAAAAAGATAAAAATAAATAAATAAATGATCTACATTTAATACTTTTAATGCTGGATATAGTTTTTTATCCATTATCAATCCTCCACAAATCATGCAACTATAACGTATATGCACTGTTTGTGCATGTGTGAAGATAAACAACTTAAAGCGTTCTTCTCTCTTTTTTGTTTTCATGCATTTCTTTCGTCCTTCCCTTTTTGGCTGTTTGTATTAGAGCATTTGGTTGTTGCAATGCAATAGTGTGACAGAGCCTCTGCTTTGACTCTGAACACAGCTCACATTGTACTTTAGAAAGCTAGTAAAAAACACAAAAGAGAAAGGGCCTTCTGAGAGCTTGGACAGACTATTTTATTTGCATCCAGTCTCTGCCAGAAACACTGCAAATATAGTACTTCAATTTGGGTTCTAGTAAAAATGGTAGATCCCCTTCTGCAGGGCTCCTTCTATTACCACAGCATGCCTAGCTGTGTTGTTCAAGTCAACATGGAGGTGAAGGCTCAACAATCGGCCCTGAAACAGTTCAAATGGAGCAAGTCCATAATCCAGTCCATGAGAACCTCAGCAGGAGTTCTGTGTGCAGAGTCAGTAGTTCATGTGAACAGATTCAGACAATCATTCAGGTCTGGCGTGCTGCTGTCCCCGTCACCGTGACAACATTCAGTCTGATGTTGTTGCCTCTTCCGCCTTCGTTTATACACACTTGTTTTGTTCCTCTCCTCTGTTCCCTTTTCCTCTTCCCCATTTCCTGTCACTAGTGTGTGAGGGGGTTCTTGTGGTTCCTGTGAGTTTGGAAGATCTGTGATTTGTACATTTTGTAGTTTCTCTGTAGGCAGCGCAGACTGGAGGTTCTGGTAAAATCTGGAGATGAGAGAAAAAAAAGATAGTGAAATGATTTCTAATAAACAAGTTTTATAATTTAATTTCACAGCCAAACAGTACACCAACCTGTGTATCCGTCGAAGGTTCTCCTCCATCTTCTGATTGGCTATCTGCGATAGAAAGTCAATGTACTCATGTTCAACTAGGAGCTTTCCTTCATGGCTCAGAGGAACCTCAAGGCCATGGGTACTACGCACCGCCTAGAGGGATCAAATGAAACAAAACCTTTATGAGACTGCTATGCAGCATCTCAAATATCATTCATTGAAAAAAAACTTTTTTTTAGTTGCATGCAAATTAAGTTTTATAAAGGATATAGTTGGTTCTATGTTGCAGCCAAATATATTAATAATTTATTTGTCAAGAATGTCTTTAGAGTTTTTGTCACTGTTTTAGTTTTGGATTATGGGTTATGGGTTATGGGTTCTTTCTCTTTTTCCAGCAGCGTCTGCCAAGCTACTACATGTGTGATATTTGCAGGACAATTAGGTTTATCTTTAGCCCTTCAAAAGCCTATCCAAAAGATTTAACTCAGCAGCTCTTTTTCAGAGCACAATTAGTCCCAATGGAGAGGTTCAAGACCAGCTAGTTGCAACAAGAAAATGTGGGCAAAGACGTTTGTCAGGTTTCCAGGATAAGTTGTGCTTTGTGTAATTGCAGAACAAGTTAGATTCACCAGCAGCACACAACAATCACAACCGTTTAAAGCAGTATCACAACTGTAGACTACATAACCTTTTGCACCAGTTTTAGCAACGATACGATTGCAGATAATTTACTAACAGACAACAGCTGTTTATGGCTGACAATGTCTGTGCCTTTAGTTGCTGTTGACTAAAATATAGAAAAAATTCAGAAAAACTGAATATGACTTTTTTTTTCTAAATAAAGTTCCAAAGGACGCACAGTTCATACTCATATAGTGCTAACATAATCTGTTTCTTGGTTAAGAAAGTCCACTAGGTTTTATCAACATGGGGCACTCTTTCACCACACAAGGTTAGTACATGATAACACGGTGTATCTGGTCTGTCCTGTATTTTTTTAAAAAAAGAGTTGAGAGCTATTGAGAGTGAGTGTAAATTTGTATATACATTAGCTCAGTCCATTTAAAATAGTTTGAAAGCATACCGTGATGATCTTCCCTGTTTTGCTGACAGTGAGGCCAGAGTTCCTGAAGCCTGAGTTCACAGCCACTGAATGCTGCAAGACACACAAAACATGGTAGGTGCACCACTGTGATTACATTACACAAACTCTACTATAGTACCAGGAAAATTATGAGCTGAACAAATACAGAGTATCTCAGACATGATGGATTTTGCTAATTTTAGTTGGAATGTGGATTCTTAGCAGTATGCCGACAATAGTCAGAAGTGATGCTATATCATTAGCTACCTGTTCTACTTTAACTTGCAGCCAGAAGAGTATCTGTAGGTGGTAAGTTGATCTGTGAGGCATTAGAATCAAGTCACAAACACCAATGGCTTACAGCACTGTGCAAAAAGGTAAAATAGGTGTCTTTACAAAAAATGACCACGAGTAGTTCAGTGGTGACTGCTTTATCAGCTAACTTCTGATAAAGAGAGAGACCGACTCAGGTCTGTTGTGCTGTTGCAGAATTAATTTGGTCATATCAAAACACAGAGAGACAAAGAGGTGCAAGTGAAACAGATGTGTAGCAGACTTTGTAATGATTCTCACCATCAGCTGTGCATCTTCCAGCCTCCTGCACTGAACGTGGAGCACAAAAGGTTCAAACTTCAGCACAGCATCACCCGTGGACCCGTTCAGACCAGACATCTGAAGCACACTGACATGCAATGACTCATTCAATCACCATCACCATCACCATAAAACGCAGTAACAGGAGAGCAGTGTGCCTCACCAGGTCATCAACTGTGCATTTCTGGTGTGAGACGAACAGCCAGACGCAGTTTTGCTTCTGGACCTCACTGTTTTCTGGAGCCTGGAGAAGGAAACGGATGCTGGGGTAATTTCTTTGAATCGTTTAATACACTTTTCTTTCCCGGTCCTGCCCTCAGTACACTGCCTCTTACCCCGTCGATGAGGATGATTCTCCCGGAGCAGGAGCTGGTGGTGAAGTACTCCTCGCAGCTGTTTAGCAGAGACACGACATGTTCGATATCTTGATCCACACTGCCTTTCTTACTCATGTCCAGCTTGTTCAGACACTGCTTCTTCCACTGACTGAACGTCTTCTCCATAGCTAATGCAACGTAGCAAGTAGTTCAGTGTAACGTTTCCGCGCCGTCAGCTGGCAGCGAAGTGAGAAGCCCAAAGTTTAACTTGCACCTTTACTTCATTTCTATTTAGTCAATGTTTGTTAGCTAGCTGCTAACTTTTAGTGTGTACAGTCAGGCGGTGGTTCTTCTACGAATGTAGTAGTTGATACGAGCCAACAGCGCATACTGCCACCTGCGGTAGGGGAGGTCCATGTACATGTAACTATATACAGAACATTGTAATATTGCTCTTTCTAAAAAAAAAAGAGAAGCATTTCTGTCTAAAGTAATGATTAGACGAACAGATAGAGAGGGAAAGAGAGAGAGAGAGAGAGAGAGAGAGAGAGAGATTTTTTTTTTTTACATTTTAAATCAACTCTTTATGCTAAATCTTCTATTTACAGTTTATCTTTTACTTTTCACCAACTCAGAGCAAACACAAAAACAAACCAAAACCAACAAAATAAATAAAAAACAAAAACTTGTTAAAATTTCAGGACCAGAGAGTGTCCTCTAACTGAACACAGGACGCCCTTCACACCTCACATGTTCAGAAACTCCTGTTTTCGTCCAGTTAGTTTATAGAAGCTGAACTCTACTCTGAGCTGAGCTGCCAGCAGCCCGGTCACCGTGGACACAACATCCTCTGACCCCTGACCTCTGACCATGTTCCTCCTGGTCTTCCAAATGGCCAACTTAGCTGTTCCTGAAACAAAGTTCATCCTTTGGGGAGGATCCCGCACCAAAAACCTCAGTCCACCTGGACACCTTTACCCCTGTCAGGGAGCATGCATTTGAGAACTTTATGCTGAAGAAACAGATGTCTTTCTTCCCCAGAGTCTCAAAATCTATGGACTGGGGTCTTCAAACTCAGCGGGCCGTCCTCCTCTGGCTACCATTGTCCCACAGCTGGAGACACAGCCAGGGAGGGAAAGACATACTCACCCTCGTCATCCCATTGGTCAGGCAGAGTCCGGTTCTCAGCAAATGCTCAGAGGCCTGCTGGCAGGGAGAGAGAGAGAGAGAGAGACAGAGAGAGAGAGAGAGAGAGAGAGAGAGAGGACTATCCCCTATAGAAGTGGCACAGTTTTTCTGGCCCAGAACCTATAAGTGACAGCAGAGCAGAGCAGAGCAGAGAATGGTGAACGAAACAGTGGAGGCAAATGAGAAATATGGTGACAAAGTACTAGTGCGGTACATTATGAGGCTCAGAGCACAGGTCAGTCGAACTCTTCTTCTCTTATTTACACGTCTGAGTGATCTTTAATGTATCTACACGCATCAGTTCCTAGATCACATGAATAGCTGATAAGATAAGATTATGGACAATCAAAAAGAACAATCTGCACGCTTAAAAAGGAAACAATGGGGAACTATCTTCAGTGGCAGTAAAATTCTGTGATTTAGGATGCAGTCACTAGGCAGTTGTGCCCTGGAGACTACTTGAGGACTGGACTGATGTGGGATGAGACAATACTGTAATAATAGTGTAAATGAAAGAACTTGTATGCCTGCACACAAGAGAGTCTCATGAAATAATCTGGGTTGTTAAATGGATGTATGTCATTAGTGATTTAACTTGAATTGTCATTTTACAAGTTGTGAGGAAAGGCTCAAGGTTCTTATGGTCCAGCTGGTGTAAAGCCTGTCACTTTGTTGCCTGAAGGGATTTGTTCATATTTGATGAATAATTTAATATAACTGGAAGTGTTCCGGGTGGCACAGCGGCTCAGTGGTTAGCACTGATGCCTCCCAGCGAGAAGGTCTGGCTTTCGAGTCCAGCTCAGCTCTTTCTGGGTGAAGTTTGGATGTTCTCCCTGTGTCTGCGTGGGTTATTCCAGTTTCCTCCCACTCTGTTGGCTAATTGGTGACTCTGAATTGACCCTAGGTGTGAGTGTGAGTGTGAATAGTTGTTTGTCTTTGTGTTAGCCCTGCGATGGACTGGTGACCTGTCCGGGTGCAACCCCTGTGACCCTAGTGAGGATAAGAGGTAATAGGAGATGAGATGAGATGGAAGGTGTTGCCCCTCTATCACTACCCACCATACATATTTATTTGTCAATAATTAGTCAGGCTGTTGTATAACATTCTTTGTACTTTTGTACCACCACAAGAGTGGCTGTTTAAAGGCATTGTATGTAGGATAACATTAATAGAGTGGGTATTTAGTGAACATCAACGACAATGCTTAACAAAATGTGGTCCTTCAATTTGAGCTATCTTGCAGCCAGTAACTTAATGAGAGATTGTACAAAAATGATTAGGTTTCAGCATTCCCGTTGTTGTGGTGTCGCTTTAAGTGGAAACCTTAGAAAAGGTTCTGTGCTACATAACTTCTAACTGCTTATAATGATAATAATATTTGCTATATTGCTCACGTAACCCTGTGATAGACTGGTGACTTGTCCAGGGTGTACCCTCCTCCCAGCTGGAGCCTATCCAGCTGGGAGGAGGGTACCCACCCCCCACCCAAGTAGAGGACAAGTAGTTACAGAAAATGAATGAATGAATGAATGAATGAATGAATTGCTCAACTTCAAGTGTAAGAAGGAGCTAAATTGACTAAATTGACTAAACTGATTTGCCAACTACTTTTATATATTTTTATAATGCTAATTCTGTACATTTTTGATTACACTGTTGACTTTTATTTTACTTTAATTAAATCTCATTTTATTTTATCTTTTTTATTTATCTTCCTTGTGATTTTATGAGTGTTTATTTGCAACGAAGCTACGGTGACAAAATAATTTCGCTCGTGGATCATTAAAGTCTGTCTAAGTCTAAGTCAGAACAATTATTCCCCGATTATCCTTCACAGGGATTTTTTTCTCTGCATTTGACCCATCAATAATACACACCTTAGTGTATACACTTGCGTGTAATGGACTGCCACCAGGATATCTCTTGGGGAGCAATTTGGGGGTGAGGTGCTTGCTTTAGATACCTCAGACCCTGGGACCATTCAATCCTAAGCGGCTGAGCGGCTAACTACTACTACTGAGACCCTCAGAGAGTAACAACTGACAAGACAGAGCATGCCTTTACAGAAAGAAGTCTGTTAGTTTTGGATAGAAATTATTTTCCAAATACGTAAACATGACAAAATTGAATTGATTGAGAAAATAATTGGCTGCTTTTATAAATATTCTATGTTTGTAAATAAGCACCATTCCTTCCTTACTGTGAATCCCAGTGCCTTTGTGATTTATAAGGGGTTTAAGTCTTTATTTTGATTAATGAAGCTAAAAAGGGAACTGCAATCCTGTTTAGCAGGATTTACACCCTATCATTCTTGCTAAAGTGGGTCCAATATTTTAGAGCAGGTCTTTAATCTGGCTCTGGCTCCTGCTCTGTCTGGAATATGCAGTACACCGCATTTCATTAAAATTGAGCTCCCGCGCTAAATTAGTATAAGCACCATTCATTCTGTGCCCTCTGGGGAACGCTGTGCAAAACTAATGCCTGTGTTACCTGAAGGAACACTGTGTGAACAAACCCTTATTCATTCCTTCTGAGAGAAGCATCCATTCTAGTTTTAATTTAAAAAACACAGGACTGAATTCTACTGAGCTGTTTCAGTTTCAGGACAAACGTTTGCGCTTGTCATAGTACAAATAAAAAAACACACTTTAAGAGTTAGCAACATTAACAATGTCCCACTAAGATATGACAGCAACAATACTGGGACCATATACTGGAGCATCCAGTAGAATTCATTCAGTCCTTTATGTTATTACAGGCATACACCTGCTTTAACTGCTATAGGGGCACGTATGTCATTCGGAAAGTTTTATTAAGACTAGAAGCACTAATTGATTGACAAACTAATTAAATAAGGTTTAATAGAAATTGTTTTCATTTTCGTTTATTCGTTTAGAAATTCATTCGGTTTTGACTGAGGGGCGAGTGTTGTCGTGGTTTATTATAACGCTGACACCACAATGCACGGTGTCTCCTCAGGCTACCGTGACACTATGCGCTCTCCCCGCTGTGTGTCCCACATGTCATGAGGACTGGGTACACCGACACGCTTGAGGGGGGCGTGCACACTCACTCATGCGCGCCACCCGTGCGGAAAATAGGTTTTTAGCACACTTCTTACGTCACACTCATCGTTGGGCTTTGGTCCTCCTCCGCAGATTGTATATTGACGAAATGGATAACTCAGCCGCTGAAATCCAGACCTTAAATTCAGAGTTGAAAGACACAGTATTGCATAAACGAGTTTGAGGACATCATTGCACTGTTACATCGTAGTTGGTGGTTAATAGTAGTCTACATTGCGAATTGTATACCACTAAACTCAAAACTAAATTGGACTACGATGTGCGTAACAGGGTCGAACCACCTCAATTATTGAAGGTCAGTTAGCAAAATAAAAGCAGGCAATTATTACATAAATAAATAAAAAACATTTAAAGACAGTACCACAGTTAAGCAGGACATTTTTTTTACCTGCCCTTGTCTGAAATCAAAACCCAAAGGGGACACAAGTAGCTTACACGTCATTTTATTTTAAGAAGTCTCAACCAGAAAAGGGACGTACGGCTGTGTTTTCCCCAAAATATCTGTTTCCTCAGACAATACGCTGTCCTAACTGTTTAAAATGCAGCCCTGCTTCACTTCTCACAAGTCGAGACAAATGTGAAAATTGCGGAACAGCTATAATTGCATGGCGAAATGGGAGCAGAGTGAGACCTCTTATCAATTTCCTCGTCTCCACGTGCTGCTGTATGTTAACTTTACGAGTATTAGACGCTGACTAGACCAGATGTTGTTGTCATCATTTAGGTACCATGAAGAAAGAACAACAAAAACACTGCTGTCCCTATAAGAGACCTGCAACGACAGCACATTTTTATTTACTGTAAAATTTTCGATTGAATATGAGACATAGGCGCTTTGAAGTCATTAAAAATCCATTTTATTTTGAACATATCTACAGGAAACGTATTTGGTTATTGTGGCTAACCGCAGTCACCTGCTGCAGCGGAGCGGAGGGGAGCAGAACCAGGGGAGGGTGAGTGAGTGGGTGAGCAGTGCCAAAGGAACCGGGGGAGGAGTGCGAGTGGAGGGCTCCTCTCCTCTCCTCTCGGCATCGTACACATCTCCAGGATGAATTTTCGTTCGAAGTTTAATGTCAGCACGCAGGGCGAACAGTTTTTAGGCTGGAAGGGTCTGGACTTATGCTCTGGCACAGATTTCTGAAGCCGAGAAGCCGCATTTAGGAGCGCCCGCACTAGCAGACGTCGACACTTTGAGCTCACCTTGCCAGTCGATGGAGGTCCGTTGTTAGGAGCTTGAGGGCAGGGGGGGAGAACCGGGGGGTCGGCCGAAAATTCGCCAAAATTACGACGGGAATCAAGTACAGCTGCCTGTCTCCAGGCAACGGGAGAGACCACCGGCCGCTAGTCATGTCTCGTGCCAAGGAGCGGCTGAAAGGCGGGAAGGAGACCAAGGACAGCGTCACTCTTCTGCCCTGCTTTTATTTTGTAGAGGTGAAAATCTATCTATCTATCTATCTATCTATCTATCTATCTATCTATCTATCTATCTATCTATCTATCTATCTATTTATCTGTCTAGTCACTGGTCATTACAGTGGTCATTCAGCCAGGTTGTATCTGGGGAATCTGGGTTTAAAGTGGGGGCAGCAGTGAAGGGTGTCTGGTGCTGACAGATGTCAGTCATGCATTGGGCTGCTCTTTCTCTAGCACATCCAGATAGATCCTATGCTCATTGTGACCAGCGGATATGTGGATAACAGAATGCAAATAGATATTAAGTTATCAATCAGAATACACTCGGGATATACTGTGTAGGCCTTCTGTACGCCACCAAACAATGAACCAGACAGAACGTAATCTTGTTAATGTGATACATGAAGAAAGCCGCAGAGTTTGATAGCAGTGCTACTGAGAATCCATATTCTCCTCATCCGTGTTTACTCCGTTGTTTTTGCAGCCCCTGACTCTGCAGTCTCCACTAGACATTGTGAACCTCGAGCATACAGCAGTTTTTGTGCAGCAGGTTGAAAAGAATTGCACTGCTTGTCAAAGATGAGCATAGAGTCAAACATCATTCATGTGCCATGCATCAGTCCCACATGAGTGACAGAGAAGAGTCAAGAGAGTCCCGTTCTGATGCAGCTTCAATCCACTTTAGACTGGGTATCCATTTAATCATCAGCAGCCACAGGTTATGCTTGAGCCTGTTCCTGACAGATCACTGTGTTCCACTGACTCTCTCACAGTAATTATTCTTCCTCCCTGGATTACAGCCTACAGTCATGCTGAATGTAGTTCATACGCCTCCGTGTGGGTTTGACAGTTTGCACTTCTTTAAGTGTGCACAATCATGGTCTGTTTTATTTATAATAATGTAATTAGTAGCTGTAGCAACAACAGTCCTGGTCCATCTGTTTGTTTTAGATATAATCTAGATCTTAGTGCATATAGAGTCCAACACAGTGATATATGTTCTATTTTACTGAGACTTGCCAACAGGCCAGTGTGGGTGAAAGATGATTGTTAGTCTACGTGGGTATTGTGTATTTTCTCAGTTAAGCAAACACTTCACATGTCAACTCAGTCGTTACATACTTGGAAAGTGGACACTGCTTAGTATTTGAGCTTCAGAGAATGACTCTATGATGCTGAGATCAGGGCTCTGTGGGGACAGGACCATCAGTTGCATAACTCCTCATTGTTCTTGGTGCATAGTTCTGGCATAGTTCTTTATAACTGTGTGTTTGTTTGTTTGTTTTTTTGTCCTGCTGCAGAATTAATTTGGTACGATCATGTAACAATCTTTGGAGCCTATAGCCCTACATTGCTAGTTGCCAGGGCACATTCCAGGCTCTGGCTCCTAGGTATTTCCCACGCCCCAAATGTGTCAAAATGAAATAGAAGTACAACATAGAAATATATCTAGTGTATGGATTTAGGTTGCTCTTCTGGAAATCACCACCCTTTATTTGAAAAGAGTACGTGCATACTACTATTACTTCTACTACTACTACTACTATTATTATACATGTGTATACACAGTTTAGACTTATCAGAACAGACCTACCTGGAAGATGTGGAGTAGACATAACAACTGCTCCTATTTTCCCATGTGGGATCACAGATAAAAAGTATTTTTTAATAATAATTTTTATTTAATTCGTTACCACCCCTATTGCAGACACCTACATGCGTTTTCAAAGGCATCACACAAGTTATGATTGTGCTTTCCTAATATTGATCAGACTGCAAAACCATTAGATCATTATCTTTATTGCAATTTACTAAAATGCAAGGTTTGATGGATTTCCCACCTGCCCATTTCTCCAATACCCAAGAACAGGCTGTAAACACAGTGGCCACTGCTTGCAGTTGAAGACACATTTACTACCATTTAAATGAATGAAGGGACTTCTCATGATTAGGGCTGCATCATTAGAACTGATGATGTTGTTTTCCTGAAGAGCAAACAGACAAGCATTTATGGTATTTGTTGAAATAGCAATTAATAGCAAGGAAAATGATGTCAGTTTTCAGGCTTAAGCCCCACGCCCCCAGTATAGCACAATGGAGAGAGTGAAAAATGTTTATATGATGATAATGTTGATGTTCCAAGACAAACTGCCACATAACTTCACAGAGCTCCGATATCCCTCATATTCCAAGTTTGCCTGATGTAATGCTTTTTTGTGCTCCACGGTGATGTACATGCATGTTTGGTTGTGTTGGTGGGGTTGGCTCTTTTCCTCCTTCTTCCCAGTGCATGCATATTTCCAAACCAGCATGAATCCACCAAGCTATAAGCAGAGGTGTATATGGTGTGAATTATAGATGACTGACTAATGAGGGGAGAGCCTGTTTGCATGCAGTTTTTGCTGATTCTTTGCTTTTCTTGAAATGCTGGTGGGTTAACTGTAAACAGAGCTCTTGATTGCAGACAGCTTCGCCTTGGCCTCTTTCTCCAAAATCAACAACATGGGGAAGTCTGGCAAATAAACTGAATTGTAAAATTGTACGTCAGTATTAGCTAGTGTTGGGTGATGGGGCAGAACTGTCTTTGCTTCAGGCTAAAAAACATTCAGAATCGATCATCATTTCTGCTCTTTTCTTCTTTCTCCATCAGAGCTACTCTGTGTCTCTTACATTTTCTATCTCACACACTGTCACACCATCCTACCCACTAACTGGCTGCTAGGCAACATGGCGCTCTGAATGGGGTATATTTTTATATCTGTGTGTTCAGGGCTACAGACATTAAGAGGAGGAAAACATCCCTTCTGCTGCCTGCTTTCCTCTTTGCACAGTAGCCACAAAGACTTTGGTTATTATGTTCTGTAATTATTATCACGTTCAGTATCGTAAGCCTGTTAAATCATCATGTACTCCTTTCATCAGCTATACACAATATTATTTAAAACCCGGTGGAGTGTTATCAGACTTGCACCCTGATATGAATGGAGTCTGATAACACCAGGCTAGGTCTGACACTCTTTGCTTTGATACGTTCACTATCGTATGATTGTAAAAACATCATGTACTCCTTTCATTGACTATACACAGTACTGTATATTTACTACAAAAGGATCCATACCACTAATGTGGTAAATACATGGAATAGCAAGCATGCTCTGTGTATACTTCTTGTTCACAGTATTCTCTCCTGCAGCTTCAGCTGATGTGTGTGGTTTTAGGGCAGTAAATCAGGATAGGAAGCTAATAAATATGCAGCTCAGTGTTTTTACACACTGTTAAAGTATCTAGCTCGCGGTGGGAGTAGTTCAATGTCAAGAGTGCTACATCATTACTCTATTTTCCTGATGTGGTGGTGTCATGCTTTTTCCATTGAAATGTATCAGACTGTATGCAGTCCATCTTTATTAGGGAATACAACATGATAAACAAATAATCTGAGAGTACTCCCAACATAAACATTTATATGATTTACAGCTGTCTTCAAAGTGATTTTGGAAAATGAACAGAAACATTTCTGTCAGAGGAGGCATGGTTGATGAGGTCCCTATTAGATGAGTTTATTAGCTGCTAAAGAAAAATCTCAGAATGGCTCAGAAATCACAAAAAAAATATTCAGATTGGAAAAGAAAAAACTCCATAGTCACGGAATGTATTCTTGATTAAAATGCATAGCTGGGGAATAACAAATTTCTTCATATCAGGTAAGTTCTGACTTAGCCTAGCAGGCAGACCAACTTGTTTTATGGGAGAAAGTTGGTCTGGAACCCCCGCCCCCCTTTGGGAAATGAATATGCTCCAACTTAGATTAAGTTGCTTTGGTGGGCTTATGTGGTAATAGACAGAAAGTACCAGGGATTCAGTCATCTGAGCGCCATGGAAGTGAATTTGTTTACAACTCAGTGACTGCCGTCGGAGAAGTGACCTGTTCAGAGGCCACTGTTTTTTTTCTGTTATAAACGATACCAACAGTGCAATAACTTTAATGAACTAATAGTTGACAGCGATTAAGATGTCTGATGCTTCATGTCACCTACTTTGTTGCTCTGATCAGTTGTAGTACTATCAACAGAAATGTTTTTGTATCAGAAACATGCTCCATAATTAAAACCCCAGTGTTATCAGGCTTGGATTCTGTTGTGACTGTAAGTCATAACACCAGGCTTGGTCTGGTGGTCTGACTGTAACCTGTTGTAGTAAACTGTGTCACGTACTGGAAAACCTATTTAATAATTCAGTTGGATTCATTCACTCAGACAGATAGGGCTGTGAGTTTGTTGTAGACATTGATGATGCTAGTGACTTTTCAATAGATTTAACAAGAAATTATTATTCTTTGCTTTTTCTGAATCCTTGAAACCTGATCTTGAGGTATATTTTTAAACAGTACTGAACATTTAAAAGAGCATGTAGAACAAAAGTCAGGTTAGCTCTCAGCAAAGTCCCATTACTTTTTGGCATATTATCAGACCTGTACTATTCAAATTTCAATTCAATTTTATTTATATAGCGTCAGTAACTATACAAATTGTCTCAATACACTTTACAATATGGAGGGACCCATCTACCTAAGGCCTGCTGGGTAGGAACAGACGAGAGAGAGAGAGAGAGAGAAGAGAAAACGAGCAGGGAAACAAGATAAATAAACTTCTGTCGTAGATACATAAATCAGAATAAAGGAAACACGTAGAATCTAATTATACAAGAATTGTTCTTTCAGGTAGGAGTGAATAACTGCATGAGGCCATGAAGACTGGGAAGGTTAATGAAACCAAGACAACAGATGTGGAGCTCCACAGGGTTTGTTTTATTTTTTGTCCCAGGACTAATAAATCATATTGAAACTCACAACTAAAATATCACTATAGCTGTTAATATGACATTTAGCTGCACCACTCATTTAAGACTTGTCACGGAGTTCTGCAGAGCTTTGTTGCCTCTTTGCAGACAACTGTTTTCAGGGAAGAAAGGGGAATAGGTAAAGGTAGGTCGGTATGTTCCAAAGAATGATAGACAGCTGGGTCTGATGTCATCTGGAGTTGGAGTTGAGCCAAGCAAAGCAGAAGGTGCAGGGTGACAGAGGGAAATTACAGAGAGGAGGAGTGAGGAACTGGGGGCGTTGCCAGGCTGGAGAGGATCTGGGATGCTGAGTTAGTTGAAACATCGGCCTACAGTGGGGACCAAGGGGTTTAAATACAAGGAAGCAGGGCTCGTGAAAGAGTTGGAGTAAGGCTGTACGGGATTAGTCAAGGGAAATAGCAGCATGAATATAGTGACAGCAAAAACAGGTTAGTAATTTGGCTTGAAGCAGAGTCTACAATCTGGCAGAATGGAAGTGGCAAGACTGGGTATTTGAAGAGATGTTGATTATTGAACTGAATAGTACTTGCCTGCTCCGACTGAGTACAATATTCGTGACATTTGCTGCCTTCAAATTGCGTGTTTACCCTGTTCACGACTAAACTCTAAATGAATGGCCCCCTCTTGTGGTATTTTCAATAGGGTCTTAGTTTATGAGCCATGTCCACATCTTCCCATGTAACCACGAGATCAGGAGATTCATAAGACTGCAGCAAAAATGCTGCTGGCTGATAAATCGGTTTGATAATTAATCCTTTAAGACACATTTACTGCACCAGTCCCTCTTTTTCATGTTGTTTGTCTCACCATGGGATCATCCCAAAATGTTTCCCTAGTACTTTGGCTTATGACCAAATTACTGTAAACCTATTTCATTCTAATCAGTTTCACTTGTACTTTTTAGTGGTAAGTGTCAAATATTAGCACATAAACGTGTAGCTGACAGCCCCCTGATACAACCTCACAAAGTGTGACAATAGACTCATGTTATACATTGACAAATCAAATGAGTTCTTCTGAATTCATAACACATTCACATTAACTTTGAACAAAACCTTCATAAAGTAAGTATTTTACTTTTGGGCATGTATGCTCAGACTATGGAAATTGAGAACATTTCACTGTCAGTGACAGATCTTTGCGAAAGTCTTTGGTCAAACATTTGGGAGCTTCAGGCTAAAAGGCAGATCAAATAGTTGTTCATTTAAATAGCCAGGAGCCAAAGCTCAATATCTGTGTAGTTAATGTCCATCCTTTTTACCACTTGTTTGTATAAGGGAACGTGGCAAACTGCTGCTGATTATTAAAAGGCATCTTAGCGGATGTCTTGGAAGATGCTTGTCACTAATCAAGGAGTCACGCTGCTTTAAATTCTACCAGAAGCCGTTTTGATTAAATTTTTGTTGAGCAGCTAATTGATGTAATGATGATTTCATCTCTCTCTGTCTCTCTCTGTCTCTCTCTCTCTCTCTACATATGTATATATATATATATATAAATATATACATATATATATACGTATATATATATATATATGTAACCTTTATATATCTATATATATATAGATATATATATATATATATATATATATATATGTATATATATATATATATAGATATATAGATATAGATATATAGATATAGATATAGATATATATATATATATATAGATATATAAAGGTTACAATAACATGCTTTCAAGGGTAGGGAACAAGAGTATTATTTTGCATTTAGAGCAGCCAATAAACAATTGTGCATTAACGCCTTAGGGTTGCTACCAGGGTTACTGAGATGTAGTAATTAGCTTGTGCAAGAAAAAGGTACAATAAGTTACAATAAGGAGTGTGTGAAAGTAAACAGGCAAACATAATGCAGACAAAAAAAGAGCTGGATAATAAACCCTTTATTTTTTTTTAAGTACGTGGTGTACCAGATGTGTTCCTTTCTGAAATGCTTTGCTCTGACTGAATCTACCTGCAGTAGGACGTCCTCACAACTTAAAATTAACATATCATTCTTGGACAGTTGTTAGGACTGCTAACAGGACATACATTTTCAGTATATTGAACAGCTGCTTATTTGTTTACAGTGCAGCCAAGTAGACGCTGTCCTTTATGTTGTCAGCATCCTCCTGATATCATATTGTGTGTGCAAGGCACAAGCAGCAGCTCAATGTTCAATAGATGGTCTTGTTTAGCTTTGCAACATTTGTATGGTTTTGTTATATATACATATTAGGATTAGGTTATGGTCTCTCAGTTTTTGTATTGTTTTCAAAAACAACCTATGACACTGCACATGCTATGACAATCCCTGAGGAGACAATGATAGTGGTGCATTGAATTAGTAGTTGTGTTCCAGAATTATAAAAGGGGACGTACTGTTCTCTTGCCTCCACACAAGCCAGTCATGGTGTGAACCCCCTAGTTGATTTCATGAAGAGGAAAGGGCATCATCACCTATCACTACCATCTCAAGGCATAAAATCTCAAGCAAGATTGTGTGTTTATCAATATGTAGTATGTGCATCTGTGAAGGTCCGTCACCAGGTCATGATACATCCCTAAAAAGACATTGACAATGACAAAGACAACTGGACTTGTAAAGTTTCTTTAAGATGCACCCGATTTATCCAGTTAGCTTCTGCGTGTGTTTGTCATCATCATCAAACCTTCCATGTGTGAAGATGTATGTGAGCTGAGACCGCTCTTTCTTTCTTTACCAGGTCTTTAAAGTGATTGTGAAGACATTACATTATCATTTGAACAGTTTTCTCATTTGTTTTATAATGTTTTTCATTATTTGTTACAGCTCCCTATCCTGGCCTCCTCTGTTGTCAGTCTGTATTTTCTGGAGCTGACGGATATTTTCCAGCCAGTGCATTCTGGGTACAGTTGTAATGACCGCAGCCTGTCCCTGCCTTACATCCTGCCCAGACTTGAAGTCTGCCCACTGCCTCTGCTTTTCAGCTTGGCCTTCGCCATTCCCACCGCTACTGTAAGTACATATGTACCTTTTCTACCTCCACACTGGACCTCACAGTACTGTAATATCTACATGTAACTAAGGCCCTGTTCAGACCTCAAGTGGCCAGTTAAAGTTCAGGTATGGACATACCCAGGACACAGTGAGGACGCATTTGAGAGTTTCGATCTCAGACCACATTTGAAAGGGATCTGAGAAAAAAACACTCATCCATTCTTATACAACAATAACAATAATACAACAGTCTCCTGAGAACTACTGTCTGTAATTCTGATGTAGCGGTTCACCCTCCATTAGAGATACAACTGCTGTTTGCAATGATGATGATGGCATTTATTTGCATACAGGAGGCAACACTGTGATCAGATCTTGAGGTGCATTTGGAGACATATTCAAAATGTCAAGTTTGGAAAAAGTTATTTTCAGTTCGTTATTTGTGATGGGTTCACAGAAAACACATTCAAATAGCGAAGTCTGAATGGCCCCTAACACACTTACTGTTTTCAGGGACTCGGTTTACATGTACTGAGTGGCCCACACCAAGATACTGTAAGGTCTCATTAAAGCTAGCTCTTCTACAAACTAGTGATTGCCATAAATAAATATTGAACAAGGAAATATATGACTGACTATTAGGAATAGTAAGTTATTATGCCAGATCATTTTTTATATCTAAACGAAGACATGGAAGACATGGAACTGTAAATGATGTTTCAAAGGGAAAGCTATCTTTCCACTGCCAGAAGTGTTTTTGGCAGATTTAAAATTATAATGCTGTAGGAGTGTGAGTAGAAGCACAAAGTAGTTTCCACACTACACTAACATTTAATGGAAATAAGCCAGGATACTATTCTTTCAAACTAACTACCATCTCTAGCATGAAATGGTTCCTAGTTTTTTTTTATTTTTCAATCCATCTTAAATGTGTGGTGATCTATATAGACTGTTACTTACCAGCAAGCAAACATTATAATACATCTCCAATGAGGTAATAATAACCAGTGTATCCACTTTTCCAATGTATTTCTTCAAGGCATTTTTATTGAATCAACTGTAATCCTGCTTTGCTGCTGAGATTTGTTTCTCAGCACCACAGGGCAGTTTGTCTAAACCTTTAAAGTGGTTGTGTTGCAGATACAGATACACAGATACATTCTGGTCCCCGTACAGGGAACTCCAGAGTGGAAATCTTTTTATACTTTTTGCAGTTCCACTTCATGATTCATGAAGCATGTGAAAATCATTCAAACAGAAATGCCATGTATATATGTTCTCTTCTCTCTCTTCTCTGTCTCTACCTGGTTGGCTTAGGCAGATGGTTCCTCCATATGAGCTGGGTTCTGCTCAAGGTTTCTTCCTGTTAAAAGGGAGCTTTTCCTTTTTCTGTTCATTGCCTTCAGGGTTTCTCTGGAAGTTTCAGACTGGGCTTTGTAAAGCGTCTTGAGACATTTTGTATTGTTACCGACGCTGCACCCTATGCATTGGTTTGAAATTTACACTGCTGTTAATTCTTACATTTTGATTAAAACATGACTTTACACTATGGCCACAATTATGAAATGGAAATAAATGCTAATATTTAGAGTAGCACAACAAGAGTAATTGTGTAGGTGAACGTATGTTAATTAAGCCGCAATTTAATATTTTTAAATGTCACTAAAATTAGGTAGGATTTGTTGCCTGGTCTGGTCTCGTCATAGCAGGACTTCAAAGCGCACAAGCAAAAATTTGTATTGTTGTTATTTAATTTAAACTTAACATTTGTAAGACTAGAAAGGCATTATTTCTGATCTCAAAAGAGACATAGTCTCATGTAGTCTCACTCAACTCATGATTCACTTAGTTGTTTTATTAGCTGTTGGCCATATTTCACAGACCTCGTCTACTGGGCTTTTCTCAATGTTATGTATTAGTGACACTAAACGCTATTAATTGGCTAATGAGACAAATTTATCAGGTGACTTAAAAAAAGAATTTTCTATTTTCTTTATCTTTTTTTGTGTGTGTGTAGATTTTGATTGGAGAGGCCATCTTGTACTGCTATCTGTCGAGGAGGTCATCAGCCACACAGACGGAGGCCAACATCAATGCTGCAGGCTGTAATTTCAACTCCTACATTCGTAGAGCTGTACGCTTCATAGGTGGGAGGACACATGCATTGAACTACAGCTGATTACATACATCGCTGCAAGAACAGAGACACTGATACACAAAGGACAAAATGCAACAGCTTTAAGAGCAACATAATTGTCAAAAACAAACAGATGGATGAGGTGTTTACTCTCAACATTAGGAAAATGTGACAGTAAACTGAACTGAACAAAAGAAAGATGCTAAATAAGATACAGATAACAGAATAAAACACACCATGAACTGCAGTTGCATATGTTACGTATTAGTACAGTTCTGCTGTACTCTGTTCACAGGTGTTCATATCTTCGGCCTGTGTGTGACTGCTCTGATAACTGACATTCTTCAGCTGTCCACTGGTCAACATACTCCATATTGGCTTGATGTGTGCAAACCCAACTTAACCCACATTAACATGTCCACTTGTGATGAAGCTTTTATTTTGGAGGATATCTGCTCTGGCCAAGACATAGGACTCATCAATGCTGGGAGGTGAGGCTTTTCTTTACTGACTGTGAGAGAATGTGTGATTGAACAAGTCAGTGTGTCAGAGAATGTGTGTGGGGGTGTTGAGATTATACGCATCTTTGATGTTGAGTTTTTGTACACACATACACACACATTATCCATGCTTAGGAATACACTTTATTTAATTGTAATGTGGCTGTTGCATTTTTCAACATCAGGGCCAGAGTTGTGTCACTGAAAGTCAAAGGAAACGTTCTATATATACGGCTGGATGTTAGGATTATCAATGTCAACCATATAGAAGGAAACCATGCAGGCAAGTGGTGCTTACCACTGTAGCACAGTACCACCCAATCAGACCTTGTGTTTATCAATAATAGATCACACATATGCTTGTGATCATTTTGTATAAGGATTCAACAACATGATACTATAATTATTACATATTAAATAGTAGTGGTGGAGTGTGAAGGTTGTAGTATGTCATCATTGCATAATTATTCAAATCTTGCTAGTATTCATCTGCGAGGGGAAATATACATAGACATAGGATCCACCCCAACACACTTTGAAAACACTTGAAACATTATCCAGTGCCTGTCAAGATTACAAACATGTGGGGCGTTTATCAGACCACTTAACACAGGCTTAGCATATCTAGTCCCCTCAACTGAAAATGTAGTACATGGAACAGTCGAGCCCAGACGAACACAGGTGACAGGATCGTGGGACAAAAACGACACGAAAAGGAAAGGCAGGGCTATATATACACACAGGGACAGAGGGATGACAAGACACAGGTGAAACTAATCAGGGCGGAGTATACAAAGAGAAACCAATCAGCAATCAAAGTTAAACACAAGGAGGCACAATGGACAGGAAACAAAGGAACTTAAATAAAACAGGAAACTCAAATATATTATATTTTTACAAATACGCAACAAAGAATCAGAACCACAGCAAATGTCATGTTTTGCCGAAGTGCTTCCTAACTACACAAAATCCAAACAGCATGGATGACTCAACTACACTTTCTAATACAGCAACATAATCCATGCATAACACACTGCTGAGCAGTTCCACTTCAGCATAGCAGACATCCTCAGTCATCTTGAGCACCTTCAAAAATACCAGGGTATTTTTAATTAAATCTCAAAACACCATTTCATCTGCATAATTATAAGATTATTGCTGTTGTGTAAACAGGGTTCTTACAGACAACTTTCTTTATGCAAATGTATAAACAGACTAAACTGTAATTTTCTCTCGACGATGGTTTGTCAGGTGGAATTCAATGCAACCCATTTAATAATCAGTGGACAAAACAATGGACAATCAACTCATGTTCCATGAAGGATTTATTAATACGCGTCATATGCAGCTTTCCCCACTTGATTTTTACAAGTTATGCATAAAACCTGAACCTGAAATGTTCTAAAAACTGACAAACCTGATACCAAAGTCAGAAGGTTATTTCCTTGTTATCCTTCACGCACTGCATTTATTAAACACCTGCTTTTGTCGAGTTGATAGCACACACACACACACACACACACACACACACACACACACACACACACACACACACACACACACACACACACCTCTTTACTCTATGAAAGTCATTGTTACAAATGAATATTCGGTATTGCCCTTAGCTGTCTCAATGTGATAATTTGCATAAAGAACACTCTTCCTTTTCTTCCTGTCTTCATAGGAAGTCTTTCCCCTCCCAGCATGCTACTCTGGCTGCATTTGCTGCTGTCTACATCTCAGTAAGTGTACCGTTTACCAGGCACACACGTATGCAGAATGAGACTTGTTGCTGACTATGTTAACTTACATCGACAGCCAACATAGATCAAATCAATCAGATGTATTCAAAGGTAATAGCAGAAAATGTGACATTGTGTGTTTCAGATGTACTTCAACACAGTGCTGACAGACTCAGCCAAGCTACTGAAGCCTCTCCTGGTTTTCTCTTTCGTTATGCTGGCCATCCTAGCTGGGTTAACCAGGATCATCCAGTTCAAAAACCACCCCGTAGATGTCTACTGTGGTTGGCTACTGGGAGCTGCCATTGCTGTTTATCTGGTAACAGTCCATTAATTACAAATATAATTCTTGCTGTTCAATGTTATTTGGGGTTTACTTGAATTTTCAACCAGGACATTGTTGGTAAAAGGGGTTTATACTGGGTTTATAATGGGTTTACACTGATCAGTTCCTCTACACAAGTTTATCATGGAGGTCCACAGAGAGGCGTGGATTGGTTATTGTCTTGAAGTGGTTGTTGTGAGCTATATTAAATGTCACTCAGTGCATTTTTCCCATTTTATTCTCCTATTTTCAGGGTTTATGCTAATGTTGAACTTACTAGTCACAATACATTTTCAACCTATTATTGCTACTGCAGTGCATGTGGTTTAGAACAAATTCAAAGACTGGTGAAAGAATACATAGATGTTCAACTCTTGTGTAGAAAGTGGTGGATAGTTCCACAGTTGAGAACCACCCACACACCATCACCCTCCAGCCCACACAATCTCAGATAGACACGTCCAACATACACACACAGACATGAGACTGAACTGAACACACCCACATGGACACAGCACCCTTCAGCTGCCTACACTTTTGTTGTTCTGCTTTCTCCTGCCGGAAGGATCTGTGGCTACAAATATGCAAGTCTGTGCTCCTCACCAACACCTCCCTGTCACATGATCCTGAATCACCAGATACTTGACACACTTAAACCAAATAAGTTTCACTGGTAGATAGCCAGCTTTTTATGCAAATAGAGGTACATACATAAGAAAAGACCTGACCTCTGTGATGATTATACTTTCCTGTGGTTTCACACTCTATAGAGTTGATTTAAAACATTATGAACTTTGCACAGTGTTTAAGTGTTTTGTATTCTATATCACAAGAACAAAAAAATGGGAGGCAAAATAGATCAGTTGAGGGTCACTGGCAGCCTCCACTTGATTGTGTGCTTTAGTGGATTAGTACCGCACTGGGTCAGGTTTGGCAGGAAAGGTTAGTTGATTGCACAAAGCAAAATGCAATCATGTTACCGATAAACAGTTTTTCTTCCAGGTGTACAGGTGTACTGCTAGAGCAGCATGTTTCCAACAACCTATAAATTTCATAACGTTGGCTGTGTCTGATCTGGCTGAGACGAAGCAGGATTGCTGAGGTGTGTGATGCATTACAGGGTGAAACTGGCAATAATTATTAATTAAATCAGTATTCAGATTCTTTACTCAAGTAAAAATGGAAACATCACTCGTGCCATCAAGCGAAGAAGTAGGTTGTGGTGGTAAGCTATTAAAAAAAGGACATATTCTTTGTTTCTGTGTGTACAAACAAAGGAAAGGAAATCCAGTGAACATATTCAAGTAAATATATAGGTATATCAAAACTAAACAGTGTCTATGGTCACACTGAGTTGAGCTTCAGGCTTGCTCTGGTGGTTTCAGGACGGGTTTGACACAATTTGTATTGTTTTTTTGATGCTATATAAATAAAATTAAATTGAATTGAACTCCACTGCATTCAAGTCACGTTACTCCTCTGTGCATCAGCACATAAAGCAGTTGTTCAAATACAAAAACTGTAATTTCAGACTTCTGTATTGTTAAGTGATTTCACTGATAACCTGGAGATCATGTGCTCATTAGTTTAATCCTTATTATTGGTGTTCTGTGTTTGGTCCATGCTTCATCCTGTCTCCCTTCGTGTGCCTTTGCATGCAGGGAGTGTATGCAGTGGGGAATTTCCAGCCTAGTGAAGATCGCTCAAGAAGTCGACCCTCTATACCCATCTTAAGAGAGCCTCCCCTTTCCTCCCTGCCCAATGTTAGCCAATCAGCAATTAGCAACAGTCACCAAGGTAAATCCATGCCATTACATCACAACAACTACGAATATTATGACTTAATCCGAGGATTATATTAGTTACGTTACCAGACCCTCAAGACAGAAATGTAAAAGTGAAATTTCAAATGTGACAGAAGCTGACACTTCAAATGTTGAGCAGATATGATATAAAGCACAAGTGTCTGTTTATCATTATCCTCATCTAATCCATCTCTAATTTGTCTGACAAACAGTTTGGCCTTTGTCATCCCTTGATAGGACACCACACCCTGGCTCCCAGCCAACCAGAGCCCATCATTACAAGGACTTCTTCCCACACTTTGTCCCCTGACCAAACAGGGCCCATCCTGACACGTAGCTCCTCCTATCGAGAGCCCTCTCTCTCCAATCTGAAGAGAGCCAGCGCTGAGGTGGAGGTGATAACTCCATCCAGTCCACTAGGCAACCGTGACAACATGATGAGCTTCAGCAGCAGCACATTGCCAAGGTAGCTATTTTAAAAAAGAGTATGTCCACAGGTTCAGTTTTGATGGGAAGCTGACTTTTAGATCAGGGCTGACTAGTCATGCCCTGTTTCAACATAGTGGGAACTATTTCAAGGTTAACAGAAAGCAGCCTGAGGCGTGTTCCAGGAGATTAGTCAGGTTTGTAGAAACCTACAGGATAAACATAGACTTTACTGGGCACCTTATCTCAGAAGCGCCAAATATAGAGTACAATTGCTTTAACATATGATTAGTCTCAGAAAGCCAAACTGCAAATTTTGGTGAAGCTCATGTGGCACTTTCAGTGGCTACCTTGGTCTTTCTTGGAGTTTTTCAAGAATCTGCCAGACTGTTAATCAGTAGAAGGAGGAGAAGCATGAATGGAATTGTGTGATTTACCAATACTGGAATAAATATATTGGGCTATAATGAGCATATGAACAAAGATCATAGTGAGTCATTCAACAACTTCTTGGCATGTTTTTGTGAATGTTAACAGAATCGGTGGAAAAACTTTTATGCCTTGACTGATGAGGATTAGTCTTTGAATGAACCTCTTTCAGCAGCTGTATCCTCCACAGTGGTTGTGCCAGCACTGGGATGAAAAAGCGTATGTTTGGCTGTTAACAGTATGTTTAAGTCACAGCTGTCTGTCCACTGTTCTCAGGATGGAGAATATAAAATACAGTGTTTAATTTCCTTTGGCATTGTTTTGGCTCTTCTGTTACCAACATCAATATGCACAGGAAAGCATAGAAAAGTGATTTAAGAGGTGACAGGATTGATTGTTCATCTGATGAAGATACACGAAGCTCTGTGTGGGTGGAAGTGAGACAGCGACTCATTTGGAAATGCTTGAAAAGCTCCACTTTGGAGCACAAATTATACGAAAGATTCATAGATCACGGTGAGGGTTCACTGTTGAAGTGGTGTTTTTCCTGAACAATAAATCACCACAGAAGCAAATTGTTTGCGCTGAATAATCTGTGTCTAATATTTACTGGTTAGAAATTCTTAATACAACCTCTACTCTTTTGTAAAATCCAGATTCTGTGATTACTGAAAATATATACTCCTCATGTCGAAAGTTGCTTCCGGAATTATGGATACACTAAATTGTCAGTGTTAATGCAGTTCATCATGCTTCTATGTCACAGTGGTGTAAGCAACTTATCCCATCAGGTCTGACTTTCAAACTAGTTGTAAGGTTAGAAATCCTCATTACAGGTTCACAGGTCCATTATCACAGAGAAGTTTTCAACTTTCAGTAGAAGAAGTTAAAATCAGCCCAGTGTCGTAGACATACACTGGCATCATTCCTGACAGTGAAGTTCAAGAGTAGTAACCAAGACCAGAACACATTTGGTGCCACACGTTTTGGGGGACACTGCCGTTTTCCTGGGTATATTTTTAGGGGTACACCTTGATACCCAAATGAGCGCTGTTGAGTTGTTTTTGTCATGAATAATTGTCAGGTATGGTAAGTGGAGGTCCTCTGAAACTAATCTGTAATAGTCCACAAAAACACCAAATCCTTAAGCTTCAAATACTTAAGCTAATAGTGATTTGGTAGTTCAGGCATAAGGCAATCAGTACAAAATGCTGTGCCGTGTCATTTTCTCTATGATATACATTTTTGAAGTGCTGTGATAAACAGAGCACTACTCTTGAAGGAGAGAACAATAGTGGATTGAATTTGTCTGGACTGACATGTTTCACTTTTGTCCACTAGCCTAAAAACTTTAGACAGCAGCACTACCTGATTGAAAAGAGCAAAACCAATAATTAGAATGAGCTGCTTGCTCTGCACAGCACAGGTCACAGTGTACTGTATAGTTGGGAATTATGTTGTGCACAGTAATGTGAAATGTGTTGCTCTCAGATTAAATATTAATTAATACAGGAATTAATCAACTTAACTCCAAACAATGGTATTATACAGATTTCTATACATGTTTTTATACAAGTTTAGAGGATCAAATGTGGCAAAATGCTACATGCTGCATTGCTAGAGATTTAGGTCAGTATTTATTATTATTATTATTAACAGCAATAATAATTGACTACTAGAGAGTTGTTGTTGTCATCTAGGGCTGGTTAAAGACAGATGAGAATCTACTCAAATATTTTGTCTGTTAATTCAGAAGCATGAATTAGTAATGCGTGTTCATAAACTGGCTTTGTTTCTCCTTGATAGCCAAAGGGTTCCATTCTAATCCTCTGTTGTGGATGTTTATTTGAGCTTATCACATTGGGAGACAGCATGAGGTCACTCCTGTAACAGTCTTCTTCTCCTGCTTTAGTTTCTTAATCTCTTCCCACAGGTCCCACGGAGGCTCCTCACTAGACGAGGGTCGCATTCCACGGCGTCACGCTTCCATCCACGCCTCAATGGATTCAACCCGGTCCAAACAGCTCCTCAGCCAATGGAAGAACAAGAATGACAACAGAAAGCTGTCTCTGCAGGTGATGGATGGAATAAGACCAGCCACCTCTTCATCTCCTCAGAGGAACATGGAACTGCGTTGCTCCTCTGAACCATCTGCCATGGGCCTAGAGGCAGAGCTCCGTGGTGGAACCCACCTGCCCTCAGCTATGGCCCAGGAAGCAGAACTGCGCGCTGGGGGTCACATACCAGCTCAGTACATGAAACTAGCAGCTAGCTCTGTTCCCATGGTCAATCATAACCACATGGCCCACAATGGCAGCAGCGGAATGGCTGGTGGAGCCAGAGTTTCTATTCAACCCCGGCCTGGATCCTCCCAACTAGTTCATATTCCTGAAGAGGAAAATACCACCTGCAGGGATCAGGAGAGTGAATCGGAGGACAGCATTATGGATGGAGGTGGGTCAGTGAGGGAAAAGTGGCTGAGAGTGGCTGAGAAGACTACCATCCCCTGCAGGCCGCTTAGTGCTGGAGGACAGCCCCGCCTCATGCAGGTTATTCATTATTTCCTTTAACTTCAATGACTTATGCCATTCTGTTTGTCTGCTGTTTATTTAAAGCAAGTCAATCACTTATTGCAGTGCATTCATTTCATTCAGGCTACTTGTATCCTCAGCATGTACAAATCAGTTATACGACTTGTGCTTTTGTCCACTGGCGTGTGTAGGTTTTTTCTAAGTATATAGAACTAAAATTAGAGGCAGAGGAGCTTGTGGTGGGTGCTAACTTGAACAGAGCGCAGTGTGAGGTAAAACACTGGGCACGGAGCATCTACCTGTAAAGGTCTGGTATGATAGTTGGGAAGCATCTTTGAGAGTTAGACTATGTTTGCTAGCAACGGTCCACCATCAGGGATTAAACCCCTTTGTAGAATGCTTGTCCGTGCTGTGCATTAGGTGGTGTGTTGACAGCCACCTGTTCCTGCATCATTTAGACACAAATTATTTCCATGTTGGGCGGCACAGCGGCTCGGTGGTTAGCGCTGGTGCCTCCCACAGTGCCCACAAGAATGTCCAGGTTCGAGTCTAGCTCGCCTTTCTGGGTGGAGTTTGCATGTTCTCCCTGTTTTCACGTGGGTACTCCAGTTTCCTCCCATATCCAAAGACATGACTATAAATTGACTCTAGGTGTGAGTGTGAGTGTGAATGGTTGTTTGTCTCTGTGTTAGTCCTGTGATAGACTAGCGACCTGTCCAGGTTGTACCCCTCCTCTCTCCTGATGCCTGCTGGGATAGGCTCCAGCAACCCCCATGACCCTAGTTCGGATTAAGCAGTATGGAAGTTGAAATGAGATGAGATGATTATTTCCATGTCACCTAGTGAGAGAGTGATCTGTCAGGGAAGATACAAAATGGAGGAGTGCAGAACTTTCTTTTCTCGCTTTCTCTGCTCACTCCAACTGGTTGAAACAGATGGCCGCCCACCTTGAGTCTTTCTCTGTCTGAGGTTTCTTCCTGTCAGGATAAAGTTGTTCTCTGCATTGTCTCTGCATAATATTGTTCACCTTGACCTTGCCATCAGCAAATTATGCAACACCTTGAAAACGAAAACTGAAATGCAAATATAAGAATGTATGAAGTATGTAAGTCTATAAGACCCTTAAGTGTCTTTTATTGTGTGTGTTGACTTCAGACACAACCATTACATAAATATAGCACAGTCTGTGCTGATGTGTTTGCAGTTAATTGGATGGTTGTTGTTTTTTACCAACTTTCTCTATTGCCAAATTAAGTCATACAAGAAAACAAAGAGCTTATGTTTCTGTAGATGTCACTTTCATCCTTGATGCTTGATCCTTGAACTCTTCAGATCAACGTGCTTTAAAAATGTAATGAAAAGTCAAAAGTTATGTGACAAGATCAGAAGAAAGGTAACTATTACCTAGTTAAGTATCCCGGCAGAAATATCTGGGATAGCTCATGTTTCAATGTCTTTTTCACTTGCAGGTGATAGCCTTATCCAAGCAGCAAGGTCTGCTTCATTCTCCTCGTTCAGAGGATGGTGGCAGCACTGTCAGCTGCACCGGATCTATTCGGTACCGAGCACTGACTGACCAGGACCCATCACCACCTGCCTCCACCACTGGGGCAATGGGAGGAGGTCTGTTCTTCCAACAGCCTAATATACAGTGGTGGAAAAAAGTTTTTGGACACCACGTGCATTTGTGAAATAATGCGTTAAGAATCACTCTTAGGTTTTAAAGTGCAATTTCTTTCAGTACAGTCACAGGAAAAATACAAATCGTAAAACAGACATTAAAATCTTAAAATTGATCCATAAAAATAAATAAGAAATTTTGAGTAATGGGTCATTTTGTTTCCAGTGATCCACTAATCGAGGCCGTGCTTTTGATTAAAAGACACGTTTTTCTGTTACCGTGCTTCATGTCTATGTAAAGCCAGTATGTTCTTCAGAGACAAAAATGAATGAATAATCTCTACATCCATGTGACAGTGTTGCTTGTAACAAATGAGCCAACCACTGAGGATTGGATTGGATTTAATGTACAAATAGTGAGAGATAGCGTTGCAATGGTATTTAGCAGAAGAAACTAAATAATGGGAGAATGACAACATTTATCCCCCAGCAAGAACAGCAGCATGATCACTGTGGCTTTAGATTTATGAATTTAAACATTCAGCTATTTAACCAGCTATTTAAACATGAAATAATCAGCTCCTAAAGCAGTGTGTTGAAGGGTGATCTCAACAGACAAACAATCCTGGCCCTCCCTTCAGTGCACATTCAAACACCCAATAACTATGTGGGTTACCAAAGCAAACAATTATCATGTGTTTCCACTGATGAGGCATAACATTATAAGCACCTTCCTAATATAGTGTTTCCCTTTTGCTGCCAAAACAGCCCTGACCCATCCAGACGTGGACTCCTCTAAACCCCCTGTTAAAGATGTTAGCAGTGGTTCCCTTAGCAGACCCTAAGTCGTGAGAGGCCTCCATAGATCGCACTTGATTATCCAGCAAATCTCACAGATGCTGGATTGGATTTAGATCAGGGGAATTTGGAGGCCAAATCAACATCTGTCACTTGTGCTCCTCAAACCATTCCTGAACCGTTTTTGCTTGTGGCAGGACGCATTATCCTGCCATCAGAAAATACTGTTTCCATGAAAGGGTGTACAAGATCTGCAACCATGTTTAGAGAGGTGGTGCATGTCACACATGCAGTTGGGTGGCAGAATCCACTGTTTCCCAGAAGAACATTGGCCAAAATGACAAAATGTTCATTTATTGCCTATTGTATCCCTCCCACTAACACATGTCGCAATGTTATTCACTTCACCCCTCAGTGGTCATAATCTCGATCTCAATGGAGTGGTCATGATCGATGTATGTAGCGCTGTTTTACCTATTGGTAGTCATTAATTTGTCTTATTCTTTTAGGAGGGGGTCTGGAAAGAAGTGGCAGTATCGTCCGTGTTGAAGCCCACCCAGAGTCCAGATCAAACAAACCAGTGGTGAAACCTCCGAGCACTGATGGAAGTGGCTCGTGGCGATGGAAGCCACCAGACCAACGAGCATCCCTCCGACAGTCAGCTTTTGCCCTTAATGACCTGAACAGACACACAGACAGTTGTGATTCGTTGAGGGATGGTGGGTCAGTAGATGGGAGGAGGAGTGTGACAGGGACCGAAAGTGAGAGTGAAGGAGGTGGAGACGGAGGGGGAGGAGGAGTTGGAGGAGGTGTATACACCAACCATCCACATGTTGTCCACCCTTTACATCCCTTACATCCAAATAATCCAAACAATTTCCAGCACCCCAGTTTTAATCCTAACAATCCCAACACTTACAACTTTAACAACACTCACTTCAACCCCAACTCTACCAACTCCAACATGCAATTTACCCCCACTGCAACCTTTGCTCCTCCTTTCCACCCCCACCCACAGGCCGTCACTACCATCAGGGTCACTCCAGTGGAGGCGACTGCTGCCAGTAGCGATGGTGGCTCAGACTGTCAGTCAGTGGCCTCATCCAGCCGTGAGTCCACTCTGAGGAGGAAGACCGGCAGCAACATGATGTCTGTCTCAGACCGAGGGCCCACCCCTGATCTCCACAACAACCACCGTGTCTGTGATGACAACAACCGCCTCGACAGCGAGAGCAGTAATCGTTTTCATGAAAACCTTCGCAGTTTCCAAGAAAACCCCATCCATCCCAACCATCCCAACCACCCAAACCGGCAGTTGCAGGGGATGTTTGGCCGTCCGAGCCCAACTCCACCCCCCACCTTACCCCGCCCCATCCTGACTCACACTCCCCCTCCTACTCTGGGGCTGGCCTATAAAGAATGACATTCTCAGTGTTAAGTTCAACCATACCTGTGATAAGATTCCCGTTTGACTAGAGTCAGACTTGAGCAAACACATACAGCTCCACAATGGGTTTAAAATGAAAGAAAATTGAGCTTAGTCTATCCGACACTCTAGGAAAACTAATATACGGCCCCTCTATATGTGTCCCTCTAGCTTTTCACTGGTTTCGTAACCAACTAAACAAATGCTGTGTTATACTATGTACTGTAGGCTCAATAGGTTCACATGCCATAGAGTACAAACGCAATTAGCTCTGGCTCTATTTCCAGGCAGCCAGTTATAGAGGACTATGATCAGGTCCCTAAGTAAAGTTGCATAAAAAGTGAGTTTTGTTCATCTTTTCTTGCGTTCTTATTTATTTACTTATTTTTATCATGGGCTGCTGGATAAGCCAGGCAGTTTAGTGGGCTCAATAAACTTCTGACCCTTTGACTCGCTCTTAAGGAGAGACTCGTTCCTCTGGTCTGTCCCAGATCTCCTGGCCAGCGAGGGTGGATTCAGCCCTAAGAACTCTTTTCCCATTTCTGTAGTTGCAAAGTCAGCTGTGATAGTGATAACATTACTAACATTTATACATATTGTATATCCAACACTTCAAACACATTGATGAACTTTACAGTATGGCATTGCTCTTAAATGGCAATTTACATTCAGAGCCTGTAACTGTGATGTAATTGTACATATGGGTGTGGGTGGCCACAAGGGAAATTAATCCTACGGCCTTAATTGTGTCTGGGCTACAAGGAGTCCCTTCTGGGCAATAACAGTATTCTTAGTTGATGGTGGTATTGTGTTTGTGTTGGATAAGAACAATATCATGGGGCATATGTTGTGTTAAATATAGTAAAACAAGCTCTACTCTAATTTTAACATGCTATGTTTTAAGTGAGTATATGAATTATCTTTACTGTGTAGTAGGTCTAATGTACACTGACACATGCAGCATGTGAACTATCTGAACAAACATCCTCCAGTCCAAAGACTCAAGAATTATGTTTTCTTGATTTAGTTTAGCTCATCATGTCAGTATTATGGGTAGAGTCATGGTGCTGTACTAGGGCCACTGTTAGGGAAAGAAAACTAAAGAAATATGTTGGGAATAAAGTTTTGCCATTTAAAGAAATGACAAGTACATGAGAATTGATTAATTTTTGAATACAAGATTTTTCCAACGAAGTTATTTTAAATAGAGGTATAAAATAAATGAATAATAATTATTATATAAGAAAGTACTATATAATTATTGTAAATCATTTTTAATCCCTTACCTTAAAAGAAAAATAATAAGGGGGGGGGGGGGGGGGGCAAGAAAGTCATAATATTACACAACAAAATTATTTACAACATACAGTTAAACTTGTGTTGAGAGAAGTTTATGAAACATAATGTTCCTGTAATTTTTACAAGAAATTATTTAAAATTAAAGGGGAAATTTTACAGTAAAAAGTGATAAAAGTGATCAAGAATCATGTCATGTCAACATGATTCAGCATATTACAATTAGTAGCAATTTTAGTATATTTCAGAGTATTGTATGTATTTTTGCATGCTTTAGCAATACCTTTTTTTAGTTTTTGTTTTGTTTTTTGTTTGTTTTTGTTTTTTTGCCTACCAGAGGCCACGTCTTACACTCAACAATAGCAAAGGTTTGGAGCCTCAACAACTCTCTCTTTTTATACAAAAACATAAAACTGTAGGATGCCACAGATGTTCTCATTTTTTCTTCCTGTATTAGTAGTGGCCCTAACTCATACTCTTAAATAGTGGCAAAATGCTGTTGTACATAGATGTTGGAGGAAGAAACATCTTTTTGAACATGTAAATTGCCATTTACCAGACTATTCAACGTTGCTCAAACTTTTCTTGGCCCAATGTTTACATTCTTTATTTATCTCAGTGCCCAAGTGCCGTCAAAAGAAAAAGCCTTGTGGCTTGTGGGCTAGTCTCCCTGATATACTGTGTGAGTGTTTGTGCTGCCTTTTAGCAGACAGTGTGTTGATGGGAACCCGCCTGCGAATACAGTTGGTGGAGTTTAAGAAAGCACAGTTACTGCAGTTCGGTAACTATACAGTGTAGTTGTTGCTGTGTAGATATTGCATCTGTATCACTTGTCTTTACGCTTGTGCTTCTGGTCAGATGTCTGTTTGCACATTGCATTTGTAGGTGCAGGGCCATGATGAAGATTTAGCTGGTGGTGACGCTGGAGAAGGTGGCGCTGGAGATGATGACGCTGCTACTATTGGGCTTGTAAAGAGCTGTCCGTGTGTTGAGGTGTTTGAATGGAATACACAGTCGGTGAGTGGAAAGGGCTTGTATTCTTTGTATGATTTTAATTCCAACTTTTAACAACTAAAACAAAATTATTTAAGCCAATATTTCCTTTAGCCTGATACACCAAGAGTGTATGGTTTAATGTGACAGATGCCTTTAATTAGTACTCAGTGTATGTGTGTTCCTTCTCATTTTTAGCAGTAAATTTGTAGAGTGTCCAGAAGCTGATGTGAATGTTTGGAGTAGTGTGAAGGTCATTTGAGGGTTGGCGCTGGATCATCAGCCCTGTAATGAATACCTTTGATGACTTAACGAAGCATTTTGCCAGTGAAAGGAGAGCTTAATCTTTGAAAACTATTTTCAAAGAGCACAGTGACAGAGAGAAGTTGAAATAACTTATCAGTGAGATGGTTGCACAGGATTTTACACTCCATGTTTGCAGAGTAATACTTCAGTGTGAATACTGGGAACAATATTTTGATATGGATGTAAAATATATTTTCATGTGATTTAAATTTAGGGTTTATTTATTCATCATTGCCTCTATAGTTAATGCTTGCCAAAATTTTTGTGACTGCCACAAAAGAGCTTCACATACAGTGACTTATTCCAAAACAGTTAGTTGAGTTTTTATGTATAGAAGGTTTTATTGATCTTATGTGTATTACATACTGGCCCAGGTTAACAAACAGTCGGGCTACTTAATGAATGCATTGCATGCAGAGCACAGTGTAATTCAACAGTACATTAAGAGCAGTTCTGTCCTGCTGTGTTTAATTCATTTAAACATTCATTTAACATTCTTATTCGCATTAGTATCTCAGTCAGTGTCACCGACTAACTTTCAATCCAAATGTATGTTTTATTAAATCGGAAGAAGAAATGCAAATGAATTCCTATTTGTATTTACTAGTCAGAGAGGTAAATAGCTGGCAGCATTCATTTGGGCACCATTAAGACACTGCAGAAGCAGATCTGATCATTTTGTCTGTTTTGAATTTCTTTAGTTGAGCAGAAGCTTCATGGGTTACTGAATTCCCCTGCTCCATGTGCAGCCTGATTTATTCAGTGACACTTAGTCACATTTGTTTTTCCATTTCAGCAAAGCCTAAAAACATTTATGCGATATTTTAAGCCTTTTTATAAGCAATTTGATAATGCACATAAAAACAGATGACGCATTTTGTATAACTCTGATGTTGGAAATACAGAGGTGAGTGTGAACCCAACAGAAAGACATAACTTCTGTACTGACAAATAGCGGCTAGCTTTTTAGTAGTTGATAAGGACCCTATCAAAAATATAAGCACACCATATCACTTGTTAAATCACCACCTTACAAGCTCTTTATTTGGAGCTCTAATGCGAACCAGCTTGACCTGTCCTTCTGTAACACTAACAATAACCTCCCTAAAGCAACTAAAATGATCAGTTATCAGTTAGATATATGGACAGTGTTGTCTTTATGACTGTGTTGGAAAAGTATTGTCGAGTGTTACTGATGTGATATCTGAATAGAGGTGTAGATCTGTGTATTCACATGACATAAGTGAGACAAGATTGCTCCGTTCCACAACACGTCTCCAGCTGGTGCTGAGTCGTGTCTATCTCTGTCACGCTCATCAGTAGTGCTATTTGAATACTGTGATACAGGTATACTGGAAAATGAAACTGCCCACACACATACAGTACATGTGTATATCTATGTCTGAGAGCTTATTGAGAAATATTTGTGATCAGATGCAGAAAATTGTACCTAGTTTGATTTAAAAGACATGCAGGTGGAAATTAAAGTTAAACAAGTTACCTGCTCTAAGTACAAATATGTAAGGTGGATGACTTAGGTTGAAAGTTCTAATACTTAAGTGCAGTGTCATGTTTGTTTGTTTTTTGTTTTTATCTTTATCACGACATATACTGATCAGGCATAAAATTATGACTACCTTTGCACCATTGTGTAGATCTCCCTTGTGTCTCCAGAACAGCTGTGACTCTGATGGTGTCCTGTTGTCAGGGGTCTTTGGGTCCTGTGGGTTGAGGGGAGGGGCCTCTGTGGATCATCCCACAGATACTTGATCAGTTGGATATCTAGTGAATTTAGAGACCAGGTGACATGAATGACAGATCCAGTAATTTCCCAGCAGAACACTGGACTGTCACAAGATGATCAATGTTGTTCACTTCTCCTGACAGTGGTTTTAATGTTGTGGCTATTCATGTATGTTTTGACAGAATGCAATAAATTTGACATTAGTTTTGTCTGAATCTTAATAGCTATGGTGGAGTGGTGTACTCAAGACCTCAATGTATTATTAGAAACCTAATGTTCCTAACAGATGATATAATGTCACATATGTTTATCTGATTCATTATTTTTAGTATCAGTAGTAGTTTACGGTTTTAAATTAAGAATTCATACAATTTCAAAGTTAAATCAGAAGTGTTCAGAATGAAGATAGTGAAAAACACTAGTTACAATAAAGAGACTGATGTATTGAGAGCCCCGAGGTCCTGAACCTATCACCCCCCGGCTACAGCTGTGCTGCAGTATAGTTACATATAACATACACTGAAGCCTTAGTGTCCAAAACATTTGTGAGCACCAAAATGGAATTGCGTAACAAAGTAATAAATATAATGATTATGTGGACACTCCCCTTTAATTGTTTCCCTGCACATGATGTCATGGTGAGTCAAAGAATTAGCATTGTACTAGCAGGATGTAACTGTACCTGGTCATTACTGCCTCACGAGCAGGGACCAAACCCCCCCTCTGTACGTGCTGTTCCATTGCTTCATTTTCAGATGAAATCTACTCGTTTTTCAACTCTGCTTTATTGCAAGTGAAAACGGTTCAGGCAGGTTGAAGTTGAGTTGCGCGAGAGCGAGGTCTGTGTGTGGTGATGGTTATTAACTAGTTCAAAGAGAAGCAGTTTATTAGCTTACTTTCATCTAAACGGTACCTAGTTGTGTTTTTGGCCTGCTTACCTTCTCATACTACCTACTTACCTACTTACATACTACTTAACATACTGGTTACAATACACACGATGATCATAGATTTAACCAGTAAAAAATTATCCTAAAAATGTTAAATTGAATGAATGTGAATGATCCACAGAAAACTACAAATACCAGTCATATTTATAACAATAATTATGATTTTTATCATTTTCATTCACAGTTGTGATACAGCATGTAGATATTTTTGATTAATGCGTAAACTACAATTTTTTTTATATCTCCTTGTCACATTTGTTGCTAATTGCCATGGCAACCATGGTCAGTATGCCCCAGAGTCAGGCCTTCAGTGAGGGAAATATTGTGCCGATATTTTGGGAATCAGTTGTATTCTACAAGTGTTGTTTGAGGATCCTGAAATCATTCAGATATGATTAATATTTTCCATATAATCCAACAGGAAATAGTTTACAGAGTTCTGTTCCCTTTTCCGTTTTCAGCGCCTCACTGCTAATAGGAAAAGGATAATGATAAACACTGTGCATTATTGACAGTGGCCTTTTGGAATAACTGTAACACATTTCATTTCCTACATGGTAGAACAGTCTTACTAAATGCTTTGAGCAAACTGAAAGGGAAAGCTCATGTTTCGTCTGGGAGATGTGACAGTGTCAGTCCAGCTGTGTGGTTTTCCCATTGGACGCAGAGCTCAACACAAGCTAAATACTGATCACTGCAATGATCACTACCATGGTAAAAGGTTACTTACTAAATACCGAAAGAAGATGTGTAAAAATATTTGAAGGATTAGTTTTTCATTTGGAAAAGTGTGTGTATATATATATTGCTTTGTGTTCTGAACTGTAATGGCTGTGGTTGGTATAGCTCATAGAATGGAAGCAGAGGAAAGCAGCTAGCCTGGTACCGTGTAGAGTTGTTAAATGCACCCACTACCATCTGTAAAGCTGACTACCTAACTCTGTACACACACAAATGTAAAAAGAATTTTCTACACACTTTTGTGCTTGAACTGCTCTCTTGGAAAAACAGAAATTTTCAGCATTTTCCACAGTGTTGCATTTTTTCTTTGAACAAGACAGTTCTTCTGGACCCCCATAGATAACGGTCCAGCTGAAACCATATTACTGTATGAAAGACAATGCTCTTTTATATTTTTTTGTCACGTGAACCCAGGATTAGGATTCAAAGCAAGAAGTTCCAAAATATTACAAAGAACTGATGCTGTAAAATTGTCATATTGGATACTTGGTGTAGGTTTAGGTTTGTTATTTTCTATCAGATTTCTAATCAGTTGAAGATATGAGCTATTAGCTGTTTATAATGATCGAGTACAGTATCAGTTTCCTGTTTCTATTGCTGTAAATAGACATTTGTATCTTTATACTCATCTGTATATTGTGTATGTGAACCCAGACTAATGGTTTGGGTTGTTAGCGTGGTGGAAATGCTAATGTTTAGCATGGGTGACTAGACATTTAGAGTGAGGCCTGGAGTCAGTCCGCCTACAAATCCCTTCATTCACCAGTCTCTTCTCTGTAATTACATTGAAACTTCATTTCTAGGTTTTAGGGGACTGAACTCAGGCCTGCCATTTGTTTGGTACAGTGCAAGACTTGCATTTTAGTACAAGATAATTATTTACAAAAAGCTGCTGTCACATGAAACCAGATAAAGTGTAATTATCCACATAGTTTCATAATCCAGGATCACATTTTTTAAATGTCTATTTGTGTACTTGCACACCTGTTAATCCCCGAAAGCCAGACAGTGATAAGGAGTTCTATTTTTTAGAAATATGAGGTTTCACTTTGGAAGTTTGGAGCCTGAGTTGTGGATTATGCTGATAGTGTACACTAACATCTGCACCAATGAAACATGTTAGTGTTCTAGCTAGCAGCATAAATGAAATATCAGAAATGTCAAACCTCAGAAAGAGAGCAAAATGCAGAGAGGAAATGTTATTTGATAGAGACAGAAATGATATCACATGAGTGTTAATGAAATCCAGTATATGTGATCTCTCAGTGGCTATGTTTACATGTACACTGTATATACTGTACAGTCCATGTATTTACCTAATGTTTGCTGGCTCACATCAGAGCAGAGCAACGAAATATGTTTTATCATGATCATACATGTGGAAGCATGTTGGATTCATTAAAGACACAATATTACACATTCTCTCGTACTGATGAGATAATGTTGCGACAGAGAAACGGACTGTTACTGGATTACTTTGATACTGAAGACATCTTAAAAATGTGATTCTCGTGCAGTTTCTGAAGTGCCCTATTAGTCTGCTCTACATCATGTTATTTATAATTACTAAACATTTACTTACGTTCACGTGTTTTTGTAATTATAGTCAATAATTCATTCATTTTTCTCTTTAGTGAATTCAGTGTGCTTCCGCTCACCTTTTTTTTCTCCATGCAAAAAAAGTGATTCGGCTCAACCGCATGTGCAAGCTAGCATAACCACTCTGAAAGCAAGCTTCTGTTTCATCTCTTAATTTATATGATCACTTTTATTTCATTTTAGCCAGATAACGCAAAGGGTCATGTAGGTTCCCCTGTTTTCGGACACCAAATCAGTCTCCACGCTGGGATCCAAAACAGTGTGTGCCCCTCTGTCAACAAGGACGTGTACATGTAAAGATAGCATCTGACATGAAGTCATCTTCATCCATTCTGTGACTGTAACTGCACTCCACGTGAAAACAAGCCCTGGCTTTCAGTGGGGCTCTGGGGTGATTTCTGCGTGCTATGGGACCTGGACTCACAGCACCACGTTGAGGGCTAACTGCAGAATTAACAGTGTGACTAATAGACTCAACTGTTTGATCATTTGATCAGAGTTTGTGAACACATACAGTGACAGTGTACTGATAATCACGGACATTATAAAGTTTCTGTTTTCCAGTGGTGTCTCTGTAACAAAATAAAGGTTTCATTCCAAGCTGCCTCAGTCTCTATGTATTCCTCCCCTCCCACTCCGGGCTCTGTTTCTGCAGATGTAAAGTAATGAAGAGGTAAACACACTAATGTCATTGTAGCTCATTCCATATAAACCTATAAATTAATCCACTCGGGAAAACTGTTTCAAGATTGTGGAAGGTGTAAAAGTTTACATCTTATGTAGAAAAGGACAGATCAGGCCTCAGGAAGGAAGCACTTAATCTGTATCCGCTGCCATAGTGAACGCATGTACAGAACCTTTTATTCCTTACTAATCTGACCAATTCATTTCCCTTGTGGATCATTAAAGTCTGTCTGTCTGAAAGCATCTGTTCTGAGGCTCAAAGTGTACAGGGGCAGAGATGAAAGGACTGTGGACACCCTACCTGTTTGACCAGCTGAATGGATGACGTATATTTGTGGTGACTGTGAGGAACCAAGCTGGCATTCATCAATATAAACCACTGAAATAATGTTTACTGGCCGTAATGGCTGATTGTAAAATGTCTGAATGGCTCCATTATCTGCACCACTCACACAGCAAGAAGTGTTTCAGTTTATTTTCCACACAATACCGGCTGTAAAGGGAGGTTTTTACTGCTCTCCTTTCTGGTCAAAGTGATGCGGTGCAGGTTTAGTTGCCAAATCAGAAAACGTTCACCCTATCTCAGTGAAAGAGCAGATGTGCTAATTGGAACGTTCCACACTATTAATAGCTTCCTGAGTGACAGTGATATGGTCTACTTCTACCATTATAAGGTCATTTAAATCTGGATCACGTCAGATGTTTACTGAGACTGAACTCACGTTTTTTTATGTGAAAATAGTACTGCAGGGATACAGAAGCATGAGGAGTAGGAAAGGAATGAGAGTAATCCGCAAGAAAGTCAGATGACCTGAATACAGTGAGTCAAGAAAAGACAGGCGCTGAAATAAAGGGGCACGTGACACTGGCTGACTGTTATTTTCAAATGAAACATTTTCCATGTCCTTTGTAATATTCTTACTACATCTTTTTAGCCCCTCTGCCTTTGCGTTGTTCACTGTCGACCCTTTCTCCTCATTGCCGCTGCAACCCTGCAATCCCTGTTGAGTTTCCATGGCAATAACACGAAGGAGAGCTGGGAGATGAACAGACTGGGGGTGGGTTGTAAATACAGAGGACAGAGACAGAGACGTGCTTTATTATTATTTCTGACCAGAAATTAAACATTTGTGCGTTTATGTAGTGCCTGCCTTTATATACCATGTGATACACTTTTTCTGTGTATGTATTTATACACAAACACGCACACACACTGCAGACAAAGCTTTGATTGGCTGGTCAGAAATTCACCATGGCAACTATGCTAGAGAGAGCTCAGTATGAGTTCAGCATATTGGATCACACACACACACACACACACACACACACACACACACACACAATGGAAGTGAAGTGCGCGATCAAGTCAGGATTCAGAACAAGTCGACCAATCAGGACTCAGTCCTGACAGAGGACTGCAGAGGATTCTGTCTGACAGTGGTGTGGATGAACTATCTGAGGGTCAGGGGGCGAAATGGAAAATTGACAGCTGTAATTCATATCAATTAAATTTTATATACATAGTGGAAATAGCAACTGTAAATGTCTCTAGACGCTTTACAAAACTGACAGCCTGAAACCTCCAGAGCAAGCACTAAGGCAACAGTGGCATGAAAACACAAGAAGACACCTTGAGGAGAACCCAGCTCATATGGAGACTCATCTGACTGCAGAAAAAATGACTGACAGCGTGGATAACTGCAGGCCATGAAGACTGGGCAGGTTGATGAAACCAGGACCACAGATGGGGTAGAATGGGGCTCTGCAGATCAGAAATAAAGAGAGAAAAAAGTAGAGGACAGGACTGCATCATAGGAAGTCCCCCAGCAGTCTAAACCTGCAGCAACCATAGCTAAGGGTGTCACCCGAGCCAGTCCTAGCTATAAACTTTATATACTTTATGCAATATATTTTTCTTTTCTTTTCTTTTAAATTTGCATAAATAGTTGCTTAAGTCTATATGTCCCCTGATTAGGTTCACACCAGCTTCTTAAGTACAGTTGCTGTAAATTGGCTGGTGAAAACTGATGTGCTGGATCAACGTAAACATTGGATGTGCAGAGAAACATCTTGTTAAATATAGTAATCTGATCCATTTTGATGATATTGATTGGAGACACTTTAAGTTTGTGTGAAGACAGAAAACAGCTGTGTTGAAATATGTGAGGATATGGAAGGCTGCTTCAGTTGATACACATATGCTCATTTTGAGTAATGTATGACAGGACAATATGGCACCCAAACCCTGCCCAGCAGTTTATAATATTAAGAGAAGAAGTTTCACCACTCAAGAAAATCTTTCATCGCATCAATCCCATCAAAAAAGTTCCCAACTATTTGTACAAAGGACATGAACATGTTGTTCACAAAACAACATGACAGACATGAGTGATTTCTGATCAGCTTCAGTCATTTACATTCATTCTCCTGTGAAATCAGCCAACGCTCCAAACCTAAAGGAGATCATCCTGTACACTGAAATGCACCCTGGAAGTCAAGGTGGAGGCTCCACTGCCTCATCTGCAAGCTGCCTTTGCCGACAGCAGATCATTTTGCAGTCTTTGTTGCAAAGGTTGTTTAAATTGTCTCATACAAACGTACTGATGCATTTGAAAGGCTGACACTTGGAATAAAGAACAAGAGAAAAAAAATCATTTTTTTGTTTGTTTGTTTTGTTTTGTTTTGTTTTTGTTTGTGTTGCAGCAAATGTTCTGTCTTTGCAGAGAGTGAAGAGAGTGTGAGTCTCATCAGGACATCAGACACAGACTGGCCCGGGGGCTGAAAGAAGTGCCTGTACGTGTTGTTCAAACTGTCATATATTTGCAACTGTCACGAGCCACGAAATTATTAATATGCATGTACACGTGTCAGGTCTTTTTCTAAAGCACTGCTCACTTTGAAGGTATGGCCTAGTGTTTCCATTTAACTGTTGGAGACTTTAGGTTTTGTACTGTTAAGTAAGAAACCGTTCATAGACTTTAAATACAAGACTATACTTTATGTACTGGCATCTCCTGCAGCAGATTTGCTCGATCCAGGACTAGCTAGTTGAACTAACTCCCCCATTAATGTTAAAGCTCCACTTTAACATTGCCAGACAGCTATCCAGACATCATGTTGTCTCTTGTGGTGGACAGTTCATTAAATTAACTTTACTGAGTACCTGATTCTTTTGATAGCAAAGAGCAGGTCATATGAATTTAAATCACAGTGACAGTTTATTCTACCGCTCCAGGTCGTGACTCCCTTCACTGTTTGAAAATGAGCGATTTAACTTGAAATCAACAAACACATTCCGTATAAAGTGTTGAATCAAAAACCCTGGCACGACCGCATCAGGACTAACAGACTCCCGCTTCAGCCCAGCCTGCTCTGATGTGTGGAGATGTTGGGACCCAGTGAGGATGCGTCTTGGTTTCCAGTCAGTATCACAGCAGCTCAGTGTGTCTGTGTCTGTTCTGGGAGCATGAGTCACGCTCAGCAGGACTCTTCTGTGTCTGTCTTCCTGTTTTTCAGACACATTGCTGCTGTTAGTTCTGCACTCTGTCGCTGTCTCAGTCCCCCTCGTTCCAGACTCACTCATCATGTCATTGTGTGATTTTATACAATACAGTTAGGAGAAGTCTTTACGGCTTTGGGTGGGTTTTCATCCTCCAAAACAAACTGTTTGTACAGTATATGCCGATCAGCCACAACATTAAAACCACTGACAGACAAAGTAAATAACATCAATGATCTAGTGACAATTCAATGTTCTGCTTGGAAACTTTTGGACCTGGCATTCATGAATTAGACCAGACTAGAGACCAGCTCCCCATAACAATGACACTCCTTGATGGCAGCACACATCCCCAGCAGGATACATCCTGACACAAACATACACAAAAAACAATCTAGGAACAACTCAAAAAACATGAAATAATTACTTTGGTTTACCACCAGATATATTTGTATATTTTCCTTATAAGGTAGCATGCCAGGCTAAGATGGTGAGCATGGTTATACCTGGTTGTCGTCAGCATACTATCAATACAATCATTCAATTCAATTCAATTCAGTTTTATTTATATAGCGCCAATAACAATACAAATCGTCTCAAGACGCTTCACAAAAACCAGCCTGCAACCTCCAGAGCAAGCCTGAGGGCGACGGTGGCAAGGAAAAACTCCCTTTTAACAGGAAGAAACCTTGAACAGAACCCAGCTCATATGGAGGGACCCATCTGCCGAAGGCCAGCCGGTTAGAAACAGAGAAGATAGAGAGAAAAGAAGAGCAGGAGAAACAAGATAAACAAACTTCTGTCATAGATACATACATCAAGCGGAAGGAAACATGTAGGGTCTAGTAATATAACACATAGCTGATGATCTGTGACAGTTTGTGAGTATAACAGGAATTATGGGCAGGTTGGTGAATTGTTCATCTAGGTAGGAGTGTACAACTGGAGGAGGCCATGGTGACTGGGGCAGATGTAGTTTATGGAGCTCCACAGGTCCGATACACAGCACTCCAGACCATGAAGACTGGGCTGGTTGATGAGGCCACGGCAGCAGATGTAGCTTAGAACTCCACAGGTCAGATATTCAGCACTCCAGACCAGAGACCCTCACAAGATGATGGAGGGGGAGGGGAGCGGAGGGGAGAGAGTAAGACACAGTGGTTAGTAAATTATAAGAGATAGAAAATAAAATGATAAGATATTAGAGGACAGGAGCCAGAGAAGAAAGAGGAGAGGACATGTCTTCAGTGCATCGTCCCCCTGCAGCCTAGGCCTATAGCAGCATAACTAAGGGATGGTTAAGTCCAGCCCTAGCTATAAGCTTTTTCAAAAAGGAAAGTCTTAAGCCTGACCTTAAACGTAGAGACTGTGTCTGCCTCCCGAACCCAAACTGGGAGCTGGTTCCATAGGAGAGGAGCCTGATAACTGAAGGCTCTACCTCCCATTCTACTTTTAGAAACTCTAGGAACCACAAGTAGACCTGCACTTAGAGATCGTAGTGATCTGTTGGGACAGTATGGTACTATGATGTCAGCATGTCTAGCAGTTTGGTTTAGTAGAAACTAAATGTTGTGAAGTAGCTTTTCACTATGCATAAACACCACGAGCAGAAATTAAGAATCGTGGCAACCAACAGCTGAAGGCATTGAGGCACTGCATCAGTCTCACAAAAATTGTTAATTATTTTTTATTCTAGTTTTTGTTAGACTGTATGGATTTGTCAGATTGTAATGTGCTATGTTTTTAAAAAGTTATATGAAAGCTTCATCCACCTGCCCAGTGTTAGCAGTGTCACAGTGATCATGTAAAAAGACAAAATAGGTGAAGATAGTTACAAAATAAAATTCTAGTAATATAAAATTATATAGTATTAGCAGAAATGTACAAAATGTGCATTTGAACAAATGGCTGACTACTGCACCTGTACCTGATATAATAATAATCATATAGAAACAGGGTCAGGACATCTAAACTGTGATATTTCCAACAGATTTGATAAAACAGGAGCCAGTGTGTTGGAGAGTGGATATTATACTGAGAATGTACTGTTGATCTTTCAGGTCCAGCACACAGGCTAACACGTGTCCTCTAATCCATCCCAATCGCAACAGCTATAAAAACTGATCTTAATCACTGCTGCTGCTATGTTAGCTCTAATAGACCTCCTTTCATGACCTACGTCCCTGTGACGTCATGATGTTAGCCAGAGGCAAAACAGAGGGAAGCTTGAGGTGAACACTATCACTTTCAACCATGAAAATGTCGTCTTGCTGTGTTTTTTGGTGCCAAAACCAAATAAAATCAAAAACACTAACTTGAAGTTTAATCACATACCAGCCACTGCCGGTAATAGAGAACTTTGGTTTGGTTTGGCTTTGGTGATTAAAAGAAAAGACTTGGAGTGAGACACTCAACAACATGCATACTTTGTATCAGGTGAGATTAATATGTAATGCATCATCAGTATCAGCCTGGAAAACATTTTGAATCCATGTATCATTCGTTCTTTCTATTTTCAATTGTCAATCAAACGGATTTTGTTTTTGTTTTTTAATCCAACACAAAAAACGAAAAAATACCTGGGTCTTCATATTTCAGTTTTAGACTCAGATCAAACATACAAAATGGAAAAATAGGGCCACAGGACTGAATTTAATTTTAATATTCGATCTATAGATTGAACCAAAGCGCTCTCCAGCTCTGCGACTGACATACGTCTTTTTCTCCTCGGATCATGCCGAGCACAGAATCTTCTGATGCTCATTTCTGAGAATTGCAGGACATCTGCTGCTGTAACGTGCAGGAAAATTAGGCGTGTCAAACATTGACTGTATATACTAAGGACAGACGCGTCGTGACGTCACCCATTGGACTCTGAACGTCGAAAATGAAGCCCGAAGTGGGTGGAGGCCGCCGTCGCCATGTTGGATGAGCTTTACTCCACCCACGCGCGGATCCTTCAAATATGTACATAGGGGGTTGTGTCAGACGTTGAAACCCACCCCTCAGAGCCTGCGGTCGCCATGTTGGATGAGCTTTAATCCGCCCACATTCGGATACTCCAAATATGGATATGTGGGTCGTGTTGGGACGGGGCTAAAGCAGCCTGAACGTTGAAACCCGCCTACCCAAATCTGTGCTACCGGGCTAGCTCAGGCTACCGAGCTAGGCTAATCGCTATCCGAGATGCTAGCAGCCGGCTAACACGGTGGCCTCGCGCCCGGTTTGATGCTATTTGTCCCGACTATCTATCTATCTATCTATCTATCTATCTATCTATCTATCTATAAAAAGACTTTTAAAGAAAATAGAGGGTATGCACGTGACGTCACCTCAAGCGAAGTCTCCATGGTTACGGCCACTGGGTGGAAAAAACAGTGACAGTTGAGCATGGAGCCCTCTGAGATATATTTTTACAGATACCTCTGCCAAAGAAAAGAGAAGTAAATGGATCGCTCCATTACGAAGAAACAACTGGAATCAAGGGACAGAAACCTGGTGTTGTGGTTCACATTTAGTGTCAGGTAATATTAATTTTTGCTGTATTTTGTTGATGAAGTTACTTCTTAAGTTACGTTCTGGGGGACTGTCAGATAGGTTTGACAATGCTGTTGTTTTGTCGTATTTACAGCCGACAGTACTTCATATCCTACATTACATTACAATAAAACAATAAACTGACTGTTTGCGATCACTCCTCGTCATGCTTTTAACGTCCAGTCGGACACTACAGTATTATATGGCTAACGTTACTTCTCAGTAACTCAGTAACTAAAGTTACTGCTCTTAGCGTCTTAGCGTCTTTTATTTAGCTACATTTATCATAACTGAAATGAACCAAAACTAACTGAGTTTGATACTGAGGTTAATCCACTTTTCCAAATCCAGCTAGTTCGTTTGGATCATTGCCGAGTTCAATTGTCCGGGTCTGGCTGTACTGTTGCACTCAGGAGGACGTGGCCCAAGGCGTGCTCTCTATAGTTGACAATTACTATGGAAACGAACAGGGCTTGCTCTTTGATGACGTCATCATGAAGCGATCATGACGTATGGCCACGGAGGAACCGAGGTTATAAATACAGGTCCTCTGACAGTCATCTGGCAGAATCTATCATCCTGATAGATGCATGAGGACCCCCCAATGACTGTATGGAGGGGGGTCCGGGTCACAGATCAGCTGTACACCAGCACAGAGACCCGATGGGTGCAGGCAGAGACTCCGCTGAGTCTCTGTTGCAGAGACTCCACCGTCTCTGACAGTTCTGTGCCTGGCCTGTGCTTTTGAACAGCGAGCCTGTGATCGCATCCTGCACCAGGAGACCCCACAGGTGGGGACGCTCTCAAGGAGACTTAGAGTGTCTTTGTTTGTGTCTGTTGTCATACCATGGTCATCACGCTATATGAGGTTCATCATCTCATTCACTGGGTAAGAGTGGGATGGTGTTGAGCAGAGCAACCCTGTAGCAGGCTGACGTACGAGACGACAGACCAATCAGTCTCTATGGTCAGGAGAAGCGAATAGCATTGACCATCTTGTGACAATGCAAAGTTCTACTGGGAAACTTTGTAAACTTTGTCGCAGTGGTCAAGTATCTGTGGGATGATTAACATTTGTTTTTCTTTTTTCTCTTTTAGGTGTGGCCAGATCTGACAGAATATCCTGATTTCTCCGATGAAGTGACACCTGAATGGTGGTACGACAACTTGCAGAAGTTCCATGTGGCGTTTGATGGGTTATGGATTGTAAGTTATGGATAGAAGACAGTGTTGCACAAAAGGGAAGCGGTGACCTTGACTTAAAGGAACTACTGTATATTCTCTCTGATGTCGTCCCCTTTGGTTTAGGACATGAATGAGCCATCAAACTTCTTGGATGGATCGACCAATGGCTGTCCATCAAGCCCTCCTAAAACTTCTCCTTACTCGCCCGGTGAGAGGCAACACATTTCACATAAACACGCAAATACAAAACATAGGAGTCTCAAAGTGTAAAGCTGTCTTTTGTTTTTCTTTTCAGGCGTACGTGAGAGTTTGCTGAGATCTAAAACTCTGTGTGCCATGGCTCAACAGAAGGAGTCCATACATTACAACATGCACAGTCTCTATGGACTCATGGAAGCTAAAGCCTCTGCAAGGTGGCAATCTATAACATGCACACACACACACACTTAGCATGAAGATAAAAGGTAATTCAAAAGGTGATATTTTCATCAGTCACGGTGTCCTGCACAGTGGCTGATGCCACCGAATCGTCTCTTCTCCTCAGATGCAGAAGACTGTCATCATCATTGAAAAAGTGTGTGATATTGCTATACAAACTGTAGGTTATATAAACACAGTCACACATGCATTCCCCAGTCAGTGCAATTTCCTGAACATAAGTAGGACTAATTCACCTATGTGCTACGGCTACATGCAGGTCACACACACCCACATACTCTCACTCTCTCTTTCACTCACACACACACACACACACACAGACACACACACAACACACACACACAGTTAGTTAGTGCGTCTTTCCTTTTGACTCCCACTGTACTACCTCTAACAGTTTTTTGAAATGTTGATGTTTTTTTAATAATTTTGTATGTTCTGTCTTTTAATCTTACCAATACTAGCAACAATGTATTTTAATATGATGTTCTTCATGTAGCTCTGTAGCACAATGGGGTTGACACAATAAACAGATCACACGCACTCACATACTCATTCCTGTTATAGTCCATGGGCCAGAGGCCAAAATTTCACTATTCTGTATCAGTCAAAGGGACGAAGGCTACCTATATTTTTTGGATAGATTATTATAGATTTTTTTTGTATGATAGCCTTTCCAGGTGAGTAGCTAAATATTGGTTATCAGCTCATGAAGTTAACCACCCCCTAAGGAAAACTGTGTGTTAGACGCATGTGCATAACCTGTTTTACCCTCATGATTAGGACTTTTCTCAATGTTCAATAATATTGTGTTTGGTATCATTTTAAAGGGGACCTTCTAAGCTTCTATTTAAACCCAGTTGTGTACTTGTCTGATAAATATGGAGGTCACTGCAGCTCATCAAACCATCAAAAGCATAAATTTTTTCACATTTTACGCTTAAACTATGTTCTTTCTTTTAATCCTGTAGGACATAGGAACATCAGAAACACAAAACACAAGTACCACAACATTCACCTGACTATAAGGTTTCAGAAAATATATAACATGCCAACAATTTCATTGTGAGAATTCAAGATGGCGTGGGGGGGTCCATCTTTACCCATTTTCAACTTTAGATCATGACAACGCAGATGGTCATGTAATACCTCTTTTTGTATGTTTACAAGGGTGGGAAGTTCATTTCCAGGGTTATTTTTGAGATACAAGGTCAAATTCAAGGTCACTTGAAGGTCAAATTTCATATGATTAATGGCGCATCTGAGGCCAGTGCAAATCCAATTAACTATCAGCCAATCAACTTCGGAAAATGTATAATATATCCAAATTATAAAATTGTGAGAAGTGACTGTGAGCCTGAAGTTTTCAAAGTCTCTTTTTACAAAATACAAACCAGATTTAGCTGGTTAGGTCACACAATGGTCTCTATAGGTTACATTTGTTAAATACACAATGAACATCTACGCTAATAAATAAGTAATATCACAATAAAATAGGTAACAAAAATATGATTCAAAACGTAAATATTTTAATCATTTCAACAATATTAACATCAGCATAACTATAATATAACTATCCCAAACCAAGTCCATCACCACACTGTGTCAGTCTCGTCATCTGACCCCCTACTTCAAAAGGAGGCTCTGGATCTTCCTGCAGTTTTTGGTTACCGGTACTACAGGTCTGTAACCTGCACATGTTTGTGCATGTCAGACCATTTGACAGGCATGTGCAGCATGGCATTGTGCATGAATGAACACACTTGCATGCCAATAGTTCCAAGACCACATCTGGTGCAGGCGGTGAGTGCATCCAATCTATGACCAGCTCGCCATTATCATCAGTCCACCCATGTCCAGTAGGGCTCGGCACCACTGGGTCAGCCTGCAGACAGCATTTCCAGATTGCTGCTTGGTAGTTTGCTTGTTGAGCATGCATATAGAGGCAGTCTCTACAGGGTATCAACTGATGGGACTCAACTTTTCCCCTTTTGGTGGTGAAAAGTTGATAGCGCGGTTGGTTGACCTCACCAGTGTTGCTTGTAGCAGCATACATGCGGCAGGTGACCCATTCGATTTTTTTCAAACATATCATCATTAATGTCCAATGATTGCCCCAGTCGACTAAAAGTCTCTTGGCAGATAGTGTCTTTTGTTGCCATCTTCAGGGCATTCAGCTTCCCTCGACCACCAAATGCACTGACAGTATCACAGCCTGTGAAGGCATGTAAGCCAATTAGACTGTCACAGACAGAGTGTCTAAGTGAGCTTGCCAGTTTGCTGATGTCAACAAACCATATGCGGTTCTGTGTCCCACACTTCTGGTATATGGGACAAGAGATGTCCTTCTGGAAGCCAAGACAAAACATCATGACATCAGTGTCCTCGGCTGTGATGATAACTGCTTTTGAGCCTGTGTTTGCTGCATCCAGTGCATGAAGTAGTAGGCGAGTGTCGGCCTCTTCTTGGGTTGAGTACAGCTCTGATACTTCCTCACACTCATCCTTTAGCAGGTTTCCTCACAGGTCATGTACAACACCTTGCGATGCAGCATTTCTCTATATCGTGGGCATTTCCACTCTCTGATATCTCTATCCCGGTTTAGTCATTCAGCGTTTTTGATCGAAATCTGGTGGTAGACATCAAAAACCACATCAATCCTTCCACTCTCTGCTACCTCATGAAGAACATAGGTGAAGGCTGACTCTGCAATCTGTGCAAAGGTCTTGTTGTTGCCATTCAGTTTTTGGACCAGGCTCATCCCGTCAATGATGGTTGTAGATGGTGTTGGGATCTGTTCAGCAGGAGACACATTCTTTTCCAGCTCTCTGGCAAGTGCAGCCTTGTTTGTTTTTCGCAGAGATCCATCAGCATTTGCCAGTGGCCATGGCAGTGGACCCAGTGGGTGGGCAAGGGCATCTTTCATGTTCACCTTCCTGTGTTCAGCCACCAGGATCATGTGGCTGAAAAGGTTTCTATCTGCCTCAAGAACTACATCTTTTCCTTTCATCCCATGAGATGTCTTTTTGCTGACCTTGGAGAATGTCTTCAGACTTTACTTGGTAATCCTGTCATAGAATTTTGAAGAGGAGTTCTCATCTTACCTGGTTTACTTAAAAACCATAAGATCAATGAGAGACTGGACATCTGCCTCTCTCTTGGATCCTTGGACCCTGTAGATCTGAATGGGATAGTTTGGACATGCTTTGGCCTGTCAGGTCTCTCAGCTGTCTAAGGTACATGCCTTTGTACTCAGGTGTTAAATAATATTTACTCAGAGCTCCTGGCTTCAAGCTGAACCCCTTTGTCCCTCCAGCGGTCTGGATGTCTTTGTTCACCGTTTCTTCTATGGCTTGGTCAACGGGGATTCGACCAAAAGGATTTGTGGAGGTCAGTTGAACTGAGAAGCCCCCATTCATGAACTCCATGTATACATCTAGGTGTGTGGTGGGAAGCTGACACATCTGGGTGTGGTAATATGGAAGGTACCATGCATAATTCATTCTATCATATGCAAAACACCAGGGGATCGTTGCACGAATACTTCCCAGGTGAAGCATCCAGTCTCCCTCTCTAGACGCTCGGATGAGCCCCAACAAGATTTCAACCATGTCCAAATAGGTCATCCACAAGGATGAGAGGCTGCCGTTTCCATCTCTGAGGAACTTGCGGTACACTTCAAACAGTTCCATGATGCGTGTGCAAGAGCTGCTGTCGAGAACCTCCTTCAAAGTGTCTTGGGAGACGTTGTTCCCAAGACAGTCAATTGTTTTCAGTGTCTCTTCCAGGTGAACCAGGTCATTCATGTCAGTTGCCTCCAACCAAGACAGGAACCCATTCCATGTCAGTCGCATGAGAGCCTCATACAGGAGCTTGTGTAGTCGCACACCCCTGTTGTATTTACGGCCACCCATAACACCGGAAACTGAGCCTTCTGCAACCACACCAGACTCAATGCAGAGGTCTCGGAGTCAAGAATCTTGGAAACGTTTTCCAATATTGCCATCAGTGTGCAGATGGTGTGGAATACCCCAAGCCTGATAATGATGTTCTGAAACTGATCTCAGCAGCCTTTGCATACAGGGCTTGGTCACATACACAGACAATCTCTTTCAGGCTTAAATCTTGCATGATGCTCAGTGACTGGTTGAGCACTTCATTGACCGTAGACATTTGTGTTGCTGGAGCATTGATGGTAGGCAGGTAGCCTACATTGTCAGGGATGACGATTATGTCACCTCAAGTCAGGATGTTGAAGCCAGTCCAAGGATCCAAACAAAGTTCTTGTTTCTGGCAAGATGAGTATTGGCAGCAGTATCAACATGTGTACTTTTGCTTTGTGGTGGCCCCACTCATTGTCCGGCATTGTAAGTTGGCAGCATTGGCAGGGGTGCATCAATACTTTGTTTCTTTGTTTTGGCAACACTGGCCATGGGTTGGACAGGAACTTGGTTAACTCGCTTTGCTTGCACAGCAATCCCATTGACTCTATGAGATGTTCCCTCACCACTGATGGTTTCTTCCAGACGATCAATATTGTCCCAGGCTAAAGTTGTGAATATTCTTGGATGGATGTTACCTGGTAAGGCCGTATCTCTCCTTGATGACGAGAGCTTCTGAAAACACAAGGCAGTGTCGATCTCTGCCATCTGGGAATAGGATACACTGTGCCCAAGTCGGTTGAGGATGTTTATCAACTCCACACTACCCGTTAATGACTTGACACTGGATGGCAGAACAATGTGCTTAGAAGGCTTGATTTTTCCACATGTAACTGCATATACTATGTCTTGGCCAAATGATTGCAGAAGTCGCTTAGCTCTCTGGTCTGCATGAACAGGATCATTAGAGCCTGTGAGTAGATAGCACAGGAACACAGCGAGCGATGCTGGAATGGTTGGACACTCTGTTTCTGGTTTGACCTCAGGTGGCCAGGCATTCGGTGGTTATATGCAAGGACAGTAAACACATGAATGGATGTCTTTCGGCAGTAAGACAAAGAGAATTTATGCGAAAGTGGCGTGATGTGTGTGAAAGTGACAAGTAGCTTCATATGCTACAGTTGTTAGCTGCAATTGGCTGCACTCTTCTGTGCAGGGGGAGGGGCGCGCACCAAAGGCGAGCCACCTGGGGTGGTGAAAGAGGTAAAAAATAAGCATTATCTCTGTCCCCACCAATGACGCCGACACACTACTGACGCCGCTGAGCGCGCACGCACACACACACACGGATGAGTTTCTCTCTCTTGTTCAATGAAGTTGGCGGTGATCAGAGTAATTTGTGATTATCGGTACAAGCAGCGCGAATCACAACTTAAATGAATGCTGTTCCGTTTTACATTATTGTCAGTACGTTCGATAAACATTAAGTTTTATTAAAATTGAACATTAATATTTAGAGCCTGGAGGCTATAAAAATAATAGTCATTAAAGTAGCCGGCTGGACTTAATTTTGCAGTGGGCTATATGGCCGTCAGCCGCGCTTGTGGAAAGCCCTGTATCTATCCACCACACCTTAAAGGCCGGTCCGTGAAAATATTGACGTACATTAAACCGGTCCATGGCGCAAAAAAGGTTGGGGACCGCTGGTGTACATTACAAATATATTTAGGATATACTCTGATTCCTGAATGCAAAATTTTGCTGCATCAAACATCATCATTTTCTAGCTAAAATCACGCTAGCGAGGCTAACGTTAGTGTAAGTTTTCAGTTCTTGCTAGATAGCCACTAAAACAGTCTTACACACTCCACAGTACTACATCTGAAGCAAATTATATATAATTGAAGTGAACGATGTGTTGATAGAATAATCATAGAAGTAAAACAAACCTTGCTTTGCTTGTTTTTGATTGTGATCGTTGATAGAACAGCAGTGGTGGAGTGATATTTACCTGGGCTCTGCTTCTTTCTGTTGTGGTGGACTGGGGTTACTTCTAACTGGAGCACAGTATAATTCCAAATTTGACCTTTGACCTTCAAGTGACCTTGAATTTGACCTTGTATCTCAAAAATAACCCTGGAATTGAACCCACCCTTGTAAACATACAAAAAGAGGTATTACATGACCATCTGCGTTGGGTAAAGATGGACTCTGAGCTGATAACCAATATTTAGCTACTCACCTGGAAAGGCTATCATACAAAAAAAAATATCTACAGACATATATCTATCAAAAAAATATAGGTAGCCTTCGTCCCTTTGACTGATACCAAAATCTGGTCTGGCCCATGGACTATTACTGATTTTCATTCCTGTTACCAAATGTTTTTTTTTTCTGATTATTCAGTTGTTTCTTCAAAAATAAATAAAATAAACTGTATGTTTACATTTGTATTGGTTCCAACAGTTCTCTGATTGCTTAATGAAATACATGCTCAATCTTTGGATTAAATAATTTATTTTTTATGTCCTATGAGGAAAAACTTTGATTTGCATTCTTAGAGAAATACAACTCTGGTCAAAATATAGTATTTTTTTTTTTTTTTTTTTTTTTTTTGTTTTGTCATAAATTTAGTGTTTTCATCATGTAACCAACCATTTCCTCTCCATTAACTATTTTTTTAAGGGAAAACAATGTATGTGGTTTATATTCTTTTAAACATGGTGTTAAAATGGCATTTGAGTTTTGGTAACAGCACAGAAAAAAATGCAATGATAATAAACTTTCGAAAGTTGCAATAAATTAAATAAAGTAGCCTGAGATTGACCAGTACTCATTTTGAATGAGTAAATGTGTTCAAAATATCTATGATCTTTTCAAACACTTGTTTTGAGCTGAAACTTCTATAATTGATACATCGATACACTTTGTCAGGCCGAGTGCTAAAATCAGAATGTAACAGGCAGGTACATCAACATCAGAGCGAAAAACCAGTCGAGGTAGCATTCCTGTTCCTCGAAAATTAAACCCGAAGTGGGCAGAGCCTGCGGTCGCCATGTTGGATGAGCTTTAATCCGCCCACACTCGGGTACTCCAAATATGGATATGTGGGTCGTGTTGGGGCGGGGCTAAAGCAGCCTGAACGTTGAAACCCGCCTACCCAAATCTGTGCTACCGGGCAAGCTCAGGCCATTTGTCCCGACTATCTATCTATCTATCTATCTATCTATCTATCTATCTATCTATAAAACGCCTTTCAAAGAAAATAGAGGGTATGCACGTGACGTCACCTCAAGCGAAGTCTCCATGGTTACGGCCACTGGGTGGAAAAAACAGTGACAGTTGAGCATGGAGATTAGTCACGTTAGTGACAGATTTCCAAATATATATTTTTGCAGATATCTCCGACTGCCAAAGAAAAGAGAAGTAAATGGATCGCTGCATTACGAAGAAACAACTGGAATCCAGGGACAGAAACCTGGTGTTGTGGTTCACATTTAGTGTCAGGTAATATTAATTTTTGCTGTATTTTGTTGATGAAGTTACTTCTTAAGTTACGTTCTGGGGGACTATCAGATAGGTTTGACGATGCTGTTGTTTTTTCGTATTTACAGCCGACAGTGCTTCATATCCTACATTAAATAACAGTAAAACAATAAACTGACTGTTTGCGATTACTCCTCGTCATGTTTTTAACGTCCAGTCGGACACTACAGTATTATATGGCTAACGTTACTTCTCAGTAACTCAGTAACTAAAGTTACTGCTCTTAGCGTCTTAGCGTCTTTTATTTAGCTACATTTATCATAACTGAAATGAACCAAAACTAACTGAGTTTGATACTGAGGTTAATCCACTTTTCCAAATCCAGCTAGTTCGTTTGGATCATTGCCGAGTTCAATTGTTCAGGTCTGGCTGCACTGTTACACTCAGGAGGACGTGGCCCAAGGCGGCAGTGATGACAATGCATGCTCTCTATAGTTGACAATTACTATGGAAACGAACAGGGCTTGCTCTTTGATGACGTCATCATGAAGCGATCATGACGTATGGCCACGGAGGAACCGAGGTTATAAATACAGGTCCTCTGACAGTCTGCATGAGGACCCCCCAATGACTGTATGGAGGGGGGTCCGGGTCACAGATCAGCTGTACACCAGCACAGAGACCCGATGGGTGCAGGCAGAGACTCCGCTGAGTCTCTGTTGCAGAGACTCCACCGTCTCTGACAGTTCTGTGCCTGGCCTGTGCTTTTGAACAGCGAGCCTGTGATCGCATCCTGCACCAGGAGACCCCACAGGTGGGGACGCTCTCAAGGAGACTTAGAGTGTCTTTGTTTGTGTCTGTTGTCATACCGTGGTCATCACGCTATATGAGGTTCATCATCTCATTCACTGGGTAAGAGTGGGATGGTGTTGAGCAGAGCAACCCTGTAGCAGGCTGACGTACGAGACGACAGGCCAATCAGTCTCTATGGTAAGGAGAAGCGCAGTGGTCAAGTATCTGTGGGATGATTAACATTTGTTTTTCTTTTTTCTCTTTTAGGTGTGGCCAGGTCTGACAGAATATCCTGATTTCTCCGATGAAGTGACACCTGAATGGTGGTACGACAACTTGCAGAAGTTCCATGTGGCGTTTGATGGGTTATGGATTGTAAGTTATGGATAGAAGACAGTGTTGCACAAAAGGGAAGCTGTGACCTCGACTTAAAGGAACTACTGTATATTCTCTCTGATGTCGTCCCCTTTGGTTTAGGACATGAATGAGCCATCAAACTTCTTGGATGGATCGACCAATGGCTGTCCATCAAGCCCTCCTAAAAATTCTCCTTACTCGCCCGGTGAGAGGCAACACATTTCACATAAACACACAAATACAAAACATAGGAGTCTCAAAGTGTAAAGCTGTCTTTTGTTTTTCTTTTCAGGCGTACGTGAGGGTTTGCTGAGATCTAAAACTCTGTGTGCCATGGCTCAACAGAAGGAGTTCATACATTACAACATGCACAGTCTCTATGGACTCATGGAAGCTAAAGTCTCTGCAAGGTGGCAATCTATAACATGCACACACACACACTTAGCATGAAGATAAAAGGTAATTCAAAAGGTGATATTTTCATCAGTCACGGTGTCCTGCACAGTGGCTGATGCCACCGAATCGTCTCTTCTCCTCAGATGCAGAACACTACCATCATCATTGAAAAAGTGTGTGATATTGCTATACAAACTGTAGGTTATATAAACACGGTCGCACATGCATTCCCCAGTCAGTGCAATTTCCTGAACATAAGTAGGACTAATTCACCTATGTGCTTCCATTAACGATTGTATAACAACACATTTGCACCCCTTAATACTCCCCTACCAGTTAGCTCAGGCTACCGCTGGTCACTCAGAGCAGGAACGCCCCTAATTATGCAAAATATTAAACCTTAAATAAAAATGAGATTTACTCCCATTATACTACCTCGAACAGTTAATTAAATGTTGATATGTGGATTTTAATAATTTTGTAGAGGCTATGTCCATGTTCTGTCTTTCAATCTTACCAATAGCAACAATGTATTTTAATATGATGTTCTTCATGTAGCTCTGTAGTACAATGGGGTTGACACAATATACAGATCACACGCACTCACATACTCATTCCTGGTACTGATTTTCATTCCTGTTACCAAATGTTTTTTTTTCTTCTGATTATTCAGTTGTTTCGTCAAAAATAAATAAAATAAACTGTATGTTTACATTTATGTTGGTTCCAATAGTTCTCTGATTGCTGAATATAATACATGCTCAATCTTTGGATTAAATCATTTATTTATTTGTTTTTTATGTCCTATAAAGGAAAAATTTTTGATTTGCATTCTTAGAGAAATACAACTCTGGTCAAAATACAGTAATTTTTTTTTGTCATAAATATTAGTGTTTTCATCATGTAACCATCCATTTCCTCTCCATTAACTCTTTTTCTAAAGGAAAACCATGTATGTGGTTGATATTCTTTTAAACATGGTGTTAAAATGGCATTTGAGTTTTGGTAACAGCAGAGAAAAAAAATCAATGATAATAAACTTTCGAAAGTTGCAATAAATTAAATAAAGTAGCCTGAGATTGACCAGTACTCATTTTGAATGAGTAAATGTGTTCAAAATATCTATGATCTTTTCAAACACTTGTTTTGAGCTGACAGTTTGTCAGGCCGAGTGCTAAAATCAGAATGTAACAGGCAGGTACATCAACATCAGAGCGAAAAACCAGTCGAGGTAGCATTCCTGTTCCTCGAAAATTAAACCCGAAGTGGGCAGAGCCTGCGGTCGCCATGTTGGATGAGCTTTAATCCGCCCACACTCGGGTACTCCAAATATGGATATGTGGGTCGTGTTGGGGCGGGGCTAAAGCAGCCTGAACGTTGAAACCCGCCTACCCAAACTGTGCTACAGGGCTAGCTCAGGCTACCGAGCTAGGCTAATCGCTATCCGAGATACTAGCAGCCTGCTAACACGGTGCCCTCGCGCCCGGTTTGATGCCATTTGTCCAAATCCAGCTGGTTCGTTCGGATCATTGCCGAGTTCAATTGTTCAGGTCTGGCTGTACTGTTAAACTCAGGAGGACGTGGCCCAAGGCGGCAGTGATGACAATGCATGCTCTCTATAGTTGACAATTACTATGGAAACGAACAGGGCTTGCTCTTTGATGACGTCATCATGAAGCGATCATGACGTATGGCCACGGAGGAACCGAGGTTATAAATACAGGTCCTCTGACAGTCTGCATGAGGACCCCCCAATGACTGTATGGAGGGGGGTCCGGGTCACAGATCAGCTGTACACCAGCACAGAGACCCGATGGGTGCAGGCAGAGACTCCGCTGAGTCTCTGTTGCAGAGACTCCACCGTCTCTGACAGTTCTGTGCCTGGCCTGTGCTTTTGAACAGCGAGCCTGTTCTCGCATCCTGCACCAGGAGACCCCACAGGTGGGGACGCTCTCAAGGAGACTTAGAGTGTCTTTGTTTGTGTCTGTTGTCATACCGTGGTCATCACGCTATATGAGGTTCATCATCTCATTCACTGGGTAAGAGTGGGATGGTGTTGAGCAGAGCAACCCTGTAGCAGGCTGACGTACGAGACGACAGACCAATCAGTCTCTATGGTCAGGAGAAGCGCAGTGGTCAAGTATCTGTGGGATGATTAACATTTGTTTTTCTTTTTTCTCTTTTAGGTGTGGCCAGGTCTGACAGAATATCCTGATTTCTCCGATGAAGTGACACCTGAATGGTGGTACGACAACTTGCAGAAGTTCCATGTGGCGTTTGATGGGTTATGGATTGTAAGTTATGGATAGAAGACAGTGTTGCACAAAAGGGAAGCTGTGACCTCGACTTAAAGGAACTACTGTATATTCTCTCTGATGTCGTCCTCTTTGGTTTAGGACATGAATGAGCCATCAAACTTCTTGGATGGATCGACCAATGGCTGTCCATCAAGCCCTCCTAAAAATTCTCCTTACTCGCCTGGTGAGAGGCAACACATTTCACATAAACACGCAAATACAAAACATAGGAGTCTCAAAGTGTAAAGCTGTCTTTTGTTTTTCTTTTCAGGCGTACGTGAGGGTTTGCTGAGATCTAAAACTCTGTGTGCCATGGCTCAACAGAAGGAGTTCATACATTACAACATGCACAGTCTCTATGGACTCATGGAAGCTAAAGCCTCTGCAAGGTGGCAATCTATAACATACACACACACACACACTTAGCATGAAAATAAAAGGTCATTCAAAAGGTGATATTTTCATCAATCACGGTGTCCTGCACAGTGGCTGATGCCACCAAATCGTCTCTTCTCCTCAGATGCAGAACACTACCATCATCATTGAAAAAGTGTGTGATATTGCTATACAAACTGTAGGTTATATAAACACGGTCGCACATGCATTCCCCAGTCAGTGCAATTTCCTGAACATAAGTAGGACTAATTCACCTATGTGCTTCCATTAACGATTGTATAACAACACATTTTCACCCCTTAATACTCCCCTACCAGTTAGCTCAGGCTACCGCTGGTCACTCAGAGCAGGAACGCCCCTAATTATGCAAAATATTAAACCTTAAATAAAAATGAGATTTACTCCCATTATACTACCTCGAACAGTTAATTAAATGTTGATATGTGGATTTTAATAATTTTGTAGATGCTATGTCCATGTTCTGTTTTTCAATCTTACCAATAGCAACAATGTATTTTAATATGATGTTCTTCATGTAGCTCTGTAGTACAATGGGGTTGACACAATATACAGATCACACGCACTCACATACTCATTCCTGGTACTGATTTTCATTCCTGTTACCAAATGTTTTTTTTTCTTCTGATTATTCAGTTGTTTCGTCAAAAATAAATAAAATAAACTGTATGTTTACATTTATGTTGGTTCCAATAGTTGTCTGATTGCTGAATATAATACATGCTCAATCTTTGGATTAAATTATTTATTTATTTGTTTTTTATGTCCTATAAAGGAAAATTTTTTGATTTGCATTCTTAGAGAAATACAACTCTGGTCAAAATACAGTAATTTTTTTTGTCATAAATATTAGTGTTTTCATCATGTAACCATCCATTTCCTCTCCATTAACTCTTTTTCTAAAGGAAAACCATGTATGTGGTTGATATTCTTTTAAACATGGTGTTAAAATGGCATTTGAGTTTTGGTAACAGCAGAGAAAAAAATTCAATGATAATAAACTTTCGAAAGTTGCAATAAATTAAATAAAGTAGCCTGAGATTGACCAGTACTCATTTTGAATGAGTAAATGTGTTCAAAATATCTATGATCTTTTCAAACACTTGTTTTGAGCTGACAGTTTGTCAGGCCGAGTGCTAAAATCAGAATGTAACAGGCAGGTACATCAACATCAGAGCGAAAAACCAGTCGAGGTAGCATTCCTGTTCCTCGAAAATTAAACCCGAAGTGGGCAGAGCCTGCGGTCGCCATGTTGGATGAGCTTTAATCCGCCCACACTCGGGTACTCCAAATATGGATATGTGGGTCGTGTTGGGGCGGGGCTAAAGCAGCCTGAACGTTGAAACCCGCCTACCCAAATCTGTGCTACCGGGCTAGCTCAGGCCATTTGTCCCGACTATCTATCTATCTATCTATCTATCTATCTATCTATCTATCTATCTATCTATCTATCTATCTATAAAACGCCTTTCAAAGAAAATAGAGGGTATGCACGTGACGTCACCTCAAGCGAAGTCTCCATGGTTACGGCCACTGGGTGGAAAAAACAGTGACAGTTGAGCATGGAGATTAGTCACGTTAGTGACAGATATCCAAATATATATTTTTTGCAGATATCTCCGACTGCCAAAGAAAAGAGAAGTAAATGGATCGCTGCATTACGAAGAAACAACTGGAATCCAGGGACAGAAACCTGGTGTTGTGGTTCACATTTAGTGTCAGGTAATATTAATTTTTGCTGTATTTTGTTGATGAAGTTACTTCTTAAGTTACGTTCTGGGGGACTGTCAGATAGGTTTGACGATGCTGTTGTTTTTTCGTATTTACAGCCGACAGTGCTTCATATCCTACATTAAATAACAGTAAAACAATAAACTGACTGTTTGCGATTACTCCTCGTCATGCTTTTAACGTCCAGTCGGACACTACAGTATTATATGGCTAACGTTACTTCTCAGTAACTCAGTAACTAAAGTTACTGCTCTTAGCGTCTTAGCGTCTTTTATTTAGCTACATTTATCATAACTGAAATGAACCAAAACTAACTGAGTTTGATACTGAGGTTAATCCACTTTTCCAAATCCAGCTAGTTCGTTTGGATCATTGCCGAGTTCAATTGTTCAGGTCTGGCTGCACTGTTACACTCAGGAGGACGTGGCCCAAGGCGGCAGTGATGACAATGCATGCTCTCTATAGTTGACAATTACTATGGAAACGAACAGGGCTTGCTCTTTGATGACGTCATCATGAAGCGATCATGACGTATGGCCACGGAGGAACCGAGGTTATAAATACAGGTCCTCTGACAGTCTGCATGAGGACCCCCCAATGACTGTATGGAGGGGGGTCCGGGTCACAGATCAGCTGTACACCAGCACAGAGACCCGATGGGTGCAGGCAGAGACTCCGCTGAGTCTCTGTTGCAGAGACTCCACCGTCTCTGACAGTTCTGTGCCTGGCCTGTGCTTTTGAACAGCGAGCCTGTGATCGCATCCTGCACCAGGAGACCCCACAGGTGGGGACGCTCTCAAGGAGACTTAGAGTGTCTTTGTTTGTGTCTGTTGTCATACCGTGGTCATCACGCTATATGAGGTTCATCATCTCATTCACTGGGTAAGAGTGGGATGGTGTTGAGCAGAGCAACCCTGTAGCAGGCTGACGTACGAGACGACAGACCAATCAGTCTCTATGGTCAGGAGAAGCGCAGTGGTCAAGTATCTGTGGGATGATTAACATTTGTTTTTCTTTTTTCTCTTTTAGGTGTGGCCAGGTCTGACAGAATATCCTGATTTCTCCGATGAAGTGACACCTGAATGGTGGTACGACAACTTGCAGAAGTTCCATGTGGCGTTTGATGGGTTATGGATTGTAAGTTATGGATAGAAGACAGTGTTGCACAAAAGGGAAGCTGTGACCTCGACTTAAAGGAACTACTGTATATTCTCTCTGATGTCGTCCCCTTTGGTTTAGGACATGAATGAGCCATCAAACTTCTTGGATGGATCGACCAATGGCTGTCCATCAAGCCCTCCTAAAAATTCTCCTTACTCGCCTGGTGAGAGGCAACACATTTCACATAAACACACAAATACAAAACATAGGAGTCTCAAAGTGTAAAGCTGTCTTTTGTTTTTCTTTTCAGGCGTACGTGAGGGTTTGCTGAGATCTAAAACTCTGTGTGCCATGGCTCAACAGAAGGAGTTCATACATTACAACATGCACAGTCTCTATGGACTCATGGAAGCTAAAGCAATCTATAACATGCACACACACACACACTTAGCATGAAAATAAAAGGTCTTTCAAAAGGTGATATTTTCATCAGTCACGGTGTCCTGCACAGTGGCCGATGCCACCGCAGAACACTACCATCATCATTGAAAAAGTGTGTGATATTGCTATACAAACTGTAGGTTATATAAACACAGTCACACATGCATTCCCCAGTCAGTGCAATTTCCTGAACATAAGTAGGACTAATTCACCTATGTGCTTCCATTAACGATTGTATAACAACACATTTGCACCCCTTAATACTCCCCTACCAGTTAGCTCAGGCTACCGCTGGTCACTCAGAGCAGGAACGCCCCTAATTATGCAAAATATTAAACCTTAATGAAAAATGAGATTTACTCCCATTATACTACCTCGAACAGTTAATTAAATGTTGATATGTGGATTTTAATAATTTTGTAGAGGCTATGTCCATGTTCTGTCTTTCAATCTTACCAATAGCAACAATGTATTTTAATATGATGTTCTTCATGTAGCTCTGTAGTACAATGGGGTTGACACAATATACAGATCACACGCACTCACATACTCATTCCTGGTACTGATTTTCATTCCTGTTACCAAATGTTTTTTTTTCTTCTGATTATTCAGTTGTTTCGTCAAAAATAAATAAAATAAACTGTATGTTTACATTTATGTTGGTTCCAATAGTTCTCTGATTGCTGAATATAATACATGCTCAATCTCAAATCTCAATGCTCAAAAACAGGCCTTTTTTTCATATTAGATTAAAAAACGAAAAACAAAAGAGAAAGAACGAATGTTACACGGTAGGGTTGTAACGATTCGCTTTAACGATTCGATTTGATTCACAATTCATGGTTGCCGATACAATTCAAGGACGATTTTATTTCATTGAGAACGATATGATCCAAACCGATTCAGTGACTTGAAATCGATTCAGTAACTTTTTAGCCAAAAATTAAACCAGTGTGACTGAAATAAATACCTACTCAGTGTTTCCTCTACATTCATCTTCTATCTTGCTCAGTATCTACTCTTTGGGGTTCTTAATCTACTGGTTATAGTCACTTTTTAAACTTCCTCAAGTGTCTCGATCCACTAATTGATCAGCCAGACCTGTAATCGACCTTTTAAATCGATATTAGATCGATGTATGTCGTCCGGAAGGCCAACTTGCCAAGCACAGATCGATGTAGTCGGATCGTAGTAAAATAAATTCTTCATCGATGTAGTGGATGAATCGTTACACCCCTAATACGCAGATTGTTATAGGTTTGAATAAATTGTGACTGGAATTACGTTAAGGGTTATTTAAGGTTACACGTTAATGCTAATGCTCACTACGAGCTAACGGAATGTCAGTTGCTTGTTTCAGCTGTGTCCAAGCAGAAGTTACATTTGCTACGTTTCCCTCCACAGTGGTTCCACTTACTTCTTGTAATATTTTTTGGGGATGCTTCACTTGATAAAGACAGACCAACTTCATCCCCTCTGTGTCTTCCTTTGGTCAAATTGTCCATCCAATGAGAGTGTAGGGGTCAGTAAAGATAATCCCATCAGTCAGAGTCAACTTTTTAAAATAACACTCACAGTATCGGGGAGTGAGTGAATTAGTATACTGTCTAAAATATGCGTTTTTCTTGTCCATTCTTGCCAAAACAGTCCATTGAAATATGCTTACCGCCATTTACAATCTATAGTGTTTGAGATCCTTTGCTTCCAGTTAAGCCCTGCCCCTTAAAATATATTACATTGTTTACAAACCATGAAGTGATCTTTAGGTCTGTCAGTCCTGTAACCACCAGCATAATCAAATATGGATATGTATTTGGTGTTTTTGTGTTACATACATTGTAAGCTGGAATGTACATTTTAGCCTTTTGATTTTAGTTTTCCCCCATCTTGTCTTATTTCTCATCTTAGAGTGACCTGTTGTCATCTTAGTATGACAGGTGTGTTGTGCAGATCAAATAAATCGCTGCAACATATCTTCTTCTGTCTGTTAAAAAATAGAGAAAAAAAAATAGATAAAATAGAGAGTGTACTCTGCGCACAGGATTGGAGCATTTCTAAACACCGAGGCATAGTGTAATACTCCAACGGAGTGAAGCCTCCCCAGCAGTCTTATGAAAGTAGATTAAAGACAGGCTGAGAACCTGAAAGCTATACTCTAATTTACCTGTAGGGGTGTAGTAAATCCTTTGTCCCAGGTCCTGTCACAGCACTTCTCAGCAGGTCTGATACACAGACGCCTCCTCAGCTTAGAAATTAGTTTGTTACACATATTGTTTTACAAACTGTAGTTTTATGTCTGACATGTGGATGGATCACTGAAGCTGTTCCCCCAGTGTTCACAGCCGTCTCATGTACGCATATTCCTATAACCTGTGCTTAGTGTATTGTATAGTAGTAAGGCTTTTTCTCTCAGTGTTGACTCTCAGCCACTTTCATTCTGCTGTACAGACGCTAGAGTCTGACAACAGGAACTGAAAGTACTCACTGAGTGAAGGCTACATTCGTGGCCACAGCTTCTGTCCAGTGTAGCTGCTGGTGTCTAGTCAAGCTGGACACTGACCTGAAGCCTCTATTACTGTGAACTTTTCGATAGCTTTAGCAAATATCATTCCATTCAATTGTATTTATGTAGCACAAGTAATATTTGAAATATTGAATACTGAAATATATGAAGTGTACTGCAGCACTAGAGTTGCTGCAATGCTGTCAAGGCCCTGTCGCACTGCTGCCTGGATTTGTTGCCTACACTCCTGGAGTGTGAAACTTTTTTCACCGCTCCTTTGTAACGACTCAACCTTACTATGTTTATTGCTATCACTGCAGACTACAGACCAGTTAGAGCAGGCAGAGAGAACTTAACCAAAAAGCTTGCCTTTCTGGAGGGGCACATTAATTATCATGCAGGATACACATATGGTTTAATGAAGTGTGACAGATTACAATAAGACCATCAAACTATCAATGTTACTAATCAACCCCCTATACATTAGCGTTGTCACTCCTAGGCGGTGGTGCCATTTGTCTCCCAGACAGCAGGGACATCGTAAAGACAGCGGTTGATCTCTGAAAGTCTTAGATTGTGCTCAAGTGTCTCTGACAAATCATCTACAAAAATATGTCCTATTATGACACCAAAACTCAGAACATTTCTAGAATTCAGTCTTCAACTTCTCCTGGGTAATTTGGTCTATATTTGACAGTCAAAGCATATTACGAAGTTAGTTTAGGTTTTCAGTCGGTTGCCAGGTTACAACAAGCCTGCTGGAAGAAGTTGATCATCTCTTTTTCTTCATTGTTGATTCAGCCTACCATTCTCTTTGCTGATGAATACTGAGCTGAGATGATGTATGTCTGTTATCTACTCCTAGCTGCTATCACAAAAATTCAAGAAATGATCGCAGTAGGGTTTTGACTCTATAATAAACAATAAACCTGCCAGTGAAGAAATGATGAAATTTCGGCTCAAAAAACAATCTATTGTTTTTCAAATCCTAACGGACATGCTTTCCAATTTTCTTCATTTATTTATTACTTAGGTTTCTGTAGAATTCAAGTAAAAAGTAAAAACGTCACAGATCTCAGCACAAACAGGTAGCTGAGTAGGAGTAAAAGGTAACTGATCACTAAATAAAACTAAATAAGCCTCATGTCAGACAGTCATTAGTGAGAAAAAGAAAAATGTGTCTCATTTTGTTAAACATCTTTTGTTTTTGTCGCGTAATTTTCAAATTCAACAGACTAAGTACAAAGAGATATAGAGACACCTTGTGGCTAAGTGTGAAACAACAAATCATTAAATTCAGGGAAATGTTTTCACGCAAAAGTAATCTTTATTCTAATATTTAATATCTTATTTATTTAATTTTTTTCACTTAAGATTTTCTAACATTGGCTTTGAGGTGTCCTTGAGCAAGACACTGAATCCTCAGCTGTTCCCAGTGAGATGAAGGTTTTTCATCAGCTCTTCTGATGCTTTTGTTTTTGTAACCAGTGGTGTAGAGGTCAGACATCAGTTTGGAGAGATCATAAAACTCTGACACAATGAGCTCCACGTTTCCCTATTCTCTATTCTTCTTAACTTGGTCGTTTTAGAGTGAGTAATAGACATTCACAGAAAAAATATATTTGATGCTATATTTCCCCTAGTGCAACTTTAAAACCTCTCTCCAACCAGACTATGGGGGAAAAAAAGACATTCTCCAAAAGAGAAATCAAATCATATCATGATCCCATGGTGGCTGGCTACAATATAGCTCATACATCCCATGTAATCTATGTTGTGGACATGAGACTTAAAAGTCAAAGTGCCTGTTCAATAAATTCTTCCTAAATATGACTTCTGACATGTTACGTAGTCCTCATGTTTAAGTGTTACTTTTTTTTTTTTTTTAACAGTGTTTCCAAACCTTTCCTACAAGATATAATAAATGTACTAACTGAGTATACAATACAAGATTTCTGCAATTAACTTGTATCCTCTGCAATATCTTTTTCTCATATGCTGCTGACGGTGGAGTAGTTCGAATCACGACAAGTAAGCCAAGCTATATCAGGAGTAATAAAATAGAAAAAGACCCGAGTCGTTGTCATGTTGTCCCAAACCTTTTATTGCAGCTCCCAGAACAGATCATTTACAGAAAATGGTGCCACTTCAAATCTCCTTTAAACAATCCATCATTACTTCACAATAATTTAATCCCCACAGTCAAGAGTCCAGAGGACCACATCAGACCTGCAGACTGAAGGTTATGATTGTCAAGACAACACTGTGTGGCAAAGAGAGGCTACTATTATGTTTTCCCATTAGTCTGAGCTTGTCCCTCCTGTTCATGCATGCTTCCCTGCACATGGTCCCGTTCTTTGCTTAGAAACCAACCTGCACATGCATTACAAGTCTCTACAGCATGGACAAGGCTTTTGATCAGAGATTAGTAGTGAAGAGCAGACCCTCTGTTTCACAGGGCTGCTGCTGTGTGGTCCCTCTCTTCTATTTTTACTTTATTGCTCTTCCTTTAGTGTTATTACAGAATAAAAGTTCTCTTGAATCTGCCTGTCAACAAATGGCTTATGGCTTTGTGAGAAACGTATGTTAAAGTATTTTCTGAAAATCTTTATTTCTCCAAATATCCTTTTTAAAAATGTTCCTTTAAAAATCTAGAAGCTCTCTCTTAGTAAAGACTGTATTGTTCAATGTTAAAAAGGTTTTACAGTTCACATTACAAAGTGTTAGGAAGTAGAAAAGACCAGCAAGTGTTAAAGGAAAGACATCCTACAAAAACGGCTACTGCACACCACTGGACCAAACAACGTGGTAGTTACAGTGTGTGGGGACTAGTGACACAAAGATAACAACTAATCCCACTAAATGTAGTGTGTTGTAACAAATTCTACATGTTTTAAACATCATTTACTGTCAGTATCCCAGCATCTTAGTGTGATGCTTCAATTTAATCCAATACAAGGTGAAGTCTAATTAAAACAGGGACAGACGCAGGATGTTTACCTGCTCTTATTTGGCTTTCTTAGCTAAATGTTTCTGGGCTAAGGTGGTGTGTTAAGAGCTACCATCAATCACACACACCATGATCAATTCTGATGTTACAAAGGAAAGGGGAGAGATGAATAAAGAAAGGTGGTCGGTTTCCCTTTAAGAAAGAATGAGGCAGTAAGCATACTGATGACAAAGACAAACATCTTTTGATTGGCAGCTAGTCATGCTGAGATTTCTACAGCAGTAAGACATCTGATCTTCTGTTTGTCTATAGCTGGTGTGTTTGAAAAAAATGTCTGCTCTGTCCATTATGTCCTCATCAACATCACAGTTCAAACTCTAAAAGCTGAAGTTTAAAGGTACAGCTTCTTTTAACTTATCTGATGGTCTTGGAATCACATCTGAAAATGAGAAAAACAAAAAAAACAAAAACAAAAACAAAAACTAGAAATCTACAGAACTCACACGCACACAAAGGTTCATATAGTCATAGAAGAAGAAGTTAACCACAGTCTCAAACTACATCCTGACATCTACAGCTCACAGAAAGGAATGATTAGCTAAAGATATTCAACACACTCTGCACACACCAACACACACACACGCACACACACGCACACGCACACGCACACACACACACACACACACAGCATTCTCTCTGAGTTCACGTGCTAGCATATGGCTCATCCTGGAGACGATGCATACTGAGTGGTAAAAGTAACTGTCTGGGTGGGGAGGGTGGGTGACAGACATTGCTACACTTTTGCATAGAATCCACACACAACACTGTAACCAGAAGTAAACACAGCTGGAGGGCTGGCTCTCTGCATTTATCAATGATATTATGATAAAGGTACACAACTGATTCGATTCAATGAATAAGGAGTGAAATGTTTTTGTCGGCTCGATCCACAGGAGTGAGGAGGGGATACCAGTTAGCCCAGCCTTACAAAGAGTGAAGCTTGAGAACCTACAAAGACCACAGTCTGACTTGGAGATCATTATAAAACCAAGTACAGATTTGTCTTAAGCCGTGAACTTCAGCATCACTATGATGGCTAAAGAATTTAGCTCCAGGAAGCCGAATTATGTCATTGAAGGACTTCAAAATAAAGCTCCACACTGGTTTAATCTTCTTATAGATACACAGCTCTAGTAGACTGGCTGTGCAAATCCAGCACACACGCTTTACATGGCCTGGAAATCTGGCCATGGGACACAGAACTAAAACAAAACACCCTGAACAAAGCAAGAAAAGAATGAGGAGTCAAAAGCTCAAAGAAAACACAGGAGTAAAAACAGGAGTACCACATTAGTAAACAACTCATTCTCACACATTTACACTAAGAGGGGAATTTAAAGGGAGGTGTCAAAACAGAGGGGGGGGGGGGGGGGGGGGGCAATGGGGAGGGGGAGGGGAAGTGAGGGGGGCAACGGGGGAGAGGCGAGTGTTGTCATGACGACCCAATCATTTCTCTGGAGGTGGAGGGATGCATCATCATTCTGAGCGCGCTCAGGTGGTGCTGATGCAACATCAGTGGATCCCTGCTTCGTCACCACGGCGACAGTTATGGTCTCTACGTTTCTGTGGGAAGCACAAGCAGGATGATGTTCAGCCTTCACAAGGGAGGGTATCGCTTCATCTACATCTGTCAGTTTTCATTTGTATTCCATTGGAAAGTGCATTCTGTTGTACAACTTAATATTGTGTTGAAACACGACCGTAATAAATGTCTCTTCAGGATGCTGGACATTATACAGGGCATAATTTAATACAGACGGTAGATTGGCAGATTAATCAATAACCAAAACTCCTTTCAAGAAACAAAAAGAGATAATGTGTTCCTCTGTCCAAGAGCCAAAGTGCAGCTGACTATCAGTTCCACGTTGACAGCAGAGACATGTCCGGCCTCCAGCCTTCATGATTCATACGTTTTTACCATTAATCCATGGTAAAAGCAGTTAATAAAATACTGGAAGATGTGGTTTCACTGTACTAATTTTCTGTTGTTTTTTTTTGTCACTGTGTCATGTATGACACTGCTGTAGCATCAAGTGCTATCTAGAACCAGTTACATGGGCTGATCTTCTATCACATAGTGACCACAGCAGCGGCCATCCTTGCATGCTCCTCCAACTGACTGCTCTCTGGTGGCACATGCCTTTGATTTGAAAACATACAAAATAGTTCAACTTACATTGGGATCCTGGGGATATTTAAATACCATGCAATAAATCAAGCCTCATGCTATGTGTTTTGATAGACAGCTTTAACACCGTTTTTAAATGTATTGGAAATGTGTAGAACAAACAGCAACTAGACCAGTGACCAAGTGATTTTATGAAGGGCTCCATCCACAATGAAACTACTCAAGGACGAAGTCACAAGTTAGTTGGTTAACCTCTTTTATGTGTCACACCTTGCAATTCTTTAAATTCCCTCCATAGTTCATAAATGCTTCTGGGTAGTTAGCAACTAATAACATGCTGCTAGTCACATTCAGGCACCTGACTGGTGAAATCTTTAAAGACCGCATACAGTGTGAACATAAAGCTGGTTTAAAACAGTGTTTACCTGTGGGCTCATCCTGAATCTGTTCCTCCGTCTCCACAAACTCTGCTGCTTCAAAGACAAACACAATTCAGAATTAAAATATTCAGGTGATTTTCACAAAGTATCCTTTTCAAGGTTCAGGTGTGTCTATACCCACCTTCTTCCACAGCTTCCTCTACCTCTTGTGCTTCTTCTGTCTCTGTGAGTGTGGAGGAAAAAAACACTTGAATTAACATATTATTCAGCATCGGTAAACAGACACCAATCATTAGCATGAGCTCCAGTACTTCAGGCTCACGGCCTTTTAAGTGCAATGTAAAGTGCTTAATAAGTACAATACCCCAAGTGTGTGTTTACCATTTAGTGCAGTAGTGTGTATCCTCTTTAGGTGGATACACACCATGTCAAAGAATGAATATGCTTATTTGACTTTTTGTTTAAAACTTCATGTTAGGATCAGAGAGAAACACCAAACAGAGCCTAAAGTATACTTTACTTGATCCTTTTACTCATAGTTTCATTTCTTACCTGTTTGCTCCTCCATTGCTTCATCTTCTGGAGTTGCCTCTGCATCTTCTTCCTCTACATCCTCCTCTACTGGTTCTTCTGAGGGAGCTGCCTCTTCCTCTACAGTGGGCTCCTCATCATTCTCTTCTGATGGTGCTGTCTCCTCTTCTTCTGCTACATCATCAGCAGCTTCTTCTGTAGCTTCCTCCTGTTCAGCAGGCTCCTCCTCCTCTTCTTCTTCTGCTGCTGCTGCTACATCTTCAGCAGCTTCTTCTGTAGTTGCCTCTTCCTCTTCAGCTGCAGCATCCTCTGCATTTTCTTCTGTAGTTGCCTCTTCAGCTGCTGCTTCCTCTTCGGTTTCTTCTGTAGTTGCCTCTTCCTCTTCAGCTGCTGCCACATCCTCAGCAGCTTCGTCTGTTACTGCTTCCTCCTCTTCTGTTTCATCCTCTGCAGCTCCCTCTACTTCAACTTCTGCTGCCAAGTCCTCAGCAGCTTCTTCTGCAGCAGCCTCCTCTTCTGTTTCCTCTGAAGGAGCAGTCTCCTCTTGTTCAGCTTGCTCCTCATCAGCTTCATCTACTGGGGCGCTCTCCGCTACAGTCCCAGCCACCTCCTCCTCGGTCTCCTCTGCCTCTGCTGCCGGTTCTTCCGCCTCCTCTGCAGGCTCCTCAACGGCTTCCTCCTCGACAGCCTCGTCCGCCATCATTTCCTCTGCAACCTCTTCATCGGCTAGCTCCTCCTCAACTGGAGCAACCTAAATTCAACATTGCCAAGAATTATAAATTATAATATGCAATAGGTATTTCATACAGCCTGAGAAAATAACACACAAGTCAACATACAACAGTGAAACAAAAAGGTTGGGTTAAATGTTTGAAATGATTTGGCCATGTCACAGTATTAGTTGTGACAACAAGTAGTGATATATTTGGCATTTCAGCTCAAATGAATATGTGATCAGCTGTGCACTGTCTGTACAGCAATCTTACACTATTCAGTTGGAGTGTACAGAAAGGATAACACAAAAACCAGAATGGCTGGTTATGATGTTTTTTTTCCTAGTCTATTGATTCAGGCAGAGTAGAATTAGCAGAAAAGCGTAAACATAAATTTACCTTCACTATCTTTACTAAACACTACATAGCAGGTATCAGGTACCATGTTAACTATATACCAATAGCACACAGCAGCAGGTACTGAATCTGATAACAGCTGACATTTATTTGACGATACTGTGGGGTTTTAAAGTTATCTGTTTATCATTTGTTTCAAACAAGTACTCCATATTGAGTTTATAGAAGAGGTTGCAACTGCAAACATATGTTTCTGTCCCCAGAAACATTGACTACTGCTGAGAGGATGTGTTTATAATTCATGATGTGAAAAATACACATGTATTTTATGTCTTCAAAAACACATGACAAACAGAAACAACTGAAATAGAAAATAGCAGCTGAAATGTTGGCAGCAGTAGGCACCGGTTTAAAATGTTTACACTGTAGAAGCTCCTGCTTTCTTTGACTATGAACAGTGGTATGAACAATCGGCGGCTGTCTTCATTGCTCTGCCTTATGTAGATGACGGTGGCATGAGTTGGTCTTAGAAGAACAGTAGAAACACTGGGACAACTTAAAAAACCTGCACAGACTGTTACCACAGATAAATGGTAACTTTTTAGGCCTACGGCTTAGTATTTTCTTGTTGAGGTACATCTTATAAACCTGAGTTTGTGCTTCATTTATAAACCCACTAAAGGTAAGAGAGTTCCACTTCCTACGTCTCCTATTTTACCAAAAACCTAGACAAGTATGCCGACTATATACCTCATCCACTGCCTCCTCAACAGGTGCTTCATCCTCTACAGCAGATGGCTCCTCCTCCAGCACCTCTGGGTCCTCCTCAATCACCTGAAAAGGAATACACCGCAGAGATTCAAACTAGACTTTGTCCAAATTTAAAATGAATTAAATGACTGGAAAAAGGTCTAAAAACTTGCAGTTTGATGTTGGGGTTTCAGTGAATAAACTGATATGTACCAACCTCAGGAGTCTCCACCTCAGGTTCAGGTTCAGGTTCCGGTTCAGGCTCATCCTCTGGTTCCGGTTCAGGCTCATCCTCTGGTTCAGGTTCAGCCTCATATTCTACTTCAGGCTCAGCTGCTACCTCAGGTTCAGGCTCTAGAGGGGAGAAGCAGGCAGTTGTCAGATTCAACACACAGACACACATGCACACACAAGGCCAAGTGTCTAAAACCTGTTTCTTGCAAACAATGAATGTTTGTAGTTTGTGTTCAAGTAAATACAGAAAACAAGCAAACAACCTTGGGGAGCAAAATATAATGTTCATCTATCGCAGTAACACTACAAAAGGGGCTTTACAGGCCTCCACATGCTGAGGCAAGGTTCATATTTAACAATAACAGTTATCAGACGTGTGCCTTGGTGTCACACACACACACACACACACACACACCTGAAAAAGCATCTTCTGCCACAGCAGGTTCAATCACATCTTCCACCGGCACTGGGTCAGGCTCAACAATAGCTGTGGACAAAACAGGATGATGTACATGTGACAAGTGACATATTGCACTATACTTCTATTTTGTTGACTGGTAATGGAAAACAGACGTATATATATCAAAGGTACAGACAGAGCTGCTATAGGAAGCAAAAGTTCACTTTGCACACTCCACAATCTAAGGTCATTCAAAGAAAAGTGTTCCTTTTTACGCACAATATCTGTCACAGTTCTGACTTGTTATTTGGTCAAAATAAAAAGCTGCTATCGACCCAATATACAGATACAGATATACTGACAACTGATTATTATAGGAAAGATGCTGGCTTCAATAACTGCATTCTTTGCACATGTGTGAACACAAAGTATGAATGTATTACAAATCTATCATTTAATCTATGTAAAAGCAAAGTGATAAAGTTGCTACAATACATAAAACATTCTTAGTGTAGTTATTCACCAATAAACAAATGGACTTGATAGGCTGGACATACATTAAAATGGATAAAAGAGGGCAATGAATAAAGAAGGAGTGAGCAATAAGTACAGCTTACTGCTGAGGTACAGGCAAGCATCAGTAGTTGTTTGGCTATCAAGATAAATCAAAGTGTAAAAGCACATTTGTCGCTCGTCTGGGACATGTTTAAAGTACACAGAGCCTTTAAACACTCAGCCAAAATGATGATGTTTCTGACAATCTGCCCTAGTAATATCTGTTACCACGTCTGTGCTCCATCTTCCCTCATTATCCACTATCAGAGTGTCTTCGGAAACAAAGTTTGTGAGTGTGTGCCTACCAACGTGTGTGTTACCTTCTTGTGTGGGTTCAGGTTCAGCAGCCTCCACTGGAGCAGCAGCCTCTTCATCACGGGAAGTGACAACAACAGCCTTCTCTTTCAGTCCTACATGAGATGATGCACATGTTTTTGGCAGGAAATTGGTGCATGTGTATAGTGTGGACACGTGATACAGGGAGGATCATAAGTATTTTAACCGTAACACTATTATTAGAATTTTGCCTCCGTATGTCGTCACAAAATATTTAAAATCAAACAAGTCAGATGCAACTGGAGAGGAGAATTCTAGCTTTAATACAATTGGCCGATCAAACTGATACAAAATGTTTAGGAACTGCAGCTATTTTATTGTTGTCGTTTTTGCAATATACTTATTGGATGAAGAAATGTACTTCAAGAAGAGGTGGCTATATGATGAAGAGCTGTAATTCCTAAAATTTTTCCTCAAATTCTGCAACAAAAGTTAAATGAAACACTTGTGATTGAATCATTTAAAAGGCGTGGGTTTCCTTTGCTGGCTTTTATCACTGAATCAATCACTGAATCAGAAAACTAAGGTGTGTTTTATGGTAGGCCTTAAACTGACAGCAAATCTAAGCACTAGTGAAAATGTAAGCATCACATGATAGTTCTTCTGGAATAAGTCTATTCTGTTATGTTTCAATAAACACAGGCATTGGAAAATTCATTGTATGCAAAACTGGTGCTTGAACAGTGTTCAGAAATGTACGATTTCAGATACTAAACTAAGGTTTACAGCTAAATGAAAAACAGTTATTCTTGGACAACATTAGCAAACAGTCTTCACACACATCTAGTCTTTGACAAAACTCTGACAAACCCATAGAGAGGACTTAAGAAAAGAACCTACAAAGGATCCAGAAACTTTATTGACAAAAGAAAATGGCGTGTCGGCAACATAAAAGCGTAAATTCAAAAATCCACATTTTGTGGTCAACACTGGGTAGATGAACAGTGGGCTATCTACTACACTAAAGTACATCACACTTTATGTCAATAATTTAGAGCAAACTGCAATCTTTTTCCCCTTCTACTTTCCTTCCCAATTATCCAAGTCTTCTCTCACCCTCTAGCTGAAATGACTAAGACGGTGGCAAAAACTGAGGCAGCTACAACATGTATACCAGTTAGCATGTAAACCACAGTTGTAGCTGCACTTTGCCAATGACACAACAATGTTTATGCTGCTGCAACCCCACAGGAACACTGTAGCTGCCAGCTTTTTCATTAAGTTCATCATTATTCTGTATTTTTATTAAACCAGTAATTATGATATGTTGCATATCTTTTCTAGATAGGTTAATAGCTCCAACAAGCTAATAGATCCATCTTTGCTTTGTGAAATATTTTTTTATAGCCATTGAGCTGATAAGTGCACAATGCGTTAATGGCTGAACAATAATCCGTCAGTAAATCGATCAGAAACAGGCCTAGCGGGGCTGGCTATCATTTGATTCTTTGCGTGCATTTGAATCTTGCAATAAATTTGTGCGACAAACTCCTCAAGTTCTGAATGTTGTGTAAACAGTCAAAAACTGGTGAAATTCGAAAACAGGATTAACAAATAGCATAAAGAAACTGACCAAATACTCGATCCCAGCTTCGAGTCAGTTTTACTTGGATATTCTGGTAAGTACCAAATGACATTCAATACTCTGCCCTAGTGGTGAAAATAGATAACACTGGCTTCCTATGGCATCAGTATGTTTCTATGAAAAGCGGTTACCTCTGACTTCATTTCTTGCCTCCTTTGTCAGATTTCCCCACTTTGCCTTTCTTTCTTTTATCTTTGCCAGACTCTTTCCCTCGCTCCTTGTCTTCCTGTCCTTTACTCCCCTCCGCCTCCACCCTTTTCTCTGACTTCTCCTCTTTCTCCCCTCCTTTCTTCAGTTTCTTCTCCCCTCCTTTCTCGTCCTTGCTCTCATCTTCCTCTTTCCCATCCAGTTGTTTTGCCTTTTCATTTTTTAGTTTCTCCAAGGCCTTGTCAGTCTCTTCTTTTTCAATCTTCTCTTCTTCTTCCCTCAGCCTGGTAGCCACTCTCTCTTTCACCTTGGCCCTTATTTCCTTCCGTCCCAACTCCAGCTCCTTCTCCTCCTCCTCTTTGGCCAGGAGCTGCCTGACTTCAGCCAGAGCCAGCTTGGCGAGCTTCTTGGCCTCTACACGTTCATGGATGATGGCCAGCTGCTGCTTCAGAGCCTCCCGAAGCTTCCAGCCCACATCCTTGGTGGAAGAGGTCTCTGGGATGGATGACGATGAGTATGATTGGTTGTTTTTATACCACTCATGAAATCATTATGGAATGAATGACCATGCTCAGATTCACTCTGTTAACGGACATCAACACACAGCAGGCAGGTGTCAGTGTGCACATCAGTGGATGAATAAAGAGCTGCACTATCCATAGTAAGATCACTCCATGCTAAATGTCTCCTCATTTCCTCCAAGTAATGTGCCGACTGTAAACAACACAGGGTTGTTATTCTCAGTTTAAACCGGTAGCAGGGCAGGCACACACCAGGTTTCCACACCAGTTTCTTTAAAATGTACTCAGGTCAAGTTAGTTTTGGACATCTATTGGTTTCAACTCATCACAGGCTTATCAGTAATTTTAAAACAAAATAACTCAAGTCTCCTATACAGCATATGAATCGTTTAGTTTGTCTATCAAATAAACTAAAGTTCTGCAAGATCCAAGACCAAGAAGGATGTGTTCAGACTGCTTGTCCCGTATCCAGATTTTACAGTTTAGAGAGTCTGGGCAGCAGACTGACTGGACGCATTACCAATTACTTGGTCACTACCACAACAACCCATGCAGATAGGAAGAACTAAGAACGCACACATATACCCACAAATAACAGTGCACGTTTTTCTGATAAACATCTCTGATTTGCCTACTGTCTGAACACAGCCAATAAGTCGTGAGTAGGTCGAACTTTATCTATTAGTCAAGTCCACACTGTAACACTGCACAGCTTCATGCATGTTGCTGCAAGACCATACCCTTCTTAGCTCTTCTCCTGGCCTCATCTCCAGGTTTTTCATCTAATATAAAGCACAAACAAATAAGTCATTTATCTAAGATGCTTCACTTGGAATACGTCTACTGTATATTGTTAGATGCTGTGAACTGATCAGCATATTTACAGAACCGCTTGTCTGTTTATGCACTAGCTATTTACACAACTTCATAAATGTGGTCCACACGAAATGCTGCTTAAGATCAATAAGAGATCCAAATTAAATCTGTTAATGTTCTTTGAAACAAGTCAAAATCAACACATTTCCATGTGCAGGGGAGATTGGGGGTTATGTTACAAAAATATAGTATGAAATGATGATGAAAAACGGTACAGCAAATTAAGAGGCCAAAAGCTAGCAGTTCACAAAGCCTTGAGATACTGGCTGCTATAACTCCTGCCAGAAAGTTTGTCCATCTCCTTCCCCCTGAACTTAGCCAGGTCTGGAAGAACTAGGAACGACAAAAATAGAAAAGAAAGCTGCCGGAAATAGGTTGTCATGAAGTTCTCATGTAGGAAGTATTTTTACTCTGCCCCTTTCATCATCCAAAAAACAGTGAGAAAGAAATGAAACAAAATTGGCAACACAAATCTATGAAGTATCTTAAAAGCTTGGGGAAAACCATGACAACCTTTATACTAACATTACACTGGAAGCCAATTTGAGTTAGGTACAAAATGGTCAGTTGGAAAAAAACAAGATACAAGTGAGTCCTGGCTGATGACTACTTTTATCTGCCTCTTTGTATTGTGAACCAGTGTAATCTAGCAATGGATATATACAATATTTTGCAGAATTATAGACCTGCATATTAGTAAGTTTTTGCATGAACGAACATTAGTCTAAGAATCATCTGGAAGCTGAGGAAGGAAGAGTGAATGTTCTGCTATGTCTCAGTAACCCAGGAAGCTGCAAGGCAGTGAGTTCAACAGACTGTCATCTAGACAGATCTGTGTACCTCTCTGCCTACTTTTATTCTTCCACTCGGCTTAACTGATGTTTCAATGAAAAGAAACATGGACGACACTGGAAATCCAAGAAACCAGAGCCATACCAAATAGATAATATTATCAAGACAGAAGATATTTAAGTTGTTGTAAATGCCAGGGAAACCACACCAACCACACTATCAGATATCAGGAGCGCTTAATGTGTTCTGCATGAGCCGATAGGTAAGATTGAAAGAAGACAGGCAGGTTGATTGGTTGCTTGAGTTAAGGCTATGTAATTGTAATAAGCTGTACCTTTTGCTGTTAGTTTTTATGCTTTGACAGTATTGTGGAGAGTGACCCCACCCCAGAACCGGAAAAACCTGTCTTTGAATAAGGCATCAGTCATGCATTTATAACAGCCATCAGGTTAACTGCAATTTTGTGGACACAGAGCACACACCCTCTGGCACATGGACATGATAATACAACCACACTTGCTTTCAGCTGCCTGAGCTTGTAGCAGATAATTGTAGATTCAATCATGAAGAATCAAACATCCCTCCCTCTGTGATCTGAACACGTCACACACTTCATGCACAACACAAATAAACTAATTAATTTTACTAGCACACAGACTAATGTAAGGATTAAACAACCAGCTTTTAAGGTGTCATAGTTGGCAACTACTTGCAGGTATAAGATTTATTAAAAGGTCAAGAAAAATTAGGAGAATGGGACAGATACAGCGAAATATTACTCTACTGAGACACTAGCAGAAAAATGGCTTAAAGACCATCAATAAATAAATAAATAAAAATACAGCAGCAAGAAACTTTTAAATTTGATCTCTGTGGAATTCTCATGAACCTGAATAATGAGAAACACACAGTTGGTTTAATATACACCCATGAATTAATGAAGGTAACCCTAAAAAACATAAGAGCCAGATAATCCCATTTTCTTATGTATTAACATGCAATCTGCATCTGGATACGTCACCTGGTTGATGATCTCTGATTACAAGGATATGATTTTACATATATAGTGTAGGTGCTCTCATCATTTCAAGTATGCCTGTATTGGATCTCGATGTGTAAACTCAAAGTCTAAAAACTTAGAACCTTCGTCTATATGGTCGCAAAAAGTATGATCTTTTTTAGGTAACATTTCAGTTCACATACACAGCAGGTAAATACAGTCTGTCCATAGAAGGTAATGTCAGTCATGTGACACTGGTCTTTGAAGACCTACCTTACGTTTCCTTTGGCATATAGCATTTCATAATAGCCATGGTGAAAAACCTTCTCAGCCTATTGTAGTCATTTTTTCTTAGGACTTTTTAATCCAGATACTGATTGCATGGTAGTACCAGGTAGAAAAGGTTCCAACACAAAACCAAGAATCGAAATCGATACTCTGAATCGACGGTTATAAAAAAAGTAGAAATTCATGCTTATTGTCCAAGTATTCAGAGTAAATGTTTCCAGCCTCAGTTTTTATGCCATGCAGCAATATGGAAAAAAAGGGACAACTGAGCAGCTGTCCAAGTGCAAATTATCTTTGCATTTCATGTTGTTTCTAGTGCTGCTGGCTTTTACCAACAAGTTGTGCAGAAACTGCATTAATTTTCCTAAAAAAACTTTAATAGAGAACTTATAAAAGTGTTCCTGAGTATCAATTGTTTATCCTGGCAGAGGACTACACACTGTAAAGAGAAAGTAGAAAATGCCTTCTGAAGGATTTTACTTATGAAGTTTTTGTGGTTCGTTGTAAATATAACCTGGGATGGGAACTGGGTGGGACCCACAGCACACCGCTAGACCCGAGCTATTGATATCCAGCACTAATAGTTCGGTAAAGGTGTCAAAACCTGCAAAAGTAAGTACAGGACAAATACTGTGTAATAGTTTCTTTCTGAAGCTGTAGCTTTGGCATCTGGACACAGAGGCTCCTCAGTCAAAAACAAGTGCACTGCAGGTTTAGGCTATTGGTTATGGAGGCCAACTATGACGATCTTCTGTCCCTGATTTCCATCATCATTTGCTTTTTTTCTTCTGATCACTCCTTCATCCTCGTCCTCCTCCTCATCTTCCTGTGCCTCCACTGCTCCTCCCGAGACATCATGTTCCTCTTCCAGGGGCTCCATAGGATTTATGAGACCATACAGGAAAGTGAAGAAACCATTTAACCAATCAGAGCCGCCCTCCTCCACTTCTTCTAACCAATCCAGAAACTCGGATTCACCCTGACCATCGCCTTCACTGGTCAGGCCTACGTAAACAAAAAGGGGGAAGGGATGGAGGCATGGGTGGATGGAGGGGGAAAATCGGGAGCAAAATGTGGAGATGTAAAGGAAACAAAGTGGAAAAAATAAAGAAGCAGAAAAAGAAAGGTGAAAACAAATGAGGAACAAAGTGTACAGAAGAAGAAAGAAGGAGGGGAAAAACAAGAGGAGAAGGTAAGAGAAGTTTTAAGAGAAAGGTTAGGCAGCGAGGGAACTACTAAGGCTCTATCATCAGCAAAGAACTAGGCTGTCTGCACATGACCAACAAAATCACTTTGTTCCCTGTGCTGTTCACCTTGTCTGTTTTGTCTAATTTGTCTTCTCTGTTCTTGTGAAGTGTCCTTCGGTGTCTTGAAAGGTGCCATATAAATCTAATTTATTGTTATTACAGCTTGAGGCATTATTTTACAACAGACAGGACAACAATCCTGAATAATGTATCCATGCTTAAATTTTAGACTGTAACATATATATATTATTTAGTGATGGACAGTGGTTATCGTGTGTAGACAGCCTTTGGAATTATAAACATGAAATCAGACACAGAAAAAGAGGAAAAGCTATATATATATATATTTATGTATGTACACAGTAGGCACAAAATTGACAAAACTTTGGCAGATTTTTCACACAAATCCTGAGAGTAGGCAAAGAGAACCCAATCAAAAAAAGACAAGACAAAGACAAGACAAGACAAATAACAAACGTGCTTTCAGAGGACCTAAGAAAAAGAGTTACTCATTAGGGTGGAAAATTTTACAAAACTATTTCAATCTCTCAACCTAAAAAATGGTTGAAATGCACAAATGCACAGTCAGAGAGATTGTGAACAAATGGAGGAGAGTAAAGACGACCATTACCCTCCACAGGAGTGGTCATCCAACAAAGCTCACTCCATAACAGTGTGAGAAGTCTCAAAGGAACCCAGGCCAACTTCAAAGCAACTAAAGGCCTCTCTTATATTGGCCAATGGTGACGTTCATGAATCTACCATCAGGAGACCACTGAACAACCATGGTGTGCATAGCAGAGTGGCAAAGACAAAGGCATTGCTCTCTAAAAAGAACATGTCTGCCTGTCAGCTATTTGCAAAACATAATGACTACAAGCCAGAAGAATACTGGGAAAATGTTTCGTGGACATATTAGACCAAAGTAGAATTATTTGGTTTAAATAAAAAGATCATGTCTGGAGAATAAACAACACTGCATTCCAGCATCAGAACCTCATCCCATCCGTGAAACAAGTTGTTTGGGTTTTGCTGCCTCTGGGCCAGAATGGCTCGTGATCATTGATGGATCCATCTGAATGATACCAGTGAATAGTAAAAGACAATACCAGGACATTTGTCCATGAGCTAAATTTTAAGAATAAATGGGTGATGCAAGACAAACACCAAAAATCCAAGTTGTGACCTTAAAACTATAGAGGTGTAGTGAAAAGACCTGACACAAGCAGGTGTGAGGAGGAAAAACATGTGTGAAGTGTGAGGAAAGCCACCAACATCTCAGAAGTGTTTCTGTTCCGAGGAATGGGCTAAAAACCCTCACAGCTGCTAGTTGCTGTTAAATGGCAAATGGTCTTGGTTTAGCGCCTTTCAACCTGCTGGTACTCAAAGCGCATTTACCGTCACAGACACATGTACCCATTCACTCACATAAGTACATACGCATTCACACACCAGTGTCAGGCACCGGGAGCAATTGGGGCTTTAGTGTCTTGCTCAGGGACACTTCAGCATGTGGATGGAACCACTAACCCTCTGGTTCGTGGACAAACTGCTCTATTTACTGAGCCACAGCCGTCCTTCTGCACAAGGGTTCACTTAATTGTGCCCCTCACAGATATGAAGAAATTATTCATTTTCTGGAATAAATAAATACAAAAAAATATTTACACGGTTGAGTTGGGGTGTCTCTGTTTACTTTGATGACTTGTGTGAAAATCTGCTAAAGTTTTGAGTCATTTTTTTGAAATTCTCAGGGGTGCAGATACTGCACATATAAAGCACTACACTCAGTGGAAACACATTTACTCATGTAGCATGACATTATGCTGAAACCTTTGGGACATCATACTTGACATTTGCATTTACACATATCCTAGAAGTGGTACATGAGTAATATCATGTCCCCTTTACATTTGTCAGAAAACCATGCATTAAAACATATGTTAAAGCTGTATGACAATACCTACATGAAAACTAAATGTTTTTAAGAATAATCCTATCCCACGAGGCAGATAAAGCAGTAAGAGATCAATCACCAGACAAACAGATTGATTCATAAAAGAAAAGGTGTAAACAAGAATCAGTCCTTGGTCAAAGATGTAGGAAGGAATAGGAGGGATGAGCTTTATGTCTAGGTATTCCTATACAAGGACATTAAAGATAAAAGCTGATGTTTACAAATGCACAAGGGAGATTTAAAGAGCAGACAGGATCAAAGTGTTAAGGGAATTTGAGTAGAAATTGTTAGAGACAAAAGATGGACACAGAATAAGGAGGACCTGCTACAAAAGCCGAGGGGAAGAGCTGCTACAAGCACAGAGTGAGCAAAAAATATTGTTTTATCCAGGCCGACGAGGCTGGAAATCAGACGGTGATGTTGAAGCCATGAGTAAGCAAGGGACGATACTTGCCAAGCTCCTGCCCATGTTGAGTTTGTACACAGCCTGGTGTGTTTGGGCCTCTCAAGTGGCAGGTATGAAAGAGGGCACAGCTCATTCGTTCGGGCATCAGGACTCCTCAGATCACCGGAATTGCCTACAGGCTTTACATTTCCAAGATTTGTTGTCCAGGAACTGTCCTCAGGGGGTTAAATTCCTCCAGCGCATTGCGATTTTCTTTTTCATGTAACATTTTTGTAGTTAGACAAGAATTTTTTTTATTCTTTCAAATATACATGACAAAACATGTCATGTGTAGTGCTGCAAACCTGACCCTAAAAGTTTTAAGGGATAGACCTGAAGCATAACTAAAATATCCTCAGGTAACGCAACCAAGTTTCTCCAGAAGGTCTAGTTCCCACAGGAAAAGTGGAAATGCTCCTTTAGTCAAAGGCATGTTAAACAAACCTGACAGAAATGAACCTTATTAATTCAACCTTGTACACCTCATGGCTTTGTTATAGCCCTACAATAGACCACCCACCGTATTATTTGGAACTTAATCTTTAGGGAGTTTTAGGGATCATGGACAAATAAAATAAAATAAAATAAATAAATAAAAACACATCCAAAAAAAAAACAAAAAAAAAACACATGCTTGTTCAGAAGCAGGCTTTGAGGGGCTGAGTGTGTATTACTTATGGCACCTTCTCCAAAATAACAGTCAGCTATTTGATTCACAGCCATGCAAAAGAAACCCAAATTGCCATGTGGTGCAATTTACATGAAACCCATATTATCAGTGTACTGCAGAAACCGGCATAATTCGGGATATCCTATAGACTTTTTTCATTCCCTTTTCTGCAAGAAAAACAAATGCTAAAACTAACATAAGTCATAAATAAAAACAAAAAAAATCAACTTGCCCAGAAGAACTTTGGCATCCTCGACATCAAAATCTCCATCACCGTCTGTATCGTATGCCACCAGTTTACCTAGAATGGTAAGGAATGTACATAAACATTAGATTAGTTTTTTTTTAACATATTGTTTACATTTATACATGGGTTTGGACTTATTCTTAGTCTATCCCTTATTCTAATAACTATCCCTAAAAATATTGACATGCACATTAGCACATTAGCAGTTTTTAATTGCTGTATTGTTTCCTTTAGCCAATGAGGATTGCGTCACTGTACTCGTTTTGCAGAAGAAAATGCATTCTACAGTTCTGCTGAAATAAGTATCCAGTAGTCTAACATATCTTAAAGTCGAAAAGGTTTCACTTCACAAAAATAAAAACCTGCCCTTTAAGGAAATAGTGACTGTTTATCCAACTTCTGTGTTGTAAAGTTACAAACTGGTATGTAATGGTTAGTGTATTATACTAGCAACCCACATAAGGCTCAATTTTCTTAGCTATTTTTAGGATCAGAAAAGAGTGTGTAAGGGAGTGAGGGAAATATGTTGACTTCTATGTGACTTTAGACAACAAGAACCTGATGTTAGCAGAAGTGTAAGAGAAATATAGCCGGAAAGTTTTACCTTGCAAGGCCTCAGACAGGTTAATTTGTAAGCCCTTAGCCTTGTCTGCATGCAAAACATAAAACATAAATATTGTAACAGCAAGATTAAATAACATAACAGCACAGATTCAGATTTCATATATTAAGAGCAGATAAATACTACTACATACTACACAAACAAGAACCCACAATTTATCATTAGAGGCACACACTGAAACAGACTGCAATCAAAGAAACACAGGCATGCGTCTTTATCTAACTGATAAAAGGCATCAGTTGGTAAAGTTGCAGTACGTATGCAGTATAGACTTGAGCCCACATGCAACAGAGCAATGAGACAGCGAAGGCTAGATGGGTCTGCGTGTAGTTTTTTGAGTTAGATATATGTTGCTTTGACAGATGTCACTATTGCAATGTTATCAAAGAATCTAATTTACAATCAAAGGTGATAGTACACAAGTGATGCATCTGACAACATAAGCTTGAATAACAACATAATTTGGATGCCGATCAGCACATGACTTTCTAAAGCCATTATTGTATTGACTTCATTTGACTGACTCTTATATTAAATCATTTCATGGCAGGTAATTTTCATACGATTTACCTACAGCCTCTTTCACATCAATAAATCAATAAATAAAAATGAAGGGCTGAAGCAGACTCATGTCAGGTAAGTAATAGCAGCTGACATGACGCAAGTGTTCTGACAGATATTATGGTTAGACTGGTTTGTATTCAGGGTAGAAGTTCACACTTTAGAGACAGATGGCAGGTGTTAGGTCTGTGGACAGAAGAAGCCAAACTAGTTGCTGCCACACCTTTCCAGAAAATTACCTGAGGTGGAATGAACACATAAAATCTGCTCTTCAAGCCACATGTGTGTGTGTGTATGTGTTGTTTTTTTAAAATCATGTACCCACCAAGGACTCCCTGATAGTCAACCAAGTCAAAGTAGACCACGGCTACAGACGTCCAGACACCCAGCAAGGCCAGCACGATGAACCAGGTGAAGAAGCTGCTGCTGCTGGACCCAGAGTCTGCCTTCTTTCCATTCTTACTGGCTGACTGGGTTTTAGTACCATCTGTAAACACAAAAACACTTGATGTCAGGTTGTGGATTTGGAAAGTTTCTCTGGATGCATTCATTTTTCCATAAATAATGGAAGTTTCCTCGGCACGGATTATGTTGTCAGTATAGTGAAAAATGAAAAACAAGAGATTCAAGAGTCTACTCAGTACATCACAGCGACAGCAGAATGGACGTTTCCCCCTTCACACGAGTAAAAAACAATTGTTGTTTTCAGACTTCACACAAATGTAACACATAAACATAAACATGGTATGAAATGTTTAGCTTTTAAGTGGGAATCTGGCCAAATCTTTGAAAAATCAAGTCACAAACCCCACAGAGCTGGCTGTGGAAACAGCAGAGGCAACTGAACCAGACAAATAAACTATATCCAAGAAGCTATTCTGGGAGTGTCAATGACATCGTACAATGCATGATGGGAGAAAATAGTTGCAGAGAGAATGAACAGGTGCTGAAGTCCGCTACATAGTGCCAGGTCAAATCTTAGACACTTCCTAACAGTCATATAGGGTTGACTCTGAACACTGAACAATACTGAAAATCCATCTACATAGCTGAAATGCACATCATATTGCAAAAGACTCCAACATGTTAGAGAAGTCTTTGTTTTTGTGGTTCTATTAAACAAGCCCAGACAAAAAGACTGGAAGCAAGAACATGGTTTGCATGTTTGGCACAGTGGCACTAACCATGTTCAGGATTAACCTAAAAGCAGACATGAATGTGGGTCAAAATGTCCCACACAGTTGGAAGCGCAAATACGACAATACAACACGTATTCTTCCCAGTTAAACTACTTAAGAACATGACTACTCGAAAATCGCATCTATACATAATTTTGTCCTATTTTTACAAAATCTGCAAAATGACTCTGTTGTGTGGTAGTAATTTAAGATGTGTTTATGCACTATTGACAGAGCACTAACTGAAATAAAACACAGCCACACTAATGTGTTTCACCACGATCTTGGATCATGGGCAGAAAACTGGAGCTTCAGCAAACTTTGTTTCCTCCCCTTGCTACAAACAATCAGACCTCTGCGATGACCTCCACGCGTTACTCTGTCCTCTGTTCTCCAGGTCAATAACTCTAGAACAATCACATTCCTCACCTTGCATTTCCCCAGATATCACAGTTGGGATTGCTGTGACAGGAGGGGGGATGGCAGTCTCGACCAGGGTTGCTGGATCACCCATCCCTGCGATATTACAGCTCGGCTTGCCAACTAACCAAATAAGAAGTTAACTGGCCGAGCAGACAACTGCAGTCCCAGCTAAGTGAGAAGAACAGCTCTGCCTTCCTCTCTCTGCAACCCTTTCTGGCCCTCCCCTCTTTCTTTACTGGCTTTCTTCGTCTTGCTCATCTGTCCATCATCCTAGCTCTTTGTCACTATTTTTTCAGGAGTCTGCTATGGCTCTGGAGGTCATAGGCAGCTATTTATAGTGCTGTCAGACCAGCTGGCCCTGACACACAGAGGGAGGGAAGAACACAGCTATTAACATCAGTACCAGGCTGGCCTGGAACTGCCCACCTTTCCACTGCTTGATATAGCATGAAGTCATACTTCACTTTGTGTGATATTCCTTACACAAAAACATTCTATCCCGTTATGTATTATTAGAGCAGATGGATTAGGTTCGATGGACAGCAGTCCTGATCAAGTTTTAATATCATCTGATTTAGCAGGTAGCCAAAGGCAATCTTTTGCAATTGTTTATGTCTGCTCTGCTCAAACTTGCACATGACTGTTGTGTGGAAGTACTTTACGCTTTTACCCCTTTCTCTTTAAGTGAAGCAGCCCTGTGTGTGTATGACATAAGACCCTGTAGTTGCAGGAAAGTGTTTGAGACAATGTGCTAATCTGTTAGTCTGTAAAGGAAAAATAAAATGGACCACTTCAAATTTGTTTGTAAAATGTGGTTATCTCTCCATTTTCCTAATCATTGTAGTTTGGAAGCCAGTCTCAACTTCCTCTCTGGGGAAAAGTTGGTTTGGAGTCAGGCCTTTACTGTTACTGTATACATGATATAACAAGACCGAGAGCACCCATCACATAAAAAAAAAACATATATAGTAATACTTATCCAAATACATTCACAAACAATCCTATTTACAACACGGACAAATCCAATCACTTGAGCAATAGGTTGCAGGTATATCCAATGGCATCCAGAAGGTTTTTTTTTTCCTCATAGTCAGTTGAAAAACATCCCATTATGAAATCCAAATGGCACGTTACCAGATTTGCATGCCGATAAGAAGGTCTAGCTATACCTGGCATAATAACTGTTGAGTTTTGTCTGGGCTATAATCTAGAGTCAGGCTACAGATGCCGAAGTAATTTTAGTTTCTTACTGTTCTTTATTTTGTACAATGGTTCTACTGTTAAGAGCATGATAAAATTTAAATCTTTAAGGGGAGGCTATGACGCATTCATTTTTTCCCCCTAGGGCTATTCAACTGTCGAGCACACACACAGCCTGGCCAAAAAAAAAAAGTCTCACATTCTAGTATTTTTTTGGACTTCCTTTAGCTTTGATTACAGTAACATTCGCTGCGGCATTGTTTCCATGAGCTTCTGAAATGTCACAAGATTTATTTCCATCCAGTGTTGCATTAATGTTTCACCAAGATCTTATAATGATGGTTGGAGAGTCTGACCTCTAAGCAAACCCTTCTCCAGCACATCCCAATGACTCTTAATGGGGTTAAGGTCTGGACTCTGTGCTGGCCAATCCATGTATGAAAATGATGGCTCATGATCCCTGAACTACTCACAATTTGAGCCCCATGAATCTTGGCTTGTATAGACTTGTACAGTAGACACAAAGCATGATGGATGCATCACCTCATCCACCTCTCTCCTGATGCCCCATCACTCTGGAACAGGAAACAGTAAATCTGGACTCATCAGACCACATGACCTTCTTTCAATTTTAGTAGTTTGTATATATGAGAGGTCAATACCCAATATTAAAATGATCGCAACTGAGTCAGGGCTTATCAGGACATCTCTATACTCCAGTGGCTCCGGTTTAGATAAAAATCATTGTGCGTCCACAAAGTGCAAACCTCCTCTCAAATACACAGCTCCACTGTGTCAGCTGTGTATATGAAAATTTCTGTGCTCTGAAGCACGCACTACCCCAACATAACTACACTCTGAGTATGGGCCCTATAGGTGACTATCACATAAGGTTCACACAGAAAAAAAAACAAAAACAAATAAACTAAGTCACATTTTGGGGACATTGGAATTAGACCAACAAAAGAAAGCCTTTTTCTTGATCTAACATGCTGTGTCTGTCCTTGTTAAACTTTGGTCTGGGGGAGTTCATGGATTTAACTACAGTGCACAACCACAGACACTAAGGATTAGAAATATGTTTCAATAGGATACACATTAAAATTAAATCCCAACTACTTGTTTTAGAGCAAAATCAAAGAGCTAACCCTAATACTGACACTGAGCCAGCCCTCAGTACTAATGTGGCAACATTTGAAACAGCAAGTAATGCTTGTTTTCACATCCAGCTTATTGCTTTTATAAATCTACAACAGAAATATCAGTGAGTAAAAGGGAATACGTTGATATTAGTGTTTAATTCTAACCCAATACTTGGTAGTTTTCACCATAACCGAAATTAAGCAAATAAGATAAAACTACAATGGAAAATAAACATCACTAGTTAAACTCAAACTATTAATGTTCCCAGTTCACTGTTCTGAATTGCACTACTGGCAGCTGCATAGTCCAATATGGATGTACCTAAGACACCTCACACAAATAATAAAAATAAATAAATAACTGCCATCCAACATGGCCATCCATGCACACACAAAGAAAACAGAAACAGTTTAGTAACACAGAAAACATGCAATAAACATACCGTCTTGTTCTTCTGTACACTTCATTGTGATATGACCAAAGCAGCTAATTCACACACACATGCATGCACACGGACACAGCCCTTTCCAAACAAAAAAGAACCGTCTCTGTCTGTTGAGCCTCTTGTCTGTGACACTGTTCAGTCTGAGCAGCTCCTCTGAAGTCTTATATAAGGGCTGCTGTGCAGAGCCTTCCAACTTGTTTCTCTTCCCTCTGGCTTTTAACACGCATGCTCATTGTGTGTGTACACACACACATACACAGGGTTTCATACCTTAGAAGATATTCGTGCTCCACAGATTATCTAACCTTTGACACTGCTGACAGAATGCAGACCTCTGATCCTTACCCAACCCAGTGTCCTGAAGTCAGCCAATTTCAGCTAAATCTGTCATGACTTTATATATTCCAAGCTTCCAACTTACTACACTGTACTGACAGTGGCATCAAGACAGTTTTGTAGGGCCAGGATCTTAAGTGGTGTAAAGGAAATTTCACTGATAGTGACTGTGATCCAGAAGCAACAATACCTCACCTTTACGTCCCATATTTAAAACTCCATACTTTCCATACTTGCTGCAACTGTTGTGAGAAATGTGACTAAAATTAGCTCAAGCTGTTTAGATTAAGTTAAATTTACTGCGACATTAAACTATTAAACTTATGGGATTATCCATAGACTTAAATCACCCAAGTTTCATTGAACAGCAGGCACCAAGATGCATCTTCAACTCAAAACTGTGTCCCTGACACAGATACACACACTGCACCCCAATGTCATGCAAGGCTTCCATCTACAGGGTTTAGTTTAGAAACAGAGCACACTACAAATGCAATGGAAACACCATCACACATCAGTTCTATTGCTTTTACCCTTCCGTCTCTGCATACTCGAGCAACTCCCAGCCCTGAGGAGAAGAGAGTAGGAGGAACCCTGAGGGATTGTGGTGTGAACAGTAAAAAAAGAACATGTGACAAGCAGGGGAAAATAAATGGACACATATACTTTACTTAAATATACTTTATTGTCTCCATATGGAAATTGGTTTTGGACTCGAGTTCTGTTCACATAAATAATGAGTGAATACTATTATATAATATTACAACACGAATAAAAAAGAAATATATATATATATATATATATATAAAATATTATGAAACATCTTCTCATTCAAATGTGTCATACTAGCCACTGTGTAACATACTGCTTTATAAATTTCTTATAACCTACTTGGAACACATGGTAACAACTTTCTAGGATAGATTAGGCAACCAATGCTAGATATTGTGAATATAATATAGTAAATACTTTAAAATATTATTAAAGCTAAAAGTTGAATAATATTACAGAACAATGCATGCATGCTGGAATTTGTATCACCACCTTGACTTCATATATTTTGTACTGGCAGCTTTTTCTTCAGCTTTTTTGTCACTACAACTCCATACACAGGGGCTGTGGTGGGTGAGGTCGGGAAAGTGAACAGTTTGTTCTCTGAACTTTTGTAAACTTCACTCTGCCCCTTCATTTGCTGCAACGTTGTTCCTGAGTCAGATAAACTTACTGACAACACAATTTGGGGAAAAAATTGCATATTTGAAAACGGCATCGTGTGCATGTCTCTGTGTGAGGTAAACTTTCAACCCACTACACCTTTAGACGGGTAGCATCCTGAGAAGCCCTGTACAGCCGACAGAGGACACGGTGTCCTCAAAGCTGAACCATGCGTGCTTCCTATAGCTAGTACCATACACAACAAAGGTTCGCCCACAGCCACGTGTCAGCACAAAACTTTTAATGAAAATAAAATACAGCAAGAAAATGCTGCTGGACCCAGGCGTTTGGGAAGGTAACAAATATATATATACATATATATGTCCATTTAATTTCTCTCTGCAGAAGTTTAGGAACCTTAAAACTGTGCCTGAATGCATTCAAACGTGAGACTTCGGTTTAATAACAATAAGTCGAAGCGCTGAATTTGCATTATTGATTTAAGAGGACTGTCGCACACTGGATGTGTGCCGTGGAAGTGGAGCTGAACTCGACGCTCTAACGAGGTCCTAATGCGACAACGATGGCGTGTTGAATGCACAGGGTCCGGGTTCAAGAAGAGACCCCCAGGAGCCACGTATAACCACACCCACGGTTCATACACTGACACGTGAGCATTTAGGAAAGTGACTGGACTAAAGTGGGGGCGGAATGCCTCGCGCCCAGGGGTTCACATATGGTGATAGTAAAGGCTATTAACAACCAGTCGGCTCGATCCTGTAAGTCTAACGATGAAATGGCCTACATTTCTAGTCGAGCTGTTGAGGCGTCAGACGAGGCTTTAAAAAAAAAGCTGAAGCCACACGAGAGAAGGTTAACGTTATCTCTCGCGTGCAAATAGGTGTTTGACAGTAATCCCGGGAGCGAGAGTCGCCATGGTGAACCTGCCTGGACACCGGATAAACAGCTGCTGTGCCGGGCTAAAGCATTCCACAGTACTAGGAGCAGTGAGGCAAAGGCATTCCTGGCGCCTGGATAATATGGGACTAGTCTGGCAAGCTGAACGCAGCTCTAAAACCTCATTCATTTCGACGTAGCCTGCGCTGTGGCGTTACCGCGGCACTAATAGCAGGACGTTGTTTAAATAAACGTGTTAAGATGCTGAGCGGGCCCCGCTTAACTGCGAGTAAACCAACCGACTTGCACGGAGAAACCAACACGTCGACACGATTTTCCAAAGGCAAATTAAGCTAGCTAGCCAGGCATAGGGCCCTAGATGAAATAACAGCTTGACACCCGATTAACTTTCAAAGGCCTGGCGGTGAAAGCCAAATGCTGCAACGCATCATCCCCAACCACTAACATGACAGAATTAATAGGAGAGGTAGCAACGCACCTTTTGATTTTACTGGGACTTTGGGGGTCTTCTTTGAAGCCATGGTGAGTCTCCGGCAGCTGGACTGGTTTACCTCAAAAAGAGAAGAGCAGAAGAGCAACTGGAGCTGCCTGACAGTATTTTGCTAGCAGTAAAAAGAAATCAAAATTGTCCCTGCTGCCTCATAAAACTCACAACCATAGAAACCCCGTCCACTTTAGGACTGACAGCTCTCTCAGCCAATGGAAAGCTTGTTCTACCGCCCAAATGGGCGGGCTCAATATATTTCTGACCAATACAATTCGAGAGGCGTTGGGCTTATTCAACCGTGTGGATAGTCTTATCTATGCCCCGCCCCCTCGCTCCTCTGGAACGTGGCAAGATGGTAGATTCCCTGGCATCGCGGTGTTTCCCTGTTCTCCTCCCCTCGCGAATTTAAAATTTAAATCTCGAAAACATCAGCGCAGACGGATTTCTTTCACTGACAACTCGTAGATTTGCGGACTTCCAAGTATATTTTACAGTCAAAATAAATAAATAGAAGTCGTGCACGAGGATATTAAACTCGAATCCTCTTTCATGCTGTGATAACAATATATATATTACGTTTATTGTGTATGGTTTAGATGTTTAGTGTATGATATTTGCAATATGAATTATATAATAATTATAAATAATTGGTTGTATTTTTGTATATGTTTTGGTATTTTTGTCTCACAGCCTGAATATAGGCCCATGCATTTACTAGCATTTCCTGGTGGAAATGTATGCTAAATGTAAGAGGTCTGCAACAGAGGTCTGTAAACCAAAATCATCAACATCACTATTTAAAAAGGGACAGTGTGCAGCTCTGCTACAGATCTTTTTCAGTCTTTCTTCTTTATTTACCCTTTCTGGCTCTTAGAATAATGACTATTTTTAAGACACAATTTCCAGTTTTACTATCTTTAAACAAGTGTGATTTATTCAACTAAATCTACTTATTCATGACTCTCACCTCTTCACTAGAGTCCGCACCCCCTGCTGACTGACCATTTGGTTATCTGTTGGCATATCTAACATTTGGTCAGCTCACAGACAACACTGCCCCAGGCTTTGTGTGTGTCTGCACTAGTCTATCCCTGTTAGGACGTTTTGTAAAAGAGAGCTTTTGGCCACTGTTTATTTTTTACACCCCTTCAACGGTCTGTTAGAAGGTAAACACTAAGGTTAGGCTAGGCTTAGGTTAAGCCTGGTTTGGGCTTTGATGGTTAAGGTCAGAGAAATAAGGAAATGCATCATGTTAATGAATGTTCTGACAAAACAGTGACAGACATGTGTGTATGTGTACTATCGCTGTGTGTACTATCTCTACAGTGCTCACCATTGTTCTCCCCCTCTGTATGTATGGTTGAGGGATTGGAAAGGGCTTTGAATGGACCCAATCACTGTGGGGAGTACTGATTTGGGTAGCAGTAGTGATCTAATCACCTGAATGGAATGTCATTTGCATGATGGGTGTACAGTGCTGTGAAACAGTATTCAAACCCCACATGATTCCTTCCTTTTAAGTTATATTTGTAGAGACCATGTCAGCATGCCTTGCAGTCTTAAAGGCCATCATTGCCATCATAATAATACTTATGGCAGTTGGCTTATCTGTGTTTTAAAACAAAACCACAGCAGTGGTAAGTATATAAATAGTGGGACACTTAACTGTTATTGATTTTAGTGCACTGAGTGCAGTTTGAGATGTCACTGAGCTACAGAGTGAATAACTCACTAGACAGCTAGGAGGGGGGCCTGTAAAGAGGTTTCCAGCTGTGATGTCGTTGTATCACTTTGGTGGCGTAAAGTTTGCCAGCCCTTGTGGCCCCCTTTCTGGCTCAGAATCTGGTGACAGGCGTGTGTGTTGTTGGTCAATTGGTCCAAACTCATACAGACTGAATCAGATCACCTGAGTTTCTCAGAATCTCATGAAAAGTGTACTGTAGAGTAGACAGAGTTTAATGACCCAGAAGGAAAATTGCTTGGTCATAGCCAAGCTTAGTTGTGGGTGTGGAGCTGAATCAGTCTTCGGCAGAATGAGCTCCTTGATCCATTGTTAATTTTGGCCAGAAACTCTCTAAGCTCTTCCTACTCTCACTACTAGCTTGTTTCACATGAGTGAGTTCATGTACTGGGTTGGGGCAATCATCTTATCAGGATCCACGAGCTATGCAGGAATTATAGAATCACCTGTTTGCACCTTCCAAAAATACATTACAATGCAAAAACCTAAGTGAAGTAGTTAACTCATGTAACCAAGGGTTGCTCACATAACATTTCAAAATTTGACCTACTGTATGTATGTTGTGTTATTTTTGTGGAATGCATTTTAAAGAGTTCAATATTTACATCAATGTAGTTCAATTTTATTTAATCTTGTATTCAGTTTATATAAATATTATACAGAGAGAGGTGAGAGAAGAGAAGCAGGAGGAACAAGATACATTTAAGTCGTAAAACGTACACGTAGAGCCTAATTGTGATACAGATACAAGATATAGCTGATACATGTTACATGACAGATTGATGATTGAATATAAGAGGCAACATGAGGAGGTTGGAGAGGATAACTCTAAGCCTATAAGCTGTAGATAAGAGCTAGATTGTGTGGTTTTAAATTTGTTTTATGTAAACAACAGTTCTGATACACACACACTAGAGTTTGAAATGAATAAAAGCTTCCATCAGACAGGGTGCTTGAAACACCACAGGGCCATTTTGTTGTCAGCTTGCTATCAGCTCAGTGGGAGGTTGGGTTGGGTGCAAAGCCTGGAGGCCAAAGAACAACAGCAGAGTGAGACATTTCCATAAAGGAAAGGTGTAATCGTATCAGGGTGAGAATACTGCAGTTGAAAAAGCCGTCTGAGCTGGTGGCCCCATCTTTAAAATGCAGTGGGTGCAAGTGAACACCCTCATCTGCACCAATGAGGACACATTAGTGTGTAAATGGGATACCATGATAACCTTTAGTATTCCTAGTTGTGACAACAGAAGAGTCCTGCGGACTGTTATCTAATTATGTCATGGTATTGACTTTGGAACATTTTCTGTAATCCTGTTTGCGTTTCTTACTTTACTGCCTGCTTTACTGCCTGTCTCTTTGAATGTTTCTCCTTGTTTGTCTCATTAACCCATCAGTCCATTTGTGTATGCATGATCCTGTCTTTCCCTTTGTCTCGGGCCAGGTCATCTGTTTGGTTACCCACTTATTCATGTGCCCTTCTCTTTCTGTTCACCTTCTGGTGGTTCATGGTTCCTCAGCATTGTCTTGCCTCACACTTTTTATCATCTCAATTATGAGGCTTGTGAGTCTAAACCAAAAATTATTTCATGCGGTCCTTTTAGCTTTTGTGTGCACGGCCTGCATTTCCGTTCTACCTCCTTGTTACACATCGTAACAGATTAAGGTCCAACTTCATGCATTTGTGTCTGCAAGGCCTTGACAGGAAATATGTCCACCTCTGCTGTTACAGCTTTGGAGTTTCCTTCCTGATACAAGAAGTATCTACCGATATGGCAGCAATAAAGGAAGGGGTCCACAAGATGTAGATACAACAGGAGGTCTGAAAGATATATTCCTGCCTAGTCACCACATTCACTGTATCTAGGGTCACACTATCTCTACAGTGGACCTTTCATTTTAGTTATCTGATGTCCATCTAAAAATTTAATTTAATAAATCAACACCAGGGAGTAATATCAATTTCATTTCTATTGAAGAACTGAGGATCTGCCTGTGTCCAGTAGTTCTCTTACTCCCTCTGCTGACAGAGCATGCAAAACAACCCCTCTTTCAGATTACATAGTCCTTATCAGTAGTTGCACCACTACAAGCACATTTTACTGTCACTTCTGGTTTTGGAAGGTGTGCTCTATCCGAACCTCTCTCCTTTGCCTAATCCTATAGACTATTTAAAATCTGTTGTTTTAACGTTATAGCTGGTGACCTTTCACAGTTGTACTTTTTTTCCAGTGGTTCCACAGATGTAAAGAATGACACAAATGATCACTGGAGGAACATCATAGAATTTAGATGGTTACATTCCAATGTAAGACTAGAGACTATTGTATCTAATAAGCTAATCAGAGGGTCAAGCACCACAATGGCAGGAAAATGTTTTGGGCAATAAAGGAAGTTGGTGCTATTCCCGTAATGACTGGTAGGTGGCGTTGTGTGAGCTTCCCTCCCCAGGCTGGCCCATGATTTCCATAATGATTACTTAGAAGTGAGCAGAAGAAAGCACTAGTGCTGTTTGACTATAGCTGTATATAATATTTAGCTACTGTAAATGTTTCTAATCTTTACATTAGAGGACTGGTTCTTTCACACCAGTACTAAAACAACATAATGAATAGTTAAGAAAATGCTATTTACAATTGTGTTCTCAAATATATTGTATATGTTATTATTGCTTGCTTTTGATTTCTCCATGTACTCAGGGCTGGGCGAAAAGCATATAAGAGGAACGATGTGGAAAGGACACAGGAAACTGTTGAACCAGAGATTTCTTCAAGGCTTTTTGCATAACATTTGCTAAATGAAATCTCCTGTAGTTTGAAAAATCTCATGAGCGAAAGACCTCACGTACACGCAAACAAATATATTCGAAGCTATCTCTATGCTAGAGATAAATACCAGACATGAACCCGTCCGTAGGAGGAATATCACTTCAAACATGGGCTAAAGGTTGACACAAATCTGTGTAAAAGAATACCGAATGAGACATTTACTCCTCCAGACTGTCACATTCATGAAATGATAGAAATGGTTTCCATGGTGCATTAATCATACTATCAAGTTTACCTGCACTGCAAAAAAAAAAAAAAAAAAAACACTAAATTGTAAACATTAAATTGAAGGCCATTTGAACATGGGTTGTGAAGCACCAATGATCCTTAACCACCACATGTAGCTTGTTACAGATTTATGCTAATACACCATGCATGATGCTTCTAAAGTTTACACTCCTCAGAAAAAATAAATGAAAAAGATAATGTTTTTTTTGTTTGTTTTTTCAACATGGTGTTTAGCTCTAATTATCACCTGCTTTCCTTTAAGTGTGGTCACATGTGGTCACTATTTTGACACTGGCATATTTCACAGATTTGTGTATGTGTCACAGGTGGTGTAATGTGACCAAAAACTACTGCAATATATCCTATGAAGGGGAACTTACTGGTAGTAAAGGATGGCGACACATGGTTTTGAATCAACTGGTGAGTAGTCAGCAACATTTGACATGCATTCCATAGCTGTTTTATCACAGCGTTAATATTTCTTCAGTAAGTATGGGTAAGAAAACCATGAAGCCAAAAATGGTTGCGTCAAAGCTGGCAACATTGTTTTCCTGACTTTTATTTCTGAATATCATATTGCACATTGGTTAAAATCTTCATATTTGGAAAACAACATCAATTTCCTGTTGCCCTTATTTGGCCATATTACCTTGACATATTACATTTAAAACATGGACACATGCAGTTTTTGACTAGAAAAGAGACCAAGTGGAACATAAAGGAGTCATACTATGAAGGCAAAAAGTCAAAGTATAGCAATTCTGACTGTGGATTGATCCCAGACATTTGAGTTTTGCAGTTTTGTAATGTGGACTGTGTTTACTAGACTGAGCTGACATGTTGACTGATCTGCCACTGATCAAAGGTCAGTGCAGCGATAGTGCACAGAGAGAGAAACACAGACACGGACGGGACAGTTAGACAGAAGGCACTGTCTGCATCATGGAAAGCTTGAGAGCTTTTTTCATGTTGAAATTCATTCAATCAACTGTAATGTGTGATGGTCCCCTTTTTGTGATGATATCTTAATGCCCATTCGAGAAAAAAGAACATTGGAAACCAAGGTGAAAGCAGCTATAACATGACAATCATTTTCATCTTAGATGTGGAAAAGAACCACAACCATAACTGTATATGCACATTATATTATATTAGCTCATCTGACTTTCTAAACTTCAGATATATTTAATGCCACACACCACAAGTGATGGAGTTACTTTAAAGGAAGATGTTTTTCCAGTGTTTGTATCATCGTTTCATTGCTACAAACATATAATTACTATAGTCCTGTTTCATGTTTTATGACACGCATGTAATCGAAGAAAGTTTTTAGTGCTAATGATTTTTTTTTTGTGTGTGTGTTAGAGTATCTGAGTAGAAACCCTATGAACAAAAGCTCAAAACATTACTATAAGCACAAAATAAGGAGTCATGGAAAGATATTAGAGTCTGGTATGTTCCTGACCAATTTATTAACAGTATATTGAGCCCATTATGCTACCGGTTTGTTAACGAGTGTTAGACAAAGACTAACATGAGGCAGATCAGTCCTTCAGATTATCATGACATGACACATGAGAACTTTCAGTGTCCCAAGCACCTTAGAATTACAATCATTGAAATTATTACATTTAACAGTATATAAGTATATGTTCTTATTATGAACATATTCTGAGTTTTGCAGCAAATTAATACAAAAATAAAGGCAGTAAGCTACAGAAAATTCACATTATTACAATATGTTGGTCCAAAATATTCAAAGGTGGAAGGAATCAACCTAACACCCGTTCACAGTCTTAAATTATCATTAAAACATCATAATCAGCTCACTGATAGCAATATAATGAAAAAAAATATCAACCACGAGGAAACAGAAGAGTGGATGGATTGGTTTGGCTGGCTGATAAGATGAAAGTTTATATGGAGTGATAAGTTAGAGAGAAGGTTTATGAGCGTCTGTCCTGACATGAGAACATAACATTTGGGGAAACTGCTTGGACTCCAGGTAAATTTTTGCTGCATGTAACTCACAGTGACTAAGCAATCCATCACTGAGGTCCACTGGACAAACGGCTGGAATAATTAATGATTAACTACTATGGAATAGCAAAACAAGAGTTCCCGCTGAGAGAAAAAAAGAAAATCGTCTTGATTAGACATTTACATAAATTCAGTGATAGTTAAAAACGGTACAGATAAAGGCAAGCTCTGGGTTTTTTGTCATCCATGACATCTTGTGAGCTCAGAAATCATGAACAGCCCTTCAAGTAGGTTTGTTTCCAAATGGATGTGACGCAGTAAACCATACTGTCTCTAAATCCAGTCTCTCGAACGTACCAAAATGCTCAGTAGCTCCAGATGAGTTGGCTCAGTCAGCCTGAACAAGCAGCTAGCAGACATTAGAAAATTAAAATACATGAATTAACATTTAAAATGTATTCACAGAGTGGCGAAGAGGCTTTGTAGGCTTTGTTTTAGAGTTAGATGTGTTTTACTGCTGAAGTCAGGATGTGGTCAGCCTAGCTTAGTGTAATAATTGTTAATAGGTAACAATCATTAACACAACCTTATACAATATCGTATTAAGGACCTGTGTAACTAAAATGTTGGTATGAAAATACATTAATTTGCTATACATATATATATATATATATATATATATTTTTTTTTTTATTTGGTGTTAAATATCATGAAAGTACTATTGGTCCAAATCAGTCAGTCAGTCAGTCAGTCAGTCAGTCAGTCAGTCAGTCATTCTGTCTATCTATCTATCGCTTGTATGGTTAACATAATCAAGAACCACAACCACCCCATGAGCAAATTGTTATGTTCTGTTCTCATATGGCAGATATGGACCTTATCTGCCGCTACACTACAATGTGCAATGCAACTGCCACTTCCCATTTTTACCAGTGCTGTAAATTTCAGTAATCGTTGTGCTCTTACTTCTTGTGCTACATATGGCTGAGCTGACCGGTTCTCACGTCCACGACATTTCATTACTTCAATAATCCTGTGTCAATCCTGCACAAATAAACCAGTAAATAAAAGAGTGGAAACACTAATAGAATGGAGTATTGTACCGAGTTGCATGGCCCGGGCTAGTTCAGAGTGGGTAACAGTCATCATGTAGACGTCACAGTCTCAGTAAACATGTATTCCTCCTCATCCTTTTTGTGTTGACAAATCTGGCCAAATTGACAAAGATATTTCCTGAATAACCAAGATTGATTTTTTTAGTTTGGAAATTAAGTGTAACAACTATAGCCCAGGTATGATGTGATGATTTTGTTTCTCTATTTTCTATGTATCATGTTAATTAGCAAGAGTAAGTAAACTGAATTTTTTATTTTTTTTTTCAAAGTTAAAGTCAGCTGAGTTGTCACTGATTTGCTAAACTGGGCTACCTTCTGTTCCTCCCAACTCTGACCAAAGTCAGATCAGAGCTAGACACAAAGCTGCCATCTACCTCTTCAGCTCACTCTGGCAAAGAAAGTGTATTTTGGTCAGAAAAGCTAAAAAGCGAACATTATGTAACATAAAGGAGTCAGTCAGATGGATCAGTGGTGTAAGGCATAAAATCAGCACAGCCATTAATCATATCTGTTCAGCTCCCTCTGCGCAACCAACACCATGAACGGTGCTCATGAGATAAGGGCGTAGCTCAGAGAGATGTTACAGTAAAAAAATGAGCCTTGTCTATGTGTGATCCAATATGCCAAAACTCCAAGGATCATCCTTCAGAGAGTTGTTCAGCCATCACATCATCTGAATCCTCAGATGTTATGTCACCCGTTGGGTGGGAGGCAATCTTCTTCAGGAGGTTCTCTGATTGAAGCAGCTGATTGGTCCAGTCCTGACACACATCTTCTATATCAGGCCCCTCCCCTCCATATTCTGGAGGCAGGATGTGCGGCGAGAAGAAGTCGCTTAAAGAATCTTGGAAATCAGTGCCGTGCATGTGAATCTGCAATTAAAAGAGTCCTTGTTTTTAGAAGCAATTTTCAACACAAGAATGGATAAGACAAATGACAAATGATGGAGATGTAAAGGAGCTGACCCTCTGTTTGATTTTATCTGGCAGGAAGGGCCGAATCATGGCGAAGACCGGATGGAAGAACATCGGCTCGTTGACCAAATGAATTCCTCTAACTTTCAGTGGAAAAGCATCCTGCACATACAAACACACAGACACAAGCACATACAGGTGTAAAACACATTGAGCAAGTTCACTTGACTACAGACTAAATAAAGGCAAGGAGCGCAAAAGATTCTAATATTTCCATGGATATATATAGACTTGTTCGTAACTGCAAACAAAACACTGGTAACTGTAGTTTATAGTAAACATGTTCCTGAGCAGAACTAATGAAAGACAGGTGGACAGAAAATTAGATACAGCGCAGATTATTCAGTTGCAGCTAGAATAATACATGCTCAGAAGTGTGTAGCAGAACAGTGCTGCAGAATAATTGTCTTCTTGTGTTGGTTGTCTTCAACATTTCATTCAATTGCTGTTCAGTCATTTAAGTGTTTTGCTCTTAAGTCGCATGTCTTTGCTGTGGGTCAAAACTTACTTCATATGACAGAATGGCCAGGCACATAAAACTGTTGAGTTGATGACTTACCTTTAAAGGCCAAAATTCAGAAGACTAACAAAAACAAGGATATTTAAAAAACAATACCTTTCACCTTTCTACTACAAATGACCCCTGTGTATCAGATACACCATTGTTTAGATCAAAATTAATTAACAGAAACGTTTGGTCATCATCTGCATAGCATAGTGTGATTTCAGGCCTACCGAAAGTACAGAGGATATCTTTCTGGCGAGGGAAGCGTTAATCTGCATGGCGTGGGCTAAACACCACCCCTGAAGGTCAAATATGACCTTTACACCCCGCCTTTGTGTCTCTATCTCCCTGGAGATGATCTCTGATGTCATCAGGCTGATCCTGAAGACCTGGAAGGCCGACCAGTCTTTTGAGTTCCATTGCCCTGCAGACAGGAAGAAGTACACACTGATGTTACTGTACTTCAGTGGAATGAGTCCTCAAGTTTCAGTAAGTATCAGCAAAAAAAATCTCTGGAGCACAGAGACCCATACAACATTCTGTTAAATACATTCTTTATATCAAATATTTGACTAGTTCCATTTTTTGTGCAACTAACAGGGTTTCCTTCTTGAATCTGCCTCACCAGCACAGTTATACTGCTTTCAGATGGCACTTACAAGCTTGAGGTTACGACATGAGATTTCGTGAACACAAACGTACAAGTGGTAAGAACCACTTTGTGAATGTTGCTAGGCAACTTTTGAGGAAGCGAATGACCAGGTAACTTCATGTATGCCAAGGCATAATGAAAGGATAGGGTGCTATCCAAGACCACCACTTGTGAAAATATCAGCAACCAGGTCACAACTCAAGAACTCAGTTGTTACTGAACAACCCCATTTCAAGGCAGCGTTGGCATGCTGGTAGTGGTCACTGCTACTGAGTCATTTCTAGGGTTCTGTCTCAGCAACTGCTACTGATTTTCTTCAGTGGTCACCCTCAGTGCTGCAACAAGAAATCCTGTGCAGTCCAACAACCACAGATATCACAGACCACAGTGTTTGTGTCGTGAACATTTGATTACTGGAACTTTGTATCCTGTTGAGTTGCATGCCATTCTATTGGGAAAAAAGTGACTGAACCTGTCAAGAAGTAAAGTCGTAGTATGACACATACTGACACACATTAGTATATCAGATACACAGCAGCCCATTCAGGAGTGGCACGAATACCTTCTGAGTGAACTAACCTGACGGGAATCTTTCTGGTGGTTTTGTTAACCTGAAACCTTAAAGCACGTGCGTCCATGCAAGAAATATGTAAGACATTATGATCACAGGGCTACACAGAATAGGACTGTCAGAAACACTAGTGTGGAAGAGTTTCAGATGAGATTAGAATCTAGAAGTCAGACACAATGGGAAGTAAATATCACCAGAAAACCACAGAGAATTTACAGTGCTCGAGACAAACACATACCAGTTGTCTTACAAATCCTTTTCTGGTCAGTGTCTCTCTGGACAATGTTGGACAGACAACAAAGGTACCCTCTGAAGTGTTTCAGGATGCTTACATTCACTTTTTTTGACCAACTCACACTCTGTGTGTTGTTTAACCCCTTATGGTGGAAAGAATCTCCTCTGCATGAATGCTTTAGGGTGGAAATTAAGTATTTACAAGTATTTCAGTTAGTGCACTATAAAAGGTTAGTCGTCTCTTTTGAAAGGAGAAATGACACGTTACCAAAGCAAAACAGAACCTACATGAATATTATGCAGTAATATATAATATATCTGTTATTAATGAGTCAGTTCTTCAACTTTTTTAGTTGTTGCCTAAAGTCAAGGCCTCATCCTGTAACCACATGAGACCACCTTAGTCACCCTTCAGCAAAAGTTACGAAGGCAGTGACTGGTTCACAACAAATTAGAGAATTTAGATTACAAAAGAGTTTTTGGATGAATTTGGCACACACAGATCTATTGAAAGAACATCAAAGAGAAATTTAAGTTTTCATAATAAAAAGAGTTAAACTGAACCTTGTTGGAGGTGTAATATTTTTTTTCATTGTTATCTCATGATTAAACACTGAGATAATCTGTCAGTAAAGCACACCATAAGCATATTGCATGTATAGATGCATGTGTCATGGGTGTATTAAAAAAGTTGGTAATGACACTCCCACTTAATTTGCCATTGACCTCAATGGTGCATGGTATCACAATAAAAATTCCATGCTAATAAAAAACACATATTTCCCCAATCTGTAAAAAAAAAAAAAAAAGACAACTGAGTCTAAAATCCATCAAGTGAGTTTGATGATGATCTCATCACAGTGTGAAGTCTAAAGAGCATGTGCTCTTGTTTTGACTTTCTCTGTGGTTTTATTTCACTCATTGTGTATCTCTTCTCCCCAGATGTCCAGTTCTGTAATCCATTCATGACACACACCATATACTGACCAATCCTGTAGATGAGAACCCTGCTGCCAGTGTGGTCACGCTGCGGGAGGACGGCGTGATACGATGTGTTGAGGAGGCCGAGCACAGAGGAAGGAGACAGGCAGGTGCTGATTTCAGGACTCTCCTTCCGCCATCGCAGGTAGTTCAGCAGGAGCTGCACAGGACAGATTCAGGGACATCAGGGAATTCAGTGGATTCTACTGTATCTGTTCTCACCTTGGAATGTGGCTTCAGCAGTTTAAATGTTTGCTATGAGCTCCAAGGACACAGATCAAATATTCAGCTCTAGTAACCTTTAATCTACTCTGTTATCTGGGCCAACCCCTGGGAGTAAATAACCTTACTGCCAGAGATCGAACTGAAAATAAAAAAAATACACACCATTCATCTGTCAGCCATTTTTGTGCTTGAAGTCTGACTCTTTGTCTAAGTGTTGACCCACTTGGCTGAGCCTCTGCTGTCTTCATTGAAAATAAGACACTCAGCCTTCCTGTGGAGACTGTTTTACATGCAGCCACCTAATAAACACTCAGAGACACTCAAAGACACACTAACACACAATGACCTATGGTGGCTTTCAAAGAGGAAATTAACTTTCACAGAATTTCCTAACGCAGTCAACAACTCTACTGGCCAACAAGGACAAAAGTAGCAACAGCAACAATCAGGAGCTGATTCATGTTGCTGTACTGAACAGAAAACAAACAGACATAGCTGAACAGACATAGCTGCAGCATGTACTCAGTCCCACTTGTGTATCATCTTTCACTATGTGGTGGATGCCCTCACCCTTTGACGTTATATCTGCTACGACGCAAAGCACCCCGGTGATGCTGCCTGAATAACTCACACCCTTTACAGACGTGGCAGCGACTAACACATGTGTTCTGGATTTTAATCACTCAGACACAGTCAGGACTGGATGTCATGTGAGACACAACTGAACCTTTTAACTAAATGACCTCTGTATTATCATAGTTGAACCCCAGTATAATAATGTCCAGTGTTATAAGCACAACAAACAAACTCGAGGTTTGAAACAAAAAATAAACTGTTGTTCATGCACACGCAGTTAAAAAACAAACAAATGAACAAGCATCAAAAATGTTCAACTAAAAAGGGCAGTTTTAAATTACTGGATTATTATCTAAGTGTTATTACTGATGCAGAACTGTTGAAAAGCTACTAGAGGGTCAGGTTACACTTCCCACTGCACCAAGACGGGCATTCGTACATTCATACAAGCTGTGAAGTGTCCGCTTGTCACATATTATACCAAACGTCAAAAGTACATGATTCAGTGGAGCCCAAATGTCACAGTCAGGTGATAAGGAAAACAGAAATGATTGGTGACTTTAATTTTATATGTAGCTGGGTAAGCTATATTACATGCACAGTTTACCATTTAAAATATGATTATTATTGTATAATGTAACCAGTGAGTACAACTGTTACCACAAATAAATATAACTGGACAAAATAGAACACACAATTGCCCAACCTTGGGGTCCAAACAACCTTCAATAGATGTATGTAGGCTTCACATATGACGTTCACAGCTTTAGCATTATTGTTTGAAGATGTGACATGATACTAAATAACATCTGTATGATACCAGGAGCATCTAGTAAAATGCCGGTGGCTGTTGTTCGTGTCTCAGTGCAGTAACACTAAAGACTAGACCGCAAACAACAGAAAGCAAACTCTCCACAATAATGGAGCACTCAGTGAAGGACTGAGTTTATAAGTATTCTGAGACTGTTTCTTGGAATGAATAAACGTGATGAGGGAGAATAACGAACGGATCGTCTACATGGGCCTGTATTAAAGCGGCCGAAGTTAATCTGAGCATATAAAAAGTTTCCCTCTACAGCTCCTAAAAACACTAACTTTAACATAGAACATAGCTAAAAGATTTTGGCTTCAGGCCCCGCGGCGAGTACATATGCCTGTAAATCATGATCACCACCATACCACAGCTATGTCTCTAAAGAGATGAAAGTCTACTAATAACTCGTTCACATGGACGAATGACAACGTAAAGACACCACAACAGTCATCCACTAAGCCAAACAGAGACAAAACCCTCCAAACTTTGCTTGAAGTTACGGTCTAGTTCCTGATCATTTCAGCCTGTGCGCTCCTTGAGTGCAGGACTTTCACTTCGCTGAACTGATTTGTTTTTGTTTTGTATCTGTGTAGGATTGTGGCGGCGGCGCAGCACCTTCAGAGCGAGCTCCACGTCGAAGTCTCTGGCCCGCAGAAACCTCAGAAGGAAAGTGTCGGTGAAGGTCCAGACAGAGGACGGGTCGGCGGCCTGCAGCGCGCCCCGCCTCAGGCCACTCACGTACGGCTCCAGCTGCTCCGAGTCGTCGGGGAGTTCATTGAGCTGAGGTCCGTTCATGTCGCACTCTGGTCCGGTTTCATTTCACTGCTGTAGAGAGGGGGAACACACCGGCCGCCGATGGATGGAGGGAGGGTGCGAGTGTCTGTGAGTGTGCCAGGGCCGGCCCCAGTCATTTTAGCGCCCCCACCCACATCAATAAGCTAGTGCACAAAATAAATTGATGAAACCGGTGCAGACAGAAGTGGATAAAGTGCACAAAAAACTGTATAAAACTGTATCAGTTTGTTATACATCATGTAACATTGTTCTAAAGCACACATGGGCAAATACAACTCCATGTGACATGCAACCAAATCACAACTAATAAAAACTAATAAAAAAAAGTGTCACAGTTCAATTTCAATCCAACTTCACTTTATTTCACACTTACACATCAAACAACAAAAAAATATATATATAAGGCAACAACAACAAATACTATAATATACAAAATACAACATTTAAACACACGCAAAATTCACACAAAATGAATCACAATATAAATAAGATACAAAACAAAATATAACAGAACGCAGTGCAGATATAACAAAATATAAATATAATGAAATAAGAGTATTGCTCAAAAACCTACAGTATGTAATGTCAATAACATGCATAATATAGCACTGTCCTACAATACATATTGGGCCTTATATGAAAAATAACCTGGAGGCAGCATTATGTTTATGAATGTCAGTTGAGGCAAATGAGCGACTCTGGACATTGTCTACGTTTGGAGAGGTCTTAAGGCCTTAAGTTGACTTGCCACCTCAAGTCTGAAGCGCCACTCATCTTGCCTTCTCTGCAGTTAAGTCATCTATAACATCATCCTAAGACAGCGGTTGTGAGACTACATGATTATATTGATGATGGATGTAGATGAGACCAGTTGTTACAACATCATTGAAGTCTGAGGTAGAGGTGTCTGCAGACAGCCCAGGTTTTGTAGATGCAGGACATTCAGAGGTGCATCTGAAAAGAGATGAATAGATTATATATATATATATATATATATATATATATATATAGTATTAAATATATATTATATTATATTATATTATATTATATTATATTATATTATATTATATTATATTATATGTCAATAAAAACGTAACATTATACCTGGTTTCTCAGGCAGACAGGAAGGTGGTCTATGCAGGACATAAGATAATTAGAGACATTAGAGAAAAGGTGGAGGCTATTTCTGCAATTTTCAACACTTAATTACCTGTGTTTTTTTGTTTGTTTTTTGCTGCCTCCTAATTTTCGACTAATAGATGAGTTATAGTGGATTTTGGTAATATTACAACGTAATAATATATCAAGTGTATTAGTAGTAGGCTGTTAGTATGAAACAAAACAAAACCTCACCCTCAGTGCGCCCCCCATCAATCCACAGCACTCTCAGCATTAGCCTGCACTGCCTATGCTTAGGGCCGACTCTGGAGTGTGTGCAGTCGTATGTTTGTGTGCAGTCCTCTCTTACTCGATTTGTGAGGGCTCCAACTAAGTTTCTAGACCAAGGTTGAATTATCTTAAGGAGATAGGGAATCAGTAAAAACTTTCTTTGGTAGGGCAAGGGACTTCAAAGGGCCCCTGAGCACAGGCACATTAAGGGCATCCCACCTCACGAACACAAGAGCAATTAGGCCTACGGTTTCTGTCTCTTTTAACTCATTTAGCCCATTTTTTGTAGTCATTTTGTAGTTGTTGTGTATCCTTTAGTGGCTTTTTTTTTGCAGTTCTTTGCCTCTCCGATCACGTCTCGTGTGTGTTTATTTGTGTATATTTACTGTCTATAAGTGAACTTGATTTGCAGTCATATGCAGAAAGCTGCTCAACATTTCCCCCTGCTGGTCACCAGCAGCCATCAACCTCTGAAGATTTCAATCAAAAGAATATTATTATTAAACTTCTAATATTAAGATATATTTTTTTTGTTTTTTGAATAAATATTACTGACTGAATTATTTTACTCATTAGTTCCTCTCCTGCTTTGTCTACCATTCCCACGCTCAATTTAAATGTTGTGCACATGCAAAGAATTTACAGGAAACCACTACTCAGCTGCTACTATTCTTCAGATAAACCGGAGCGTTAAGGATGGCAGCTACTTTTATTAATTTCATATTGAGATTTTGGAATCTTCCTTTCTTTCTGCCTTTTTAAGTAATATATATATATATATGTATGTGTTGCACATGACATGTAACAGTATAAACAGTATAAAGTGATAAACTAAAAATGTTAAATGTTCATCGTCAATACATGTCTGAGATGTTCTTCCCAAAACTTCATGTAGTTACACCAGTGATGTTAATAATATATAAGAAAGGTAAGAGAAAGAAAGACTTGCAAACACTTTAGAGCTTTTAGAGCTGTTTTTACTGGAAAACAAATGTAACAGGGGTTGGTGAACCAGGCACCTCTGTAGCATAATGCTGCTACTGTACATACAAGACAACACCCACAGCACAGTCACTGATTATACAATGCTTCTAATCAATGTGGTCATCAATATATAATGTATTGTATAATCAACAGCTCTGTGTCACATGTGTGGTCACAATGTGGATCAGAAAGCTCCCTCTGGGTTTGCAATCCTAAAAACGTCTTCATTTTATTCTAGTCAAAATGTGGGTATCAGAGACTTTGGATTTAAATATTATGTTGACAACGTTCTTTATGCTTCACACTGAGAAAGCTTTGGACCAGTGAGCATGAAATGTCTTACATCATGATATACTTCAAGTCAAATATACCCTCAAAATGAAAAATGTTTATGGAGTAGGAAGGTCATAAAATATTTCAAAAATAAATTATGTCCCTGGATCCTGGTGCTCTAAGTGGTTCTATTTCTATTCTGCAGACCCAGAGGTCAAGAGAGCACTGGAGGAGGAGGACGATGATGATGATGATGATGATGGACGTGTATCTATGAGAACTCATGGCCATCAGGTGTTCAAGATAGAAAAGACAACACACTTGTGTGGGGTAAGTACCAGCCAGCAGCAAATAGCTACAAAGATCAGACTTGTTTAGAGACAAAAGAGGAGGCTGGAAGAGCAGACAGTGCTGCAGTGGAAAAGTGAGCTGGAAGCAGCTCAGCTCAGGCTTCAGCAACAACCCTGCTTTCCTATTGATGCTTTCAGCTGCCTGCTGTGTTGTGTCCTCTGCAGAGATCTTTAAACTCTTCATAACATGGAGAAATGTGTGTTCAAACATACCACTGAGTTCTGTTCAAAATAATAACAATATCCTCCATGTGTTGGGTGTAATGTTGGGTTCAGACTGCACAATATCTACTGTCAGGGCTGAAAGCAAGTCACACGTAACAGCTCATAGCTTTATCTTATGGAGAGTCAGCAGATGACAACCAAGGCTGTATTGCATTGGACACCTTGTAACGTTCTGACCAAAAAGAACGCCGACAGAATTCTTTTCCCATCGTCCACAATGAGAACAGTGCACTTTTTATTATGGTGGAACATCGATGGGCTGAAGCACAGTCAGGCCACCTGGGTTCACAGTCATTTTAGGCTTTTGCAGGTGTAAGATAGTCAGTATCGTACACACATTATCCATTATAATTATGGTGGGGAGAGATGGGCGATTGGTTGAGGACAAAAGTGTCTCTCGGCTGGTGACTGTGCAAATACATCTGTTCAGCTCTCTCCAGTTGCCAATGACCAAACATATTCTGCAGTCTAATCCCATCATAGCTTCCTTAACTCTCGGAGTTATTGAGATCTGGTCAGAATCAGTTGGTACAGTGCAAAGTGAACAGACAGTGTTGTATTTAAACATTCCTACAACATTCTGAAAGAAAGTATGTTGGGCTCAACAGATTCCACCACTCTAGACTATGACTGGGTATTCGAAAACATTTTGATACTAGTGGCGACATGACCTCTTAACAATCTCTGTCTTCCAAACGCCAAAATTTCAAATCTGGAACTATATGGAGGCAAAAACAAAATAACAAAATTTGACCAGACATTTGTTTTGTTTTTTTAATCCATACTGATCCCAACATGTCCAAGTAGACCGTACCAACATTATACTCAGGGCTGATACCCAGGCATACTCTCTACTGGTGGAAAACAGGAAGGTTTCACCTGTCTGTCACCTGTCATCTAAAACATCTTTACCGAAAACCAATTTTCAGGTTTAACAGAAGTGCATGTGATCACCTGGAATGTAGAAGGAGAATTAAAAAGGTGCATATTATTACTATCTCGTAAACCCAGTGCGACATGGTCCAAATAAGTCAGGCTGCCTGCAGCTGAAATGTTAAGATTACAACAAAACAAAAAAAAAAAGAGAGAGAGAGAGATAAAAAGATAAAAAGAAACCTTATTATTTGGTCCATTTCCTGGGTCTGGAAGATAAAGCAGGACTCTGGGTGTACACATCATGGGTAAGCAAAGATATTCATGGTGTTAGTTTTCAGTACATACATAAAAAGTTTTTCACCAAAAAAGCATGGGGCTGCATGACAGGCAGTCAGGAAGCTTATACACAGATTGAGAATTAGCAGGCTATGGTGCTAATGTGCTCAATATATCCTGAGTACTAATCTTAATCACATCTCATCCCCCTCTCACCTGCCACTGTGGAATATGCTATTTATAACTCAAGGGTGGCTTTAACTTTATTTGTGTGTCAACATGGAAACCTGAGGGATTAACGAATAAAAGTCCCACACACAGGAATGCTCTCTGATTAAGGGATATTTACAGGACGACAATCCAGTTGTCCTCATTTTTTGTAGCCATCTGTGGGTGTCAGTTTGTGATAGGGAGAAAAACCCTGAGCACTAAAGCCTAAAAGTAATACTCAATTTTAAATGTTATCCTCACTGAAAGAAAATGAACACCGGCTTTAAAGAAACCAGTATACTAAAATAAATCACAGCAAGAAAGAAGGAAGAATCCAGGAAATGCATCAAGAGATATACGTTACACTAATTTCCAACAGCAGATCTTGTGAAATGGATGTGAAATGTTTTCAATTCAGTGCATCGTCAACACTTAACAGCTTATTTCTCTTCATAGCGCCACATTAAAGCAAGTTATTAAGAACGCTGAGCTACTTCCTAAACTGTCAAAACACTGATTGTCATCTTACATTACAGAACGTCTTCCTATATGGCGGCATCGTAAAGACCTGGCAACACTATAAAGTGAGACAGCAATTTTTAGCCAGCAGATATTTTGATTTGGAGCTTTTCTTGTAAGGATTATTCTTACAGTTGGTGAATAGTTGCAGCTGGTCAGATAGTTGCTACCATAGTCCATTTTTTGGCTATGGCTACATACATGTCCGCTATTGTTCTCTACTCCATTGCGCAACACTTCTGTCATTAAGTAATGAAGATGGAAAGTAAAGACCAACAAGCTAGAAAACGGCCAAAGCTCATGGCCAATAACTTGACTGTATTTGATATTACTAACGGATATATCTGGCTGAATGTAGCATATTTGTTTCTCTCTGCTGATACTGGAAACAGTTATGCTACAAGAATATTAGTTATATAGAGTAACAAGAGCAATCACCACAGAGAACCTTTGATCTATCAGGAAAACATTGCCAATAATAACAGCTCTCTCATTTGTCCACCTAAAGCTCAAAATGATTCAAAACGGATCCAATTAAAAGCATAACACAGAAAGTAAAATCAACAAATGATTTGTTCTGATGCATTCCACATCAAGTTGTTCTACTGCCTATTCGGTCAAAGCACCACTAAAACATGATGATACAAACTAAGACTCTAGCAGGACCTAGACACTGGACAGACAAGGAAAAATCAGCACAATAAAGTTTGGCATTACAGTACACGCACTCCTTGAGAGACTCTTATTGCTCTGGGGCTGGGGACTGACTTCAGTCTGAGCTGTCTGAAGCATGTCTGAAGTCAGTCACTCCAAATTGCTTCCACAAGTAGTATTCATGAATTCTACACCAGGGATGCCAAACGTTTGCAACTGAATTGACAGAATGTATACATTTTCATTTTCTCTTAAACTGTTACTACTACCGCAAAATGAGCTAAATTTGGAACAACTAGCAACACACATCACATGTGTGCCAGCCTGTTTTTGGAATGTGTAAAGACAGCAACAAAACTATTACCTTCACTCTATTATAAACATTAAGAAAAAAAATATTTCCTCCAGTGCAACCACAACTACCTGTCTTTAGCAAACAAAAGAGAATGATTTCATTTTGTGGCTCTAATGATTTGGCATCACAGACTGAGAGTAAAGCTTAAAGCGTTGACACGATGACAAAGAGTTCTTGAAATTAGCTTTGCAATATGCAGACGATGTGATGGTGGCTGTTGATGGACAGTCACACAGAGACAAATCCAGAGAAAACCACAGCCAAGGCTCTGAACTATCAGCCATTATAAAAGATCACCATCATATCTGATATTTAAATAATGGATAAACTGTATTAAACACAGATCTAGTAAAGACCGATTTAAACACTCTGATGCCAACGACAGTGACTCGTGACCAATTCAGCATAATGTACAGTACATATCCATGTCATACACGCTGCTAAACTTTTAACAGAAATGCCGTTTTCATCCTACTATTAAATGCAGTTTTCTCTCTGATGTGCTGCCATTGGAAAAACAGTAAAGCACTGATGTTACCAGGTGAATGAAAGACACATTTGTGTTGGAGAAGAGGAAGTCAGAGGAGCAGAGGCTGTCTAGAACACTGCAGAAATGTACTGTACACAATGCTGGATCTATCAAGACAACAAGCAAAGTAGCTTCAGAGTGCATATTAACTGGTAAATCGGTGAGATTAGGAATAAACGATGGTTCCCAATACAATTCCCAATAAAGGCCTGGTTCTCCCTGTTACTACATGAGAATATATAGTAGACTTATAATTATATACTAAACAAACAAATACATTAAATAGATTTTGTCTCAAGGCAAACATGTCATTTCTTATCTGTCTGTTAAACCTGAGTTACACCTGCGTATATGTAGTCAAACAGACTGAGTCTAAAAGCCACTCCACTGGAAATTGTGTAACAACATCATCCTTTTGACTGTGACAGTTTGGACATGTAGGTGACAGACAGGTGACCTCTACTCCTTTCATCATGGCCACGTTTCAAACAACCAGAATTACAAGACAAGAGTTACTGTTACTATTTCCAAAAAGTCTTCAGTTGGTCAATTAAGATTTCATGGGACAAAATAAAAATTCCTTGGAACTCATCCCAAATCCCAAATGAACTGACGGGTGGTGACGAGGCATCTCTTCATTCATATGTACACGAATAAGTCCACATTCATTCAGCAGAACCATTTCCCAGTGGAGGATGGTTTTTTTTCCACACAGGGAAGGTAGGAGTCACTGCAGGATGATTAAGATGGTCTTCATCTTTTTCCACAAACAAAAGTAATATTCCTTCTCAGCTCCAAAGCTGAACAGTCATTTCTGCTGCTGTTTCAGCACACAGTACTTCATCTTTTTTTCTACTTGATATTTTCTTTATATTTTATCACCTTCTACTTTGGTCTGTCACATATTTACAACCACAGTCACAAATAATTGCTAGTCTGTATGTGTGCATGTGTTCTTCCCAGGGTATGAAAAAAAGAATAAGTGTTGCACCTCCATGAAGAATGGAACATAATAAAATCAGTGTCTGTGTGTGTAAACACGGTAGGCAATCGGTTCCAATTCATTTTTCCTACAAAGTGCATGTTTCTGTGTTGTGTCTCTAAAGCGTGTAAGGTGCAGGTAGGCAGCTCTGTGATGATTTGACTGGGTAAGCTGAAGAGCACAGGGGAGTCAAGCCAGTGACTGATTGGCATCACAAATTGGTTGTCCGCATTGTCTGTTGTCCCCGTAACATCCTTTATAAATCTGATGTGGACAAAAAGCTTCTGGTTCATTCCAAGGTCCAAATTAGCGGGTGACTTCAAATCTCTTTAGGTGCCAATAGTACACAATTTATTCAAGGCCACTGTCTGAGAACAACCTGGATGCTGGGAGTGTCGGAGTCTAATAGCTAAAGAACAGCAGTAGCTTGAAGTTGCCAGCCTCTCCCTGTGTGGGAGATGTGTGGCACAGAGAGGGCACAGGGACACTTCATGTCAGGATGATCAGCTTGCGTTTCATTTAGCTGCATTGTTCATGGTAAGCGGAGGCTTTGAGGAGAGCCCAAGCAATGGCTGACAAGTAGGTGTAGTTAAACAGACCGCCACTGGGTGGCTGTTGGTGTGAAAGTGAAATGTTTCATCCACTGCTTGAGTAAGGTAGAGTTTAAGTGATAAGCCCACCTTTGGTTATTACTGAAGGTAGGATGGCCACATAGCTGGGTTGGTAGTTCAAGAAGAGAAAGTTTTTCCCTTGAAAAGTTTCTGAACCCAAGCAGAGGCTCATGCATTGGAGAAAAGATTATGTAGGCATGAGAGTTTAACACTCATCCCTAGAAGAGAGTTCAACGCCCTCTCGCTGGGTAATTCCTTATTTAGGAGGTGGAGTTTCCTCCTTTGAATAAATTCTGGACCCAGGCGAGGGGCGTGGCCTGATGTCAGGAGTCATCGTCTGTGTCCTCTATCAGAACTTTGGTGTCACGGGTCTTGGACCTGAAAAGGAGGTAAGAGGGAGAACGTCGTTATAGTGTGAATTTTGTAGAAACTGGTACATCAGCCTACCCTTTGGTTTGTTTACTTTATCACTCTTTACATCTGTGCTCAAATCACAGTGACCTCCATACTCACACTGCACAAGTAAAGGCTAAAACTTTTGCACACGGTTTCAGTAACAGCTGCACAATGTGTGCCAAATATTCTGTTCAAAGGTCCACATGAGTGGAAGCTACAAGTAAACATAAAGATCTGGCATTACACAGTTTAGTCACTGTTTGTATAAGCTTGGTTTCAATGTATAGCAAACACTGAACACAGAAAAGCAAAAAACTGCTTCAACTGCACTTACTCTGGTGTTTAAAGATTTACATTGCAATAGATAACTGTTATGACATTATCTGTCACTGAACAAGTAAACAAAATGCTGCTGATGTAATCTCTGTGAAGAGATATCTGGATATGAATGCACAGTGTAATCATCAGACAGTAGCCATGAGTTGCAAAGTATACATTTAACTAGAAAGGAACAAGTTGACATTTAGTGTGAAGTGGTCAAAGGAAATGCAATGTGCTTCTACAAATCAAGACAGTACCCTGGTGTTTGCTGACTCATGTCGTATGCAGCAGAAAATCAGATCACCTTCACCTTGAAAAAGATCACTACCGTCTGACATCTTTATTGACGTGACAATAGTACTGCAGCACCTACCCACAGTATGCGTATGCACAGACACTTCTTTACTCACATTGATTTCAATAAACAAAACTAGAAATTTAGTTCTGGACTGGAAACTGTCTCACCAGCAGAAAAATAATATTTCTGTCTGTGTGAAGACACTGTTATGATGTCAGTACCAGCACCATAACCTAAAAACATATTTTCTTGGGTTAGTTTCAACAGAGCCCCTGGATCTTATTGTAGGATCCTTGCTTTCTATCTGTCTTGGTTGTATTAGTCAGATACCTGGTTATTATTTAAATATCAAACATCATTAATTATTGGAATATAATTGAATAAGCATTGTCATGGCTACATTTTAACGATTAATTTAACATTAACACTGCCATGTTTGTTTTCAGTAAGTAGAGTTAACATGAAAGATAAAAGCAGGCAAGATGTTGGGGAACAGATGATTACACACAGCACTGACTACAGTACAGATTGGGTTGCATGGTTAGGAATCATAGATTAATACTCACTGTGAGGCAAGTCGTGGCCTCCGTAGACTCATGCTGTAGCTCCTCTTCCAGTTCTTCTTGCCCTGGCGGTTCCTGACGCCATCCTCCTGGTCCATCATCTGCTCCAGCAGTGTCTGGTCATCGGCATTGAGAGGAGCCACACTGATGTCTCGGACGGCCCTGAACTCACCACAGTTATTCAGGTGTTCATTCTCCAGTCGGAAGAAGTTCCACACAAAGCGCCTGGGAAGGACAAACACAGACTCATTCAGTTTCCTCTTGGCTGTACAGTTTAGAAAGGAGGACTGCAGCATTTGAATACGACCAGAGACCACATAAATAATCTGCATGAGGAGAGTACAACAACTAGAAATAAATAGAGAACCATAAGGAGATGTGGAAAAGAAAAGGATGGTGATGATGGACAAAGTTGGAAAATAGACAGATTGAATACCTAAAAACTTCCAATGGAGCCAGTACTGTGGCCAGTATGTCAGCAATGTTATCTGACTCAAGGAGTGTGCTGAGTGAGACAGTTAAAATCCATGCAAAACGCAGGAGCACATCCTCCACAATGGCACTGTAGTAATAGGCCTGGATGGGACAAGAGAACAAGAATACAGTGTTCAACACATCGTTACGTAACAGTTCTTTTTATCAGGTAGTGAAAGGGTCAAGCACTGTTGTGCAGAAAAATACCTTGTGTGGGTAGACTATCTCCTCTCTCAGAAAGGTATTCTCTCCTGCGTTGCGGTCAAATAGACCCCAGTCCATTTTCAGGTCCCAGACTAGTGTGTAACATGAGCTGACCACTAAACAGGCGATCATCAAATAGAAGAATATCTGGGCTTCAGCGGGGGCTTGAGCTGAGGAGGAGAAAGGTGCCAAGATCAGATCGATAGTATGGGAGTAATTGATACGTCACGTTTTCAGGGATCCAGACCCCAGCCACACTACTGCTTTGTTGTGCTATGCTTTACACATATGGCCATTAGTACACACAAGAGGTAGTGGGCATGCTCAGGAAAGTGGGCAACAGCATGCGCTGCAGGTGGAGTCAAGGGGCTGTGTGTCCCATCAAACTACACTCCTATCGACAAAGTGAAAATATGGAACTTAAGTTCCCCACACATAATCAGATGGATTCGGTCTCCAAGAACCTTCTAGTTCAGATCAGATCAGTTTTATTTGCCATGCATTGTATATATGCACACGTGGAACAGGGGCCAGAGAGGCAAGGTGCCCACAGAGAAGTCTGGGATTTTCAGGTTCTTACTCAGTAGACAGATGCAAACCTGAGGTGTCATGGAATGAAAGCTGCATCTCTAACCACTACTCCATAGCTGCCCAGTACAGCACAATAGCTTAGCAGTGCATCGCCTTAAACACTTGGCCAACTCTAGCTAGAAGTTTGATACGTAAGTCCGGCATTAAAACTTTACAAAGGTCACAATATTTATTTTCTGTTTCAACTTATTAAGAGAGCAGTTGAGTCACTTTGGAGGCTGCAGTAGGTTGAGTTGTTTAATTACATAAGGTTGTAACAACTTTATATAAACAACTTTATTTATCTTAGTGAGGAGAGTAAGACCTTGATTAATTTGCATAAAATCTAGGAACTTCCACTAAACAGGAAAACCCGTTATTTTTACAAAAGACTGTCAAACTTAAGTTTACAGTGGTGGTCGTGTCTACCTTTATGTGTGCTGTACAGGGCAGAGAAGGTAACGGCAAAGAAGGAAGTGGAGTATTTCCCAGCATTAACGAGGTGAGGGAAGGCCCGCTTGGTATCACGGTAACGCCGCAGACACTGGACGAATCGGAACCAAGCAGGAAGACACTTGATCACCGCACGGACGCCGTAGGAGTAGGAATTACACACGCCGTGACCTGAAGATGACATTGTCAGTCATGTTATGGTGCATCCATATGATTCCATCACTTTTCATAGCTTTGTATACACACACTCACAACAGGTGTGTTAAGTTACATTTTATATTTCAGTCTCACCGTTTTCAATGAGTCCGTCATGTTTTTGCCAGTTCAGTTCAAAACTGTAGAAACAGATCATGTACTCCAGATCCATCAGAACCACCACCAGAGAGTTCAGCTGGTCAGCCAGCCAGAAGTCTGCAAATCCAACGTGGTGAAACGGAGCCGTCACCACCCGAAACTGTAGAGAAAGGCGGATGGGAAGATGAGGCTCTATTCACAATTTAAGGATTTAAAAAATGAAATGAACCACACAACCTTTACAGATAAACAAACATGAAGAGTGTATAACTGATGAATACCAGGAGTTTGAGCAGCCAGAAGCGTGACTTGTAGTAACAGGTCTTGAAGGGGTTGATGAGGAACAGCAGGAAGAAGCCGTAGAGAACCAGAGGGTTGGCCTGCATTGGGACCAGGATGTTTTTACTGAAGATACAGGACAGCAGGCTGACGCACCACAGCACCCCCAACAAACCTGCAATCTGTGCAAATACAAACACACACACACACACGCACACACACACACATACAGGTCAGCTTATTTGTACTGTGACCTGAGTGAGTTTAGAATGTATGTGGGTGCTGACCTCAAACAGATGTTGGTGGGAAAGGTTGTTTCTGGGATTGAGTTCAAATATAAGTACATGATTAACTCCTGCCTGCCTCCAGCCATACGTGTTGATACCTGAAAGACAAGAACAAGGAAATACTATTAAATAGAAATAGAATTGTTTAGTGTAGTACATTTGTCAGACTGGAAACTTCAATTTAATTAACATCAACATCAAGGCAGGATATTGTGGATAGGTTCAACTATCTGTTCCAGTACAGAGGAATTTCATTGTCCCTAATTGAATAAACGGAAACTGGATGCCAAATTTAGTATCTAAGCATGTACTGTGTGATGTGTGATGTGTGCTTGTGTGTGTGTACCTAACAGGAAGAGGAATTCTATTAACAGGAAGCCTCCTCTGTAGATCCTGACCATAGGCCAAACATCAGGCTCGTCAATCACCACAGCTCCTAGACAGAGAGACAGTATGAAAACAAAAAAGAAATGACGATGAAGAGTCTTCATCACCACATGAGTGCATAAAACAAAAGCTTTAGACCTTTACATGATCATTTTGTTTAGATTTCTATAAACAGTAATTCCTAGTGAGATCGGTATGTGTTACTGAATGTGATTGCGGGTTGTAATACATTCAATTCAGAAAACAGGTGGTTAGATTAGAGACACATAAAATATGTTAATTCTAAAAACAAACTATCTTCTGACATCCAAACATTATAGCAAATAATTACATTTAAGACTTTTTAATACTATCTCAACGCTGTGTTCAGAGTTTTTTAAGGACATATAATGAGGTCTAATCTCATGTGTAAAGCAAGGATACATTAATTCCTCATTCTGACACTATGATTCAGTTTTGTCCTGCTGTGACCAACAGCCCAAATACTGAACAGATTTTTCCAGCATATGCATTTTGACACTCACTTTCCAGGAAGTTCAAACCAAGTCACTGCATCATTATAAATATCAGAGTATTATTAGGCATTTAGGAATGTGTGTTGTGTATTACCTGCAATAACCACAGTGACTATTAAGACGAGGAACACCCCACAGTAAAGGCCGACCCTGAAGGTGGTCCAAGCAGGAGCAGGCTGTGGATGGAGAGAAACACCCGTTGATCTGGAGTGTGTGATATAACGAGCAGTAACATTGGAACAGAAATGTAAAGTGGTCTCTCAGTCAGATAATAATACTCGTATTGTGAGTAGCATATACTTTAGGGTAGATTTGCTGCCTTCAGATGGGGTTGTGTTAACTGTGCTCACAAGTAGAGACAATGTGAACGGCCCTTTCTTGTATTAATTGACAGCCTTGTAAGAGGAAATTTCAGAAGCGGTCCTAGGTCACAAGTTGTGATGTCCTTGTTGATGTTAACAGAAATAGAAGAGTTGAATTATACACTCATCAACCACAACGCTAAAACCACCTGCCCAGTTCCCCCTTTTGCCTCCCACAGAGTTCGAGTGCACTGGGAAGTGGACAGGCCATTTTCCTGCTGGGGATGGCTGCTATTAGGGAATGTCGTTGCTATGGGGAGGGGGATGCCTGGTAAGGAACGATGTTTAGGTATGGGTCTAAATAACACCTACATGAATACCAGGAGCATATTTTTTGCAGAACATTGCATTGCAACAAGATTGTTAATGTGATTTGCGGCCACGTTAGTTTTAATCTTGTGGCTGATCGGTGCAAATTAATGTATTATCAGTTTACACAACAGCACACTTCTCTGAATACAAACCAGCCTATAATGAATGTGAAACTGCTCCAATACAAAACAATAACAATGTAAAGAGCTCAGACAGAGAGAGCACTTGCATTGCAGTAAAACCACAAAGACAAGGGCATCACATTTCTAAATTTAGACAGAACAAAACAAAACAACCACATTAACCACAGTAAAGGGCAACAGAAGCACTTTGGCTCCCTCTTTATTAGAAGCTAGTTAAGCAGCAGAAGCTGATGACTTATAAATAATACTGTGTCTGAGACTGACCTGTGCAGCCCCCAGAGGAGGTACCCTCAGCCTCTTCATGGCCCTCTGCCTGTCACCACCTTCCAACTCTGTGGTGACCAGTCCCTGAAAGACACAATTTTGAGCATTGGAGATTCTTCCCGTTAATTCTGAAGTCTAATGCTGACACTGACAACACCGTACAGTCTGCTTTAGTGATACTAGTGTACATAACTACAGCCATACTGACTTTGGGGGATTTGACAGGAATATTTGCAAATGGATGTATGTATTTACCTCAGTCTCAGAGATGAGCTGTGTGATCTTTTTGCATGTGTAAAATGGAGCCACTTCAACATGGGCCACCCTCCAGTCAGCCCCCCTTGATGTCTCCAAAATCTTGTCATGCTTCTTCAGGATCTTTCTGAAACCTGTGAAGTTCAGGTTCTGTGGAGACACGGAGAGGGGTTGGCAGAGAGGAAGAAAGGCAGATGAGGCAGAGACTCTCAAAACCAACTGAGTAAAGAACTAAAGCAGAAGGCTAAACAAGTGTGGATGAGAAAGTAGTTGCAGTGTCCATTCTTCTGTCAGAAGTGGAGGTTAGATGTTAACCCTCAGTTTCAACACATTACCAAATGATTGAGCAAGCAAGGTCAACTGCATTTCTCCTCTAATTATCAGGATGGGTGGATATGGGGATAAATCAGGCAGACTCCTGTTGTCTGAGGCCAGCTTTTGTTACCGAAACAAATATCTGTCTCTTCAGCAGCTAAATGCTCCACAATGTCCACCATGTAGTCTCTAAAGTGATTATTTGGTGTGGCAGAGCTTTTAGCAGCAGAGCTGAGTATAAACTAAAACAGTTAAGATGCAGGATGCATAGTTGCAAATATTTAAACAGAATGTACACATGTCATGGAGATCAAATGGTTTGTTTCATTCCACCAGCGCTGCAAAGCCACATACTAAACACAATACGTTTATTCTGTGTATGAGAAATTTCAGTCAAGCTGTGTCATTGTGTTGAGATGGAGTGTGTTTGTCAATATGCACCTGATAGTTCTGCAGCAGTATGAGACTGAGGTAGAACTCTGAGAAGGCCAGCTGCAGGTCCTTTATGTTTCTGTGTTTGCATCGCTCCTGTTGCGACAGGGCAAACACCGTCTTCCTCCTCCGTAGGCCGAGCCCACTGGCTGAGCTCTCCCTCTGGGCGTCCAGTGAGGACTGCAGCTCGTTCTGCAGTGTGGCAAATCGCCGCTGAGCCTCAGCCAGCTTTTCTGAAAGGAAAAAAAAAGAAATCACTGTAAATGATAAGAAGTAGGATAGTAAAAACAATCCTGTGTCATAGCTATAGGTACATGAGTGATTTTAAACTGTATAGTGTAGTGGTGTCAGGCATTACCAGAGTAGAAGGTGTTAATTTTGGCCAGCTCTTTTTCACACGTCTGGAAGAACTTTTCCTCAAATTTGGCATAGTACCTCTTGACTGTATCCTCATCTGTGACTGCAACAAAAAAAGAGACATAAAAAGAACGGTAAGGTCTATTGGTGAATTTATTTCCTTGACAGATCTGAATGTAGATGGGAAATGAAACCATAAAAAAAGGGAACTAAAGAAATGGTGAGGACAAATGATGAATCGGAAGGGAGGAGCGAGTAAAATAGTTTAATCCTGTCTGTCCTGTTCCCACCAGCGGAGGGAGCAGTAAGACAGCAGCAGGCCATTTTCATGGAACAGTCAGATTGCTGGGTATGCTTGGGTTTATCAACCCTTGTGCTGTGACTGCGATGTATAGCTGTGGTTGAAAATGGATTAAGGAGCTGAAGTGCAAAGATGAAATTAATTTCTAATTCGGAGTAAAGCCTGCCCCAAAAAAGCATTTTTAGCAGGAACAAAAGAAGCCAAAAGATCTGCCATGAAAATGCTTTAACAACCACTCGAGTCATCAAAAATATTAACCGTTATCTTAACAGATGTGAGGAAGAGTCACCGGATTCATTTTATACCAGCAATTCATTTCTATTTCTAATTCTGATCAACTGTGCAAGGATGAATTTAAACAACAGACAAACAATAAACCCTTTCGACTGTGTTCGACTGTTTCGATCGTTGAGTGCAGTAGATAAATGTAAATCATGAGCAAGTGAAATTTTATAGGAGCCTTTAAGAAGCAACTTATATATAAGTACAATATATAGTTGTATATTATAGCAGCTAACTCACCTGGAATAGAAGTACTATTGTCACAGACTGTTTTATGTCATTCTTTTTTCATGCATCAGCTATATATTCTACTTTCTGTATCATGGTTAGATTCCACATGAAAGCTTGATTCAGGTGTACATATCCTCTTGTTCGTCCTACTGCCTATCTTCTCCCCCCTTTTCTGTTTTCTGTTTCTACTTGATCAGCCTCAAGCAGATGCATCCCCTAAATATGAGCTGGCTTATGCTCAAGTTGGATTTTTGTTAAAGTGGGAGTTTTTCTTTCTACCGTTGCCTTAGTGCTTGCTCTAGGGACAACATGAGACAGCATCTGGCTTTGGAAAATTATAATGATACTGGTGTTATATTTGTTATATTTACTTACAAGTTAAATTCTCATCCCTCCCATTGAGTCAGAGCTTTTTTTTTTAATACACACACATATATATATATATATATATATATATTATACCAGGACACAGTCCTGTAATTTCCATCATCTTTTTAACTCAGCTATTTCAGATCTCACGCTGGGACAGATTCTGGTAAACACAAAACAGTGGACAGAGAACCTGTATCTGTGTCCGACCACTAACTTGTATCCACAGTCACGACAGAAAAAAAACAACAACAGTCCAGGCAGGTGGTTTTGAGTCAGAGTGTGCAGACTCAGTGATTCACAGAGTTTCAGACTGGCTGCTTTTAGACAAGACACCAAATTAACTAAATTGGAGAGCCCCAACCACTCCCTTTTTCTCTCACCAGAGCACAAACAACCACCACAGTCAGACTACGGTAATCTCCTTATCCCCTTTTGGCCTTATTCTGCTTCTTTCTCACTGTTTCCAAGCTCATGACATGATAATTATTATCATTATTGTCATTATGACATGTCTGTTTCTGTGCAATAGGCTATACTTTCCATTGGACAATTGATGTTTTTTAACTCTACTTTTTAGCACCACCCTGCTTTACTCTTACAACGTTACACACATTCATGTCAAGTAGTGCACCACCCTGGGCTGTGTGTCTTGCTCAAAGGCACTTAAACATTAGATAACACAGAAACAGAATTAGAGGTTATTTAAATCAGTTCACACATTAAATAAAAAAAAAAAACATTAAATAATGAATAATTCTCTTAAACAGTATTTCCACCAAAGGAACCAAGAAACTCTGGAAGTACACACAAGTTTCCAGTGCAGGGACCATGTAACTTGTGGGGATGTTACTTTGCTTATGTTGAATCTCCTCCATGCTTATTGTATCTGTAGTGTTGCACTGACTTTCACTATGTATGGCATTATCATTGTTGTATAGTCTTCTCCATGCAACCCGCTGGACGTGAGTCAAGTAGGCATGGAAAAGCAGACTACCTATACACTTAAGGAACCCCTTAATTCCTAGAAGTTCTAGGTACTATAATATATATATATGGAAACACAGCTTAAGTCAACACCTCCTTCAACTGTAGACAATTCACAGTACGGCCAGTGAACAGCTTAGAGGGACTGCTTCTGTAGAACAGTTACAATACTGTAAATACTATTCACAGTGACGTCCAACCGAGATTTTGACAAGTAACTGTTGGATGTTTTAAATAACATTTACATCACGAGTCTGCACAGTTCAAGGTTGAAGCCAGTACATTAAAAAGGCATTAGATGCTGGTTATTAAAAAATCCCAGTCTCCAACAGTCCAACTATTCATTTTAGGTCCTAATTATAAATCTGGGCCCTGTAATAAAAGCCGGTGATCATTTTGGAAAAGAATGCCATATTAATAACCTTTGATTGACAGCAGGCTCGTCTGTTGCTCTCTAAGGCTCCTGAACACTGACTTCTGGAGCTACTGTTTAGAGAATACGCAGTGATTTTCCTGCTCACACAGTTGCACCCTCGCACCTGCACACAGTGCTGCCACACAGTATTTTGGAAGGTTAAATTCAATGTACTTGATAATGATGCTTGAATAAGTGAAGTAGCAGTCATGGACCGGTTGCAGTATCCAGTAATTAGGGAGTACGAACTCCATATAGTCTAGTGAACTGCACGTCACAACGTCAGATCCTTCTGAAGTCCCCACTTTACACGTTCACGATGTCAGACTGTGGGGGCTGTGTCCAACTGACCAACTGTTCTCTGCAGACTTCCACTTAATGTCAAAACAATGATCATTAACTCAAGCTTTATATAACACATCCTCTGCTAGCTTCTGTGAGTTTGGACACTGTTTTGTTAGTAGTCACTGATGCTGCAGCCAACTGAAAAATCCTGTCAAACACGCCTGCAAATCAAGTCAATTGTGTGGAGGACAGACAAAATAAAGACTGACAAGGAGTAATGGAAACAGAATAAGCAAAACATATTGTTAAAGAGACCATAACAGAAGGTGGAGGGATAAGTAGAATGATAGATGGTTCCTCGGATTGATTTAATAATATTAACAATGAGCCATTGTTTCCGTATGTAAGATTTCAAAATACCTCCTGTGAGTCGAAGGTTCCAGTGTATCTCAAATCATCCTGTGTTGACTTGTGCCTGTTAAAGATCTACCGCACAGGTGTCAAAGATACGGCCCAGGGGCCAAAAACAGACCGCCAGAGAGTCTAATCTGGCCGGCAGGATGAATTTGTAAAATGCAAAAATTTCATTGAAGACATGAACTACAATTTTTCCCAATAAAAGTATCTGCTCTTCCAAGGGTTCACACAGTTTTAGTGAGAGATGTAGACATAACACAACACTGTGAACCTAGAACTAAACATAAATTCCACTTCTTCTGTCCCATTGTTCATTATAATAATATTGCAGTTCATTGAATGTAAACATTTTCATAACATACTTATTTGCACTAAAACAAAGGGAAACATTTGGAGTTGTTATTATTTATAGGTTAATACGGTATTGTGTTACTGGTCCAGCCCCCCTGAGATCAAACTGGGCTGAATGTTGCCCCTGAACTAAAACGAGTTTGACTCAGTTTGACTGCATTGTTTGCCAGTAATCTGGGTGGATAAAAGTCTGCTAGTGTTGGTCAACTGCAGGAAACTCAATCAAACCAAAGAAATAGTTCAATTTTAAGACAATTACAGACATACACCCTTTGTACGTGATTAATCATTTTCCAGACTTGAGCCTCTGAGTTGGAGAAAAGTCAAAGACAAACTCTTAAAATAAACTGAAAATGAAACGGCCTATCGGTTAGTGTGACTATAAATGGTTGGGCTGGATGTATCGATTCCTCAGAAGATGAGAATGGAACAGACTGTGATTCATGATAGTAGGAAGCAACATGTGACTATTGTTGTACATAAACCAAATATAGCTGAGAGTGCGCAGGTCATTGACGTGACAAGATCGTCCAGGGACCATGAGTCACTTTCATGGAAATCCATACAATAACTATATACATTCAAATTACTTTTCAGGCTGGACTCACTGAAGGGAACACAGAGACACACTGCTAGCTGCTCAAAGTGGAGGCCACAATTCACATATGTGTGAAGCTGAACACTTTCTGACAAGAATTGATTTTAAACTTTGCTTCCATCCTAAGTAAGCTCTAATCCAAGGTTTAAGCAAACAGCAGCTGCATTTCCATTGTAGTTTTTCATCAAATAAAAGCGATGTTTCTGAAATTGTCTGTAATGTGTATAATTCAATGGCTGCAGCATGCCGATTGTCAGAAAAGATCATGAGGACACTATGAAAAGGGGATTAGGGCACATCTGTGGAAGAAAATGACACAATTAGACGCACTGATACAGAGGTTAGACAATTATGTCAGTAGAGTCCAATACTGTAAAGGTCAAAATGTGTAAAGGAAAAGAAGAATGATGCCATTTTTACATAATCCTGAGAAGACCATGGGTATGTGCATTCCTTACATGATGGGTTAAATACAGCCCACACCTCAAGATGATCTCCATCACAGGTTACTCCACCCTTGGCAATGCTTTCCTATTTTTAGACAAGTCCTGACTTGAGTTTGGATGAATCTGACCTTTAACATGTCATCATAATAACAGCTATAACTTTGATATTAAAAAAATCTAAACAAAGATCTGGATTTGATGGAGAGATGAATATTGTCCTACAAACTTCACACTTGTGAATTCATTTACCAGCTAACAGAGCAAATTAGCATTGTGGGATGTCCTTAAAATGTAATCTTTAGATCGTCATGGGAATGTCTGCATGAACTAAAGCTTAACTTAGTCTTTTAAACAGTGGTTTAAATGAACTTTGTGCACCTGCTGGACCAGCTGGAAAACTGTATTAATACTGTTAAATAGGTTAGTGCGTGTGATGATCCTCTCATGGAAACTAATGCCACATCCAGCCCAATATATGGCATCTGATCAACAGGCAGCTGGCAGATGTACAAGAGGAGCCAAATGCAGCACAAGCGACCTGTTAAAGTAACCACACGGGCTTCTCTGAGTCTGCCATGTGGGGTAAGAGTTGTTTGGTTTGTTCTTTGAGGCCATGTTTTTGAATGCAACTAGTTCCTTTAAGTGGTGAGACCATTCTGTCAAAATAAGATGAAAGAAAAGATACCACGAAAAGACGGTGTACTGTCATGTCATTTTGTATTGCTTTAAGTGTGTGCAGTGTAGAGAAACAAAGAAGCCTGTCATTACATGATGAAAAAATGCCTCTGATAACTGGGTTTGAGACATTTTAAGACTTTGAGGCCTTATATTTTGGTCCTGTATTTTTGCTAAGCACACAATTATGCAATAATGCAGCATGAGCTAGTATAATTGGAGGTAAAGAACTGCACATGCCAATTTTGATGGTACAGAGTTGTGGTGATATCTATTCCAGGGCTATTGTTTTCAACTGCAGAACATAACAGAACACACTTTCACACTTAAACCATAGAACATACACTGAGGACTTCTCAAGAAAGACTAATGTTATATATTAAAAATACACATTTGAAATACGGATCTACAGTCTCCTCCAAAAGTATTGGAACAGCAAGGCAAATTCCCCTGTTTTTGTTGTTCACTAAAGACATTTGGGTTTAAGATCAAAAGATGAGTATGTGACAAGACTTGAGAATGTCAGCTTTTATTTCCTGGTGTTTACATCTAGATGTGTTAAACAACTCGGGACAAACCACCTTTTGTTTGAACCCACCCACTCTTCAAGTAAGCAAAACCATTGGAATATGTGACTGACAGGTGTTTCTTGTTGACCAGGTGTTGACTTTAAAGCTGATTGTTCAAACATTAAATAACTCCATAACCTATAAGTATGCATTTCTTGTTAAAGGGGATAAACAAACATGAAGACCAGAGAGCTGTCTATGGGAGAAAAGCAGGTCATTTTCAAGCTGAGAAAATAAGGAAAATCAATCAGAGCCATAGGACAAACATTGGGCGTAGTAACAATTTGGAATGTCCTGAATAAGAAAGAAACCACTGGTGTACTGAGCAACAGACGTCTAACAGGTCGGCCAAGGAAAACAACAGTAGTTGACGACAGAAATATTGCGAGAGCTGTGAAGAAAAACCCACAAAACTTCGGAAAACCAATTACCTCCATAGTGCAGGGGTGAAGGTATCACAGTCCACTGTTTGAAGAAGACTCTAAAAGCAGAAATATAGAGGCCATACCAAAAGATGCAAACCACTCATCAGTAGTAAGAATCACAAGGCCTGATTGAAATTTGCAAATAAGTACAGAGATGAGCCACAAAAGTTCTGGAACACAATCTTATGGACTGATGAGACAAAGATTAATCTCTTCCAAAGTGATGGAAAAACCAAAGTGTGGAGAAAGAAAGGAAGCATACAAGCTCATCTGTGAAGCATGGTGGAGGTAATGTCATGGCTTAGGCAGGTATGGCTGCTTCTGGAACAGGCTCATTGATATTTATTGATGATGTAACTGGTGATGGTAACAACAGAATGAATTCCCAGGTGTACAGAAACATTTTGTCTGCCAATTTATGGAGAAATGCATCCAAACTAATCAGGAGGAATTTTATCATGCAGCAGAGCAATGACCCAAAGCACACTGCCAACAAAACAAAGGACTTCATCAGGGCAAAAAAGTGGAAGGTTTTAAACTGGCCAAGTCAATCACCTGACCTTAACCCAATTGAGCAGCATTTCACCTCCTGAAGAGGAGACTGAAGGGAGAAACCCTCCAAAACAAACAAGAACTGGAAGAAACTGTGGTAAAAGCCTGGTATAGTATCATAAATGAAGAACGCAACAGTTTGGTGATGTCGATGGTCGCAGGTTTGAGGTAGACATTGCAAGCAATGGTTATGCCACCAAATATCAAATGTTATTTATTTTAAGATTAGTTGTTCCATTACTTTTGCTCACCTAAAAATGCTTTGGTATACAAACGATGATATATTCTAAGTTGTTTAACACATCTAGATGTAAACACCAGGAAATAAAAGCTGACATTCTGAACTCTTGTCTCATACTCATCTTGTGATCTTAAACCCAAATGTCTTCAGTGAACAACAAAAACAAGGGAATTTGCCTTGCTGTTCCAATACTTTTGGAGGAGAGTGTATATTTGATTCACATCCCTACACACTCATGAAATGGACCACATGTATGTATGTGCGTTGACGTGGAATACCTTCAATAGATGGGGCCTGGTCCTGAGCAGCATACAGCATCTCTTTGAAAGCCTGCATACAAAATAAGACAAAAATACACATTAAGTTAAGATTTGATCATCTGGAAAGTTCTATACAGGGTTAAGAATATGAAATGCCAGTGTGAGACATGTTATGCAAGCACTTCATTTTTGATTAATCAAGTCCATGGATCTAATCTATCTGAATCACTTTCACAGAGCAGCAGAATATTTAGAGGACTGGATAATATCTCAAGGTTAAAAGATGTGAGAGTTATTTTATTCACTATCAGCGTTAAGTGCATTATATAACACATATTTCTAGATTCCATTGCATAAATGACTGTCACAACAATGAACTGTGACAGTGAAATGATTGCTTTGGTTAACGCCACAGCAGAGGTATCAATTTTAGTGTCAGGTAAAAACATATTCAGTCATTCTTCCTGTGATTAGACATCGTTATGCTTGACCGTTATTAGATATAGACTACTTTAATCTTTAAATTCAATCCCTTAAGAGTTTACAACCACCAACAGTGTGACGTAATAAGCACCACACACATATTAGTTCTGTTCTGCGTCACATCAGAAAAATCACTAAGCGTTAGCTAGATGCTCTTGTGATAAAAACTCATAGACGGAGGTCTGACTAGAAGGGAAGTAGTAAGCAGCACTTGTTCATCGTGTTCACAGTTGGGTGGAGGACTGTGGACAAAAAGTTTGAACCTCAAACAAGTTACTTATTTAATAATATAGCACCATGCCATCCAAAAAGTTGGACTGGTAGCCAAAAATAACACATGTATGAACAGTGGTGTTGTACAGTCTGATGGCTATGGGGGCAAAGGACCTCCTGAACCTCTCAGTCCTGCAGTGTAGTGAGAGAAGCCTCTCACTGGTGCTGGTTCTCTGTCCCTGCAGGGTGTCATGGAGGGGGTGCCTGATGTTGTCCAGGATGGACTGCACTGTGTTGCATGTCCCAAAGCAAACTTTTAAAGGCGTTTACATTTGCATTAACACAGCAGTAGCTCTGCCTTTGATTACTCTAAATTTATTGGTTCCCTTTATACAAAGAAGCATAACAAAAAGCAGGTCTGCTTAATGGCAACAGATTTTACATAACTGTACTCATCAGTCAAGTATACTGTAAACAGACAGTTACGGTCTCCACACACAGTTTCTCAACTAACTGATGTTTCAGTGAAATGATACACAAAATTCTAAGAGTCGGAAAAAAAGACACAACTCAATAGGAAACACTATTTTTAAAGAAGCAAAACATATTTATAATGAACTTAGAGTAACTACTGTGGTTTCAGTAGTTCATTATAGTTGTGCTGGTTTTTGTCTTTCATCAACACCGAGGACACAGCCATTCTGTTTGAATAAACTTTAACAGAGCTGTCATCTGACAGAATTCAGTGGGGACTTTGTTTATATTAACTTTGAGCTGTGTGAGCAGAGTAGTTGCAGATTCTGGCAGCAGGGAGGCTAATTACGACATGTAATGTGAATGTGACTGATGTACAGCATTCAGAACAATTGTGATGTCTGCCAAGCTTTGAGGGCTGACCCCCACAGAACGCTACAGCAGTCAGAAAAGAAGCAGTGCACTGCCAATATATTCCAGGAGGAACTTAAAGTGTAGAATTTGTTGCACGTACTTAGTAATAAACTTCTGGCTGTAACTGTTTGGATTACAGAAGTCTAGAAAGAAAGTCCTGTGCCAAACAACATAAAATCACTCCAGCTGTGGTTGAGGATATTATCTATATTGCCCAGTATTTTTAGATACTACTCACACAATTGGAAAACATCTCCAGAAAATGTCTGAAAGCACTGTACAGTACTGTGACAAACAAATCTATTAAGATAGTATGGATGGAGGATTCCTCAAAAAAACCTAAACAAATATCAACTGTACTTTGGAAACAAGCTGTTTTCTTGTGTATTTTACTCAATTTGCCCCTATAGTTTGACAATACTGTAACTGACATGTTGACCTCGCACTGCTGTATTTTTGCCTTCATCTTGTAGTGAAGCAGGTCTGTAGGTGCAGCCAATCAGTCTTCCTCGTGCCGTGTGATAATAAATGTGTAGTGTATGCTGCAGCTTGTCACTGCTGTGGAGAGGCAAGAGGACGGCAGTCATTCAGTCTCAGTAAGCCCTAGTAGAACACCAGGACAGTCACTCTTTTTCATCTACTGTTGCTGAAGGGTTGAATAGTAGAGTGGTCAGTCAGTCAGTCAGTGTTTCAGAATGCCATCAGGGCACAACACCACAATGGGCTCACTGTGTGCCAGCCTGCCAGCCAGCCAGTCAAAGAGCAGCGGAGCGGGACAAACTTGCTTCTGCAGCAAACAGCAGAGCAGGTCAAGGTCAAACTGTCAAACTTCAGCCCACACAGCAAGCCTGTAGTCACTGTTTCACCAGCGCAGCCTCTACAACAATGTAAACAACAATACTGATCATCACAAAGAACACAGGGTAAGGTGACAGCAGAGATAAAGAAAGGAATCAAAGCCTGCAAGGTGACTCCCACCAATTTACATTTAGAGGCACAGCATTAGTTGGGTTTGTCTAAATGACAAATAGACTGCAGGAAAAAAATGGTCCAAGGAAGACATAATCATACACGCTGTACTGCAGGATGGTGTGCTAAAACACTGCAGCTATGAAAACAGCTTTATTCCAAGGAAAGAAATCAAGATCAATACGAAACAGTTTGCCACAGTAACCCGAGAGATAAAGGTAGAGGAGACAGAGGAGTTTTCCCATCGGCTCCTCTGCCATATTTATATTATTCACCACCAAGGAAGAGCTTCTTTTCTCAAGTGCAAAAATACGCAGATATGAGCAGAGGAGAAAGTGCATGTTAGGGCAGGCTTGCTTTTGCACAACAGTTCGATATTCACCACACCTTTCCAAACATGGTGTGTGGGAGACCAACAACAAAACCATTAATACCTAGTTATACTGTGTTGCCTCATTAAAACGCTGTGACCATCACCACATACAAAGTTACGAAGACAAACTGAACCACAATCTTCTAAATGTCTGGACATTTACCAGCTGTGTCTCACAACCCAAAATATCGAGACCAACCCCTCTCAGCCTGTGTATGAGGCAGAGGGACTTTAGCTGCACCCACAGTGCAAAAAGGAGGGCTTCTCTTTAACATGAGCATTTCTTAGCGCTGCTGCTGAGCTTCTTTTCTTAGACAGACAAAGAACATAATACATCTGTCGATACTCATGCCTGTATTACTTCGTCATTACCTCATGTTATTTTGGTGCAATACTTGCAACTCCTACTGGTGTTTGTCTTTATTCATGATATTCATGAATGTCATATTGAACCTCCTTACCACTTCAAGCTTCCAATAAAATTGTTGGAGGGTTTTTCAGCTTTTTGCTTAGCTACTTGAATCTGATGCAATATGTAAATATTACCCTAACATATTTAATTTGATATAGTTTCTCTGGTCTTACCTTATTCTATTTTTTGGGCACTGTTGTTCCCTGCCACTGTAACATATAAATAAAGGGAAAAATAAAGTACCATCTTATTTTATCTCCACCAGTTGGTCAAACTACAAAGAAAAATCTGGGCATGTTTTTTCACTCTAAATTAAAAGATGTTGTATTCAAGCAAGGGACAAAAATGTGCATGCGTTTGATGTTTGGAAAAGTAATAAGCTCTTTGGGGTCATTGACGTTATTGAAGTACTGTCAGTGGATTTCAATGATTACATTTTAATTCTTTTATGGGAAATTAAATTAAATTTGTGGAAAATTATAAACATATTGTGAAAAAATTGAAACTTGTGTCGTCTAACCATTAGCCCATCTCGTAGCCCGAGCTGAATGGAGCCGAACGCAGCTGAACATATAGCTGACATCATCTACGAGACCCGATCTGGCAGCCCGAGCAGATATGGTGCAGACAACAGCACAAAATTCCCTTTTACCAGGAAGAAGCCCTGAGCAGAGCCCAGCTCATACGGAAGGATCCATCTGCTTGAGGCTGGACAAACAGAGACAGAAATCGTGGCGGTCGAGTTGTTACAGGTCTAGGCAGCAGCATACAAACCTGTAGATACAGAACCGTCAGACTGGAGAGAAATGAAGGTCTCGGTAACTTTGATTATTGTATGACGCCATAATATGACACCACCGTATGTAAACTGAGGCAGTTTGAGAGCAAGGGACTTTTTGTCTAAAACATGCACAGACAGCACATTATTTTAATTTGACAAAACTTCAGCTGACAGAGTGCGTTTTTCACCGTTGTTCATCTAATGTTGTGCTATCATCAAAAACAAACAAACGCTCACAGACACACATTTCGTAGATCACCAATGACATGCTTTCCCACACTCCTCCTGAGGCCTTTAACGTGTGTGTGTGTGTGCGCTGTCAGTAGGCTGGCTCAGCATGTGCTAAGGCGCAAGTTTCCAAAACAAAACACACGCAGCTCAACAGGAAGGAGGGCAGCTCCGCTTATCCTCACAGATTACCCTACTTCTGTCCTTTTCCCCTTCACTCTCTCCTTCTCCACATCTCTTATTCCCTCTCTCTCTGCTCTTAGCCTCTTGCTGGTCACAGTTAAAGGTAGATCACCTCTTCTCTCTCACACACACTCTAATGCAAACATAGACTCACCACAGGCACAGACTGTCGGACCACAGCAGCTGACCACAAATCTACACACCTGCCTGTAAATGAGAGGGGGGTCTTTGCCATCCTCTTTATTTATTAGATCTTTCTAATGTTTTTCTCAATCCTCTTTTCTGTTCAGCCTATTCTTCTTTTCTCACTTCCTTTGTCCTTCTATTTTATTTGATTCTTTGAACACAGCCAACTTTTTCTCTGCCCACGCTCTTGTTCGGTGTCCTCTGCTTAATCTCCTTCATAAATTCCTTTACTGCTCCCTCAGCCCCGCTCTTTTTCCAAACCCCCGCTCATGAGGAGGAAAACACTTCAAATCTTGACACCAAACTGTCAAAAGGATTATATGAGTCATAAGTGGATTATGCTCAGATCTCTGGGTTGTTCCTCATTTTTCTGGTATTGGTGGCTTTCCCAGCTCAGATCCAAAACGCTTTGTGAAAGCCATACAACGAGAGATGTACAGGGAGCTGTGAGTTTAAATGTCAATCCTTCAAGTGCACTGGAGCAGAAAGCAAAGGGCAGCCCCAAAAATGCAAACAATTGAGTTTGGAAGATGTATTTAGGGAATTTCAGTGATGTCACACTTAGTGACGCACAATGACGCAAGCTAAAAAGCTAAACCAGCAACTTCACTCATCTGACTGAGCAATATTTTGAACTATGTGGGAATTCAAACATTTTCTCATGTGGAAAATGTGACTGTGGAAAGTATTACTATTACTGTCATTTTAGGCATCACTGACCATTAATCTATATATTACAATAAGGATGATGAAAATGTTTTCATCATATCAAATAATGTTTTAAGGCTATTTATTGTTTTCTATGAGTGGACTAAGCAATGCAGCCATGAGGCCTCATCACAGTGATTATGTGTTGTTCTGTGAGAGTGATCCCACTGTCCCCAGAACAAATATGTGTCAGCTATTAAGAACGGCTTCACACTCTTCCTAAAAGTCAAAGGCGTTAAATGCAGAGGATGCCTTTACCATTCCCAGAATTGAGAGCTGAGCTCTGTGTAGTAAAACCTGCTTTTCTGCAAACTGGACACCACTTGTGATCTTTTGGTTGAGGTCAAGTATCAGTTTTACTTTGTCCTGATTGTTTTGAATGGGATCATTTCCTTCTGAGTGCTGTGACACGTAAAGGTGCAGTGATATGTAATAAAACCTCCTCAGTAGGGACCGTACGTAGTAGTAGTAGTAGTAGGTAGCAATGCCCCTATCAAGTGTGTTTGCCCTCCAATCCAATCTTTTAATATTCAGTATCAGACTATCTGAGTCTAGATGGAAAATTACCAAAACTAAATTTCCTCCCCTGGTGATTCATACTTATAAGAGGATGCAGAAAAGGGCATATATTCTAAAGATTTATCCAACGATTTTATGAATTGATATCTGATCTTTCATAAGAACATAGATTTAACCTGGACATTATCAGCACTTTCAATTAAATGTCGCCTAAACTTGACTAATGTCAACAGGATATTAGATATTACAGATTAAATGTGAAAACTGTATCAAACAGATACATTATAAGCTGGTTAATGTCAGTTTATCCATGGCATCAAGTGTTAAAGAGACTTCTAATGTATAAAGAAAAATAGTTTTCGGACCACTTGACCAACGGGAACATTTCTGTGTCTTGCTCCTACTATGGTCGTGCTGTGACTCTCTAGAAAACATGGACAGGGAAATAGATAAAGATTTACTAGGAACTTGGCAGGGTGACTGAAGGGACTGAGTAAAATGCTGAAGACAGAGACAAAAAGGGGAAGAAAACGACGTCTTATTAACTCAAATGTGACCTCTTCACGTGATGCATGTGTGTCGGTCTGCAGGACGAGAATGTGATCCACTAATACCAGTCAGGTGGTAGCCAATGCCATCGCCACTCACTGTCTGTCATTTTAGTTACATCTGACCTGTTTACCCAGTTCTTCTCTTTCTTAATCGTTCTATGTCAAGTTTTTTGTTAATCTTCATATATTTTTCTCTGATACTAGAAAAAGGTTCCATTAGACTTTGTATAGTGGTCATGAAGAGAAAGTCTTCAGAAATGCCAGATTCTTTGTTATTCTTTCTTTTAATCTATTTCAAATTTCAACAGTTATTCTCAACTTTTTTTTCTATGGACATTGTCTTGAATCCAATTATAAGATAAGATAATCCTCTACCCACAGTTGGGAAAACGCTCTGTTTACACTGACCTTTATGTTTCTCTTCGCAGCTTTCTTTATTCTGCTCTCCTGCTGATCTTCCCTCTCTTTGCAACTCTTCCTTGTCTATTATCCATTACAGATTTCATCGTATCCAATTCAGATTGGAAGACCAGCAGAATCAGCAGCTGTCTTCCATAACCATATTTTGCCAACAACCCATCTAAGGTGCCAAACACAACCATAGGCCTTACCCAAACCTGTAGAAACATCTAGTGGATATACTTTGTGCCACAGGCTATCCAGCAGATTCCAGGCGTGAACAATGTCCAAGAATGACCCTTTAGTGTTTTAGGGGTGTTTGCCACATCCCTGGTTCACTGTAAATTATCGATCAGGTGAAATGAAGTATCGAAGTTCATTCAGTAGCACCAGGGTTCACAGAGATGACTGACATCACTACCAGTATGCGATACATTTTAATACTGCTGCTGCTAATACAAAGCTTTTCAGGACTTTTCAGGACTAACATCCTTTCTGACATTTTGCTTTGAGAAATGTACACAGCAGCCAAAAAGCTCCACTAAAATTAACACATCTGTAGGCAAAAGAAGTTCACATCAACAAAATGTATTAAAAAACTAACAAGTTAGAACAGCAAAGTCTGTATTTCATTAGGTGACACTGTTGACTGATAGCAGCCATGCTTCATGTGCATTACCTGCACTAAACTAAATTCTATCATTATGCATTTTAACTATGTACCTTTATCGGTACTAACAATTTTAATCTTTAAAACATTAAAATATTGACAGTACTAAGCTGTTGATATTCAAGGAAAAAATCACAGCAGTAATGACTCTAATATAAAAATAATCCAATTCAAGATAACAGAAAAACCTAATTTAAAATAATACGTGTTAAATGAAGTCTGTCAGTTTCAGAGGCCCTTCTTTAAATGTCTGCTGACTAGTAATGCGGGTACAAGTAAAACCAGCAGATTGTTGACCCTTATTTTGCCGTCAGCTTCTCTATTCCTCACTCCACTTGAAACCAGCAACCATCAGCAAACTAACTTCCCATGAACTGTGGCTGCTGCAACGTGGAGTTTCCACCACTGCTGCTGTGTACAGAACTTGAACAGTATTGTGTTGAATAAGCCAATGGCAGATGGAAATGATGTCATGAAGAAGTGCTACACTTTACTGCACAATACTGTTCATCTGCAAGTGACATGCTACAAATGAATGGTAAACTACAATCAGTGAAACCTTAACACCAGACGACACAACTGCAGTGAGCTTTAGTATAAAAGCAGCACACCCCAGTACCCAGCATGTAAGTGTTTTTGGGTCTGGATTACAATTCTAATAAAGCAGGTCAGGTCAGATTAAGAACGCATTAAACACTGATGCATTTGAGGAAAAATCTGGTAAATACATATACAGAATTTTAGAGTCAACACTAAGACAAAGATCAAGATCAAGTTCAAACAACAATCTTCAGTGACCAAAATGTGTTGTTGCAGCCCCTGCAGCTGGTTGCTACTTTGAAACATTCTAGTTCCTTACTCTTCTTCTACACTCGTTTGAGCATCCTCTGAGTCAGTACGTTAACACAAATATATCTATATTATGTCCAAAGTGCTCTCATTATGTTGTAGGCTACAACAGCAACCTCATTATCTCATCTCATCTTCCGTACCACTTAATCCTGCACTAGGGTTGCAGGGATTGCTGGAGCCTATCCCAGCTAGCAACCTCATTATGAGAAAGGTATTTGTCTTATTTAGAAACAATTTCACCTTTAATAGCATCACCAACTATTTGGGCAACAACTCGTGAGACTGGCATAATAGTCGTCTCATCTAACATTAATTTGTTTTTTGTTTTTTTTTGCAGATACTGCAAAAGTTCGTCAAAATTGCACCAAAACTTTATCTGGTTTTTCCCTCAATCCATGACTCTTCTCTAAAGGATCCAACGACTAGTAAATCAATTAATTACTTAACACAAACCCTTAGTAACCATTTTGAAATTAAATAATCCTTTCAATATATAAACATGAACATTTGCTACAAATTCTCAGCTTGCAATAAAACCCACCCTAGACTTGGATCCAGCAAGGTTTTCAGTCAGTCAAGGGGTCTGCAGAGTCACACAGATCACCATCAGGCATTTATATCCTTGTAGTTCCTGTCTGGGAGCCGCACTAGGAATTTGCCAGGTTAAATAAAGCTGATTCCATCATAGGTTTATATGTGGCCAGTGTCAACAAAGTCTGAGTCTATTCTATTGTACAGGCTAAATATCTTGCACATTTTCGTAGATTAAACTGCAGGAAACACATACAACTGAACACCGTTGGAATGCCAATAATCTGAGCAACAGGCCGCTGTAATAAATTATAATGTGCTTGAAATGACCTGGCCTACAATGAAAACAAAGACGCTGGAAGCTGATTGGCTTTGCAAACATCAATTCATGGCAACTCAGGGTACACCACTGTTTATCAAACTGGCCTGCTAGGTGTCTGACCCAAACACAGCGGCCCAGAGAAAATATGACACACATTTAGCAGCCGTGGTCAACATGGCTCTGCAAACCTCGCAGGCCTGGGTCCCCAATCTTCACAGGCCTAAAACTAACTGGGCCAAGGGCCAGATTTACAGCTGGGTGGAACAACAAGCTACATCTGGTCTGTATCCAAACACTGGAGGAGCAGGAAGACAGGGAGTCCATGTGAAACTTGTGTGGAAAAGAAGTAACACATGCTGTACGTGCATAAGAGTATCCACTTGTGTCCCTCTCACAAACACAAAAATATGTTAGAGTTCACCGATTCTCGATGTGTTAGGCCAGCTCAGACCGACATTCTCAGGCTCAATAGTGTAAGGTAAACAATCAGCCTGGTAATCCAGCAATTCACAATTGTTCTTTTAATATATTTAGGCCAGAGTTAGTGATGGATGTTTTAGATTTTTTGTGATTTTTTTTAGATATGTGCATTCACTTTTTTAGATATGTCCAGGTGGACACAGTTCTTTTACAGCTCATCTCACAATTATTGTAATAGCATGGTCATCTGACCAATGTTTGGGTGTCTTAAAAACCTAAATGCTTATAAACATGTCAAATGGATTTCCTTCATAGTAAAGGAGATGATTATTTAAAATCTTGTCCTCTTTACGTAATCCATTTGATTTGCATGGAACACATAGAGGCATCACTGTCTTCACATATCTCCCCAATGATGGGGTTTGCCTCTACCATATACAAAAGCCCCATCATAAGAGGTGTGGGAATTCTTCAATAAGGCCCCACTGTAAAATCAAAAAGGGTTACCACAGCACAACAACCACTATGCATCTACACCTCAACAGAGAAGATCAGCCAGGGTGCCAACCACAAAGCAAGAAGACACCATCATCAGCATTTGGTCCATCTATTACAACGGCTTTGTGTGATTGCTGGTTGGGTGTTGCCGCTGCATCCTTATCTGTTGACTTTCAGACAAGAAGTCAATTCTTCCTAGAGCAGATGCTTATAGTTACCATTACACAGTTTTGCAGTGCCCTTTCAAATGGAAAGCTGTTTGTTTCTGCACATACAGAATTATGAAACTAAACAAAGTAGATTTCTATTGACGCTATGCTGTACATGGAGATGGACATTCCAGCTGTTTAAATACTAGTGTATACAACATATATTCATATAAGGTATACACTGCATAAATCTCCCCAATAAATTAGTGTCTCAGTGGACAGAGAGATGTGAGCCCTTCCACAAACTACAAGGTAAATGGGGACCTTTTATAAAGGTGTTGTGATACTAGCAGTGAAAAACAAGTAAAATGTTTGAATCTGTCCATTTCACAACTTCAGCTCAGCAGCATAAGAAATATAAGACCCAGAGCTTTTTCTTTCCTGCTTAATTCCCCTAAAGCCATTTGTGCACAGAACAGAAAGCATTTCCAACCATCGAATAAGTCTCTATTTTAGGAGCTTTCTAAATTACCAGAGGTTATCTGCTTTGGTGATTACAACTGCTGTTTGGATCTGAGGCAGGTGTGAATTCTAAAAAGGTGGCAGGCTGATATAACACTGAAGAGGGCTGCTCAAGCTCCTCAAAAACAGACTGCACTTGTAACCGCAGGGAAAGACCTTCGGACCTGAGCCTAATGTGACTGTGCTGCAAAAGGAACGGGGGAGTCAAACAATGTGTCAGGAGATGACCGATAGCTCCCGACTTCAAGCCAGGAACTCAGCGCTTGGTCAGACAAATGGAAAAACACAAGACAAATGTGTGCGTGAATAAATATTCTAAATATATAGAGCAAAACCAAGCACTTCTATATCACTTAAAATACACTTGAGATCGTCATAAAGAGGGTTTTTTCAGGTTTCAGACGTTCAGAAACTCACTGAGAAAATGTGCTGCAGTCACACTGAGCTGTACCAATAAGTGGCTCTGCAGAGCACAGGCAATGACTTGTGAAAAACACTGCAACGACCATCACCGAAAAATGCAGATACTGCTGTTCACAGGTAGAGAGTGGGGGGAGAGAACCTGGAGGCAGAAACATGATAGCTGCATTCTAGTCACAGCAAAGTCTTATATGGTAGAACAACTCACAATGCAACTCTAGAGCTTATTTACACACATACATATTGATATGTGTGCTAAATGATGCTATACTGAAATATGATGCAGTTATACACGTTTTCCTGTACTATCGATCACATCTGGGACATCAACAAAAAACACTTTAACTACTGAGAAATTAAATGCATTCCCAATGTTATACAATGCCAATGAAAGTGTGATAGCAGCTCCATAAAATAACAGTTGCAATGCGGTTCAAACAGAAACACAAAGTTGATGTGTATTTATTGTGCCTTCTTGAAACCAGTGTCTGTACTTGGCCGAAGACTGAAACACCTCTCTGTGAATGCACTCTCACAAGCTTGGGCAGAAGCCGAACATTTCGAGTTCAGTCAGAGTGGTCACACATTTTGGCCTGCACATGGTCTGGTGCCCCTTCGTGTACATGGCCAAATCAACATCACGAGCATGTTGACATTCATAATGTTGCCATCTTCCATGTGCTTCATACATACAGAACACTAGAAAGAAACTGTGCTCTCATTACATTATTCCATCGCCACCATCTATTAGGGACTACAACATCGATCAGCTACATTAAATCCACTGACAGGAGAAGTAAATAACATCGACCATCTTGTGATAATTCAAGGTTCTGGGAAACTTCTGGACCTGACATTCATTCATTTGGATGTTACTTTGATATGTAGCACCCACCTAGACCAGACCAGACAACACATCCCCATAGCAATGACGCTCCTTGATGGCAGCAGTCATCCCCAGCAGGATGCAGCCTGACACAGACACACACACAAAAACGCTTTATACTAGAGATCGACCGATGTATCGACTGGATAGTTGATACGCGGATGAGTTCGCCAATACATATATATAATTTTTCCCAGCAAGATTTACAGACGGACACATCCACTGGCAGCCCTTGCTACGGACCCATGCAGCCTATACATTACCCCTCACCTACTAGCAGAGCGCATGCAGCTGGAAGCTGGAAAATGCTTGTGCTATACTTCTTTTTACCTGTTTATTTTGTATGTGTAAGAGCACTAAATTATTCTTTGAGTTCCATAAATGTTTATGTTTTTGGTTAAATTGAGAATTGTAACATTTGCTATCATTGAGTTAGCTGGTTTATATTATACTGTACCAGAGCTGTGTACATTTCTATCCAGTTCTATAAAAAACTATGACATTTGTGTTCATAACAGTGTTTTTAATGAAGAATCTGACCGCCACATGCTTGTACCACTGCTGTGTGCAGTCTTCCCTGAGAGAACATTAAAATATATCACGTTTGAACTGTGTCTTTTGATCTCTCATTATATACAATAGTATATATATATATATATATATATATATATATATACACATATATATATATATATATACTGAGCAAGCATGGTAGAATTTATCACTGTATTAATTCGTCCCTTTTTTTCTCAAGTGCAATACCCACATCTCAGGTACTTTCCCATTGTTAACATACTCATGACATTTTTGGCCCAATACTTGTTTTTCAAGAGTAACCTCAGTTTTTCTTCTCTTAACTTATTCTATTGTGCGTCTTGTCCGGGGCCTTGACACCTAGAATTTTCCACAGGGTTCAATAAAGTCTCATCTCCCTCTCTTATCTCAGGAGGTGATACTTGCAACAGCTTCAAGTAACCAGTGTATTATTTTCACAAATTGAAAAACTTATACACAAGACTGTAGAACTTGTTTTTTTTAATACTAAAAGTACAAACTCTCAAAGCAGATCTTGACTTTTTGTTACTGGGTCGTGAACTGGAGCAGATTGACAATTGACAATGATTCGAACGGTCAATGCTGTGTCACAAGCATAGTGAAATCTACTGCAGCAAACTGAGCTCACACAAGGCTCTGGCCTAGAAATATGACGACAGATGCTGTGTCAGTCACGTAACATTTGTGTCTAGTTTCTGCTGTTTTGCCTACTTAATTGGTATAGTTTAATTTTACTCTTTGTGTTCGGCTTTCAATACTAGATGTTGATGCAATAGATCATTGTGACATACTTATAAAGTGCGTAACTGAACTCAAAGTAGATGTTTGGATTGGTGCCGGCTTCCTAAATATTTATGACACCACAAATTGTGTGGGCACATCTCAAAACTTGAAAATGTGTTAGCAGCCTAGCAGTTTCAGTCTCTGCACAGACACTGCTCTGACCAGAAAATAAAAGAACAACACGGTGAAGTCAAATGTAAGCAGAACATGTTTTGGCAGGGAGGAGAACTTCAAGCTTAAAACCCTAATCGCTCTCTCAGTGTTTGGAGCTGGTGGCCTGTGAAAAAGGAGCCGTTCAACATTAAACAACTACACTTGTTATTTCGGTGAGTCAGGTAGGAATGCAGTCATCTCATTTCAGGTTTTAACAATAGACGCCATAGAGCCTCTCAGAACTGTAGTGTTTCGTCATTCAAAGTCAGTGAATCCCAACCAATTTTACTTAAATGGTCAGAAAATTATTATATATTTACCACAAATAATTAGTCTTCGTTCGTCTATGCCTGCAACATATAATGACAGGCAGAACAATTAAATCCAATTAAATTCCACTAGATGGCACAAGGTAGATAATTAGCCTGTTGTCATTCAAACAACAGTATAAGTCATGATGCATGGAGTGAGACAGCGGTGATAGCGATGGATAAACACTGGAAAAGAAAAAGGACTCAATCTGAACTGGGACCAAGAGAAAGTTCGGACCCAGATGAGGTTCCTAGCATGAGTAGTGATCAGAAGAAAGCAAAAAAGGTGAGCTCAAGACAAAACAATGAGAGTTATCTTTCGTTTACATTTCCTTTTACCAGGGGACCAACTGAGTCCACTCTGTCGTGCTTGGTGTGTGAGGAAAAGCTGTCTGAACTGTGCGAACAGACCGGGAAACACGCAGCTTTATTGAGGGAAACCACAAAGATGAATGAGGGATCTCTCAAAGTCAACTGACAACTCATTGCCAAATTAAGCCCCACACGGTAGCAGAGACAAAAAAACTACCTGCCTGGAAATAAGCTGGGCTTTGCAAGCATGACTGCCGTAAAAACGAAAACGAGAGAAACTCAGGGCCATTGAGGAAGATCTCGTGTGTGTCTTTCGTCAAATTCTGTGATGAGCTTTGTGTTCAACTAAACAGACCCAGATTTCACACTGAGTGAGTAAATTGTGAGTAGATTATGATTATTTCATTATTTTTACATTTTGTGACATTTTTTTTTTGGTGGTGTGCCATAGGATTTTTCTTAAGTAAAATTTGTGCCATCGCTCAAAGAAAGGTTGGGAAACATGGCTCTAAGCTAACAATCATCCAGATTTTTTCACCAATGATGATAGCAGAATTTAAGCCTGGTTTCAATTAATTTCCTCCATTCCTTAATACAGACACACCAATACATGCAGAGCTTGTTGTTTTTGTTGATATTACAGCTGAATATTAACCGGGTGTGCCAGCCAAACCACATTAGGTGCAACTTTTACACTACCAATATTACTCTGCTGTGATAACACGTTGATTCGTTGTGACTGAATTTGCCAAGCATGCAGAATACCAATGGATATAGACTTTAGATTCAGCACCAGGTTCCTGCTCCCTCACCACCCATACAGCACTGACAAGCACAGCAGGCTCATTCTTATTTTTTCAAATTTGTTGACAAGGTGAGTCTTGTGTACATTTTGTGAGAGCTGAAGTGTGTTGATGGCATTAATAGATCAAAGGTTGCAGGTTGAGCCATCAGCACCTCTCTCAGTGAGCTATTTGAGAAGAGACAGAGGGGTCAACGGGCGCAAAGGTTAACGAGCTCGATAAATGATGACTCAGCCAGATGCCTTTTTATCTCCTAAACCCACTCCAAGCAGATAGAGATGGCAGACACGCAGGGCTCTGCTGGTGTACACGAGTGATGGGAAACACGGCTCTTTTTAGAGAGCCGGTGCTTTTGGCTCGGCTCAGTAAAAAGAGTCAGCTCTTTTAGCTCTCCTAACGGGCTCCTCAGATCTTCTGTTGCATACATTAATTTATTACCACAGTGTGTACAGTTTAAAAGAAATTACTAATAGAATTGTACTGTATTAAATATGTATTATTTAAATCCTCTTTGGACTGCTACAAAAAAATATATATATATTCTGGTTCTCATCTAGTGTAACCGCTGGAGGGTCGCATAAAAAAAAGAAAAGACGGAAAAAAACAACTAAACGGCTCCCAACGACGGGAACCGGCTCCTGTCGTTCACTTCAAACGACGCATCACTAGTGTAGATAAGAGCTCCCTAGAACCTGCAGAGCAACAAAACAAACCTAGCTGGTCTGGTGTCCTAGCTAAACCTGGTGAGCTGCTACTGAATTAGCGATCGAGTCAACTGAAGCAGTTCCCCCCTTCCTGCTTTATAACGTCAGAAAAGAGAAGGATGTGGAAGCCATCTCTAATTAATATCCCCGAACTGAAAATAAGCAGGATGAAACTGAACAGGCATCTTAGTGTGTCTATCTGGTTAGCCAGTTCGCTAGTCTGGGCTAACGTGGAGCAGGTTTAATCTGGAGTTAACGTACCTCATACTGGATGTACTGTTTTCTCCACTCCGGGGTGATGTGAGCCGAGAGATGCTCTGTGAATTTCATTTCGACAACTGCTAGTTTTCCCTCCTCTGCTTTCGTCGTAACCAGGACCGGGGTGGTTCAGCTGGGTTAGCGGGGGAGGAAGGGGTTGGTTATCGCCGTGCTGGTTCTCAAAGGTCCTCAGAGAAACTCTCATCCGAGTATCACGATGTGGCTGCTCGCTCAAAGACAGAGAGATGCCCCCTTTTTGTCTTCGCGTTAACTTAGCTAGCTACCGGCACACATGCCTGTCTTTTTAAACACACTCGACAACATTCCGGTGGAGTCACATCTTAACTGGAGGAAAATGCTTAAATGTGGGGTAATCTGTAACGCCAATGTCGCAATAAGGTTCGATTTGTGGTGGGGTGGCTCGCCTCGCAGTGTTGGCCTTAGCCGAGTCTCTCTCGCTGCCGTTTCTCCTCCACCTCTCTCTCCACCTCCAGTCTCCCGCTGCCTTCAGGTGCAGTGGGGAATATGAAAACAAGGCGGTCGCCGTCGGACATGACTATGCTGCTGGCGGTGGGTGTAACTAGGTTTGTCCGGGAGACGTCAAGCACCCCGGAAAGTCAATTGGTCGTTTTTTTACTTGATGGCGAGCCAATGAGCTGGCTGTAACAGAAATAGGAGGAATACACATCCATATACACCCAATTGCTTAGCCTGTGTTTAGCACAGGAGCTGCTGCCGTACTGAGGAAGTACAATTCTTGTTATGAATCACCAGAACGTGTTGTTTTTATTCTTTGTGCTTTGGTGATTCTTCTCGATTCCTATATCCCCTTTCGTTCTAACATTTATCTTTAGAAGTCATTTAAATTCTTATTTCAATTCTTTTTTTCCCCTCTGCAATAGATCATGTTCCTCTCAACAGCGTGTGCAGCTTGCTTTCAATAGGAAAAAATAAACCCTCACCAGATATTCCGATGACACATGAATGCGGCACGTGTGACGTCCACAGCCACCTTTAGGGAAGATGACGTAGATGTAGATAGACTTTTTAGCAAGGGGCGAAATTCAAGTGGAAAGTTTCCACAGCATGTCCTCTGTGTGTTTGTGGCTGATCTTCTATTTTGAAAATCCAAAAATAAACATATAGGCTACTGAAAAGCAATGCTGTACATCCAGCTATGTGTTCCCATGATCCCTTTATGGTTTATATTTTTGTTGGTGAAATGTATCAAATATTTAGAAACAATAAAATACACGCCATACTACTAGTTAGCATCTTTTCAAAATCTTCATAAGGAAAAAAAAAGAAATGATTCTGTGATGGACATTTTTGGAAAAATGAAAGTTAAACCAAAAAAAGTAAAAACCATCAGAAAAGGCAAACTTTGGATTGCAACGTTTTGGCCATCTGTAAGCCTGTAAGTTGAGTGAAATTTGAAAGCTTTACGAATACAAAAACAATACAGTATACAGTATTGTGGTGATATTGATAATTCCTCAGATATCAGGCATGTAACTAACCCGTGACCTTACTGTAACTATATTAATTATTGAAGTGGCAGAAAAATATGAATCAAACATGTAACTATCATCACAAAGCGGATATCTGAAGTCAGGCACCACAAATGAATAAATGTGAAGAAAAATAGCACAAAAGACTCATTCATCAGGATCACCTATCCTTAAAAATGTAGGACACCTCTTCTTGAATGCACTGTATCCACCCTGGCTTTTCTGACATTTAATGATTTATTCTGAGGAATTAGCCTGAATGGAAATGTATCAGTTATAGTGAAAGGAACCGTAAGAGCACAAGAGTGCAGAGGGTGGTCATGAAAAGACTAACAGCATCCTCTGGTGTTTTGATAAGGCACTGCAGACCCACCAAGATCTTAGCCAGTCTCTGCAAAGGTGCTTTATAACCTTTTTGCTGGCTTCAAACCCAAAATATCCAAAAATATTTAAATACTGTGGCGTCTATTTCTACCCAAAGGAAAACAGTATATATTTTCAAGGGTGAATGCTTCAAGGCCTCAGGCAAACTGCACTATTTCATGCGTTGAACCATTTATAACGCACTCATGGTCAGTCACTGTGGTCCGGGCACCCTAACGCCCCTCTGTCTCTTATTTATGCTTTATTGTTGTTGTTTTTTAAGTGCAACCCTGATTCCAGAAACAGAATGCTGCTGCAGTTTGCTAATTGTTCCTTCTCACATTAACACATTGAATTTGATGCCAACGACATGTTTCAAATGGTTTCTGTACAAGTATAATCACAAATCCATCTACTTGCGATAGTGGGAAGCATTTATGTACATTTAGTCAGATACTGCGCTTATTTGCAACTTTGAGAGGTGGGTTATATGAGTATGTCCATGTTTTATTACATGTCACCGTTAGCACATAGTAGCTAGTGACCGCTTATATTGCAGATATGTAGATTTTACTGGTATAAGCTTATAAAAGATAATAAGTCATTAAAGATTAAACTACTGATTAAACTACTTTAATTTACCTACCAGGTACCCTTTTGGGGCACATACAGGAAGAGACCATTGTAAATATAAAGAACAGATTTTTATGTGTCTGTTTATTTATTTAAAACAATTTTCTCTAAAAGAACTACTTTGACTTTTGATATTTTGAGTACATTAGGGCAATGGGTTCCACTTTGAATGTTGGCATTTTTCTTGTTGTGTCCTATTTTTAGATGATTTCATCTCATGATCTCATCTTCCACTACCACTTATCCTCAATAGGGTCGCGGGGGTTGCTGGAGCCTATCCCAGCTGGCATCGGGTAGATCACAGGGCTAACACAGAGACAAACAACCATTCACACTCACACTCAGGGTCAATTTAGAGTCACCAATCAGCCTAACGAGCATGTCTTTGGAGGTGGGAGAACATGCAAACTCCGCCCAGAAAGGCCCAAACTGGCCTTGAACCCGGATCTTCTCGTTGGGACCATGAGCTGCTGTGCTGCCCATTTTTAGATGATGCATTTGGAAAGTATATTCAAATATCTTTATACTTTTTGGTATCCAGACATGCCTTCATGTATCATAAGACTACCATCCAAAAAGGTTAAGCTCATCCCCTGTCTCCTCCTCAAGGTCCTCTGGTGCCATTCAGTAGGATCTGTCTGCTACTTGATGGCCACTGTTACCTGGCAACCACATCCATGTGCCATTTGTTTTCTGAGAGAAGCCTCAACCTCATTTGCAATATTAACACAACTTAATTTAATCTGCACCAGCACGGCAGTACAGTGGGGCTGAACTCATCTTTAACAGTGTCTGCTTTGCATTGCAAATTTTTGCCGATTGGAACAAGAATGTGATTTTTCCAGCTTTCCACAGCTCAGAATGTAACTATCACTGTATCACATTTAACCCTTTACACCCTGTGGTCTTAGTACTGTCATGACTGTTGTTAAAGTGTGACCCTTCTCCATGACTGGAACTCTGTTCTTGCCATTCCAATTACATATAATAGCTGTGTAGAGACTGCATATAACTTTACTATTCAAACAAAAGCATTGTTGTTTTTCTTGCTGGAATTCCAATAGCTTAATTAATCACATTATCACATGACATTTATTATATTTGGATGATTATTTCTCACCTCAATGCCCAAATCTATTGTGACCATAGAAAGGCAATAATGCATTTTCCATATAAAATATAATGCGTTGGCTGCAATTGCTTCCTCGTGTTGTTACATAAAATGACATTCGAAATGTTTTAGATTGGTTCTGAAGGATTAAAATTACACGCCTCGACTTAAAATACATCTGAGCGTGCCACCGGATCAATAGAGCGAAAACATTTTAAGATTACGCCATCTGTGTGCACTTGAGTGTGTGCAGGACACAGGGTTCTACACTAAACAAGATTATTTTGGAAAAGAAGATCAGTGAAATAGTGAGCGTGGCTGATGACGACCCTCTGCCTGTGGAAGCATCCAGAGAGGCAGCAGGACTAAATGTGGTGCAGTCATTTCTGCATTACTGAGGATTAACAGACAGCCAGGGTCAGATTAAGGTGGCTCGCCTTTTATAACAAGGCTGTTTAGACGTAAACAAAATAGCATCTGCAGTTTGAAACAAGCTGTAAATATGGGAATTCTCTGCAATTGCTGAAATACAGCATGAGGCATTAGAAAGAAAACCCTGCCCTATTAGCATTTGTGCTGTGTGTGACTCTCACCCACCTTTGCTAGCGACCGAAAGTTTTGTCAGCCTTAGAAGAGTTTAAAACAGCCAATTAACATCCAAAATCTAGGTCACGTGATACTTCACTGCTCCGACCATATGTTGCCCTCAGACAGCTTTTCAGTGACAATGCCACTAAGTGGCAGTTGAGACCCAACGCTTTGTGTACTAAAACGCCACATCTGTGATTATCCGTTATTCATTCATTAGAAAATGAGTGGATGAAGTTTCTCAATGAGTCAGCAGAACAGATTGCTTGACATCAGTGGCAGATGCTAGACCTTAAACAAACTCTGATTCCTCATGAACAATGTCCACCACCCTCTACACGACAACATAGTCAGGTAGAGAAGCTCGTTCAGTGACAGGCTGCTGTCCCACAGGCCAGAAGACTCTACAACGCCTCCCTGTGAGGATCCAACTAGACAACTGGACAGTTTAGTGATGTGACAGGCCTTTGCTCTTCTTGTTGTTGAAAATTGTTCTTATTCTGACTGGATGTGAGAGTTCACAGTCCTCCTGCAGAATATCTATAAAGTATATAAGACTGTAGTACTGCTGGCTTCAATTGCTTGCATTACTTCCTTTGGACATTATTAGACAATAAATAATTGACTCTAAAACCTGCAATAAAGAAAAGACAGTCATAAAGGTTGAGAATTACTATAACAATTGGTCACTTTTTTATCACTTAAAGTAACTCTACAAGTTCAAGTCCAGTGCTGTACAAAATTTGATCCATTGGGCCCAGTCAGTTCACAAGCTGCAGAGATTGGCACAGGGATCTAGTTCAAGTAAGTGGACAGCTAGAGTCAGCATTGTCTGTAATTTGTAAATTGTTAATTTCTAGACCTCAGTTTGTTATAAAACATACAAAACGGATATCCTTGTGGGGACAGATATTTTCAGCAAACACAGGTAAATGTGTGTATGATCATGGCAGGGCACAACTGGACACCGAAAAAGAGCACAAGCAAGTTTAGGCATCAGCTGATAAACTGCCCAGGACATAGAGATGACTACAAGTTGAATTAAGTGGTAAGCGGAAGGAGAAGTCTGTGTTTGGGCAAGCACAAAACTGAGATTCATCTGAATTTCTCCCTGTCTCCTGATGGTCCTCATTCCCTATTCCCCTAAGTTCATTTTTACTTTTACAAATATCAAAAATACAGAGCAGCCAGCAGCCACACATTAAAACCACCTTCCTAATATTGTGTAGGTCTCCCTTGTGCCTCCAAAACAGTTGACTCATTAGAGAATGGACATGTGTCTTCTGAGGGTGTCCTGCAGCAGGATGTTGTTAGTGGGGGTCTTTGATCAGTTTGGCATCTGGTGAATTTGGAGGCCAGGTCAACACCTTCAATGGTTGTTCATGTTTTGTCTGTTTGTCATTTACTTCTCCTGTCAGTGGTTTTAATGTTGTGGCTGATCGGTGTCCCTGTCCTCTAAGTATTTGTGTTCAGTTAAGACAGTTCAGTTAAATCTTTCTGATCACTCTCTGAGATGAGTCACTAATTCATTGCATCTTTAGTACAGATGACACGAACATCATCATCATCATCAAGAAATGTTGATGCCTAGTCATCTATGTTTCTAAATTGTTGCCAAGGTAAGAACGATTTGGCCCACAGAAAGAATAGCTCAGCTGGTGGAGAGGGCGACCCAACTTGTAGAGTGATAGGGAAGATATCGTGCCATCCTCTCAGCAGCTAAATCAGTCAAGGTGCATCTACCCCCACAAGCTCCTTTTACACCTGTTATTTAAATGCATCATGATGAGATCACCCATGCACCATAGACGGTTACATCCATATGGCTGGTTAGTGGCCCTGTTGATTACTCAGACCAACAGAGAAACTAGGGGAAAACTGTTTAAACTTTTAAAACCATTGTTGTACACAGTGGCATCCAGTACCAACAGCAAGAGTGTGGCCTGTAAATGCATTTCAAGATAAGATCAGGCAACAGATCGGAGTTGTGGGAGTGCACCACATCAGGACCTTCTCAGTGCTCCACTTTTTCTTCTTCTTCTTTTTTTTCCCCTTTTTTTCCAGAATAGTAATGTTACCGGAAATTTTATTAATAACATATAGAAATGATTTTTGCTAGGTTATCTAAATCTTGAGATCACACATTTACCTTCGGACCATCTTCTTTTTCTGTCATTTATGGCATACATGCCTTCTTTTCACAATCCACTGTTGTGGAAAAGAAGACACCAGTGCACATAATAGTCCATCTGTCTATACAAAAGCTTTGTCCGTTTACATGCTTGTTTACAGGCTTGTTTGTTGAGTACCACTTCTTAATTAGCTTTTCTTAATTAGTCCTGTTAGGGATATCTCAGGCCCAGTGGATTAATATGTTGACAACACTACAACACTGAGGTTAAACCAATTACAGCTGAATGTTTATGTCACTGTGTTAGTTTCATGTGCATCTGAAAAGCATTTTCCCAAATTAAATCTGATCATTTATTCACTGATCCTATTTTGAATTAAAATCTGAATGTAAATGTGAATTGTAATGTGGCCTGGAAGTACAAAGTGCAATAAAATTGTAATACTCAAGTATTGTGGCCTTATTTTGGTTCAGTACTTAAACCCCTATACACATCACTCTGTAGGATTATTTACTTTTGTCTGTGAAGGACACATGCTTGGACACGGCGTATGAACCAGTCGTTATCTGATGTCACTGGAATAATCTGTGGTCATTTTTACATTTTATTATTGAAAGTGGTTTTGAGAGCAAGGCAAAGAATTACCACTTTAATATTTTCATACAAATTCAGCTTTAATAACATGAGAAGAAAACAGATTCACAACAAACGTGCAATTATTATCACTCCCTTCCTGCTGAGGATGTATTTGCTTTTCTGAACAACGGCGTCCAGCGCAGGAAAGGATTTTACCAGAAATGTTCTCAGCAAAGAAACACACAGAGACACAAACTTATGTATGCTTATAGGTTTTAGTGCATTCCACAGCGATCTCCAGCCACTCTGGGGCAGTGAGGCTCCTCTCTTGGCATTCACCGCGTGCCTTAATTGACTGATTTTAAATCAAGGTCCACTGTGAACACTGAGAGATGAAGCCAAGAGTCTCAGAGAGAGAGTGAGGGTAACCTTGAGGCAGACAGCGCTGAGGTCAAACCTGCCGGATATCTGTTGTGTTTTCTGCTCTGGATGGCACTCGAGTGAATATTGTAGTGTGCATGCAGTTGGCCTTTGTAATGTATTTTTGGTATTGTGTAGTATTACCACAGCTGCCTCAGTAGGTTATGTCTATAAAATAAGTATTATTATTAACAGATTAATAGATGTTTTTATTCTAAAACTCACTTCCTTGCTGACAGTAGTTAAAGGTCACACATTTACCTGATGAGCACCTTCCCTTTTTCCCTGACACTTATGACAACCATCCACTGCTGACACCTGGCCGCCCCCCAGCACAGTGCCTTCTGCAGTGAAAAGCAGCCACAGAAATGTATGATATTCCATCTTTCTTTCTCATGACATGTCAAGGACACATCCAGCAGGCAGCCATTACAGAGAGCAGCCCGGGCTCTAAATGAGGCTAAGACCGGATTTGACGGAGCCTCCTGAGGATGTAAACAGATGGAAACCGAAGCATCTGATTCGGTTTATAATTACAAGATAAGGAGGCTTTTAGCACCGATATGTGGATGATTATGTTGATGGTTTTCTTTCTTTCTTTTTTTTCTTTCCTTTTTTTTTTTTTTTTGTTGAAGGTATCCCTTGTACCAAATGGGGGCACTGTGTCCTTTTCCCTGGGAAGAATAAAATGTTAAAGTCAATTCAGAATGACATTATTAAAATAACGATACTGTGTGGATTAAATAACAAAGGCATCTCGCTGCACGCAGCACATCCACTCTGCTGCAACAGTAACATTGTCCCTGCTACACTATTGCAGAGAAGATCAAATACATGCCATCATAGTAACACATTTAATTCTAACACGTACACAAATGTCCCTCTCAGAATGATGAGAGGGATTTTTTTTTATCTGGCTTTGACATCAAATTTAGCAGATTCGTACAGTATGTAGGCCGGGCGATGCAACATAACCCTATATCCTCCACCAAAGGCCTAAACTACCGCATCCTGCCAAGCAATAAATAAAAAGAAAAAACTAAATATGCGCTTCAAGAAAAAGGCACCATGAGACATATAGAAATATTTCCATTTCAACGGGAACAGGTTATTTGACTACAGCCTACATCACTGCATTTTACACACAAAGGAAGCCTCACATCAAAAGCTATGGCACAAGACAACAGGAATGATTTGCCTAAATATGAAGCGCGTCGATGTCTGCAGTGAAACATGGAGCTGCCCGTCTTCTTGTCGCATAATCTCCTCCAGGATCCATCCCGAAGACTTCACATTCTCCCTCTCCTGTTTCACACCATTTCATTCAGTGCAAAAAAATAAAAAATAAAATAAAAATAAAAGTCTGAGAAAAAATTAAGCAGCAAAATCGAGTCCCTTTCGATGAGGCGCAGTCCACTCCTTCCACTCTCTGGACAAAAAAAAATGATCTCGCTTAATTGGTTTTAATACTGGAGACGGATTTGTTAAATGAAATCAAAGTGTTTGGATTCATCCTCCCGGACGGTGCGGACGGGCGGGCGGTGGATTACGCACAGGAGAAGGCTTCCAGCGGCTGGGGCGGGGTGACGTCACCATGCAGACAGATGCTCTCCTCTCATCCCCCAACGCCCCCCCACTGCCACCCCTCCCCCTCTTTGCCCTTGAGACCGGGCCTCCTGCACAGCTGATGCAGCCATTTGGGTCTGTCACTTTGCCTCCCCGTTATTCGGCGGTTTGCTTTAAAAGCAGGTTCATTATTTACTGCGTTAAATCACAGTAACCTGCACAAATTGTTCTTCACATATCTCAAATTAGAAATATATATCACGTGTAAAAATAATGTTTACAATAACATTAAGAGGGCACTACATGACTCAGTTCTGGCAATTGTGTAAATAATTTATTTATGACTGCAACCATCTTTTTAGGATAGATGACTCTTCCTGTGTAGGACATGGAAAACAACAGACTAGAGTTGTACTGCAAGTTGTTCTGTATAAGTGACATCAGTTATTTTATTCCTCCTGAGACATCCTCCTTTTCCCTTCAGGATTAAATTTAAAAAAAATGAACAAATGTATTTCTTGTCTACATGTTTCTGGGGCAGTGCAGTGGTGGTGGTGTTTAGCACTGATGCTTCACAGCATTAAGGTTCCTACAAATCCACCGTCCGACTGTGTCCTCTCTGGGTGGAGTTTACATGTTCTCCCTGTGTCTGCGTGGCTTCTCTCTGGGTGCTCCAGCTTCCTCCCACCTCCAAAGACATGCTCGTTCCATTCACTGATGATTCTAAATTGGCCGCAGGTGTGAGTGTGAATGGTTGTCTGTCTCTTTGTGTTAGCTCTTAGGTGGTAAAGCAAAACTCCCTTTTAACAGGAAGACATCTTGACAAGAACCCAGTTAATGTGGAGGGACCCATCTGTCTGAGGCCCAACCAGGCAGAGGCAGGAAAGAGAAAGAGGAGGAGAAACAAAATGATACAAGGAAAGGATTATGAATTCCAGATGAGAAGAAGGGTCATCTGACTATAAGTATTGTCCAAAAAAAAAAGAGATTTAAGCCAAACCTTAAAGGTAGTGCCCAAACTAGTTCCAGAGGACAAGGCCTTAGTAGGCTCTACCTCCCATTGTCCTTTTTTTTTTAACCCACAAGGATGCCTGCACTTGTGTGTTTGAAGAAATAGTTGCCTGTACTGTTTATGTTTGCTCTGCGTTGATATAGTTGTCATCCACATTCATGTATATTCTGCCTAGTTGTGGCATTAACATAAATAAAACCCTGAACTAAAAAAACAAATCCATTCATTCCATTCTTCCTGTAATATTTTTGTATATGAGGCTGATTCTTGAGTGCTTCTTTAATTAGACTTTTTCCACAATACATGATTATAAGATACATAACACATTGCCACATACAAAGATTCGGCAGCTGAGTGTTAGTTTCTTCAAGAACAAAGCAATTTTGGACTCTTTCTGATACGACAAACTGTGCCTTGTCAGTGCAAGATTGACTGCAAGATTTGTTCCTCACTTGCCCTTCTTCAGTTCCTACATGGTGTTGCTGTCCTTCCACTCACAGAGGAGTTTTGCCAGATCTTGTGAACGAAAGTAATTTCCTGTGAGAGGATATTTCAGCTGCAACTGCTTTGGGAACAGATCTATTCAGACCTCCGGGGGTGAAAGCAGTCATGCTGTGAGCTGTGATGCTTCATGTAATGAGTGAACTGCTGTAAGAGTCAGTCCGGCACTCACAGGGTGGAGCTGTTTCTTTGACTGAGGACTGTGTCACAGGAATGAAGCCATCATATAATATGATTAGCATCCTTTCATTTCAGCAGTCAAACTCTCTGGTCAAGCTGAAATGTTCTTTGCGTCACGCTCCCTGAATGGAATCAATAACAAGTTGGGGTTTTGGCAGCGAGGCCAGAGAGGAGCAGATTGGAAAGTTCATTGGCACCTCAATGTGCCATCACCCCCTGATGTGTTACATCACAACACATTCATCAGGCTGACGATGAAGTATGAGTTCTGACCACATCTAGTTTATCTCTCTCTTCTTCTTTTCTTCTCATTTTAAAGCTTTTCTGCTCTACCTCCTCAGCCTCTTGCCGCTCTACCACACAGTGTTTAGTCATTAACATCTAATTGTTGGTAAGAGGGCATTTTACACTAATGTTTATTAACATTAAAAGTATGTTTGTCTGACAGATACTATAGTGTCTACTATAAGATTTCACTTTCACACATGAGCTGCTGCTCTAAACATGCTTTATACAGTAACCGTTGAAAAAGTAACTTCTATTTCACAAAAAGCAAACTCTGTGTTGTATTGAGTCTGCTAAGAACTATACAGGAGGTATAACATTATGACTACCTTGCTAATAATGTCTAGGTCTCCCTTCTGCCTCAAAAACAATTGTGACTCTTCAGAGAAAAGATAAAAAGGGGTATAGGGGATTGGCATCTGTGCATCTGTGCAGGCTAAGTCAGGCCAGTCCCTGTGCTGTTTTTCATTTATATATATTTTTTTAGTTTCTAAAGTATCCCGCACATTCTTCTCCTTTGTCCTTTTGAAAAACTGTAAAATTAAAACTGATTAACAATGATCTACAGCAAGAAACGCACAGTAATGTAGGTCACATTTAATGCCCTCAGTATTATAGTATGTTACTTTTCAGATTCACAGGTTTCTTGGGACTATTAATTCACCTGCTTGACCTGATCAAACCCAGATTGCAAAGTGCAAGATTCTGAGCTCATTAATCAGCACTATGATCAGTGACCATGTATTATTAACTGGTTCCAATAAAACCAGAAAAATACTGTGAAATTGTTTCCATATTATTAGCAAACATAGCCACAAGGGGGCGGTCTCTCATTGAAAAATAAACCTTCATAGCGTCCCAACGTATAATTGTGTAATAGAAGCCAGACTTCAGTCATGTTATAAAATGATACCCCGGTGAGGAATACAACTTTTAATCCATGAAATATTACAAGTTCATTTATTCTCTCTGACTCAGATTTGAGAGGTTTTGAACATAACCCACCAGGAACAACATGTTTTCTGTCTTAGCAGACAGAGAGCCGCTGTCCTCGCCTGTGACCCTGTCCATTCCCTCCCTTCAGTCTGTTAATCTCATGTCTAATTGGCTAACTAGAGCAGATGAAGCTATGGCCAGGAATAGAACTACATCCCATAGACAGGCATCTCAGTGTGAGTGTGGGTTGGTGTTCGAGGTTAGACAGAGTGTTAGGATAGTACAAGACAATACAAAGGTAAAGAAAATACTGTTATACTAAATCTGTCCTTGACAGAATCCCTCACCAGTTGCTCCAATTACACAGAAATAAGCATTTTAAACAGCGTCATGTGAAATGTAATCTACCCATGTCCATTGACATTGATAGGTTTGATGTTTACTTTATTCTGAGTGACAGACTGAATAAAAATCTCTCAAGAGCAAAAATAAAAACACGTCTCCACAGACTGACTCTCCTAGCTCAGATTAAAATCAGATTGTCCTGTTCTTTCCTTTCTGCTGACATGGAGTGAATGGAGTATTATGCAAACATGCTCGTGGTGACAGTGCTAACATGAAGGTATACTGTTAAGCATTGGTAAGTGATTGGCATGCTCAGTTACATGTCACTAAACTTAAAGGAGTCAACAAGGCGGTGGGATCGTCACAGCATTTGGTCACGAACCACAGTATTGGGCAACAGCTTTCATCTAATATTTCAGACACTTCATACGCCAGCAACCTCATGTTGTTATGGAGGAGATCAACAAAAATGCTCTCATCAGGACCATAAATGTGCAAAGGTTTGGTGGTGACATTTAACAGAGCTAGTGGAAACCCTGACCTGCTGGTGTGGTCAAAGTTTGAGTTAGGTATGCTGACATTTCACTGGTTGTAGTAACTGACACGAGAAGTTGATGTTGAAGTTGCATGATGTAATCATACAGTCATCATATCCATGTAGGGAGGAGGTCAGGTGGATGGATGTGTGGGGGAAAAAAAATAAATTCTTTTTAACATGACAAGTTCCTAATCTTAACTGTTTGTGTATTACTGTAACATCACACATTTGTTTCCTTTACACCTACACATGGTCAAATGTGATGTAAATGCGAAATATAGTGCTGTTCAGACATTTCAGTAAAAGGCAAAAATACAGTAGAGTGCTCATGGCAAACAATGTCTATCCTGTAACATGGATGAAAAAACATTCTTGTGTTAATCATTCCGATCATTACTGACTGACGACATCCCTACAACCACATCAAGTACAAACATCGTGCCTTGCTGTCTAACTGGAATCACTGAAGACAAATTAGAGCCACGCGCCCCTGTTGGACAGAAGGCTCCTTCTAGAACATTTGTGAGGAACTGGTGATTCTATAAACTTCGGTTTAGTGACCACCGAACACTAATCACCAACAGAAACACTTGTAACTGCGTGATGTAAGTGCACATTTTGTTGGCCTCATGCGAGGTTCACAGCTCAGCCAGGCAATCAGGGATTTGGCACCTCAGCCATTGGCTCTGCACCCTTGGGTGAGAAGAGGAAGCACATTCCTTAGGCCAGACGACTCAATCTGCCATATGAGACATTGACCGCTACAGCAATGCACACAGCAGGGCAACTGTAATTAAGCAAAAAATATATGTGTGGGGAGGCATCCAGAATGGACATTTATATATAACAGATAACATTAAATGTTTCACTACACCCGTTGTCCCACTGGAAGCAAATCACCAATCTATTTTAAAGTAGCATTAAAAATCAGTTATTATATAAAAGCATGTTACTAGGAGAAAGGGATTACAGGAACATATACAACAAGTACTGTTTCATCCATCAATCCACCTCTATCAGGCTTTGGCAACATGCTCAGCAGTGCGCGTGTGTGCGTGCATCCACTGACTGAGCATGTGCAGAGATTAGCGCTCCCTCCGTCTGTGGACGGCTTGGTGCGTCTCTGCTGCTGGAATTTTCCGGGAAACGTTTTAAATTAGGCATAGAGGAACGGAAGTAGAGGCAGTAGATATCAGAGAGAGAGAGAGCGAGAGAGTGAGAAATAGAGAGAGAGAGAGAGAGAGAAAGAGAGAGAGAGAGAGAGAGAGAGAGAGAGGATTTTACTTTGATTTTGGTTTTACTGGACTTTGGAGACTTTTACGCTCGTCTCATCGGGTGTGAACATGGAATGGAAACTGCAACAATTTGCCAATTAAAGAGTTACTTCTGTTTTTTTGTTTTCAGCTCCAAGTAATGCCAGGAGCACCCAAGTGGGATAATAAACTCAGTGTCATGATATTTTTTCGAGCGGTCTTTTTCTGGACGCACCTGAACAGATAACCCAAGAACACGCTGACTGGAAGAGAGGACTATTCAGACGAGTCAGGAAGGTCCAGGGACTGATCGCTAGTGAGTGCAATGGCAGAAGAATATGAACAGTTCGGTGCGTCAGAGTTTATTAAAGGTAAGTTATGCATGGATACACTGTAATAACCAACTTTGTAGATTTTGAGAAGTGCATTTGGATGTAAAGTGTAAGAAGACTGTTATCACAATGAACCATTAGCTGCTGAGCTACAAACTCACAGTGTTTATCAGATCATATTCTATGTTTTGTGGTTTTTAGATTCAGTGTGACTTAAAGATATAATTATATAATTATATCTTTAAGTCACACTGAATCTTATATGAACTCAATTAGAGAGGAAATTGTACTTACTAATAATTATAATTTTTTTCAGTATTAAAGTAATTCAGAGATCGTGGACATTAATGAGTCCACTGTTCATACTGAATTCAGCATAGTTTGTGTGTTATTGTGTTGTTGTTACTTAGAGTGTTGTTGTAACTTAGTGCACACTCAGTGAATAAAAAAAATTAAGTCAGTACACTGTAAATTCTAATGAACTGACTTTAAAGCAAAGGTAACATGGTGAATCAAAGCTGAGTTAGTACAACTTAATTACTACTGCTTGAATATATAGTACAACTAACATTATTATTATTATTATTTAGCTTGTTTAATTGATTTCATTCAGTGTCCACTACTTGCCACAAATTACACCATTCTTAAATCAACTACTAACTTCAGATTTAGTTATACTCACTCAACAGTTCAGAGTCACTTATTAATACCTAATAACGGTTTGAATCTATACAATCCTCTAAAAATAATAAACGGACATCATGCATTCCAGCGTTTATTCAGAGCAATACCACTTGAAACACGACAGATCAGGAGGGAACAATAAACCGTTTCTGAATTATCTGGTTTGCTTCGACTCTTCTTACTGAATCAGTTATTACGAGCCCAAAGTCTCCATTAACCCTGATCTCATGAGTCCTTTGGCTCGCTGCTAAAGACGTGTAACAACACTGACTCAAGTGAACCGGATGATTGTAGTGAGTGACTCCGTCTAGCCCGTGTCCATAAAATGAAATGAGTTCACCACCACTCCTACCCAGAATTACTGGTTTATTTCCCCCAGCAAATCAACATCAGCAACATGTTCTGGACGATGAATGCACCAACCATCAGACTCAGGCTTTGAATCTGTCACCACTGTTGACAGCTCCACACACTTGGAAGCTTGGGAGCTTGGAACGTCTTTTCTTAAGCATAAACACTTAGTAACCATTACAGAACATTTATCTCATTATTTTCTTGTGCTGGAAAGCAGATTTCGCTCGACTCTGTCATCAGACATGACATAGAATGAATTCATTAAAAATGCTCTTACTAGTAACTCAGCTCTCTGAATAAATTTGTCATTTTTTCCTCAAAGCTTCAATGAAATGACGTAAAAAGGAGCCAAGTAGGAGAGGACTTATCTGTGCATGTCCAAATGTTGAAAAAAAGCTCTTTATCCAAAAACAAAATACTTTTTCTAAGAGGATTGAACTTAAAAACAATGAGTTGGTCCAGCTGTTGTGTAAGCGTGGATAACAAGTTGTTAGTGCCACTAAATGTATTTGATTAAATACCATGTTAGAATTTACAGTGAGCACATGGCATTTAAAGGTTAAAGATGTGCTGAAGGTTAGTAAAAAAACAGAGCACAATTATTAATTGAATTTTGGTTGCCATGTTATTTAAAAAGCCATTCATGTTAATAGTCTTAAATAGAGAAAGTGTTACACCAACTAGAGAGAGACTGCTTTCACAACCTGGCAATGCAAATTTCACATATACCTTTATTATTAGAATGATCCACCTTACATAAAGTTTCAGTAAGGCTAGGATTAAGTTGTATTAAATCAGGTTAAATAACAGTGGTTTGGGATGAGGAGCTTTGGGAACAAGCTGCCTGGGTGTCCCAGTCAAACATAGCGGCTGGAATTAATAAGGTTCTGCATTGAACTGTCAAAGTGGAGGAGGTTTCAGGGGCCTTAGAGGCAAACAGTCCACTCACATTTAATGTTTGGAAATGTACGAGTTGGACTTGTCAGTACAATCGCTTGGTAAAAGCAATCTGTGATCACCCTTAACCCTCGACTTTTATTAACAATGTAAAACTTTACTCTGTATGTGATGTCGTCTGCAGACCGTCTGTACTTCACCACTCTACGTGTCAAACCAAAAAACACAGGCAACACACATTACTTCAGCACAGATGAGGAGTTCGTATATGAGAGGTAAGCATCTCCAAGTAGTTTCACCATTGTACTACTGTATGTACGCACATGTACATTTGCAGTGTGTGTACTGTGTAACAATATAGGATTTGTGTGATTGCTTACTCTGTGATGACTAAATTTTACTCATTGTTTTATTTCTATTCGCGTTTTGACTCTTAATTTAAAGAACAAAGTCAGTCAGTCACATATGTCATTTAAAATGTTATTTTATAATTTGTTTTTTTGTTATTTTTTCAATTTACATCTAAATTATGGCACAGCCACGATGTCTTTCATAGAACTCAATATTATTTCTCCATGTACATATCTTCTCCCCTTAGCGTTTTGTCACCTCCTCTGTGTCAACACAGGACTTTCATGCACTGTTCTAACGCCTAGTCAGTCTGCATAACTCAGAGGACGCTTAGTCACGCCAAGCTCAAAACAGTCAGAGATTAAACGTGCTGAGAATGTAAAAGTGATGTGATATTCTTGATCAACGTTTTTAACAACTGCCAGCCAAACCCTCTGTTGTGAATTTATATAACTAAATAATCCGTTTTGCGTCAGTATGGACTAGCACAACATCAGCATACTGATAATAAAAAACACAGTTGCAAGAACCATGATACTCAAAGAATAAATGTATTTAAATTAGTTTTATTTGTTTCTTTATTTTCATTTATTGTGTGAAACTTTACTCGTCAATAAACGTTTGCTGCACTGCTGCCAGTCACAGCTCCTCTGACTCCACCACCTTACGGAAAAACGGTTTGAATGCATTTAGAAAATTTAGTCAAGAGCTCTTGTAGTAGAATGCATAACATAAAACTGAGTGAGTCCTCTTTTTGTAATGAATCACACATTAAGAGTTAAACTTATTAGGACACACTCATTGTTGATGGAACAAAAAACAAGTTTATTCTATAAGTGCATAACTAGAGTATCTGTGGCCTTACAGTGATTTTGTGATGAGTGGTCACAACTCATCTCCTAAATTAACACAATCAAACACAGAAAAGCAAAGCTAATATCTGAGGCCAGCCTTTTAAAATGTTTCCTTACTTTTGATTTTCTGTCCTGTATGATGTGGTTCAAGTACCCAAGCAAAGAGGAACGCATCTGGAAGAGGGACACTTGTACAGATAAAATGAGAAATATGTGAATGGGATGGGGGCGCCCTGGTCTGTTTCAAATACCCATTCATTCCCATACATGTTCAGCCTTCAGTGTTTGTGAGTCTTGTGTAAAATATAGGCCAAGATGAGATCAGTGGCTGTGGCCTCGTCATACGACGGGATTTAGGACGAACACTGAACTGCTTTAGGCTGGACACTTATTCATTCATTCATTTTCACTCCTGATATATGCAGTGGACTAAATTTGCTGATTGATTTTCTAACTGATTCACCAAAATAGCAAAAAAAGTTGGTACAAAAACATGCATTTCAGTTCTAAAAGCTTACCAGACCTGGCTAAATGCTGTACTGTTCCAATATATTTAATACTAAGCACTAGTTGTGTTCTTCAAATACAGATATTAGACATTTTAGTGGAAGGACCCTAAAGAGAGTATGAATGTACTGTACCTATTAGTGAGACATTGAAATCGGACATTGAGCAGAGCGGAGAGCGTTGGAGCTGCGACAGGGCATTCTTGGTTCCCTCTGGTGTGGTGCTACAGAAAAGCAGTGATAAATACAAATATAATGTTCCAGGCACTGATTACCTTAACATTCTGAGGGACATCAAACAACCAACAACGAATCCTTCAAATGCAGAAAACCTGTTCAACACTGTTCCCATGTTTCGAGCTGCAAGCTTGCACTAACAGTGCGCAAGACCAGCATCCTCTGACGTGGATGACCTGCAGCTTGTAGGAGATAAGCAAGATTTTCCCAGAAGATCATGCTCAAAAGGTTTAGCTGCAGCATGTACTATGGTATGCATGTTTTGTGACATGTGTATTTTCCAAGGGAGGGCAGAGAGCTTTGTTACTTTGTTGGGTTGTTGGGTGTTTTTTTCTTTTTTTGCATTTTCCTTTCCTTTGGTGTTTGCATGATTTAAAGTCACACCAAAATCACATACTTTGCCGTGTATAAATATACTGTATACTGTCATGTGCAGTCTGTTGTGTTTTCCAAGTTCCAAAAAAAATTTAAAAAAAAATTCAGAACCCATTTACATGTTTATTTGTTTCTCTGTGTGTTGCAGTTTCTATGCAGACTTTGGGCCCCTTAACCTGGCCATGCTGTACAGATACTGCTGTAAGCTCAACAAGAAGCTCAAGGTAACACACTCTTCATATGCAGAGTAACAGCAGGGTCTACAGTGCTTAGACAGCTGACTCTGAATCACCTGTACTCATGTGTTATTGTTATTGATTGATTAATTATGGGTGCTGGCTTTTTCTGTTACTAGTCTTCCACAATGTCTAGAAAGAAACTGGTCCACTACACCAGTCATGATCAGAAGAAGAGAGCTAATGCTGCTGTTCTCATCGGTGCCTATGCTGTAAATATCTTTTATTTATCCATCACTTTGTCCGTTACTCCACCCATCATGTCAACAATCACCCACCTGTTCATATATTATAAGTAATCTGATCTCTGCTCTCTAGATAATCTATTTGAGAAGAAGTCCAGAGGAAGCCTACAGGACTCTGATCTCGGGAAACAACACAAGCTACATGCCATTTAGGTAGACACACACACACACACACACACACACACACACAGTTTGGTGTTGTTATAAGTCTTTCTTTAGCTTGGCTTTAACATCTGTGAAGGTTCTCTCTCATCCAGATCATGGTATAAAGACAAGGATGAAACGAGGGCAGGTGGACTTTTTTACGGTTTCTCCAAGTAACTTCTTCAATTCTAAAAGACTGGGGACATCTATTGATTGTGCCCGTCTGTAAGAAACCCTCAAAGTCCATTCGCCCTTGTTTCAGTTTATTGTTAGAAGTCGATTAATTCTACCTTGTCCTTGAAAACTACTCCCACTTAGCTGAGGAGAAGCAGCACAGCAACAGACAGTTCACCTCTGTTCAAAGAGTCACTGCTGCCAGTCAAGATATGTCTGGGATGCCTCATAAAAACGCATTACCTCAGAACTCAGCCAGACAATGCAAATGCAAGTGACATATCGTATCTGTGAGGTCTCGCATGTACACACGCACACACACACGCACGCACACACACACACACACATACACACACACACATACACACACACACACGCACACACGCATATTTGTCCTAGGTTTTGGATTTGATTATGTAAAAGCACCGGATTAATATCATTGTATAACATACTGTAGTAGATGCATTACAAAAAAAACTCACAAAAAACATCAATTTCTGGATCTAAAGCCAAGATTTGGGTCCAGTCAACTGAAGGCTTTGTATTAGAACGATGTTGTTGTGTGTATGTGTGCCCCACAGGGATGCAGCAGTGGGAGAGTGCTCCTTCAACCTCACTGTCCTGGACTGCTTGCAAGGAATACGCAAGGTAAACAACACACAACTTAGCCTGAAAGCAGTGGATTACTTTAATAAATTAAGAAGGCTCTTACTTTAACCGCTGTTCCCACAGGCAGTGGATCAGCTGCAGGGACTTTGTTTTAAAAGCTCTTTTTTACTGTCTCCTCTCCTCTCCTCTCCTCTCCTCTCCTCTCCTCTCCTCTCCTCTCCTCTCCTCTCCTCTCCTCTCCTCTCCTCTCCTCTCCTCTCCTGCAGGCGTTGCAACATGGTTTTCTGGACTTTGAAAGCTTCAGTGTTGAGGAATATGAACATTACGAGGTGAGGATGATTACAGCCGTGTATGCTACACAATGCAGACTGCAGATACAGTACACAACATGCAAAATCATTAAAATGTTGATGATGAATCTAGAAATTATCAAAGGCATCTTCACAGAGTGTTTGATCTGATGTAAGCAAAAAGGATAGATAGACTAAACTGAAAATATATCAAAGTGCATGCCCCAATACAAGTGATTCTTGTAATGTTTTAAAATGAAACGTTGTTGGATGATCCCTTTAATGCGCGGCATCTGATTCTTTATTCTCTGTGTTTTTAGCGAGTAGAAAATGGAGACATGAACTGGATAATTCCAGGGAAGATTCTGGCATTCAGCAGCCCTCACCCGCGTAGTAAGATAGAAAATGGTGAGTCAGAATGTCACATTTCTTCCTAAAAAAGGACTTCCCAGGGTTAGGTTCTGTCAAAAGGTTGCACAATCCATCATTTTTTCCATTACTGAATCAGACTCAGTCTGATTTTAAAGAAAATGTCTCATGTGTGTTTAAAACCATCACAGCTCAGTGGTTCTGTCTGCAGGTTATCCTCTCCATTCACCTGAGGCGTACTTTGCATACTTCCAACAAAACAATGTGACGGCCGTGGTTCGTCTGAACAGGAAGTTGTATGAAGGCAGGAAGTTTGAGGATGCTGGATTTGAGCACCATGATCTCTTCTTCCTGGATGGTACCACGCCCTCTGACCTCATCATCAGGCGCTTCCTGCATGTGTGTGAAAGTACCGAAGGGGCTGTGGCTGTTCACTGTAAAGGTGAGATGTTCGTTTGTGTGTCACCTTAATGTTGCAGTCCAAAATACATACCTGTGATAGAAGATGTTCTCTCTTTAAACATCCCTCTGAACTGTAGCTGGCCTAGGACGTACAGGAACGCTGATTGGCTGCTACCTGATGAAGCACTTCAGATTCACTGCGGCTGAGGCCATTGCTTGGACCAGAATCTGTCGACCTGGATCCATTATTGGTCCCCAGCAGAATTTCTTAGAAGAGTAAGTTTCAGCCTTATTTGCGATGACTTCACAACAAAAAGAGACACAGTGTGTTATTTTTCATTTCGGGATAAAGACTCTGAGAGTTCTGCTATGGAAGCTTTCAGTATGGAAGTCAATGTCAACTTTAGCAAGACATTTAAAGTGGTTATGTGATTTGTTTAAAGACATGGCTCTAGGGATGGAAATACTGTCTGATCCACTGGTCCTACAGTCAGTTTGGCTCACAGTTAAACACATGAATAGATGTCATAATCCTCATGGTTTTCTATTAAAAACACAGTCAGTGAGCTACACTGCTGCACTGGCTAACATGTTCCTCTATTACCATAAACACTGTTATTATTTTGTTATTTAGTCCCATATGCAGCATTCTGCAGGGAAATTACAGGGTAATCTTTCAAAGAATGGAACTAAATGTTTTTGAGCTATTTAAAGATTCGGTAATATGATTCAGGCTCAGATACACAGGCAGGGTGGAGAAATCAAATAGGACTTCAAAAGCATTTTTTTTTTTTACTTTGTTTGACAACTAAATTATAAAACTACACCAGAACTACCTTAGATGATTACATGCTAACATGATAACGTGGGATGCTGAACATGTTATATGTTATAAGACCAGTATCGTAGATTTGACAGTGTGATGCAGTCATTGCCTCTGTGTGCGTAGGAAACAGCACAGTTTGTGGGTCCAAGGTGACGTTCATCGGTCCAAACAGAAGCTGGTCCAGCAGAGACTGAGTCGACGACAGCAGCTGCAGCAACAGCGTCTACAGCAGCCGCAGCTTCACAGCTCTGACCTGGTTGAGAGAGGACAACAGGAAGAAATGTCCCGTCTGCTCTCCAGCATGGACGACCTGTCAATCAACACCACCCTCTGCAAATCGTTTAGCTTGGATGAGGTGATTAGGCCCTTGCAAAAAATAAATAAATAAATGCAGAATTGGGGGCGCACAGTGGTTAGCACTGATGCCTAACAGCGAGAAGTTTCCAGAGTTCCAGTCCAGGTTCAGGCCTTTCCTTTCTGGGCTTGCATTTTCTCCCTGTGTCTGCATGGGTCCACCTCCAAAGACATGCTCGTTAGGTTGATTGGTGACTCTTAATTGATCCTAGATGGGAGTGTGAATGTCTCTGTGTTAGCCCTAAGATAGGCTGGCGACCTGTCCAGGGTGTACCCCGCCTCTCACCCAATAACAACTGGGATAGACCCTAGTGAGGATTAAGCAGTATTAGAAGATGAGATGAAATGCAGAATTGAAAATGTAAATTTACAATGTAACCCCAATAGTGTCTTTTCAAACTCTCTCTCTGCGTAGAACAACTACAAGGAAACTAGTCTAACTCAGGGCGACAGACTGAGAGCACTGAAGGGGAAACGACCGCCGAGATCAGTCTCATCCTCCTCAAGGTACCACTTGTTATAACTTATTTTTTAGACAATGTTACAGTTACAGTGGGTTTGCCATGGAGTCATGACAGTTAGTCAGTTGATGACATTATATATGACAGTATACTCCATCCAGACATGGAATGATGCATGCATGAGCTCTAATTCAGGAAAGACACATTACATTTGTTTACACCAAAAAGAAAATATGCCAATATATAATTTAAATAAAAGTGATAAATATGACTGTATATATATATATATATTTTTTCTTTTTCTTTTTTTAAACTGGGACAAGAGCATGCCAGTTGAATCCTGCTGGTTTTAGTCGTTAACAATGGTGCTTTCCGTTTGACAGACATTTTGACAGCCTTCTGTTTCTTCACAACAGAATCATTGCTAGTTCCTTCATTTTCATATTCCGTTTGCTTCACCATTATGAGGATAAGGAGTAAACAGAGAGGTTGATATCGATTTTCACTATGCAGTATTCCTAAGTCTGTAAACGTATTGACTCAGAAGCCAGCATCTGTGATATTTGCGCAAATCTGCGAACAGACCCACAATACAAATAGATAACTCTGTTTATCCAAGCTTGTCACTTGCTTAAAATGAACTATGTTAAAACAACTGACTATATGTATATGGAAAACATGCTGCATCAAAAACAACTTGATTCATCTGTGTCTCTTATTCAGGTTAAACCTTCCCAAAACCTCACAATGCTCCATCCTTCCTCCCCCTAAGTCCTCTAAAGTCTTCCTCCCTCTGTCCCCTTCCTCCTCCTCTTCTAAAAAGCTTCTGCGAAGCTCCTCCACCACCACTGCACACATCAGAAGGTGGGTGTCCACATTTTAGTTTCATTTAAAAGATCAAACAAATTCTTCTCCTTCCCTTGATCTTACTCTGTGTGCGTTGTATGCTTCTCTCCCCAGCCCCTTCAGCCTCAGTTTGTTCAGCACCAGGCCAGCATTAATTCACTGACTTCACTTTGGATGTTCCCATTCTGCCCTCAAGCCAACTCAACTGGTGATGAACTGGTTAAATTCTGGATCAGCTCTCCTCCAACATGCTGTGGTTTAATGGGCCTTAAACATTTTGTCTGCTATTATATTTCTGACACAGCCACTTCATTTGGATGCAGGGACTGATAGAACCAGCTCCCCAAGTTTATCAAACATTTAAAGGGCTGCTTTAAAACCAGGACCCATTGGTCTCCTTAACCAATGCATGATAAAAGGATTAACACCCTAGATCAGGGTCGTTCTACCAGAAACCCATATCTGACCCACGGGATGAATTTCCAAAGTGTGAAAATGACACAGAAGATATTATCTGATAAAGATAAAAGTGAGTAATTAGTGTAAATGGCAATAATGCAATGTAATCACACTAAGAGATTTCAGTTTGCTCCTAAAATGCAATATTTTAACTCATTAAATGTAGATATCTACTCCTTTGCACTAAAATAATAGAAAAAATGGAAAAATTGGTTGTCATTATTTATAGGTTATTGTGGTATTAAGCCTCTTGAGATTGGGCTGTTTGTGGCCCCTGAACTAAGATGAGTTTGACACCCTGCCCTGGGTCATCCTCTCGTCTCTGACAAGCAACAAGCAACTCATGCAGTTATAAGAACTCTGGGCTACAGTGGGGAACTGCTGGCACTCAGACTATGTGTACTGGTCTTATGACTCCTCAGATCTCATTAGAGTATCTGCATGATACAATTCTATATATTCATGTGGAATAAAACTCCTGACTGATGTCTTGGTGGGCCATAGGGCCAGCAGTTTAGACACATCAGCGGGTTGTTACCTACTGAGCATTTTCATGGTTATTTTCACCCACAGTGGGAATGTAAACTAAACTGAAGGTTTTCACATGTTGATCACATGGGTTTATAACGAAACAAAACATGAATTGCAAGACCTAGTAGTGTCAGATTCTCTGTCATATCTAGTTTTAAAGGAGGATTTAATCAAAATAAATTAATTATTAAAACCCATATTATCTCTATCTTTGGATAATGGTGCTGCCTGTACAAATCATACTCTCCATCAAGAGGATTTCGAAATTGTGTAGGTGATGCATTGAAGTGACTGGAGAATGCTCCTGACCAGATGCATTGCCGTTCACTGCAACACTAAAGTCTTCCGTTACAGGTTTGGATTTATCATGTGGATTAAATATCAAAAATGGTAAAGGATTGTCACTTTCAGATATTCAGTCAGTTTTCTGTGTAACATCAGTGGAGGAGTGGAAACAAAGCCACATAATTCTTAACAGCAAATGCACTTTACTATTATAACCTTTATTTAATTATTTTTTATGTGTTTTAGACTAAACAAAAACTATAAAGTGTAGTAATTTAAACAGAGATTAACAAGGATTAAATCAGACACTTGATATATGACAGGCTTTTTAAGGACAATAATTATAATAAAACATTTAGAGGATATTGTTGATGGCCAACATTGTATTTGACTAAAAAAAGGTTCTTGGTGATGAGAGTCATTTATAAAGGAAACTTAATTTGTTTATTTTTTTTCTGAGAAAATGTATGCAGAATCTGTTTTATTTTTGGGTTAACATTAACTGTAAAATTCCTATGCAGACCATGTTCAGTTGTGAAATTGTGTGTTATCTGGTCTCAGACCATGCCTAATTGGTGGTTTATTCTGAAGAAAGAATGCATTTGTGATATTCTGTTTGAGAAGATGGTTGTCATTTATGTTGCTGCAGAGACAAGAATAAAGGCTGAGAAATGATAAAATTATTAATGTTATTCCTTAGCTTCATTTTTAGTAGAAACACACAGGTAATTGATGAAATATATTGATGTTCTGGGTCATGCGGTCATTATTACACAGGATGAGATGTTACAATCCCTTGTGCCAAGATCCAAGGGAAAACGTATTTAGAAACCCAATCCAACTGAAAAACCGAACAGCAGGATAGCAGTCAGCTACCACTAGCAACAAACAAGAACACACCAGCTAAGTAGCCTAGCCAACAGCAGTAGGCAGTATGCAGCACATCATTGGGGTTTTCAAGTGGGCACCTCCCTTCACCGATGTTTCGTTAAGTTGGGCCCACGACACCTCAAGAAGGCTTAACAGTGAGTTCCAGCATCCTGGGGTCACCCACCTCCATGCAGCCACCACGCAACCACGTGGCCTTCAACTGAGAGATTAACTTAGCCCTACTACTAACTACTAAAACTACTCAGCTAGCCTTACCTTTAGCATGCTCCCCAGCTATAATGTGCCCTCCTTAGCCACAGCCACTCACTTGCTCGCACTGCTGCCAGGAACATGTTGTTCCTGGCAGCAGTTTACTGCCACCTTCTGTTATCTCCCACAAATGCCCACCTCACACAGAAGAGTAATGCTGGATTTTGCCATGGGTCCACAGCCACCCTTCTCCACCGGCCACAGGCAGTCCCTCCACCCTCGCTGTTCAGCTTTTGCTGGCCTGCCATCTCTGTATGTTTAATGTTAGCTCTCTTGTGCTCATTAGCCTCAACTCTGTTTTCCCACGGGACAGTAAGTTCAACAAAATACACCACCTTCTCTACCTCTGACCACAATAGCAGGTCCGGTCTCAGTCGGGTACTCGCTATCTGCACTGGTACAATCAGCCGTTGTTTTATGTCAGCCTCAGCTCCATGTTAACACATCCACCTCAGCAGATAATTTTATGTATCTATGGTATAATCAGAATTCCAGTCAGGTTGACAAAATATTGTCCAAGTAAATATAGGTGGTGAGTAGAGACAACGGTTTATGAATTCTGGTAATTCAAGACTGAGATGAAGACACTCACCTACTAAGATGCTGAGATCACTGATCATATATCCTTGGTAGAGTTCAATCTTGGAATAATACACAAATGACGTTAAAATTTATTAGAATATATTCATCAATCTTTTGTAAAAGGTTTTATTGGTTGAACACAACAGAATAAATCAAAACTAAAGAGAAAACAACGAATCAATACAAAATGAGGAGTAGAAGCCTAGGTTTTATGAGTCTATATATTAATGAGGTTCATGGTTCGTGCTCAGTACTTAGAAGATGAAAATACATAATTATAATTAATAGAAGAAATAATGACAATGGGAATTCATGATACACTCCCATCACAATGATTTTAACATTTTTGTGGCATCTTTCATACTCTTTTATAAATATTTGTCTTTTTATTACTTAAAAAAAAAACTACTCCATCTCTCTAACTCATGCATTGGGATGTCTTATATTTCTTTGTAAATCTTCCGCAGACAGAAACCCATAAATTGGATATAAATTTGTCTGTTTCCTGGAGTTATCTGGAAGCTACAGAATGCAGTAGGTTTTCTAGAACTTCCACCTGAAAGAAAAGAGAGAGAGAGAGATTTTTAGGAGTTCACCCTGTGTGTCTCTGTCTACCACCCACTCCCCTATTTTACCTGGCTGGTTTCCCCCATCCTAAGGTTCTTGAGCTGGTAGAAGGTAACTTGTCCATCACTGTCTCCCACCACAACGCAGTCTGTCTGTGAGGCAAACAGCAGGGACGTCATCCTCACACCAGGGGCAGCAGGCTTCACAGTGACTGGCTCCAGACTGGAGGAGGGAAGTACATGTATGAACATAACACATCAGAGTGAAACAGGGAACAGGACAAACAGAGTATTCACTCAGTCTGACTCACAGGCTTGAATTCAGGTCCCAGATTTCTAGTTGTCCTTCATTAACAGCTCCAAATACTGTGGCCCACTTTGGAGACCACTTGATGTTGTGCACAGCCCTCTGGGTGGAGGTGAAGCTTAACACAGGTTGCAGGTGGTCCTGCTTCCAAAGGTGGATGGTCCAGTCAGCGGAGCAGCTCAGGAACACATCAGGATGGAGTGGACACCAAGTGATGCTGTTCACAGGACACTGAGAGGGTGCAAAATGTCAATCATACTTGTGCTCTCTCTGTCAGTAAGTTTCTGTAACTATTAGGTTTGTCTCTGGAGAACATGTTCATGCACATGTACCTGCAAAATAAATAATATACATTATACAGTGAATTAAAATAATACATGGTTCTGACAATTCACTATTTAAACTGGGGTTCAGTATCTTCCTTAATGACACTTCAGCATGTGTTCCATGTACTGAGGTTCAAACCGCTAATCCTCTGGACAACCCGCTCTACCTACCAACTGAGCCTAAAGAGCCTTAAGACCAAAGGAAGCTCATATCAAATATTTTCTGGGGTGGAAACCCATTATACTCCTTACGTGTCTTTACTACAGCCATGTTTGTTTGTAAATGAGCCTCACCAGAAGGAGGTGGTGATTGTGGATTTATCCTGATCGACTTACACAGTGTTTCTTGTAAGTCTCCAGAAACTGCTGACTGTTGGAACAGGAACATTTGTGGATGAGACCTTCTGATGTACCAGCCAAGTATATATTGGAGTCCTGCAGGAACAATGTAACACAAGACAATCGGCGTCCATGATGATGATGACAACATAATTAGTGCTTTCTGTTTTTGTTTGTTTGTTTGTCTGTTTTTTTTAAAAAAAAAAATCACAAGTTTCTCCTTTTTTCTGAAGACGTTTCATTGGAAACCACCCAACCACACATATAATGACTTTGACTTTTTGTTGGATCGACTTACTGTTGGATGGAAGTCAAAACACAGACCAGGAGTCAGCGCTGACAGAACACTTTCTGTCGTCTTCTCTGTCTTCTTCTCTCCTGCCTTCTTCTTTGGATTATGAATTCTCTTGATTTTCATCAGGTCTGTGGTAAGAGAAAACAGCTCATGATTACCTGTCATTACTTTGTTGGCACTGAAATAAAAGTAGTGTAGTTATTGCGTATAGTACCTATGCAGTCGAGGTCATTGTTGAAGACAAACCATTTGCTTATCCTGCCATCTGCACCCACAGAGAAGAGAGCTTCTACCTTTTCCTCTCCTGTCAAGCTCAGCTCTTGCTGAGTCCACCTAAGCTGCCAGACAGGCCCCAAGTGTCTGTTGAGACATTCACTGCACAGACAACAACAGAGCAGCAACATGAGTGGCATTAAATTAATTTTACCACGTGATGGAAGACCTGCCTGCACTGTGCTCACCGGCTGCTGATAACATGTGACTCGCTGTCTTGACTCTGCATGTTGTAGATAGCTATGCTGCCATCATACATCCCCACAGCTAGCTGACTGGGGCTGCTGGCTGAGAAATCCAGGGAAGTCACAGCGCTGTCACAGTGGATGATACGCTCAGGCCACTGCAGAGGGAGGAGACACAGCAGGAACTCATACATAGTCTAAATTGTCACTCAGCGATATGATGCTACTAAGTAAGTCAGGTCAAAGCCATACCATGAGGTTTTTGACAGACCAGCAGCACACCAGACCTGATTTCTGGTTCTGGGAGTCAAACTCGCCATATCCCACAGCCAGGAGGTCCTGACAGAGAAAAGCTTTTTTAGTGAAATTACTACAGTTTGAATGTATTTAAGACTCCCAGTAGTTTACATAAAAGATAACATAAATCATTGCTAACAGTTTTGATAAATGTGTCAACAAAAGCAGTCCCTGGTATTCTGTTTACAGACTACTCACAAATTTCCTGTGTTCCAGAAGAACGTTTCAAAGTCTCAATAACATAAAATTCATATAAAATGATTTTAAAAAGACACGAAAAAAACACTTCCAGGTGACAAGTTAGATTGATTTAGAAAATCAGTTCTTATGATTTCACATTTGCTTAATTCACATAAACAGGTGGTGCTAAAAGCTAACTTGCCCAGCTTAGCAGAGTAGGAGCAGCATCTGACATTCAGAATGTATTTTATTGCGATATCATTAAATTATATATAATGATTGTATCAAGTATGTGTTTATCAAACTAAATCATCATCAAGACAACAGCAATATTTTTTATTTTTTTTAATTTCTTTTATAACTTGTACTGCACAGTTTTGCTAAGAACTTTCAAACCCTCCAGTGGTTTTAGAGTCTGTTCTCTACTTCCGTAGGGCATAATAGATTATTTGTTCTCTAGTCTCTGTTACCGGGTTCTTCTTGTTCCAGGCCATGCTGCTGATGCTGCGTCTTCTGCTCAGCTCACAGCTGAAAACCCAGAGACACTCCAGGGCTGGAGATGGAGCACTTTCGGTATCCCCCAGTCTCTGACCTACAGCCCCAGGCTTCATAGGGCTATCTGGATCTGACAAAATCATTCCACATATACTTGTTTAAATGGTTACATTTCATACATTAGTACTCATTATCACCAACAGCTGGAGGGCATAGCGTGAATGTGTATAGGACTAGGTGTGAGCAGTAAAATGCTCTTTTTTCTTGTGTCTTATTACTAGCATGTCAGCACAAGTGAAAAGGGTGTGATGATGAGCTGAGATTACCTTGTAGTACAGGGAGTTGCCTGTAAGCAGACAGCTGAGGTTGGAAGCTGTTTCGCAGTATGCTCCTCTCCATCACTAGTAAGCAGTGCTGGAATTTCTCCGACAACATGATGAGCTGCAGTTCTGACTCTGAGTAAAAACTGTTCCCCAATGCTTCCACCTCTTTCAGCGAGCTAGAAACACTAACTGAAGAGGCACAGACTACATATGATAAAGTAATACATCTGTTGATGGACACTATTCTTAATCAGTAAAACAGTTTGTCTGTATGATGTAAACAGTTCATGAAAGAAATAATATTGAAGCTAATATTAATGATTAATTTTGTCCTTCATCCTTACCTGTACTGGTTGTGCTGCCCATTGACACACTCTTCTCTGTGCCTCTACTGGAGTCCACAACAGCCTCTGGATAATCATCCTTCTCTGCTGTGGGTTTATCCATAGCTTCTTCCTGATCGGTGCTGCAGAAGGTGTCATACATGTCCCAAGTGGTAACAGTCGTGGCTGCAGATATTGAAACATTTCATTGTGTAAAAAATTAATTTGCTAAAATTCCTGTGAAAATGTGCCAATGTGTGTGTGCCAAGTGTATTGACTGAATAACAGGTAGCAAGAAATTCTGGTAAAGTTACAGCTGAATAAAGTATTGATATTGCTACAAATAGAAATGGTTAGCTAAAAGTAGTCTTTAAAAATCCAAAAGGGCAATAAGGGCAACTGGATTTGTAAAATTCTCTCAGTCCAGTTGCCCTTATTCACCGCATTTTGGATTACCATGACCTGGGTGACTGAGAATCTTCACAGACATGGTCTTTAAAAAGGTAAAATAGCTAAAAGCTATAAGGATAGACCTTTGAAACAGATATTAAATACATCAGCTCAGCTCACACACCCCTAGACCTCTGTGTGCCTTGTTTCCTTCTGCTTTTCTCTGACGTGCTTTATCAGTCAGCCCAAGCTTCTGCCTCTGTTTCTCAGCTACCAGGCCAAGACTCAGCCCCAGAGCCATTATGTAGAGTAAATAAACTACTCATTACACTTACTCTGACTACTGCCTGTATGTCTGCGCATGAGATCACGTGGCTAATTGTAACAAAATGTTTTAAATAGACATTATAGTCATGGTTAAAAGCTATATAAACAGTAAGAGTTAATTATGGAATCACATATTCATCGGGTGGGTGAAAACACAGGAACAATAAACAATGTTTAGTAGTAAGTAGTGAATAAGTGGTTTTAGTAGATACCTGCTTCCACCATGACCATGCTGTCAGTCTGGACCTGTTTGTTTTTAGTAGCTCCATTCATTGTCTGCATCGATCGGTCCTCATAGTTATCATTGCCCAACTTATTCCTGCAAACCTCGGCATAGCGACTGTTCCTCTCTCTGTGCAGAAAGACAACAAAGACAACAGCTTGTTGTCATCAATAAAAAAATCCTCAGTCAGTGCAGTCAGTTCAGTAGAGCAGTTTAAAAGATTTAAAGCCTTGTAGCAGCCTGTTCAAGCTGACTTGGTATCCAGTTCCTGTCAAATAGATAAAATGGTCAGGAAGTACAGAATGCTCACATGATGTCTTGTGCCTCATCAGCTTGCACTGACACGAAGGTGCTGGGTATGTCCAGCAGTGAAATATCCTCCGTCTCAGTGATGAAGACGTCTATGACCTCTTTCAACATATCTTCTGTCATTTGTTCTTTCACTGTGTCCTTTTTGCCTCTCACGTCTAACAGAAGACAAAAGATATGAAGCAAAAATGTAATACCACAGAAGAGACTATATGTTACATTTATTGGCTACTGGGATCTGTGACATAATAACATATATGAATGTGCATTATTTTAAGGGACCTGGGTAGAAGTTGGGCAGGTCTCGTTTGGAAAATGTATCCTCAATCTCCTCATTCAATGACTCTATTGTGGACTGGCTAGATATTCTGCTGCTTCCCAATACCGACCTGGAAAACAATGTCACAGCTCATTACAAACAAATAGTTTGTGATGATTCAGACCTCTTCATTTTCTGTACATGGTACTGTGTTGTAGAATATGTTATAAATGGATACAGTTTTCTATTATCTCAAAATCAGAACACATTTTTAGCTGTTTTTTTTTTTTTTTTCCAAATTCATCAATCAAAAAACTGAAGGATTCATATCCTTGAGTCAGCACTTTGTAGAAGCCGCTTTGGCGTGTTTTTCTCGCAAATCCTGTCATACTTCATTAGACTAAAGCTGTGAAGTACTATCTTTGAGTCTCACTAAAAATTCTAAACTCTGGGGTTTTAAGGCTGAGCTGCTCTAGGCAGTGGTCCTGAAACCACTCCATCATTTTAAAGGTTGCATACCATAAAGCCTAGAAAATTCCTCTCTGACGCTCCATTAGAGTTACCCATAGTTGTAGGTCATTCCACCAGTCAAACATCTCTATGTCTCAGAGTTCCCTTCACTCCATGGCTTTGCTTTTGTCCTGACCTGTCTGAAATATGGTATAACATAGTATAAAATGCAGACGTATCTCCTATTCTACAGTATGTCAAATTAATTAATTTGGTCATCAAAGAAAACATACCAAAACAATAATAGCAAACCAATGACACCCAATTATCAGTTTTATATTTTTCAGATTTTTTTCTTACAATGGGCAGTTGTGCACAAATTAGTTTGTAAAATGCCAGGTGTCTGAGACAAATGTAAATATGATGCAAATATTTTTTTGTGTTTTTTCTCCTTATTGCTTTAACAAATGGGTTGTGCACCCCCTGAGACCATCTCAGATCACAAACTCAGCTGGTGTTAAACAATGTGGCACCTGGAGAAAGGCATGGCGAAGCTCCCTGTGGTTGTTGTCTGATCTGATGATGATCCAGCTGAGAATTCATCCGCAAAGAACCTGCTGGCTTTGGCCTGCACTGCTCCTGGGTCTGCTTGGTACAGTGGCTGAGGAGTGACGTCATTGTCTTCTTCATCAAACACCTGGAAATACAACTACTGGATAAGACTTGTTTTGAGTAGCTTCTGCTTTTACTCTGCTACATTTCAAAGGGCTGTGACGTACTTTTTGTTTCAGCGCATTAATACAATCACTTTAATTTGATCTGAAAATTATTAAATTAAATTTAATCAAACACATCAGATAAATTCATGAATTTGGGTGTAAAAAATGCACTTTACTTTGTTTTCAAGTTACTTAACCGACAGGAGGCAATATATTTCAGTTAATGATTTACTTTAATACTCTTTGTCAAGTTACTCATGGTGTTCCTCAAGCCGTTATTATTTACAATTTACATTAACGATCCATGTAATGTCTCAATGTAATTGTCTAAGGTATTATATGAAGATACAACTGTCTTTTATTCACATAACAACCCTGAAGAAATATTTAAAGTACTAAATCAGGAACTCATTAAGATTAATGACTGGTTTGACTGCAACAAACTATCTCTAAATATTAAGAAAACCTACTATGTTTCCTTTGGAGTTCAACCAGTGAACACAGAACTATCACTGAACTTAAAACACATTAATTGATAGAGTTCAATTTATGAGATTTGTCTGTGTAAATATTGATGAATCTCTATGTTGGAAAGCTAATTATTTGTTTATGTGTAAACTAAACTGGAAAATAACTGGTCTCTTACTGTGGTACATCCTGGACAGTATGGTCTATCACAATGCTACTATTCGTGCCCACACTCAGTCGGTCAGTTCAGAGTCTCTGGTTAGCATGTTTTTGGAGGTGGGAAGAAACTGGAGTACCCGGAGGAAACCCAACCGGACACAGGGAGAACATGCACCCAGAAAGGCCCGAGCTAGACTCGAACCCGAACCTTCTCGCTGGGAGCCATCAGCTAACCACTGTACGGACCGTGGGGAGTTTCCTCAGAGACAGGTGAAGCGCTAGGACCAAGTGGAAAACGGCCGCTCAAGCTGAAGCCTGTTTCCCTTAGTTTAGACCCGCACACAAGCTCCTCGATTGGCTCCCGTTTCTCGTGTGATTGGCCGTCCCCGCTGTCACTCCATCAAGTTGTAAACAGCACTAGCACTTACACACCGGTCTGCTAGTTACCGAGGTGTCCCTGTTAATCCGCCACTGTAAGTTGGGCGTTTGTTTTGCCTGGGTCACGTCAGCTAGAAGGATTGTAATATCAGAGGTTGCATTTACAATAACGTTTGAATCAGTGTGTTTGTGTGTGTGTGTGTGTGTGTGTGTGTGTGTGTGTGTGTGTGTGTGTGTGTGTGTGTGTTTGGTAATTAGACGCAGCCATGATGTCTAAAAAAAGAAAAGTGGACATCAGAGACTTCTTAAGAAGTCAACGTGTAAGTTACTCAAAGAAATGCGTTGCACCCATCCTGCAGCACCTTTACTGGCTACTAGTTTGACCAGCCCACCACTGTGGAGGTGCTATGTAAATGAGGTCTGTTTACCATATATTCAAAAAATAAGTGTAAAATTGGTGATACTGATTTGGAGTGAAGTTGAGTAACAAGGTGAAACACAGAATTGGGTGATAATGTTTTGCTACATCCCTTACAACCAGTCAAACCAAAAAAAAAAGGGAACAGTAAACTTAAAAGTAGCTAAAGAAAACTAGAAGAACTACTAGAAAACACAGTGAACTGAAAGAGTTAGCGTTTTATTAACAATACTTGTGTTTATTCTGGGTTATGTTAAGAACACTATTCTGATTATTCTGTGGACTTCAGTAATGCAGTAGCCTGCCACTAGAAAAGCTTCTTCTTAGTTTCCTTGCGCCACCAATGCTGCTGCCTCTAAACATTAACACATTTAAAGTTACCCGAACAGACTGTCTCGGAGTTTGAATGGTGCTCTTCTCCAGAACTCTGCTGCCAGCGGCCAGACTCAGGCGCCTCTTGCTCGGGGAGAAGATCACGCTGTTTGTTTGCCTTGAGCTTTGGTTGACTCCCTGAGGTCCCGACACTGACACGTTTGTTCTTCGAGAAGAGCTACGGAGAGAGCAGAGCAGCGGTCAGCGCGGCTAGGATGGTTAGACAGAACATGTCGAGAAAAAGATGTCAGCTTACGGCCTCAGCACCAGGGTGCGTTTCGTCGGTCTTTCCTCTTTTGCCACCGGAGCAGACATTTTTCATGCGCTTTGTTACTGAAGTTGGTGTGTTACCATGGTAACGCGACGCCTCACATTACGCGTACATTACAACCCTGCAGACAGGCTTACACTATTTTCTATTTTATTTTACTAGGTCTGATTTACGTTTCCTTTTCTTTTTATTTTCTTTTATTTGATCTTTCTTTGTACTTGTGTCAAGAGTGTTTCTTTTATGTGCAACTGTGTTACTATAACCAAGCAGTTTCCCTTCCCTTCCTAGGTCTAAAGTCGCAAGTTTACCTTACCTTTATAATAAACAGACATTTTATACTGAGATTCTTGGAGCTTCAAAATAGAGGGATTGTTTTATATATATGTGTGTGTGTGTGTGTGTGTGTGTGTGTTACAACCAAGTGCCACCTTGTAATCAGTTGTAAGGTGGTGGAAAAGGGAAAAGGTGGAAACTTTACTTGTATTGTGATCATTATCTTCCTATTCAAGTATAGTGAAATAATAATTGTGTTTCTTTTATCAAAGGGACAGTTAAAGTAAAAGGACACAGGGTACAGACTGCACCACTTGTGTTTCATACTCGCTCCATTCTTGACTCTAGATAAGAGTCCTGCCTTGATCTATCAAAGATGAGAATCTTATCACAGTGGTCTCTGCTCTTTAGACTCACATAAAAACTGTGTGTCAAACATTTGAATCTTGTCACAACAGAAAGAGCAGCTAGAAGAGGATGGGGGAAGAGAAAAACAAGAGGGAGGATAGGACTGGCAAAGACGTGGACGAAAGGCAAAACAGGTTAGTGGCAAATTACTGACCTATTCGATTAATTAATCAAGCAGAACATAAGAGGTTGAGACATGTGTTTGTGACATGGTCAGGTAAAGACACTACAGACACTGCAGCATACAGGTTTTTAAACACCGCAATACATGAAATTCATGTGATTGCATAGATAACCAATTAATTCTTCTATGTTTACCTTCTGTCTTACTATAGAGAGTCGCAGGAAAATGACCTTTACCTGGGTTGTCTCACCAAACGACACCTAATAATGATGTCTGTGGCTGTTGGACTTATCATCGTGCTGATTATTATCACTGTCACTGCCGTGGTGCTCTCCAATAAATCAGGTACATTCTTCAAGATACTTGGAAGCATGGTTCTCTGAGGCACCTTTGCTGAAATGTTCATCACATGTGACAATTAACTGAACAATTTCATTCAAGCAGTAATCAATCACTTAATCACTCCAGTCTTATGCAACTTTTTGAAATTTCCACTTGAAAAATCATCCAAAACATTAGCCAGTAACACCTCTACAGCCTCAAACCTCAAAGGAGAAGAGTGGGGGGGGTGGGGGGGAACTGACTTTGCATGTGTGCTTTTTTAAAAAAAAGAAACTCTGCTAAAAACAAACAAACAAACAAAACAACAACAAACAAAGGTGATGAATATACGATCACACAACCCATGTTCAGACATGGCATTGAAATACATCTTTAAACCCATGCACAAGCTGTCAGTAGTCTAAGCACTGGAGTGAAGACACACTGAGGACATGATGAGATGTGATTATTCAGATCACAGTTGGAGGTGGTTTTGGTTGCATTTGACCATATATTTTTAGCAGTGTGCAAAATCGCCAGTACTAGTGATTGTACTGTGGAAAACTAGAGTCGACGTAGAGATGATCATGATGTTACTACTGCTAAATTTAATCTGATTGTTTGATCCCTCGTGGATCATTAAAGTTTCTCTAATATTTATCTTTGAACAAAAATGATTGCCGTCCCTGGGTGGGCTCGAACCACCAACCTTTCGGTTAACAGCCGAACGCGCTAACCGATTGCGCCACAGAGACCTGCCGGGCGAAATTTGGTGTTGTGAAATTATCCCGAAAGATTACAGATTGTGGCGATTCCCTCACGTTAGTTTAAGGACAACGTAGGAAGGAAGGAAGGAATGAATGATTTCCCTACGAATGAATGTGCATCACTCACAGAGGAAATTATTCAAAACTGCGGTTGAGTGTTTTTTTTTCTCCCAGAATGAATGTGTAAACACAGCTTTTGCAAAAGCAGACAGGATCCGAACAGGGTTCAAGATTTTTGTATTTATGGTCACGCTACGGTCTCATTTTGAAAGGCGCATAATTTAGCGACAGGAAGTAGTTCTGTCTTTGGCTTCAGTCATTGGTCGGCGGCGCAGCACTGGCTGACGTTAACGTTTAGAAGATGGCGGCTTTCGTGGGATGTGAATCGGTTCAGGGTAGAAGTTTGCAAAGACATAATGTTATGAAATCATGATAGTACTTCATATTATCACGACACAAAAAATGGCTTTTACCTTCTAACCTGAAGAGGAAATACACGGGAACTATCCTGAACGATGGACCACCAGAGAGGGCTAAACCACTGTAAGTCTACGCATCAGTAGTGCAGTAAAATCCTTCAGCTGTCAACAAATTAAACTAAGCAATAAACTAAAACCTAGAGTAAACCGACAAATTAAATGACTGGATATGAGCTATCCGTGCTGATATAATAATGCTTATCTGAAAATGCTCACCGTCACAATCAGAGCCTTTTAAAAATATCATGGCTTTGTAGCTATTAAGTAAATAAAAAAATAAATGAAACTAATTTAGTGTTAACGAATAAAATTATTAATTAAATGTGTGATTCTGTCATTAAAAAAGTAACATTATGAATATGATCATGGTGATGTATGAGCAGGTCTTCAATGTTGAAGTTTGGTAAGTACATCGATTTATATTAGCTTTGACTGATTTGATACAGGTTTTGAGCAGCGTGTTTTTGTAACCTCAAACCACGTGCTTAAATACCTTATAATGCAATTAATCTGTTTGATTAAGGTGATCAAAGTTCATGAAGTAACACACACAGCTGATTTTAATGGGATAAACATCACACGCTTGCCATTAGACAACTGGAGTTATGTAATTCACTCTTACTATGGGTGTTATAGAGACTGAACCCTTTTGACCTGGCTTTATATTTGAAATCTGAGTCACAAGTGTAGACAAAAAATAATGTGCTTAAGATGATCACACACTAAACTCTATTATTTAGTAGCATATGGGTTGACATTCTTTTTATAGCATATACTTTAAATGTTTGGGCTTGTGTTTGCTGATGACTGCTACTTAGAGCGCCATTTAACACAAATCTATAGCCATGCACACCTTTGACTGAGACCACACATGTATAACAGAAGAAGTTTGAAGATTGTAGGTGATGTTTCTTTTACTGCTGTGTTAGCTATTTAATCAGTATTATTGTTATCCCACCAACCAGATTTCACCACCAGCCGCCACTGATTGCACATATGTATTTTAGCACATGGTTTAAGACAGTTGTTAGTTAAAGACTGACAAAATCATATCGTGTTTGTCATATTTATATACATATTGGACCATCCTAGTCCCAATCCGCAGCGCATGAAGGAACTAAAAGTATCATGGATGCTTTTAAGACAATAACTAACCAATTACCAAACTTAAACATCTTCATAAATATTGGTCTGTATATATCAACTTGAATGTTCACACTGTCACAAGAAACACTAAATCATAATTTCAGTTCAGACCGGCATTATAAACCTATATCCACAGAAATCTCCCTGGTACCTTAAGCCAAGTCCTTTATATCAGGGCGTCTCCAGACTGTTCCATTTTATATTTGGGTTTTATATTACGTACCCACATCATTCAATATTTCTCTCCCTAAAGTGCTATAATTACTCTCTCTAAAAACTTGTCTATAGACGGGTCAAATTTCATTTAGATTCCATGCAACACTGAAGAGCTTCCCCTCATGAGACTTGAAGAAGAGTTACATGATCCACACGAATGATGCAGCGTCACAGTGAATCCACTGTTGTAAAATAATAAAACATGGTGTGAATAATTTATTCTAGTCTGAGCACCACGTTTATCAGCATGATTAGATATGAAGCAACAGTATAGATTAAAAACATGTTCATCTAACCATCAGGTAACAGGAGTTAATGTTTTACAGGAAACTGTATTCAAAGCTTTATGCAGATAAATAAAATGAACATACTGAGTAATGTATCGCTAATACTAATTATAATATAGGACATTCTGTTGTTTAAATTCGCATTTAGGCACAGTGTGAAAGTGATTGAGAAGTAGAGGGTGTTACTTGTATTTATAGGCTTTCCTATAATTCGATGAGAAAAAACTGCAACACCAATCTGACATGAATGGTCTCTCTGTTCAAAAACAGTGTCCCCCGCTCCTCTCACGTTCTCCACTGGTGGAGACATGCTGGACTACCTGGTGGAGATGGGTAACATCAGCGAACCCGACGGCCTGTTGGCCACCTGGTTTCACAGAGCCAACAGCCAGGACGACATGAACAAAGCTCTCGCAAGTAAAGACACACACTTAACACCGGAGATAAAATTGCATCTTTCAGTGATTGCGCTAGGAACTGTTCGACTGACATCCTGTACTGAACTGCAGCAACATCATACATGTGCTAAATATGTGGTTTAACTAAACCTGTCCCCTCTTCTGTCCTCTCAGGTGATGCCATGATCCTGGAGGCTGATATCACTCTGCATGGTTATGGAACCGCTGATCAGAAGCCCATCCCTATCATGGCTCACTTTCCAGACATCTTTAGCGATAACACTCTGGACCAGTGGCTGGATGCTGTGCTGGCCTCTACAAAAGGTACGAATAGAACAAGTCAAATTAGTCTCGTTAACAGATTCACTCGATGACGAGCTGTGACGTGTTGTGTCTCCTTTAAGGTATGAAGTTGGACTTTAAATCTCTGGAGTCAGTGGGTTTGTCACTGGATCTGCTCAGACAAAAGAACACTGAAAGAGCGATAAACAGGCCTGTGTGGCTTAATGCAGACATCCTTCCAGGTCCTAACGTACCAAATTTTGTGCGTCCAGTCAATGGAACCATGTAAGAAACCTAACATTGTTAAGATTTAGATTTGGAGGTACACATACTCACGCTCACACTCACAACATTACAAAAATAAAGCATATTAGGGAATTATGGTGTAGTGTTTATATAAAGGGCTAACCAACTCTCTTACATTCTTTTTTGCAGATTTCTTCAATTGATTCAAGAGAAGTTTCCAGATGCAACTTTGTCTCCTGGATGGAAGGTATTACATGCTCCTAGCCACTAACAATCACGACAACCTGCAGTTTTTTTTAGCCTATAGCTCTGGGGATGGTCATGTCAGTCAGCTGGTGGGGAACTGGTACACATCCATTCTGTTGCTGTGTGAGGCTGTACGTAAGGTTTAAAATACTGTCAACATTGGTTGCTAATATGCAAACAGTGACAACGCAAATATGGTGTAGTTGTGCAGGCATAGTGTGTAATGTCAGTGTAATGCAGTTACTGAAATTATGAACCGAAAATGGCTTGGTGTGTTACAGGATGATCAAAGCAATGCAACTGTCTTTGAGACATTTCACAAAATGTCAGTGTCATCAGGACACAAAGGACACGAATGGAGTGGTTTGTCCTTTCACTGATGCAGTGCAAAAACTCCTGCATCACAAAAAAGCAGGATCACGTGTCATCTGAGAAGTTTCCTTTCAGATGTGTGGCTGCCATGTTTGATTGTTAGTGTCCAGTACATATTCAGTCATCCACATTGTGGGTTGATCAGCTGCGACTGAAATGTTTAATTAAACATTAAACATTTCAGGCCCCCCAGCTACAGATCAGAGTCTCAGATTGGCTCAGTAGACTCTGACTCTTTCATGCAGCCACCCAGAAGTTGAATAATCAGAAGTCCATTTGTCTGAATGATTGGAATTTACAATTGTCATTGCATTGTTTCTGACAGGTACTCTATACTCCTCCAATAGCTGTTGCTTCATACTCTAGGGCCATGGTGGAAGACATGTATGATATGATCAAAGACGTACCCCAAAAGGTAAGCTACAAAGATTCGCAGAAGTGTGAAAACTAGGATGTTTAGTAAAGGGATTGACAAAAAACAACAAAACATTGTTCATGTTCACTGCTTACCCTACTATATTCATGGCGATATTCAATTAGCTGCTGCTGTTCTTTGAAGCGATGCATCAGTGCGGCCGCCGCATTGTCACATACTGTATCTCTGTCAGGACAAGAGATCTGTCTGATAGTTACGTTGTTTCAGTTTTAATTGAATTCTGAATCAATGTTTCACAAGTATAGATTTATTTACACACTTCTTTACTGTATTATTGAAGGTTTTCTAATGTCACTCCTTAATGGCAGCAGCCATCCTTAGCAGGATGCCACAACTCCAAAAACATGAAGAACAGCACAAGGTGTTGACCTGGCCTCTAAATTCACTAGATCCCAAACTGATCAAGTATCTGTACAATAATCAACAGAGGTCCCTCCCCTCAACCCATATGACCCAAAGTCCCCCACTAATAACACTCTAATACCAGACACCACAGGACACCCTCCGAAGGTCCATGTCCATTCTTTGATGAGTTACAACTGTTTTGGAGGCACAATGAGACTTACACAATGTTAGGAAAGTGGTCATAATATTATGCCTGACCAGTGTATATATAGAATAGTACCGTATACATATTGTGTTACAAATTTGCTAAAAGCAGCCCAAAGTTTTGTTTTTATCCGTATACTGTGTCTCTAATATATGACATTGTGGGCAGCAGCTCCAAGTCAATGACGGATTTAAGATCTGCAGTGAAACATCAGGGCTGTTTTGTCTCTCCAGGTCACGTTCCCTGTCCACGCCCTGTTGGTCCGCAGTGGCTGGCAGCATCTGAAATGGCTCCTCAGCCAGTCACCACGGTAACGAATAACTTCCATCTGTGCCAAGGCAGTGAGCTGATTGCTAACTGTTTAAAATACTGGGCGGAACCCAAAAAGATTGTTTCTTGAGTTTCCATGATGGTGACGCACACTGATGATTAAATTTGGTTTTCAGGTTCAGCCTGACTTTGTGGCAGGGGTCCATTCACCCGAACGTCAGTGATCTGCTGTTTGTCCGTGACAACACTCAGCCTTCGGAAGTCTACTACGATATATATGAACCCACGCTGTCAGACTTCAAACAGGCTGCAGGCAAGTTAGGAACCTGCAGACATGCCATATACTGTACATGAGTTGTTTTTGTTGCTTAATAAATGGTGAATAAAAACTAGAATTGAGATAAGAATAAGTAACTAAATTTATTACAAAACTATTATTATAATACTTGAAAAGTATAGGCCTTCCTAAAAGGCCTTTGTGATTATTTATGATAATAAATAATCATCATATATATGTTTTGTTTTTATTGCTATGTTAATTATCTTTGCAGGGAATCGGAGCCAAGTGAGGAAGTTCTATCCTGGAGGAGACCTGCTGGACTTCCTTTATCCAACACACTACCCAGGCACCAACGTCTCACCTGCAGCTACACAGCACAGCAGCCTGGCAGTGCGCTGGTTTACAGTCAATGATCAGGCTTCCCTGTTGGCTCAGCTCTCAGGTATCTAGTCTTTCACATCACATGTTCTCACAATCTAATCGTTGTCTTATGTCCCAAACTCCTTTTTTAAAGTATATTCTGTGATCAATAGCTCTACACCAGGGGTGCCAAAATTATTCCCAGTGGAGGGCCAAAATTGAATCCAGGGGTGCAAAATGTTAATTGTGCAGTACATTAAGTTAAATATGTTAGTATGTGTTACATGCAAAGGTGATTTTATTGTGTTTTTATGGAAGTTCAAAACGGGTGTGCACATAAGTAGACATCATTTTTCTCTAAAACTACATCATGTGAAAAGTTGATTCTTAGTTTTATACTTATCAGTTTCCAACAAGCCCGTATAGTGAAGAGAAATAAAAAACAAATGCATATCAAACAAGAGCTCCGGTCTTAAGATAAATGCGATAAAGAAAGTAATTATCCTACAGAGCAGAACGTTCTCCTTGGTGAAATCTGGTGGTTTGGCGCCATCTGATGGTAGTATTAAGAATGACATGAACATGTGTTCAAGCTTTTACAGACACTGGGAGGGGATGATACTTGTTTGAAACTGGATTATGTGTTAAGTAAGAGCAGGCTGAGGATATCAAGTAAACCTGTGGACACTGCTGTTGTTTTAAGTCACAGTGACAGGAACTCCACATTATTCCCTTTCTGTCTCATTCATACATGTGCAGATGGGGACGGCGGGATGCTGGTCATTAACGTGGCTTCTCGAAGCAACCAGCCTGACGTCCCTGTGGTGGAAGGTTCTGGAAGCAGCTCAGAGCACCTCATGTTGCAGGTATACCAGCATCACAACAGGACACCAATAATATCAGAATTACAAAGATAAAAAATGTATTCCGGCAAATTGAATAGAATTGCGCACAAGAGACAACTTTAAACTGCTGGGCTTCAGTGTGAAAAGAGTAGTGACTCTTTCAAGCTTCTCCAGTCATGTCTTTTATCAACACTGAAGGGCTGGTCAGACCTGGTTATTTAAATGCATTCTCAGTGGTCCATTCGCAAGTAACCAGCTGTGAGCACTGTGGTTTTATCGACATTTTAAATGTGTCTTGAGATCTGATCACAAATCTGTGCTCTGAATTCAAATGAATATCAGTATCCCATCGCGGGACAAATGAAGGTTTTCTTGTTGTAATTCTAATTCTAGTCACTTGGAGTGTAGTCAAATATCAAATGACTGTTGTCTCTAAGGGATCTCTTCCACTGTATCGGAACCACGAACAGCACTGTTGGTTGTGTCTGCGTCATGACCACACAAATGGACTTTGCATTTGCACAATAATACTAACTACAACTGGTGGATAGTATTTGTTAGCAAAGTATTTAGGGATCTATACACTCAACAGTCACTGTTAGCAATTGGTCAGTATATATGATTGAGCTCCATTTATGACTGTTGTGTAGATCTCTTCGTTTTGTAATGAGCACTTAAAGACTGACATTTAACAACCTGTTACATTAAAAACACCTTCTGTGTGCATATTTGCAGGATGTCCTTCAGCTGCTTGAGCAAAATGCTCACGCCCCCTGGGGCGTCTACCTGCGGATCCACACTCATCAGCTTCTGGAGGCTTCGCTCAACTTGCTGCAGTCGGCCTACAGCACAGAGAATCTCTACAGGCCTGTCTGGATCAGCATGGAGGGTTTACAGAGCAGCGACAGCACCTCGGTATGTACTCTGCCTTCCTGCCTCACTGGCACCAGCATTTCTAATATGTGGCATGCAATAGTCCACTGTTACTCATTCAGTATTGTTACCACTTGTGTAATACAGGTATTACATGTCTTTAGGCGCTTGTATTCCTCTACATTGTCACCCTCCTCTCTTTCAGGACTTTGTTTCCACAGTAGAGAGGCTGTTTCCTTATGTCACCCTGGTGCAGACTGAGCAGAACTGGCCCCCTATGGTACCAGCACCACTAACAGGCTTGTCTCAGAGGGTCGCTGTGCATCTAAATGCAGCATCGTTGATCAAAGGGCGGGAACAGCTTCACGTTCTAATGGGGCTGATGGACAAATATGACTTTGTAGTGGAGACAGAAACAAATAGCTATGCTGAAGCATTTACAGTACTGGAGGGACTTATGGCCCAGCGCACAGGGAGAGCAAACACTAACCTGTATGTGTTATCTAACATGTCCTAACTGAAGAACTCAGAATTACAGAATTATACAAATATCAACAAGGATATTTGTGTTATACAGTTGTCTCTTTAAATACTGTGAATAGAAATGTCTGTCACTGACCTTTCACATTGTAACATCAAAATGTTGCAACCCATCAAGAGCCTGACCAATATTCTGTAGACCTGCAGTATAATATCATCTGATATTGATTAATCTTTATCTATCATGTTTACACTGGTGAATTTGTGGTAAAAAAAAATTGCTGGACTTATCTGAATGTATTTTTTGTAGTTGTATTTGTATTTTTTTTTTAAATCAATTGTGTAAAATATTTATGTAATTCATAAAATAAGTAAAAAATCAAAATGAATTAATTAATAACTCTGCTGATTGTCATTTATATTTTCATGACATACCATAGTTTTAAAAGTTTATGTTTATTTTATTTGATACGGAGAACACAAATACATTGACACTGTCCCAGTGGACAGACCAGATGCTTTGCTTGAGTGTATATAGCAGACATGCTTATTTTCAACACCAATCCATAGGCGGCTTTTCTATTTATATATGTATATATATATATATATATATACACACAGTGTATATTTCATCCATTAGAGTTGTCAATATTTATTTCATGTCACATTTAATGTTACCATCAAAGAGGATTGGAGACAAAATGTCATAATACAGTGGCCATACCACGTTTTATCATTGGAAGTAGACAGCAACGTATGTTTTTAAAAATAGTTTATTGAAGTACCATTAATAAACCACCTGTTTTTAATCAAAACCCAAATGCTAATGGAAGCCATCTCCTAGTCAAAGCCATGGTTACATTTTCTAAAATTCCCACACTTTTTTTTTGGTTGAACAGTAGTCTGAGCATTCCATGTTGGGTTGTTTATGTGTTTGTTAACACTTTAAAAAAACGCTTGAGACAGTTATTTTGTACCGTATTGTATGAACAGCAGATGATTGTCACTACGCTGTGACATAAACTGGCCTGGACAAGTACCACTGGATGTCTACAGATGGGCGCTGTGGAGGGCCTCTGATAGACTGGTGGGACTGTGGGTTTTTGTCATCTGGTGTTGGTCGGTTTGCTCCATCGAAGTGGACTGAAGTGCGTTCCTTGTCAAGTACTCGCTACAGGAGCAAAAGATGTTGTAGAAGGAGGAGGAGAGGCCTGCAATATCTGTGGAGATGTATGGAAGCACCTCTGGAGAGGCCTGGTTGTAGTAACAAATCTGGACAAAGTAAGAACAGTAATGGTCAGGTTTATTAATATCACATTTTAAGATGTATCTGTTTGACGCTAAAAACATGACTTGTCTCACCAGTGACTTGTTGACTTTGGTCTCTAGTATGGTCATCCCAGCACAGAGTACTTCTCCTCTGTTATACTCTTCAGTAGGGGGGTAAGTTGGCAGGGTTACTGAACGAAGAGCAACGACATATGGATCTCTAAAGAAAACACAAACAAACTGAAAATGACAGCAAATCCTGAAGCACTGGGGTGGATGAGCTTTGACCTTTCAGCGAGTCATTCTACTGACCCGCTGCCACATGGCTTCCTTTTGGAGGCCAACAAGATGAAATCCTGGAGAATTCCTTCCGCCTGCTTAGCTGACGTCGGGGATCCCACAGAGCTGTGATGCACTGATGGAGCCACCACGCGATACAGAAAGTCATCGTCATCCACCCGGTGAATCAGCTCACATTGTCTGGTTTAGAAAGGAGACACAAGACACTGACGAGTCCACTGCTCAAAGAGAAGTTGGTTTCAAATAAAGTGATGACATATTGACTATACTGTAAAAAGAAGTTCAATATATATTTATATTCGTGCTAATGCTGAGTCAGAGTCTTGCCATAGTACATGACAGACTACAGCATATGTTGGTCACCAGTCAATCGTAGCCTGCCATCTTTCCAATCAGCATGAAGACTATAAAAACTCCACTCTGTGGCTCAGTGCCAGACAAGTGCAGACACTAACCTCATTTGATCACTGATATAGTACACACTGACTAGCCACTGTATAGAGGACTTTCAAAGTGTTTCATCACCTGGATAATCATCTGAGTACAAACACATTTCATGGGGCTTTGCAAAGCAGGCGTGACCTATGTCTCTATTTGGCCCCACTTTCTGCCTGCCACAAACCACAGTCCACAATCACTTAAACAAATATGGCTATCTGGCCTTTGTACAATTTGAACTTAATGTTAGAAACACTGATGTGGACCTAAATCAAAGTAAACTATCCATTCATTTTTTTTGATAACATAACTTCAGAAAACCTGTTTGCAGTGAGCTCAAATTCAGACTGGAGAACGTGCTGCAGAATGTAATACTGCTATGGAGTTTGGATTTTCCTCAAGGACATCTCCATATTTCTTCTCTCCTTCTTACCCCCATTCAGTTTCGCTATCCCTGCTGTTCCAAAGCAGCCCACTCAGTAACATGATGCTGCCGCCGCCATGCTTCAGGCTATTAGCCAGATAATGATGCTTGGTGTCTGCAGCAACAATCTGTGTTCTACTTCTGGCACAGTCTGTCCCTAAAGCGATACTGTTTTTGTACAAAATATCTTATCATAAATTTGTTGTAATCAAGTGTCCTTGAAAGATTTTTTTATCTGCTTGAACACAACCTCCTGCAACTCCTTACAAGTCAGCTACAAGTACAAGTGTACAGGTTAGGATACCTCAACAGTGTAGCTTAGGAAGCTGAAATGTTTTACTCTTACACCTAAAACTAGGACTACAAATACAGCACTCATGCATAGATGCCCTGAACTTCTTCCTGTTTCTGAATGCTGAGCTGACTCGATCACACCTCACAATCTGACTTTTAGCCAAAGGCATAATTTGCTAGGCACTAATTGATTTTATTTTTCAAGGCGTGTGTAAGCATTACTTGTAATGTGTGTCCCATTTGGGTCTGTTGCTTAGCTCAGCGAGCAAACAAAAGGCTCTGTGAGCAGGAACTTCCACCTCAAATTCCACCCTGAAACTCAACATGGACTTCTGCTCCAGTGTGTAAAGACGAACCTGCAACCAAGGGATCACATGAAACAGTCAACCCCACACGTGAAACACTCAAAATAAAAACAAAAAATAAACTCCCTTTAAGGAGCACACAGTAGATACCTTGTCTTTCTCAGAGCTGAGACGCCAGTTGTTTCGAGCGGCCAGCATCTTCAGAGCTGACACATTATTATAGCTCAGATACACCTGGAAAAACAACAATACACTTACACACAGAACCGTAATGCTACCACATGCCTCTCCTGAACATGCTTTCAATATTCTGAAAATATTTGGTAAAGTGATTAAATGTCATTGAGTCATCTTAAAGCATTAGTTTTTAATTCTCTGTCAGATATTCCAATGACCTTTCGCCATGGTGGCATTCCAAACCAATGGCAAAGGAAACCAGTTCGACCCAATACTGCGATAAAGCGGGTGTATGATACATGATCATAGACAGGAAAATTAATGATTCGCATGTCAGATTTTAAATATCTGCATAAGTATAAATCAAATGAAGTGAAATAACTGGGCACTGTTATGTGTTTCTCTTCTTATGTAAGGTCAGAGCACTAGAAGTGTCTGCTGTTGTACAACAGATCCTGTTGTACAACAGCAGACAGTAAACCACCATGTAGACTGTTGTGACATGTCGGTCCTTGCCACTACAATCAGACAGTTGTTTCATTTTCATTTTTCTTGTGTGCTATTTTACACGGTCTGTTGCATGTCCTAATGAAACCTAATGACAGCATTTTTTTTTTTTTACTAGGGACAATCAATTCCACAATGAAAAGAACTGATTGAGCTATTAGGATAAAAATCTAAGCAACTGTCTTTTGCATATTTTTGTATTTCATTCTAACAAATACATTCATGTGTAAAGATAAAATACAGTACATATGACAGATTGTCTGGCTTGGTTTCTACTTAGATATTTTAACCTTCTGTCACATTTCACTGCACTGTTTTTACATTACACACAACATAAAACCCATGTGGCACCTGTAAGCAAAAAATGTCCTCAAATAGCTCTTTATTCAGAAAATGTACCCCGTGATATCGCCACTGTGGTGACATGGGCAGCATTTTACTTATGTAGCTGGTTGAGCAGGGCCTAGTTTCTGTTTCTGATGTACTCATTTTGTAAGAGTACATCATATTTTCTCAGCTACAATTTAAACTATATATAAAGCAATGTTACCATAAGCTGTAAAACGAATGGGTTAAAATGATCTGTAAATTACTTCAATTAATTGTGATGTGGGACTCTTTCCTCACCTGGTTTGTGGGGTCCCAAGGTACAGACAGAGGGACCTCACTCTGCTTGCGGGAGATTATGTACTTCCTTAAACACAAGAGGAGAGCAAATATAGAAGCATTTTAATAATGAAAAACATGACACAAACTTGTTAGCTAGTGACCCTGTTGTGCAAAGTTCAGTTGATCTATGTGCAAAACATGTGACAGAAAGCAATGATTATAAAAGTTAAGACAGTATTGCAGACAGATGTTTCACCTGTCCAGTCTGATCTTTTTCCTGGCTATGGCCTCCTGGAACCTCCTTTCACCTTCCTGTACACCAAACAGAAACAAGTCAGAGAGAGAGGGGTAAAACAACGGCTCAACTAAGATTTGATCTTCTGCATCTTTCCTCGACACCATCACCTTGGTGTTTACTCTATAGGTTTCAGGCTCTGGCTTCTGTCTTGAGACAATATGTTATTAATGCTATACAATTATAATGGAATTACACTTACATTTTGTCCACAACTTTATTGTCTTGTGTATTATACTGTCTCACAATATAGTAACTGATAAATAGTGTGCCATTATCTTTGTAAGTGCACCTCAAAGATGTCAGATTGCGATGGTGTAAGAGCTGCTTCTCTAAAGACAAAGGCCGCTCCTTCAAAGGGTTTATGCCTGTCAAGTTTTTTTCCAGCAGCTTTTTTACAGCTCTGACCTTTGTCCAGTCAAAGACCTCTAGCCGAAATCAATTACACATCAATACTAGTTAACATGACTTACATGTCATGCTAGCTGTGTGCAGTGCAGCTTTTTGGGGCCTAGCTCACTAGCAAATAGTAACGATAATACTAATTTAATAGCTACAGATTTATTTCCAATCATCATTGGTCCCTACCAACTTCCGGCATCAACAAATTCAGAAATTCAGCCACGTCTTGTCACTGGCTGATCATAACAGGCTCTCAGATTAACGTTCAACACCCACCTCAACAAAGAAATCCAGTTTAGTAAACGCTCATCTTATCGTCAGCCAGGGTCAGTTATGGAAAGTTATTAAATGCTGAAACATATTAAATACAGTTCTAGTGTCACGCTATTCTTATCCCTCATACTAAAATGAAAGTCATTCCCTGTTATTAATTATTACACACTGTATACTGCCATGCAAAGACAAACCACAATTAGTTGGTTTACATATTTGGACCACATTTAATCTAAATTTCTAACATCTTATTTCACCCCAGGAAATAACTCCAGCTAGTACAGCCTGGTGAGATAGATTTGACTAGTTAAACTTAATTCACTTCACCAATTCATTATGTGTTACTGCTTCGCCTAGAGGGTCACAGGGAGCTGTAGTCTGTCCCAACTATCCTTCAGTGAGAGTTGGGGCACACCCTGTACAGTCTATAACAGGACTAACACCAAAACAAGGAACCATTCACAAGCACATGCACACCTAGGGTCATTTGGAATCATTATTTAACCCTGACAAGCATGTCCTTGGATTGTGGGAGGAAGCCGGAGCGCAGAAAGCCTGTATCCTGCCTTTAAAGTATCAGTCCTAACCACTCCACCACTGCACCACTTGACATTTATGGAACTCAAAAAATGGTTGTGATGCGACAACATGTTAACTTTGCTGTATGTACCACGTTATGTCCTATAAAACAAACCTAAAACCTAAACCAAACTGATAAAATGTAACAAAATCTTCTGCAAGCTAACTAGCTTAAGCCTAGCTTAGCAGAGTAGTCTCTAATGCTAGTGGAAAGTACATGGCTAGATGACCTTTCCCACACATATTTTAATGTATTTAGTTAATGATTCATTGGTTAAATAGCTCATAGTTGAATAATATCATATGAATGGGAAAGGAACCAGATTTAGAAGTGAGAACACATTTAGTTTTAAATAATACTAATATGTTTCCCTGCAGCCTTTTAATGCTTCATGCATAATATAGTGTTGTATCTATATGTTGTCTGTTCATTTTGTCAGTAAAAGGACATTCTTTTTAGACTTTTTTCAGTGCAACACTCAAGAAATCACACTCACTGTTCTGTGGATGTGCCAGTTGCCATCTTTAATTTCCTCCCACATTCATTTCTATTAGAAGTGATCATATTTCAAGTAAAAGACCCATCCGCAAAAGATGTCCCCTTTGACTAAGTCAAACTACGAAGAGCAATGGAGTGATTTTTTATTGTAGGGTTAGGGCCATCTCACCAGAGGTTCAGGTCGTATCCGTGGTAATGTGCATGGCTTCCCAAGATCATCCAGCACCTCAAAGGTCATGAAGGCAGAGTTTATGTGTCGGTTAGGCCCCTCCTCCTGGTGTGCCTCTGCACGCACCCCCACCTCAATGCTGCAGAAAACACATCACATCTGTTTGCACTCATCCTTCTCATAACTGCTCTGCTGCTTAGTCCTCATGGACTACAGAGCTGTTATCATGACACAGTTGTCACCCGCACATTTCACCTTATCTATCTTATCTTCCATGTCTTTATGACTATGACTGTTCCAAGACACACTGATACCTGTTTTTGAAAGCGTTGTTGACTATAGCCCTCAGCACCAGTCTGTCTCCAACCTGAGAAGGTCCTCTGAAAGTGAACATGTCTATGGTCCGGAGAGTTGGATGTGCCTGGCAGAGACGACTGCACAGAGGCAGAAAAAGACAGAACAACTCATTTTGAACCAGCAAGATCAGCAAGCAAGCCTCTGTCACCCAGATAAATGTATCTGTATTCATTGTTGTCAGTCTGCTGTCTTTCTTATATGTTTCTCATATAGAGAAAGCTACATATGGTATATGTTTGTGTGATTCTACCTTGCAGCAATTGTAGCTACATTCACCATCCAGGCCATGATCTGCCCTCCAAAAGTATTCACCTGATATTTAGAACATAAACAGTAGAAGTCTTTAGGATTTGCTAAAAGCCATGGGAATCATTAATAACATCCATACCAAAGGGAGAGTGGGACTATGACTATTTTGGTTTGACTTGTATCTTGTAAAAGTGGTGCTTATTACAGTTACAATCAAGATTATTCTACCTAACTGCAATATCTGTTAATGGCAATATTCCTGGGGAATCTTTCTGCCACGTCCAGGTACTATATTCACTGTTCCTTCCTTATATTTAGGATAAAGGGAAAACATAGATCAGACGTAGTTTGGTTGAGGTGAAATTATACAAGGCCCAAGAAAAAAGATTATATTTATACCAGTTACACCAACAACTAGGAGTTGAGACAGAAACAGAACGGCATAAAAATAAATACAGCAAATAACCTGATGGTTTGCATGTGGAGGTAGAACCAGTTCAACACTCTCCACCTTAGTCTTCTCTGCTGCCACTGCATTGCACACTGCTGAGCTGTCAGCTGACAGACACACACACACACACACACACACACACACACACACACACACACACACACACACACACACACACACAACACAGACACAATTTGAATTTTTACACAAAGAACAGGTTACTTATCATTAACAGCTCAAACTTACAAAGGGCATGATGCATTATTTCCTCTGATTATCACCATGATCATCCTCGTTTATGAGAAGCATCTGAGGGATTCATGTGCTGGGATGTGGTATCAAACCTACCCTGCTGGATAGACCCCATGGAGAGCAGCTCTTTGATGATGTCATCATGCACCATGCGAACCCTCCTCCTCTCAGCTGCCACGCTGTATTCAACCTGCTCTTTCTGAGTCTGAGGAACAATGGGCTTCAAGGTCACCTGTGATATGAACAGGTTCATAAATACAGTAAATATTAGTGTGTATTTTACATTCATTTCTATGGGCTCGCGTAAGATACATAAATAAAGAAGACAACACACCAAAAGACTGGTTTTGTACACTTGTCAGTGCGGTTAATTTCCATAACACATGCACCCAAACCCAGAAGGACGTGTTATTACAAATGAATGTGGCATCCCATCCCACATAACACACACACCTTACCTTTTGTCCTGTGTTTGTGCGATGGGTTACAAAGGTGGCATAGGCATGACAAACCCTCCAGTGGCGATCAGAGAACAGATCCTCACAGCTCACCTGAATGCCCACCTGAGGGGAAACAGGCGAGGGATAATCTATGGTTAATATACACAGTTGTCAGTTCATCGACTACACTAGTGAAAACACATTCATTTTAATATAACAGTCCTTCTCTAGATGTGACCTTTGTCAAAGACATTGTATTCAGCAACTGTTAGAAACAACTGAGAGGTGCTCATTGAATTAAATTGTGTTTTACTGATACATGTTTCTATTACTTTCTGACAGACCTTTTGAAACTTTTGTGTTTACTTCAATCCAGTGTAACAGTACCACAAACCAGATCATTAATTTAACGAGCTACAACTTGTTGTTGTGCGCATGCTCGGTTGTTTGTAAGGGAAATCCATCTATTGAAAGAACACAATGTGAACTTCACTGACCTCCATACTACTATTAAAGGCTCTGTTGACCTTTGCTCTGATGTTCACCACTTGACCCACGCTGAGCAGAGACAGACAGACAGTAAGTATTAGCACATTGGGACCAACCCTTCTGAATATACAAACACACACTCCCTGTTACCTGATGGTGTGTTCAAAATGGATGTCATCCATCGAAGCAGTGACGCAAGGACTTCCCGCATGCCTTTCAGCTGCCCATATGACACAGACATAAGTCATCTCCTGTCTGGATTATCTTTGATTACACCATGACTGCATTCTCTTAACTTTGCATCCTCACAATCTCTCTCTCACACGCACACTCACACATCTCACCAGACAGGCAGGCGGTGCAGTCTATCCATTTGAGGAGCTGCCCCACATCAAGCTCCTGGCGGTGGTTGCTGTGACAAGGCATCACTATCTGACTCATTTTCACCTCTGTCGGGTTGACACTCGCTTCTTCCTCTTCTTCTTCTTCTTCTTCCTCCTCCTCCAGTTCACCTGAAAATCTGGAACTCATCTTCAAAGCTGAGGGAAGAGTTTTTTAGGATTAAAATGGGGATGAAAGTGACCAGTACACACCAGTTACACTAAATTAGATAAACAAGTTCAAGGTCAAACACATAGCTGGTTAGTCCTGCCCAGGTTTTCAGTTATCCACTCCCACCTGAAGGTTTAACTCTCCAACCAGCATATGATAGTTCTTATATTCAATCATTACACCATCCAACTCACCTGAAATAGAACTACTATTGTCACTGACCATTTTTTAGTGCTTTTGTTTATCCATGTAACAGTAACATCAATCACTCTGTGGACACACTTTCCACAATGAATAATTTGAATGCTTGCTCTATTTATTGATTTTTCAGTCTCTTATGCAAAATGTATCAGCTATATGTTGTACTCTTGTCTGTATAATGTGAGATTTCAAATGTATGTTGTTGTTTTTTTGTTAATGTATGTATCATCTTGTCCTTGCAGCTCTTTTTCTGTCTCTCTACTCAATCAGCCTCAGTGAGATGGATTCCCTCCGTATGAGTTGGTTTCTGCTCAAGGTTTCCAGTGTTTGCTCTTGGGAGCTTCGGTCACTGGCTTTCTGGCTCTGTAACTGTGTTGGAATTGTTGCTATAAAACTGATGTGAAATTAAAGTGAACTGAATCCAAGTCATGACTCACCAGGTCACATTAGTAAAGTGCACACAGCTAGTGATGGCGACATACCACACAGCAACTGCTTCCTGCTTTTTTTTCCTTCTTTTTTTTTTGCCTCAATGTGACCGTCTCAAACATAGTCTCAAATACAACATCAACAATGCACGAGGTGTGTGTGATACCACTATTTTTCTTTTCAATCCGATACCAAGTAATACAAAGGCTAATATCCTGATACCTGCTGGTGTAAATACTTTAAGCTGTCTACTTGTGGAAAATGGATTGGATTTGTAAAATGAACATTTGTGCAAGTAATTATGAAATATTTTATACCTCTGTACAAGAATTAAACAAGTTGACAAATATCAGACTTCTCTTTAATAAGAGTAATTACCAGGGCAATCTGTGCAAATCAGCGAGTCAACTGTAAATCTGAGCAATTCGCATTGAAAAAAACAACCTCTCAAACAAAAATGAAAATAATCACTGTCGCTCTGACTTTGATAGAATTCTTTATGGAGCAGACAGAGTGGTCTACAGGTTAGAACCTGAACAACAAAGGTCACATTCTATATTCTCTATCATTTCTCATTTGCATGTCTTTGTTAAGATGTATTTTCACTATATACCTGGTCACTGCCTGCTTCTCTGAGGGGCTTCCGTCACAGAGGTCTGTCTCAGGTGTGGGGGCATTTCCCTGCGCTCCTTCTCCCTCATGCCTTTTACTTTTTTTAGAATTGATCACAGATTAGGTGTCAAAAGTATCAATACCTCTCATGACTTTGTATCCATATTTTGATGTGAAGATCAATTCCAAAGAGAAACACACGTCTAGATCGATATCGATATTTCTGGATCGATACAGACATCTCTACACTGTGCAGCTATCCACATGGGCAGCAACTTGCTATACCAGTTTAAATGTGCAATGTAAATGTTGGAGTTAACACTGCAGGTTGCATTGCAGCACTGCATGGAGGCTCACTAGTAAACACACTCTACACCAAAGTCCCTGGCGGCTAGTCTCTCCATCCCCCAAACAATTTAATTCTCAAATGATTGTCTCTGTGGCGCAAAATAATCACATTAACACCCAGTAGCAGAGACGAAGCGATGCATCTCCTAGTTAGTAACGTTAGGTAACTGTAGAACTAACCATTGTCTGTTGCTGCAATCCTGGAACCCCGCAGCTGGTAACGTAATTTATGAATGTCGGTTCAATTCATCATCATACTATCGTACCAGCTAACTAGGAGAGAGTACTTACCGGTCGTACACTGGCTAGCCGTGTCGCCGCAACCGGAACACAACGTCCGCTAGCTTTAACACCTTTGTTAGTTTTTCAGTTTATAGTATGCACATACCTGAAGTATCCGAGTCGGAGTCTAATTTCAAACAGTTCCGAAATATGCTACATGCAACACTTCTTCCGGCAGCAGCTTTCAAAACAAAAGTATTGTCCGTGCGAGGAGTAGTAGCCGTAAACTGTATGTAAAAGATATACAACTTTTATATATTTAATTCAGCTACTGTTTACCGTTTGCTATTTAAAATCCTAACAAAAGTTGCATTATTTAGATTCATAACAATAAAGTGTAAATCACATAAAGCTTACTTTGAATAGAAGTGTACAGGGCGTTATAAACTCACACAGCAACATACAAATGTATTGTGCAATGTAATGTGCAAAATATAATATATAAAATAGTGTAGTATATCAAAGTAGAAGGTCAGCAACAGGAAAATATATTTTTTAGAGCTTTAACATTTGGGTTTATTATACGAGCTTTACTTGTAAAAGCAAAGCGCCTGACTTCCTATTTAACGTGCGTGACTTTGGCTAACTTATCGCTAGGGAGGAAAGTTTAAGGGAGTTTCAGAGAGCCGAGGGTGGGAAGACTGTGATACTGTTTTGAATCAGCTGTTTGCCGTCGGTCCAGTGTTTCATGCTGGCCCCTCCTGTCAGTGTATTTAAGGGCGTTGACGGGCTTCTACTGCCACAGTCTGTTTTGTGCCTAGTACAGCCAGCTTTTACAGGAAAACATGCTGACATGCACATTGGTCGTCGGACTGAACCACAGAGCTCTTTGTAAAAATACCTACTCCATAAATTACATATCTTACACTAAAGACAATCTCATGGAACTAATTAAAGTGATGTTATCGTGAAAACAACCACTGATACACTGAGACAACTGCAGCCAGTGGAGTTAGTTAGTTAGTCCGTCCTTTCAGGAGGCGAGATTACAAGCAGAAAAAAATTCAAACTTTGTTCATTTTCAAATGGGGGAAGTATGAAACCATGTTCAATTTTACATTTTTATTGACTGCATTCTAACAGTGATGGGACCAGTGTAAAAATGAGAAGTTGCAGTTTCAGTTGGTTTAACTTGTCTATGACAACATTTATTTTTTTTTAGTAAAACAGTAGACAGACACCAGACACTAGCAATCTTAAACAGTAACCCACTGCTAAACAATGTGTCCATTCACACACATAAACATTTGAAATGAGCCCATGTTCGTACACAGCCCTATACAACTCCATGCAGGTACAGGGCCAGGAACTTGTTGAATGCTTCAGGCTTGTATCCTGCCAGACCTGCTGGTACCTGCAGGCAGACACACAGCAACCAATCAGAATCACAGCATTCAGTCAGCAGCAAAATAACACTCACCTAAGGCAAAATTCACTACCTACACATACTGATCAGGCACTATTGTCAAGGTCTCCCTTGTGCCTCCAAAACAGTTGTGAACTTGGGAACAGACTTGGTGTCTGGTAACAGGATGTTGTTACAGGGGGTCTTTGGTTCAAGGGTGAACATTTTATGTCCTTTATACCATGGGGCTTAGCCATATCCAACTGCTGTGACTGGATGACTTCTAAATAAAACACAGAGCTTGAAAGGGAGAATCATACCTTCACTTGTCTCTTCTTGATGAGTGGTTTGACTTTGGCATAATCATACAGCTCAACGGTTTCATCCAGCCACATCTGGAAGGAGACAAAAGCAGACCAAATATTTGTTTCATTACAAATATGGCAAATGATGAGGAAAAGTGACTGATCTCTCAATCTTTAATTACTATCTAATTAATCTAGTAATCTGTAAATCTATCTACACAACTCACCTGGTTCTTAATCCCATCGTCTCCTGAGAGATCTGTGGTGTTGAGCTGGTAAACCAGAAAGTGGAACAGTCTACCGTTGGTCCCCACGGCCTGTACAGTTATAGGACGATCTAATTCACGCAGGGGCTGCGTCTGACACACACCGTATAAAAGAGAAGGACAGTTAGATTAAACAGTTATGGCAGTGGTTATGCTGTTTTAAATACAACTGTCAAGTTTCACAGAAAAATAAGTTTCTTTGCATGTCCTTACTCCATACTGTATGTGTGCGCGGGCCAGAGCATTTCCAAAGGCGAACATGATCATCTTGGCTTTAAACTGCTCTGGGCCAAGTTTATATCGCTCCTCAGACTCCAGCAAGTAAAGCGTGTGGGCGTGAGGGTAAGGATAGTCCCCCACAAAACCTGATTGAATGTGAGAGAACCCATTTAGCAGGCTAACATTAGACCAACATCTACGTAGGAGCCGATGAGGACTCTCTCTCACCTGTGCAGTTCTCCTCCTCTTTGTATAATTGCACTTTCTGCAGGTCGATGGTGGGGGAGACGGGATAGAAGGTTTTCAGGACATGATCTGCTGTGTCTGACACTTCCTTTTTCCCAGAAACCTCTGGGAGAGGATCCATGCTGTTATGCAATAAACCATTCTGACCCCTAACCTGCAACAGGTCCTCACCTAGCACACAACAAAAGAAGGTGGTTCAGTAGAACACATGCAGTATTAACTAGCAGCATATTGGATTTTGTTGATTATATTTTTCATATGTTGTAAGGCAGAGTTTTAAAAAATACAGTTTCAGATTCAAATCGATCTTCATTTGAAAGATCGGATATACCTAAATGAATGAAACTGAATTAAATTTGGGACCTTGTGAATCGGTATCAACTCAGAAAATCAGTAGCAATACTGAGCCCAACATCTAGCCGTGGTATGCAGTCTGCTAAACATGAGAGACTGAGTTTGTGACTGAGAGATCTAATTGCATGTGGGTATACTACGGTACCTCTTTTCCACGAGGCCTTCAGCGAGTACTTCTCCGTAAGGCTCCTCCTTCCGATGGCTGGGTAAGTGGTCTGTAGGGTCGTACACAGATGGAGCAGGTTGAGCAGCAAAGTGTTGCTGAGGGACAAACACATAGTGATTTTAGTGTCGACTATTGTTGGCAACATTATCAATGAATAAACAAGATTTCATCATTGGATTTCTGTTTATTTGTGGGGATGTCGCGATTTGTTCCTAAATTTGTGAATAGTGCTGGAAAACAAAAGACACAACAAATGTCTCTGAAACAGCACCAGCGCACCTCTTCACACCCACATGCATCTTTCTGAAGGCCCTTGACAAGATGGTTTGTTCTGAGCAGTTGGGAGAACTTGTAGTTTCAGGCTGTCTCAGTCAGTGTTGCCACAGTTAACTTGAAAAAGTAATCCAATTACTGATTAAAATTTAAAATATATCCATCTATCAGGAGTGGAACCGAACCCGAATACGGTATTTGGAAAGGCACAAGTAACATAATCTTTTACAAATAGTCAGTCAGGTTCTCTCCTGTCAATATTCGCCTGTTAGCTCGGTAATACAGACTGTTGTCTATTGGTAATGGTAAATGGTGTTTTTATATAGTGCTTTTCTACCTATTGGTACTCAAACTGTCACAGTCACAGAGTGTCACGCACTTAGAGCAACTGGAGGTTCAGTGTCTTGCTCAAGGACACTTCAGCATGTGGCACATTCTGGAGATTGAACCGCTAACCGCTCTACCTACTGAGCCACAGTCATCACTACTGTCTCCTACAAGCACAGAATCATCATCACAGTCATGTTCTGCACCTTCAAGTCAGCCTGAATCACCTCTGTTAGCTGCATTTAATGCATAACATCAGACAATATTGAATATACATCCATAATTATTATAATGGATAATTGAAGAATATTTATTTTTACACTTACAAATCCTAAATTAGAAGTGTAACTCAAAAAAATAGATTTTTACACCTATTTTGAATTTTATTAGAATACAAATACTGTTTTCCTCAACAAACACAAATACTGGATGCTTTGCACACTCCTACTATCTATCTATCTATCTATCTATCTATCTATCTATCTATCTATCTATCTATGCCAATAAAGAGATGCACAAAACGACAATGAGAAAATTTGTTCACTGAAAATTGACAAACAATGGTCTGCACAACTCTGTACTGCTACAATCAGTCTGAGGTACTGATGAACTTGGACTATGTAAACCATCTGAAACACACTCTCCAAACTCATATTAACACCAATTGTATTGAATAAATAAAGTTGATGGTGCAGAACTGCCCAATTAATGTACAATGCGGTCGTCAAAATAAATATATATTTTTCTATAAATGTCAGGTTTTTGAGCAAAGTGAAAATGAATTGACTGTCACAAATTTGTGAACCCATCAGTCAGTGCAGATATACCATAGTAAACTCATTAATAATACACGATGCGTTTCATAGCAAAAAAAAAACAAAATTCTGCGGGAATGGCTCTCTCTCTCGCACCATCTATGGCAGGACTGCTAGTTTTAGTTGTGACTAAAGTTGTGACTCCAGCTGAAGGTCTGGGCTAAAAGCCGTTTACAAAGACAGACACTATGACTACTCCTCAGAAGTGAGTACAGTGGGGATAAGGAACCCCACCCTTGTCATAATAGAATAATAGAAATGTCACAGGAAATAACAGTAACGTTGTTATTGTACAAAATATAATATTATATTGACATATGCAATCTGTCTAGTAAATATGAAAACACACAGTATCTCTAGTAGCAAGGATGAGACATCTCCCAGAGCCACACCCCAGCTCCAAACAGCAATACTCACAAATGAACTTGCTAGTGCAGCACTGCAAAACAGCATACTTTGGTTGCATCAAACATAGCATAACTAATGTTAACCCCCATCAAGCAGAGACAGAACAACGGAGGAATGTCCATTATAAAATAGTCACTAATCAAAGCCATAGCCTTTTCTTAAATCATATTCATTTGATCCTTTTACCCTGGGCTGTTTGGAATTCAGTATTTTAGGACTGACCATAAGTACCATCCTTTTAATGCATTTCTCTTGTCCTCTTTACCCCAACCCCTGTCCTGTGCATGAGTTCCTCAAAGCCATTTTGTTTCCCCCGCATTTACGTACACACAAACACCATAGATTTTTCAGCACACACTGAACAGAACGCTAGAGCATTCTGAAACGATAGTTGCTGAAATGAATGAAAAATGTGTCGGATTAAAATCGATGAGTCCACCTCAAGGCTCATCGAGGGCTGTGACCCTACCTGTATTTCAATTTGTTTGGACGAGCCTCTGTCGTGTCCCAGAAGCGGGCGTGTTTGATGGCATTCTGCACCCGCTCATCCTGATCTGGCAACAGATTCCCAGACGTCTCGGCCAATGAGAGGAGCTGAGGGGGCAAACCCGAGATCAACTTGGTTTTGGTCAACCATGCAGCCTGAAGCACACCTGGGTGAAAGAAAGAAGGCATGATGTGTTTATGTGAGCACGGAATCCTGGCTAGGTTTCATACAACAATATTGTAATATTTACCTTCCAGCATACTGGTCCTCTGGTGGAACACATAGCACGGTTTGTCTTTGTACAGTGGCATCTGTTCACGAGGGGGAGACCAGTAATATCTCGGGTCCTTATAGTCCCTCTCCCAATGTGGGTACACGGGCTTAGCCAGCCCCGGTACATAGTGCATCCGTTCTCCGTACGTGATCATCTCCAATCCCGGGATTTCCACTCTCTCCCTGGGTTTCCGCTGAGGAGTGATTTTGGCTGTCAGACGTGGGCTGACACCGAAGTGCCTCCGGGCCTGCAGACGGCCGACTCCTCCATGTGCGGACAACCGAATCAAATCCCTCAGGAAAACGGTTTGAGAGAACAACGGAGCCACCGCTCCGAGACGCTGAGCCGTTTCTGGAAACATGCCACCACCCGTCCTACTTCTTATTGAGAAGAACCCAGTTGTTACATTGACCTAACTCGCTGTTTGTCAGTAGCTGCAGCTGTAGGGCGCCGCCATGTTGACTCGTCTTCTTCTAATTTTTTTTCTTCTTCTTGTGTATTATGGCGGTTGGCAAACAACTTTGTGGTGCATATCCGCCACCTTCTGGACTGGAGTGTGGAACAGACGAACCTATAAACTAAATTCTGTTTATAAGCCCTGTTACTTCTAAAAACATGAAAACCGCCCCTTACTCTACATCTCTCGTTTTTCTCTTAAGTAAATATGTTGTGTTAAATAGTGAAATGCATTGAGAGTTTGTCTCTGTATTTGGTACTTTGGACACAGAAAGAGGACATTCTACTGTTTCCCATACTCCACATAGTTCACAGTTTCCTGTTTCTGTATTATGAATAACGTGCTATTTAACTCTGTATGCTAGAATCTTGCGGCATGGGTGACTTTCTCTCATTTCTCCAGCTTTTTCCATAGCTTTGCCTACATGGGATGTTAGAGCAATAGGCCTGTAGCTCTTTGGCAAACTCGAGTCCTTGCCTGGCTTACAAATAATACCCTTCTTCCCATACTTTATTAAATAATTCCAATAATACCTGTTTACCTTGAACACTAAGGTTATCTAATATACAATTTATTTTATCTATTCCCCAGCCTAATATTGTCTTTTTCTGCCTTCTTTCTCTTTATTACTCAAAATTTCTGTGCTGTGTACCTTAACAAAGGTTTTTTTCTTATATGGTTTCCTACACGTGGTGGTAATAAATTGCAACCAAGCGGAGCTATGTCGCCACCTACTGTTACGTCGTAGTCGTAAAATTGTCCACACCAGTCCTGTGTGTTGTTGATAAATGGATGCCAAGCTAAATAGACAACAGACAGTGAGTTGTTTAAATCTCTATGTAAACATGTAACATCAGTGTGCAACTAGTTTTAAGCTCCACCTGTTTAGTAATCGTCATTTATTCCAATTTAGTCTTTAACTGTTTCTGTGGACTCCTATGACCTATTCTGTGTGAAGGTGAAGGTTCTGTGAAGGCACAGAGCGCCCTCGGCAGTGTACAAGAGGAACTACCACCATTACGAAACGTATCCAGTTGTGTAGCCAGTTCTACAGCACCCCCTGAACGCCAGCATTTATACTTGCATATCAAAACCAAAACTGGAATCTGTATATCATGACAGCAGCTGTTGAAATCACTGGCAACGTACAAGTTATCAATATGCGACAATGAAAGTGTAGCCTATAGGCGCCACTGTTTTGTAATTCAAAAGTATATACCATATTTTCCAAACTGCTATTTTATTACAACTGGTTCCATCATGTATACACCAAAACCTTGTACATTAACATATCAGCCTGTAATTGGAGGTTTGTAACACAAAATAAACAATTCAATTCAAACAATTCAAATAATTCAAAATCTATCCAGGAAATAAAGTAAAGCAGGACTACTGTGTAGCAAGGATGTCCAATGAACGTTGTAGCTGTTTTATTGAAAATAAAAACATAATTGGCAGAATAAAGATGCAGAACATAAAAAAATGGAATAACATCCTTCTCTTCTCTTCTCTTCTCTTCTCTTCTCTTCTCTTCTCTTCTCTTCTCTTCTCTTCTCTTCTCTTCTCTTCTCTTCTCTTCTCTTCTCTTCTCTTCTCTTCATCTCTTGCATTTCAGAGCTAAGAAGACCAAACTGAGGAGGAGGATGGCAACTTTTCCCAGAAGCATCCAGTACCACATTTGACCCTGCATACCTACGTGGACACAGATTTAGTTACATAAAATCCCTTTAAGGCAAAGTTGCAGAACATATCCAGAGATGAAAAGAGCAGAGGAGGAGGGTGCCCTATTGCTATGCTGTAGGGTGGGAGCATATTTGTACCTAGTGGTTCTATTGTATTATAATCATGTGCATAAACTGTAACTGGCACAGACCCAGAGGCTGTACCTGTACCAAAGGTTCAGGATGCCCTGAGTGGGGCCCTATGTATAATGTTACAGTTAAACAGTAAATTAATTTAGTAGGCAATATGGGATTACATTTGTTCCCTAACGAGTATCAAACTAAATTAAACATAATAAGGATAATACACCAAAAGCAAAAAATCTGTCTGGGAGGTACTGAACACAAACCTCAGAACTGAAACTGAAAAATGAATCAGGTAATCCAAAGTAGCACTCTTGTTAAATGCTCTGTCTTTGAGGGCAAATTTGAAAAAAGAAACATATTAAACATGTGTGAGCTTACTGGCTGCGGTACTGGAGGGTTGAGTGCTGTCAGACTTTGGGGTTCTGATTGTGGTCAGGTCATCTGGACAGAGAACACATAATTAATTAGTCACTAAAAACAATAAGTGGTATATATATATATATTTTGTTTTCCTGTTATGTAGTATATGTTCGTTACCTAGTGGTTCTGTTGTATTGTAATCATGTGCATGACCTGTACCTGGCACAGACCCAGAAGCTGCACTTTGCCATATGTATGAAGTTACAGTAACATATGGGATTACATTAGTTCCCTAAAAAGTATCAAACTAAATTAAACACATTAAATAAGGATAATAATACACAGAACGCAAAAACTAGAACAAAAGCAGGACTTTTTACAAGAGTGTGAGAGGAAGGCAGAGCACCTGAAGAAATCCCATGCAGAGAGAACACCTTAACTCCCCACAAAAAACACCCCAAATTGAATCCAGAACCTTAATTTTGTCTGACAGGCACTGAACGCTCCTCCAACATGCTGCCTGTGCAAACCAGAACTGAAACTGAAAAATGAAGCAGGTAATCCAACGTAGCGCTCTTGTTAATCGTTCTGTCTTTGAGCACACACAATGACAGATCATGAACAAAAAGACATGTGCGATGGACACAAAGTAACACAAAAAGAAAGCTAAGCAAAAAAAAAAAAAAAAATGTCAAACAGAATATGAACATAGAAACAGATTAAACATGTGTGAGCTTACAGGCTGCAGTACTGGATGGTTGAGTGACGTCAGACTTTGGGGTTCTGGGTGTGGTCAGGTCATCTGGACAGAGAACACATAATCAATTAGTCACTAAAGTAATAAATAGTCATGGGAACAAATTGATAAAACTCAGCTCCCTGCCCCTCAGTGTAGCATGTCAATAGCTGCTACCAGATTTGCTGTTTATTTTTGTTTTACTCACTAACAAAAACTAATTTCTAAGATGTTTACGTCGCCAGTGAAAATTGGGATTCTACTTATGTTGCCATTTTTAATATTAAAATATTGATATTATTTAAAATTAAGATTTATTCGAGTTTTCCAACAGGGATAAACTTGTTTCCCCATGGCACAACACTCCTGTTTAATTTCCTCCACTGTGTCTTTAAATTTAATCATGTGCGCTTGGCATATAACCACAAAACCTGCTGATATCCACATTTTTAATAAAACTTTGTGTTTCCCCTTACAACCAGAAATGTGGGCTTTCCTTTTGGAAACACATGTCTACTTCAGCCTTGAAAGCTATTGATTAACTGACTTTTGAAGTATTGGTTGGTTATAACGCACGTACAGTAGCTGACCTCAAACAGTCAAGATGTCTGGTAATGTAAACCACCAGTGAGTCACATATCCCATATGCACTGTACACATAATCATAATCACACACAATTCACAGAATGCTGCAAAAACCAAATCCCAATCAATTCCCACTTCTTAATTGGAGAATAATACACTGAGAATGAAGCCTAATTCCTAATACCCATTGTTGAATATTTTGTTTGCAAGACTCACATCAAATTCATTGTCATATTGGACATAATAGTGTGCATAAACACAGACTGTACACAGACACAGAAAGTCACACCTCTTCATTTATTTAGACTTGACAAGACTAGGTAGGCTGGTAAGCATAGCAATGAGGGGACACTGACAGCAAGTAATGGTAGTTGGCACTAGTTACTTACCTCAGCTGTACTTTGGATTTTTTTATTTTTTGTTTTTTTACAAAAATGTGTGAAACGCTTTGAAGACATTGCTTTCACACTGAAAATAATGGGTTGACACAGGATTTTAGGACCTGGGTCGACCTGCTTTGGCTTTTACACACTGACTAGGCAGCATTAAAATTACCTTAGGGTTTTGGTTTCTGTGTTTACGTGTAATTTTTTCACAGCACTCTTCGATATATTTCTTAATCATTGTTGTTGTCTGTGAAGAGACTGAGTTATCCGGATCGTGGTATATCCAATCAACAGCAAGCAGAAATAAAAGGCAACTTGTCCAAGTAGCATCTTCACTTCTGACAGGAACAACTCCTCATAGAGTCCCTGTAGAATGATACTGTAACAACCCGTTGTTGTAGACAGGTGTTGTAACTAACTGGTAGATTATATCAGTCCACTTCCCCTGTTCAGAGAGAGACTTTCCATATACGTGCGATGCTGTTCTCAAAAGAGTATCCTTTGACCTTTACAATTAACTACGTGCCTGACTTTGCATATTTATAAAACACATCTTACCTGATATCTGAATGGATAATGAGGGGCTGATCGTATCCGGTGGTTGGGTCATGCAGCTGTAACTACCAGAGTCTGCCTTTGTGGCAGAGTAGATATTCAGCTCCAGTGTCACGTTGGGCCGGGCAGACGTTGTATTGACCATGGCCACTTTGCCCTAGGAGAGATAAACCGTTACTATGCAGTGCAGTGCGTTTACATGCACGTGAAAAAACCGAATCACCACGGACCTGGCAGATTTTCTTAACACAGACAGCTCCCTCACTGACAGTTTAAAGAGTGCATGGCTTCATCTGCAACAAATTGAAGTCACCATGTACTGACACACAGATCTGTAAAGTAAGATTTTCAGCTGCAGTTCACTTGTTTTTCAGACATAGTCTAGATGATAATGTCACTTGTGCACAAATTTAGCACAATTCCCACTCTGTACCAAATGGCTGTAAAATCTATAGTTATGTACTGTAGTAAACACAGTAACATTACTGTGTTTGATGCTGTAGAATGCTGTAAATTGTACAGTAAACCTTGTCCATGAGACAAAATCACAGTAGTTTGAATATTACTGTAAATAGTAAAGTAATCTACTGTATTTTTACTTTATTGTGTGTATTGACTTATTGGTTCCCAGTCAAGCTTCTGTGTGTGGTTGGACAGTGAACGTTTGGTGGCGGCCTTTTATAAAGATCACAGAGGATCAAAGGAGCTGAGCCAGGCAACTGCAGTTCTGACATAAGTATTAGAATAGCCCCTTCTGTGTTGTGCTTGTGTTAATTTTTGTTGCGTTTGTGTATGTGTGTGCGCGTTGTAATTTTTTATTTATTTATTTTGCCTGGCAATGTGACAGAAACAGCGAAAACCTCTCGAGACAGCACGGAGAAAGCATCATTTCAGGTAGGTAGTTAGCTTATGTAGTGATGGCACTAACTGACCAAATGGTCTTTTAAGCCGAGACAGCGGCCTGTTTAAAGTTAGCTAACGGTTTTTCCACACTAGGCCACTGCAGGCCTCGCCATTCTGGAATCGGTCAACCACTGAGACTAACAGGAAACCGGACTTGACAGAACTGGTTAGTAGCCTGCCATTAGCACCATCACTGGCAGGAAGAAAAAAGATTTACACTTTCTGCTTATCGGGCTATGATGAACCAACTATGTTCAACTCGTCTCATAGGTTTTTAGATAGGATTAATCCTGACTCCATCATGTGCAATGCCAAGGAGCAGATGAGTTGGAAGACTGGAGAGTGGTGAAGCAATCTCCTTCATCAGGGACTTCAATGACTTTGATGGACAAGCTGACTTTGTTCATGTTCCTGTTCCCCAAATGTATTAAATAAATACTTAGGTCAACAATTTTCTTGTTTTCTGTAGTTATTTTAAATATTTTAGAATGTGGGTCATTCTCTTATTGATGGGTAATATTAAAACATAGTGAAACAGTATTTAAATCGTACAGTAAGAATGTGAATTTACAGTGACCAATGTATACCATTAATAGTACTGTATTGCCATATACAATAACATTATATAATATCAGTGCTTAACTATTTTTATTTTTACAGTCAATAAACCAGCACTGTAGAAACTACTGAAATCACAGTATTTAATTGTTTTTTATTTTTTATTTATTCACATTGCCAGTTAACTTGATACAGTTTAATTTGGTTGCTGTAACGTAACTAGGGAGTTCAATTACAAGGGAGGTTCCCTAACCGTAACTGTAAAACTGAAACTTATTGAAATAACACTACAAGTTGGCAGCAGTCTAAAAATCAAAGAGCTGCGTAGGGTAGGTGGGTGTATATGGCACATAAAAATATATGTACATAGTGTTTTTCGATGTGAAAGAGTCGACTCGGGTCAATGACTCGGCAATTGACCCGAGTTGAGTCGACCCGAGTAATACAAACCCAGGAAACAAACTAGTGCAGGCATTTAGGAACCGAAAAATATAATCGAATCAAATCTTCTTAATGGTTCCGGATCCAGACGTCAGTACCCAACCCTACTCCAGGCTACATTCGATTTATTGCCTGGTTTATTTAGTCATCAACAGTCAGTCAAACAATCAAAAAGTATCTTCTTGAAGGTGCACCTTTAAATGAATAATGCACTTATCACTATAAAATCATATTCATCATCATTAGCATTCAACAAGAAGAAGAGGAAAATATTATCAGCTTTGTTTCAACTTTAAGACATACTTTCATAATCAAGGTTACATTCCAATTTTCTAATACATTTTTATTAATAAATCTTAATTGTCAGGAAAGTGTTTGACCTACCTTATGTTTGCAATCCCTCAACAGCTGTAAGACATGTTTTGGTGTTGAACATGTGAACTCACATCTCACTGTGAAGTTCACTCCAGCTGGAAGCATCCCTCTGGCTCCAAAGATTGTCACATAAGTTTCAATGCAGAAACCTAGACATAAAGAACCGCAAAGTTAATAAGTCTTATCATAAAACATGATTACATAATTTAACCCAAGTACAGTAAATACAGTAAATGGTAACGATGGGAGTTAATATTCAATATAATTTGGTGAAGTAGAAGCACTGTTTGCTACTTCCACAGAAGAGGAGCTGAAATTGAAATGGATAGTGAAATAACCTGATGATATATGGGATAATGATAATCTTAACTTGCAGGACACGAAACCCAGACATTTTCTGATTTAGTCTCTCTCTCTCTCTTTTTTAATTTTAATATTAAATATTAGGCATTATTTTTTCCCTATTATATCATTTAAGATGTAAAATTCTATCCTTCATTTTTAATTTTTTTTTTTTAATCCTTTAGTGTATTACATGTTCATCTGAGAAACAAAAGAACTAATTTACTGAAAAAGAAAGTTGCTTAATATACTTGTACATATTTGTCTGTTTGGGTTAATACATTGGAAACCCTTTGTATACATTCTGAATTTTCTAAAGCACAGGTTTTGAAAGATTTTTTCATAAATTTTGCATCATAAAGCATCTCTATTTTACTATACTGATTTTACTGGTACGTGTGTATAATACATGATATGATAACAATGAGCAATAACAAGTTAATAACAACTTTTTAAAAATTACAATAGCTGTTGTAATATCTTTATTAATTACTATAGACTAAAAATCCCACCTTCAGCTAGAGTCCAGTACAGCAAACTCATCACCAGAACCAACATGACGGATTTGCCTCTTCTTCCTTTCTGCTTATCAGCCACCTGCCTGTCACTGTTCTAGATTTTTCACATGTGGGTGCTGGCTATATTTCAAACCAAAATGTGCACAGAGGGACATAGAGACGTCAGATGATGACCTAAATCCTATACAGGATGCACGTCTTTGCATTTTTGATCTGATTACGGCAGTGATAACCTGAGCTGGAGACTTTACTGCCGATAACACTGACCATAATACAGTCTCTGTTATCAGAAAAGTATGTAAGCATAGTCACCGCTTTTATTGGCACATGTTTTGCGAAAAATCCCCACACTGCAACAAAAAAAAGACCAAAAAGTAGAAAGCAGAAATTACACTCAAATGAGCATTACTGTACAATAACAAGAAACCATATATATATATAAACTATGTGCATATAAATAGGATGAAATAAAAACATTGATAATTTTAAAGCGGAAAAACTTTATTTATTCCCAAGGGGCAATTAACGTTTTTTGTGTTTTCATGTGTGTGTATTATTTGGGAATATAAGTGGTGGTATTAACAATTACATTATTATGAAGCTAATTATGATTATACTGATTGTAGTGACTGTTATAACTGCAATACTACTACCACTACTAATAACAACAAAAAACGATAGAAAAAGACAGTGAAAGACAGATAAGTAAATAATTAATAACTAAAGAAAGTAAAGGAACACAGTTATACTATAATACATTAGTAATGATAATATCAATGTAATACAATAATAATCATGCTACATAGGTCTTTTCAATGATATTAATGATATTGTGGTTTTAATATTATAATAAAATGCAAAGACTGTAGTGTTATACAGTATGTAATAACAGTAAGGGACTGTTTTGTTAGGAGGAAATGAGTGGTGACCAGACAGAGGGAGGTTCCATTTCAGACTTTTGGTTGGAGCGTTCTCTTGAGATGTCTGAAGTTTGTTAAATAGATTTTTCCAATGAGTGATACTTGCATCTTCATGGAAGGACAGTTTTCCTGGCGACAGTTAGGACCACTAGGAGAAGTTTATTGTTTAGATTGGTCAGGTTTGTTGTGGATGTATCACAGAGTAAGCAGAGGGAGGGAGACAGGGGATATGGTAACCCAAGAAGACAAGAAGACAGTGATTTGGTGACAATGATGCAACAAATAACATCAACAATAGCATCAAAAGCAAAAGTTGGCATAAGTGGCCACCACACAAAACTCAAAGAGTATGGAGTGCATTATTCATTCCACAAGCGACCGTCCAGGTTTAACAGCCTGGTGGCAGAGGGAATAAAAGATTTGGACAGACGATTCGTTTTAACAAGTGTCGGTGAAATAATAAATACATGAAATAGATGAAATTACTTTATGATTGTTTAATAACTGAATGCATCTAACTTCAGTTACTTTACTTTTGTCCTGGACAATATGATTATACAAAGCGGTTTAATTTCCCAATGTGGGAACAGTAAAATGTATGCGTGCTTATGAGTGCCTTAATAATCAGGTTTAATTACCAGAAGTGATTCAATATGCAAAGTATGGGACATAATCAATGGAACAGAATACACTGAACATGTACTGTGTGCAGAAGTGGAAAACACTGGAAGGCCGAATGATATGATTGTATTGAGAACAACTTGTACTTAAAGGTCACCATGTATTTTCTGAAGATGTCTCGCGGGGGGAGCAGGACACGCCGGACCACAATCTAACAGAGAAAGTGTGTCAAAGAGGAGAAGGAGATGAGCCAATCAGGTGTTTACTGTAGTAATAGAAAAGAACTGCCCCCGCGAAGGCAACTCAGATCCAGACTCATATCTTTGTATGTACTGTGGTCTCCACACTCTGCAGACTGTGAATAAATACTCGTACTCAACGTCATTCTCTCGTCTCCTTATTCCTCACATCAACGGACCCGGAGAGGAGAGGAAAGCAGGGCTAAATTCCTCCTCAACACCAACTATTTAGCTTACAAAACCTGGAGCACTGAGCAAATATATCAACACAACTAACTAAACTCGCACTCAGTCTCAGTAAGATCAGTGGAAAGAGGTGAAAGTAAAAGAAACTTTTCTTACAAAATCAAAACTAGCACGGCACCCTCTCGCGCACGTCCGCGCCGACGCGCTTACGCACACGCAGGCTTCCTATGGGTATTCTACAAAGCAGCCTACGCGCGCTCCTTCCGTCTGGTGCGCTGCTCTTGTCGAAAATCTGCGCAAATTGCGTTACAGTCTGGCGAGGCTTTTCAGCTGGTTAGCCAAACATCCACAGAAAAAGAGATGAGCAGGAAAACGAGACGAAGAAAACGGGAACAGTTTATTCCGAGCTAGAAAAATAGCGACGTAAAGATTTTCAGCGTAGGTACGTAAACTGCATTTAACAATTCACAGCGACGTATCTGTAAAACGAGTGTGCTACGTTTATGAATGACAGTGAGTGTGGGGAGAAATTCAGCTAACGTTGGCTAGTTAGCTAACACGTTAGCATAGTTAGCTTTTCTCAGGCTTTGATTAGCTGCGACCACAGAATCGAGTAAACGCTAGCTGCGTGTTGATATATTGATCCGGCTAAACTGCAAACTGCATTCTGACAATGTTGTTGCAATATTGTCTGACGTTAATTTGCAACCCGCGTTGCTGTATTTTATCTAGTCGGCTACTTCTAAAAATGTTTCAATGAAGCTAACATTGTCAAGCTACACTAAGGCCAAACACACAAACTACTGTGGCCTAAACCTAACTTCCTGCGCTACCCATCTCGATGGATGGTTTGAAGCGCAAGAACATAACAATAATAGATTTTCCCATAACATGCCACCGGATAATATTCTTGTGGAGATTGTAGGTAAATAGTTCTCAGAAAAGTCGATGCTCCCCCGAAATTGAAGTCTGCTGCAATCTTATGAGCTAACCTTAGCCGCTTTGGCAAACTGGAGCTCGTTTGGTCGTCCCATCAAAAGCTTTCTTCTCTGTAAGACATCGACAGCTCGCCAAGCTCCCAACAAAGCTACGACCTACAGTCTCTTGCGTTTGTTTTTAAGTGTTCGCAAGGGCTAAGTCGTATTCAGAGATGAGTAAGAGGTGTTGCAGCAAGTTGACTGTGGGAGGTGAGTCGAGGCCATTTAGATGTGTTGTGTTTCCACCAAAAGAACCTTCATCACAGACTCAGTGTTGCCTGCTGAGAAGAGCTTGAAATGTACAGAATGACTACTATAACGAAGGTCTTGGCTCCCAGCTGTACTGCATGCACTCAGTAGTTTGTTAGTCTTATTGTAATGTGTCATTTGTACACGAATTGCATAATAAAAGAAACCATTACTCATGTAATGTAACGTTATGAGTGGTTAATGGTGGGCATGGTGGGCAGGTAATCCGAAGACAGCAGGCATCAACTGGTACGTGTACCAGATAATGTCATATCACCCTGTAACAAAATAAACTTGGCAGTGAGAGTGAATGGTTATTTATTTTTCTGTGTTCGCCCTGTGATAGACTGGGGTCCTGTCCAGTACACCGCCTCTCACTCAATGTCAGCTGTGATAGGCTCCAGCTTGAATCAGCACAGATGTGTTAGTGGTCTAAATACATGTTTGCATGTGTTTACCATTAAAGGACAAGGAACCATATATGATTTTGTTAATCTTACTTCAATCTTTTACTCAACAAAAGTAATAAAAGCCTTTATGCCCTACAATAACACTCGGTTATTTCATTAAGTGCCCTATAAAGAGTTGAAGATAATCTGTAATAGATACTGAATGAATGGAGGTCATAAGTGAATATCTGTTGAAAAGCTGTTGTGCAGTTCTTTGATTTTGACCGGTAATGTAAAGGCCACCTGACATAAGATGAGAACAATAGCCAAGATGAAGCTAAGCCTATTGTTTTTCATTCATTTCACAGTTGGTGTACACAGGAAGTTTTTATTAGTAAGCACTGCATACATATTGTTGTCAGCTGCCAGACTGGGACGTCCTGTCAGTGATACGTCATTCATTAGCCTTTACACATGAGTAGCCATGCAGCCAGACCAGCAGTGCGTTTAGACAACGGCAACTTTTATAATATTGGTTTCTACTGTTCTAATATTGAATTGAGGCAATGCTTTTTGATATATAAAACTTTTCATAAATGGATAGAAACAATATTAGACAGCTTTCCCCTTAGTAAAGATATACATTATCGTTTTATAAATTACATGTGTCTGATATGCCACAAAAACCTAATGCTAACACCACACCCTGAGTGCATTGGGTGTCAGTAGAGAGGAAGGTTTAAATTTTAAATGAGTGACATATCTACCAAACTGTGCATGTGCGTCAGATTTGTCTTGTTGGGGAAAGTCTTGAATCTGTTGTCCCAGTTGTGTAGTAATCGGGTCAGGGTTGTAGCCTGCAGCAGGTTGTGTCGGCGATACTGTTGCTTGCGAGGTTTCATGCAGGCTGTAGGTGTAATAAACCACTAAACTTTCACTGCTTACTTTGATGTTTTCAAACAGGATGATACCAAATGTTGCAGACAGTAACTGTATTGGATTACAGGATTACTGTGTTCTTTTTAAGTACTTAACAGATACTGTCTGTATAATAAACATTTTGACACTACATCTTTCCCTGCATATTTTAAAACCTCAGTTGCTTTATGGTTTTTGGCAGTAGTTTATAGAGACAGTTGAATTTGAACAATAGTTATTCTATTTTGAGTTTTTATATTATATAACTACTATATATTGTTGAACAACATAAGTATCATGCAGTGGTGAAGTCAAACTATTCAGTGACCAAATTTGGTGCAGCAGTTAGACGTATTTCTTTGTAAAGATTTGGTAAAGTCTTTCAGATTGAGAGTAGGAAACTCTTGTTTTAGCTGAGGCCATGGTGTGTGGGAGTGAAAGTGCGTTTTGCTTTGCGCAGGCCTATCCCTTTCTCATGTATGGCTTATAGAGCGTTATTGATTTTTTGTGAGTTGCTCAATCTGACAGAGGCCTCTGTGGGAGGGTAAAAGGGTAAAAAGCAGTGTTTGATCAGCTTCAGGCATTGTAATTAAAGGCACAGATCTAACCTCTGCAGGGCAGAAGGGTTTTCCTTTTTTATTATGAACTTACAAGCCCCTTAAGTTTCAAGCATTATTCTCTCATTTGATAAACTCTGCTGAGTGCAGTTCCCACATAAACAAGTTCAGGTTCTCAGGCAAAGAGCTGATGCAGCTGCACTATCGAAGCTCTTGTCACACATAGCTGTCTGCATAGATTGGTATCAGTTTCAGACTTTTTTTAAAGATGCATCCGACTATAATTGGTTACAAATATCCTGTGTAGTGTGTCTCTAGTTATAGGGGTTTACTGTCATGAGAATGTGATAGTATCTAATTAAACTGTAATAGAGCTGGATAGTTGTTTGTATGAATGCAATGGTCCATTTTGCACTATTACTCCAGACTGAAGCATCACCACCAGGAGGAAACACATTTCAATGCTGGTGTTTCTTGTTTAGTGTACTGTGATTTTGTGTAGATGTTTTTTTTGTGTGATCTTTTGCATAATAATCTGAGTTTTCCTCATCTACAGAATGTGTGCACCCAGTTAGCCAGCAGTGGCAATATGAAATATTTAAGCTTGCTGCCCTGCCCTTCAATTTGCACTACTAGCAAGGTATGTAAGTATGTATAAAAGACACTTACTGAAGACATGGAGAGTGTGTATTTGTATGTAATATGGTCAGTGGTGCATTTTGAAGGACGTGAGGAGTCACCTCAAAAACATTGAGTGGAATCGGGGTTCTTCTCACTCACATTTCAATGCTACAACTCTGAGACGTCCCTATTGTGGATATTTGTGTTGTAAGTTTTAGTATCCCTTGTTGACTAAAGTATGGATGTCGTAATCCACTTTAGTGTGGTCAGATCCAGATTAGAACGTACTTGATCAACACTGAAGGCCTGGTTTAAACGATTAAGCCGATCAGCTTAAATTATTGAATTGGTATGATAAATGTTTAAGTGGAAGAATGTGACTCCAGACACTGATGTGACGCACCCGGCATCAGAGAAGGCCTCTCACTCTTTTGTAGTTGTGGGAACTATAGAAACTCATTGTGTGAGACTTCTCATGTGGCCTTTGCAGAAATTTAGCCCACACAGTCAAAATTGAGATAGTTGTATGAATGGTGGTGGTTCACCCTTATGGCTTTTGTGCATGGCAAAGTTGCGCAATTCATGCTGGATTAATTTGAGTTTTTAATTAACGCTGTTACTCTTTCTGTTTGCTGAGCAGAGCGTTTGTAAGTAGAGCAGAGAGTCTTAAATAAAACTTGTATCAAGCAAAAAAGTAAGCAAGAAAAACAACAACAAAAAAAACATATTAATGAAAAATTATATCTTAGCCTTCTCCTTTATACCAGTCCGCAGTAGTGTTTGCATTGTTCTGCAATTTCACCACTAAAATGCTGATGGCAACTCCACACAGTGCAACTGACCTGTTCTTGTTGCAGTGGAAGTTGACAAATATGGATCTGCAGTTACTTTCACCGAAAACTCTAGGACACAGGGACGACATCTTAATAGATGATGCTTAGGCGGCTGAAAGGGAGGACTTTCTGTGCTGAGACATGTGAACAGCAGGTGGCAACCTCCACGCTGAAGCCCATGTGGAAGTGCAAAACATTGCAGTTTATCAAGTGGCCGTTTGAGGCTCCGAAAGGGAGCAAATCCCTATCGACCCCCATGTTAAAAAGCCTGATTTTACAGCAATATTGATCATGTTTATAGCCTGGTACAAAAAGCTATTTTGGTGGGTGGGGATAGTTGGAGATAGGGTTCTAACGCATTTGTTTATTTTTTTCATACAGTTTAAAATTATGCGTAATTAAGGGTGTTCCTGCTTTGAGTGACCAAAACTATGTTCCTGTAGCTTCTTCAAAGTGTTTTCATCTTCTTCTGTTTTAGAGGTAGTTGGCTAGCTGAAAAGAAAACGAAGAAGACGGCCTAAAATCCTGTGACTAAACCTGTCTGCTTGGTGGAAGTATTTTAGTCTGGACAATGAAGTCAGTCTTACTGACATTTGTAAATTGATCGTCACTTGATAGCATCTCTGAACAGAATACAAGGAGTCCCCTCAGGCAAAGGCAAAGCAAAAACATACACTTAATGATACTTTTTTTTTTAGAATCTGTATCAAGGTGAAAAATATTTAAGTGAGGGTTACGTTTATTGTGTTAGATGACCATTTCATTTCTTGAGTAGAGAACACATCTGCTGGAGCCAAGAGAGGTTACCCTCTCATTACTACATTGTAGCTTTGACAGCACTATTCCAGTCACACAGTGCATGTGGGATCTAGGATATAAGTAAGATTAGAAAAGCCCTTATGAATTTGCAGGAGGACATTTTTGTTCATTTAAAATTAACAAAAAATGAATACAGACTTGGGTTGGTGATACTGAAAAATAAAAGATCGGATCGGGGGCAAAAAAATTGATCACATCCCTAGTCCAGTCACTATTAAGAATAGTTAAGAGCTTTACCAGCTTAGATTAAAACAAACCTAGCCTAATTTCACATTCCACAGTCATTCTAAAAAGCATAGCTAAAAATGGTCGACCACCTTGGCCTGGAAGGAGTAGGAGTTTGATCTGAGAGCGCCTATTAATCACTAAAAGACAGGAGTCAGTCTACTTATACAGCCAGTAAGGATTGTCTGTGTTCGTTAATAAGTAAAGTATATTGAGCTTTGAAATCCAGTCATGTAATGTGTCATCGAGCATTATTTCACAGCTCACCTGTAGAATGGCACAAGGGGAACACTAACTACATCTATTAGCTGCCACACTAGACAGGCTGCCTGGAGATGGTGGCAACGGAATGATTTTACTCATCGGCGTTGTGAATGCAGGCATTGGCTAGTTCTGCTGGTTTAATTGGCATTTATCATGTAGATTATTAATTAGGGCGCAGGGATCATGTTATTCCAGTAAATGGCACCAGAGGAGATGCAATGACATACCCAGTGACTAGTCCAGACATTCCTTCTCCTTGAGTCTTATCCTTCTTTATCTGTGTCCTTCATATTATTATCAAGAGTCTGACATGTGTAGGTCATGAACATCTTTATCTGCTGGACTATAATTTTGAATCGAATGGATGGTAAACACACAATATGTGTGTAATTATGTACGTTTGGATAACTGACAATATATCAGCTGATCAGTTGCATGATACTTTTAAGTAGTTGTTTAGTTTGTTGAGCGTCTGCCAATAGAAAATCATCGGTTTATTTGATTTTCTGCAAAGTCTGATCAGTGTGGTATCCTTTACATACTACTAGGCATTTAACATTAGAGAAATAAGACAGAAGGAGTTTCTTGAGAGAAAGGGATGTGAGAGGAGGAGAGGTGAAAATAGACTGCATGCAAAAGGAAGGAAATAAGTGAGAAGGAAAGTGAGAGGAGTGAAAGAAGGAATTGGAGTAGCCAGAACGTGTGTTATTATTAGAGGAGGGAATCAGAAACACTAGAGAACATGTCATGTGGAGGATCTGGCCTGTTTTTTTTTTGGTTGGTATCAAATGATTACTGTTTTCACATTTACACTTCCACAATGTTTCTTTATTATATACACTAAATGTTTTCAGATTTTCAAAAATCAGACTATCTCTGCACTTTAGCCCCGAAAGTGTCTTTTCTATTTTGGCAGTTGCTGCCCCCACAGTTGTTGAGCCTATTGTATATAGACTACACGCCAGCTCATACCGCTTTCACATTGAAAATAGCCGGTTGACCCAGGATTTTCAGACCCGGTTCGACCCGCCTTGGTGTGCTGCCTGTCACATCACCAGCAGTCCTGGGTCTGACCTTCTGCTGTGAGAGCTGCGTGTCTGTTTTTTTACTGTCTCTAATATGTCATCATGTCGACAATGTCATCATTACACATTTAAGTGCACTGGAACACTGTGAGGTAAACAATGGACCGTATGGTGCATCTCATGCTGTTCGTGCTCATCCTGCCGTTTATCAGGAGGTATTTATTTTTTAACACTTTCAGTTTGTTGTTGATCTGAATAATGGAGCGGTCAAACCCCCGCTCTTTCAAAAGGCTGCTGATATTTGAATAAATTATTCTGTCCTGCACAGAGCCTGATATCTGCCGCCAAATCTCCTCTTCTCCTCGGATGCAGAACCGCTCGTGGATCTCACGGTCTTGACAGTGCACTGCTATGATCGATAAAAAAAAAGCGTGCCGTATTTTTATACAAACCATATATAAACACAGTCATACATGCATTCCCTGATGGGTGCGATTTCCAGGACATGATGTTGGGCTAATTCACTTATTAGCGAATTCATGCTTCCATTAATGATTGTGTAACAACACATTTGATATGTTTGATTGAAAAAAACAGACATCAACCGCGGGGTGCCTGTTCACACTGCAGCTGAGCCGAGCCGAGGCGATAAAATCCTGGGTCGATGGCCAGGTCATTTGACCCGAGTTGAAATGCCAGGATGACCCTTTCACACTGCATGGAAAATCCAGGCCAACCTGCGTCGTCCTGGGTTTTTCGTGCAGTGTGAAAGGGGCCTCATTAGTCTGCTCATCTTCATGTCAACCTATCTACAGGTTTAGTTTAGCAACTGTGCCCCTTTTCTATCAGCAGTACCTACAGACAGCAGAATTTGCAGGAAGCAGTGAAGTAGAACAAGATGAGTAATAGTAACTGATGTCTCTGTATGTCATTCTTTCTAAAACTCACTCATGTTTTCATGTCAGGAATAGGATATAATTACTTTTTAATAATAAACAATAAAAACAATTCTTCAGGAATGAAAAAGAATCACTGAAGAAATTAATTAGAATGGTCATTAAGATATTATATTCACACCCGCAACTGTCTAGTAGCTGGATACAGTGTAATGTTTATTCTGTAAATGATGGTCACATACAATTACTGCATGCTTTAGGGCAGAGTCCCCTTCTAATTGACCATATGTCTTCCATATGGTTTCTGTGTCCCATTCATCTCTTGCTCCTCTAAAGCTTCACCTTCTCATTCAAACTGTGCAGTCTTTCGGCTGCACTTTTCCACTTTCAGCTTCAAAAGAGTAAAAGTACACACAATTATATACGCTGATAATTATCTAATATATCAATTTCAGCCATCAGTACTTCCAGAAAATTTCTAAATGTGTTGACTATTGTACTGTGTAATACATTAAATCTGTAAATATGGTTGACTTTTTAAAAAAATATGTTTTAATCTTATCGTTTCTGTCCCCTTTTTTCAGGTTGTACCAAAAACACTACTGCCACCCAGCCGTCAAGAGTCACCTGGCGTTGGACCAGGCAACAGAATATCCGCCTCTGTGGGACATAGGACAAGAACAGTTGTCCAATAATTGCAGGGATACCACATTGCTTAGACCTATGGCAGTAAATGAAAGAGCAGAAGTATTTTTTTATACTGGAGTGTTAGATGTAAAAAAGAGGAACCTCTAAAGTGTGTCTGTCCTTTCTTTCTGTTGTCATGCTGGATTATTATGTCTGAACCTGACGCTAACATCGCTCCCCAGGTTCACATAGCATGTTAGCATATGGCTAGCCACGCATGGTGACGGATCAGGCCATTATCTTCATCCCCTCCATCACCATCACTGGCCCCTACAAGGGGGTATAGCACCATTGCTTGTTGTGCCCCATCATCATTTTTTCATTTCTCTTTCATTAAGTCATCCTACCACCAAAAAACTTTTTGCTCTATCTTTTCCCCCTAATCAGTATTCATCAGTTTTGTACTTCTACTCGGATTTGTCCTAACAGCTGTTAAGTTCGGTCTACCTAAAATCTTGCGCCTCACAAGAGCCACACCTTGTGTTGAAGTTATCTTCCATCCATCCAAGTCCAGTCTAATCTGCCAAAGATTCCAAGAGAGTGACCCAGTGTAGACCACCTCAGCATCTGATAGGCAAGCCGCTAGGCAGTTGTTTTGGTGGTTGCTTTGGTTGCATGGAATCGGCTTAACCGTGGAGAGGCCAGGCTACCACAAACTGATGGACTTTGACAAGCGAGGAGTAGGGGGAGGAGGGGGCGGGGGAGGAGGGGGCGGAGGTGGAGGTGGAGGGAAGGGGGAGACAGAGGAAGGGAAGAGGATGTCTGGGAAGACGGGAAGCCGATCAGGGCACGGCGGCCGTAGTGCTGGATCCAACTCTGGCGTTCTGATGGTCGGACCAAACTTTCGAGTGGGAAAGAAGATCGGATGTGGGAACTTTGGAGAGCTGCGACTTGGAAAGAACCTGTACACCAATGAATACGTGGCTATCAAACTGGTAAACCTTGATTATCTCTATTATAGAATTGTAGGGCTGCACAGCTCATTTATTTCATATTGACAACCCAATAATTCATATATAGAGTTTATCACGATAAAATCAGTAATGTCACATTGGACTTAAATTGTTCTATACAGTTGGTTTTCTGGAAAAAAAAAAAGAATTTACACCCAATGACACATAACAACTATTGAAATCTGCAATCTCTAATACTGAATGCCTGGATTTGGGAAATTTGTCCCACTGTCACAAAGCATGTCTTCAAAGACATGTATGTGTATTTGCTGATGCCACAAGAGCTGATGATGCATAAGTACACACAGTAATGAGCAGCACAGAGACCCACTTCCCACTCCACATCACTGCTGGCATCACTCCTCTTCCTTCTTTTGTTCACACAGTCTTTTAAACTCTTCTGAGAATTCAAACATGAAATGTGACAAACTGCTACAGTACTTATAGTGTTTAATTTGATGAATTTCACTGATGAACGTGAAGAGAAAGTATTATTCTCATTTTAACATAATCCTCCTTTGTAGGAACCAATCAAGTCTCGGGCGCCACAGCTTCATCTAGAATATCGCTTCTACAAACAACTGGGAAGTTCAGGTGAGAACCACCTTCACTTGTTTAGTTGTTTTATTGTTAAAATTAGTTGACTTTAATGGAAGAATTTATCCAGACACACATTTGTAAATAAGGTTGTGCATGTCATATACAAACTAATGACAGCTAGCATTTGTCATTGATCACATTGTTCCTTAATTTTTGCTGATTTTCTTCTATGATCATTTTGATTTGCCCATTTCACCCCCACACACTGCAGTCCTTACTCCTCACTGCTTACTCTGTGTTTGACCTGTAGAGGGCGTGAGCCGCTATGTTATACCACCATCTTCAGTATGAGTTAAAAATAAATTATTTTCAAATATTGTTTGGCCAAACTTGTAACCTGTCTACAGATACTAATGTAGCAGTGGGGTCATTTATTACAAGAAATGTGTGAACTTCAGTCTCATGGCTTGGACAGAAGAACCCAAGTTATAAGTCTGATGTCAGAAATGTCAGGTTCATGACACTGAACACCAATGGCTTGTAATTTCCTCTTTTGTCTTTTGGTTTTAAAACCTAATCTTCTAGTATTCGGATTTGCCGGTAACAGAGTGTGGTGGAATTAATTGATGAACGTTTTTTTTTTTTTTTTTTTTTTTTTTTTTTTAACATTAGATTTAACTTTATTGTCATTACGCATATACATTGCACTTCTAACCAGAAGTACAATAAACAGTAAATGCACTTCTGGTTAGATGCTAAACTGCATTTCATGGCTCTGTACCTGTACAACAAAGTGTAAATCTAATCTAGAATCTAAGATGTTGATCAATTAATTCCACCAAACATAATAAATGCAATAGTTAGTTGAGTCTAATCTAATAAAGTAAATAGTAAATAAATATTTTATTTTTATTTTTTTCAAGAGCTTTCAAAGAAGATCTGTTAGAATTACTGTTAAGAATGTATCAAAGGTGTAATGGTATTAATGTGGTGTAGGAAGCATGATGACTTGCTGATTGATGATGATGATGTTTGATCAATCCTGGTCCTTTGTTGGTCATCCAGAGGGTGTTCCCCAAGTGTTCTACTTTGGTCCATGTGGTAAATACAACGCCATGGTTCTGGAGCTACTGGGACCCAGCTTAGAAGATCTGTTTGACCTCTGTGACCGGACCTTCTCTCTAAAGACTGTACTTATGATAGCCATACAACTGGTAAGCTTTTTACTTCATCTTAATGTTTCAATCTCAAAGAACAGTGGTAGTTCAATGTGACTACCTAGCTTTTTTTTGCTCATGTAAATTACTCTGTGTTCTCCTTTAGATAACCCGCATGGAGTTTGTCCATACTAGAAGCCTGATTTATAGAGATGTGAAGCCTGAGAACTTCCTGGTGGGCCGACCCGGCTCCAAACGGCAACACACCATCCACATCATAGACTTTGGCCTGGCAAAAGAATACATAGACCCGGAGACCAAGAAACACATCCCATACAGAGAACACAAAAGTCTTACTGGAACTGCTAGATACATGAGCATCAATACACATCTTGGGAAAGGTGAGCTGCATCGTCCAGACACATATGTGCAAATTTACCACTAATCCATCCAATGCAAAAGTAACCATAAAAGCCAGCCGAGCAGTTTCAGCTTTAGTGTTCATGGAGCTCAGCTTAGTTCAGTTCAGTAGTTCGGTTCAGTTCATGGTGAATATATTTTCCCTGTTTCTTGTAACTGCGGTATTGTACGTACCAGACTGGCTGTTGAAACGGGTAGTGTTTTGTTCTTGGGAGTTGGAGGTGTTGAATTTAACACCTGATGCAGTCATGTCATTGAAGCCTTGGATCTTATTCTATGTTATATTAGAGCAAAGCAGACGAGATGACCTGGAAGCCCTAGGCCACATGTTCATGTACTTCCTGCGAGGCAGTCTGCCCTGGCAGGGACTCAAGGTGAGCAGACAGCTGACCAGCCAACTAGTGTGTTTGTCAGTCCAGTCATTTCTGTTGTGTTTATTTATTTTTTGTTCTTCCTTTCATGAACCTTTGTCTTCAGTCACTGTTCACTTATCTGCTACCTGTTATAAATGCATTCCACCCTGTGTCTTAATTAGGCTGACACTTTGAAAGAGCGCTATCAGAAGATAGGAGACACAAAGAGAGACACACCAATAGAGGTCCTCTGTGAAAGCTTCCCAGGTTCGTATGTGCACACATAGATCTGTACAGAGATATTCTGTGTGACCAATGCATATAGGACATATGTTGATCAATATATTTTCTCTGTGGGCGTGAATCTGTAAATGTGTTGGTTGGGTGCCTTTGTGTTGTTGTGCCTGTGTGTGTTTGTGTGTGTATTGCATTCGTGTGTATGCAACAGAAGAGATGGCCACCTACCTGCGGTATGTGCGTCGGCTGGACTTTTTCGAGAAGCCAGACTACGACTACTTGAGAAAACTCTTCACGGATCTCTTTGACAGAAATGGATACATCTTTGATTACCAGTATGACTGGACTGGAAAGGCACTGGTTAGTGTTTGTGTGTTTGTGTGTGTGTGTGTTTGTGATGTTATGCGATGTATGCACGCAGGAAGCAGTTTGAGCTGGATTTAGTGCTGAGTTTATTGAGGGTTCGTGCTGAAAGGTCAGTTGAACAGTGATTCTTGGTCATATGACCAATGTGCTGTGTAAACAGGAACTGAAAGTCATGCTATCAGTTTATGCTTAGTCACAGATCCTTCCTCATTCTATTGGGCACAGTGAAAAATCAGAATAACATGACCTTATCATATGATACACGTAATACTTCAACATTTAGATTTTTTTTTTTTTTTACAAGGAAATTACAAATTGCTAATAAGATGATACAGGTAGTGACTAGTGCTAGATTTACAGTTTGAATCAAGTGTGGACACACTGACACATTTGAGGCATTTAGTTTATCAAAACATTTTCAGGTTATATAATATGGGCTTACAGTGCAGTCTGGAATTGGTTGTAAGTGTGACAGTTGTATTTGCAAACTCATGGGGTGAACCTGCAAAATGCAAAACTGTCTGTCAGTGCAAAACCAAAAAAATCCATCACAGAGAGGGAACAGTAACATTCACAGTGGTCACATATGGTACATGAGAATAAAAGACTGCACTTATTACCCCTGTTACATAAAAAGACCTTATTCATTTTATAACTATAACTTGAATATATTTTGATGAATGGCTAAAATAATAATAATACATATATGGTCATTTCTGTATAATCTATATAAACAAATAGCCACCTGTGTATTTCCTGCCATCCTTTCTCTCCCATGCTGATCTCCTGCCTCGTGTTCTTAGCCCACTCCTATTGGTCCAGTGACCACTGAGACTCCACTTCAGACGAGCAACCGTGAGAAAGCACCGCAAACCAAAAACCAGGTACAAACACTCATTGTGTTAGTGTTGCACTTTGTAGTGGAAAAATCAAGAAAAGAAGAATTTCTCTTGGTACACAGGCAACACATGCATCACATACACAGTCGACCCCAGCTCTCTTTCTAGCTCACAGGGTGTGTGTTTTTTTTCACTAGTTGTGTGTAGTGTCATTAGTTGGTAGTTGGTTGCTGCAGGGATTACTTCTTTGGTTTCTTTGTCAGTCAAAACAGAGGACAACAGCAAATATCCAGTCAGTGTGGGTTAGCACCAACATTACTAATAGTCCTAATACTTGTACTAATAGTCTTGTATTACAACATTAATGTGTTGTGTTTTCATAGTATAAAGACACCGATAAACACAAAAGCTGGAACACACCGAGTGTGTCAAAGTCTTCATGGCTAAAAACAAGGCCTCTCGAAAACATTGTTGTAAATTTGTGTAGCTTTATGTGCCTCCATCACATAACTGACTGGAAACACTTTACACAGAAACACAAAGGGACTTGATACTGATAAGATTTTTCTTGGAATGGAGATCTAACCCACGACAAAAATATAGAGAGAACTCTTTTATATACATATAATCAGTGCAGGTCTACAAACACGCCAGTAGTTTAGTTTGGTTAAGTTTTGGGACAGATGAGGTTGAAGGAAAACAAGGAAGACCACCTCCTTCCCCCTTTGCATGGGGCTGCCACATGTGTTCACTCTCCTGTGCAAACATGATGCACACTTGAGTGCTCACCCTCCTGTTGCTCCTCCACCGAATACTGACTCTAAACTCACTTTCTTTTCTGTTTCCTTTGTCACTCTTTCCTCATTCGTTTTTCTCCTCACCGAAATCCTATTTGCCCCAACACTCCTCCGCTCGTCTCTCCACCTATGTTACTGCTTTTTCCCTTCTCTTACTCTGTTCCATTCTATCTGCGGCCCATCTCATCCTCACCTTTCCCCTCATTGACCACCTCCTTTTCCTTCCTTCCGTTTCTCCTGCGATTGGCTTCCCGTCTCTAGTCTCCAGAGGGAAAAGGCAGTGAGTCCCAGCCCACTCCAGTGACCAATCGAGAGCTGCTGGGCTCCCATCTCACTGCTGATAGGCTGGGCGGGTCTGTCCAGGTACTGAGAGGAAGAGTTAGCTCTATGGGCTTCCTGTCTGTCTGCCTACCTGTCTATCTGTCCACCTGCATGACCCTTTCTGTCTCTACAGCAAGGCTGACCTCAAGTCCGTTCTCACAGTCTCAATTATTCCCTCACATGGGGATATTCTAAGAAAAATCTCATTTTATATCCATTACTTATTCACGTTTTTGCACTCTTGTTTGTTTTATGTTACATTTTTATATAACATTTTGACAGACTTAACGCTTCCATTTTTTTTTCCAACAAATTCATTTTAGACATTATACTAATGGAGACTGTCTGCAAGTGCACAGAAGCGGTGGCCTGACTTCTCTTTAGACAGAGTAGAGATTTTAGAGGTCATGTGATGTAGGCTGCTTTTTGTGACTAAGCAAATAACCTGGTGTTTTTACTGCGTATGTAGAGAAGAGGAAGTAGCTTACCTTGCCAGAAGTACTGTCATGCTTGCATACCTAAGATGTGGGGCTGTTTAGATCTGATTTTAAAATGTTTCCTGGGTGAACCTATCACAATTTGCCAGCTTTAGTACAGGTGTGAACACATCCAGGGTATGTTGAGGATGCATTTGACCACATGTCCTGGTTAACACTAGGGACCACTTACTCAACAGGAGTATTCATTCAGTAAAACATAACCTTATTATAAACGGGCGCCCGAAAGGAAAATGTCCTGTAAATTATGTCGGTTCATTAGTATTGAGATTTTCTTTTTCGGCTGGAGATTATTGTTATATTACTGCAAACAGTGATGACATTACTCTGCATGTGGGCCGTGCAGTGTGTGCCGAAGTGTTTTTCTCATTTCTCCCCATGTTATGATGCACATGACAAACAGCACTGTTTGTGGTTGTGATACAGCAGTAGGTAGGGATCGATTAAAGACAGCAACCCCAAGAGTTTTCTACTACGCCTGAAATTATGTTGTGTTTATTTGCATAGAGGGCATGAAACTGTGACTGGAGAAGGTCTAGTGTAAATACAGTGTTTCTCAGCTGGTTACTTGTTATCCTAACACTCAGGACTTGAATAACCAGATCTGAACAAGCCCCGTGTCTCTTCTTCATTGGGTAGATTTTGAGAAGTGTGAAGTATTCACTTTTGTACTGCAGTGTAAGGGTTTCCTTGAGTCGTTTGCTTTGTGCAAGCTTTTGACTGCTGTATATAATTGTTGTATAATCAGGGTGGAGCCACGTTAAATATGTTACCTACTTTTGATCAACCATCCACATTTAGAAGAATAATATTTTGTAATAGCATTTTAATAGATTTTTGGATGATTTTGGTGATTTTTTGTGTGTGATGGACCTTTTGAATCTGCAGGAAATTCAAACATTGAAACAAAGCAGAAGGATTATATGAATAATTCTCATCACCATTCACATATCACCATTCACACATCACCACCTACTTCATAAGAAGTCATTTTGTTGCCTGTGATGATCAGTGAGTCTGATCACTAGGTGAAAGTAATGGTAGTGTAATGTTTTTCATGGAGCACTGAATTTTCATCAGGTCATTAGTAAGTGAGATGTTGGTATCTGGAGCAGAAAATGTGTGGAGTTTTACATTTTATTAAATGTGATTTTTGAGTGATCTTTTGTTGGAGCCCTGAGGGGCTGTGATACTGTATATTAGTAGGCTGAGCGTGGGTGAGACATTTTGACAAGTTTGACTGGGGAAAATAAAAAAATGAATCAAGAAAAAACTATTCACATACTGAAAGGCCGTGTTTACAAGATGTTGAATTCAGCAAAACACTGTCAGCCATTAAGCTGTTTTGCATGGCAACAAAATGAATGTTGGCAGTACCGTTACTCCTGGCTACGTTTGCAAATTGTTCTCATTTGTCACGATGTCCGAGAGTAAGATTTTTAAGTTTTAAGTTTTTCTCTTATTTAGGTGAAGGAAAATAACTATTCCAAAAAAGCCTGAAAACACCTCTAATGTGAAAACGTGTTACTTTTATTTTCAGACGCATTTGGCTTAATGTGGACATAGTGCAAGTCTTTACTTTTTGTCCCACCAAATCTAAGAAGTAACTATGTCGGTAATCATCTCAAACTCTGCCAATCCTCTCTTCCAGGTGATGAGTTCAACAAATGGGGAGCTGAATACAGACGACCCAACGGCAGGACACTCCAACGCACCCATCACAGCCAACGCAGAGGTTGAAGTGGCTGACGATACCAAGTAAGAACATACACCCCTTAAAGTAGTATTTTCTACGTAGGCGTCCTCACAGCCTCTTGATGAATGTTAGTTGATTGTATCCTTTGTGGCAACACAAGTCGTGTGCCATAGTTACACATATCCCATTATACAAAGAACATAATCACATAATTATCCTGAAAATGTAAAGCTTTACAATAGTAATAATCACTAACTTTATTATCTGAACATAACTCTCTACAGCAGTGTTTCCCAATCCCGGTCCTCGGGGAACACTGCCCTGCATGTTTTAGATGTTTTCCTCCTTCACCACACCTGATTCAAATGAGAGGCTTGTTATCAAGCCACTGCAGGGCTTGATGATGAGCTGATCAGACCGGGATTGGGAAACACTGCTCTACAGAACATACTAACAAATAGTTTGACAATAACCATGGTGCATTTTTGTTACTGTCCATAGTTATGACCCAGTGCTGTCAGGCTAAGAGGGAAGCAACATCAAGCCAGATGATAGTGGTTTAAGTTAAGGTTTTATTATTTTAGTGACTAATTAAAGAAAAAACCTACCCCCAATGTTGGGCAAGCTAATGTTGCAAAATTGATGAAATTAGTACAACAAAGCGTGACTAAACAGTCTTAACAACAAAAAAGGTTGAAGTACACTGAAGCAGCGCCTTACTTTTCCTAAATTTGTCTATACAAAACAAAACCTACCGAGTGTGTCAGTGCCTGAATACAAGGCTCAGCTCTTATGCCAAAGAATTAGTACTTGTGTTTTAAACCAGTGGTTCCCAATCTGTTTTCCTTGGAGCACCCCCTACTTGTATCTAAGAAAAGCGGGGCCCCCCACCCCATACAGCCTGGACTATTCAGGCAGAGGGACTAAACTTTAAACTGTACATGCTAACATTTTATATTAGTTATAATTTTTAAGTCCTTGTTTGTAGTTAGGACACATTTTCTTAGCTTCATAAATTTACTCTCCATCTTGCCAAAGACAGTGACTTCAACTTAACCCAGAGGAGAAAAAATATGTTTGGTATATTGTCACCATTTGCTAAACATTAAAATGTGTGCAGCAGCTATTTTTTGTTATTTTGGAAGCACTCATTTAATTCTGAGTTTTACAACTCAGGGCTCATTTTTTTCCCCAAGTTGTTTTGAATGCAGCATCAGCTGCAGCTGGATCTCAACCAAGCTTTCCAAGACCCACCCCACCCTACTTCTTATTCAAGATTGAAGATCACTTTATTGAAATTGTTTTGTCCAAGTCTCAGGCAAACAGAGAACATAAATGTGACCAGACATAGACATAAGAGTATGAGTTGAGGAGAAAAAATAGAATAAGATAAAAATAAAAAAAATAGTGTAAGAATGAGGTAGTAAGTTACAAGATAATATTCTTAAAATATACAGTCCAATCTACAATCACAGACACGAGATACAGGCCACGATGGCGGTGTCATCCGAGTACTTCTGTACGTGGCAGGAACCAGAGTGGTACTGGAAGCCTGACGTGTACAGGGTGAGGAGGAGCGGTGCCAGCACCGTCCCTTGGGGGGCCCCAGTGCTGCTCATGACAGTCTCCGAGACCCCGTTGTGCAGTCTCACAAACTGCAGCCGCTCATTCAGATAGTCCATAATCCAGGAGGTGAGGAAGTGGTCCCCCCACATCCCCTCCAGTTTGTTCCCCAAGACATCAGGCCTGATTGTATTAAAGGCACTAGAGAAGTCAAAGAACATCGCTCTAACATAACCCCCACGCTTGTCCAGGTTAGAGTGTGCCCTGTGAAGCATGTAGAGCACTGCATCTTCAACCCCAATGTGCTCCTGATAAGCAAACTGAAGAGGGTCCTGAGCATGTTCTACCTGAGGCCTCAGGTGGGCCCCAGTCTCTCCAGGGTTTTCGTCAGATTAGAGCTGAGGGCCACCGGTCTGTAGTCATTCATCTCAGCCGGCCGCCCAACTTTAGGGACCGGCTCGAGACATGATGTCTTCCACAGAACCGGTACCCTCCCCAGTTAGAGACTTCTGTTGAAGATGCACTGGAGGGGCACAGCCACTTGAGCTGAACAGTCCTTAAGCAGCCTGGGGCACACACCATCTGCTCCGTCCTCACCTCGTGGCTAGTGATGTTAGTTTGGAGAGGGAAAGCTGCGTTACTCTCATTCTAGTGGTAGACAAACTCAAATGACTGCTCCAACTTGACAATATCCTGCATCAACATTTTTTTTTCTTCTAAATAAGACCTGCATCGTACATGTAGGCAGACAGAACCAATAAAGCTCAAAAACTGGTAACTGGTGAAACAGGTGAAAACTGATGGTGAGCTCAGTTTTGGCGCAAGCCCTGTGATCTCTACCCAGGTTGGGGACCACTGTTTTAAACAGTCACTTTACAAAAGACTCAGATACTGCTAAACAGTATAACAAGCACATATCACAAAATACACAACAAGCTCAAAAGTTCAATAACAGTTGATGCTTTAACGTGGCAGATGGTAACCGTTAATCACGGTTACCTGGTCAAGTTCAGCACTGACTTGACTTGAAAGTCTATTTGAGCCATCTTTGCAGTGTGTTAATTACTGCTTGTGTTTCACAGGTGCTGCTGTTTCTTCAAGAGGAGGAAGAGGAAAGCTCTCCAGAGACACAAATAAAAACAAAAGACGAGAGAGAACCGCTGGCTCTCTTCTTCGCCATCTCCACTTCCTTTTCTCTTTCTCTAGACCTTTTAATATAACCCTCTCTCATCTTCCTCCTCCTCACCTCTGCTGACGGAGCTCCTGTAGTCTACCTTGGGTCGGCTGGACCACCAGGCAACACAATACGTTGGCTAAGCTGATCTATTAGTTTCTATTGCTCTGGACTGAGGACAGTTTGCTGTTTGCTGTCCCATCTCAGAGTTTAAGACATGAGCTGGCTGTACCAGCAGTGGACTCCTCATGGATTTTGGTCACAGACGGAACTAAAACCAGATCAACAAAACGTGACCACAAATGTACACTTGACTAGACTGTGAAAAGCAAGCTGATTGTCTGATAGACTGGATTCAGCTGCTAGACTGGCAGACTGGCTAGTTCTCCTTTTTTTTTTTTCTTCCTTGCTGACTGGATCAGAGGAGAGAGAAGTGTATTTCTGAGGAGATACAAAAGAGAGGACTACAAAAGCACGGGATGCAGATGAGACTGTCGACCACATGTGCACATGAAACACACTCATACAAACACGTTGCACACTTTTCTTGAGCTCATCATAAAGAGACTTCATGGAGAAAGAGATGCGGCTCTTGCACATAGTCTATAAAATTTTATTCCCTGAGGTCAAAGGGAAGTACACCTGGAGTGGCCAGGTCGGTTTCCTGCAGTGGGCCGGGCAGAGTGTATTTCTTATTCACCCTCAGAGGAAAACCTCACAAACACCAGAATCAAAGTTTAAAAAAGATGTTTATATAAAATTTATGCTTTTTCCCGTTACTAAAAAAAAGGACTGTGTTCTATTTTGAACTCATTTTTCCCCGTCTTTTTGAGTTGTTCAAAAAGTTTGTGTTTTGTAGCTACTAGTGTGTTCCTGAAAATGTAATTTTTTTTTTAAATAACTTTTAAATTTTCTGTTTTTTCCCTCCTTATCTCTGGGTTGGAGGATGGAAAGTCGGATAACTCCATTAAAAAACAACCAAACAAAATAAAAACTGTTTTTTATTTACGGGGATGGTGAAGCATTTTAGGAGGGAGATTTATTGATCTAAATTTTAAACAGATTTATCTAGAATCAAAAACTGAAATATCTGGTATTGTCAGATTGTTGCTTTGTCTGCTCAAATAATGGTCAAAAATTTCTGTCTTGTTTTAATAATCATTGAGATGTGTCTAAAACTTGACTGAAGCAACCACAACAACAAAGAGCATACAGTTAAGACAGTACAGGAGTGACTTCCACACAAATGTTTTTATTGACTGGACCAGACAAAAAACAGGTCCACAAAGCATCCGTGGAGAGACTTGTATAAACTATAGCAAGATGCCAGCAAGTGGGATTACTTTCAGGTCATTATTGGTGTGTTGTATCTGCAATCACATCATGACCATGGCAGGAAGTGAATAACACTGATTATCTGGTTACTTGTCAGTTTGGTGGGATATATTAGACTGCAAGTGAACATTTGGCCCAGTGGAACCATGTGTGCCAGGCTGCAGTAAGGGAAGAAGGCAATGATTTGGAGAACGTTCTGCCGAAAGTTCTTGGATCCTTCCTTCCTTCCTACCTACCTACCTACCTACCTACCTACCTACCTACCTACCTACCTACCTACCTAAGCATTGTTCAGGGCTGAGACCGTGAATACACTTTGATGGAAACACTATTCCCTGATGACATTGGCCTCATCCAGCAAGATGATAGGCCCTATCACAAAGCTTTGATAGTCCATAAATTACTTGATTATGTCCATTTGTGTGTATTTGACATGTTAGATACTATATACCAGTGTATACTTAAAACATAAAATATAATGAAAAAGGTCCCGAGGTAATGCTGAACCCCTTTTCTCTGTGGTGGAGTCAGTGTAAAGAGGTAGCATATGAATGCCAAGGTTTTCTGACATACAGGTGAGCATTCTGGTGGCAGTGGGCACAAAGGAGCGTCTGAAGCGTTCAGTTCGGGATGGGATGATCCGCTGGCTGTAATAGCTGCCCGTCACGCAGAGGGTGAGACGGATTGTCCGATATCGCACAGACTTTGTCCTTCACCCTCCTCTCAGCCACTGTTTCCAAGCAGTCCAAGTTCAATCCCACCACCGAGTGGGTTTTCCTCACCAGTTTATTGAGTCCATTGAGCTGCGCTGACAACCACAGACTGGTAGAAGGTCTTGAGGTATCTACTACAGATGCCAAACGACCTCAGAGAATGCAGTGTGAACGCTGAGCGATTTTGTCCTGCATTGCTGGAAATGTTCCAATATGAACTGAATCAAATCATTCAATGAAGAGAAGAGGAGGCAAAACACTGGAGGTGGAGTATGGAGGAGTGCAAGAAGGCTCTAGAGGAGGAGGATTCAAGATTGAAGATCACTTTATTGATCCCCACAGGGAAATTGTTTTGTCCAAGTCTCAGGCAAACAGAGAACATACATGTGACCAGACATAGACATAAGAGTATGAGTCAAGGAGAAAAAATAGAATAAGATAAAAATAAAGAAAATTGTGTAAGAATGTGGTAGTAAGTTACAAGAAAATATTCTGAAAATATACAGTCCCTGTGGAAATCGATGACCATTTCTTTAGTCATGGTGGGACTCAGCTGCAAGTGGTTCCTGGAACTCAATTTACTGAAGGCCCCAACCAGTTCCCTGTACTCACTCCCCCACTCTGAATACAGGCCACGATGGCGGTGTCATCCGAGTACTTCTGTACGTGGCAGGAACCAGAGTGGTACTGGAAGCCTGACGTGTACAGGGTGAGGAGGAGCGGTGCCAGCACCGTCCCTTGGGGGGCCCCAGTGCTGCTCATGACAGTCTCCGAGACCCCGTTCTCACAAACTGCAGCCGCTCATTCAGATAGTCCATAATCCAGGAGGTGAGGAAGTGGTCCACCCACATCCCCTCCAGTTTGTTCCCCAGGATATCAGGTCTGATTGTATTCAAGGCACTAGAGAAGTCAAAGAACTTCGCTCTAACATAACCCCCGGGCTTGTCCAGGTGAGAGTGAGCCCTGTAGCATGCATGAGAGAAGAACTATAGCAAGACAATGAAGACATAGGTGTGTTGCACTGTATTTAAACAGAATATTGTAGTAATACCAGATACTTTCTATAGTCCATACTTTTCTAATCTTAACCTTTCTTGGTCATGTTGTACAGAAATTTAATTTGTGCCAATATTAAAAAAAAAAAATAAATGTTGTGGGTGGGGTTATAATTTCTTTTTCAGAATTCTGATACAGTGAGTCTCGTCCTCTTTATTATTATTGACAGTTATATAACAATTGTTATTTTGCATTAAGTAACGTCTTTAATGCCAAAGCGGAAGTGTGTAGTAGATTTCTCTCACACTCTCTCTCTTTGACTGTCATTTTGCCGTCACGTGAGGGAATGTAGCCCGCGAGGTTTCCGCTTATTGGCTGAAAGGAACAAGGCTGCTTTCCCATTGGCCCATTCCTCCTGTTTTTTTTACTGCGTTAAATCATCGTTACCGGTGCCTCGCTGTTTACATCTGTTTATAATTCATGTCTCCAGATGAGGTTTAGCCAGTTAGCCAAAGTTTCATGATGGAGCTGCTGAGTATCTTCTGTAGCGGGGCGGATTTAACATTATATGCTTATGCGGTGTGAAATAAACAAAGAAGAGGCACTCGACCGATTCCTGTCTAATTGTGAGGTCGTTTACGGGTTTAGGTTGTTTTTTCAACATCGAACTGTCTCGTTTTCCTATCTTCATTTTTAAGCTTACACTCTATAGCTTTATGATAGCTAGTTTGTTGCTTTTAAGTGTTATCAAGAGAGGAATCGTATTTTCTTCTAACAGGAATGTAAACAGGAATGCCTGTGTTTCGGTTTTTATTGTGCCTCATATGCTCCTCCTGGCTGAACCACGGCGCTTCACCGTCACCTGATCTCAAGAGGAAACTGGCAGCGCAGAGATGAAGGGGACTGTGCTTTTGTTCTACCTCCTGCAAGGGCAGCACGTTTCTAACTAAACGGACGAATTAGAACATGTAAAGTAAAGGACGCGTGAAAAGAGGAACCGAAAGCTGGACCGTTTCCACTCACTCAGAAGTCCAAAATGTTCGTCTAGCTCGAGCGAAGGTGTCTGAGGTTCCATTGAAGGTATTTTCCCCTCCTGTCGCATTGCCAATGAAGGCGTGCTTTCCTCCTGGACTGTGTTGTCGTCTTCTATGAGCCGTGATGTCGGATACGGAGAGGTCTCTGCCGGTTCTCCGGAGGCTGAGCTATGCGGTGGGACACTTTCTGAACGATCTGTGTGCCTCTATGTGGTTCACGTACCTGCTGGTGTTCTACCACTCTGTGCTGGGATTCGAAAACGCTAATGCAGGTTGGTCTGTCTGTCTGTCTGTCTGTCTGTCTACTTACAGTGGCTTAGTGATTTGCTCTGGACTCCTTTAGCTTTCAGAAGTTCTTAACAACATCTGGCCAACCAGCTGATCAGCCACTCTGCCTTACTTGTGGTGAAAGCTTCCTCCATATTTCAGCCAATCAGGCTTTTATTCCAGCCACACTAGACTCACTGACTCTGTGCTGTGACAGTTTTGTCCATGACGTCCTCTCACTTGTCTGTGGGACCCACACCACTTGGCAGGCTGTGAGTTTTACCTCAACAAAATGTTTTTGGTGAATCTTTGAATCGACGTCCTGCTGAAAGTTTGCATCCACAGTGTCTCCTTTCTGGATTCCAACATCAAATTCAAGTTCACCTACACCTCCATGTCAAACAGACTCGGATGTCTGGTTAGAGTTTTTCTCTGGCTCTCTCTGTACAAACCTCTGCCATCAAATTCATATGGGCTGATTTTCTCATCCTAAAATAAAACATCTCTTTTTGTGCACGTCATGTTGCACACGTAACCGTAGCACCTGTTTCTGAACGGTTTCCACAGCATCCTCTGTATCAATACTTAGTGATCCTATTTTAAACGGTGTGTGAACTTATTTGTCATCTCTAAAGAAACTTTTGTTGCTGTTTTTATTCATTTGAATTACAGTAGTGTTGTTCATTTGGTATATTGCTGTTTTCAGTCACAAGTTGTAATTTTTCATTTGACTTTTTCATGTCCAACTCTGTAGGATGAAGACTGAACCTTCAGCGCTCTGTGCAGTTTTCTCTCAACTCACTTTTGAAATTGCTATAACTAATCAAATCTAAGGTCATTTGTAATAGATGAATAAAATCAATGATTTTATCTTTTCAAGAGGGTGTATGGGATATAGGTTTGCGTGACATATGTCTGCTCAGTTTTGTGTTGACTAAACTGTGTTTTTTCCTTCAGTTTACACCACTTTTGTGTTTTTTTAGTTACACCGTGCCTTTTTATTTGGTGTGTTCTTACAAAACCTGCACATTTTCACCTTTCTGTGTGCGCGTGATTCATGAAGTGATTCTGTGCCTTTCTCGTGCATCTCTGAAATACTAAAATATAATCTATTACTGAACTGTGAATGTCTCTCTGTGGTGCAGGTTTGTTGTTGCTGGTTGGGCAGATAGCTGATGCTATCTGTACACCTCTTATTGGCTATGAGTCGGACCAAACCCCCGGCTGTGGAAACTATGGCAAGAGGAAGACGTGGCATTTAGTTGGTAAGTCACAGAGATTGTCCTCAAGCAGTAAAATGTAAATTCAGACAATTTATAATATACTGCCCATCTTTCACTTAATAATAATATAATAATAATTGATCATACTACATGTAACCCATTCATTTGTTCACACAGTAGTGCGTACAGTGGAAGTGTTGGGCTGCTGGTGGTGTTTGTGTAGTGCCTGGGGCTGAGGTGCTTGTTAACACACCTACAGTTGCAATTAAAATTATTCAACCCTCACTGCAGATAAGTTTCTGAGCAGAATATTTCACGGAACAAAACCACAGTTTGGGGACTTTATGTTGAATAAACTATATAAACTTGACTGTATTTCTAAATTGCTATTGCTATTGGACTATGCTCTCATGCTTAACACTCTGTCTGTATTTTATTGATCTTGCCACATTATGTTTTACAACACCTCACGTGGAATGACCTGATGATTAAAAGACACTCATGGTCACTGGGAGACTATGACGGAAGCTTTTTATCCACAAGTTGATTCACGAGGACAAGAGCGAATAGTGCTTCATAACAAGGTTAAGGTAACAGGCCTGCCCAGTGGCAGTGGACTCTGGCACATGCAGCAGTGTGACCTGTGTTGGCAAATCTTGAACATTTTCATGTTTTTATGCTACTGATGCCATAAAGTCTGATGTTTTCTTTCACCTCAAGTAATCTCATTGTCGTGTTGGACCACCACATGTGACTGCTTGACCTTTGTTTTATTGTCAATTAAAAACTAAAAGCTACCTACAGTGATTGTATACGTCGACATTAGGCATGAAAAATAAAAGTAAAAACATGCACAGTATCACAAATTCAACACTGGTCACGTTGGCTGGTGCCACGCAGCCGTTGTTTTACCAGAAAAAATCAAATCATCAGGAAGAAAAAAGAAAGTTTTGGACGTGCTGAATAAATGCGCTCAAAGAGGGAGCTCTAGTGGTCAGACTTTTCTTTCTGCACAGGGGAACTTTATCAACAATAGGCAGAGAGTGAAACATGTTTGGACTTTTGGACTTTATTAACTCAGGGGTTGTGTAATCTAACGTCAGATATTTGGATGTGCAGAGGAGCAATATTCTGCCATCGTGTATGATAGAAGTTTTATACAACTTCATTTAAGTAAATAGCAAAGAATGATGTGGGTGGGTTTTTCCAAGCAGGATACCAAAAGCAGGACACTCACTGTGTCCTCTTGTGTGTGTCTGTCTAATCCAGGTACACTGAGTGTGCTGCTGTCCTTCGCCTTCATCTTTAACCAGTGTGTGGGCTGCGGAGTCTTCACCCCTCAGTGGGTCAGTTTGATCTACTTCAGCCCCTTCATCATCATATTTCAGTTCGGCTGGGCCGCCACGCAGATCTCCCACCTGTCTCTCATCCCAGAGCTGGTCACCTGTGAGCATGCTAAAGTAGAGCTCACCGCGTACAGGTACGTTTCACATGGAAGTGCAGTTCACACAGCGACGTAACCTACTGGCCCTGAGCACTGAGCATGCACTTTCTTCTCCGTGTGTGTGAGCAGGTACGCGTTCACCGTGATAGCCAACATCACAGTGTATGCGGTGGCTTACCTGCTGTTCCACCTCCAGACCGGGGAGGACGATGGCTCAATCAGTGATCAGCTTGGACCGAGAGATATTCCTGTTTTCAGGGTGAGAAGGCTGACACATGACACTTAAGAATGTCGGAGTGACTGATATTGTGTAGGTCTCCCTTGTGCCTCCACAACAGTTGTGAATCATCAGAGAATGGACATGGTCCTTCTGAGGGTGTACTGTGGTGTCTGGTAACAGGATGTTATTAGTGGGGGTCTTTGGGTCCTATGGGTTGAGGGGTGGGGCCTCTGTGGATCATCCCACAGATACTTGATCAGTTTGGGATCTAGTGAATTTAGAGACATCTGCGTCCTGCTGGGGTGGGTGCTACATGTCTAAGGTTTTAATGTCAGTGGTTTTAATGTTGTGGGTGGTCAGTGTATGTTTTACCCTCAGAAGAGCTGACGCAAGTACATTAGTGGAAGAGTGGAACTGAAAGTAGACATGCTGGGTTAAATGCCTCTTTGACGGTACTTCCACATTCTGGTGAATTCTGTGATGGAACATTTAGCTGTACTTATTAAAAAGTAATATGAATCAGTTTTTGAAAAAGAAAGATTCCCACAGGGGCGACAGACGACATCAGAACAAAAATGCCTAACATCCGATTGATTTAGTTGAAAATGTAACTATAATCAAGAATATTTCCTTTGATTTATTGGCAAATGCAGAATCTTTACAGGAGCTCTTGGACAGATTTCTTTGGTAAAAATGCCCAAACAATGGCATTCTTGTACACACATTATATAGAGTTTTACCAGTGAGGTGCCAGCATAGTCATGAGGCTGTGCCCACTTCCACTTCCAACCATGGTTTGTCTATTCAGATCAGACAGTAGATGGTGTTTGTGTCAAGAAATAACGCCTGCGTTTGTGGCTGCTCAGACTGAGTCTTAATCAGAGCACAAAGAATGCTCCTTTCAGCCGCTGCAGCTCCACACACACATGTGTGGCTCCGTAGAGCGGGTAGTTCACCAACTATAGGGTTGAGCCCTGGTTACATGTCTAACATGTCGAAGTGTCCTTGAGCAAGACACTGAACCCCAAGTTGCTCCCAGTGCTTTGCACCGGTGTGTGAATACGTGTGTGTTTGTGTGAACAATTGGGTAGATGGGTAGTGTCACTGTAGCTGTAAAGAGCTTTGAGTATCAATAGATAGAAAAGTGCAACATAAATACAAGACCATTTACATTTCTTCAGAATATCAGAGCACCCATTTCTTTTGTAGGAGTTGTTAGTATTGATGGTGGCAAATGACACATTTTTTGTGCCACAAGTTACTGCAGTTATGACATAAGTCTACACAGGTATGCATCTATGAATCTAAAACAGAGGCTCTTTCCATGGAAGCATCACTGAGTGCAGGGTACCGTGGGGGGAAAGGTGGTATACAAAACACGTACCATTTTCCTTCCCCCGGCTGGCTAGAGTTTTTGTAACACACTTTCTCACCAAACAGGCTGTGTGGCTCTGTGGTGCAAGCATTAAATATATGAACATACATTTCTATCCGAGCTCTCTGTGCCAAACTTATCCTTAAGTTTCCCAATCCTGCACCACAGTTTGGAAACAGTTTCTATTACATCACGTCTGACCACATTTGTGTTGCATAGGATCAGTCAGATGTGTGAAAGAAGCTGCCTCTGCCATGAGTTCATGTCAGTCTGGTTCATGTTTGCATGTTTTGTTTTGTAAAGTAGCACCTGCTACTACAACAAAACATTTGACGGCTGTTTGATTGCGGGAGGAAGTTTGAGGCACTTTTCAAGACGTTTTCATCACCTCTTTCTAAAAATGCCACAGTGTGTCACGGCCCCAAAGCACCAAGAGTTATTCACACTTCCTCGTTACATTTCAAACATTTCATGTCATGGACCGAGTCTGTTTTAAGGCCTTTCATGAGTGGGATGACAAGATCATTTAGTGATAGTTGCGACTTGCTTGGTTGGATATAGATGGATTGGTTAATTTTGGTCAAACAGTCCTTAAATCCTTAACAGATACTCAACTTCTGAAAGCACAAACTAACCATGTGTGGTGCTGTGGATATTGTGGGACGCTGCATGTGACCAGAGAGGAGTCTGGCTGTCCATAGATTAGATTAGTTAAGATACTTTATTTATTTCTTTTGCAGCATACTTTGTTTTATGCTGTTTACTAGCTTTATTTGTATCCTTGCTTTTTGTTTAAGAAAACCCTACAAATGTACCAATTTCGATCCAAAAGAAGAGTAATGGTGATGAGTTTATTTGTTATTGTGAAATATTTTAAATGATTGTAGCCACAGTAACCAATACCAAAAACATCTGATTAGTTCTGTCCACGTTGTTCAGTATGTATCACATATCATGAGCCTCAGAGCAACTGTCAGATATTCTCATAGAAAATCTCACCACGTTTAATTAGTCTGAAAATGTGGGTAGTCCGCAACTTAACCAGTTGTCCCTATCTGTGGTCGTACTATAAAACCTCACCCTGCATCCACATAGTTTAGAGAAGTGAAAGAACACAGAAACATGTTGTCCTCTGCTTGCGTACAGTTAAACATGTTCCTGTGTGCTGTGTTGTGTGCGATCACAGAATCTGGCATTAATCGTCCTGGGGATTGGAGCTCTCTTCTCTATCTTCTTCCACCTGGGGACCACAGAGAGGAGGCTGGGAGCAGGAGAGGAGGAGGAGGGAGGAGAGGAGAGGAGGAAGAGGAGGAGGAGGGAGGAGGAGGAGGAGGAGGCGGAGGGTGAGCGGAGGCCCCTGCTGCCTCGCTCGGACACCTCCTCGTCACTTCTGCAGTGGAAATGTTGGCTGCAGCAGCCTTCTTTCTACCAGGTACAAGAACGCTAGAATCAGACCAAACCCCTTTTACAATCACAACTTCCTGTTTCAACAGCGTGATGGAAGCCACATTTTGTGTTTTTTTTTCTCCGTAGGTGGCCTTACTCTACATGTCCACCAGATTAATAGTCAACCTGTCACAAACGTACATTTCAATGTATCTCATCAACACTCTGAGGCTGCCCAAGGTAACTCAGGTTCCATTTGATTTATGCATTTGATATTTTACATAAATTACTCTTTTCCTCGTTACATTAGTAATGCCGTCCTGTGTCGTGACATTTTGCTTGTTCCCTCTGCTTCTCCTTCCCCCCTCAACAGAAATATATCGCCACAATTCCATTAGTGATGTACGTGAGTGGCTTCCTGTCCTCCTTCATCATGAAGCCTGTCAGTAAACTCATTGGAAAATGTGTAAGTGGACCTCTCAGTCTAAAACAACACTTGTGCACATCTGTATGTCGAGAGCCAAAATAACGGAATCTGCTCTAACTTGTTCAGCAAGTGTGAAATATGATCTTCGTCTGGTCTTTTACTGGTTAACATTATAATACAGTGTTTCTCTAATGACAGAGCACAAAGAATAAAGGCGGTACAAACAAAATTCATATGAAAACAAGGCCACAGAAAACACATGCAAAAAGGAAAACTCTACCACAGGTTCTCCAGATTACTGAGGGGGGTGACAGGCAGGCAGCTCATAGTTGTGTCTCAAGACAGGAAATGTGTTGTCTGGTGAAAATGTAACCAAGACCCCACACCCAAAACCAGCACGTTGGGAGAGACCTGCTGGTCATCTGGGTAACTAAGTAGAGACTTGGCTCTTTGTGAGTCACCAGTCTCTCTGATCTCTGTAAAGAAAATGAGTTATAAGAGGTTGTCTGTATCCATGATTACACTGCAAAAACAGCTCAAATGGAGCGTGACGTTTCACGCTGCAGGTTTGCAGCCATGTACAGTGAAGTTTCACACAGTCAAGCTCAGCGTGTCCCATCAAACAAGCCTCTCATGTGCAGTAGTTGCTCTGTACAAAAACGAAAACCACACCAAAACCACAGCAACAGCTCTGAATTGCATTCAGCTATCTTTTATTCCCGAAAGGACCGTCCTAGAACACGTACAGTACCAATTAGTTTTGAATTTCTGAGCTGAAATTATTGGTCAGGCCACCAAAGGTTAATCAGCAACCATTAAGTGTTTCATTTAGTTAATTTCATCCCATTAAAAACATGTGACCTTCCTAGTGGATACAGGGCTACAGATACAGTCTCTTGGGCTTTTATTTTGTGTACAAACAAACCCTGAGTATAAATCTAAACATACTATTTCAGGGAATTTTCCCCAGTCAAGAAGATGTTGAAGCTCTCACTCTAAGGCACTAAACAGGGTTCAGTAACAACTGAATTCAGAAATTTATATTATATATATATTTATATATATTATTTATTATATATTATTACCCTCCTAAGTTTCAGTTAAGTTAAGTTCAGTTTTATTCATACAGTGTCGGTAACAATCCAAATGGTCCTGACACTTTACACTTAAACCCAGAGCCTGAAACTTCCACAGTAACCACTGAGCAGGAAACATTCCTGTTTAACAAGAATACATTTAAAAGGGAGTTTCCAGGTCACCACCAGTCACATGTGATAAAACTCACCTGTACTTTTGTAGGAAATGTCAGTGAAATACTCCTCCACGTTCACTATCTAACAGCCTGCACCACATCTGGAAATGAAACTAGAGAAGTGAACCACGGGTTTACAGACTAGAATAAATACGGACTTTAAATACGTCAAAGTCAAAGAAAGATAACTGCGATGAGCGTACATTAAAAGTAGAGCTATATGCCCTGTAATATTTTATGAGTTTAATGTACTCTGTGGCCCCAAACTGATCACAGCCAGATGAAGTGAGCGCACACACACATTCTCCAGTAACTGTGTCTTCTCTTGTGATCGGTCCAGCTCACCTACTTCGTGGGGCTGCTGCTGATCATGGCCTTCTCGTACTGGGTGCTGCTGGACGTCAGCATGGACCAGCAGGTGTACGGGGCGGCCGTGCTGCTGGGGGCCGGCTCGGCCACCATCCTGGTCATATCACTCGCTATGACCGCAGAGCTCATCGCAGATCAGACGGTGAGACGTGTGTGGAGAGAGGGGGACGGGGTTCCCTTCATCCTTCATCCTCTATTTGCATCTTCATCTTTTGTGTCTCTTTGCAGCAAAGTGGAGCGTTCGTGTATGGAGCCATGAGTTTCACTGATAAGTTGGCTAATGGAGTGGCTGTGATGATCATCCAGGTCGTGAATCCTTGCCAGTTAGTACACACGCACACACACACACACACACACACACGAACACACACACACACACACACACACACACACACACACACACACACACACACACACACACACACATTCTTGCATGGCCATCTTTGTGAGGACACTCATTGCCATAATGCATTCCCTAGCCCCTAACCCTAACCATGACCTAATTGTAACCTTTACCCTAAAACTGAGTTTTAACCTTCAAAACAGCAAAGTGAGGACCGATCAAAATGTCCTCACTTTACACAAATGTCCTCAATCTGTTGGTATGAAACATAAACTGGTCCTCAGAAAGATAGCTGTACAAGAACACACACACACGGATGCAACTCAATGAAAACAAAAGGTTGTTCCATTCGTTTCACTGGTCATGGGCGGTATTGGGCCTTTGTACATGTGTGCTGTGGCTCTGGAGGAGCTCAGTCACATTTTTGAACATTTTTTTAGCTTCGCTATGCTAACTTAGTAAAAGTAAAAAGGTTTACAACAAGGCTACTTTACAGCCACAACATTAAAAGCACAGTAAATAATATTGACCATCTTATGACAATTTAGTTTTCAACTTTTGGACCTGGCATCCATTCTTGTGGATGTTACTTGGACATGTAACACCCACCACAAACCAGACCAGACACCCCCACCCCATAGCAATGACACTCCTTGATGGCAGCAGACATCCCCAGCAGGATGCAGTCTGACACAGACACACACAAACAGTTTAGGAACAACTCAAAGAACATGAAGAACAGCACAAGGTGTTGACCTGGCCTCAAAATTCACTAGATCCCAAACTGATCAAGTATCTGTGGGATGATCCACAGAGGCCCCTCCCCCACCCTGGTGTACCTGCCTTATTTGAAAGCAATTCTAAAGAGATTTGATTTCATGCCACCTCCAAGTGTGGTCAGAGATCATCAATGCATCCTGGGTGAGTTCACCCCTACTCTAAGCTGGTAACTTGTGATGTGATTACCCAGGACAGATGTTAATACATGTATAGTGGGGGTCAATACCAAATATTTGCCTTGGAGCCCCTCAGAAGTGAATCTGAGCATGTAGTGTGGTGTTGGTTTTGGTCAGAACACGATGGGTTTTACATCTTAAATATGACCAGACGTGCGGTTTGAAACTGCCTCTCACTCTTACAGTAATCTATTATAATACAGTAATCTGTTATGTCAGAACATAGGGGATCACAGTAGCAAAAGAATATGTATCAATATGTTCACTATGTAACACCCACTGTCCTGTTCTCTGTGTGTGTGTCTGTCAGTACCGTGTTGTGCTGTCCAGAATGTGTGTGGTTCTACCATTACATCATGGTCATAGTGACAGGAGGCGTGAGCGTCGTCGCAGCTCTGGCTCTCTGCTCCATCCTCATCTGGCCGATCAAGATCAGACCCCGTGAGTCCTACGAACACACGAATACCCTGTGTGGATGTGTGTTTGTCTGGTGTCAATACATTGGTAGCTTACATATGGGCTTGTGTGCGTTTTTCCAGGTGATGTGGCAGTCACCCCAGATGATGCAGCCAGAATCAACTGAAGGATCCCCCCCCCCCCCTCCCACTGGAGAAGCACTAACCCTGGGCTCAGACGCACAGCAACAACTTTCACTTTTAGTTTTTTTAAGTTTCATTTTGAGTTTCTCCAGGGAAAAGTATCTGGAATTTTTCAGGATTTCCTGTCTGGCTGCTCAGCTGGTACACTTAGTATGCCAAAGGATGGAGAAGGAACAGAGAAGATGTTTGAATTTAATTTTGTAGACATTTATAAACTGGATCTTGTTTTCTCATCATCTGTCCCTAAAAACATGTCAGGCTGTAGCTGACCTGACTGTATAATTGGATTTTCATTCAGTCACAGACTGAGAACAGCTCAGCCTACATCATGGATGTGGAGAGCAACACCTCCTTCTAGACTGTTTTGTTAATCACTCCATCAACACAGTAAATTATATGACAGCGTTCAAAATATAAGCACTTTATTAGTTCATTTTAATTTATTTGATCAATAACAAAACCGTCTGAACAGCGCAAACTAAGAAAGGACAAAGACGGGACGGTGAGATCATTTGAGAGATTCAAAGATCATGGCAAAATATATAGCAACATATATATAATAACTAAACAGTTTCCACAATTACAAATAAATGCAGTTGAAATTAATTGAATTGAAATGGTAATTCACAAATTCTAGGCAAGAATTCCATCAGTGGAGGCATACACATAGACAACATGCTTCAGCTTCAGTCCCGTTTCTCCCAGAGTGAGCTGAAGCACTGGATGTTACCAGTCATGTGGAAGCTGAGAAACCAATGAATAGGCCAGTAGTGGGGAAGCGTGACGATGCAGCAGCACAGACGCCTGTTCCATAGGACCTGATGAGAAACCAAGGTCAGAATAGTTCAACTTGTATTTTATGGCATGTACACTCTTTTACCTGGTCGGGGTCAGGGGAGTCAACTATTTACAGATCTCCTGAAAGGCTAAAAGACCTGGCGTACAGCTGCAAGTCATCTGATAAGGGACAAAGGACAACAGAAGGCACCAGTGAGATCCAGAGTCCTAGCAGCTGATGTCGTCTCAGCGTCATCAGCCGAGTAGGAACGTCTTCATTGTTTCACTGCACTACATTCTCCCACTCCAGCTACTACATCAACATTCCGTCGGTGGACTTGTGAAGGCTGGCTGAGATACAAACTATTGGTGACACGCGTGAGGGATTTGCTGCATCGCACAGACACAACCCAGACAAGAAGGGATCATGACGTGATGCACTTCAGAGCTGTGGATAAGAGCTTGTGCCCCGTTGGGGCTTCAGTCAGAGGAGCTTTACAGTCCCAGCGCTGTTCCAGTTTTTACCTCATTGTGGAATTTATTTTGATAAAGCACTATTCTGAGTTTACCTTTCTCATGGAACAGCTTGATTTATGTATCACTTTTGTTTTCTTTTTAGATTGTTTTACCTCTCTAAAATCAAACTTAGAAGATATTTTTATAATCCAAAGACACTTAAATAGTAGAACTCTATTTGATATTTTCAAAGGGATCATTGCTGTGTGTATTTATATGATGTGTAAATACTAACAGAAGGGAATAATACTGGTAAAGTACCAGAGCAGGTACTGAGGTTTGACTGGGACTTGTGGGAAGTCTTATGTCGTGTTCAGCCAAAGCTATTTGCTGCGACCTCTGTGAGAATCTATTCATCTCAAGTGTGGCAACTACACTGTCATTTGTTTTTGTATGTCCATGTCCATGCTGTCCTGATCACTCAGATGATTCCATGTGTGACAGTGTTTAATAAAAGGAAACACGTTTCTTGAGATGAAATGTTGGAAATGTGTCTTGTTTGTTTATTAGAATCTGTTGACCTCACACCGTAGTCAGCTCTCTGCCTCAGTTAACAGATTTTAACATTGATGGCTAATCTTGTGGACAATGAAAAAAAAAAGTAGAAATCATCTAGTTTAGTTGGTGATGGATCAATATATGTTAAAGGAGAATTTAATTTATTGTTTCATTTAGTTTTTCTGTGCCTCGGGCTGACTTTGTACTGTTTTTTGTTGTTGACTTAGGAAAAGCAGTCACTAGCACTCTGCCTTCATACACGTTTCTTCTCATTCCCTAGAATCTACACAGGTAAAGGTGACGAGAACAAAGTTAGTCGGACCTATAGAGCCACAATAAATCATCATTTATTAACTGAATCATCTGTATTGTTGCATTCAGTGGATTTCCCCACAGCAAGATGCAGCTGCTGCTACATCACACCGTGAGCTAGTTGAGTTGCTGGAAGCTGGACTTCACTTGGAGCTGAAGGCTGTCCTGTTATTGTGACATTAGTGGTGGTTGTCAGAACTTCAAAAGAAAATAAAGTAGCAGGCTACAAAAGGTCAGCAAGTATTTGGAGACTGGGCAAATGTGAGGAAAATAAACAAGCGGAAGGTTCATTTAAAAGCTGAAATAAAATTTCAATTAGTAAAAGTACTTTCATTTATTAAAAAAAAAAAATCATGAAACTTAATACTTCTTTTTAACATTTTTTTTTATTACTGTCTGATATTCAGCTTGTGCTGTTGTTTTCATCAGCTGGACACTGAACAGCAGCAGCAGTGATGTGTGTGTGTGTAGCCTTCCAGTCCACAGTCCAGTGTGAAGTTCAGTGTCTGAGAGGAGCATCAACACTGTTCAACGTGCTGTAGGATAAATACGTAGCAGATACATTCAGTCCTCCTGTCAGGGGGCACTGGCGTTCATTTTGTCCTGGCAGCTGTCCCAGAAGTTCAGCAGTCTGTTGTCTTTGTTGGTGCAGAAGTCCGTGAAGTCTCTGAGCAGACGGTCGGCCAGCTTCTCGTCACCCAGCACTCCGGTCCTCCAGGATTTGGTCAGCATGGTGTTGTAGGCCCAGTAGTAGCCCACCCTCTCCTCGCCTCCAAACGGGCCCTGGCTGTTAGAAGTGGTGGAGTTCCTGCGGCGGCGCTGCTGTCCGCTAGAATACTTCCTCTTAGAGTAGGGCAGCTGCAGGAACACGGTGCCTGGCAGAAAACAAAACGCAGTCAAGCTCGACAGCTTTCAGGAAACCGAGAGGACGTCTGCGCTTATATGCTGTGATGAGATGAGACAAACCTGTGACGTGGATGTACTGAGGCTTATTCTCGGAGGGAAAATTAAAAGTAGAAGCAGAAAACTTGTCGTGGACAAAGCCAAATCTGGTGGAAAGAACAACAGAGACAAAACATCAGCATATTCTCTTACACACTTTACAGAGAGTGTTGCAAAGTTATAAGATAATCATTTAACAGATAATCATTTAAGTAATCGTCCCCCAAAAAAAGTTACAATAGCTCCTGAAAATTTTAATACATTTTTAATACTTTTTTTACAAGCACTAGGGGCGCTGCTGAGCTAAACACAAGCAGAAAAATAGCGATTTAATTAAAACAATTACACAATGATTTATAATAAGTTTTGGGCACAGCTCCATCTGCTGGCAGTGTCTGCTTCTAGTTGCAGTTACTCATTTATTCATTATATAAAAACTAAATTAAAAAATGGAAGGTGTCATTTGTTTGCTGCATCAGTTCTTCAGGAGAACCGGATCACAAGCATCTTTCAACCAGGATTACTCAACAGCAGGGGTTACCTAGACAACACAGTCAATAGTTAACCACATGGAAGTGCATGCAAGCAATCAATCAAGCGCTAACAGCACTTTTTAAACTGGGTGGAAAATGTTGAACCTTGCTATAGTTTCCTCCACTTAGAAATGTCTTCAAACCCATCTACAGTGGGGGAAATAAGTATTTGATCCCCTGCTGAATTTGTAAGTTTGCCCACTTCCATAGAAATGATCAGACTCTGGTTTTTATGGTTGTTTACTGGTTATGGGTATAGACAGAATATCAGTCGAAAATGCATAAAAAACACACAATCTAAAAGTTATAAATTGTTATGTATTTTATTAAGGGAAATAAGTATTTGATCCCCAACAATTCACTTAGAATTCAGGCTCCTACAGATTGGCTGGTGCGCATGTGGCACACAGCTGTGCTCAGTCAACTAATTACCAATACTCCTGATCTTAACTCGTCATGTATATAAAGCACACCTGCTCTAAGAATCAGTTTCTTACATTCCAACTTCTACAGCACCATGGGCAAGACCAAAGAGCTGTCAAAAGATGTCAGGGACAAGATTGTAGACCTGCACAAGGCTGGTATAGGTTACAAAACCATCAGCAAAAGGCTTGGTGAGAAGGTGACAACTATTGGTGCCATTATTCGCAAGTGGAAGACCCATAAAAGGACCATCAACTGTCCTCGGTCTGGAGCTCCCCGCAAAATCTCGCCTCATGGAGTGAGGATGATGATGAGAAAGGTGAGGGAGCAGCCTAAAACAACACGGCAGGAGCTTGTTAATGATCTGGAAGCAGTTGGGACCTCCGTCACCAAGAAAACAGTTGGCAACACACTGCGCCGTTATGGATTGAACTCTTGCAGTGCCCGCAAGGTCCCCCTGCTCAAGAAGGCACATGTACAGGCCCGCCTTAAGTTTGCCAGTGAACATCTAAATGACTCAGAGAAGGCTTGGAGAAAGTGCTGTGGTCTGACGAAACCAAAGTTGAGCTATTTGGCATTAACTCGACCCGCCGTGTTTGGAGGATGAAAAAACGTGAGTATGACCCAAAGAACACCATACCCACGGTTAAGCATGGAGGTGGAAACATCATGTTTTAGGGGCTGTTTTTCAGCAAAGGGTACAGGGCAACTTCACCGCATTATGGGGCCAATGAATGCAGCCATGTACTGTAACATCTTGGACAAAAACCTCAGCAAGAACACTGAAGATGCCTCGTGGGTGGGTTTTCCAACATGACAATGACCCAAAACATACTGCCAGGACAACAAAGGAGTGGCTCAAGAAGAAGCATATTAAGGTCATGGAGTGGCCTAGTCAGTCTCCAGACCTTAACCCGATCGAAAACCTGTGGAGGGAGCTGAAGCTCCGAGTTTCCAAGAGGCAGCCAAGAAACTTGAAGGATTTAGAGACTGTCTGTAAAGATGAATGGGCCAAAATCCCTCCTGCGCTGTGTGCAAACCTGGTGACCAACTACAAGAAACGTCTCATCGCTGTGCTTGCCAACAAAGGTTTCTCTACAAAGTACTGACTTGTGTTGTGCTTGGGGATCAAATACTTATTTCCCTTAATAAAATACATAACAATTTATAACTTTTAGATTGTGTGTTTTTTATGCATTTTCGACTGATATTCTGTCTATACCCATAACCAGTAAACAACCATAAAAACCAGAGTCTGATCATTTCTATGGAAGTGGGCAAACTTACAAATTCAGCAGGGGATCAAATACTTATTTCCCCCACTGTATATATCTATATGTTCTTTCCGAAATATGTAAGTAGTAAAAATGTCACAATACCTGTAGAGTATGGCCTCCTGAAAGAGCTGCATCCGGTCCCAGTACGTCTCTGGCTCAAAACCTGTGTGACAACATGGAGGAGTCAGATGTAATGTCTGAGCTGTACAAGCGCACCTGAAGGCAGCATTCTGTCAGAGGACGTCTTTACCTTCAAACAGGTTGTCATTGCTGTTCTTCACCAGGCACTGGATGTTCAGAGGGATGAAGAGATGGGCCCTCAGTGGGTCTCCATACAGGTATGACGTCAGAGCGAAGGGAACCTCCAGCACGGGAACCAACAGGAAGCCACAGGAGGCTGCTTTCCTGTGCCACCCTTGAACCTGACAAATAACAACCACTTCAAATCCATGTGAATGCCGACCTCTCCGTTATTTACCTTTTAACGTTGGTTCAGGATAAATAATAGGCAAGATGTATATATCAGAGAAGGATATGAACAAGAAGGATCAATCACAAGCCTACACAGAATGTCTTCTAGATTTCTAACCCTAACCCACCCAGCTGCCCTGCCTACACCCTCAGGTTGATGGGAAGACAAGGCTTCACCACCACTCTCAATCTCAATCTTATTCTACACTATCACTCTATCTTGAGATCTTCCCTCCATGTCTTTGTCCATGGGGATCTCCTTCAGACCTGAATATAGCAGGCCCCCGTTCCTCAGGTGAGTAGACCAGGAGCATTGCTGTGTGGTGGTTGTGGTGTCCATCGTTCTGACCGTCTACTAATTAGCTAGAAGCTAAAACGAAACGATTTACATGATTCATACAGACAGCTGCAATGGGAGCGGTGGGAAAATCTGAGGTCTGACATGTGTTGCAAAATTAATGTTGATGGGAATAGAAGTTTAAATGGGTCTGTAGGGGCTGCAATCTATTTTGATGTTACCATTGTTAAAACCGTAAATAAAAAAACCCAGTGGTTACCATCTCAAAGAGCACAGCAGCAGTGACAGCCATCCAGTGCAGCTTGATCTCAAAGGCAGCGTTGAGGGAGAAGTTGCCGTGGTAATAACAGCTGCACCATTCGGTTCGGTCACTGCGGTTGTTGACGTCCACGTCCAGTGTGACGGTCTTCTGCTCTGGAACTGTAGCAGCTGGAGGACAGACGAGGGGGAGGTAGGCATGGCAGGTGGACAGGCAGGGAGACAGGAAACAAGGGAGCAAAAGACGGACAAATGGGTGGCATGATGGGCAGGCAGTCAGAGAAGCAAGGGCAGGGATAGTGAGAGCTGGAAGAAAGCTACATCTCCACACAACTGAGTGACAGGCCCTAAATGTAGTCGCATAATACTTATATTACACTGTGGGACACTATGTGATAGTGTGTGTGTGTGTCTACATATATATATATATATATATATACATAGATATATATATATATACATAGATATATATATATATATATACATAGATATATATATATATACATAGATATATATATATACATATACATATATATACATATACATATATATACATATATATATACATATACATACATATATATATACATATACATACATATATATATATACATATATATACATATACATACATATACATACATATACATATATATATATATTCTTACCTTGGTCACAACTTGAATCATGATTAAAAGACTAAAACATGCTGTGTTATTGTTTCTGGACAATACACAGAAAATGTATAATGACCAGAATTTCCAGTTGTGTGAATTTTTATTTGTCTACTATGTTCATCATTAAATACACTGTTAAGTTTTGTGATTAGGTCCTTCATCACTGAGCTGAATCTATCACAGTTTTAAACCCGAGAAAAGCTGCAGTCAGAACAGAATAGCTTAATGATCAGTTACTCCAGAGAGGCATTTAAGAAGCATCGATGTTGCAAGGCAGTTTGAATATGCTGAGGTCACAGTGAATGCACAAGGTGAATGCAATGGCTGCATGAAGCAAGAATGAAGCTGAAGCAAACCCTTTCACAATGTGCTGTGCCGGGCCAGCCAGCAGGAGAGCGACAGGTGAGGACATTGCACACCACAGCACCACTGAACCACAGCCACTAACACCACAGCATGCACTGAATCACCACACTATACTGCTACTACTACTACTACCACTACTACTGTAGCTGCTAGTATATCAGCTACACACTAACCACAGAGCATGCACTTGGACGGTGGAGGAGGTGAAGATTTGATCACGTAAATCATGAGGACATGTGGTCCCACTAGACTGATGACTTCAACTACAGATGCTCTGCATGCAATGGAGAACACACCACCAGCTGTTTGATGCAGATCTACAGGCCACTGTGAGGAGTGCTGGGCCTTGTGTCTCTGTGTCACAGAGACAGGGATGGGCTGTGACAAAGAGAGTGTCATGAGAAGATGATGAACTTGTAATAATCAGAGATGGGATGGTGAGTTGTATGTTATATCTGTGGAGGAGGTCTGCACGTTGGGCTCATTGTTGTCAGTTTATAGTGATGTTTAAAATGGGAAAAAATACTTGGATTTTGTCTTTTCCTTTTGTACATAATGAAAAGTATGCAAACTTCAACATGGATAACTACTACAGCTGAAACATTTGCTCTTCACTCATGTTCTACAGTTAATGATTAATAATGGTTACCGCAACATTTTTCACAGTCACTAATCAATATTTTTGATACAGTGAACTGACCTGATAGTATCCTTTGGTGAATGTATGTAGACTAAACTGAAAACAATGAGCCCAAGGAAGATGAACGATGGATAAAAGCATGAGGCTCACTAAAACGCTTCAAGACTGTCCTCTGTGACACTTCAATACATGACCCAGACAGTCCCCCTGACAGAGGCATGATCTGCATCAGACTGGTTGAGGGAGGAGGAGGACTCCTCTGCGGTGTGGTGTGGGCTGGGAGGATCAGGCTGGGTATACCTAGCAGTGCGGCGGCCTGGCTGCGTCCTCCAAAGCTGCGGCTGAAGGAGCTGTGCCTACTTGCATAGGAGGCTGGCCGGCTGGGCAGCCAGGGCAGGAGGAACGCCGGCAGGTCACAGGGTCGCCGCTCCTCCAGCACAAAGGCCACTTCAAACCACTTCCTCTGGAACAGGGCGAAGTCCTCCAGGGCTGCGGCTGACCAGCCTCCAGCCGCGGGAGTGGAGAGCTGGGAGGTCAGCGCTGCAGAGGAAACCTCTACATGAGAATAATCATTGCATCCATACACTGTATGAGCATGTGCAAAACTGTATGTAGAGAGAAGCAATGTCTCTGTTGAGTTAAGTTCATTTACCATCCTTATCTCCTACTATTCTATAGAAGTAGAAGCCATAGACAAAGGTGCGCATGGCGTCTCCTGAAGCATGGGTCACCAAACCTTCATCCAGCATTTTCTACACAAAACAAACACACGTACGTCAAATCCAAACTCAAATTCTAAATTTGTTTTTGTCACAAGTCAACTGAAATAAGCTGGAACAAGTTTCCAACTTATTTTTGACCTCACCACGTTAATGGAAAGTTAATGGGAAGTTGGTACATGACAAATAATTCTTACTTGCATGACATCAACGGCCATTCCCTGTGTGGCCACGCCCTCTACATTGTTGACCAGCCAATGGACAACCTCAGCACTGATGAAGCAGTTGAGTGGTAGGCCCTTCTGTTCTGGGAGCAGCTGTACACCCGTCCTGTATTACCATAGGAGCAGAAATGGACATCAGATAAAAGGATAGTAACATACAGAAAGACAAAATACCTATTCTTCATTGTAACTGAGCTTATGTTGATGGTTTAATTCTTAGGGCTTTTTATAGTCAGCTCTGAGGATAACCATCCACTGAGTAACATGTCCTCTAACTTAAGGAGTGAAAAAAATGAATAATATGACACATTTTGTGTTTTTACAGTTATACTGTACTCGTTCACAATTTGGTAAGTTGGTATGATTAAAAGTGCTGAGAGGTGCTAACCTTTCCTGTTTGACTTACACCCACTTATGTACTATCACCATGAGATAACTTTGACATGGAAGAGAAATGTAACGTTCTGCTGATTCAAGATGGGTAACGGATATTCATGGAAGATGTCGATCACATGGAAAATGGCATGTTTCATTTCTGGACATTCACATTTTACTTTTAAGGTATGAACCTGAGAAGGAATCTGATTTTTGACTTCACATCACATAGTATCTTTTCCTTACCAGAAAAAAAAATGTATTTATAAATTTAAGATTGAGAAAAATCTTCCATACTGGTGACACTAACCACAGTTCTGACAGAACTTCTTTCCTTCTGAGAAGATGTGTAAACTCTTCCTGATCCACTGTAACCCTGAAAAAACTTTCAAGAACCATAAAACAAATCTTACGTGGGATGTTTGATGGCTTCCAAGATCTCCAACAGTGTTGAGGAAGAGGACAGAGAGAGGGCCCCCACTGCAGACTGCCCACTGCATGATCAAAGATGGATCAAATTAAGCTCCCACTACTTATGTTAATTTTACAATTTTACAATAAACTCCGAGAACAGTTCAGAAGAAACCTTGTGCATTTACTAGTTAATATTAATTAAATAACAGACGTGTTTAAAGCACTGGTGTTTATAAGAATTTAAGCATTTCTTTGTCTTCTTGTTCCAGCTGCCACATCGACAGAACATATAGAGCCAACATAGAGCCGAAGGTCACCTGGGATCTGTGCTGATGGCTGCAGTTTCTCCTGCAGGCTGTGGCACTGATCCAGCCACCACTCCAGACTGGACTCCTTTATCTGCAGCCTCAGTGGTTTCAGCAGCCAACTACAAAGTCAGAAATATTTCACTCAATGTGCTGTCAGCCTATAGGTATTAAAAGTTTCCCCAGATAACAAACTATTTACTATTTTGTTACTCATCTACTGACATCCAGACATGCAGGTCAGACTTTGGGATTACCGCTGCCACAGTGGAGGTGCATGGACATTTTTATGTTTTAATCACCATCATATACCATAGATATACTGTATGTTGAGTGTGAGGGTCCATGGTGACAGTTGCATGCTCCTTGTGGCATTGTGGGTAATGTATAAAGTTAGCACCATTTTGTTTGTAGGTATTAAACCTCCTGAATAAGATTTTATGGGAGGGACAGATGGATGGACAGCTTGCAAACTACATACACAATTGTCCTCTTAGGCCAGAGTGAGTCCTGGAACGCCTGTTACCCTGCTGCCAACACAATATCTCTTATCATTCATATTAGGAAATAGTCTTACAGTTTGGCAACAAGTTACTCTGGTCAAGGTCAGCCTGAAAGAACAAAGGCCAAATCTGAGTAATTGAAAGAATATATGACTGTTCAAACCTTGAATTCACAATTCAACTAATGACTGTCAGATAAATCTAAAGTTGATTAACATGGAAATGCCTGAGAACAAGAACAAGCCTACTGTCATCTAAATGTACAGATAGCACTGGGAGGAAGTGACAAAACACGTGTTTTGTTAAGTGGTGAATACACCTTTAACCACCCGGCCCTGATATCATGCACAGAAACAGGACTGGGCCTCAAATATTTACAGAGTGGTTCCAGTTGTAATAGTACACGTTAGCTACACCAGGATCACTCTTTATATTTGAATGTCCTCAGTGTTATGTCAGAACCAAAAGATATATGAATGAATGTACCGGTCTTGCCTGTCATGAGACAATGAGCTTCATAGTTGTAATTCTCTTCTAAAATGATAGTGTTTGGAATACCAAATCTCCCAAAAAAGAAAACAGCTTTCTAAGGCACACTTTTTGTCTCAATGAGCCCTTTTACTGGCCAAACACTGAAGTTGAAAAGTCATATTTTTAATGAATGATAGTTAATGAATACACAGATTTAAAAGTTTACTAAAATCTTTACTGCAAATACAGACCAAGTTTGGTTTGCTTTTCATTGGTAGATTCTGTTAACTCCAGTGATAAAATCTGAATATGTTTTAAATGTATATGTTTCAGTTATGGAGTGTTGCACAGAGAAATACAGAGAACAGACTAACGCATCACAGAGGATCAAAAGATAAATGAGATCCCGGTGTGTGAGTGTCTCTACCAACCAGCAGGCACTACACAATACAAGATGCAAGACAAATCCAGACTGGTTCTGCTGCACAGCATACTAATGCAGTGATGCAGAATGAGTTAGAACAGCTAACAGAAACACACACACTAGAACACAAAGCATCAGCAATGCCCACACTTTTACTGACCTGAGAGTGATAGATGTAGGAGGAACGAGGGCTACGAATAAAATCCAAAATAAAGGCAGCGTCCTGTCAGCATACATAAAGAACATAACCCAGGATCAAACACCCAAAGCCCAGCAGCAGGAACAGAAGAGACGCATGGGGAAATGCAGATGGAGGAAGAGAAACAAGAGCAAAAGCTATCCACCAAAGCGCCACCAAAGAAGAAATATTTGACAAAAGGATTTGCCGGAAAGTAAAATTTTCTGCAAAAACGAAATGCCTGAAGCAAAACAACTTATTTAGATCCACACATACAAGTGTTCACCTTGCGAGGACTGTCCACATATGTCGAAGTTGTGGAAATACTTGAGGGGTCAGTGACAGCTGCAGAGGGCTTTGCCTGCTGCTGCTGGTCCTCCAGCGTCCTGACAGAAAGCAGAAAGAATGCAGTGGAGACGAGAGGTTCACAGCTCTGGTGAAAACATCGGGTGTGACTTGCAGTCCTGAGAGGACACTCACTTGTGGTTCTGCTCCATCTCCAGCAGGGCTGATAAAGCAGACGTTCCTTTCTTTCCTTGTGGTGGCACCACGGGCTCGGTAGGGTACGGAGGGATAGGACTGGTAACCTGCAGTCCTTTCATTGGTGTGCCCTTCTGCTGCACGAGGAACAAAAAAACAGATAACAAATTAAGTAACACTGGACAGGAAACTGCACTCCTGACTGGGGTGTAAACTGTAAAGAAGAAAGAAAAATACATTGCAGGATGTCATCATCTCACCCTGATGATCCTGTCAGAGCGATGGCGTCTGCGAATGCGATTGAGGCCCTCCAGGAAGCGAATGAAGCCGTCCAGCAAGACCCAGTCCCCACTGGAAGCCATCCCAGCACCCGCTCCGTCACCGTACACATCCCAGTGACCCTCTCCATCTGCCACCCGCCGAGCTCCTCCGGCCGGCAGCAGGAGGAAACGGGTCCTCCAGAACTTCAGAGAGTCTATCAAGCTGAAGAAAGGAGGAAATGCTTTTCTCTTTCCTAGGATCCTTTGAAAAGTTAGGCTAAAGACCGAAATTATAACGTAACGGATATCAATATATAATATATAGTAAAGACTATTTTAAATGAGTTAAGTATATATATCAGTATACTACAAAACATACTGCTGAAGGGCTTTACAGTGTGTAAATATACTACAGAGCCCCTGTAAACTCAACTCCCTGTAAACAAGATCGTGTGAGTACCTCATGCATTTATGTACTCTACCATACAGTATGCTAATAGCTGTGTGTTCCTCTCTTCACCTCCCTGGTGATAGTGTTGCCTTCGTGCTTGCTCTGGAGGTTTCAGGCGAGGCTTTGTCAAGTGTCTTGAGACAATTTGTATTGTTAATGAAGCTATATAAATGAAACTGAATTGAACTGAACTGATTTGTACCTGAAATCCTCAGAGCCAGCAGAGCAGATGTACTGGTCCAAGTAGTTCCACTTGTATTCCTCCAGTCTCTCGTGTCCAAACTCCACCCAGCATGAAACAAACTGAGCATCTGAGTGTGGAGGACATAGGCTGTAGCTGTACTGGATCTGAGCCGACTCATATGGGTATCTGAAATTCAAACAAGTCCAGTTTCGTTTTTAAATAGTGGCAGTTGATGAATGAATCCCTTCATCGACACCACCAGTCATGTTCATCACAGTTGTCAGGATCTAATGAACAGACAGCACTTGGGTGCTTTTTCCTTTTTCATTGATCATTTATAATAGAAGTTTGGTGTTTCTTTTTTCTGAATGAATGAGGCAAAACTCAAGAGCGCCCCTTGTCAGATGCATCCCAGACCACCTCGAAATGTGGTCAGAGATCAGATGAGTCAGATGTGATACTCACTGTTCACATTTGCACTTTAAGCTTGTCACCTGCGATTGGATTCCCCAGTATGGACGTTAACGCAACGTCTAATTTCCCTGTTTCTCTTTTTGACTTTAAAGGATCAGCTGCAGTACAAGGTCGGGTTTCACTGTGCTTGGAGACCAAAACACATCTTATCCATTTAGGACATGTAATGTTGCATGAATGCAGTCCTTAAGTTGTGTAATTGTGTTTGATGTTGTCAGGTGCACTCACTTTGGCAGGTAGCGTGTGACAGTGATTATCTTGTCTTTGAGGCACACTTTATGGAAGGTCCGGCCCATGCTGAGCCAGTAAACTGTCTCCTCTTCCTCTGCTCGACGAAGAGACACAAGACCTGATGTCACAGAGAAGAAATAGGGAACATACAGTAACAATAGATCTGTTTATGTTTCAAACCTACCACAATGTCACCTGGGCGAGACACACACTGTAGCTGTGACATGTCATGGAGTCACGCCTATCAAAACAATGACAGGCAGCCTAGTAATCACTTTTGATAGTTGTGGATGTGGATGAAGAAGCTCTTATTTTGAACTAATTAGACTTTCAGACCATTTGTCAACAAATGGTGGCACATCTTTCCCTTTCTCCAGCTGTGGCCAAAGCAGCTACTTGAAATTAGTCCTAGCTACTGTACTAGCTACTGGGAGGCCAACAACAGGTCTGAATATGGTGATTTAACTACGAGATAAACTATGAAAAAGTTGTGCCATTCAGTGCGCAAAACAGATGCTGCAGTCAAAGCTATGTCTTCATTTGACACTGTTCATTCTGATATAAACAGATGTTCATAGTGTCAAAACTGAATAAAGAAGATTAAACCAGAAGATTATTTAACACAAATAAATATATGTATACTGCGACTTTGAATTTTTAATTGATCAATTATATTCAAATAAATGAAGCAAGTATGATTTTAACGTTTTTCTGTTATATACGCTTTTGTTTGTTTATTTACCTCTGGAGTAAAGAGGACTACTACCAAGGGGTGTGGCCACAGCGGGCTGTGGTTTCCTGTTATTGGGCTGGACGATGATCTGGTAGCCCTGCATCAACCTCTGACAGATAAACTCCTCAAACACTTGAGATGCACTCATCACTGGAGCTTCATCTTCTCGTCTGTGGATGAGACAGAGACATTAAAAGGCAATTCATATTGAAAGTCGTCTGTTCTATGTAGTCTCCTTGTTTTTACATAGAGCAATTGTTTGCAAGTCTAGACAATCTAAAAAGCTCCATATGGCAAAAATGTCCATGGCCAAGACACTGAACTTGGAAGAGCTTCTGATGGCAGGCGAGTACTTTGAATGGCAGCCACACCACCCGTTGTGTGTGAATGACAAACACTGTGAAACACTTTTAGTGTAAGCTATAAGCTATAAGTGCAGACTGGTTGCACTTCTTCACCTTCAATTTAACAGTAACCAGAACACGTGAGAAAACAAAAAACATTTATGGTGCAAGAAATATCTGGCATGCAAAATGCCATGTGTAGTTTCAGTAATGAGAGACCTCTTTAACTTAAAAAAGAAGGCAGTTTTTCAAGGTACTAGGTTGTTTCAGCATCTTGGAAACTTGTTTGTGCTGAAAGTTGATGTAAACCCAGACTGACTCCATAACGTTAAGAACTGGGCTCAGTGAGTGGCCCTACATTGATGAACATCAGGGAGTCAGCAAACTGCGTTATAAATTTCAGATTCCTCAGAGTAGATTTTTGCTTTGATAAGTGCATTGCACACTCTTAATTCTCTCAACCATCTATATGATATTATGACTGAGAGGTTTTCCAACAGTCTTTAAAGAGTACATGCAAGATGCGAGTACATGTTGGTATAACCAGTGCCAATGTTATTCTTTCAGTTAAGTTTTTTTCATGGCCATTTTTTATTTTCTGTATATACAAAAATATATAAAATTCAAAGTCATTGTTCTGGCTCAATAACAGCTCTCATAATAATAACGCTGAAGAATGACAGGCTCACTAGCCTCACACCAGATGGGCTGGTGTGCTGCTGTGCATCAGTGAGATGTCACCTTTAAGTTTGCAATTTACAAGAGTGTGACCAGCAACAGGTCCTTCTCTTCCTTCCCCACGATAGGAATCACACATAAGTATACCATCAGTTCACCGTCTAATGAGAAGACAGAGGCTGGAATATGAATCTCAAATTCCAGATTTCCTCTGGAATAATGTCAACAGTTGATGTTGAACTACTGGAACTAAAACTGAGGTGCAAAGAACTGCTGAATTCTTGGGCTGTTATTATCTAATGAAGCGAACATCTGAGGCAGAAGAACTCTCTGTATTCCTTTCCAGGGTCTGGTCCACATAAGAGCCAATTTCATCACAGCATTTGATGTGAGAAAAGTTGTGGAGCTGAATGTTAAGCTTGCTTGCTAAGCATAATCATAATGAGATCAGATCACTCAGACCTAATGCAGTCTACCTCTCAAGGTCACTGTGAGGCAGCAGGTCATAGCAGCCCTCGGTGTAGTCGTTCTGCAGAGTCTGGCGGTCAGGGAAGTAGTCGGTGGTGAGGGGGAGGCAGGCCGGTGTCGTCAGAGACTTCCAGTCCACCCCCACTGTGCAGCAAAAGCTGGGCACTGTCGGGGGTGCAGACAGCAGCAGGGCTTCACACACACACAAACAAAAAAAAAAATCCCCACAGCAAAGACAAATGCATGTACCCAGAGTGGAAAGGTACATGTGTGTGGAGGGCAGGGTTGGAGAAGCACAGTGGGATGAAAAGAAACAACAGGAATGGGAAGGAGATGAAGGTGGAAAAGAAAGAATGAGGATGAAGATATGAACAAAAAAGGAAGTCGGAGAGGGGGAGAAGAAAAAAGAAGAAACAAGTTACTTTTGCTGGCCTCGACACCCCATCTAGTGATTCCTGTGGGGCACGCAGATGTGGAGTAGTGATCACATGCAGATTGTGCTCCTGTGACAGTCACTCTGTGATTGGCATCATTCACAAGAAAGTGAGAAATGTGCAAAGCTGTGAACTGTAAAGTGGCTGAGTGGACTTAAGCAGAACAATCACATGCAAATGTGCAAACTGGTGAGCAAAATCTCAATTAAAAATACTGTGCGAAAGAGAGATTTGTTTGACAGAAGCCCAGATTTACTGAACAGACAATAGTGAGATCCATACTATACACACTGCCATGCAGGAATGTGATAAGGAATACCAGCCCTGAATGAATGAAAACAAGTCACAGTGCAGGAAAATTACACAAGAGTGAATTCATTTGAAGATCTAGACCTTGTAATATAGTAATACAAAAAATATGATTACAGGAAGAGGCCCAGAGAAAGACAGAAAAAAGACAGATAGAGAAAGTGAAGATAAGGGGGGAAAAGAAGAGGGTAACCCCAAACCACATGACCTGTACGCGTTGTTTATACCTGAGACCCTTGGATACAGACGCCCAGTGGAGAAACCTCCCTGCCAAAGCTGAATAAGCCCTCAAAGGTTAAAAACACCTCTGAAGGTTTATTTCAATCATTCGTTGATTCGGCTTGATTCAAATACGACCTTGATCCTGAAGTATGGCTACATGACAATTTGCGTGAATCATCAAAAAATACATTCTTATTTCGGGCACGATGGACTCACTTGGATCGGTACCGCCAGGAGAAGCATCTTGAAATGAAGAGCTACGGTTGGTGTGAGTTCCTGTAAAGAGTTCACAATTACAAAAAAGACAGAGAAGCACAGTTACACATTTTATAGGTTTCAAAGTAATAATTATTTTCATTGTGAACTGGCCTAGAGGTTATGTCCTTGACTACACAATGAAATGCCTATCCAAATATATATACAAATCTCAGAAAGCTGAGGTAATTGTGCCACATTCATAATTTAACTTGTAATTGAAAAATTGAAAAAAGAAATGTTGAAAAAATGGTGATATCGTCATTGGTCGGTGCAGTCCTACATTTTTTTGTAAAGTCGAACAAATCACAACAACCAAACCACATTATGTTCTGACACGGAGTTGAAAGTCCGGTGGTTATTACTGAAGACATAAAATTGTAATTTTCAAAATGTGACTAAACAAATGTTAATGAAAATATAAAGTGCATTTGCACTGTTTGCATTCATGGATTAATCCCCATTTTCCGCTAGAACAACGGACCTATATGGCACAGGATGATGTGCTATAGCCAGGTCTGACACAAACACAACACTGGATAAGGCATTTAATTGTTGGTTTGATTCTGCACATGGTGTTTATTGGCTGTAAGGAGTAAATCTAGTACCTCCACTATCAGGTACAAACTTTAAAAGTTGGACATCATCTTCTGATTGGATATGTGGCCACGTTCAGAATCAATTTCTCATAACAAGGGCGTGTACACGTTTCATAACTACTGTACAGATTTTATTATAGAACTTGAAAAATGTCAAAGCACAAATGTGTTGTGCTTTGATTCTCTGTAAGACAGAGAAACACAGTACATGTTTAAAGCAAAGCTAAAATACTAAATCTGTTTTTGAGAAGGCATATCACCACTGTTGTTGCTCCCTGGACTTCCAGTGAACTCTTCCATCCCTCCACCAATGTAAAGGCCATTCTCTCCTGCTTGCCTAGAGGTTGTTCGCCTTCAATAAAGAGGTAAATGACAAGCATTCATCTCATCACCTGGCTGCCCTTCAGGCTGACAGTGTTTATAAAGCAATGTTTGGTCTTTGTCTAACCTTCCAGTGGCCTCGTGATATGCCAGCTCCAGCAGCTCTGCAGATGTGTGGGCAGGATCTCTCTGCTGGCTGCCTTGTAGTTCAGCCATGTTCTGTCTGGTCTGGTGGTGGATCTGGATTGCCTCTCCAGAAGGACCTGAAGAACAAGGACACACACTCTGCTGACTGAATGAGTACCGGCAATGTAGCTACAGTTTCTGACTCTTATTTCAGTGAGTAGCCTTAGCTAGAAGTATTCATTCTCTGAGAATCATGAAAATGTCTTGTTTGTCCTCCAATTTGTGCCATTTTTGGATTGATAGTGGTATTAAATAAAAGGTAAGGGGGTCATCAAAATATTTCAGTTTATTCTTTGAACATTAAAAACTTGGCCAGTTAACCTGAATATTCTTTGCAGAAAAGAGAGAAAAGAAAGGAAAAGAAAAGAAAAGAAAAGAAAAGAAAAGAAAAGAAAAGAAAAGAAAAGAAAAGAAAAGAAAAGAAAAGAAAAGGTTTTGTCCAATATTACTGTGAAGACCATGAGTTTCAAGCCACACTGTATGTAGATCTAAAGTGGTTAATCCTAAACAGCATCAAAGATAAATCGAACTACACACAGCAGCAATGACTATCTTAACAACAGAATAATAAACTTCTCAAATTCCCTGTCCTCTAACTACCTAACACAGCAGACGGTTTGTTACATTGGGACAGAAAAACATAGAAAAGGAGGAGGAACATTTTCCCACCATTTATTAAGATTAATAATCTAGATAAGCGATCCTGCATGGTGATTTTCCATCCAGACTTCTAGAAGTAAACTGTGTTTTAAGACTGTGTGTCATCTCACCAACAGGGAACGTGTGCATCCACCGCCGGCGGTTTGAGGTGAGCTTCATAGGCATCCTGGATGGGGTGAAGGGGTTTATGAGTGCTCTCTGAGGGGTGTAACCTCCTGGACGTATATGCAGGGTGGACTCAGCACTCCCCACCGTGAACCTGCCTGGGGCGCTGGAGTCCCGCTGAGAGTCCATCATCTTCTCTAGTAACTCTGAACAACAATTGACGGAATTTAAGTAAAAAAAAATGTCACATTCCCTGCACCCACTGCGGCTTAAGCTCTGAAACACTGACCTCTGGTGCTGGTGTATCCCAAAGAACTACTGACTTCATACTGAGCAGGAGGCACCCGGGGTATTAGCAGCATGTTGGATACAGGGCCAAGGCTGTCATCAGAGGCCAAGCTACGCTGTTCATCAGGACCTCCAGATCGAATAGGAGGAGAAGCACCTATGCCTGTGCTGACGTCCACTGAGCCCCAACTTTTCCTCCCGCTCGTCTCTTTGTCTCGACCCATCCTGAAAGACACACAGGCACTGCTGTTTGCTCAAGGTCCACACTATCAGAAGTGAGAACTATCTCTGTTCTCTGATCAAACAGGACCGTGCAAGTAGTTAAACACCTGAAGTTGGTGCTCCTCTGAATTCTTGAAGGACCTGGAAGTCGGAAGACTTGAGCATCATAGGCATCATAGTCCACCTGTATAGGCAGGCTGTTGTCTGAGTCCTTCAGCGAACAGAGAGCTGGAAGAGGTCATGAAGTCACTACCTTGTTTAGACATGTGAATATACAAAAAATGTATATAATATACTAAAAAAAAAAAAAAGATAGAGATAATAGGTCAGTACTTACTGTGGTCTTTGCTGCTCTTGAATTTTTCAGCATGAAGCTACAAGTAGTTGTCATTTTTATTAGTTTATTAAACCCACAAATAAATAGTTTTTTGGTCAAGAGCTGCGAAAAAGGTGTGAATATACCTTACGGCCTGCCAGTTTGATTCGAGGGGTAAAGGAGCTACAAGAGTTCTGACTTTTGGAGGTGTAGAAGCTGCGGGAAAAAAAACACACATAACTGTGTTAGTCAGTTTCTCCATCTGTAGTCAGTAGAAGGAGGACTGTAGTAGTAGGAAAACACTAACAAATTGTTGGTACTGATGAACCCTGAAAAAAGCGGCGTAACTGGAAGCCCATTCACACGGAATTTTGGACCAAAAACTATTGTAAAGTTGATGCAAGTTTCACTTATGGAGCGAAAAGACTAAACTGAAACAGTCTGGATCCATGGATATGATGTGAGTCTAGAAGTAAGAAGAATGTCATCCAGTCATGTTATGCATGGCTGTGCAGAAAGTAGAATTAAAGAAAAGTATTGATGATCCAGAAACAAATGGAAAAAAAATCTAAAATACAAGTGTCTGAATATTGTGGCAAATGCTTATTGGTCACAATGGTAAAAGTATATTATTGTTGTGGCTGTTGTTGATGTTATTAACCATGATTCTGCAGTTTATAATTTTGATTTCAGACCTTTCAGGAGAAAATGTTCTCTATAATTCATACATACTCCATCCATTAATAAACTGTCTTTGTTGTGTTCATTCAATTAGATTATATTGTCTTGTGCAGAGTACAAATACTTAGCCAATGAAGTACAGTTAGCATCTGATCAGAGGTGCAAAGAAGTTATCATTTATATAAGGTGCAGGTATGTACACAGGTACAGTACAATAGCTAAGTGGTTCTTGTCCTATAAATTGTCTCCACAGCATTTGAGAGTCTTTTAAGTAAAGGGGGTTGAATAACTCCAATCACAATTATAAAAAAAATATTATTATTGGTTATGTTTTCTTGCCTATGGTTGATCCAGTGAGGCAGGTTATAGTCATCTCCCACTCGAGAGTCTCCGGGCGTTGTCCTGTTATGCAGCTATAGAAGAAATGACAGAGACCCTCAGTAACAGATTGGCACATGGGTTGATGCACATGCAGAGACTGATATACTATATGTTACATGTGTTACCTTAAATAAGGGTACTGCGTGCAGTGGCTGCTCCCCCATACACACCAAGTCTACTCCAATACCTAAAGGGTAGAATACGTATGACTAACATCATTAGCTTTCTTTAACGGACCAGCTATTCCCCGTTAATAAGAATATTGTGTTTATATCTCCACACTCACCATTGTCAATCATACGCTGCTTGGTGAGAATCATAAGAAGCCGATCTACTTCGAACACTCCCACCCCAGGTGTAATGACCACTGACATCTGACCAGTGCGGTCAAAGTTACGGTTGATATAGTGCTTGTCAAACACTGTGGGAAACATGGAGACTTTTGGTTTTTATTCTTTTACATACCGCTACTTACAGTTACCGGTAACTGTAAGTAGCTTAAGCTAATATAAAGCAGACTTTTTCAAAAGCAAAAATCTCTCCTTTTATGACTAACCCAGTGCAGTTCATTAACTAAACAATGTCCAAGGAACAACAAAGTGGACATTTTACCCTAAAAAGGAATGTATTTATTGGCCCATGGAGGAATAATACCACACTACATTTGACGCATAATATTGGCCACCATCAGTTGTTATTCTGCTTTTGTTTTTTTTCCCCTGAAAAACAGGTAAACAGTTTAATTTACTAGCTGCTTGCATGTTTTATCTGTTAGCATTTTTGTTTTGTTTAGCATTTTAGCTTTAGTGTAGTCACATTCAAACATTTGATTAGCATTTCGTTCCAAAAAAAGATGAATTACTTTCATGAAAACTAACTGAACTCTGCTTTACTTACCATTGAAGGAAAGGTTAATGGCCTCTAGGTAGTTTCCTTGAGCTGCAGTGGAGTTATACCCCACAGGAAAGCCATCTGTCATGGCAGACAATTGTCCCATTTTAGTTAAAAATAACTACATTGATCCAATGTCAGAAAATCGGGGAATTAATTCATTACCTGCTTCTTTCAGGCGCACCAGGACAGGATACTGGATGAACAGCTTTTTGATGGTGACTAGTAATGATGTCCACTCATCCCGTCTCTCATTTTGAGCCACCACCCTGATCACAGAAGAGTTAGGAGCCATTACTCTCCACTGTCATCCACTATGACCATTCTGCTGAGCTCCAAGCAAGTTAGCATGAGCATTGTTACCTGTAGAAATCTTCATAGTAGCGTCCCTCATGATCCTGTCTGATGGATCCTCTCAGAATCTCTGGAAATTCCTCTGAGGGAAATTATAACTATTATTATGTATTCATTATTAATTAAGCATTACTGTAGTGTTGATATTTGTCACAACACATTGGGATGATTAAGAAAATAAACCCACCTATGTTTTTAGCATTGTAGAATGTACGTGAAAAAAGTACAACTGTCACCTCGTGACTGCAGTTCTTTTCCTGTTTCAATATTAGAAATGATTCATGTTTCATTTATAAAAAGCAGGAGATTAAGAGTCAAAACGCAGGCAAATGAAAGAAAAACACAAACCTTCCACTTAGCAAAAAGGTCAGACAGGAAACCATTTACAGCCTTCTCAAAGTAGAGATCACCTAAGAGCAAAACATTCAAATAAGACATTTAGAAACATAAGGAGAAGTTTTACGTCATAAACAAGCCTATAAACAACTAACCATAGATGTCAAAGTCCCACATCTCACAGCTCATCTGGATGAAGATGTACACCATTGCAGATGTGGATCTGAACACCACCTGTGTCACAAGATAGCATGCCATTTCAGACACATAAATGACTAACAGAAACAAATGCTATAGTGATTAGTCGATAGGAAGGACACATAATATAATTATTATCCTTCCATTCCCAAAGATGATTTAACATCTATCAGTTGCTGTGCATTGGATATCTGGTTAACTGACTGGGATGTTTTCTTTCTTTCGTACATTTGACAAATCTTGACTCTAAAGCCCTCTTTAGTTAACCACTTACCCTGGTCTCTTCACTGATGTACCCACAGGTCACTTTCTCTCCTTTTACCCAGAGTTCACTAGCTTGAGCTCTATAGAATGAAAACCACATAAACATGGATATAATGAGAGAAATATGATCTACACGGTCCTGGAATCATCCCCACTGTATGCAAAGATGACGACCACACTGTATGTGGTCTGTGTATAATATAAGTATATGTTTTCTTTACAAATGTAACGCACCGTATTCCTGCAAACTCCACCTTCTGGGTCACATAAGCACATGTGCTCACCTAGAACATAAAGCACCAATGTTAAATGTCATATCACATACAGACATACAAACATACACATTAATGTGGCCCACCAGACTCTTCTTTAGTCTCCACATATCTCCTCTGCCGATGTACTGGTCCTTGAATGTCAGCTCCACCAGGTCCAGTGTTACATCCTATGCAAAAAAAAATAAATAAATAAATAAAAAAAAAATATATATATATATATATATATATATACATATAAGAGATTCTGTTCCAGTGGGGGAGCTGCAGAGTACTCACAGTGAACGTACCTTAGGGTCAACAATGTTAACAATAACATCTTGGTATGCACGGAGCTTGAAGGCTTGTGCTACAGTCTGGTCCACACTGATTGTCTCTGCATAAGAACAAGATATCAATCAGGGCTGGGCAAGAGGCAAGAAACATCTGCACTGCATGAGGAATATAATAATAACCCAATACATAATATTAATTGTAAAATGACTGCATATATGTCCATTTACATTCTATAGTAATGGAGGTGCACAAACTAACAGAAACATCCTAGAATTTAATGCAATCCACTGCAGTAAGCGAACAAATACAATCTGTGATATAAGAAACCTTACAAAGGCAGAATGTGTTGCACTGGGTTTCATTTATTTAGTCCACCAAACAAAAAATAAGAAAGAGAGGAGAGTAAAAGCAGCGGATCCTAACTTGTACAATACGAGTAAAATGCCTTGTTTATCAAAAACATGTCAAAACTACTAGTCAAACCGATGGGATAATTGTTTCAGATGTGTACTTCGGTGAGGTTGTTGGGATGTCCAGATTGTTCATGTTTAGTCTATTCTAATCTACATTAAATGAACGTGTAAAATCATAGCACACATGGTGCTATCTTATATCACTATTTATTTACCTTTCTGCAGATCCTCTTTCAGACTCTTCACTTGTAGTAGGAGAGGACTGGGAATTTAAAAAAGACAATGACACATTATAGTCTCAGCAGTGGAATAATATGATAAATAACCAACACAGTGAACTTCACGTTAAACAAGCTCACCTGTATTCATCTGTTGGATGTGCAATCTCAATTATATCCCCTAAGCTGACTTGAGGGAAAACTTTTGAGTTGACAACCAACTCGTCATCTGTTTGAAGGAAAAGTTTATGTGAAAAATAATCCCATAAAAATAAAAAGTAAAAAATCACAACAGAAACGCATACTGCTGCATTGCTGCTTACCGCTCCCACCAAACCCTTTCTTGTGCAGCACTAGCTTGTATGACTTGTTGGTCTTCATGCTGAGCTTCCTGGGGAATGACACCATTAATTTACTAGGGAGCTGCCTATGTTCCAATGAAACTAGCACATGACTTCTGCAAAACTAGTTGTTCTCTTTTTTCATTTAGTCATTCCTACACCCAGTTACTGCAGAGAGCACTTTACTGCCGCAACATAACAGTTCATTTAAATCTTTTTAGTATAGTGCTCTATGCACACAGTGAAAAACTAGACACACTCTTGGCAAAGTTGTTTCAACTCAGATAAAGCTGGAAATGTGAGTGGCCGATTATTTTAGTGTAAAGAGTCAAACAATGCATCTATAGATATTACAATGGATGTTTATTATACGTATTAAACAAGACGTAACACTTTGAACAATTAAACTCGTCTAGAAGACATGTACCTTAAGCGTTTCTCCACAAACACCCAAACTCCTAGCAGCTTACGCTGCACTGAATTGTTGACATTTGCTAGCTTAGCATGTGGCTAATTTGAAACAGTTAACGCGTCGGCTAAGTTAACCGGCTCTAGCAGCAACGCTACAAGAACTGCTTGCAATGAAAATGCACCCATATAACTAAAATAATTCAGGACGACTCTTTGGAGGTTAACGTATGGAGCTTTTTCCTAGCTAAGTTACACACTTTAGTTGCACTTCCTCCAAAACACGGAAACGGATTGGTTTGACTTCCGCTCAAAGACACTTTGCAAAGGAAGAGGGCTCACTCCGCACTTTATCGTCTTTGCTTCTTTCGGCAATGTAACAATGTTTACATTGTAAAAATTTAACTTTTACACTGTACAATGACAAAAAATAAAATAGTTTATTACCTAAATTTCGTCGGTTCTTGTATAAGCCAAGTGTGACTGTGACAGAGCACAGGAGGTTTTGCAGAGTGACACCTCATAATGTTTAAGCCTATCAATATCAACACCAGACACCCAGTTAGCTCTACTTTATTAAATAATAAAACAGTCTTTATTAAATGCACAGCTGCTAACATCAGCAATTGCTGAACTGATTTATTACTTTAAGAAATCCCATCATAACTTTCAGTCCATTACATATGTTGTGCCACAAATTCAGCAATCACATGTACAGCTGTTTATTACTTAATAAGCTTAAGTAAATAAAAACATTTGTTTTCCTTTGTTTATAAATTCCATTTTTACACAACTCATGATAATGTGTGAGAAATTTTCCACAACAATACTGTATAAAGTTACAAATACTATGTGACCGTAGAAAAGAAAATATAAAGAATCCGTACAAGAACCTTAACACAGGTAATATTGCCCTGACCAGAATGAATCGAGTCTAGACACTACAGTCGATCTCAAAAAAGATTATGACATGGAGTTTGTATTTCAGAATTGACCTATAGACATTTCAGTGAGACATACTGATCAAAATTCTTATGTTTTGTGTTAATAAAAAATAATCAATTATCGGAGGTTTCTATCCAATAATTGAAACTTTTTGCAAACATTAAACAACATGGCAGTTTTGATGACTTTTTAAACCTAAGAGAACACATCCTAATGCACATTTTCAGTCTAGTGGGACAGACACAGCAGACAGTAGAGCCTCTGGTTCTGCTTTCCTTAAAACTTCACTTTTTATCAGCAGCAACTTCTCTTCGTGTCTTGTGGTGCAGCCTCCTCCAGGTTGGCTCTATCTGATTCTGAGAAGACAGGTTCATGTATATTTTTTATAATCTTACCATTACCATTTCCACTGACAGCATCTGTGTTTATTAGGGGCTGAGTAATATGCTTACTGATGGTAACTCCACGTCCAATGTTAGCAGGGACACCATTCTCCTTGTCTTTCAGTATGCAGTTCTCAAAGGCCAATGCTGCTATCCTGAAGAAAAACCCCTGCACGTTCTCTCCTAAAAATAAGAAAATCTATTGTTTCTTGGATGCAGATTACCTACACTGTCTTAATTTACCATGCGGCACTGATACCCTTGGTTTTACCTGTTTTAGCTGAAACAGCCCAAAACTCTGCATGCATTTCTGTTGCAATCCTGAGAGCATCTTTCTCTGTCCTCCGTTTTTCTTCTAAGGGCTTAAGAGTAACATAGTTTAACAACAGAAGAAAAATGCATGCATAGAATTTGGAAAATATACATTCAACATAAAACATACTCACCAACAGGTCAGTCTTAGTGCCGACCAAAAAGACAAAGCAGGAGTTAGGCTCATTTTCTCTCAAGGCCTCCTCCAACCATTGGCTATGAAAACAAAACAAAAAACTCTTAAAACATCTTACAGTGCACAATACACCATAATCCAGTCTGCCACCCTCCCAAATATTGATTTGAGTACTCAAAGTTCATACTGTAAGTGACAACAGTAATGTTCATCACTCATAATGACTATATACACCAGTAGAGGAAATCCAGTATTTATCAGACCTACCGTGTATTATCTAGAGATTTAATGTCGGCCATGTCAAACACCGTGACAATGACTGAAAAATATGGACAACATATTTCTGTATTATTAATTTACACAAGTTACAATGCACAGAATCATGCACACAACTGTTTTTTTTTAAGTTAGGTTACAACTTACCTTGAGCACCTCTATAGTATGCAGAAGCAATGCATTTAAATTTTTCCTGTCCAGCAGTATCCCAGCTAGAACCAAAAGTCAGTGCCATTCAACACAGAAACAACAACATAGAAAAACACGAAGCATTTGCAGTTGCATGTTTGAAGGATTTCTTAATTAGAATCAGACTACTCACATCTGAAGGGAGAAAGGAGTCCCACATATCTCAAACCTCTCAATCTCAAAATCCACTCCTATTGTGGCTTTGTAGTCTCTTTCAAATACATTTTTACAAAATCTGCAAATAACAGAAAGTTCAAGTCAGTTTTTGGTTTGTTTGACTACATGCTAATTAATTCAGCAAGTTCCAGCAAAGACACATGTTCATATATTATAACTGAGCAAGATTTCCATATATGTGTACAGATTTTTTAACATGATATTGAATGATGTTTTGTGGCTGGTATCAGGGAAAATTATGTTTAGTGACCAATCAAAGGGGTAACAGGATAAATCTGATTGTGAGCGGGACACATTTTGTCAGATCTCCTCTCTTTACTTCTTACAAGAAATGTTGGTTTAATAATTCAGTGAACAACACAAGCATCTACTGGTGGCTCTAGATCAGTCATTTCAAAACTTCTGGAAAACCATGTTCCGTGGGCAACATAGGAATGTTGAAACCAATGGTCCATTTTGTGAAACTCTCTTTCAGACTTCTACTGACAGTTGCACTGCATGGGAGCTGATCCAAATACAGAAGAAAATTGGCTTAAATGTATAACAAACTGATGATATGGAAAAATTTGCAAGAGATGTATATAATTAGAGGTTTGCCTCAAGATCGCAGCCGCTTAAATATTAATTTGCATTCCATTCCTACTATGGCAAATATGATTCATTCCATGCAAATTACGTAGAGATGTAAAATGCCCTGCTGACAATAATCCATTATAACATCCATAGGGTGGTTTTCAGGGTGCCTGCCAATGTGTAAATAGAAAAGGGGGTCTCTGTGATCTCCTTCATGTTATGTCATATGACATAACATAAGAATCATTGCTCAACAATGAGGTACCTGTTAATGAGACAGGTCTTCCCCACATTAAGGTCTCCAACAACCACCACTTTTGACATTTTCTGACGGTCCCAACTTTAAAGAAGACAACAGGTTATTCAGTAATAAGATGTACAGTGCTTTCTTTCAAAGTGATGTTCAAAACCAGGCTCACGGCTGATGGATGACAGCTCTGTCTTTACAGGCTGCTTTAGTCTGAATGTCCCAGTCCTTCTTCAGGTGCAAGGAAGCCTCAGGTGCATAGCACTGACAACAACAAAACACATACAAGTAATATATATTGCACATAACGAATACATGTGATAAAATGACTAGAAGGGTATAATCATATCAGCGACTGTGTGTGACTTATATAATCACATTGGTGCGTTTTAGCTAAAAACGTTTGTGTTCTCAATCACACTTGTTGACAGCAGGAAATTAAAAGTTATTATATAACAAATGGACAGTAACATATATATTGCTGAGATATGTTTTTCGAAACCATGAATATCAACCTCAACATGGAAAAAAATTATCATCACAATGTTGGTGGAATTTGATTTTTAGGACTCATCCATTTGGTACCATGAATACGTGTACCACATTTTAAGGTAATCCATGTGATGGTTGACACTAAAGGTCAAAATCTTAATGGTGGCATAAGACAAAGAATGATGTTTACATTTATAATCATTTATATTGAATAGTTAGATTACAAATCATAGCAACTCACATTTTCTTATCAAAATTATAGATGATAAAATGGTTAATATGGAGAATAGTCAGAGGGCAAAAGGACATGTTGACTGAGCTCAGACTGTGTAGCTGCAAGAGCCCTAATTACCCTGAGTGTTGTGATGTGACACCAATTTAAGTCTCTGGGAAAGTTAGACAGCAGTCACACACTTCCGATAAATTCTATATCCTTCAGATTTTACATTTCTACATTTCTGCAAGCACACTGGTCAAACAGTAAAAAAAAAAAAAATCTACCTCAGGGAATTTGCATATGACCCTGTCTCTGCTGATTGGTGGAGGAAATGGAATTATCCCACTCTTGTTATTCTGCATGATGTCCTGTGGGTTGAACAAGTAACAGCAGTTAGTTTGATCTACTACTATTGTTCAATATTTATGTGCATTTTTACAAAGATCACATGTCATTCGAACCAAAAATACAATTTTAAAGTTGAAGACCCTTGAATTATTCTTTTTTATCAAAGCATTTCACTTCATTGCACCTATGCAGTATATGTAAGACAAACTCAATTTATTGCTAGTATCCGTTTATGAGAACATGTCATGTAAAAGGTTAGAACTAAGACAAAGTATAAAATATCATAAACTATCTAATATACAGTCTATGAACTAAACTGAGCGTACCTTAAATTTAAAACTAAACTGAAGATAGATAGATAGATAGATAGATAGATAGATAGATAGATAGATAGATAGATAGATAGAGTTTACATTTTAATCATTGCACTACATACGCTAATTAATGTGTATATGCGTTAGTCCTGCGATAGGCTGGCGACCTGTCCAGAATGTATCCCGCATCTCGCCCGATGCCAGCTGGGACAGGCTACAGCAACCCCCGCATCCGAGTGAGGCTTAAGCGGTATGGAAGATGAGATGAGTTTTAATTGTTTATCCATCTCCTGCCGTCACAGCTATAACCCTGGTAGCGCTTTTATTTTGAAAGTCAACACCGGACGCATCAATGCTTTTTGTGTACGGTGACGTTCGTGACGACAGGAAGATAAGACTTTACAGCTTTTTTTTTATCTCTTGATTGTCTGCTCTTTTCTATTTTAGTGACTTGGGCCGTGCTTCAAATCACTAACAGGGCGGAAGATGTTTACTCACAGCGGATGAAATCGCGTCGATTGCCTCCTCGATTCCGCTGGCTGCGTCGCACGCTGCTGTTGCAAGCCCTCGCGCTGTTTGATGAGGTTCCCGTTTCCATGACAACCGTACTGTAGTGAGTGTCATGTGACAATTGGGCTTTTATTGCATACGATAAAGAGTGCGGACCGCTGCAGGCTTCCACGAGCATCTATGTGTGACTATAACATAGCAATAAATAAGATCTGATATTCAGGACCATACACCAATTAGGCAATGGCAGCAGCATATTCAGACGTGTTAACTCTGCCTTTGCCACTACAAGAGGGACTATCAAGGAGTATGACCTGGCACTGCATCAAACAAGCACGCTCCAATTCTTCCCAGTAACTCTCCTACAATACTGCTGCATTATGTTTGGGACACAGTTATTCATTACAGTGCTATGGAAACCCAGCTGCATGAAACACATTCTAAATGCACATAAACTCCACCACGTAAATCATCATGTCAGCATAATTTGCCATACTTCAATGATCCAGAATGGTGACCACCGGAACTGGATTCTTTACTGGTTTAAAACAGCAATGTAATTTGTTTTCCAGTACAAATAAACTGTTCCATTTCTAATTTTACATGTGTGAATGTTAGCCATAAAGTAACGTAAGTAAACAAATACACACAATGGACCAGATGGATAGAAATAATGGATAGAAATAAAATAATGCATAGATAGATGGACCCTAAAGTTCAAGGTAAACCAACTTGTAACACAAGTTGATCACCATTGGGGGTGAATAGGGTTTAATAAAGTCAGGATGTTTTCATGTCTTGAATCTCAATGTAGGCAACTCCCCCATTTCATGAAATAGAAATTCTGTGGTACGCAGGGTGTTTGTAGTGATCTATCTATAGGTCCCTCTAATGTTTGGTGCAGTGTATGGGATGGATTGTCTATAATGGAGAGCAATTTATCCAGTGTCCTCCTGTCCCTCACTGAGACAAACAACTCCAACTCTCTGCCAATCACACATCCAGCCTTTCGGATCAATTTGTTGATGTCTTTTTTGCTGGTACTACTCCCCCAGCAACAAACCACAGCCACCTCCAGGCCCTGGATGGTGATGACCTTATTTATAATTTATTTACAAGGGATAAAAAAACATGTATATACATATATATATACAGGGTTATGTAATTTGTTCAGTTAATAATAATGCATATATTCCAAAAAAGCGTTGAATAAGGTCAGCTGGACTTGTAGAATTTCTTGAAGACATTTCGCCACTCATCCGAGTAGCTTCTTCAGTTCTGATAAACTAGTGGGAAATTCAGGTTTAAATAGGAAAAACTCTGTGGGTACCACCCACCCGAAACTTGCTTGACCAGAAACTGGGGTCACTAATTTCCATAATGGCTGGTACTTACCTGTCCTTGAATGGGGGGAACTGTGTGCCTAGGCTACTTACCCTATGAATAGAGCTCTAACGAGGCTATTGTCAATGGGAACCTGGAGGCTCAAGGTGTGAATGTTGTTGAAACTTCTTGGGGACAGAAGTCAAGACTGAATTATAAATAGATGGTAAATTAAATCTCAGTCCACCTCCTCTGTTTAGAGAAGGTTTTTCCACTTTGACATAGATGGCTTCCTTTACTCCTCTATCAAACCACGTGTCCTCTCTGGCCAGGACTTTGATGTTGGTATCTTCAAAGGAGTGTCCTTTGTCCTTCAGGTGGAGGTGGACTACTGAGTCGTTTCCTGATGAGCTGGCTCTCCTGTGTTGGGCCATGCGTTTGTGGATGGGTTGTTTTGATTCCCCAATGTACAAGTCTGTACATTCCTCACTACACTGAACAGCATACACTACATTACTCTGTTTTTGCCTGGGTGTTTTGTCTTTGGGGTGGACCAGTTCTTGTCTTAGTGTGTTGCCACGTTTTAAATAAACTGGGATGCAGTGTTTACCAAAAATTGTCCTAAGTTTCTCTGATACACCAGCTATGTAGGGGATGGTGATGTTGCTCCTTCTGCTGTGCTCCTCTTCCCTATCTTTCCTGGGATATCTTTTTGCGCCTTTGACAAAGGCCCAGTTGGGATATCCACATGTTTTGAGGGTTTGTTTGATGTGTTGTCCCTCCTTGTCCTTGCCCTCCTGTCTGGTGGGAACAGTCTGTGCTTGGTGCTGGAGGGTTCTGATGACTCCCAGTTTGTGTTCCAGAGGGTGGTGTGAATCAAATAACAGGTGTTGGTCTGTGTGCGTGGGTTTCCTATATACTTCTATGTTGAGGCTTCGGTCTTCTTCAACATGCACCAAACAGTCCAAAAAGGGCTGATGTCCTCCCTGGTGAAGTTGATGTTGCTGTCCACTGCATTGATGTGTTTTGTGAAGGATTCCACCTCCTCTGTCTTAATTTTAACCCAGGTGTCGTCCACAGGGTTGGTTGAGGTTGGTTCTTGAGGCCAAGGTGTCATCCTTTTGTAGTCTTTTCCTTACTACATCCATGGCTTCTTTCGTGGGGATGTAGGTGAACAGTGAGGTGACATCATAGGACACGATGGTTTCTTCTGGGCCCAGTGTGACGTCCTTGACTTTGTTCACAAAATCCCTGGAGTTTTTGATGTGGTGTGGGGTGTTGCCTACTAACGGCGCCAGGATGGATGCCAAATGCTTGGCAATGTTGTATGTGACAGTTAATACTGCTGACAATGGGTCTGAGTGGGGCTCCCTCCTTGTGCATTTTCCATAAATACATGGTGTCGCTTCCCCTGGGTACAGAAGGTAATAAAGGAGTCTGTTGATGGCCTTCTCCTTCTCCAGCTGTTGTAGATAGTTTATTATTCTGGTTTTGTAGATGTTGGTTGGATCACGTCTCAGTGTCTCATACGTGTCCTTGTCATTGAGGAGGTTGTCCATCTTTGTGTGGTAGTCCACTGTATTTAACACCACTGTGCATCTCCCTTTGTCAGCTGGAAGGATTGTGATTACCCGGTCCTTCTGCAGTGACACTAGTGCCTTCCTTTCCTGGGGGGTGATGTTCGACGGTGGTGTTTTTGCACTGGTGAGGGCTGATGTTATTTCCAGTCTGAGTTGTTCGGCTTCTGCGATCGTCAGTTTGTTGTTCTTGATGGCAGACTCTGTGGCAGTGATGAGGTCTACCACTGGAATCTGTTCCGGTGTTATGGCAAAGTTTAGTCCTTTGGCCAGGATCTAATTCTCTGGTTGAGCGAGTTCTCTGTGTGATAGGTTCTGGACCCACTTCTCCTGGATGCCCCACTGTGTGGTATGGTCATCCTTCTTCCTCCATGTCGGTCCTTCCGGACAACTGTTATTGACACAAAAATGTACTTATTAACACACAGTGTCACAGCCCGGCTAGCTCAGTCGGTAGAGCATGAGACTCTTAATCTCAGGGTCGTGGGTTCGAGCCCCACGTTGGGCGCTTCCTTTTAATCCTTTTATCTTTTTTCAAGATCTGCATTCAAGACTAAAGTCTTAAACACACACCAAGAAGGATTTTTCAACATTTGCGTTTAAGACTGAAGATTTGAACACACATCAAGAAGGAGGGTGACCAGGCAAAATGTCTCTCTGTGAAAAGGGCTGTATTTGACCTGAATAGGGGTCTGTTTACAGCATTGAGAACTTTTAATTTCAATCAATCATTTTGAAATGACAGTATGATTTTCTACATCCCTATGTGGCAACACAAATCAAAGCACTACAAGCACAAAACATAACAGCATGTTTGGACTACGGTTAATGCAAAAATTTCTTCAACATGCGTTGGTGGTATAGTGGTTAGCATAGCTGCCTTCCAAGCAGTTGACCCGGGTTCGATTCCCGGCCAACGCATATTTTTTTCTGCAGTTTGTATCCACATTTTCTTCAAGCTATAAAGTTGCATGAAGGATGCGTACAAGGTAACACGCTTACCACTGCTGGGGAAATCGGACTACAATCTGTGATTAGACAATTAAAGAGGCTGAATCCAAGGAAAGCAGCTGTTAGACAGCTCAATCATACCAATTGAAAACTGATCACATCAACTTTAGACCCTGTAACAGCAGCTGGTCCAGATGTGTGTCACCATTACTCGGCCCTGTGCTTATGAACTGGGGAGGAGAGAGATGGAGACACAGCAGTTAGTAATAGAAAATAGATTATAAGAGATCAGAGGACACGAGTTTGGTGCCAGAGAAGAGAGAGTAGAGGACATTCAATGCATCGGCCAACAGCAGCTTATAGGCCTATAGCAGTATAACTACAACAGCATAAAAAATGTTCTTTGAGGCTTAATTGTAGTTTCTATTTATCAACTTTCTCCATACTAAATCACATTTATTTAATTAAGTTTTATCATCATGTTCATTGCATTAAAGATATATATATGCATATATATATATATATGATGTAAATGTGTGTGTGTGTGTGTGTATATATATATATGAATACACACACCTCATTTACTCAGCTGTTAATCTAAATTAATTTATGCATATGCTGTTTTTAACCAAACGTTACCTCATTTTATAATCCGATTTATTTCATGTACTGTTTAAACATATTTGTTCCATTTTAAATTATATTTACCTACTTTGCTAATTTGTAAAACCATATTCATGTCATGATCTGTTTTTAAGCAATATCTACTTGATTTACTAGTGTTTTAGCTTGTAATAATTACTCAATTATTAATTAATTCAATTCATTTTTTTTTTATAGCGCCAATAACAATACAAATCGTCTCAAGACGCTTCAGAAAAACCAGCCTGCAACCTCCAGAGCAAGCCTGAGGGCGACGGTGGCAAAGAAAAACTCCCTTTTAACAGGAAGAAACCTTGAGCAGAACCCAGCTCAATATGAGGGACCCATCTGCCGAAGGCCAGCCGGTTAGAAACAGAGAATTACTCAATTATAAAACAATAACTTCATTTAGTTCATCTCCAACAGCATTCACTCAACTATACAACCTTAGTTACATGGGTTACTCAGTTTTAACCAAATTTTCGGTGACTTCATCGCTGCAATGTTTGCTTTGCAGGGAGACCCCGCGCTAACCAAGGCCGCGGCCAAAATCACCCAGACGGCCCGCCGTTGCCTGAGCACTGGCCTGGCATGTTATTTAGCTCGTTTAACCCTTTCTTTGTTGCTTGTTCATTAAAATGTACAGCCGGTCTTGTGATGAGTCGGTTGGCATGCTGCGTTGTATGGTGTTAATGTTTGCAACAAAAAAAAGGGGGAAAAAAAGTTTCACCAAACCGACCACACCCGACCCCGTATCATTACGTTAGCTAACTACCGACTAGGCTAACAGGATAATATTAGCTAATTGACAAGCACTTACTGGTCAGAATTGATCTTCAAATGACGAACAAAGTTTGAAGCTGTCGCCTGGCTGTGCGAGTTATTTATCTTTTGCCGTCAAAATGGTAATTCCGAAAGCAAAGACGATGACTCACGGTAGTCCTCCCGCGGACATGTTGAAGGCGGGTTTCTCCAATAAACACGTAAGGTACTAGAGAGAGGGCATGACTGATTGACAGGGTAGTGATCCAATCATGACAACGCCACTCTCAGCCTGCGCTCCTACCGGGTAATCTATATCATTCTTTAAATTAATTTAGCAATTTTATATTCAAACTGAAAACATTAACTGAATAACACTCAAGTCATTCAAGTCATCGTGTCTCAAGTAAAGTCAAGTCCCGAGTCTTTAACTTCCAAGTCCGAGTCGAGTCTCAAGTCTTTATTTTTGACAACTCAACAGTGATTTGATCCATTTACATTCTGAGAAAAGCTAACTGGATCTAATAATGACATAAATGAAGAGCTAAGACTGTCACTACCAACATCAACATGGATGTTAAAGTCATCTACTGTACTGCACTCACGATGCGTGTACCAATCAGAAATCAGAATCAGAAAAAAAAACTTTATTTATCCCCGAAGGGCAATAAGAAGGGCGAAGAGCGGTACATAAAACAAAACTGTAAAACAGCAGATAAGGCATGACAAATAAATAAATAAAATAAATAAAGTGAGGCATGGTTAAAAAAAAAAAAAATGTTGTGATGAAAAAAAAAAATGTGCGACCATATGGCAGCTCAAATGCTGGAAACAGAGCATGGGTTGAGTCTTTGAGACTTCGACGAGCCAGGCCGCTAGCCTGCTGCTCGTACACAGGGCTCAGGTGGTGAGCAGGGAGTCCAATAATCTTAGAACACACAATGCAATAGGTTCAATAATCACAAGGGTTGTCTTTTCTTGTCTTTTTAATGAAGTCTTCTTGTTATCGAAAAACTGGAAATTGTTACAGGCAGAAACACATATCCGTACTGAATAAACACTATACAGGTACATTTCAATCGGCTAGCATCTGCTCTAACTAGCAAAGTACATTTTTCCACAAACATCATAAATGAAGAGTATGTAACAAATATCCACAAAAAATACTAAAGATAGACAGATAAAGATCCTCCAAGCAAAAAGTGTTGAAACAACTTCAGCAAAGTGAATTCAGCAGTCTGCTTAGCTTGTCTGTTCTCTACTGACTTAATTGAACCATTGACTACTATGGCCAAACCCATCGTGACGTCACCCATTGGGTTCTTAATGGAGGCTCGAAATAAACCATAAAACATTGAGACCAAAATCGTTTTTTGAACCAGACTGTAAACATGTTTAATAATGCTGTAAAATTGGGCTTTTTAACCTGTACTTAATTGGTATCGGATCGACACATAAACTCTCAGTATCGCCAAGTTCAAACGATGGGAGAGTGAAGTCTCCCACCCATCAGTGGCGTCCGGCCCATAGGGGGCGCTGGGGCGCCGCCAACTTTGATAGGAGGGGGATACATATAGTTTCCGTCAGAAGTGCAGCGAAATAGCAAATCAAGTACGGTTGCCAAGGCAAATTAATATATAATCAGTGGCACAGAATCTTATGGCCTTGGGCCGCTGAAAATATCGCCCCAGAAACAGGAAAATGCCGCGCAAGTCTTGGTTTAAAAAAAAAAATACTGCGCCGGCGCAGTAAGTCAGGCAGAGGAGTAATGGAGAACTTAACGAGCGATCAGAAGCTTCCACCCAATTCGGTGAGATCTTTACTTATCTGTCCGTTTGTACGAAGAACTATGGAGGAGAAAATCCATGTTAAGGAGCTGGGACACGACAAGCTCGATCTTATCATCAGCCAGTAGACCAAGGAGGAAAATAAAGCCTTAAACCGGAGTTTTTGCCGGAGTTGTTCGGAGTGTAAGTCGTGGCTGACAGGCTATGGAATAGCCAATGCACTTTTCTGTTTTCCCTGTATTCTTCTTCTTTTTTTTATGAAACTGAAAACAGTCAGGACAAACCGACGTAATGCACCTCTCTAAACACATCAAGAAGCATGAACGATCAAGAGTTCATATGGCAAACTGCATCAAGCTAGCTGTGCTAGGAAAGATTAGCATAGGAGCTGGATGACGGACACCGCGTTGCGGTAAGACACAATGAAGAGGTCGATAAGAACGTCAGGGTCATTAAGAAATTTGGCGCTCAGAAAGACATACGAGCAAAGTTCTCATACAAATAAGAACTATCCTTCCACTCACTCATATTACACTCACTCATGTATTTCTCTCTCTCATGCACTCACCCACTCACTGTTGATTTGTATAGATTCAGGTGGCCATAGCCTTGCTGTAAAGTTCTGTCAAGAACTACAATATTGTATTGTGTTTGATACCCTTGATATCCTTTATAAAGCAGGGATTGAGTCTTTTACCAGTAGTTAATTTACTTTTTCTGTTTAACTGGTGATTTTGAAAAGGAGATTAAATCATTATTGTTGAATTGTAGCCGTTGTCTGACTGTTGATTGTAATTCTAATGTGATGGACTGGGCAGAGAAATGTATTGTCACATCAGCCCCACCAAGAATATTTTTCATCAGCCACCACTACCACCCATAAGTCTCCTCACCACGTATAGGCAACTCATCATATTAATTTTGTTGAAATGCTGTGACACTTCATCCTTTGCGTCTCAGCCCTCAGAAAGGACCGAATGGTGTTAACGGCATGGGTATATACCATCGATTAAATCAATAGTTCAGAAAATGGTCTTGCTACATCTTCCTCTTGATGTGAACTCGTGGCATCAGTCTCTGTGGCGCAATCGGTTAGCGCGTTCGGCTGTTAACCGAAAGGTTGGTGGTTCGAGCCCACCCAGGGACGACATTTTTATTATATGCTTATATGCCCTTTCAAAAGGCATATTCCAGCAGAGAATAGACAAGACTTAGAGTGATTCAGCTCCGCTGCCGTAGTGAACCTTACTGAACCTTCCTTACTATATCCAGCTGTATAACAGCTCATCTTTTCGCAACAATTATCTGATCTGACCAATCATTTTCCTTTGTGATCATATAAAAAATGAAGCCATCTTTTTGCTCTTCATGTAGCATTGGTGGTTCAGTGGTAGAATTCTCGCCTGCCACGCGGGAGGCCCGGGTTCGATTCCCGGCCAATGCAACGTCCCTTTTTTCCCTTTTACATTTAAGAAACACAGAGAAACAGTCACTACAAAGCAAACTGACTTTTGTTTAATATATTCTGTATACATTCCGAATGACCTCATGTCTGGGTTCAGAGGGTTGGGTTAATAGACAACGGTGTTAATATGCTGGAAGCACTACCCTTGCATTGCTCACACCTTAAACCTCGTCAGAGATGGAATTCAGTTTTCTAAATGTTAGAGAGGCTCCATTGACAGAAGGAAACAGTGACCACAGTGATTAATATTTTATTAATAAATGACGAATAACCATCATAGTTGTTTATCAAGTTACATTTGGTATAAGTAAATTAAGACATTTGTGGAGTAGTGACAGTGATAACACGTGCTATCAAAGATTTTGCATGGATATGTATACAGGTGTGCCTTGAGATTTTGGCTCGACCTTTGAAAACCACTGCACTACTTCACCTGCCAACGACAAATACTATTTTAAATAAAATAATATTTTTTATTCATAGTTTACCAATATCTTATAAACTAGGTTGTTTTATCACGCGAGAAAAGTCACTAGCTTGAAAACGTACCGAACTATACGTCTCACAGTGGTGGGACCCGTATGTATATTTCCAGTAGTAGGAAATCTACGTGCGTCCGCTCCTCGTTAGTATAGTGGTGAGTATCCCCGCCTGTCACGCGGGAGACCGGGGTTCGATTCCCCGACGGGGAGGTACAATTTTTTTTTTCTCTCTTTACAACAGAAACCGCAAATAGTTTTACGCTCTTATTTGTGCGATTGATCCAGGACCAGATCATACCTTCATCATTGTCTTTTTTTTTTGCCAGCAATGGTGCTGCTTCTGAGACATGGGCGAAGCAATAGCTGGCACCAAACTGGAGCGTTTCAGTCTCATAGCTCTTACTGTCCAGACACTGTCACGCAAATTCTCAGCGATGCTATAGACAGGGGCGTTTGGAATAACGATACCAGGGAATGGCAGAAGCCAACACAATATGGGTTAAGCGGCCAAAAGTTCATAGCCGGTTCGACATCAGCTTTTAGCTTTATATTGCTGGCTTCCATTGAAAATGTGCTATTGCTTGTTTGCCCTCTCACCACTAGTGTGTACATGGATAATATTTCTTTAACCTGACCATTCTGGTGAGAGATTCAGTTGTTTACAGCAACGTTAAATAAAGTGATCCAATAAGATACAGGTTGTCTTTACATACCTTAAAACTTCTACCAAATGGGGATTTTTTTTGACTGCGTAGGACTTAACCAAGATGATTACCTATGAGGGGCAAACATAAGCAAAACAATTGAGACTACAAAAGTCACCATAGGGTATTTGATCACGTTTGATTTTAGCTGGCAACGTATTGCAGCTAATTTGAAAATGCATTCTCTTATTTGTGGCTACTGTTACCATCTGTACATAACGTTGAGCCTGGTATTATACCTAATCATATTAGGCAACGTCATGTTACAGTGACAGTGACCATGAAGATGAGAGTGAAGATACTCCCTCACGTCTGTCACGACCTTTTTCTAAATGTGCACTCCCTTCACTCCTGTCACTCCCATATGTGGACACACTAATCAGTGAATACCTGCACGAACACACAATAGTAAGGACATAGAAGATTGACTGGCCTTAAAACTCACAGACCAGTTCTCACTCAAGACGCAAAGGTAAGAATTGGTGCCTTTTTTAAGTTATATACTAGATATAAGATACTTGAACCTGTTTGTGCGTGACTGATGTTTGTAGCTACAAGTATAATTTCACCAAATTGCTGGTTTTATTGTGTGCAACAAATTCACCTTCCAGTTTGTCTGTTTCTACATTACTGTCCAATTGCCCATATATGGATAATGATTTTATTCTGCAGTTCACAGTGGTATTTGTAAGTTTTGGTTATAATGGTATATTTTATGCACTCTTGCGCATAAAGTTGGATTTTTTTTTATTATTATTTGTGTGTAAATTGGAATAAAAAGGGGAATGTATCTGAAAACACAATTATTTATTATATTGCGTAGATGTATAGATAGAGTATATTAATATTTATGGACATTTTAAATCATTTATTAAGAAAGTATATTTAGTTAGATAATTTGCAAGTGAAGTTATTTAATTTCTGATGAAAACTAGTCATGCTAAAAATGCATTCCTCTGACAACATGAAGGAATTAGCTGCCACAGACTAAGGGGCTTTATCAGTGTTATGATTCATGTCGCTGTGATTATAACCTTGTTGTCATTGACAGCTCAGCTAGCAATGCAACTTTCAATGTGGCCTTTACATGTCTATATATTGGAAGAAGCCGTTGCCTTGTGCGTGGCTTGCTTGATACTGCAACAATGCATGGACTGCACGTTATTGCAGTATAATAATTTCATTGAATTTGTCTATAACTGACAGTAAAAACGTATTACAGTATTTATTTTGCCTAAAAAACTCATGTGTGCAAAGGAACACAAGTATGACAATTTACCATAAAACTACATTCAAGAGCAATATGATTGATTTAATTAGCAATGTTGCTGGCATTCAGTGAAATGATAATTTAACGTTCTTAAAGATAAAGCCTGTCAAACCAGAGGCTTATCTCATGTTTTCAGGATAAAAGTAATAGAACAAAGCTTGTTTGGGTTACAACGTGTAAAACAGAATGACAGGCTTAGCTAGCAAATTAAAGTATCTTATCTCACATGCCAGTGCATAAGAGGATGTTCCGTGAGCAAGTCCAACTCCTGGTAATCTCAATATAATCTCATAAGTAAACTTCAGCCTGGTTTACAATAAGTGTTAATGACAACAGTGTGTCTGGATGGGCCAATCCAAACATACACGCACTACAACTGCTGAATCAGAAATTCTACTTAGTAAACTTTTTTGGCTTGTCATCCTCACTAAAATACTAAAATAATACTTTTCTGAGTACTAAAGCATTGTGAATGTTTGGATGAAACGTTTAAAATACGTAAATATTGACACAATTTTGATGCACTACCTGTTGTTATATCACACCAGAGAGTCATATATAATACAGCCTATATATTAGTTTAAACCACACCTGCCTAGTATGACTCTGACTTCTTCCCAAGTCAACTTTAGGTTGTTCAGCAGCTAAAAGGTTTACACAGCTTTTCAGGGATACATGGTAGTTTATGACAAATCTAAACTACTTATGGTGAATATATTATTTCAGAAATTTTGAAATAGGTGTGACATTTATGAAGCTAAAAGTCACACAATATCAAATTTTTAAACAAGGTTATCAAGATTTAACACCTGCTTTCTGTACCTTACCAGGCTGCTAGTAGGATGTCTGCCTCTACCCAGGAAGAAGAGGATCTCCCTGCCAACCACACAGGTCATAGGCAGCAGACTATTAGAACTTTGGTCAATTCATTTTGCACTTCTTTGCCTTACTGACTTACTGACTTAGGTCTATGTTAATATCCATGTATACCTTCATTAAAGTACTTTGTTTGACAGCATTTCTCAATATGTCTCCAGGCCCAAAGGGTGTAATTAATGACTGGCGTAGGTTTAAGTTGGATAGTGTGGATCAGACTCTCCCACCAAGCAAGAAAGAACTGCTCAGACAAATGTCCACTCCTAGAGAGGACGACAAGGAGAGGCTCAACAGAAAGGTGAAGACAGGAAACACATAACTGTCAGAAATGCATACTAACGATAATATGTTTAAGTGTAACGAAATATTAAGCAGTAACATTTATTCTTTTCATTTTAGATGAGTGTTCAAGAGTACGAATTGATCCAAGAGGAAGACGAACGTTGCTTGAAACGCTACAGAAAACAGTGCATGCAAGAAATGCACGAGCGCCTGAGCTTCGGTCCAAAGTTTGAATCAGTCTACGAACTTGACAGTGGAGAAGCCTTCCTGGAAGTAATAGAGCAGGAGCACCGGTTGACCCTTGTGGTAGTTCACATCTACCAACATGGTGTCCAAGGTTAGGGTTTTTTTTCCAGCATGCATGCCTAAGTCTTAACTGATTGACACCTCAATGTAGTCAAAACTACAGTACAGTCTCATTCATAACCCTGTATAATCCAAAGAAATATCAAGGTAATTGTATAGTATGGTTGTGTTTGCTAATAGTAATCTGTCCTTTGTCAGGATGTGAGCAGCTGAACTCATGTCTGGACTGTCTGGCTTTGGAGTACACCACTGTTAAATTTTGTCGTATTGATGCTGTGGCAACAGGTGCTGCTGAGCGCTTCTCCTCTGAGGTTAGTACACTAGTTAGGAAATATGGCATTTGAAGGTGCCATTAATATAAGACTACCACTTATTAAACAGTGTTTTTGCAAAATAGAAAGAATCCAAAAAAGGAGAAACACGAGTGAATACAAACTCTTAAAAGACTTTTTCTCTCTGCAACAACGACCCCTTCAACATTCTCTTTAAATCTGTTTGTTATATATGATACATTCTTCTTCATGCTTTATCTTTGGTTTGACAGCACATGCCGTCTATCTGTGCCATATTGGATGTATTTGCGGAAACAATTGAAGAAGAATAACTGCAACATAGTCATATCTATTACTAAAATGCCGTGCAGTTGAATTTGTTTACAATATCATGGGTCTTCATGATTGTAACACTATCCAATTGCATGTAGTTATTTTATTCCATATAATGGTTAAAAGAAACAAGCCACAATGAAATCCCAATGGTGCAGTACTAAACTTCTATTCTGAGCATTGAGTATGGCTATGCAAGCTCTTTTTTAAAACTGCCCTGGAATTCATTCGTCAACAAAATGTGTGTTTATGACATTAATAAGTGACATGTTCACCAATTTCACCTTGTAGTTATAGTCAGTTAGTTTGTAGTCATAATAATGTTAAGTCATATAACTTCAGAGATAGCCAGTGATTACATCTGGATTGTTGTTCCTGTCCTACCAGGTTCTTCCTGCACTGTTGGTGTACAAAGCTGGCGAGTTACTGGGTAATTTCCTGTCGGTTACCAAACACTTCAATGAAGACTTCTTTGCAACAGATGTGGAGGCGTTTCTCAATGAATATGGCCTCTTACCCGAGAAGGAGTTCGCTGCATGCGCTGATGATGAGGATGATGGAGGGGATGTGGAATAAGAGGAAAAGGACAAAGAAGAGGAGAAATCATAAACGCACAATAGTAATAGTAGAATGGGTTTATGGTTTATTTAGAAGCAGTTGGGCATAAACTGAAGGGTGGCTGGAAACCTGTTGAAATACTGCTTGGCAGTCCTATCATAGCTCTCCAATAAAATATGTCTTTAACACAAAACTCTCTCTCTCTCTCTGTGTCTGTATAATATTATAGTGGCTACTACAGGACATTATATATTTACTGCATTATTACATACAGTAATGTATGCAGAGCACTAAATAATATTCAGTATTGTACATAGGTGTATTTAGTCATAATATTACCCCTCAACTTCAGTATCTTAATGGTGCTCTTTCATCCTATCTGTGAGTGTGGTTAATACCCACACTAAAGGCTGCAATAGTGGGGATTTTCTAGTCTGTCCACACAACTTAAAGCTGTAAAAGGACATAGTCGTGTAAATAATCATCAAGTGTGCCATTACAACTCTCTCAGACAATCCCAGGTAACTTCGAGGAGACAAGTGATTATGAAAACAAGTAAACTTGAGACCAGTTATTCAGACGATTGAGATTGCATCAAGATAACAAAAGGTAAAGGAATACTGAGTCTGTGTCTCCTGAGTTTAACCTCTCAGACCTGTGACTCAGTCAGTTACAACAGTTATGCTGGAGCGTTATAGTCAACTTCATGTATGATTATTGTGGCGACAATGTTAGTGTCAATATTTTGATATTTTTAACCGGAAATGATGTCTGAGAGTCAGAGGGGAAAATGCACAATACGACTCCATGTTTGAAGTCCACTTGACAGAGGTGCTAGCGGTTAGCAGGTTGGCTTACATGGCAGTGATTTGGGGGTTCCATTAATTGTGATCGAGTTGTTAAATCATTTAAAATCTCAAACCTACAGCTTGAAGATGCAGGATGACGCGCGCTACCTCAAACGGTAAGACGCAACAACGTTATGAGCATAGCATTAACTTGAGTCCAGTATCAGGGAGTGTACGCAATGTTATCTTTATCCAGTGTAACTTATTGCCCAGAAGTAGTATATTGTATTCACTTTGCTTCCCGTGGTCATCTAAAAGCGCTTGGGAGAGACTGAATTGTCTTTGCTAATCCGCTAGCTCTGTTCGTCTCTTTTGCGTGGAGAGAAGCTGACACCAATGACCAGTGAAAGTTCGGCCGATTTTGTGTTATCGTACTGGCCAAGAAACGTTAACATCAAGTGTCGTGTGACTTAATAGCTTTAGTAAATTACTATTACCTACTAATTCATACGGCGTAATTGAAATCCACAGATGAAGCACGTACCTTTAGAAAAATACACAAAGCGGCGTGCTTGCTCCCGCAGTCTCCTAGCCTGTCCCTAGCTAATTCAAAGCAGGGACATTATAAATCAGTACAAGGAATCAATCGAGACTTTCTGTCAGGCGGAATTCACCAAAGCTTTGTAACAGTTACTGAAGATTAATTTAATTTCCCCACCGATACCCATTTCCGTTGATAAACACAATACCCTTTAAACACCATATTGTTAAACGGATTTTGGTTCCGTAAATGAAGGGTCCTGGGAAATCCGCCTCACAGTTAGCCTAGCTAGCAAGCTGCAATGAAACCACGAGTTTATTGCTAGCGAATGAACAATCGTACTTATTTACAGTTAAAGCTGTGTTTAGCTGATATTTGTAACTATCCAGTCTTTTCTCGACTCTTGTTTTCTCCAGAGCCAGCTTGTCAATACAGTCATTGTGTTTCTGCATGGGCGTGTCTTCCTGTCTAACTATTGTTGTTATGCTGGGCGGATAAAAATGTGTTTTAATCGTTAATTGCGTGATTTCCAGGGACTTACTTGTTTAAGCCACATTTAAAGTCACTATTATCAAATGAATTAGTTGATTAAGTTCATTTTTAGTTGACTTGTCAGTTAAGCCCAAAGCAAAGTCTTTTAATATGTATCCACAACTAGTACACTGGAGTTGTTGAAAGTTAGGAAACGAAAAGACAATGTTTGAGTGACTAATTACTGTCTGTTCATCGTGACCCGAAGCAAAGTGACTGCGGGCAGTTTGGATGTCCATCCCACTGAGAAGGCCCTGGTTGTCCACTATGAGGTGGAGGCAACTATACTGGGAGAGGGTGGAGGTCACATGCTGGGTGAACGCAAGGAAGGGCAAAAAATGTGAGTTTATTCTTGATTTTCTGTTCCCTCTCCAGTTTTGCCATGGACTAGTATGTTAACCGAACTTCTTTTGTTGAGGCTGATAACCTGAAATGACCTATTTGTGTTACAAGGCACCCATCTAAACTAGTTAAACTCTTTGTCCCGTCTACCTTCCTACAGTATCCGCGTGAAAAGTCTTTCTCCTAGTACTGATGTGGGAGCTTTGGCAAAGAAAGTGGTGGAGGAGTGTAAACTCATCCCTCCGTCCCGTTTGCCCCAGGTGGAGCAGCTCCTCTACTATCTCCAGAACAGGAAATCATCCCCGGTGGAGGGCAAAGGTGAGTTCACTCAAAACCGCAGGACAGAAGGTACAAACATCAAACATATAAAGACATAAAGAGACAGTTCTAAGATGTATTCAATTAGTGTTAACCCTGTGCAATAGATGCTGTTGGTAAACATTGTTGAATGCACAATATAAAAAATGACCCTGTGTTTGTTTTGTTTTTCATCATCAGTGGAAAAGAAAGAGAAAAGAACAGTGAAGCCCAGAGAGTTAACACCGTTTGAAGGAATGGAGGTAACAACTTGATCAGGCGGTCACAACACCCAAAACACTGAGTAACTGTCAAACTGGACATTTATGAAAAGGAGAAAAATGGGAAATAAGAATTTTGTTTGATGAAATATACAGAAATGTAAGAGCAACATTCTCTAGCAAAATTCTGCTTCCCCATTTTTTATGTAATTATCTGAGTGTTAATAAGTAACAAACTAGAAAAAGCTTCCGATCTCATACCACTTCCCTGAAATACTTGGTTGTGCATTGTTCAGTAATACTCTGTATCTGTTTCTGTCTGGGTAGTTGAACGAGGAAGCCAGTATAAACAGCATCGATGAGTATGTTGAGTTGCTCTATGAAGGCCTCCCAGAGAAGATCAGAGGCTCTGCTCTCATTCTGCAGCTCGCCCGCAACCCTGATAACCTGGAGGAGCTGCTGCATAATGGTATGATTTCATTCTACATGCTAATACAAACCACTCACACCTACCATGTTCCCTAGTTTTCTGGGCGGACTGAGGTGCTTTGGTCTGCCCAGAATATTTGACTAAAACCGTTGTTTGTCTTATTCAAGCCTAGTTACAGTATAAGAGTTTTTATCAGTCGCACCTTCTTTCACTGTCATTGTGTTATATCCTTGACGATTACGCTCTAAACACGTCGATTTAGCATGATTCGGAGTGACAAATTGTCACCTATCTGTTGCATATTTTGCACTTTCACTAAGGAGGTTATTTGAGATGCAGGTCTAAACATGGCCATACATAATAAAAAAAAAATTATCTTATGAAACCTGAAGTAAGCATGTGTTGTCATGAGCATCAAAGTGGTGCTAGTAATAACCTTTTATCTCTTGAGTAAATGCAGCTTAAAGTCCACTACTCTAAATGCCAAAAAGTTGGTCCACATTAATTCTACCATTCTTAATACAAAATCAATAAAAGGAATAAATCTGAGAAATATATTTCAACGTAGACTCTTCTTTATTTAAAGTGGTAAAATAAGCAGCAAGCAGTTCACATTATGAGCTACTGCTGTGTGTTGTGTCGAGCATTGCTGCAACAGAATCAAGTTACTGTGTTTTACAGTGATAACATGTTATATATAATATATATAATTGACCACTGAAACGCACTCATTTTGAATTCTGTGTATGTCCTGTTCTTTCCACATACTCTGTTAAACTGTTTTAGCGTCGGTCTTTAGTTGCAGCAGAACTATTGCTGCACTTGCTGCCAGTGGGCGGCTGTGGCACTGGTGTGTGAATGTGTGAATGAATGGGTGGATGTGTCTCTGGCTGTAAAAGCGCTTTGAGTACCAATCGGTAGAAATTTGCTATATAAAAGCAAGACCATCATTTTTTTTACCATCATTCCACATGTTGTTTTTATTGTCCATTATCTCCAGTTCCTACACTGTTTAAGACTGCAGAGAAAAATAATGTTCAGAATTTGCTCCACATAGTTGATACCACAATCTGATGTCTTTATAATGCTTCATGTCATTCAGTCTCACACCAAAACACTGAGTATACTGTGTCTGTGCTGTGTGTGTGCAGAGGTGGCCCTAGGTGCTCTGGCCAGAGTACTCAGAGAAGACTGGAAACAAAGTGTTGAGTTGGCTACCATCATTATTTACATTTTCTTCTGCTTCTCCAGGTAACACACACTCACAGTGGCATGCATTCCTTTAGTATGTCTACATTCTGTGCTCCAGCCTTTACTTAGTCTTTGTCTTTCCCAGTTTCTCTCAGTTTCACGGAGTGGTGAGTCATTATAAAATAGGCGCTTTGTGTATGAACGTGGTGGAACACGAGCTGAAGAGGCATGATGTATGGCGTGAGGAGCTCCGCAAGAAAAACAAGGCTTATATCCTTTTTTCTGCAGTCCTTTCTTCTGTTTGAGTTGTCTGTTATTTTTCTACACATTCGTTTTATAGTTCAGCTGACTGACTTTGTGTGCGTATAGTTGTGTTCTTTAACGCTCTGTTTTATACGTGAGTCAGCACCAGAGAATGGTTCTCTAAGAAGAGACCAGGATAAAGCTCAGAGAAAATACCAAGGCCTCCTGGCTAAGCAGGAGCAGCTGCTCAGAGGTAGGCCGTTTTGCCGTACATGTACTGTAGCAGGTATTTTTCTTTGCTGACGTGTGAAAGCAGTATTGACTGGATACTTAAACCTGAATTAAAACCTGAATTAAGAACTTCATGTACAACATCCTAGTAAATTTTGTCTCTGCAAGTAAGACATTATATGCCTTTTTTCATTCATTAATTATCACAGTTCTTTTTCTTTATAACCGCAAATGAGTGCTCACGTTTTCTTCCTCATCTCACCTCATCATCTCTTTGTCCCACCACTCTCAGTGTCTCTTTACCTCTTGCTCAACCTTGCTGAGGACACAAGGACTGAGCTGAAGATGAGGAATAAAAACATTGTTGGCCTGCTGGTTAAAGTGCTCGAACGGGATGATGAGGAGCTGCTGGTCCTGGTGGTTTCTTTCCTCAAAAAACTGTCCATCTTCCTGGAGAACAAGAATGACATGGTGAGTGGAAAAGATGTGAACTGGTCCTAGAGCAATTTTATGTACTTATTTTCTACGGATGTTAAGTATCTCCGAAGATGAGCAAGGAGTTAGTCTAGTAATACAGTAAGTGATGCAATACTTTCCTTTAGCAAAATGACTATGTAGTTAAAAATATTTATAATTTTCATTTGAATATCACATTAAAGCAATAATACATGCATCAACATGTATTGCTTGCATTAAAATAATTAATATCCGTTAATGTATCTGTACGTTCCCTTCGACATGTGTCCTGATTTTACCAACACTATTATCCTTCTGAGTTTCAGCATCATCCGTGTGTATCTGTGATTTTCAGGCTGAGGTAGATACTGTGGAGCGACTGGCTCGACTCATTCCCTGTGAACATGAAGACTTGTTAAACTTGACTCTGCGTCTGCTACTCAACCTCTCCTTCGATTCTGGACTCCGAGCCAAGATGGTAGAAGTTGGGCTGCTTCCTAAACTGACAGCGTTGTTAGGTAACAGCATACACTCACATACGGTACCCCACATAGTAATGTTAGTCAGTCGGGTAGCCATGAAACATTGATGATGAGTCCTAATTATGTTGATCAGCTCCTGGATATTTGAGTGCTGTTGTATTGAGCTGTGTTTGTTACAGATGTTCTTGAAGGATAAGTTCAGAATTCAGTTGTGCAGGGTATGTAATATCCGGTGTGCCAAAATTGCTGGATTTTTTTAAAAGTGGAAATACTGTGGATAATTGAGAATAATCAAAACTCAAGTCCAGTGGAATTCACCACACCTGATATTTTATGCTACGAATTATGCTCTTCTTCAAGTATTTACCAGCGTTCTGTCTTGGATTGGACTTATAGCAACACAGAGAAGTTGTTTTCAAATGTCACAGAATGACTGGTAACACCGGAAAACCACTTAATATTTTGAATTTCATGTAGCCCTGTCTTCCAGCCAAAACTTTGTTTACTTCTACAACACCTGTTAACGTTTTACTGCTAACTACCAAATGTTGACATGCTAAACTAAGATGGTGAACATCATTACTCTATCTTCTATGTCTTTATGACCATGTTATTGTGCTAATATTGGCATCATGTACATACTTTAAAACTCATCCTCACAGTGCAGTGACTCCTTGGAGTGTCCACAGAGTCATGTTTTGCAACAGAGGTGCTGATTTCCATACTTCTCTGAGATGGTCATGTTATTGACAAGTACATTCATATCTTCACCTGTTCCCTTGTTGGTTGTCATGCAGGTGATGAGAACAACCGTCAGGTAGTCATGCGCATCCTGTATCACATCAGCATTGACGACCGTTTCAAGAGCATGTTTATTTACACGGACTGCATACCACAGGTAGGATAAGACCCACTGAACTGGCTTACATTTTCTGTTTGACTGATAGATCGCATGTCTGAGCTAATGTTGGGTCTGTGACTGTGTGTAGCTAATGCAAATGCTGTATGAGCATGGTGAGGAGGACATGGAAGCTGAGCTCATTTCCATTTGCATCAACTTGGCTGCGAACAAGAGGAATGCACAGCTCATGTGTGAAGGTAGGTCACTGTTCACACAACTAGTGCAATTAGGTCCAAGGTCGCTCTGACAGGTTCTGATCTCCATTTGGTCTTTGATCTTGTTTGTTTTTGTTCATCTGTAGGAAATGGACTGAGGATGCTCATGAAGAGAGCTCTCAAGCTGAAAGACTGCCTTCTTATGAAGATGATCAGAAACATCTCGCAACACGACGGACCAACCAAACCACTGTTCCTAGTGAGTTATACACCATTCAATCACCTGGCTGATATTTTGCAGGCCCCCCTTGTGCTTCCATAACAGTTCTGAGCCATCAAGGCATGGATTTGACTAGAAGTACTGAAGATGCCTGACTGACACCTAGACCAGCTAGGTGGATACCTACAAAGCTGTGTTAGTTATATGGGCATGGGACCTCAGGCAAATCAGTGACACAGGCTAGCAAAGACAACGAGGGACAGGACAAATGCAAAATTTAGTCTATACTATAAATGTAAGAAGCACAGTTCAGGTTGTACAAAACAGACTTTGTCTAAAACTGTGCGTGTTTGATGTGCCACAGTTGTTCTTAAATAATAACTTTAATAAAATATGCTATTATATAGTGGTTTAAGAAAAAAGCATAGTAAGAGCAGCAAGATGCGTCACTTCTCTTAATGAAACCTAGACTGATAAATTTGCTGGGTCAAGGCTACAAGTTAAACTATTTGTATTAGCAAGCATCATTTTTCTTTGTTTTTCTTTACTGGAGCGTTCCTTGATCTGAATTCTCTGTCTGTCTCTGGCAGGACTACGTCGGTGACCTGGCAGCAGAGATCCGTGCAGAGGAAGAGGAGGAGTGGGTGCTGGAGTGTCTGGGGACGCTGGCCAACCTCACCATCCCTGACTTAGACTGGGAGTTGGTTTTGAAGGAGTACAACTTGGTTCCTTACCTCAAAGATAGGCTCAAACCAGGTACTGATCAGACTTAGAATTTACTGGCATGCATCATCATCATTTCATCTTCTTCGATGGTGTGAACTTAGGATCTTAGCTTCAAGGGCATACTGCTTCACTTTACTTAAATTCAGCTGGTCCAGCATCCTTTTCACTTCTTGTTATGCACTCATAGTTTTTAGTGGTATTTGCAAATTATTTCTTCTGCCAGCGAATCGAGTTTCAGATGGACACCACCCACAGATATTCCCAGTGAAAACCTAAACTCCTTCCTTTGTAACTGATCTGTTTTGACTGGAGAATCCATTCTGAGTTGTACTGATTCACCCAAATATTCCCACCACAAGCTCTTCAACTTTGTTTCAGGCTCAGCAGAGGACGACCTCATCCTGGAGGTGGTGATAATGATCGGAACGGTTTCCATGGATGACGCTTGCGCCGCCATGTTGGCTAAATCAGGCATCATCCCTGCCCTTATTGAACTACTGAATGGTAACACACACACACAGCAATAGTTGTCTTCAAAATAGATCTCGGTGTCATGCTGATGGAATTTTAAGTTTCTCCTTATATGTCTCTCTTTGAATGTTGAATGTAGCCCAGCAAGAGGATGATGAGTTTGTGTGTCAGATTGTCTACGTATTCTATCAGATGGTGTTCCACCAAGCTACGCGAGACGTCATCATCAAAGACACCCGTATCCTTCCCACAGTTCAGTCTTCACAAAATTTCTGTAGTCACATGTCTTTGAGCAGGGTGGAGGTTAGACAGGGTTCAGTCTAAGGTGTTTCTTCATCATCAGAGGATGTCTGTGGTTTTTCTTTAACCGTCTCTACAGAGGCTCCAGCCTACCTGATAGATTTGATGCATGACAAGAATGCAGAGATTAGAAAAGTGTGTGACAACACACTTGATATCATTGCTGTAAGTGAACCTCACGTTTCTGACATTTCTTAGGAACAGACGCCCTCCTTCCTGTCATTGTCTGTCTGTCATTCTCCAATGTATTTACTCTATTCTTCCAGGAGTATGATGATGAGTGGGGCAGGAAGATTCAGTCAGAGAAGTTCCGTTTCCACAACAACCAGTGGCTGGAGATGGTCGAGAGTCGCCAAGCTGATGACTCTGAGCCATATCTTTATGATAATGACAATGACAGAACTGATATATTCTACAGTGCAGGTACACAACTTCAAATCCTCCCAGGTCATAGCTTATATTTTTAGTTTCAGTCACCGTGTTTACAAATGAGGGTGGTGTATCAGGTGCCTACCTGTCTTTTCCAGACTGACTATAGAGATTATATGTCTTTACCCAGCTTTAGGAGAGAGAGTTGTAGCTTTTTAGATGTCAGAGGTATTATGATGATACCTGATTTAATAATCTCTCCTATATAAGGCTGATCTGAGTAACGGTATTATCTTCATTTTTAACATTCATGCTAAAGTGGATTTGGAATATCCTGAAAAAAAAATAATTTGTTTAAACTAATGTAAATTTTACAAGAGGTGGAAAGTAATGCGTTGCCATGGTAACAGTAAGTTACACAGCGAGCTACAACTTGAGCCATGTCCATTTGTAAAATATATATTTTGTAATTTTTTTTCTTTTCTATATATTTGTAATATTTATTGTAGTTCATATTTGTAATTTTGTTTTTGAGTTGAGGACTTGGAGGAAAAGTGGACATTAGTTCCTTGTTTGTATGTGTGTGTAAAATAGTTTATACAGGGCAATGAAACGGTATTGAATCCCCTCTTGATTTCTTCAATTTGTGGGTGTTTCTGTTAAAGTGGGACACATCTAAAACCCAAATTTTTAAAATATAATGCAGTTTTAGGAATCATTTTTTACTGGAACAAAAAGGATATGTAATACTTACATTACCAGTATAAATAAATTGAGTTGGTCCAAAACTGTTGGACTAAAACTGTCATGCTGTAGATATCAGTAACATTTTAAGAAATGTCTGATTGTGTAAAAACATATACAGCGTGTCTGTATGGTTTATTGTCATACAGGTTTATTGTTGTACCTGTCTTTTAGATGGAATCACTCCAGCAGATGGCTCGGTCAGCCCAGATTTCTTCAGTGACCTGCAGCCTCATAATGGAGAATCGCACCTTACAGGGTGAGTTACCATACGTCAGAAACAGTCACAACCTCAAGTCAAAATTCCTCCCATCTAATGGCACTCTTGTTTTTTTTCCACCGCCACTCTATCCAGAGATGTCAATGATGTGTTTGACCAGACCAGCTCATCACCTGGACGACCGGCCACTGCCTACGGCTTCAGACCTGATGAACAACCCTTCTATCAGTACTCGTAGATACGCACACATTCCTGGTGTGTTCATCAGACCTGTTCCTGCATGTTCACAATTTTTCACCACTAAAGTCATGAACGAATTGTTGTGGTTACTTAGACGGTCGTCACAAATCCACAAAGACATAGCGCTGCACACTACAGATTGTAAAGTAGTTCTTAAATAGACTGTAGTTTCATGCAGACATTAAGACATTTAATTCATTCATCAGTTAAGAGGTTAAGTCTTCCTCGCCTAGTCTTTTTACACTCAGTAAATAATTAGAAGAATGTAAACAGACGATGCCGACACTGCTGTATGTTGATAGGTTTTGCATGTGTTTCCTATATAGTCATTTGTTAGCGCCCCACACCTCCCCATGTCCATCGAAGAAGTAATTTGACATTGTTGAATAATTTCAGATGCCCTAGTTTGTCTCAGCCATCACTGCACTACAACACATGTAACATAACTTTTGTGTGCATCACTCTAAAATCATAAAAAGCATAGGGTTGTCCAACCTGCTTTCCCACTGGTGGGTTAGTTCAGACTAAGGTGCATTTTTGTAACACTCTCTGGCTCACAGTGCACAGTTAAAGGGTCCAAACTGATTTAGCAGGATTCAGAAGTAGGTCATATGCCTGTTGTGGCTGATGTGGCTATGAACCTGCAGTGAGATGAGAAGTGAGATAAGGAGGTCTCGTGAGCCACATTACCAGATTTTGTTTTTACTTTCAATACTGGAAGAGTGTGTTGTTAGTGATATTATATATGGACATTAATCAGACTGCCCACAGCTCCCTTGAGACACCCTACAAACACCTGAAACAGCTTATCTCATCTAGACGTAGTGCAATCTGTGCAAGGCCACTACTAAGTTATATGTATGGTGTGAAACATTGAAGCCCAGTGATATGTATTTTCCAGGCAAGGTAAAGGGTATTTGTGTTGGATCCCTCAATTGCTCCTCCTCCTCTAGTTGTGTGGTTTTGCCTCAAGTGTATGTTGTATGTTACTGTTGTCAAACCACAATAGTGTTACGTTTCTTCACAGATGAGAAAAATAGAAATCCAATCACTGTAGAAGAGTTGGACCCTCTTATTCAAACTATCATGTAATAAAATAATGTTTTAGACCTGTTGCAAAAAAACACCTAAATGAACGTCAGTGAAAAGACGTCACGTCAGATGTAACAGCTGGGTGTTTCTGTCACTGGCAGCATAGAACTGGTCTGGCACTTTACTGGGCAGGGCTTTCTGTGTTTTGGGCTCTGTTTATTCTTTGCTTGTACAGGAGGAGATTAGGGAAAGCAGGTTCTTGAATCTTTAGGTGTTCAATAGGAAGACAGAGACTGCGGTGTTGCGGTCGGACTGAAATTGTTAAAACATCCATGATCCTCAGTGGCTCAGTTCCAGTCCTCCAGGGGAACGGTGTGACACAATGACATAATGAATGTCACCAGGCACTACATAATCTCTCATGCTGCTTCTGTTTTAAGTGCAGTGAAGTCTTTCTCTACTTGGGCATTGAGGGGTGAATGTTTTGAGTCAACATTATTGATATCGTTTCCCTTTGGTGGTTATGCACAGCCTTGTCTTGTCCTGTAGAAATTTTCACTCTTATCATAGTGTGTGTTCTTACAGCTGTGTGGGGGTTATTGCCAGGACATTGTTACACTAAGTGATACATTATATTGAAAGGACTACTTCACTAGTTGTTTACTACTACAGAACTCAAGGACTGTCTTGGCCAAGAGAGCATGTAATGTTTCCCTGAGCATGGCAGCCAGACAACAGAGCAGCTCCATTTCTGAATGTATAAACATGAGCAAACCAGAGCAGCTTATAAACAATTTCCACACAGTATAAAATATATTGTGCCACTGACCCAACTGCATACTGTATGAAAATGTGGGTTGCGCTTGATCTGTTTGCAGGACACTGACAGTTGGTTACATACATAGGCATTTTTGCACAATTGGTTAAAATACAATGCATGGTTATGTTTTATGTTTGTTTGTTTTTTTACTATAAGTTATTGTTAATCTGTATAAATTATTTGTCTTTGTAATAGCTTATTTAATGCTACCTAACAAGACACTGTAAGTAGAACCAAGGACTAAGTGAGAGACTCTCCGTCTGTCACTGTCTTTCATCGCCAGGATGTTTAATAAAAACAGTATTCCAACTTTCATGTGTTTTTGTTTAATAACGTGTCCACAGGTACAGTGCGATAAATTCGATACATTTCAAAGGAGTAAGGCGTTGTCAAAAGCCACCCAAGAAATTGCAAAACCTGATAAAGCAGCTCAGACTATTTTGTTATTTTTGTGTGCATCATAAATGGTTTGGAAGAAATAAGTGCCTAAAATATATTTGTTTTCAACACTCGCTGTATTAAGGCACTCTTATTGAGTAGATTCACCATAAACTGAGGCTACTGTCCTCAATGCAGACGCATGAGTCCAGCCTGTGCCATTTTCTCTTGGGGTGCTCGCTGTTGCTCACCATGTGTGCCAGGGCTGCAGCGTGTCCTATGGCTGTAGTGGTTCTCTGAGCTTGGTACCAATGTGCTCCTGCACTGGGGTGGTGGTTCTTGGAGGCTGCGTCCCCTGACCTGACTCTGGGCCCTGGTGATGGTCTCACCCATATGTAGGGAATGCCCACATGCATGTGTGGTGTCACCTGCCAACTTGTGCTGGGTCACATCAAGAAGATGAGTGATGAGCCCTGTCTGATAAGGGCTGGACTCTCCTCTCTTCTTCCACCCTATCACTATGTGTCCTATCTTTGACTTGGCTTCTCTATTGGGACACCCTTACCATCCTGGACTCTCCCATCTCTCCAGAGATCTTCTCAGGAACCCTCTGGACCCTCTCAATCCTGAGTGACTTGGAAAGCACAGGATCCTGCACTCCACCAGTTCCTACCAGCACCACATGCCTGCTTTCCTCTGTCCATCCTTCCACATCTGTCCTTTGTTCTCCCCCTCTAGAATATAACGGCATCAGTTTCATATAACGACCATAATGCGACACTGTGTTCTGCTGGGAAACTTTTGGTTCTGGCATTACACCCACCTAGACCAGACCAGGCACCCCCACCCCATAGCAATGACACTCCTTAATCTGAACAACACACTGTAAAGTTTTAGTTTGTTCCACCTTGCATGGTTGTAGCACTATGTGGGGCTTCCACCCCTCAGTGGATAGGTAGAGAGGGTTGCCCACAAACCATAGGTTCACGCTCCAGTGCTTATCCTCGAGATAGACACTGAACCCTGACTATGTGTGTGCTTGTGCACACAAGCATAAACCACCTAAGTAAGTACTCGGACGTAAGGTTCAGGTGTGCCATAACTTTCATGAATAGAAATTTGTATCCTGCATGGTCGTGATTCTGTCCGCAGACATCCAGAGTATCTGGGTTCACCAGATAAAAACTATGAGCAAAACTGCTGCAGATGGTAATTTACTTAAATCAGCCATTAAAGGCATAACTGTGGAGTCGCCACTTTTTCTCTCTTTTATCATTTGATCTGGTTTGAATTAACTTTATTAGAACTGCTGGTGGACAAAGTGAATCTGCTGCTCTCGTACACATGGGGGCTCTCAAGGCTGACTGTTGTCCTCTGTAGCTGATGGTTCACTGCCAAAATGCTGTGGGTGGTACAGTGTCAGTGTTTGATCACAGGGCGCGCCAAACTAAGGAAGTGCTGTCCTGATATGAACGTTGTGTGCCTAATGCTTGGGGATAAATAGATGTAATGTGGCACCCTTAGTTGGCTACAACACCCTTTTGAAGTGGTAATGCATCTATGTATTGTAAGTAGCCAAAAGAATGTATTAAAGCTGTTTTAAGACCATGACAAGATAAAACATCTTTATTGGGTCATTGAATCCATTTCAGTCGTAAGCAAACAGCATGCTGTATGTAAACAGCTAAGTAAAAAAAGAGTTGCTTTTTTATCAAAACACATGCTTAAAAGAAAATAAAACAATTCAAAAAAATAAGTAAAGCAAAAAAAAAGCAAATGTAGACGAAGTATGAATATGTGATGCATTAACAACGCCTGGATGAACCCTCCTCTCTTGTTTCTCCTCGTCTCCTCTCTGTACCATTTAATAAGAGACTGCTGGTTCTGGTAATGGGGACAAGGCCGGAGGACCTCTATCATGGTGTGGTGCTGCTGTCGGGACAGTGGGTGATTATTGTCTCCACCTCAGTGGTCTCAGTCACAAGTTCCCTGATGATAGCGATACTGTCCAGTGGCAGCTCGGCAGCACCCTCTGGCTGGGGGCTTTCAGGGCTCTCTTCTTCCATCTTCACTTCCTCTCTCCCCTCCTCCTCTTCTGTCTCACCTCTATTTCCCAGTGATACGTCCTCATCTTCTGTTCTGGTCTCCTTCTTGACCTGACTGCTTGTCTCTTCGTGATCCAGCCTTTCTTCGATCTCTCTCTGCCTACTACTTTCATTGTCAAGCTCGGCTCCTGTTTCGGCTTCACCTTCCACTTTCTGTTCACTTTTCTCGTCTGTCTCTGTCTCCTTTTTCTGTTCTTTGAGTTTCTCATTTCCCTCTTCCCCTGTTGCCTCATTCTGTTGCTCTTCTTTTACCCGTTGCACCTCCCAGTTGTCCTTAATTTGTCCCGTCAAGTAGACAGCTCTGTCGGTGTTCTGCTGTGCCATCGTCTGCATAACAGGAGAATCTGTGGAGCTGCAACCGATAGCATCACTTAGTGACCCAAGACTGAGTTTCACTGGACTATCTGTACCAGGTGGGTGTGATGGTGAAGGAGGCTGGATGGAAGAAGCCTCCTCTAATACTTGATCTGAGGGTGAGAGATCAGACACAGCAGGATTTTCAGGCGTAGCAGTTTGATCTCTTTCATTACATGTAGGTTGGATGTCGGTGGGCTGTGGTGGGGCTGAGTCAGGAGAGTCTGGGGTGGTGGACCCTGGATCATCAGAGGGTTCAGTTGTACTAGCTTCATCCGTCAGAGTTGCGCTGGTGTTAGAGGTTTCACCTGCTGTCTTCGACTCTGATGCACTTGTTGATGTGTCTGTTCCGATCTGAACTTCTTCACTGGTTTCCTTGAAGTGCTGAGCCTCTTTGCTTTCACTTCCATCAAACTGTTGTGTGACAACAATCATAGGAGTGGTGATGGGATCAGATATAGTACCAGAAGTAAGTTCTGTAACACTGGGAGGGCAAACATCAGCCTCTTGACTTTTATCTTCCACCACAGGAGTAGTTTCTGTATCGTCACTGGGTGCCGTTGAGGAGGAGTGTCGAGGATGAACTGCTGGGCTCTCAGGTGCAGAGCGAGGAGGCGTCTGTCCCAGCAGACTGTACTGACTGATGGCCAGATCGGAAGTGTCCAGCAGGAGATTTTTGCCCTTGGTACCGGTAGCGTCCTGGAGCACTGAAAGAGATTAAGAGGCAAAGTTCAGATGTATGCTTGGATAGAAAGGTATGCCTCCTTTCACATGTAGTATTTAGCACATTAAGGCTGACCGCAGAGGCCAGCAGACTGGAACCCATCAATAAATCACGTCAAAGAGTGTCCAAAAATCAAAGAGAACATCATCAATCCAATATTAACACTGGAAGCTGTTTAAAGATGTTTTTTAACTGGAGCAAACAGCGTTTTAGCTTGTCATTTATTTTTTATTATTTATTTATTTTATCCCCCTCCTCTCCTCCAACTTGGCTGGGGTAGTCTCCAGCCCCCTGCAACCCTCTTAGATGAGTGGTAACAGATAATGAATGAATAAATGAATGCCATTTATGGTTTAGGTTTACGTTACTTGTAAAACTACAAGGGCAAATTATTATAATTAATTATGTGTTATATTCATATTTCTCTTGTAAAGTCACACTTTTCTTGAGTTCTTCTTAAAGAGGTGAATTTCACATCAATAAACAATTCAAGAAACATTGAATATAAGAATATAGATGAACAGGAACAAAACATTGTATGGAAAATAATGCAGTGAATATATTTCTTTACCTGTCTCAATCTCCTTACTGAGGATGTTTCTCAGAATATCATCGTAGACGTTATGAACCAGAATAAAACTGCTGTAGTCGGAGAAAATGTACTGCTCAAACTGCTGCAGCTCCTGCACAAAGAGTAACCACACCCAAGTGTCCTGATTTGAAGAATAGACGTTGGGTCAGTAATGTGTGTCTGCTGTAGCAGTGAGTGTTACCTACAGTTTTCCATTTGCTGTCCATCCTCCTGATGAGGGAAGGCTGAGTGATCTCTAGCAGAGCTTCCTGATAGAGCCTCCTCTGGACCACCCTGCTGTCATAGTCCAGCTGCTGCTCACACACACAAACACATTCATTTACTGAAGCAGGATTTTGTTCACTACTGTTTTGATAGATATCTTAACTGTAGAGATATCTGACTATCAAAACAGTCCTGACATGTGCTGCAAGTGATCTGTCTGACACACAAACAAAAACACTTTAGGAACAACTAAAAAAACACTTAACCCATAGGATCCAAAGACCCCCCACTAACAACATTCTGTTACAAGACACCACAGGACACCCTCAGAAGACACATGTTTTCATTCTCTGATGACTCACAACTGTTTTAGAGTCACAAGGGAGACCAACACAACATTAGGAAAGTGGTCATAATGTTATGCCTGATCAGGTACTGGGGCTGCTGGGGCTGCTCCTCTACTATTAGCTCCACGACCTACTATCTGATAGTGACCATACCGAGTCAACACTGTTTTTGTCTGTCTCAGCTGGAGCTGATAATCATGTAATGCGATGACTTCATTAACTTGTTTTACATAGCAGACTCAATTTTATACCTCTACGGCCCTGCTCACCTCTACAGCTGGGATGAACTCCCCTTTTTCTGGCCTCTTTCTATTCCCTCGCTTTTACAAGCTGTGCTTCTCCCTGACTGTCAAAGACTGGACACCTATCCAAGTTGGTGAACACTGTCTTTATGTATGGTCACTATGTCTTCTCTGTACGTAGGTGCAGCTTTAGGGCTTAGCTCAGTGTGCAGGTTAAATATATGTATGCCCACAATATGAAAACACAGGTGTATTTCTTTTTCAAAAAGTTCACACGTTTAAACAGCAAAATAAAATGTGTTTACTTTGAGTACTCTTTCTTTAGCTCTCTCCATCTTGACAGGAACCAGAGAGGGCTGTAGTCTGGCAGATGACTGGAGGAACTGCTCTAAGGTGTAGACAGCACTGTCCAGCAGCTGCAAGCAAAAAAGGTCATAAACATTAGCTTTTGACCTTTTTGGGGGCCCTTGAATTTCTATGTCTGTACTGAATATCGTACAAACCTGCTCCATCTCCAGATTTGCAGAGTGGACCAGTCTCTGGGGGCTACTCAGTCCGAACCGCTCTTTTAAGTCTCCAAGTTTCTCCGTCAGATTCTCCACCTGCTGGTAGTACTGATCTAGTCTGATGGAACACAGACCAGACAAGGCCTGAAGGAAACACACATACACATGGATAAAACCACAACAATGAGCACTTTGGATAATGGAAGCTAGAATCACTCTGTAAATAACAGACACACACACTTGACACAGAGACGACACAAAGGCCTCTCTCACCTTCTTCGTGGCCTCTGTCTCTCCATTTGTGTGCGAAAAGACTGCGTCCATCTGTGTGTGCAGTGTACGCTGCATTCCAAGAATCCCCGCACTTATGTTTTCTGTTAGTGCTTCAAGGATGGAGGGCAAGTAGGGTGCTACAGATTCAGCACAAACTTTTTCTGCCTCCTCACATATACACGCTGGAAGATACACAAATTCACAAAGTGTTGATGAAAAACATCAGTAAAAGTCCTTTATTCAGGACAGTCAGTGCCTTACAGGCTGGTTAAACACAATTCTGTGTGAAAAACAGCCATTAATTATCTAAGTATGTTCAAACTTTGGGGCTAACAGTTAAGATAATGTACCTCTGACTTTCTGCTCCAGGAATAAGTGAGAGGTCATTATCTGGTCCAGGTTGGATCTGATGAGCCCCTGACTGGTTAACGCTGTCTGACGACACTCCTCCCTCACCGTCTGTAGACCTGCAGTCAGCTGTTCCAGCACCAGGGTGTAGGTCGCCTGCACTGTCTGTCCACACATAAATACTTAGTAGCATCATGTTGTGAAACACTGAAAAGGGCTAAAATTGTCACACAACACAGGCTAAAAGATAGTGTTCGCCAAACGTTTTGAGATTAATATCTAAAATCCGATAACTAAGGCAGGATACTGAGAAGTCGTGATTATAATATTTAGCGAAGAAAAATTATTTTATAATAATAAACAAATAAAATAATATTATTAAAGAATAAAACAATTCTGTCAGGGGCAGCATAAAATACTGGCATACATATTCACTCAACATTTAGCTCTGCTTAAAGTAGGAGAAACAAACTGGTTCTTACGCAACTAATTGCTCCACTGTGTTCATCAATTTGAGCGTAACTGAGTCTGCATGACATCAAACCAAGTGTGTTGTCAGGACTGATGGGAACTGAGCCCTTTTTCTTGCCTGTTAGTTCATGACTGAGTATCACCTTCCACACTACACACAGTCATTTTTCATTGAAATATTAGTCAGTGCAACTTCGTAGAGAGACCTCAGTACAAACAAAGTTTCATTTTGAACCGCTCTCAAAGAACTAAGATCTGTAGACTTATTTATTTATTTTTTTGTTTTAACTTACTGCCAACCACTGTCGTATCCTTTCAGTCTTCTTGCCTTTCACCCTTGACTGGAGCTGACTCTGTAACCATGGTAACACTTCCTCCATCACCTGGGAGGCCAGCACCTACACACACACATATTTGTGGTATGGATGGGGAATCATAGATACAATCACAGATAGAAGGCTAGAACTAGTGTGTGTGTGTGTGTGTGTGTGTGTGTGTGTGTGTGTGTGCGTGTGTGTGTGCATATTTGCTGACTTGTTCCTCTGTGCCCAACAGCATTTCCCAGGATTCATAGCATCCCTTGTCCTGTCGGTAGAGTCGGAGAGCTCGGGTATAGGTCTGGTTCTCATGGGTTGATTTGCTCCAGGGGTCTGCAGGAGGGTGCACTTTGTTACTGCTCTGAAGGAGTCTCGTGGAGATCATATTCCTTTGTACTAAGCTTCTCAAACTCACCAGTCCTAGGAAACATTTTGTTCAATACTAAAGGTATACTGCTGACTGAAATTAGGTATATGTTATTCACCAAACTTGTCAGAGAACAGTGCAATTACTGAGCATAATGGTTTATTCCCCACACACTGGTTCAGTTTCACTCAGTTCTTTCACTGCTGCCACAAATGCTCATTGCACATAGTTAGCAAATGATACACTATTTCCTGAGAAACCTTTAATAGACCACAGTGTTTTTTTTAAATAGAAACTGCTGTGGTGCTTGTGTGGTATGGGCACCAGTGTTGAATTTGTCACGTGTTACATGCACTGTAACTCTCTTTTTTCCTACCACCTGATGAGGACTCTCTGATTTTCTTATCCACCAGACTCTCCTGGTCCTTCATCTAATCTTCACCACATACGGTTGTCGTAGTGATAGTTTTATTTTGTTGCGTTTATTGCTGTTAGGTTTCACATCTCCAGTATGTGACATTCTTATGTTCTGTTTTTTTTTTCTCTCTACTGGCTCCCATTTTGTAGTCCAGGTCTCCACAAGGCAATGGCATATTATTTTCTTTAAAAATTTCTTTTGCAACTGTGAGGAAGAGAAAGCTCCACTAATACAGAAGAAGTATACTTCCTTTTACGAATCACACGAGGGCAGCTAAAAACAGACTCAGATGAAATCATTTCCATACTGATCTGAAGTGGTGACATCATCTTCTTTATTGTTTGAACGCCTGACAGCCACAAGATCTATTTGCAACTTGTGAGATAGATGTCATTCCAACAGTCACAAATGAATAAGCACACTGGACTCTGCACCTAAAGCAGCCTTCATCAGTGGTTTGATCTTACGAATGAACTGAATGTTAAGGTGAAAGCAACATGTTGCAGGGTACTCACAATAATAACCCCAAGAGATTCATCAGCTCACTCTGCAGTTCTCCTCAGTGTAGAATATATTGAGTTTAGATAACGACGATTTTTTTCACTACCCTTAGGTGTCGAGAAACAAGTTGACAAAACTGTAACTTGCTGTTGTTGACTTGCAAGTTCTCAATTCAACCATTTTTCCTCAAAACTGCATGCATTATCTACAAACAAGGTTTACACTGCACAACTCTGAGCACAAATACATGAGTAATAACTGAGGAATGACTGTGCGGGACAACAGCCAGTACTGTATAGAGGATAATGATGAGTTACCTGAGACCAGAATGGAGACAGTATCTATACATTTTATAGATAGGTCCTCACAGAGACATGTGCACTGCATGCAAACAAAAGAATGACTTTGTATTCACACAGATTTACCTTTGTGTAGACACAAAGTTTCTATGTTAGCCCACTGGATTGCTGGCCACTTGGACATACATAAATCCAATAGGACAATAGTGTAGAAATCTTGTAATTTCCCACCATTACCATGTAGTGATGTATTCGGTGCAGTCTGAGCTGCCTATGCTCCCAGTGTAACAGGAGTCAGCCCAGTCGTAGCTAGCTGTCACACAGGTCTCATGATTTGGATATTATGTTTGCCAAAGGTGTCAAAGTTCTTTCAAATGAGGCATATTTCCACTTTGACGTAGTCACATTACCGGTGTGCTCATGACACTGTAAGATAAGGGGAGGATAGACAGGCTCACAACCATCAGTAACACAATGTAAATTCACCTGACATATCGGTAATCCATTAAGACTTGTAGCTAATAATAAACTTAATTAGAGGGATGTAATTTAAAGACCTTTTGTTCACAATATAATAACATTTAACATAATGCTATATTAATATGCAAATGAAACCAAGACCAAAAATGAAATAGCATTTTACCATTGCCTCAGAGGTAATCCAGTGTGAAGTCTCATCTGATTACATAGACCGACCACAGTCTGGTGACCTGCTACCAGAGCATTTTTGCCCCTTAATGTGAACGCAACCACCCATCAGAAACCTGTCTTTTTGTCATTTTTATTTCCTCTTAACCAGGTGCTTAGTGGCACACAGTAGTAGTGCTCACTCATTCATATCTTATTACTCATTACTTCCTCAACCACCCTCTCGAAGTAAAGGGATGTACGGCTGAGTAGTTACTAATTAGTTCCTGATTATTTCATGACTATCTTACCATTATCTTTGTGTCCCATCGGCATACAGTCCAACACAGCATTAGCTCACATACCAATCCATTATCGTGTCCTGTCAGTTCTCTAGTAACTATTATCTACTCCATAGGCCTGTATCACGTTATTTATAAACGTGTCACCAGTATTACTGGGGTGCTTCTAAATTTTTCTCACAGTTTTGCTGTAACTTATTTTAAAGTGTTACCATAAGCTAGTTGTACTAAAACAGCCTTAATCGGCTTTTAAACTAATGTGTGGACAGACCTTCCAAACAAAGATAACATCACATGTATCGCAATGTGTGGGCAAATTGTGGCAAATGTACACATCCAGGAGGCATGATGTAAGGCATTTTTGGACACCTTGTGAAGTACTGTCTGTCCTCCTAACTACTTTTCGGTGAAAAATCAAGGGCCTACTACAGCTGAATCTGAACAATGTAAAATGATTGAAAAACCTCAAACTATGAGCAATATGGGAAGGAAAAGAAGAAGAGGGAAACTGCACTGTTGCATAACAATTCTCCGTAGGTTCATTGTGAATAACGACTCCTTTTACATGAATAACTGTCATGCGACCAGTTGTGTACATACAATTATCACCAGTGCATATTTAGGAATTCAAATTCCAAAAGGGAGGCTGATATTTTCCTCCTGGATTAATAAGACGAACAGATTCTTTAAATAGGCAGTGAAACAGTCCCTGGTGGCCATCTGTGTGTTTTTTCCTGTCACTGTTTTGCAGTTATGACATGCTGTGTTTTTGCAACCTTATGACTTAAAGTAAAAGGGTTTGCTTTTGGTTTGTATCCAAGAAAACCACACAGGAAGTCAGCAGCATTAATATTTTTATCTGTTGCCCGAGCAACTGCCGCAACATGAGTGACAAGCGCACTATCAGCCAACCAGCAGCAGCACTCTGCAACAGCAGTTTGAATGACTTTACAGCCTCATCTGACATTATACCAATGTGAAGTACCTACGTTTGACTCTAATGCCATTTTGGAGTTAACAGTAATAAATGATGTTTAGCAGCAGGATGTGATTCACAGCATGTTGTGGTATACATCATGATTTATGGAAGAAAGACTTGATTCTGAAATGACAGTAGTTATTTTCTTGTTTGTCTTTGACATGTGCAGTCTTTACATATACTGTATACATGAGCCAAGATTTGCTTTGCATAATTAAGCATGCCAATAAGTTCTAAGATATATAGGCTACTAATCAAGTCAAAAAAAAAGAAGAGAAGAATAGAACTAATGATCTTTTCTTGTTTCAACTTGATACTATGAGTTGAAACAGCTTACATTATCCTTTGAAGGAAACTCCTTGAAACTCCTTTTGTCAAATGAACTTCATTATTTCAACTAAACAACTAAACCATATTTGTATCAATTGTCATTTTAGGTTGAAAGCATCAGTGTTTTCGTTTCTTCTTAGATTTCTCATCTTGACAACTGAAAGCAAGTTTTAAATTTTCTCTAAATTTGAGACAGATTCAACTTACATCTTGCTTGTGCAAAAATTTAATATTTATCTTAAAATATAGTATATGTTTAGGATGTTTTGAGAGGAGGACATTCAAATTCCATCCACCAAAAACCTCTTAAGAAGTCACTCCTGGTGAGGAAACAACTCCTAAAATCCACCCGTCCATTAAGCTTATGTTACCAATATTTATGCTGATGGGCTTTAATTCTCTTTCAAACGTATCACCATTTATAGTAGTGGTTCTCTCTATTTAAAAAACGTGTTGGTTGGTTGTTTCATGAGTTAAAGACATGAGCTAAATGAACAGTGACCACACAGACAAAACTCACATTACGTCCTGTCAGTGGATTCATTTCAACTTATTAAATTGAGTTCAGTATCAAAAACATGTCATGACTATTGGAGTTAAAGAGAAGAACAACATTCACATAACTTAATGGGGCTGTAATGTTTTACAGTGTACTGATTTTCCCACTTCTTTTTTCTCTGTTTCTCTCTTAGACTGAAGCTGAGCTAGAAGTTGTTCCAGTACTCATTTGTCTCAATTGTCTTCAAATGGAACAGTTAAACACAGGTTAATTGGTGAGCTTTAAATGCATATTATCCTTTTTTTCTTCTGCAAAGAATACTTTCAGTGTCAGTGAAGCCATCTGTTGAAAAGCTGAAGATGAACTACAAGTGTATCTTTCAATAGAATAGCACTATAAACTCAAAGGCAGCAGAAGCAGAAAGAAGAGAGTAGTGGAATGGTCCAGTCAAAGCTCAGTCCTGAAAGACCTTGCAACAGTAAATAAAGCCGATGACAGACTGGTGGACAAGGATGCAATTAAAGCGTTGCCTTTGTTAGTGAAAGCTATCGTTAGCTACTTTTCATACCACAATATAAAACAGTACTTAACTAAGCAAGGTAACACTGGTGAATTCAACTTCATATATAAGAGGAGGCAACTTTAAATGTTTATTTTTAGCACGAGATCATAGTCAGTATTCTCATCTCACTCTAGATAAAGTAAGTAGCAAATGCATTTCCGAGAACTATCACTTTAGACCACCGCTGGAGAGATCTTCCTGAGTACTAAAATAATTCAATTGGTGTGTGTGAGTGTGTTTACCAAGGTTGCAGTGTCTAATGCAGGTCTTGAGGTCAGAAAGGAAGTGATCTCGTTCCTCCACTTGTTGAAACAGGAAGCAGGTGTGGCCTGTGTAAGGCAGGTGCAGATACACGGCGTAACCATCTGGAGAAGACACCGCTGAAGAAGAGTCCTCCTTCACTCCTAGTCACAGACGCACAGACACACACAAAGGTAAAAGCATTACAGGTGTGGCTTGACTGTGGCCTCTCTGAAGCAGGAACAATAACAGCAACAACAACTTCAACCTGTGACAACTATAGATGCTTCTAACTATATGATATAATTTTAGAGTAGAGATTGTAGGTATTGGTGATTAATTGGTTCAGATTATGGAAACTACATAAAACTACATGGATTTACACAGATACTGAATGTGCATGCATTTAAGATTATTTATACATCCACTAGGATTGGAATGTCCATGTTCTTCTACACCATACATTTTTATGCACAAAGTGAATCAGTCAGTCATTGCAGATAATCCATGATGAGCGTTAAAGTGTTTTTTGCAATTGTTAAATACCATTCAGTATTCCAGCACAGGTTTTCTCCAGGTGGGCTCTGGATTCTTCTTCTGTGGTGAACACCCTGCCTCCTGCTGGGTGGAGGACCATCTTGGCTGCACACCCACGGTTGAAGGTCTACAGAAAGAAACAGAGGCAACAATGCGCTAAGACACAGATCACTGTGTAAATGGCATGCTTTTTACACTGAAGTGTCTGTTTGTGTGTGTTCCACCTCCATGTTGTCATGTATCTCCACTTTGTAGTCTCTTCTCAGGATGACATATCTCTCTCTGCTCTTCTTTCCCTGCTCATCCCAGCCAGAGATCTTAACACTCCCTTGGTAGAGCACTTCCTCTGGGGCATGTTGTGGCTGTACACACACAGACAGGTTTAAGGTAGGTTCTTAGACATTTTCATTGATTTCCAGCTGCATATAGCATGGAAATTTATAGTTAGATAGAATCACAAAACCAATATGATAAATTATATAACTACCCTTTGTGTGAGCAAGAGGCCCCTCCCTTCTTTCTTAGGCTCCACCTCCTGGTGTAAGTGTCCAAAATAGGCAACAGGGTACTGCTGACGGTAAAAGGCACTGAAGCTCTGAAATGTACTGTCGACAAGTCCTAGGTACACACAAACACATACACATAACCTTTCTTTTACAAGAATGTAGAGTATGATTTAATAATTTCCCATACATACTCTTACTGTATATGTCATAGTTCAGTTTAAGTAATCATAGGTTATTCAATATTATTTTGATATCAACTGTCAGATTCACTATTTCTCAACCTGAACGTTATTTCATATTCATCTTCCCAAACATCTAACAACTACTACAGCTGCTGAGAATAATGTGATTGGATTTTGACTAAGGAACAGATTAGACCAAGTAATCCCATATAAATCAACTCCCTAAACATTAGATTTTTATTGTAATGTATCTCTGTATAGGAACTACAGTGATCAGAGTTTCCTAACAGCTTCATCTTGTACTGAGTTTATTTATACAGTATTAATTTACTTGTTTGTTGTGAGATGAGACGTGACAGTTTAAGAAGAATTGAAAATGCAAGGGCAGGTTTGATTTACCGAAGATAGGAAAACCATACAGTACACGTGTTATACGTGTGGTATTTGTGTGTAAACATTACAAATATGTGTAATTTCAGACAGAAGTCTCACATGCATGTTAATGTCGGCTTCAATCTATATTATTACATTTACGTTAGATTAAATGGCACTGTCCTTAACTGCTTTGGTGTTTATGCACATCATCTACTCTTAAGTCTCAGTTGAATCACTGTAATTTCCTAAAAATGTATAAACTAAACATGATCTGCTCTGTATCAGTAGCCACTGTTTGAAGTATACAAATAAATTCAATGCACTTCTATAAAAACGCTATCACTGTGTAGTATCTCGCTTGTATATGCAGAATGAAACACGCGCACAGTCGACAGAAGTGGTCAGGGAACTTGTGTAAGCTCTGGGTAAAGAATACTTTTAACTTTCTGGTATTAACCCTGCATGTGTTATCACCATGCTTTCCAGAGCTCTTCAGCTCTGAACAACATTTTAGCTTCTTTTTTAGAAATTTTATTGCAGAAACTTTACTGTTTTGGTTCACTTTCACGGCCCTCATCCAAGCAAAGCTGATAAATATGTTGTGTTTTCAGTTAATCCCCAAGTAAGGCTCTACAGAGCTCTGTCCAGCAGAGACTAATAATGTACTGCTTATATAGCATTTTTAGTAGAGATTAGAATTAAGGCGCGTGTGGGACAGGATGAGAAGGACACAAAAAGGAACTTCACATATTCGTATTTGCTCGTTAATGAATTACTATCACCATCCGGTTACCATGAACTTAAAGCTGTGTGCCCTGGTACTACTCCTCTAAACTGACTAGTGGCTTATGATACATTTGAAGGTGGTTTGGTCCTAATCTGTTGTTTATCATATGTTTACATTATGAGAGCAATATCCCATATAGTTTGGGCCCGTATCTTGCCTGACTTTCATCTTAGACACACACAGAGACTGACTGAGAGAGAGAGAGAGGGGGAGAGAGAGATCAGACAACCCATAATAATATAATAGTTGGAAATGGCTGTAATTACATCGTTTGTAGGGGAAATTAGTGACAGGATGTGACTGCGCAGATAACACATATAGGAATGCACACACAAAAAGCAAAAATGTTCACAAAGCACATCATTTTTGTCTTGTTTGTTCTTTTCATTCATTTGAAGTTGTATATTAACAATTAAGGCAAAGCGCTTGACTTTATTTTAAATCATGGCTCCCTTTTTGTGCTACTGCGATGTATGAATCATCCTTGTGGCCTGCTGGTTTACACAAAACCAAATAATGTCCCCAGTCTGATTCCGGGGACCCTTGTTGCATGTCACACCCCTCCCCACATTTCCTGTCAACCTTTATGCTGAAAGCGGAAAGCAGTCCAACAAAACACTACAACCAGCATCCTTGGCCAAAATGACCAATTGTGAATAAACTTCTCAGCACCAGTGACTCACAGTAAGATATGCTACTCAGTCATTGTAAAGATTAAAAAATCTTTCGTGTAGACGCTGTGTATAAACTATTAGAAACGGTTAGAGGAAACCTGCAACAGCTGCTGCATCACACTGCAACCACACACATCACTACTGTCACTTCCAAAACTGCTACCTTTGTTATTACCGTAGTTACTTTGATTTGGCATCTCTCTGTCCTTCTCTTCCTTTGTCTTTATTAATCCACAACTTTAACAGGAAAACTCATAGTCAAATAAGATTCAAAGATATTCTGAACGCACGCAAAAAAAGGGATTATTCAGTTACCTTTGATGTGGTTGATTTTGGCCTCATCCAACAAGCCAGAGGAAGATGCTCCCATATTGTGTGATGTTTGATCTTCTCAAATGTGCCTCAAAAACCCAAAGTTTTTGGAATATAATACGTATGCACGCGCAAGCTATGCAAACCACATGTCAACTGAATGAGCTGCTCTGATGTTTGCTCAAGAGGTTTGTGCTCAGCACATTTCCTCTCTTCTCTTTGAGTCAGCGTGTGTGCGGCGAGTTGGGTGGGACTGTTCAAATATGAGATGAAGTTTGTCACTCCGGTCCTTTCACCAGTCGTACCATCCTACAGAGGTGTCACAAAGGGCCCCTGTAGGGCCATCTGCTGGTAAACGCTGAGATGACAGCATTTTTAGCCTGCTATTATAATATACGGATTTCTTAACTTGGCTGTATTGTAATGTAAAGCACTTTATAAATTGGTATGAAATGCACTTTATAAATAAAAATGCCTTGCCTAAACAATTATTTTATCCTTTTTTGTTTGTTTTTTCATGCTGTGGCTAATTTTTACGTGATTATAACTCAGATGTGTCTAGAACATGACTCATTGGCCTCCCTTTGTGAAAAAGGCAAATGGCAGCCTGCAGAAGCACTGTATGTTGAACATGAGTACCCCGCTTAATACTGTCCCTGCAGGGAAGCACGGTAGTGACAGCATCATCCCATCATACCTGAGTGCTTTTCTGCTGGTGGCATACGGAGACTTAATGGATGTAGCCAAATACACAGAGGTTAAGGTATAACTGCTACAGAATGAAGCATCTCCCAGGAAGAATAGGATAAACTCCTTTAAAGACTTACCTAAGAAGATTTCCTGCTCTAACTTAAAAAATAATACAGTTTTAATTTTCAAAATTGTAATGAATGTAGAAAGAGAAGGATATTTGTCTACAGTGTAAAATGTAGTCTGTAATCATATACAAAGAAGCGGTTCAGATCTTGTATATCTATAGGGCTCCCAATGATTCACATTTTGGTTTAGGTTCACTTTTTTAGGTTTTGAACTTCTTTTACTTTACAGACATAAACAAACACATATTCTGCCTCTGCCTGGAACATCTACAAATATTCATTGAAAATTTAGAGATGTTTATATGGAGAGGTTTTAATGAAGTTGGCACTTTAGTTTTTTGTTTTTTTATTGAAACAGTTTCAGTGTATTTGTATGTTTGGGGCTAGTTTTGAGTCTAATAATGAAGCAGCATCGTTCAACTGGTTTTCTCTCATGCATAAAACGCATTGCGCTAATTCATCACACAGTAACATTCTTTGTAGATTGCATATTTGATTGTGCACTAGATGAGTGACATTCTCTGTGTGTTTTTGTCCGGAATGCATTTATGAAGGAATTATTTGTGATGTGCATTGCACATCTGATATTGTGAGGTGAAATTTGTCTTGAAGTGAAGAGCAAGTTTTAGAACTACAACATTTTCTGTAGGGCTGCCAAAAGGCCAAGTTTGCTGTTTGCCAAGGTGACCACCACAAGAGGGATAAAAAAAATAAACAAAACACTTGTTTCAAATATAAAAGAAATCCTTCTTGCAACACTATACTCAAGAAACCAGTTGCCACCCTGTAACGAGCTGCAAATGACAGGATCAGTTGTAGGCTGAAGTCCCTGTGTAAGATGCAGTTCACAGATTCAGTTCACTGTTGGTTCAGAATCCAATAGATGTCACAAGTGGTTTATCCAAATTTAGTTATCCAGTCTATGATTCACAAGTAAGGAGAAGCTCTAGAGCTTCACAGTATAGGCTATACAACCGGTTGAAGGCTGAGCTGGAGGACCAGGAGCCTAAAAAATGCAGTGGGACAAGGCAAGAACAAAAGAGAAGACCAGAGGGATATAAATGTTGAACACGCTTATCAAACCTTTACTGGAGAGGAGATTCCTGCATGTCTTTAAAAGAATGCAAGAGATTTATTTATTTATTTATTTATTTATTTATTTTTCCACTGTCTTCAGCCCTCCTCCTGCATGTTGCAGCCCTGCACTAATCTACCACTAACACTAATCCCAAATCAAAATGCTCTGAAGATCAGTTGAGACTGAACGGCAGGAGTATTGTTTGAAAGTGGAATTTAGACATGTCATTTTTTTTTTTTTTTTTTTTTTTTTGCGTACACTTACTGTTGCATCATGGGTCTCGCTGGGTGAGGCAGCTTTAGAAGTGACCACAGCTTCCTTCAAAATGTTTATTTTACTCAGCAGTAACAGAGTTGTTATGATTGGCTGGCAACTCTCATACAGAAAGCTGTCCTTAATCTGATGTGTCCAAGTGAACTACTCTCTCTCTCTCTCTCTCTCTCTCTCTCTCTCTCTCCCCTGTCTGGTCCAGGTCTGGTGTTGTCTGTCTCTCTGTCTCCTCTCACCGGCGACACGTCGCACTCTTTTCTGAAAGGATGCCTTTTTCATTATTTTAATTCATAACAAAAAGCCAATCTAAAAGTTTTTTTAAAAGCAAAAGAACTGCAGTGATCGAAAAAGTTTTTTTCTTTCTTTTTTTAAAAAAAAAGTTTTCTTCCGTTTCTCCAGTATAAACACCGACCTCCTGAGGACCCACTGACCCCGGTCTTAACGTTTGGACCGTTTCCTTGAAATGTTAATAGACTGCTGGATTCTTGGACGTTTGTTCGCTTAGCGCCTCTTATCGGGTTATCGTAGTTCCAGCTGGTTCTGTGGAGAAATGAAGCACAGACTCTCACTACTCATCTTATGCTGTGCTCTAAGCGGACTCGATGCCGTGACCAAGGAGCCGGGCATTGATGCTCCGTCCGCGGCTCCACTAGAGGACAGTCAGCGGGGAGCCGAGCACCAGCTCCCGGAGACAAGGGACGCTCAGCAGTCCACTGACGAGATACTGGAGGATGAAGTGGACAACCAAGAAAATGTGATCAGCCAGGTCAGTCTCTTAAAGATTAAAGAAAAGATTTAAATAATAATAATAATAATAATAATAATAATAATAATAATAATAATAATAATAATAGCCATGTCTGTGGCTTTTTTTATAATAACCAAAAAAAAAAAGCCACAGACAAACCAAGACAAAGGGTTACACATTAATAAAATAGGCTAGCCTACATCTTGCCACCAAGAAACCCATTAAACAGTTCAAATCTTCCTTTTTATAATGGCTTCCTTGATAGATTGTCCTCTGTTAAACGACCACGAGTCAGTTGGAAAGATGAGTGAACTGAAATGAATATCTGTATGTGTCTGGCTGGTCCTGCATAAACACACAAATAAATACCTTCAAGTTTCTCTCTCGTTCTCCGAGATCCATTCCACATTTTCTGAAATGCACCAAACGAGGCCTCATTTATTTAATTTGCCAACACTTAAGTGTATCAGACCATTCTTAATGTCTTTCAGCAAGATTTCCATCCACTTTGTCAAGTTAAAAAAAAAATACCTCAGGAGAATTCAAAGCCATGCCTTTTGGACTGGGGTTGCTTTTTTAACAGCAAATCATACATTTCCATCCATAAAGCTATGAATGGAAATTAGATTTAAAGCAGTCTTGGACTCATTTTACTAACATAAAGTCTGTAGTGTGTTTCATTTTAGCACAATCCTTCAGTTTAAATGTGGTAAACCAGACCCAGGCTGTGTGTGTGTGTGCGCGCGCGCGTACTCCTTGTGTGTGTGTGTGTGTGTGTGTGTGTGTGTGTGTGTGTGTGTGTGTGTGTGTGTGTATGTGTGTGTATGTGTGCATTTGTGTCCTCCTGGAGGTGGGTTATGTAATATCATTCAGAGGGGAAAGAGGTCCAAACCAAAAAGTGCCTGTTTGTAAACGCCTGGAGCTATCTCCTTCCCAGGCAGCTCACCACTGCTGCAGCTGCACAGCATAAACACAACACCGCTCCTGGATTAGACTAAAAAAAAAAGTTCAGATTAACTTTATGATATTAGATGACATGTCAAGAGTGTGATCAGTGTGGTGTATGTGGAGGTTGTCAGTCATCCTAGTCTGGTATGTCCAAAAAACTGTCTGTAACAAAGGCAACTTCAAGAACAAAAAGCAAAGACAGAGCAGTGTGGTTTATGGTGTTCAGAGTGGCAAGGAATGCATAGACTTGCACATATGGGGACACATTTTAGTCAGAGAAGAGAGATGCTTTGGAAAAGGAGTAAAGGAAGACATATATGTAAATGAACAGGGGAGGTGGACTGGAATGTAATATGCCACAGTCTGAATAGTCTGTCACCAAAAAGTTTCATCTTTGAGACTGGCGTCTCCAGCCATTAATGGGAGGTTCATTAATTAGAGAAAGGAAACAAGTTAAAACAGATGCCTCCACATACACATAAGTATGTGGTTGTAAATAGATCCCACTCACATGAGTAAGCTAGACACCAAGCAGAGAAGTTCCTGTCATCCAACTCCCAGCAGTCTTTTAGAATTAAAGAATCTCCTTGGATGAATGGAGAAATATCTTCAAGAAACTCTACAGTTACAGTTGTTAGTTTTTCAGCTTGCTTTAGTTTTATTTATTTTAAGCGTCCTTTCATCTGTCTTTCTTTTCCAGTTGCTGGGCGACTACGACAAAGTAAAAACGTTATCATCAGGATCCGACTGTGTGTGTCGCTGTGTTGTTCGACCAATCAAACGCTCCGACTGCAGCCGCCTAGACGGGAGAGACCCCGCCTCACCGTCCCAGGATTTTTACACTGTAGAAACGATTACCAAGGGAACAGACTGCAAGAAGTGTGTGTGCATGGCTCCGCCCTCAGCCGTCAACCCCTGTGAGGGAGAGTACAGGTTTAAGAAACTACAGGAGGCTAGCAAGGATGACATCAAGGTAGAGACACGCGCAAAGTGCTTTTCATGATGAAATGTGACGTTTCCTGGCTCTCTGCCACTCACCGCTGTGATTTGTCCACTTAGCTGACAACTATCATTGACTTGTTGGAGGGCTCACTGTATGGAATGGACTTGCTAAAGCTCCACTCTGTCACCACCAAGCTGCTGACCAGGATGGACAACATGGAGAAGGTGAGCATGCGGATAGTATCTGTTGGAAGGAAGGTAACTCTAAAATCTATGTTCAATAAGGAAGTTTGCCACTGGTTTGTGCCTACCAAATTGAATTTGCTAACATTTCTTTGGTAAAAACTATACTGTACTATCAAATCATACTAAAGTAGGGTTTTATTATTTGATCTTGTGTATCTCCAGTTATCATCAAAGGAGTTATTACTGCACATATCATCACCATTGAGCAGTATAACTGACTTATTGAATTATTTCTTGTCAATCCACACATGAATATATGAATACATTAGTTAGATTGAGAGCATGTGATAATTTCCTCATTGATGTGTGTTCAGTGTCGTTTTGCCCCAGATCCTTTCACCACTCTGTGTCCTATGGACTGTGTGATGAATCCCTCCATCTTAACCTATGTGTACACTGCAGGCTTTCACCCGAAATCTCACTGAAAAAGCAAAGGAGAAAGAGCGTTTGAAGGAAAAAGCGAAAGAAAAGGATAAAGACAAGAAGACCCAGCAGAAAAAAAAGAAAGTAAATGATTTGGATCGTTCACGACCTAAAAGTGGAGCAGCTGCCTTTGCCCACAAACAGGTACTATCATCTATGCCTGGTCTGTCCAGCAGATCATATTTAGTGTTTTGGAAAAAAGACATTATTCCTTAAAAAACAATATTCTTCTGTTGCAGAAGAATTATGAAAGTCAGCGAAAGAATAACGAACAGCAAGATGGTCTGGAGCAACAGCAGACAATCAGAAATAAGACGGAAACTCAAAAGTCAACGAAAGAAAAGAACAGTATGGTCATCAGAGGTGTGACTTTTTACAAAGCAGAGGGAGAGAACTATGACGAGGACGAAAAAGAGAGGGGAAAGAATAGTAAGTATAATGTCATATTATGCTTGATAGCAATTGTTACACTGATACTGTGGGTAAAATATAAAATGAGTAGATAACTGTCCACTGTCTTCACTGTTTTCCTTGTCTTACAGCTACTGTAACCAAAAAGACTTCAGTGGACCATTTACCACCTACTGGGACTTTCCTCACCAAGAGACCACGCCTATCTGCCACTCTTACCTCTGAACCAGATTCCAAGGACCCATCAAGGACTCTAAGCGATTCTGCTCCCACCCAACAACTATTGACTCCCTCAACAACCAGCCAACAAACCACAAGGACAACCAAACCAGCTCCCTCTACCATCAAATTAACGACTGAGTCAACCACTACAACCACTCCAAAACCAACAACAACCAAGCAGACAACTACTTCCCGGCAAACTACGGCTTTCACAACTACTACTCAGCCCACCATACGTGTCGACCAGAACACCACCTCAGACACCAATATCCGTTCAGCCATTGACGCATCACCTACGGTCTCGTCTCAGTCAGTAGTCAAAAGTCGACTCAGCTGGACCGAGAGCCCTGCTGACCAACCAAAGACCACCAAAAAGCCCGGTAAAGTTACACCAACATTATGACCATTCAGATTTGGAGTTAATGTTAATGTTAATGTTGATTATATTGCAACCGTGCACTATGTCGGGGTCTGGGAGATATTCTAAGTCATGAGCCTAATATATATTGCTGTGCTTTAATCAAACAACATGGTTGGGCAATCATGTTGGGGGATTGTTCTTTGATTGATCTGTACAGGACACTTTGCGAGGTCTTTTAGAGCCAAAACCTCAAAAGGTTGAAGCTGTTGCACACAAAGGACAACAGCATATTGGGCAGATATAGTCATAACTGGTAGATACAGTATAATATAATGGTTAAGCTGTTGGTGACACAGCTTTACGTTGTGTGTATCCGTACAGCTGTTTGTAAAGACACAGTAGCCAGCATCTCTGAACCGGTCCAGCAGAACTCTTATGGCCTTAGTGATGGAGCCTGGATGAGGGATGCCCGTGGCCATGGCAACGTCATCTATCTCACCAATGGTCACTTCGGCGACAATCTACAGGAGTTTCGAGACATGGACGCCTTGAAATCAGGTATAGAAGTTTGTGTTCATCAATGACAATGAGCTCATAAGACACCATTAAGCCAAGTCAGAATATTTTTTCATTTTAAAGTTATTCTTGAAATTGAACATCTCAGTTTCTTGTGGTGTAATTTTGTCATTAAATTAGCAAGACAACAGAACTGAAGAAATAGCGTATTTCAGATATATAAGATAAACACAACACTCGACATGACCACAAAATGAATGAATGGCCTGTGTGGTTTGAGCATAAACAGCACATATAAAGGAAGGTAGAACACAATAGCGTAAAACGTTATCATCTATCGAGCTAAAGGTTAGTGTACTGCTTCAGTAAAAAATGCTCTGATTTATGTTGATACATATATTTTCTGTGTGTTCTTCCTGCGCAGGTCAAGCAAGTAATTCGTACAAGCTGCCGTACAGTTTCACTGGAACTGGGCACGTCGTATTTAATGGGGCTTTCTACTACAACCGTGCCTTTAGCAGAGACGTCATCCGATATGACCTGAGACATAGATTTGTTGCTGCCTGGACCACACTACATGACGCATTGCTGGAGGAGGAAGCTCACAAGACACAGACTGAAGTATTTTACCTTTACTCTGATTTAACTCCGACTACATGATGATTTACACTTGAGATATGCACATTTGGAATACTTTAAAGGGTTGTTAAAGGTCAGTGAGGGGAACAGAAACACTATAAATCACTAAAGAGTTCAAAGAGCACAAGCGCTGCTGGATATTTAGATAACATCTCTTCAAAGGAACATACTTCGACCCCAGTGGAACTTTTTGTGATCACACATGTAGTGTATAAGATCCTCACTTGAGTACACTGGGTTTATGAGAGCTCCAAGATGTAAACATCTACCTGCTGAGATGTGAGAGTGAACTGCTACAGTTGTGTGCCCTGCCCTGAAATTAAAACAACAACTTGAAAGATGTAGAAATGCTCCATTACCTGAGGGCAACTGATGGGGGGGTTTGTTGGTTTATCACTGCAAGTGACCACAGCTACCAAACAACTAGTTGTGTTTTCCATTGTTGATCTAAAAATACTGATCTGGTCCACTGCAAGTTACAGCATGCTTTATTTTCCAGGTGGAGTTTGCTGTGGATGAGTCTGGCTTGTGGTTACTCTACCCTGCTCTTGACACAGAGGGCTTCCACCAGGAAGTAATCCTCCTCATCCACCTCAACCCGCGAGACCTGCAGCCTATACGAACCTTTCGCACAGGCCTTAGGCGTGGCCGCTACGGCAACAGCTTCCTGGTTTGTGGCGTGCTTTATGCAGTGGACAGTATGGATCGTCATTATGCGAATGTGACTTATGCCTTCGACACGCACACATTCACACACACCGTGCCGAGTCTGGCGTTCACGAACATGCACTCACACACCTCCCAGCTGGCGTACTGCCCACTGGACAAGAAACTGTATGCATGGGACGATGGACATCAGATGATGTACAATGTCATCTTTGCTTATTAGCACATCCGAAATGGAGGACAGAAGAAATGACTGTGGATCAGTCAGATTCAGTGTTTTCTTTGTTAAGTGTGTTGCTCACCAGTCACATTAACCAACAGGACAAGAGTTTACAAGAGAAATCTGGAAAGAAAAAATAAAAAGAAAGGCCAAAACCCAACGGGCCATATGAACAATGTACATATACTGTAGGTGCACACGCCTCAATCTGTCTCTACACATTAACCACTTCCTATCACATCACCAATCACTAAAATCATTTTATAAAATCTTCTGCTCTGGAGCACTTTTGTACATCATGCAATGATCTTATTTTTTTATGGTTGCAGTCTGTGCTTCAAAAAATGTATGGGATATAAAGAAATAATGTGAAAATTAGCCTGGAAGCCAGACCAGCTTCCCTGCCCATAATTTATTTTGTGGCAGAAAGTTGGGCTGGAACCCCTCTGTTGGGAACTGATTATGGTCTGAAAAGTGAAAGAAAAGTTACAGCGGTATGGTCATTCATGTCATCTGAGCGCCATGGAGTTGAATTTGTTTACAGAAAATGGCTTGGATTGGTTGTAAGACTATCCACTTGCATCGAGAGGGATTATTTTCTCGGTATTGTTTCGAAGACGCCCATAATGAAATCCAGATGGAGGTTTAGTGAAAAAGCTAAAAATAATAACTTTCCCAAACTGCATCAGTTTTAACTGTTTAAAAATATATCTCTGTTGTAAATCCCCTAACATAATGAATGACGTTACCGATGTTTCTGCAGTGTCTGATGAAAGAAAAATGACTTATTCACAACCTCAGATCACATAGGCCAGTGACTAATGATTCTCAAAAAAAAATGTTATGCTACTGTAAGAAATATAATGACAAGTGAAACCACATTTGTTTTTAGTATACATTAAGTATACATTATATTCCTTAAGTGTAGCATCTAATATCAGTATTAAGTCCTTTATATAGACTTTGTAATAAACGATCCATATTTTCTTATATGGTCCAAGTCTGTACTGTATACATTTTACTGTATGTCTGCTAAATATGCTTTCTATCATAAACTTTTGATACAGGTGGTAAGTTCATTCATTTAGGACACTATTCCCATTCCATAGTACTTTGCTTATTGTAAAAAAAAAGAAATAAATAAATCCAGAGACAATGTTTTTTTGACTGCACACAAAATGTTTGCTAAACAAAAAACGTCTTTTATTTTATTAATTTATAATAAAACATTTTAAAAAGTTGAAAGTGAACAATGTTTCAGTCTTTCTTCTCTCTTTCTTCTTGGTCTGTGTGTCCATGTCACGTTCCAGCCTGTTGTGGACATTATTTATGGGGTCTGATTTAGTTTTCCTGGAAGCAGCCGATCCACTGGAAGGATCCCAAAATGGAAAATAAGCCCCGGACCAGATGTTGGTGAACCTCCGACTGGGCATGATCAGGACACAGACCAGACTGTCTCCATGTTGAGAGCCTCACATCGATCCAAATAGGGTGATGGGCAGCTGTTTGATAAGACAGAGAGCTTGCATTTCTTTCCAGCCTGGCTCAGTACAGCTCAGCTCAGTTGTTTATAACAATAAACCATTATCAAAGCTGAAAAGAAGAAAAGCAGTTCATAGCTGTTTCATGGACTACTTTATGGGCTCTTTGCAGCTTTTGACTAAAGGACTCTCAAGAGAACTCTCACACACAAGCACAAAAAAAATTAAGAAAATAAGTGCAAAACAGCAGTTTTGTACAAAATAACAAGTTCAAGACGAATGAGCGACATATTAATTACAAATGTATGAATTACATAAGGAATGTTTCAAGTTTCCTAGGTCCCCCGGAGATGACATCAAATGTTATATAACCATCACATTTACGTGGTGGTGGTGTGTGTGTGTGGTAAGTGACCACCTAGCAGGATGCAGAAGAAAGACGCCCTTTCACTTCCACTGCACACTCAAAAAGACCCACCAAACAGAGTGAGTGCGTGCGTGCATGTGTGCATATGTGTGTGTGTGTGCTTTCGGTACAACAGTCAGAGTCTTTGAACCACTCTAAATGTCAGATAGGGGAACAACTCACACACGCCAAGGATGCTATCTTTCCAAGTTCACAGAGAGCATTTGGTTTACAACACACACACACATACAAACCCTCACATAATATGCAGTTTAAAGATAGCAGCGGTATCTAAATACACATTCCTGACTGCTACTGAGCTAAAACTCTGAACAAAGCTCGAGAAGAAAGCTTTAGATGAGCATATGAAAGAAGCTGGGATCTTTGGTTCACAACTGCACTCCCTAGAAGGTCATTTATATTTAACTATAGAAAAGACTGAGTGAAAAAAAAAATCAACAAAAACATTGGTTTAGAAAGACAATGGAAGGAAAAAAATAAGAAAAACAGCACTTGAAGAGACTTGGACAAAGTGAGAATGAATGACAGGTTAAAGGTCAGAGGTCACAGCAAAGGTGGAGGAATGAAGAACAAAACATCATAAAATGTTGAGGTCTTTTGTGGAGAGGTCTACTCAAAATGAAAGCTGATTTTATTTGACTGCTAGATGACATGTGTGCAACTTACTAGTTTTTAATTAACGCTTCAGCAGTCAGATTGCAGTTTAGCAAGCATTCTTTACAGTCAGTGTTTTCAAAGATAAAGGATATGACAAGACTGAAACCTCTGTCTCTGACACACGACCACAAGTCTGATGGTTCCAACTGAGGACAAATCTTTAAGGTTAGACTCTAATTTATTTTCAATAAAGGCAAATTTCTTGAAATAGTTGGCGACTGTAGTCATTTTAGGTTGTATTTATAATGCCCTATGAATGCACTCATAATATTTTATAAGGTGTCTATAAAGCATTATAATGGTCATTATTACCATCTATACATATTCACAAGTCGTCATAACCAACTTCATGATGCATTATGACAACTGGTTATGAATGATTATTATTTTAATCTGAATAGTGCATTATAAATATGTCAATATCTGCCTAGTCACTTGTTAATGTTATGATGCATCATAACTACTTTGCTTTGCTAAATGTGCATAGTGATGCATAATGAGTTTTGACTTCTACTATAGTGCTTTATATCTGTAGTTATAAGTATATTTAATAAAGTTATAATAATGTATACATCTCCCTACAGCACACTGTTATAAACAGCTATGCAATATCATAAGTGCTATTTGTCAGCGCTAAGTAAAGTGACAAGAATATGACACTATTGTTAACAGATATAAGTTACTATGAGTAATTAAAAGGTGCAATGAACTAAGTCCTGAGTCTGGCATCTTTACCCCATATGCACAATGTTAATATCATAGGTGTTATTTGTCAGCTTTAGGTAAATTAGTGCAAATGAGGTGTTGTGGATTTAAGACTATTATAAACAAATATGAGGCACAATGAAATGAGAGCCTGGACAGTAAAGACAAAAGGAATGCATTTAGTTCACTTTATTTTCATTTAAACCAACACACATAATCAGAATGATTACCAATGTTCTGAGCACATTACACAAACACATGAAACACGTGAAACAGGCCACAAAAGTGGCACAGCGTGCTCCTACAGATGTGGCTCTTAAAAGTGCCTTTGGGTTGGTGAGGTGATTCAGGGTCATAGGTCAGGAGATGGTTTGACAGCAACTACAAGAAGAACAGAGGCAAATCTTTAGTGCTCTAGCTGGGTTTGTTTTTATGCAGAAAGGTTTGATTGAAAACACATAAGCAGATCACGTTTTTTTGTTTAAAGCAGCCTAATAAGCCATTATGTTTCCGCATATCGTGCAGGCAGCGCAGATTACCCGTAGGTGGCTTAAGCTAGCTACACGAAAGTTACCAGACACGGCTAGTTTTAATTCACAAATTAGATCGTTTTCATATTCTTGCGTTTAATGATTGAAACCATTCGAAATGATTGTTTTAATATGTAAACGCTGTGCTTCAAAGTAAGGCAAAGTAAAATATTAGCTCACAAAACACTAGCAGGATCGAGAGACAACCTATCTGTCCTGGAGAGGACTCAGCGAAGAAAGAGCGGAAAACCCGCAGTCAATGCTTTACGACAGTGGGAGGAGCTGAGGAGGGAGGTGGGTGGGGTCAGAGGTCAGGGGTCATGGACTAAAGAATGACATTTCTACAATAATAATAATATAAATATAAACGATATTAAAATAACATCTGACGGCATTCAATAAATGCGGACATTTCTAGCGATCCTGTATAAAGAAGCGGTGTCACGGTGGATGTGAAACTGTCACGAAAATTAATCTATTGTTTGGTGCCTGCCGATTTTTCTCAAATTTTCATGCCGCTCGAAACGAATTTCAAACTGATGTATTTCAATTGGAAGTTATTTCGTGCTATGAGGACGACTGTCAATGGGACACTGCGCAATGAAGAGGTTTGATTTTATTTCATTTAGACTAGATTTATAATGGTCTTATTTCGGGTTTCAATGTAACGTCAATTTTGCTGCAGGATTCGGCACTTTGAGATTCGAAAAAAAATTAATGGTTATTTGTTATATCGGTCTCTTATACAGGATCGCTAGAAATATCCGCCTTTATTGAATGCCGTAAGATATTATTTTAATATCGTTTTTATTTATATTATTATTATTGTATAAATGTCATTCCTTAGTTCATGAAACCTGACCTCTGACCCCACCCACCTCCGTCCCCAGCTCCACCCACTGTCGTAAAGCATTGACTATATGTACTAATCATAAAGCGGCTTTTCTTTCCTTTCTCCGGGACAGGTAGGTTGTCTCTCTGTCCTGCTATTGTTTTGTGAGCTAATACTTTACTTTGCTTACATGAAGCACATCGTTTACATATTAAAGCGATGATTTCGAATGGTTTCAATCATTAAACGCAAGAATATGAAAACGATCTTTTTTGTGAATTAAAAATAGCCGTGTCTGGTAACTTTCGTGTAGCTAGCTTAAACCACCTACGGGTAATCTGCGCTGCCTGCATGATATGCGGTAACATAATGTCTCATTAGGCTGCTTTAAACAAAAAAACCTGATCTGCTTATGTGTTTTCAATCAAACCCTTCTGCATAAAAAAAAAACAAACCCAGCTAGAGCACTAAAGATTTGCCTCTGTTCTTCTTGTAGTTGTTGTCGAACCATCTCCTGACCTATGACCCTGAATCATCTCACCGCCCAAAGGCACTTTTAAGAGCCACATCTCTAGGAGCACGCCGTGCCACTTTTGTGGCCTGTTTCACGTGTTTCATGTGTTTGTGTAATGTGCTCAGAACATTGGTAATCATTCTGATTATGTGTGTTGGTTTAAATGAAAATAAAGTGAACTAAATGCATTCCTTTTGTCTTTACTGTCCAGGCTCTCATTTCATTGTGCCTCATATTTGTTTATAATAGTCTTATATCCACAACACCTCATTTGCACTAATTTACCTAAAGCTGACAAATAACACCTATGATATTAACATTGTGCATATGGGGTAAAGATGCCAGACTCAGGACTTAGTTCATTGCACCTTTTAATTACTCATAGTAACTTATATCTGTTAATAATAGTGTCATATTCTTGTCACTTTACTTAGCGCTGACAAATAGCACTTATGATATTGCATAGCTGTTTATAACTGTGCTGTAGGGAGATGTATACAGTATTATAACTTTATTACATATACTTATAACTACAGATATAAAGCACTATAGTAGAAGTCAAAACTCATTATGCATCACTATACACATTTAGCAAAGCAAAGTAGTTATGATGCATCATAACATTAACAAGTGACTAGGCAGATATTGACATATTTATAATGCACTATTCAGATTAAAATTATAATCATTCATAACCAGTTGTCATAATGCATCATGAAGTTGGTTATGACGACTTGTGAATATGTATAGATGGTAATAATGACCATTATAATGCTTTATAGACACCTTATAAAACATTATGAGTGCATTCATAAGACATTATAAATACAACCTTCATAGAAAGTGTTACCGTCATTTTTAGTAGGAGGAAATTACATCATACAGAGGGACTATTTTTGGTGCAGAGTAAATACACATTTGGTGCTCTAGTGGGATCCATTCAATGTAAACTACAGTGTGTTTGTTTAAAAGAAAGAACCCATCATTCAGCGTGCCTCACTGTTTCTGATCTCTACGACACTCTACAGGAATAAATTAAAGCATATCAGGCTGTGAATGAAAGCACAAAACATCCATTATTTTGTCTGTTTCTTCTTTTGTTGTTATTTCATGGGACATTTATATGATAAAATAAAATCAGCTCAACAGAAAACCTGAAACCTTGTATTTTCATGGATACATTTACTTACTCTACTGTGTTTAACAGATGCATCAAAAACCAGAGTAAGTTGTCATTATTTGCAAGCCTTTGTCTGTGAGCCACAATTGCTCTTCATTGCCGCCCATACAGCTGCACACTGGACAATTAAACAGTTTTGTTCAATTACTGGCATTATTGCTTCTCCTCTGGCTATTTACATATGTCCCATACTACAGCTGGTGCCATAGTGCTCCACTCTTTGAAGGCAGAAGAGGTGATCTTTTCACAGAGGTGATGAAGTCAAGCCTCCAGGACCATAAACATCTAAGTAATCAGCACCACAATAATCAGTGACCAGGATATAATGATTAACCATAAACGATTGGTGCAGAATAAAAGATACTATTATATTTATTACATCTAATGACACCAAAAATGTAACGTGAGTAGTAATAGCTCAGTCATAGATTTGTATGTTTTACGTCATATGAGTGCATTTAAGTGAGTGCATTACCCTGTTTATTACCAGCACGAGTCAGAAAACCCAAAAAGCCTCCAGCAAAGCTTTTGTTGTACTTACCAGACACTGTTAGACACTATTAGCAATACCTTTTGATGATACACTACAATGTATATTTATACAAACACCATAGCAACACATGCACTGGTGAAGGTGGCCCGTACAGATTTATGAAGATAAAAATGTTAATAAACAGTATATTACAACAGACTATTCGACTATTCATCTTGGAGTTTGAGACTGGACATGAAATTACCACCTGGGAACGCTGAAATCTGACTAGTTCAAATGTAATACACCATTAGCCGAGAGACCTGACAGATTACACACCGGTCTCTAAACGATTATAACTTAACACTTAGTATGTATGGGTCTGTCCTTTTGACTGATTCATATATGTTTTTAATCTCATTAATACATTCATGCATGTTAGTGGTTTGCAGGTTAAGGTGCTTCCTCAAGGTTCCTCAGCCATAGACATAAAAGGGGTTCAGATTAGTGACCTTAACATCTGAAATTGCTCTTCTAACCACTGCCCACAGCTGCCCCATATTTATTGAATGAGGGAGCATTTTGGGCTCCTTCAGGTCAGCGTTACAGATGTTTTGTGGAGGTTTTCACATGAGTGGAGAGAGAAGGTAGAACTGGCACTCAGTGAGACAGATGCAGCTTTGGGGTCATGATGATACACTACACTGTTGTCCTTTATGCTCATTGTGCCACATCCTCTTGATCTGACTGTTTTTGTGTCAGTGTTGTTAATAATAAATAGGTTATCTAGATATGTTTTCATTTCAGGTTTACATGGGAAAGTCTATCAGTGCTCTGTATTTTAGATACTTCTAGAAAGACACACACACACACACACACACACACACACACACACACACACACACACACACACACACACACACACACAATGCATAGGCTGCAGAGAATATCTGAGTGTAGCTGTTCAACTGAGTTTCACCAAAAGAGCTATAGCCCAAATTAAAGTATTATTCACAACAAAATTTCAGCTTCTAGACAGACTTTTGGACTAATAGTGAGGAGACAGAGAAAGCAAAAGGAGAGGGGGATAACGAGAACAGAGCAAGTAGGGGTGAAGAGAGAAGGAAAATAGCGGAAAATAAGGGCAGAAGAAACAAAGAAAAAAAGAGATGAATGAGAGGAGGAGGAGAAGGAGACAGGGGAGAGGGAGTTAATGTGTCCCCCAGACATTAGATTTGAACATCTGGATTGTTACTCTGAGCTCTCTCAGACAGACACAGAGAGAAATACAGCCAAAGAACTGACAGAAATAACGTCGTTGTGGTTCTGGTGTGGAAAAGGAGATAACACAAAAATCACAAGCAGCTTATGTAGCTTATAGAGATACAAATCTATGAAGAATAGAGTAAAATTACCAAATAGCTGGAGACTGGAGGACCTTAAATCACATTTCAATTGCACACAAAGGAAAATAAACGTGCGTTTCTCTGCAGCCACAATTTGTAAAGTGTAAAAGGAACAGAAAGACAGAAATAGCTCACTGTGGACAGCTCAAAAGGAGTTCTTGCATGAACCTGCAAAAATGGCACTTTTGTCACCCTCCCACATTTCACTGCTACAAATGTTCTTTGAATAATACCTGAGACCACAGCTTGAGAAAATCCCCTTTCCTGTAAGTCCAATCAGAATCACTTGGAGGGCTTTTTAAGTACAACCCCTGCCCGGTTTTCCCATGAGCCCAGACCAAGAAACCACAGAGTCACAGGGTCGGGCTTGAAACATGACTCACATGCTCCATCCTGTCACTCCTCCACTATTCTTTTTCTCCTGCTGTTGTTCCTGGAACTCTTCAGGGGATCAGGTTACATGAGTCATCTCATAGTTGGAAGCAGTTAATTAGAAAAGAATGTGTCAAATTACTGTTACACTCATTCGACGTGATAAAAAAAATATCAAAATCAAACCATCAAAATAATCTAAATGAACTGAATGAAGTCACTCATATTCAGAGAATAAATAAACAATGAAACAAGTCCTGCTCAACTCCATAATATGATTTGCCAATATCTGATTATGTTCTTTGATTTCTGGTTGCCGCAGTATTTATCACACTGACAAAGGAATACAATAAACCCAGTAGCCCTTGTTCTAGCTTCGTTTTCACATATTCCCTGACTGATTTACATTTTGTATTTTGGCACCTAAATTACTTTAATTTGTTCTATTGATTCTTGAAATCTGGCTCAAATGTTCACTTAAGGAGGAAATTTGGTGGTCAGAGGTCACCATGCCCTCACAAAGCACATTTTGGCATACCTCAATCATTCTGACAAAACTGTCCACAAATGCCTGATAGAAATCCAAACTTTTTTTCACTTTCACTTTCTCAGCCTTGTTGGTTTGACTTGTTTCACTGAAGCATCAGGAGATTGTAGTTGCATCATGTGACCAAGCTCTCTATTAGTTCATCAGTTCTCTCTATTAGTTCTATTAGTGAGTTTTTTGCTGGAAATTACTATCTCACACTCATGTCAAGTCCTTCACTCAAAAAAAAAAAAAATCAAAGAAACACAACATACCTTTTATTAAATCACGCCAAAGTCATGAGTCAGTACAGACGTGGATGTAAACTGTGACTCACACACTTAAAAAGTTTGAAATGCGACATTCAGTTCAATTCAATTCAATTCAAATTTCTATTTTACTGTGTTATACAATGGTGTATATATAGTAAAGCTACAGTGAGCTTCAAGTAAAATGGACCTAAAACTTTAAAATCCAAAATCTCTAAATATTATCAATGACACCAGACACGCAGCACTAAAAATGACTTGCATCAGTAATGCTTATAAAGCTTCATTAATACTAGCAACAAATCTACGAACTTCTCAAAGAGTTAATACTTTTGATAGAGAATAGTTTCAACACAGTGTGTCAACTGAGAAGGTATTTTAGGACTGTAGCTGGGAAATCTGCCGGCTGCAGAGAAAGAAATGCTTTGATCACTATTACCAACTTCTTCTCTATCAGACCCTCAGTATGGCCAATAAAGGAAATGTTCAGGCATTGTTACAAGACTTGCAAAAAAGAAATAACTGAACGTCTTCTATGTTTCCAGCAACATCTGGTATCTGCATCAGTGCACTTGTGCTTAATACTGCAATAATTCAGTGTCAGTTTTATTAGCAGACACACTGCTGCAGACGTTCAGGAGCATTAAACCGAGCTAAACTGAACTGCACTGACTGTCCTGACACTCCAGCAAACACATCGCTCCTCACAAGGTCAGTGACAGCCAATAGGACTATCTGCAGTAATGAAGGTTTTTTCAAAGCTTTAAAAAAGAAAAAAAAAAAATAAAGATTTCTTAAATAAGGCATTTTGTTTTGACTATAAAGACTATAAAGTTAAATAAGCCATGTGAGCAGACAGGCTAGGGTCTTTGAATGAGGTGTAGGGTAAACAAGGTTGGGGCTTTCAAATGAACAGTTGTTGGTTCTGCAAGACTTCAATGGGTTCCACAGATCAGTATGTAATCATTATTTTTTAATTCATTATCATCATCAAATGTGGCACGTATATCAGGAAAGTCAGTATTAATAGTAATAGTCATGAAATGGCTTTGTTAGTTAGTTAGTTAGTTAGTTATCTTAGTTCTGTCTGAACTCTCTAGTTGTCTTTTTGATACTATATGACTGACTTTTCTTCTTGTACCACTATGCAGAGTTTGTCTTTACCTCAGTTTTCGGCGTCAGTGTTTAAAAATTAGCAGCAACATTTTTAACAAAAATTCATCCCCTTAGTTCTAAACACATTTACACAATACTATGGATGAATTAGGCTGAATAGGACAAGGAATTATAAAACTGTGCCTCATTCAGTCACATGGAGGTTGCTTAGTGGAAAAAAGATTTATGCTTCTTGGCATCAAAGGATCCCAGGTGGGCCCACGGATACCAGACAAGTTAAGAAGGTCGTTATAAAAATGACACTGACCATCTGTTTGAACCAAAACACGAATGAACGCTGTTATTCTATCGGTCATAACATTATGACAACCTGCTTAATATTGTGTAGGCCTCCCTTGTGCCTCCAAAGCAGCTGTGACTCATCAGAGAATGAACATGGACCTTCTGAAGGCGTCTTGTGGTGTCTGGTAACAGGATGTTGTAGGTGGGGGTCTTTGGGTCCTATGGGTTGAGGGGAGGGGCCTCTGTGGATCATCCTACAGATACTTGATCAGTTTGGGATCTAGTGAAATTGCTCATTTTGTTCATCAACGTGTTAATTTCCTTGAAGATGTTTTGCCACACTCAGTGGTTATAGTGCCATTCACTAGGTGAAGAATTGAATATAGGCTCAACTCCAATTCCTCCAATTACAGGTGAGTATGTGTAATGAATTTTATACATGAACTTGATAAATTTATACTTTTGTGCTGGCTCATTTAGTGGAGCCAGTTGTTGCCGTCAAGGCTGTTTCCATAATTCTCTATTCAAATTACCGACCGTCAGAGATAAAATTGACCATGTGCAGAATTCTCAATACCTGGTATCATGTCTCGCTCCCTCTCTCTCTCTCTCTCTCTCTCTCTCTCTCACACACATGCACACACACTGTGCATGAAGCTGGAAGTCCCCTGTGATTGATTCTTGATCCCAGCGCTTATGAGAGCATGGAAAACCCCGTCTCTCTTTCCATTCTTCTCTTGTCATTTTCGCACATTTTCACTTCACCTTATTTAATTTCCACCTTCTTTTGCATAACGCTCTCTTTTTGTTGGCGGTCACCGCTCTGGCTCCTCCTCCCTCTCTTCTGAACCAAGTTTCCAGAATGTGTGCTCCAGTTTTCCAGGCGTCTGTTGGACAGGGCACAGTTACAGTCCAGCTCTGGTGGAACAGCCACTCACTGTAAGAATTCACATACTGTACTTTGAGGTTTGCACAGAACTGGTCTCAGTGTCATTATAGTTGCCTTCAATATTGCACACCATGACTGAGGATGCTGCGCACTAAACACTTTCACTGAAAATTGATCAAAATGCATCAGACTGACATTTGCAATTTTCATTCAAATCTGATACAAGACTCAAAGGTAGACAGAGTGGAGAGAAATGTATTGTACTACAAAAACAGCATATGTCATAATGCAATGTAAAATCTCAAACATAACTTTAAATGTATCTAAATATATTATTTCTTGCAGTTGTTTCCTTGTGATATACACTCACCAGTCACAATGCTACTGCTGGTTTGATTCTCTCTCCTTGGTGTCATGGATACCTGAAGTTTTGGCTTCATGTTGACATGACTGCATTATATCATGGTTTCAGATTTATCAGCAGCACATTCCTGCTGCCAATCTCCTTCATTCAGTTTTACCATAACTGAACGTTCTATTAGAATCCGTTCTGGTCACTGAGCATAACTTTTGCTTTGGGACATGGTGTATTATCCTGCAGGAAACAGCTGTTAGAAGATAGTAAACTGTGGTTATGCAGAGTATGGTATTCACACCAGGAATTACTGGCACCAAGTGTGCCAAGAAAACATTGTCCACATCATTACATCACCGGCAGCAGCTTTGTTGTTAACGTAAGGAGATTCATGCTGTTCATGCCAAATTTTGTTTAACTGTGGTCATAAACATCCTGGGAGATGACGCATGTGTGTAGCTGTTTTAATGCATATAAAACTGTGCATCTGAAATCAATATATAAATCTAAATTACCTTAGATTTGTACTGCAGAAATTCAGGTTGAAATTAAGTTGATCTGCCATCTTGTGGCTGTCTGGCATTACAACAGAATAAAGGCTGCTAGGGCAACTGTTTAACATTTATTAATGAATATACATTTAAATAACAATAATAATGATTATAAAAAGCATACCATGGAGTTCTTATTTGCCAACAGAGCCAAAAGATGCAGGTTCACAACACATTTGATCGCCACCATAACATCTGAGGCTTACATTATTTCAGTATTGATAAGGTTAACCCACCATTCATGTTTCATTGTACCAAGCTTTGAATTAAATTGAGGCATTTTAGAAAATGCACCATCAGAAATATTCTAACACCCAATTTAACTTTCAGTGATGTGGTAATGTAAAAAGAAAATTACCTAGATTTCTAAACAGGTACTTGACATTTAATGAATTTAATATAAATAAATATGCATAATAAAATATATTAAAAATGTGTTCCAAAGTTGAGGTCTTTTGTGTATCCAATAGTGTTAAGTAGACATACAGCTAAAAGAAACATTTCTGATGGTGGCTCACCACTGGCTCTGGTGGGGCAATGCAGGAAAATCCAGAATCCAGAAATATCAGCAAACAGGTGACAGCAAACAGGTGATGACAAAATTGCAGCTGAATAATGCCATCACACAAACAATGGCAATCTGATGACATATTATCATATCAATAGCGCCACCAAATGGCAGTGTTCAAGATCTCCCTAAATCAAGTACTCAATTTAATTCAATTCGATTTTATTTATATAGCGCCAATAACAATACAAATTGTCTCAAGACGCTTTACAAAAATGGCCTGCAACCTCCAGAGCAAACCTGAGGGCGACAGTGGCAAGGAAACCTTGAGCAGAACCCAGCTCATATGAAGGGACCCATCTGCTGAAGGCCAGCCGTGTAGAAACAGAGAAGATAGAGAGAAAAGAAGAGCAGGAGAAACAAGACAAACAAACTTCTGCCACACAGTGGTTAATAATAGAAAAAAGAGATAAAAAATAAAATTATAAGATATTAGAAGACAGGAGCCAGAGAAGAGAGAGGAGAGGACATGTCCTTGTCAAAAAAGAAAGTCTTAAGCCTGACCTTAAAAGTAGAGGTGGTGTTCTACTTTTAGAAACTCTAGGAACCACAAGATCATAGTGATCTGTTGGGACAGTATGGTACTATGAGGTCTATCAGATATGATGGAGCTAGGCCTTTCAAGGCCTTGTATGTAAGGAGGAGGATTTTAAATTAAATTCCAAATTTTAAAGGGAGCCAATGAAGAGAAGCTAATACTGGAGTAATATGATCTCTCTTGCTAATTCCTGTCAGTGCTCTTGCTGCAGTGTTTTGAATCAATGGGAGGCTTTTTAAAGAGCTACTTGGACAGCCAGACATTAACGAGTTACAATAATCCAGCCTGGAAGACACAAATGCATGAACTAGTTTTTCCGCATCACTCTGAGAAAGGATGTTCCTAATTTTGATGATATTAAAAAGGTGAAAGAAAGCAGTCCTGGTCACCTGCTTTATGTGAGAGTTAAAGGACATATCCTGGTCAAATATAACCAAGGTTTTTCACAGTAGTAATGCCATCCAACGAAACCAGGTGATTAGATAATGAATCTCTGCAACGCTTAGGACCAAATACAATGACTTCTGGTTTGTCTGAGTTTAAAAGTAGAAAATTACAGGTCATCCAAGCCTTTATGTCTTTAAGGCATGCTTGGAGTTTAACCAGCTGATTAGTTTCATCTGGTTTCATGGATAAATATAGCTGGGTATCATCTGTGTAGCAATGGGAGTTTATGCCATGCCTTTTAATAATATTGCTTAAGGGAATATGTATAATGTGAATAATACTGGTCCTATCACAGAACCCTGAGGAACCCCATAGCTCACTTTGGTATATATAGAAGAGTTGTTGTTTACATGGACAAACTGGAATCTGTCTGACAGATATGATTCAAACCAGTCTAGTGCAGTTCCTGTAATCTTGATCACACTTTCAAGTCTCTGTAGTAGAATATTGTGATCAATAGTGTCAAATGCAGCACTGAGATCTAGCAGGACGAGTATAGAGACAAGTCCATTGTCTGAAGCCATGAGGAGATCATTGGTAACTTTAACCCGAGCCGCTTCTGTACTATGATGAGTTCTAAAGGTTTAATTACAGCAGTTTTAAAAGACTCGGGCACATTTCCTGTTAATAAAGATAAGTTTATCTGATTTAATATGGAGGTATTAATTAATGGAAAAACCGCCTTGAGCAATTCAGTCAGGATGGGGTCTAGAAGACAAGTTGATGGTTTAGATGCTATAATAACTGAAGTGAGCTCAGGAAGATCAATTAGAGAGAAAGAATCCAGATATTGACTAGGTCGTACAGAGGTTTCTTATGGCACTGTACTTACATTTTTGACAGCTGGAAGGGTGCTATGAATTTTATCTCTAATGGCAACAATTCAATTAGTGAAGAAACTCATGAAATCATTACTGCTGAGGGCTGAAGGAATAGATGGCTCAACAGAGCTGTGACTCTTTGTCAGCCTGGCTACAGCTAAAAAGAAATCTGGGGTTGTTCTTGTTTTCTTCCATTAATGAAGAGTAATATACTGTTCTACTTTTTGTTAAACTATCTTTCCAGGCTATGTGAGCTTCTTCAGAATTAGTGGAACGCCAAATTCTTTCCAGCTTTCGAACTGCTGCCTCAAGATCGAAACTGTAACATAACAACGATAATGCACAGCTCATGGTGTTAACGGCGCACAACTAATACACGGCAATCAATACACAAAGTCACCACGCTTAATAAACCACGGCCATTTCAGCGCCACAGACAGGTAAACAGCTCCATGAGGTTGTGTCCCCCACATGCATCACCAGCTAGGGATTACACGTCACATCACACGCATCACATTCAAGCGCAGCAGTTCATCAGTCCACAACACTGCAGGCCAGGGTTCTCTCAGCTGTGCTCCACCAGCAGAAACAGAGACGCAGCATCAGGAACAACAAACTATTTACACACAACTACACTACAAAAAGAGTCTACAGAGGAAACTGCATTCATCAAATGTGGACATTTCACTGGGGACAGAGTTTATTACTTATTAATTTATGTGCAAAAACACTTTTGACACAGCAAAACTAAAAGCTAATAATCCTCATCTAGTGGGGCCCCTAATGCAAAGACACCATTGATAGAGTCTAATCAGATAAGCTGCCCAGATAGCTCACCTGGTTGTCCAGTTCCACCATAAACAGAGAAAAACATATAAGTCCTCATGCAGTGTTAAAATCTACCTGTAACCTCACTTAATCCCATCATTTCCAGTCTGTTGCTGATTTCTCCGTACTTTGCTAACTATTTCTGAACACAAATGTGGATCTTTCCAGAGCTGGCGGACACACATAAGAATGTGTCTACAGTGTATTGTGTAGTTGCCAGAAACATGAGTCAAAAGTTCTGTGGACTGGCTTTTAATAATTTATGTACTGCATTTTTACCCATCAAAGCAATGAATCACTGTGTACTTGAGAATATATGACAGATACAACATCAGAAAAAGGGAAATTAATGGAGCTTGTGTGAGGAAAATTTGGTTTCCCATTGATCACTCTGACATATTTCAGTGAGCTTCTGGGCTACAGTTTAAGAAAGTATTATGTCATCTGAATTATGACTGATGTTTTCAGCATCTGCCTGACAGAAACTGAACCTCACAACCTTCATCGCAGAGTTATCTCTCAGTTGGACCCATGGGTCTGGATGGGAATCAAATGGCGGCCACAGCTGGAGGAACCAAGTTTCTGTTGGATGTGCATTAAAGGCAGAAGGAAGGAAGACTTTAGACAGGAATAACAAAAAATGACAAATGACTCAGGCAGCAGTAGCTCAAGAGGTAGATCGGTCATCCAATAACTGGAAGGTTGGCGGTTTGATTCCCTCCATCCCGAGTCTGTCCGTTGTGTCCTTGTGCAAGACACTTAACCCACCTTGCCCCCAGGTGTATGCTCTCTGGTGTATGATTGCAAGTGTGTGATGTAGGTGGGGGTTGGAGAGGCCGTAGGCACACATTGGCAGCCATGAGCGAATGAATAATGCATTCAAGTGAGCATCTAACAATGGAAAAGTGCAATATGAAACCAATTTGTCTGGAACAACAACGCTGGTTGCTCCAACAGCTGATTTTAGATGATTTAGGCAGTGACATCATCCAAAATACAGGAGATTCTAATTTGTATTGATATGAATCCCACATACTCCATCTCTTCTATGGAAATACTCCTCAAACATAATCAAACCATTCTCAGATCAGTACAGATTTTCCATTTCATATTTACAGATCTGTTTTTATTTACAGTTATATGTGCAAATTACAGAAATATATTTTAACATTTAGGATAGGAGCTAATTCATTCTGAAATGGATAAATGGGTTAGAAACATCTGAAACATCTCCAGTGTCTGAAAACCCAATATAAATGTGTGTTGGCCAGCTCTGTGTTATGTCTTTTTTGCCTGCATTGATTGTAATGTTTTATCTGTGTGTGTTATTTCTGCATGTTCATTTGCCGGATCTCGTCCACTCTGTTGCGGTGCAGCTGGAAGGCGGGAGTCACCCAGCGGCCACACGAACACTGATCCCCGCACCAGCTGAATGAGCCCAGCTTGGATTTACACTTCGGACACAGGAGCTAAACACACACAGAAGACAGAGAGGAGGAAAGTACCACAGATACAAGTCAGCAAAAAGAAATCACTTGGGATCAAAATATTTGCATATGGTTGACTGAAACTCATCAAGATTATTCACAGTGAAAAAAAACTCAACAGACACCTTAGGGCTAGTTGTCACAATATAATTCATCCATCATCTATAAGTTGTTGTTTTTTAATCACACAAAAACATTTATTTAGGATCAAAGGAAGTCATTTATTATCATGTACCTGCATGTGCCTTTTAAAATCTCAACAATAACTGGAATTACACAAATGATCCTGATCAAAAGTTTGATACACACATGGTGGACATGATGCATCTGTTATCAGTTGTATGGTATCACATTGACTTGTGTGCATCAGTGGAGGTGTGCTTTACCTGTCCATCCATCACTCCAAGTAAGGATTGTTCCATCCACTGCACTGGCTCGATGAAGTATGATGTACACTGGACTTCTCCTGAACAACAACACGTTCCATAACATCAGATATGTCAACACATTCAAGCAGTCAGACTGAGTCACAGAGGCATATGCTTACTGAGACAGTGATGTCTTTATGACTATGAGTTCGCTGTCTTCATAAAATGTCACACTTGTGATGTAATACCTATCCTATATAAGTAATGTATAATATATAAGTGAAAGTCTAATTTAAAATAGAAAAACCCACTCTAACTGAAAATACAGCTGAAGTTCAGGCAGAACAGATCAAGTTCAAATTCACCTAGAAGCCACATAAACTAGCCTTATCTATTAATATGTTGTGGTGCAACATCAGTGTGGAACAACTACTCAGATTGGTTATTGGACTATCAGAGGGTTTTTTTTGCTGTACTGGTTAAAAACACAGCCCATAATTAAGTCCAAGAGGTGTGTTACCAGACTCACAATCTGATAAGAACTGAGTCTGGCCACACCAGCCTAGGGTCAAACCAGTACCCTATGAACATAATGAAAAAAAATTAATGAAATGAGTATAGGCAAACTTAACAGGTCCTTTCTAAATTTGCGGAAGAATGTAGAAACGTTTCTGTATTTTAATTCTGTATCTGAAAATAATTTGTGGAGTCAGTTGTAGAGAACATGTTGACCGTGTGGTTTTCTTCTTACCAGTGAGGTTACTTGACTTCTTGTGACTAAAGGCTGAGGCTCCTTCTCCTACTGGGTGACTGAGAATACTGGAGTCACGGAACAGAGTCCGTCTGAAGAGGAGAGGGTGGAGGTTCATCAGTGAATATAGCTACATCCACAAAATATTACCATTTGTTAACAAATGCAAATAGTTTTCAGTCATCATTCTACGTTCACTACCACTGTTCTGTTGCTTTAAGTTTTTAATTCTCTTGTAAATGTATTACGTGGATAGTACACTACCAGTAAATGTTTGGACACACTCTCTCACTAAATTGAATGAGGACTGATAGCCAACTGGTAGTGAATGTTTGAGATGTTCAGGTCAAGTGTAACAAAAAGCTAAGCTGTTTTTGTTGTTCATGGTTGATTTTAAAGTCTGCTGTTAATCATTGTCTTGTGTGTGAAGGACAGCAATCGGGCATAACATTATGATCACTGAGAGGAACTGCGTGACATCATGAACACGTTAGCATTCATAATGTTCACGCCTTCCATGACCATGTCCATCCTCTGATGAGTCACAACTGTTTTGGAGGCACAAGGGAGACCTACACAGTATTAGACAGGTGGTCATAATGTTATGACTGATAGGTGTATGTTGTAGAATTTTGCTTCACGTTATGACTGTATGGCTTTTGCCTCCTTACTAAAAACACGTGCACTATACTCTGGAGCATTCTGCCTCTATAATAACTTCTCCAGCTTTCACCTGCACTTCCTGCATCGATAAGACACTTCAGAAGAGTTGGAGAGGGCAGGGTCAACAGCAAACAGCTCCCTAGGAACCTGCTGCAACTCTGCTCACACACACAGGGGGGAACAAGACATTAGAAAAAGATAACAACCGTCATATCAAGTGCACAAAAATGCTCCTCTGTGTGTATGGTTACCTGGGTATTTCTCTGTGAGCTTGGTCAGTCTGTATTGTTTGTACAGAGGACTGGAGGTGTCCACTTCACACTGCATGGCTTCATACAGACACAGCTGCTCTTCAAAACCACTGTTGGCTCTAAAACACAAAACCAACATGTCAGTTTGTCTGTTCAGTTATCTGTTATATTCATTCAGAATACAACAAATACAAGCTCTGTCACTTTTTGTGTCACAAAGATAAAGAACAATAACAGACTGAAGCTGTAATTCATTTCTTTCCCACCTGTGTGGGTTTTCTCTTACATGCATGTTAGGCAAACTGAAGTTCAAAATTATTCTAAGTTGCCCTTATGAATGTGAGTGTGAATGGTAGTTTATTTCTTTGTGTTTGTTCTGTTCTGTGTCATCTTTATTCCACCTCCTCAGGTGGAATAGGCTCCATTCTGCTGCTAACCTCTACAGGATAAGAGGTTAGAAATATAGATGATGATATATAGATGAATGGATACTTTCTGACTACAATGTACATTCTACGTTACCTCAAGATAAGTTTTGCTTATCTTCCTAAGTCCTAATCTAAATAGATCGATCACATCTGAAACACACACACACACACACACTTGTGATGGCAAACACAAAAGTTGCTTGCAATCACACAGAAGTAAATTAAGGTGGAGTAACTGGAAATATTTCAGTCTTTGGGGAAACACTTACTGGACGTCCTGTTTAATACTCTTCAGTCGGTGGTAAGCCTCAGTGAAGCCCAGCTGGTATCTCTTCATTAAATAAGCAGTCACAATGGTGCCACTGCGACTCCGACCGGCTTGGCTGACACACACGCACACAGAGTAATACTTTCTGTTTATTTAATTTTATGAGGGGCGGTCTCCCATTTCTCCCAAAATCATGCACACAGAAACTAGCTATGTGCATGACTGCTCAATAATATCTATTCAGCGATTGCCTAAATTTAATAGGATAATTAAAAATCTAATAATAAATGTGTAATAAAAACATTAGTGAAAAATAAACAATAAAATAAGAGTGATGACACTTTACCAGTGGACAAGTGCAGCCTGGCCTGCCTCCACAGCCTCCTGAATGAACAGGAAACAGTCGTCCATGTGACTCAGAAGATCAGACATCGCTTCGTCTAAAACATTGACCCACTTCCTGCAAAAGGCTGCATTAGCGGGAAGCAGCGGGCCGGGGTCTACCGAGTCCACAGACAGGATGTGAGTGACAGCCGCATCAGCCAATGCCTGGGGGTTGTTGAGGTCGGCCGCAGTGCCGATGAACAGACCACGGTCCACCAGAAGCATGACTGCAGAGAGAGACACAGAGCTGACACTATGTCCTAAACAAGAGCAGGCATTACAGCATCTTTAAGTGATGCATGGGTCCATTAATTAGTCCATTAAAACTATTTACATTAGTCTTTTCCTATGTAAACTGTAAGTTGTGCCATGTGTTTGGTGCATAGTGGGTGATCAACTACTTTCACCTTGACATCAATGCCACCAAGACAAGAGAGATGATGATCACAGACTGGTGAAAATCCAGGGATTAGACATCGACATTGTGGATGGACATAAATCCCTGGGTATTCGCCTGAATACTTAGCTGGACTGACAGTATTAATGTCCTGCACAAGGGGGGGCAAAGTTGCTTCCACCTGCTCAGGAGACTGAGGTGTCCTTAGGTGTGTACTCTACTCAGAACCTCTTATGATACCGTGGTTGCGTCTGCAACATTTTACCTTGTGGTCTGCTGGTATGGGAGAGTCAGATAAAGAGGCACAGCTCCATTCTGGGCTGTCCCCCGGACTCACTGGAGCAGGTAGGGGAGAGGATGTTGTCCAAACTGTCAACCATCAACACCTCTCACCTCTTGTATAAGACAGTTGTGAATTTAGGTAGCTGCTGCAGCCATAGACTGCTGCACAGTTCAAGAAGGAGCGCTTTCAGACATCCTTTGTCCCTTCAGCAGTCAAACTCTTCAACATCAGCATTTCCTAGCACTGCCAAGTTTTTTGCTTCAACTGAAGAATCTATTTATACCTAGTCATCGTTGCATCACTTCACCATCACTAATCAACTTAATGAGCATGTCTTTGTATGGTGGGAGGAGGGGTACCCTTTTGCCGTTGATTAAAAACGTCGTATTAAAATGTGGTTTATTTTAAAGTGTTATAAAACGTATTTATTAACATTAAAAAAAAGTAAAAGAAATGACTAATTAGAAAAGATTCAGAATGATGTGTTTCGTATTTTCTGACTTGCAGCGAGTAACAAATGATTCAAGTAAACAGTTGTACATTTCTGAGCTGTATCACATTGACAGCTCGAGCACTGACTGTATAGAGCTCGACAGACACAAGATACCTCACCTGCCTCACGTCTCTCAGTTACTGTTGCTCATCCGGTAAAACTTCGTTGCTGTTGTTGTAACCGCTTTACGCGTGAGGTTGACGACCCCCCGGGTATTAGTCAACAAGTACAACGAAGAGCAATAGTTAGATAGACGCTCAATTTAAAAAAGGAAAACGAAAAAACAAATATGAACGTGTGGTAACAGCACTGAGTGGTTTTGGTTTGTCAGTCCGTCCATCCGGTCGGAAACATAGACATGAACTCTTTAGTTCCGGATACTGTGAATGAACACATGGTACTATGTAGTAAACAATAAAAGTTTAAACAAAAACAATATGTTTTGGTAACACTTCATGATAACTGACCTACGCACTGTGAAGCATTAGTAAACCACTAGTAAACTTCATTCGTCCTTTGCATGAGTTCTAAATTAATAGATATTAATAAGTACTTTATAAATATAGTCATCAATGTATTTATTATAGATTTATTCTTAATCCATATGATCTTTGTTATATAACAAAGTATTTACAAAGTTATTGGTTATTAAGAAGTGGTAATATTGTTTATAAATGATCTATTAACACACTTAGTAACTATGCGTACATGTGTAAATAATAAGCTGCATATATATACATCATACTAGTTTATTAATTATTTAATCACACTTTATTAATGATTTTAGGAACTATTGATAACTCCTTAATAGTAATGTTTTGTAAATACTGCAGTATTTAATTTATGTGTGCAGTTCTTATAAAGCTTTAGTTTGCCATCAGCTTTGCACCCTCGTGGCATTCTCTCTATGAGTGTCATGAGGTAGTCACCTGGAGTGGTTTTCCAACAGTCTTGAAGGAGTTCCCAGAGGTGCTGAGCACTTATTACATAGATAAATTCTTCATTTATAGGGACAAAACTCCCTACCTTGGACTCCATGTAGGTGCAGTGCTGTCGGAGAAGAGCAGAGGGAATCATCAGAGACTTACTCAACATACAACTTGCTTTTTCAATAGCTTCTTCCATGCCACAGTCAAACTGATGGCTAAACAAAACTGCTTAATAACAATACATGCACAACACTACCTCACTGTACCTGTGCAATATGTGACCCCCACAACCCAGTCTATTTATTAATATTAATAAGTATTTATTACACTGCACACTACCACCTTCTGTACAGCGCATCTACACTTTGTACATTTTTGTATATTTATACATAAACAGATATTTTTTTATAATGTTACTTCATAACACACCTGCTAATGTCATATATGTATACAGTCTCCATATCTGTCCTGTTACCTCTTTATATTTTATCTTTTTCATTTTATTTTTTATATTCTCTCATTTTAAGTTTCTTTACGTCTTTCTGTTGATCACAAGAGAGCCCTGCACAAGAATTCCAAGGTATCTGGACTGTGGTCTGTCACAAATGGCTAATACCATCACACCTCCCCCTCTACATAACAAAGTATACATTTCTACTGCTCTGATATTGATTTAGCAATTCAACAATGAAGGTCAGATTCTGAGCAGAATGTGGTTGAACAAATGTGAAGCATTTCTATGGGCTGAAATGTGAGGTGTTTTTAATTCGTGGTTTCTGAGGCTGGTAGCTTTAGTGAATCGCTGCATAGAAGTAACTCTTGGTCTAGGAATCCGTCAGATCATTACGATTTCTTCATGCATCATTTGGGAGCACCATTTGATATCTGTCGAGATGCTCGAGGGCTGAAGTTTAGCCTGTTTTAAACACACTGCCTCAGCCAAACACAACATTCTCTCCCTTCTAGCAAAATAAACCCATTAAATTGGTTTAGCTGTAAAGCTGAATTAATGAGTAGGAACAATTGAGAACAGTGAGAGGAAGATACCAGGAGGTTGAGGTAATGTTTACAGACACTGGTCAGCATCCTGCATTCCCATCAAATAGTCATGACCAGTGACAGAAACAAGAATAAAAACAATGTGAATCTATGAATATCATGTTAACTCCCAGTTATAGAAAGAACCGGGAATATTTATTAAGTAAATATATAAGTAAAATGTCTAACTTAGTATATTAAAGCAGTGATGATTACATGCTGGTTCAGTGAATCTCCATTCTTCTGTCTGTTATATATGTTGCCAGAACCTCTTTAATTAGTTGCTTTTTGTGATGTCTGTCTGGTCTCCTGTTTCTCGACACCTTCTCAACTTGCCGCCTTGTGTACCACAGTCTGTACATGGTCACAATATGGGGTGGTAATAAAGTTTACGAGCTGCTTTAATCTGACCGTCTGACCTATCACAACACATTGCGTTTGACTGCACGCCTCCTCGAGGGCTCACTGGAGGCCTGCCAATCACACATAATTGACTGTTAGAAATGAGGCATATGAGAAAAGCAGAGCACAGAAAACACACACACACATACAGTGAGTAAAGACCAGCAGGTGAATGGGAACAGAGTGGGCGCGTTGACGATGTGTTTGGTCTGTTGCAGTGACTCACAGACGTTGCATTATCACATGGCAGGTCAGAGCGCCAACAAGCTGCTTTCTAACGGATGTCAAGCCTCAGCTGCTTTTGCAATATGTTTTATCAAATTTCAGCCACTGTATGTAGGGTTTTAATGCTCACTGAATCTTTTAGTTTTGATGTTTGAAGTTTGTATTGTGTGTCACTTTCATTCCATTCTCAGTGTCCCACGGTTGAAACCTCGTCAGTCTGTGTGTTATTCATATTATCACCAGGACATATGGACCAGTGACATGAAACCAAATCTATATCTCCTGTAGAGGTAGATTGCAAAGAGCTGAAACAGCGTTATTGTCTAATTATGAGGCTAATCCTTTTGCTGAATTGAATGTAATAAGTACCCATAAGTGTGCAGATTTAGAAGCATGTATATCATCATGTGGGTTTGAGGCAAAGTTATTTAGTAAGTTAATCTCATGTTGTTGCTTGCATGCCAGCCAGCCAGATAACTGGACGTCTAGAAATTTGTGTCTAGAAAATATTAGTCCAGTGCACAGACTGTCATTGCAAACACTACTTCACTACTGTACAGTGGGAGGGATATATACATATAGTTTGCACATGAAGACCCATAGGTATGATTAATTGTTAGCTCCTTCAGTGAGTACTGTTTACATTCAACTGACAGCATCCTCCAGTGACATCTAGCAGTGATTATGATGGGAGGAAGAGGCTACAGTGGAGGGGTGGGTGGACAGAACAGTCAAAGACCGCTGTTCATTACCCATTTCAATAACTCTTTTAGCTTATTTTTTATAATCACGTAATCACATCCTATGGTTTTGAACAGTGACGTGTCTGTCCTCTGCAGAGGTGATGATGCTGTGGGTGATAATAAAGAGGGACAAACAAATTAATTATTGTAATAAGAATCTCTCATGATCACTTTTTTATTATGTAAATTAGCATTAGATACAAAGCAAAAGTTTCATTGCAGGTAGAATATTTTTCAGTGTCTTTTATTCAGTTATTGACTATATCATTTTTGTCCTTAACAGCATTTGTGTCTTTGACCAAATAAACTGTGACCAGCCTCTAGATTTCTTTCTTTCCCTATCATTTCTGCTGTCTTAATGTTGAGAGGCAGTCTGTCCACATAAAACTAAATGCCAGCACCTCTCCAAACTGACCCCTTTCATTCATTTTCTTTCCTTGGGTCTGTGCCCTCATCTCCTCCTTGCGAAAGTCACCCACATGTAGACACATTTAATGAGCTGCACAATTAAAACTCAACGCAAAAATGGTCAAAACCACATGACATCAGTTTTGGCCCTGGAACCTCATTCCTTAAGTTGACTGGTAGGGAAAATGTGGCCAAAAAGCAACAGGTAGGAGTGGTAACAGACAGAACCACAGACCTCACAAAAAAAAAAAAAAAAAAAACACAGCTGAAATACTGTAGTGTATATGAATACTATAATACTTGTGGCTAATTAACCAATAATTTAAAAGCGATGTCTGATTCATTATTGTTTTTATTGATAAATTGTTGAATGGCTGAACTTCCCCCTAAAACATCTATGCTCTATTGTTTTTAATTAACAAATAACAGGAACAGTAAGTGTGGTAACTTGTAATCTGTTACTTTCTGTTTAACGTCTTGGAAGAGTTACTGTCGTAGGAGTCAATTTACTGACAGTGTAGGACGTTTATATATGTCTTAGCAGTTTTTAATTAGTGTGTGGGTGTAGTGCCAGTGAGTAATTGTGTGTGTGTGATGCTAATTAAATGAGTCCTGTCTCCTATATAAGACCAACCGACTGGCTGTTTGAGGAAAGAAGAAGAGAGGTGAAGCATCGAAGAGGTAACTATTGATTCTCTCACTTTCTTCCTGTCACTGTGGCAGCGTCTGTCTCTCTCTCAAGTCCTCCCTCTGTATGTCATTGAAATGTTCAGATCTCATTTGGTTTTCACTGAACGCTGAAGATGACGATGATGGTGAAATTATCTCTGCTGCTCCTGTCTCTTGGCCTCATTCTGACCTCTGCTGCTGCTGCACCAGGTATGCACTGACATATACTGTATGTACTTAACATGTAAGAGGGCACTTATTTGTCATCTGTCATCTAATGTTTAAATATGCACTATAAATACATCTAGACTGTACTTACAATATCATGCAACCTCTTCACTGTCTTGAATGTACATTTGATCTGTTAGAATCTTAAGATGCTTCATACTGAATACACAAAACCTTACATAACAACGAATTATACAAGCTTGTAACACGCCTGTTTTGAAGTGAGTAATGATTCATAGTTTCCTCATAATAACTTCTGGAGGATATAAAATGAAGTATTGCCTCAGAGTCAGATCTCCTGTCTTCAGGCAGCTGCTCCGGTCGCTGTGGTGAGGTTTTCACCAGAGGCCAACAGTGTACCTGCGACTTCAGCTGCCACCAACATAACGAGTGCTGCCCGGACTTTGAGGCTACTTGCACCACCGGTAAGATGCTCGGAATAAGATAACGAACAACACATCACATATTTTGACTTGTCATAGTATAGGAATTAATAAATGGTGGCTAATATTAAAGGAAATTTTAAATGAACCTACATGTGCTTTTGTCCATAACTGTAATAAAAAATATAATAAAAAAGACGGTAAATATAAGTGTCATTAGACATTTAAGATATAAATTTGTCATAGTCATTGTCTTAAATATAGAGAAAGCAAATGGAACAAATGCTTGACCACTTTGTATCAAAGCCATGTATGCTCTGTCCTTCTTTCCATCACTGGTTTTGTTTTGTTCTTTTTTGTTTTAATTTTTCCTGTTCCTCATGTTTGTTTTAGCTTTAATGAAACTTTTTAACCTCTTTTAGTTTCCTTTTTATATTCTCCCTTTAGCACTGGTCTATTTGCATCTTTACCTTGTAAGAGTTTTTGGTGTTCGTTTTTATAATTTGGAATTTATATTAATTCCAAAGAAAACAATTGTGTTGGTGTTTCTTCCTTTCAAGTCTAATTTCAGATACAGAGCTTTTAAAACATTGGAGCCTGTCTTAATTAGCACTTAGCTGGTGAACATGATGGTGAGCATTTGGCTCAGACATTACTCAGGACTTGGTAGAGACAAAAACGGAACTAAAAACACAAAGATATGTGAATAGGTAACTGTTACAGGGCCTTGATTTTTTTTTTTTTGTTTGTTTCTGAGCTCTGCCCCTTAGAAGCCTGGATTGATTTTGGCAGCGCGTGCTTTACTGTGTTATTCTGTTGGTTTGTTTCCTCAGCTCAGTCCTGTCAGGGCCGCTGTGGTGAGACTTTTAAAAGAGGTCAGCTGTGTGAGTGTGATCCACAATGCATCCGCTTCAATACCTGCTGTCATGACTACCAGCTGCAGTGTGGTAAGGACCAGCAAACATAACAGCACACCCAAACCTGAAGGACCACAGGACTGCTTTGGAGATGCTGTTCTCACACTGCTCTCTGCCCACAGATGCCAGTGCAGCCATCGCACGTCAAGGCACTTTCCAGTCTATGAAAGCTGCACCTACAGGTATCTAGCTTTCTAGCCTGTGGCCTTCCATTCAATGCAAAAAAAAAAAAAAAGTGAAATGGGTTCCTTGATATGGTCAAGGAATGTTCATGTTCCCATAATCCTCCTCTTCTCTGCTTCTTTGTGTCATTCTCAGGAAATCGGAAATTACAGAAGAGCAAGAAAGGGTCCAACAGTGAGAGCGAGGAATTGTTGACAGGTAGATGTGGTTCAAATGCTTTTACGATATTGTGAATCATTTCAAATTTATTTGTACGTGTTGTATGAGAGCACAGCTAAAGTACAATATCAGCACATTATGTAGCATGGGGTCGTTTTTGATATTGTGGCCTTATGTCAAAAAAAAGGATGGAAGTTAGATGAGAGGATTGATACTAACATAATTTTGGCACAGTGATTACTGTGACGCCAGGTTGCTCAGCCTAGCTTAGCCAGACTACCCAGCAGCCTCCCTAAAGGCAGCAATAATTTCTTCTACATAGTACCAAACTATCATGATAAATGCTGTTAAATCTTTCTCATTTCAATTTATTTTTCTGTGCAGCAAAGACACGCTGCCCACAGTACCCTGGGGATCAGTGTCAAGGTGAATCAGACCTCCTAAACACACGGACTGCTGGCTCCTCTGGGCCTGCCCCTCCTGCTCAACCAGCAAATCAGCTACTACAAGGTTTGCATTATTTCTTTCATGGTGAACCCTTTACTCAAAATAGACTATAGAATAGTTTCCTTTGTTCCTCCCTCTTTCCTCCTGTAGGTGTGAGTAATATCCCTCGTGGTCTGCTGCCCATGTCCAACCCTTCCTCCTATGACGGGGCTCCAAATCACCCAGCATCTGGCTTGTCTCTGCCCAGCCACAGTGCTCTGTCTCTGGGCGGCAGTGCTCCTGTGAGCGCCTCTGATCCTGGAGGTGTTGGCGGTACAATCAATGTCCAGCTGCAGTTGTCCCCCATGGGAGTGTCTTCACCCGGGCTCAGTCAAGGTTCATTTCACAGAGATTATTTCAATTTCTGTATGAATTTAATTTTAAATATACATAATTATAACAGGCTGGTCACTTAATATTTATTTTGAAGATAAGGCTTTTTGTGATTTATCTTTTTATTAACTTTTCATTTAATTGAACATCTATAACATTTAAGAAAAATAAACAGTTAATAAAAAAGAGGACAAAAAAACAAAACAAAATGACACATGACAATAACAACCCAAAGTAATAGAGACCGAGGACAGGCAAAAAAATAAAGTAGAACAGTGCACACTCTTGACAGTTTACATCATCACTATATTACATGACATGTTTGTTCCCTGAACATATACAGGTCATACACAGGTACATGGAGGGTGTGTACAAGCATCAGCGTTTAGTGAATAGTAGCATTGCTGTCCGCAGGTCTCGGCGGTGCTGCAGGTTCCAGACCAAGCACCCTGCAGGATGTAGCGCAGGCCTTAGGGCTCGCTGCGGAGGAAGGATCTCACACAGGGGCTGGTAGGACAAGTCGTCCTCTGGATGTATGTGTGCTTGATGACCTTTTCATGTTTCTGATAATTTAAACAAATGTTTTTGTCTGCCTAGGACCTTTTGTCGATGTCGATCTATGCAGTGATTCACCCATCAATGGACTGACAGCTCTCAGCAATGGGACCATACTGATATTTAAAGGTCAGTGATGTTCAAATTCATTTAACAAATGACTTCTCTACGTTCATATTAATCTAACTCATGGACTGGTGGTACAGGTCAGCACATGTACAGTACTGTCTACAGTGCTATTTGATAATGTTGTGCGATGTGTGTTGCAGGTGAGTTGTTCTGGTCAGTTGACCCTGTCAGCCGCTCAGTGGGTCGTCCTCAGAGTATCACAGACACTCTGGGTGTCCCGTCCCCCATCGACACTGTTTTCACACGCTGCAACTGCCATGGAAACACCTACCTCATTAAGGTATGCATTTTACTAGTTGTGGTGCTGTTACAGCACCACAACTACTCACCAACTACTAGTAACCAACATGCAAATTCTGCTCCTATTTTCATTAAGTCTGCTTATTTGTTGGAAATACAATCTAAGGTATTATCTAAGGTGTTATAGAATTTGATCTAGCTCAAAACTGGCAAGTTTCAGGATCCAAAAAAGTCAATTTGTTTGTGATGTTTTGGTCAGTGTGTAATCATCAGTCATCCACTTTGTCTCTAGGGAGACCAGTACTGGCGTCTAGACGAGAACATGGTGATGGAGCCAGGCTACCCCAAACCCCTGACCTCTGAGTTCCCAGGACTGACGGGAAGCATCAACGCTGCACTGCCAGTGCCGGCTACCAGGAGTAGACCAGAGACCGTATACTTCTTTAAAAATGGTGAGGAAGACACACAGAGATGAATGAACAGACAGAGAGACAAAGCCAACAAATTCTAGTTCAGATCAAAAAGTTTTGAAAGATCTCAAATATGGCAGACTGAATGTTAGTCAAATTAATGTAAAATGATGCACAACTAAGAAGCTTTGGGATTAGAAGAAAAAAACAAATGTACTGCTCCTCTGTAATGATTGGCAACATGCTTCATGTTAACATGTAATTATGTTTTTTAATTTATATACCTTAGTATGGGCAGCTGGGATAGTCTCCGGTCAATCAGTCGCTTTTTTATTCAGATTTTATACAGGATTTCGACATACCTTTTCTAAAAACGCTGTAGCCCTTTAAAATGTACTTTCATCCTCTATTTAAGCCATATTTAAACCCACATAAATGTGATCTTTGCGGCGCTGATGATTAAAAATCCTCCAACAGACACAATTTGCAACTTGATGTGAAACAACGTGTAACATTTAGTAACTCCTTTTTATTTTTGCAGTTGGTAGAGACCAAAACTAAAAAAAAACAGTATTCTTTGTGAGCATTTTAATTTTTTTGCTTAATACAGCTTCCTATCCTTTGAAGAAACAGACCAAGCTTTTATTTTGAAAGTAGGGAAGACGCTTCCAGTTCATGTTAAACCAGTGAGTTTCCTTTGGATAGCCAGGTTACCAAAATTAAGGGTCAGTAGCTTTGATCAGTGTGACTGCAATTTCTCTTGAAAGTTTAAACCAAAGAAACCATTGAACAGAAGAAGCTAGAGTCAGTCCAACTATGTGCTGTACTTACCACAAGCTTTCCTCACCATTCCATCCTCCCTATGATCAGATTAGGTATATGTATGACTACTAAGTCATTTTGTCGTGTCCACAAGTTAACATAAAACTACTGGATGTATTGTCAATGTGTCGTGACTAATGCTTATTGTTCTGGTTTGTCCTCTAGGAGACATCATGCAGAAGTTCACCTTCCCACCAGGCAACACTCCTTCCTGCAACAAGAACCTAAAAAGCTCCTCAAATAGACGCTTCGCTCGTCAGGCTGGTTCGTGGCCCAACAAGACATTTACTTTTCCCCAAAATGTTAGACTGTACTCTAAATGATTTCCATTCCCCCTTACTTTTAGAAATTCTACTAAGCGGTGAGATCAACATCAAAGTGTCTCTGAAGGGATTTCCTACCCCAGTGACCTCGGCTCTGTCCATGCCCAGTCCTCAGGCACCTGACAAGTACCTGCACTTCGTCTTCTCTGGACGTAAGTACCGTCTTTGACTGTTTTTGTTTCAGTCTCATCAACCTTATTTTGAAGAAAAAAGTGCAGCAAACCCACTGGAAAAATGAGCAACTGACTGGAGAACTTAGCAATGCACTTAACAGCCAGAGACTTGTTTTCTCATGAGTTAAGGTAGACCCAAGTAGAATTAAAGGAAGGGTTAGGGTCAAGGTTATTTTAAGTGATGGTAATGTGATGTGTCCTGCTGACCTGTGAAGTCAGATTTGATGGCCATTGGTGTACTACTTGGTAAAGTTCTGCTCTCCAATCTCCCTGCAGCCCTCTTCTTCAGCGTACAGATATCAGGTGACCTGCTGCCAGCGCTGGTCAAACCCGACCCATCTGCATCCCCTGCACCGCTCCCCATCCTCAGCCCGGCTGCCATGCCAACCAGCTCCGCTAACACGATGGCTCAGAACGCCAAGCGTCCGCAGCCACCCAACTCCATCAAGGTTTGGCTGCGCTGCCCCCAGTAACATCCCCAAGAGACGACTGACGTTCTTTTGCATTTTCTGCGTCAGTGTCTGCTGAGCAAATGTAGCCATTCACCGTTTGTCTTAAAATGTTCGTAGCCATTCTTGAACATGCAGCCTTCCAACTGAATGCATCATAAAGCCTCCAGTTGGACAGCATACCCTATGATACACATATGTAGTAACTTTTATTGGAGTGAAGGGGTTTTTAAAGGTCCGTACCTCACAGTTCATTCATTCATTCAAAAACTTCAATCAATCCTCAACAAAAAATACATTCTTCATCTTTAGGTTGCGACATGACCCACCACATTATTAGAACACATCACATGACATTGATTTTACTCAATATGCCACTTTATTATTAAAACATAGGTGTAGACAGCTCACAAAGAGAGCAAACCAAGGCTACTCATGAACGCACGTAAAACAAACAAAAAAAAAACAACTAAAGCAAATCACTGGACCTCAGTGTGGCCTATCATATCTCAAACAAGGTTACCTTACATCTGTTGCAAGAATGTGATAAATGATTTTGATTGGAATTCAGATTTACGGATGCACTGAATTTGAAATCTGAGAATTGCCATCTTTCTTGGATAACAAAGAGCACAATCAACATGTCATGTCAATATTAGGCCATGCCCCCTCTACCCATGGCTCCTCCCCTGCCTCCTCGAGAGAAAGTTCCTGAAATATATGGAGAAACATTTGGCTGGTTAGTATTAATGACTGAGATAAGTGTTACTATTCATGTTGTTCATATCCAGTGCTGTTCTCTGCATACTGCCCTTCAATAAACTGCTTCATCATTCATTGTGATTGCCTGTGGAGTTATTGGATTTCTCAAAGTGTGCACTACATTATTGGTGATTACTAAGCCAGGCATGTTGTCTGGTCCTGTCTGTGGAACAATTTAACAACCTCTGTTTTCTTACCTCTACGGCTGAGAAAAGTCCTGGCCTCTCCTCTTCCTCTACTTCCTCCTCTCATCAGAAGCTGACTGGTCATTGTGCGGCGCTGAGGAACACTGCTCGTGTCTATGAACAAAGCAAGAGAAGTCTGGTAATCAAAGTTTCAGAGACAGTACCTATTGTGTACATAAACCACTTTTACTTTTATCAAAAAGGAGTTTGTAATGGAACTTTATCAATAACCTATATAATCATGTGTATCTTTCGTATCTGACATTTTTATCTTGGGTTTAAATGAAAATCCTGCTATTATGATTAGAAGTCAGTAAAGTAAACTAGTAAATTACCAGGATCTTGGCTGGTAGACGGCAGGGATACGTCATCATTTTGCTGTCCTGCTGACTCGATGTCTCCTTGACTCTCCAAGGAAGATTCAATACCAGGCCTGAAAAACACACAAATACAGGAAGGAAGGATTGATTTTATTTTTCTGGCTTAAGATAAAACACCTAAAAGTCACAATAGAAAAAAAGAAGACATGTTCCTATATGGGCTATATACATAATATACACATTTAACATCATCTAGGTTTACATATATAGCTGCACCTGAATTATGGCTAGTTAGCAGCTAGCTGAGGAGAATCAAATTAAGAAATGTGTATGCGTCACATCTAACCATAGACTGCAAAAAAAGTGGATGCCATGACAGTTCCTCAAAAGTGAAGCCAAAACATGTGGCACTCCCCCTGGTGGCTGGCTGCA